>NC_141699.1:791705725-792950725 GCF_964263255.1 Lissotriton vulgaris
AAAAGAGCCCAAATGTAGCACAAATATCACCCAGATGTAGTGCAAGTAGAGTCCAATGACAGAATTTCCCAGAATGTTCTAAATAACAACAAGAGTGCTGACAGTCTTACTTATGACAAAAGTATTGAACACCTGAAGCCATCTTGATTGGAATAAAGTGGTAACACTTAAAACATTTAATTTGCAAAGGAACAAAGTGAGGGGCTTCATTTTGCCATAGAAATTATAATTAGTACTGCAGAAAGAAAAATTAGGACACATTTTGACTTCTCAAATCCTCTTCTATTTCATAAAAAAATTCTAAAATGCAGACTGAAACGTGCACTTTGAATACCAACAGCAGCCTTCCCTAGTGTGCAGTAGCTTTAATACAGTGATCTAATCAGCAACTAGAGTGCTAATATTCAGAATTTATGGCAAATGTGTAACACATCTGAATGCCCTCTTGATGGAATCAAAGTAAACAAGCATTGAAAATGCAGTAGGTCTCGCCTTGTTTAAGTTAAAGCAATTCTGTTTGTAATTAGGTGGTTTTTTAGCTTTGCTTTTATTAGAGTTTTTCAAACTTTCATGTACATAACATGCATATGTATGCATATATGTATATGTATATGTATGCAGGCATTTATATTTGTATTTAAATAGATATACAGATTATATATATTTTTATATATGTATGTATATATATATATATATATATATATATATACACACACATACATATATAAATGCATATATAGGCATATATATATGTGTGCGTGTAGAGAGAGGTAGAGAGGCTAGAGTGGTAGAGGTAGAGGTGTAAGGTAGAGACGTAACGGTAAAGAGGTAGAGAGAGAGGTAGAGAGTAGGTAATAGAGAGTAGAGAGTGAGAAGTAGAGAGAGTAGTAGAGAGTAGAAGAGTAGTAGAGAGTGAGTAGTAGAGAGTGAGTAGTAGAGAGCGAGAGTAGAGAGTGAGTAGTGGAGAGTAAGTAGTAGAGAGTAGTAGAGAGTGAGTAGTAGAGAGTGAGTAATAGACAATGAATAGTATAGAGTGAGTAGTAGAGAGAGAGTAGTAGAGTGAGTAGTAGAGAGTGAGTAGTAGAGAGAGAGTAGAAGAGAGTAGTAGCAAGTGAGTTGTAGAGAGTGAGTGGTAGAGAGTACTAGAGAGTAGTAGAGTGAGTAGTAGAGAGTAGTAGAGAGAGAGTAGTAGAGAATAGTAGAGAGTGAGTAGTAGAGAGTGAGTAGTAGAGAGTAGTAGAGTGGTAGAGAGTGAGTAGTCTAGAGTAGTAGAGAGTAAGTAGTAGAGAGTGAGTAGTAGTAGAGAGTGAGTAGTAGAGTAGAAGAGAGTAGTTAGTCAGTGGCAGTCAGTTTTATTCAGTCAGTGTCAGTCAGTGTCAGTGTCAGTCAGTCAGTCAGTAAATCAGTGTCAGTCAGTGTCAATCAATCAGTGTCAGTCAATCAGTGTCAGTCAGGTTCAGTCAGTCAGTGTCAGTCAATCAGTGTCAGTCAGTGTCAGTCAATCAGTGTCAGTCAGTGTCAATCAGTCAGTGTCAGTCAATCAGTGTCAGTCAGTGTCAATCAGTCAGTCAGTCAGTGTTAGCTAGAGAAACTCTACTGACTTGGTTCTCTGGCTCTAAAGCAGCTCTGCTGACCTGGTTCTCTCCCTCTAAAGCTGCTCTGCTGACCTGGTTTCTCTGGCTCTACAGCAGGTCTGCTGACCTGGTTCTCTGGTTCTGGAGCAGCTCTGCTGACCCAGTTCTTAGGCTCTAGAGCAGCTCTGCTGACCTAGTTCTCTGGCTCTAAAGCAGCTATGCTGATTTGCTTCTCTGGCTCTAGAGCAGCTCTGCTGACCTGGTTCTCTGGCTCTAAAGCAGCTCTGCTGATCTGGTTCTCTGTTTCTAAAGCAGATCTGCTGGCCTGATTCTCTGGCTTTAAAGCAGCTCTGCTGGCCTGGTTCTCTGGCTCTAAAGCAGCTCTTCTGACCTGGTTTCTCTGGCTCTACAGCAGCTCTTCTGACCTGGTTCTCTGGCTTTAAAGCAGCTCTGCTGACTCGGTTCCATGGCTCTAAAGCAGTTCTGCTGACCTGGTTTTCTGGCTCTAGAGCAGCTCTGCTGACCTGGTCCCTTGGCTCTAAAGCAGCTCTGCTGACCTCCCTCTAAAGCAGCTCTGCTGACCTGGTTCTCTCACTCTAAAGCAGCTCTACTGACCTGGTTTCTCTGGCTCTACAGAAGCTCTGCTGACCTGGTTCTCTCCCTCTAAAGAGCCCTGCTGACCTGGTTCTCTGGCTCTAAATCAGTTCTGATGACCTGGTTTTCTCCCTCAAAAGCAGTTCTGCTGTCCTGGGTTCTCTGGCTCTACAGCAGCTCTGCTGACCTGGTTCTCGGCCTCTAGAGCAGCTCTGCTGACCTGGGTCACTGGCTCTAGAGCAGCTGTGCTGACCTGGGTCTCTGGTTCTAGAACAGCTCTGTTGACCTGCTTCTTAGGCTCTAGAGCAGCTCTGCTGACCTGGTTTTCTGGCTCTAAAACAGCTCTGCTGACTTGATTCTCTGGCTCTAAAGCAGCTCTGCTGGCCTGTTCTGTGGCTCTAAAGCAGCTCTGTTCACTCCTACAATCATCCTGACAGAAGCATGCCCTTATCTAATAACTCTGCTGAAACATAAGTGCTTATAAACGTATCCTGCTGCAACTACTAACCCTCTAGGAACCTATTTACTGTCTATGCCCTTGCAGAATGACTCAGTCATTGAGACAAGCAGTGTTACATTCAAATGTGCACAATGTATGCAGTCCCTTAACCCCTTGCAGACTACTGGGTCAGTCCTGCAAAAGTTCAGGTAATAGTCATGCTTGTCTGGAATCACACTGTGAGTCTGTGTCCACTCCTACAATCATCCTGACAGAAGCATGTCCATATCTAATTACTCTGCTGGAACATAAGCGCATATAAACGTATCCTGCTGTCAACTACTAGCACTCTAGGAACCCAGTCACTGTCTATGCACTTGCAGAATGACTCAGATATTGAGACAAGCAGTGATACAGTCAAATGTGTACAATGTATGCAATGCCTTAACCGCTTGCAGACTACTGAGTCAGTCCTGCAAAAGTACAGGTAATAGTCATGCTTGTCTGGAATCACACTGTGAGTCTGTCTCCACTCTTTCAATCATCCTGACAGAAGCACATCCTTATCTAATCACTCTGCTGAAACATAAGCACTTATAAACATATCCTGCTGTCAACTAGTAGCACTCTAGGTACCCAGTCATTGTCTATGCACTTGCAGAATGACTTAAGCATTGAGACAAACAATGGTACAGTCAAATGTGCACAATGTATGCGGTCACTTAAGCCCTTGCAGACTACTGAGTCAGTCCTGCAAAAGTCCAGGTAATAACCATGCTTGTCTGGAATCACACTGTGAGTCTGTGTCCACTTCTACAATCATCCTGACAGAAGCATGTCCTTATCTAATCTCTCTGCTGAAACATAAAAGCCTATAAACTTATCCTGCTGTCAACTAATAGCTCTCTAGGAACCCAGTCACTGTCTATGCACTTGCAGAATGACTTAGGCATTGAGACAAGCAGTGGTACAGTCAAATGTGCACAATATATGTGGTCCCTTAACTCCTTGCAGACCACTGAGTCAGTCCTGAAAAAGTCCAGGTAATGGTCATGCTCATGTGGAATCACACTGTGAGTCTGTGTCCATTCCTACAATCACCCTGACTGAAGCATGTCGTTATCTAATCACTCTGCTGAAACATAAGTGCCTATAAACGTATCCTGCTGTCAACTACTAGCACTCTAGGAACCCAGTCACTGTCTATGCACTTGCAGAATGACTCCGGCATTGAGAAAAGCAGTGATACAGTCAAATGTGCACAATATATGCGGTCCCTTAAACCCTTGCACACTACTAAGTCAGTCCTGCAAAAGTCCAGGTAATAGTCATGCTTGTCTGGAATCACACTGTGAGTCTGTGTCTACTCCTACAATCATCCTGACAGAAGCATGTCCTTTTCTAATCACTCTGCTGAAACATAAGTGCTTATAAACTTATCCTGCTGTCAACTACTAACACTCTAGGAACCCAGTCACTGTCTATGCACTTGCAGAAAGACTCAGGCATTGAGACAATACCTAAGCACTTATAAATTAACTGAGCACTCTGTTTGCAGCACTGTCATCATTCTAGTTACTAGTGATGTTCTTATAGAATGACTTAGGCAACAACACAAGTACACATACAATATTCTGTGTTCAATCCCTACAAACCTCTAAGCAGCTACGTACTATTAGTACATTCCACTAAATACTGAAGTAGTACTCATGCAGCCTAGGATACCTCCTATCAGTTCGTCAATCACCCATCCAGTACTATGTTCTTATTGTATCACTCTGTCAACACCTAAGCACTTATGGGGCAGATTTATAAGCCCCCTGCGCCACCAGTACGTCACTTTTTGTAATGTAGTGATGGCGCTGGGGACTCCTCCATATTTACAAAGAGAGGAAAAGCCACCCTGCGTGGCTTTTCCTATCCTTGAAAATATGACCCATTGAAACGCAGCACTTTGTACTGAAGGGGAGTTCCATGGGCGTTGCTGTGTTCCTGCACAATACCTATGGAATAACACATCTCAAGATTTATGAGAAAGTGTACATCTGTAGATACGTGTGTATAGTGCACCACCCTAGAGGTGGTGTAGCTAGGCACAACAAGGAGAAATGTTTTCATTTCGCCTCGTTTTTTCCTCTTTCAATGCATGCTGCATTCCACAGCACACAGTGAAGGAGGAAAATGCCTTTAGTGATTGTTTTTGTGCAGGAAGTAGTCCCTTCCTGCACAAAACAATCTCCCCACAACACATATATCCTTGCACCATGGTGCAAGGGTGCCTGCGTCACTGCATGGCTGCAGTTTGTGTGCTGGTGCAGAGGGAGCACAGAATTGCGACATATTCTCATCCCTGTGCTTCAGAAGTGCTGCAGTGCGGTGCAGCTAAAGGGCTTGCAGTGTCATGCTGCAGCACTTCCTCATAGATCTGCCCCTATAAATTCACCATACAGTACTAATGCATTCTTTAAGTCAATCATGCTCTACACATACATTCAACCAAACTTTCAAACATTACCATGTAATTGTAGTTCTTTTTTTAAACAAGATAAGGTAGTTCTTAACTTTTTTTTCTTCTGTTTTTTGTTTTCTATTTTTTGGGAGTTTTTTTTACAATTTTGTACTTTTTGGGGTGTTTTTTGAAAATTGAACAAAAAAGGAACTCTGTAAACAGTTAGCTTTTGGAATTCAACATCATTCCAAAACCAAAATAAAAAAATAAAAAAATGCTTTTGTAGTTCCATTGAGTTGCACAAATAGCGTCCACTGACTGTTCACCATAACTGATGATGGTTTTGCACTTAGTGCAGTGCTGCTGCAGAAAAGCAGATTCTTGGCGAATGTCTACTGGTGTTGCTAAAGTGGACGCTCCGGAGGTGCTAGCAATGCCTGGTGGTGGAATTTTTGCTGCACGCCTTATTTCTTCTCGTGCCAGATTCTTCAGGTGAATGGTCCGCAGATTTTTATACATACTCGCTGTTCCAAAGGAGTATTTCTTGTCACTGTCTCGCGACATGACCCTGTCACACAGCAAGCATGTGACTTTTCTTGCGTTGGCCTTTTTTTCTCTGGCATGAAAGGTGAAAAATGTTCATACCACTGATTCACGCCTCTGCTTGGGTGGATCTTCCTCCAAGATATCTTCATCTGAAGAATGATGAGGAGCTTGCGAACCAGATGCCATTTCTTCAAAGCAAATTTTTAAAAGCACCAAAATAATTCCAAAACCAACTCTGGAAAAGGAAGAGATGTCTCTCATCAACGGCTCCAAATAGAATATTTAAAATGGGTGGGGTCCTTTAATAGTTACAGTGGGAAATGTTATGAACCAAATAAAATCTTTTTTTTTTAGGTCACATGGGATCCGCGCACTGTGCGTCACGAAGCGATCCCATGCGACTTCGTGAAAATATGTTTAAAAATAATATCAGTTTATTACAAGTAGAAATATATTATTTTTATGAATACCTTAGATAATCTTTTGCCCTAATATCTACATTAAAGACACGTACATATAATTTTTAGAACATAAACATTTTTGCGGGAGTCGCGCACCCAGCGCACCCCAGCACATATATGACGTCACGTGAGGCCCGCCACCGCGCAAGCGTCGCATACCGTAATACGCATGTGTCGTGAATGTGCGGGAGCAGGAATCGTGGACCGGTCGCATACGGGTCGCGCACACCACTAACATTGTACATATATGCCGTAACTGAAAAAAACCATGCACTCGTCACTCACCATACGCGGATCCTTCATGACTTTTCCAAAATGGCAGCTAAAATACGTGGACCCGCAGTGGTAGCTACACCTTGGGTGCATAACTCTCCAAAAAATGTTGAAAAAATGTTTTTGAAAGAAAATGATATAAATATATTATAATACAAAAAACAAAATAATTTAAAAAAATCAATTTTAATTTTTTTTAAATTTTTTTTGCAATTTTTAGAACAATATATAATGTTGTTTAATAAATAAAATATATATAAATAAACAGTTAACAAACTGTAGAAATTCAGTAGAAGAAATAGGTATAACTACTATTGCACTTAAAAATTAGCATTTAAAAAACCTTTGAAATTCACTAAAAAACATAGGTTTCAGATATGTTATAGTTAGAAATGAGCATTTAAAAAACCTTTGAAATTCACTAAAAAAACATAAATTTCAAAGACGTTATAGTTAGGAATTAGCTCAGTCAGACTCAAGCGCGCATACGAGAAGCAAGAAGCACCTCCGTCTGCCTTGGAAAGTAATCACTTCATAAGAGTTGAGTGGCATGTTTGCCACACCGGTCTCAGACTGAAGTTATCCGGTCTGTCCCATATACTGTCCCCCTGTCTTGAGAAAGACCCGCCGCGACCACCAACCGGGGCGCAAGAGGGTCGAAACGTCGACGAGCATCATAGGCCCAGAAAGACCAGGATCCGGATAGGAACTTTAGGAATCCTTGGCTCTAAAAGCATTATCTGGCCAATGAAGAAACTTGTATATACCTGTACATAGATTGCACTGTATATCTTGCTATTCACTGAGCACCTTTCACCGAAAGTCACTTTTATTTGACAGTCACTACAAGCATTGAATGTTATCTAAGAATGAATACAATTCAGATACCAAATGTTTGAAAGCCTTTAATACAATTGATCGAATACATGATTTAAAGCTCTTGAGTGTTCATTGATTTATTCCTCTAATTGATGGACTTGTATCAGAGAGTTCTTGTTTCTGTTCTCATTAATTGAATGTTTTTACAAGTAATTGGTCCGACCCAACAGAACCGTTTTTTGTTTAAACTAAGGTGTTAAAGTAGGCATCTATGGTTGGCTTCTCAGACTATTGCTCAGGGCCGCTAACAATACTAAATGGATCACAGACACTATTGGGCAGATTCACTAATACTTGACAGAACCTAAAAGATGGAGAGCATGACAGCTCCGCATCTTTAAAGATATGGTTGTGCTGCTCCCTCCCCAAGTGTTTGCACACAATTAGGCTGCTCTGTGCCATGTATACACCTTCGAGCTATGGATCATGTGATATTTAGCATAGGCTACACATCCTGTACAAAATACTATTCTGAGACATACATTTAACTTCCACTGTGTTTTTCTGCTGTGCAATGCAACATATATCCAAAGTTTGAAACATTTGGTGAAAATAAAACTTTACTCCATCCAACATTGTGCCTGCATTGAGGAGTCACATTTGTACAGCATAAATCCTGCCTATAAGTGTAATTAAAAATGACCTTGCATCAAAAACGATGGGTGGAAGCTGGGAACGCCCATGTGGAGTTGCTACTACTGCCGCTGTGCTTGTCCCAGTCTGAAGCCCTATAATGTGACTGCCTTTATTTATTTATTTATTTATTTTTCACATTTTTAAAGCGCACTGTTACCAGACGGTGTCATGGCGCTGATTGACCACTCCTTAGCTTAACCTGAAACTTATTGTTTAAAAAGCCATGTTTTCAAGGCCCTCCGAAAGGACATCAGATCCGGTGCCAGTCTTAGGACCAATGGCAGGGCGTTCCAGGCTTTCGCTGCTCCCAAGGAAAAACTCCTTGTTCGGATAGGACAATGGAGGAATACTGCTGCGCAGCAGCGATGGGGCCGGCTGTGCAACAACGGAGTGTGACAACACAGCAGAATACCACTTTCCAGGTGCTGACAGCCCACTGGTGTCAGCTCTCTTCTTAGTCTTCCTCCCCAGGGGTATTATCAATAGTGACCCTGCCTTTGTTGCATAATTCTTTGGCCCGCTATTGTCCCTTTTCGCTAAAGACCACTAAGATTGTTGCTAAGGTGGAGCCTTCTAGAACCCAAGGGCTGAAACTTGAATCTAAGCATTTCCAAACCAAGTTGGAGGGGAATGAATTGTGGGATAGCTTCTTGCTTTACCTGTATACAAGGAGACGTTTTTTCAGTAATTCCTGTGTAGAAAAGTTTCTGGTAGTTTTCTTTCATCATGTTCACCGTTCTCTGGCTTCAATTCTGTTACAGTTTTGGCCCAAGTTTTTCACCAGCCTGCCATAAGCCTCTCCAGTGAGCCATCCCACCCCCTCCAGTTTTATATCCATCGCGTTCAGCCTTTTCTAGTTTCTGAAGTCAATGTGTTATCCCCATCCTTCTGGAGGTTTTTTTGCCTCTGACTTTTTTCTCCTTAGTGTTCCTTCCTGGAGGCACTAGATACTAAGTGCTACTTTGTGTCAGCTGCAACATGGCTACTGGAAGGGGTCATCCTTACCACTGGCATACCATGTAACTGAAGATTAGACCACCCAAGTGTCACATGCTTGATAGCAACTTATAACGAGACACTATTTTGACACACAGTAATGAAAAGCAGCTCATAACACTGCTTTGCATTGCTTTTAGGTAAGCTTCCAGTGCAAATAAAATGTTGTACTGTAAAGTAAATAACAAATCAATATTATCCACTGTCAGAAAATGTTGTTAAATCTAGCCCAGTGTTTTTGAGGTATCTATTATAAGCCTGATTTAGGTCCAGCTCATCAGGAAAATTGATGCACAAAACCACTACAAATAGCTAGCTATAATAGTTAACATTCAAAAGTGCACAAGTGTTGCATCCTTTATTGAGAGTCAATTAATATTTTGGGGGCTGTTCGCAAAGGTTACTTACCCTTTGCACTTTAGAGTAACGTTATTTTTTGGGCTTTTCACAAAATCCAAAACATACATTTTCTACAAAGTCTAGACTTATACATCCACACACCCTGAAAAAGGGGGAGGAGTCAAATGTATGAGTGTGAAGTAACTACTGCCAAAATGTAGCAGTGGTAAGTCTGGCATCACACATGGTTTACCATTGGTAGGGTAATGCCCTCCCTTTGAAAATAATGGCGGTATAGAGTTAAAATAAAACCCTTGGGGAAATAATGTGAGTTGGAATTACATGATTTAAAATAGTAAAAATTATCAATATTAAATTATATATAAATATAATTTTATGTTAGAACATTATCCAAAAATACAAAAAAGTGAGTATAAAAATAATTAGAACAAAAAAATACTCCATGGAATAGCTTTGTTACTGAAGAGAAAAGAAGTATTTTTAGGTGCATGTGAACAAAATGCACAGGCTTTTTGCAGTCACCCTAAGTGATGGGACCTGATGAGTAAAGAAGGATCACCCGTTGCCCCTTGCTGTATACAATGGTGAGCAGAAAAAACAATGTAAACAATTTTTTAACAGGCAGGTGTATGAAGCGTTCTGGCTAAAACTATCTCTCTGTATTTATCTAGTGTACAATTGTCCTGGACAAATGTTAGTGTGATGAGTCAACCACAACTGTCTCAAAGGCCAGGCTTAAAAAATAAAATGTCAGCAGTAGTAATAGAGCACAATTGGTCAGCTACAACTAAAAAATCTAGTGTAGTAGATGTAGCATTATTATCACTGACTAAAAGACTACTGATTGACTGCACACAGGAAATGAGTTGAAGAAGACTGAGGGCAGTGCAATGGTCTTTAATAAACTGCAAATGAGATTCACCCAGATAAAGATGACTGTAAAAGCAGATCTTGAAGGACAACAAGTACGCTCCAGCCAGACCAATGAGATCCAGCTAGAACGTTAGACAAATTTTGCATATTGTCTCACTTGGATATACAGAAGAAGGAGATAATGAAATGAAAAAGTTGTTGGATACACTGTGCCAGATGTACAAAATTCTTATTTCGCATTTCCTAAACAATGATTCCAATGGAATCGCAATTTAGGGAATACCAAATGGTGTGTACAAAATTTGTGATTTCGGAATAGCGATTCCTACTTGAAGTAGGTTGTAAACTGCGAGTGTTATGCAACCGCAATTGCAGTAACAAAACAATCGTACATGAAAGTGCGACTCGCTTTCGGGATGGGATGCCCTTGGCACACAGATGCACCACAGATGAGGTGCAGACTCTCCAAGGTCACAGGGTTTCGTATGGAGTTTCATTCTTCCTCCCATTCCAAGGCTATTAGGGTGACTCAGGGCATGGGGCCTGGCACGTAGCCATATTATGCTCCCTTCCTCATCTAGATCTTATCTTCTCACTTCCTCTCACTCATTTTCCCTCAAAACACAACTCAGTGATTGGTTGAGATCATCTTCGTTAGCTACCAATGGAATCTCCATCGTTCTCAAATCACCACTGTCTCAGGTCCATTCTTTGACTTTATTGACTTAATTTGGCCCTGGGATTCACTGACAGGCACGTTAGGTAGAGGTTCTGCAATGGCTGTCAGTGGTTTTGGTTTTTCAGGCTGGAGGAGTACGGGACAGGGGGATGTTGACTGTGGGTCTGGAGTGTATCACAGCAAGCACTGTAGTTTAATTTTATAGGATGGCGTTATATCCAACAAAATAAATGCTTGTGAGGCAGACACCACCAGTATGTGTCCCATTATCTCTACTATTATTATAAAGAGAGAACTTGCAACTTTTGGCCAGGTAAACTCGGGAACCACAGCGCCAATCTACACACCCGATACATCTATGAAAATGTCAGGGTGTGTAGATGGACATAGGCTATATAAATAAAAATAAAAAAAGTAAATTAAAAAAATTAAGTTTGTAAACAAAGTAGTCCCCTGAAAGTAGCGCCGGCCAGGACCTAGCGCTGGCCGCTACGCGACGTGCGTGATGACGAACGAGCGGCTGTGCAGTGAGGAGCGGCGGCACAGGTAAGGAAAGGGAAAGTGAGACTGTGTGATGCAGGGGGAGGCAAGAAGGAGGCAGCAGTAAATGAAAATGTCGGAGCGCGAGTGAGTCGGGCGGGAGGGGGGCGCGAGTAAGTCGGGGCGGGAGGGGGGCGTGAGTGAGTCGGGGTGGGGGGGGGGCGGGAGTGAGTCGGGTGGGAGGGAGTCGGTGCGGGAGGGGGTCGGGCGGGAGCGGGTGTACTGCCCCCCAGCCCCTTTCTGCCCCAGGCAACGCTGGGGCGGGCTGCTAGTGTTTGATAAAGCAACATCTCACCCAAGTCCTTGTGATTGCTAATGTCAATCACAACTACAACTTCTGCACTCCATTGACAATTTTAAACTCTTCAATGCACAAAAAAAAAATCAATTGTGTGAAAGATTGTTTAAGAAGTTGAAAATCAGGGATGATTAAAAGGCACTCGAATGAGACACAAAACGAGATTAGAAGTGTTTTAATGATTATTTTGAACCATCACGTAGAAGATTTTATAACTCCTGACTTTGCTCTGCTCTGAAGCAGTCCAAACCTCCTTATTGACTTTAGAGATTCTCTTTAAAGCCACAATAGACTGCAGATTTGTTGGAAAACCTGCCGAAATAAATGCCTTCAAATGCTAAGACCTGTTCAGGGTGAAAAAATAGAAAAGGGGCTGATTATAACTTTGGCGGTGCTGCGCCGGCTCTCCGCCGACACAGCATTGCCAAAGCCACGCACAAACTGCCTGCCTTATTACGAGTTGAACTCGTGTAAGGCGTGTGGTTCTTTGCCTTTCCCATGCCAGTGCCATGAAAGCAGGCATCGCAATGAGAACGACAAAACAGTTACACCACATCATGGATGGTAAAGTCCATGCCATGCTGGAACTTTGGGGGAATACAGACAAGGGGGCTCATGTTGTGCCTTCCCTGAATGTATCCCCATGGTGGGGGTGCCCTTCAGGGCCCCCTTTGTCCTGCATTGCCAGCCTTTTCATGGTGGGCTCCCAACATGAAATGGTGCAGAAACTCGTAATATGCTCAGCAGGACTGGCACAGTCCTGCTGAGCATATTACATTGTGGTGCAGCTCCGCCACCGCCTGGGAACGACTGTTCCCTGGTGCAACCGCCACTGCTGCGCCTCCGCTAGTGCTACTGTCAAAAGACCGCACACTTGTAGACCGTTGACCGCGGCGCAAATTCTCCCACGGTGCAGGTGATTTATTGAGTGGGCGTGTTTCGGACGGCCCCGGCTGTCCTACGCACACGCCCACACGGGGGCCATCCGATGCCCCAAACGGGTTAAGAGACCAGATACAAACACAAGAATACTCCTAAATATTACCCTATCTGAAGAAACGGGCGTATGAACTTCTGCAATCTGTATGTGCTCTGGAACAGACCAGCTGAGGAAACACAAAGACGTTAAAGATGAATGGATTGGTTAGACAACTTTCAACAAAACTATCAGAATCTATTGTTATAAGAAACCTATATGCACACAGCAATAGTTGCCTGGATGCACAGCTCTAAAACAATATAAGAACTTATTTTATGAACCCAGGCAAAATAATGACATCAAAAAGGACGAAACCCTGCATGAATAATGTATGATCATTTAAGAAGTATGTCCTGCATTTCTGTTCTAAACAAATATTTTTCAAACGTTCAATCTGACGCGATAATGACACGTTTAACGACCTGCAACATGACAAAGAAGGTGAACGCACCTGACACTGCTCAAATGTTGACGATTTACGAACATCAAAGCCTTGCCCGTGGCAGTTTTAAAAATGGCAAATCCATTTAAAGATTTTGCATTCACAGACTGCAGTAGTTGCGTTCCCACTGCGCCCTGTACAACTAGGGGCGTAGAAACACTTCCAAAGAAAGCTGTACGAAACTAAATTTATAATCCATAATGAATTGGTTATGTCTATGGATTTTCTACAGCTTTTACTTTCTTTAATTTATGCAATTTGCAAGATACCTGAGCATTTCCTTACTCTTTTCATGCCAATTAGTTAGGACCTTGGCATACACTATAAATATAGTTGAGAATTTCAGCAAGCTGAAGCCTCCAAAGTGCACGTAGGCTAAACATTCACCTGTAGCTAAGCATTAGCCAAGCAGATTTTAGGGTGTGCGAAACGGCATAATTGTGTCAGGCAAATTTCGAGGAAATTTCGCAAAGTTGTGCTAATGGTCTGAAATGTGTTTTGGGTGGAATTTAAAAAAAGTTAGACGTAAAAAAGTTAGACGTAATATCGGCTGGAGACTGGTCTGAGCAGAACATCTTTAAAATACATCTTTTTGGTTGAACTAGTTTCTCACCAGAAAAAATGCTAAATTCATGACTTCATGAGGATAACCCAAACTTTGTCTGAGCCTTTCTTTTTAACCTGAGCAAAAGTCTTATTTGCCGCCATCTTTAAAAGTTAGCAGCCAACTTTTGTGATGCTCGGTAGTCAACATAAAATATTTTAAAACCAAATAAAATGGGCACCAAATTTCATGACTTAACTAAAATAGTCAACTCCGTGCACGACTCAATAGATGATGTGGAGCAACTGTCATGGAGAACTCCAGTAATCTGCTATCTTGATAAAGGCAGAAATATCCAAGTGCAGCGAATGACGTATGACGATGTCTAGAAACCCTGCTAGGGCACACCTTTTGGTCTGCCCTTTGGTTCCCAGTACATATATGGTTGAGAACAACGAAAAATGTGTCTTATTTCCAGCATGAATTAAGCACTATTTTATGACATGTTTGGATCAAGAATACTTCGCCCAGTAATTATATTTTGTATTGCAGCAGCCAGAAAGTGTATGGAGTAAGCCCTCACCGTTTTGCAGGTCCTCAAAACGTGGTACTCTGGCAAGGGTCAAGATTGTACAGAAAGCACCAATGGGAGGCATCCGCTAGCTCGCTATAGGTCATACCCAGGAGTTTGACAGTGTCAGGGGCGCTTGACATTCAGCATTAGGGCCAAGTGCCTGGTGTCATAGGCCGGTAGCCCCTTTTTCAGGGTGAGAGGGAGCAAAACGTCCCACAATGTCTGGCGTCTTCGGTCACAGCCAGGGCTGGGTTTCCACTGTAGGCCACAAGCCACACTAGTGCCCCTTTCTCCCGCACTTGGTGAATGCGGTGAAACAGGTCACCACATCCGCTGGGGCAGGTAGTGAATGAAGAGGCCGAGGACTCCATGTCCGGTCTTCACCCCCCTATCCACTAGATGATCTGTGCCATGCAGCTAAATCACAGAAGCATCCCAAGGTGCCGCAGATGGGAGGGGAAGGGAGATTCCAGGTTGGAAGGCCTCTGGTGGTACTCCTGCTGGTAGTGGAGGCAGAGCTCCGCAGTTGCTGAATCGTGGGGTGGGGGCAATTTCGGGATACCTCCACCGCTGGGCCCAATAACGGCTGATGAAGCCTCCGGCACCACCCGGCAGCAGGACCCAATGTCCATGAGAGTCAAGAATGAGTGTCCGATGGTCGAGCAGCCCAGCTCACCTCTGATGCCTATGCTGGCTTCAGGTAGTAATGCTGCAGAGACCAGGGGTAGGAGGTCCCATCCTGCCGAGGAGGTGCTGGCGTGAACAGCGAAGCATCCAGACCCTCTGGGGTCTGAAACGACACCTCCCGTCACTCTGCCCAATTGACAAGAGATTTCCTCCGTCTGATGCCCCACCCAGCCCCAAACAGAGGCGAATGACCATGACCAGGCTCTACCGACTCAAAAGCTCTTTTCAGGAGCTGCCATTTCCATTGGTATCAGACTCCGTCCCTCCAGTAAGATAAACTCTAAAAATGATAGACTCTAAGTGCAGTTTATCTGCATCTTGGTTGATGAAAATTTATGACAGTCTGAGCTGGGATATTATAGGGCTTTTTATGATTGTGTTTTGGGAACCGCCCAACCTTAGGTCAGCAGTTCCGACCGCAGTATTTGGATGCGACTAACCGTCGGCATGTCGGAAACATGCATTTTTCAATGTAAGCTTATGCAGTGCCTGCCACACGGTGCAGAGATGTTAAGGGGGCACCATAGGTGCCCCCCATACCTCATTGTGGAGGGCCAGGGGGGAGGTGATCCTGGTATGGGCCACCAAAGACACTCTCTGGCAGCTCTTCCATGTCAGAAAGGCTGACATGGAAAGGTTGTTGGAAACTGTCATCATAATCCTAACTGTGGAGCTGAGCCTTGCTCCGCCGTCATAAGGGGATTATGGTGTGTTCCAAAGAACTGACGGGCTCCTTGAGCCTGTCGGAAAGAGTTGGATGACCCCTTCGCCTGCTCCCTCCGACCGGGTGCATTGTAATGCATAGGTCGGACCTCAGCAGCAGATGGCGGTCGGACCGTAACAGACGAGCCGTAGGTTGCAGTCCAACCGCCATCGCAATCAGCCCCTATGTCTTTTCTTCATTCCCTAAATAAGCTTTGTCAGGGGCATGTGCCCACCATTGTTGCGCACATGCCGCACTAAAGGCATGTGAAAGGCAAGTTAATTTGCACCCATACATGTGGGAGCTTGAGGGTGGGAAGAATTGTAGGCGGTTATAACTCTATGAAACACTCTTGCATTTGCTACTCTTTCTCAGAGTTAATTTCCTTATGAACAGAATGCTGCTCCCATTAAAACGCTAACGGTTGCTAAAAACTGCACCATACCAAACCCTAACATTGTCCTCGATACAAATGTGCTTCCTTCTAAAAAACAACATCAATTGGTTAGAGTAGAGAGGTTCAATCCAGTTTATTTGGAGGACATTAAAACTGTTATTTTGCTATTAAGCAAATGGAGTTTATTTTATTTTGCAAATCAAATAGACAAAGAACACCAGGGATTCTTTTTCACCCATTATTCATTCACTAAGGGATAGTTTAGTTCTATTAACATCAGTTCCATGGAAAGCAAAAACAAACAATATCATATGCTGTATCTCCCTCCCATGCTACAGATTTTCCATTGACACTCTATACAATATTTCCACCTGCATTCCCATTCTCAATGTGTTGAGTTCTGAGTATAAGCTGAATCTTGAATGATGGGGATGCATCTGTACCACAGTGAGGGCTGTAGCATCTCTCAGTATTCAGAGGGGGACTGCTTATATAGGACAAAAAATGGTATAGGACCTGCCCTCCAGATAATACGATAAGTGGATCAGTAATCTGGCCCTGCACTCCCTTTTGTTTTCTCCTTGTTTAATCCAAGGTTAGAATTGCCTCTCTTGAAAAGGGCCATTGCACCCAATCTACCTGATGGTGTTCTGTCGAGGCTGCCAGCCACATGTTGGAGATGTATCCACAAGTGAAGTAATGCATTTTGGGTGGGGGATCGCTTTTCTTATAGTGGATTTGAGCTTTCTGAAGGCTGCTACTTGTAAATTTCTTGTGTTTGGGCTTATTGTGTGGGAACTTTGGAGGGTAGATTCTAGGCCTTTGTAACTTTGAGCAACCTCCTTCCCTACCACCAGGAGTCACAACACATTTCACCAAAGTTATTTTACAATCCAGAAATGGGTTATAATCTAGTGGAATGGATTACACAAAGTGTGCATTAAGAACCACGGTTGGGATCCCAGGGTGTTCTTGAAACAAAGGTAGCATGGTCACCTCATGGCATTAAGCTTCCCTAGAGCCCAAACGCTCAGTCATAGTAAGAATATGAAGGCGAGACATATTGTCAGTCAAATACAACATATTACCAGATTGCACTACCACTGAGAATTTAATGGGTGGAATAGCAAGGAGCCAAATAAGATCCCTGTGGTATCTATCTTTGCTCACCAACAACCATTGTAAAGGAGCACGATCTGTGGAAATTAAAGATGAAAGTTTGATAAGTAAAATGTTTGAGAGCCTCTACTGTCCAATAAATGACCAGGCAATCCTTCTCTGTTGTGTCGCAAGATATTGCATGGCGTAAAAATGTCCTGTTAATATGCACAATGAAGTTGCCCCTTCCTCAAATTCTTGTGTCAAAACTGCTTTTGTACTTGTTCCTCTGAGATCTGTTTGGGGCTTAAAATGTTGTAAAACATTGGGGCACCGTACAACAAAATATAGTGCCTTAGTGATCCTTAAACATTTAAATGTTTGTTCTTGTGATGGAACCATGGAACCAGATTAAGTAATGATGTATGTAACAAAGCTTTGAGGGGTACAGTCAACAAAGAAACATTTGGTGTAAACCTCCCATAATCCCTTACAAGCCCCAAATAGTACTGAATTTCTTTTTAATGCAAGCTTGAGGGGTGTTATCCAAGGCTTCTGTATTTTATATCTGTGGACAAAATAACCCTCCACCAATCATGTACCCAAGATATTGTACATGTTTCATTGCTAGGGTACATTTTGACAGGGTCACAGTGAGTCTAGATATCTTCAATGATATCATTGCCTCCTTTGTGACTGCCAAATTGGACTATACAGAACAAGGTCATCAGGAAAAGCAGCTGCATAAACATGGATGTGGGGTGAGGGCTGTTAGCAATGTTCGCCCTAAGTTGGCAGGGTATACCCAGATGTGGGTCCCTTGCTCACTTTGCCACTGGATTCAAGCTAGCCTGGCTGATGAGGGCTGTTAGCAATGTTCGTCCTAAATTGGCAAGGTATGCCCAGATGTGGGTCCCTTGCTCACTTTGCCACTTGATTTAAGCTAGCCTGGCTGATGAGGGCTGTTAGCAATGCTCTCCCCCGAGCGAGGAATCCATCCATCCACTGCTGAAAAGAGAATGGGCACAGTGGGGCCAAAAATGGAAGAGGAAAAGATGAAATGGAGTGCAGAAGTCTTTGTTATTTCTGTTTTTATCTTGATAGGGTACCGGTCAATACCCTTTTATAAGGGTCAGGGTGCTAATATATTGCGTTGCTCGAAGACGTTCAATGAGTTCATTGACATGTGGCACAAGAAATGCATCAAAAGTTGCAATTTTGTTTACTCATGTCAAATCAATGCAGTCCAGTTTTAGTACCAGTCTTATAGGGGAAGACCATTTGCTTCTGTAAGGTTCAATAATTTGCAATGAAAATGAGGTGTTCATTTCATTTTTTATAATTTCCATTCTAGCCTCTGGTATCTGGTATGATTTTCAATTCTGACAAGATTCTGGGAAAGTTTGTATTTTTTTTAAGAATGTGGAGAAAAAAACTATCCTTATGTTCTCAGTTTTCGCCTTCCGGCTTTTTTTGGTTTCTCTGAGATTTGTGTTTTGGTTACCCAGGGCCCGATTTCGAGGCTGGCAGTCTTGGACCGCCAGACTTGCGATGACGGTCCTGCAACAGCCCTATTCTGAGGCGTCTTTTTGGTCTACTACTGTGCTGGCTGTGCCAGGGAACTGTCGTTTCCTGATGGTGGTGCAGTGCAGAGGGCCTATATAATATGCAATGCTGGACTGCCGCGGTCTGCCAAGCATATTATGAGTTTCCCCTCTGCCAGCCTTTTTATGGTTGGCTCACCACCATGAAAACGCTGGCAGAGGGAAAACAAAGGTGGCTATACAGGGCCCCCATGTCCCCGCCGCCATTGGGATGCATTCAGTGGGGAACATGCATGCCCCCAAGTTCCAGGACGGCATGCACTTAACAGTCCATACCGTTCTGGAACTTCTTTTGCATTCCCATTGCGGTGCCCATTCTCAGGTCACCACCATGGGAACATCAAAAGAAAATATAGGAAAAGCCCTCCGGACACAAATAAAACGTATAATTTTTTGGGCGGTCCCTGCACGACTTTTGCGATGCTAAGCTGGTGCAAAGCCGACACAGCACTGCCAAAGTCGTAATCGGCCCCTAAGTCTTTCCGGGTCCCGGGGTTGCGCTAAAGGAGCATTTTCTCATTAGATCAATGGAAATTGGTCACTATGCCTAATAGTGCCTCATTATCAGGCTCTTCCAAATTATTTAACAGATTAATGTGATAAAGCTGAGATGAATATCATCTTGTGGTTCGTGGTGGTCTATACACAATGGTACCCAATTTTTTTAGGTGCTCGACCCTAAAATTATTACAAAAATATTGTTGCACATTAATATCGTTAACAATTGTGTGATGACAAGGAAAAAACTGAGATGTATCACAGAGATGTATCAGAAACAATTATTTTTACCACTGCTTTTTTTTTCCTTCTAAGAAGTAGTCTATTTTTCCTATTTTATGTAGTTACGACCTACTTGAAGTTTATGGTAGAAATACTAGTGAAACCCATGAATGCTCCCAGAAAGCTCAACATTTCGGAACAGTAGACAACATTATAAATTCATCAAGGGGTCATTTCTGTTGATCCCTCAAGATTTTCCCAAAGAAAGTAATCTTTGAAATAAAAAATAATGAAAAGAAGTAGGAAAAAATAATGCTTTGTGACAACATTTTCATCTGTACTTTTTTGTAATATTGGCCAATTTTACAAAAACAATATGCCATTACATTTGATAATCCCTTCTAGTCAAATGGATATGTATGATTTTCGTGTTTTCTAAAAGCATGTGTTACCCAGAGTCAACAACTGAGCTGCAGTTTATAATTATTTTTCATTGTGTAGTGACCATATAGTAATTACATGGCAAAAAATAATTAATGAAAAATAGATATCAAGGAAACCTATGGATTTGTGAAATGCACATAGGATTGTGAGTTTAGGAACAGTGGTTATTTTTACACCTGTGAATTTGGATTTATGTATTCTGTCCTGATTCAGAGGGCATTTTGCAAAGTTTCTTGCACATTAGTTTACATTTGAATGCACAAATGCAGAGAAGTCCAATTGGTAATATTGATTGCTCCACTATTCTGTGTTCCTGGATGGCTCCCAATAAAAATGGTAGCCCACTTATGTGGCTAAGCCTACAGCCTAGGACACTAATCACCACAAAACGCAGCCCTGGGACCTGCAAAGTGAACTGTTTTTTTTAACAATCTGGGTGGCTTAACCACTCCCCTAGAAACCTAACAAACCCAGACATTTATGAAAAGAAGACACCCAGGGGAGTCCAGAGTGGTGTGACTGGTGTGGATCCCATGACGTTTTTCTACTCAGAAAGCCTTTCAAACTTCAAACCAGGGCCGGCTTAAGTGCTGGTGGCATCCGGTGCGACAATGTTTGTTGGCACCCCCCATGACCACCTCCGCCACGGATACCCTTATTACCACCCTTTAACAATGCCCCTCAAGTCTCAATAAGTTCTCTTTCTCTCATGCATTTATTTTGTTTAATAGGGCCACTCATTCAAGTGTAAGGTGTTAAGCACTCTACATTGCATACACTACACAGAGACAATGAATGATATTGTGTAAATCAATGTATAGGAAAGGTTACATTAGACAGAGGACTACAAGGTGTAGGAATCACAAGTTATCCATACTGGTAGACTGTATAGTTTAAAAGTGCATTGTTTGAAGAGGCACACACTCTTAAAAAGTAACACCATGGTTGGGGGTTAGCTTTACTAATAAGAATTGATTTCTACCCAAGTAAAACCTTTTTGCAACATTAGGATAATGAAAGACTGGGGGGAGGAATCATAATACTATGTACTATATCTTGCAGTTTGCTTGCAGCTCTTTGATGATAGTTAATAGCTCACTGTTCTATATTAGGATTTAGACGTATAAACTGCTAGTATCAACAGGGACTCTCTGACAGAAGGAGTAATGCACTGACCTATTTAGATTTTATACAATTAGTAATCTGCATGGTTCACCTGCTTTGCATTAGGCATTTTAATCTCCTGCACTACTTTATGATGAGTCAAAACTTCCACTAGACAAAACTCTGATCTCTCTGCAGCAGGTCCATCAATCTCCAGAGTTAACTTGACATTTTTATGGTTGCCTGAAAATTGCTGGAGGCAAGGATTGTGGCAGGAGGTGCTTTTGAAACTGTATTGTACTTGAAAACCAAGGCGCCCTTACAAAGTCAGCACTGATCGCACTGCCCTAGAGCCGGCCCTCCTTCAAACTTTGGCTATTAAGATCAATTTTCCTCGCATTTATGTGAGAGAAAATTGTGGAAGCTGCAAGGACCCACACATTTCCTGACTGCCAGGGTTCCCACACTTCTTCGGATACAAAAGGTACCCCACTTTTGTGGGTGGGCCTAGAACCCACTTGACGGAAAGGCTCCAAAATGCAACAGGGACAGGTAAAAGATTTCCTCTCAAATGTTTTTTGTGTGTAATTTAATTAACTGCTGATGTTGGGCCTGGGCTCAGCTGCCGCCCAAGAAAACCTACCAAACCAAGGCATTTGTGAAAACTATACACCTAAGGGAGTCCAGGGTGATGTGGCTTGTGTGCATCTTACAAGATTTTTTTTACTCAGAAGCCCTTGCAAACCTCAAATCTTTGGCTGAAAAAAATACACTTTTCTCAAATGTATGTGAGTAAAAGTTCTGGAATTTTGAGGGAACAATGCATTTTTTACCGCCCAGCATTCCTACATGTGAAGTCAAGTCAAATACACTTTATTTGGCCAAAGGCCATAAAAGCATAACATCGAAATAAAAATATATCATCCATTTTCTTTTAAAAGGAAATCCAACAACAAATATCTTTAAAAGTGTATTACACACAATACAAAAGATTCATAAAAAAATCAAAAGTCGACCTCAAGGAATAGTACATTAGGTTGCATATCTATTCTGAATAAAAATAGCAATTTAATAAAATGTAATTTAGAATAACACAACTCCCGCAACCCTAGAGCTTGCAAATATATTAGCCCTTCTTTATAGTATCTCAGATTTGATTTGCGGAGAAGGGAGACCAAAAAGAAGCATATTTCCTCCATGTATAATGTACAAAATTGGATAAAGTGACAAGTGCTCTCTATTGAAGTGCATTTAGACCCACAAGAGGAAGAGCCCTACTCCAAACCCCTGCGGTGGGGAAAGCAAATTTGTAGTGCAATGTTTCTAGCTTGAGGATTGTTAGCCAATACCTGTGGGTGAATTCTCTATCCAACCTAGGTATGGCTCCATACTATGGGCCTTATTATGATGGTGGTCAGAGGAGCATCCGACTGCCATCGTTACAGGATGGTAACTGCCCGACTGGTAGTCGGTGGTTCCACCCAACACATTCTGATGCGACCACCCTGTAGGCAGTCGGGAACAAGCCCTTTTATATTGCGGCATGTGCTGAGGCCTAAAAAAGGGCAACAGCACAAGTCACAATAGAAAAGGGCTAATTTGCAAACAACCATGCACTGTGTGCCAGGCTCCATGTGGTGTTTTGGTAAAGGATCATTTTCTCATTGGATCAATGGAAATTGTTCACTAGGCCTAATAGTGCCTCGTTATCAGGTTCTTCCAAATTATTTAGCAGATTAATGTGATAAAGCTGAGATGAATATAACCTTTTGGTTTCTGGTTGTCTATATGCAAGGGTACCCAATTTTTCGGGGTATTGACCCTAAGAGTGTTGCAAAAATATTGTTGCACATTAATATTGATAAAAATACTGTGATGACAAGAATATCACAAACTAGATGTACCTGCCATGTCTGGGTGGGGGTGGGAATGAGAAGAGTCCCAGCAGACATAAAGGACACAATGTAGGTGATAACAGCAATCGTGTAGGATGGTCAAGGGCAAATAAAACATTCTCAGTCAGTTCAAGTGTGCAAGACAACCACAGATTGAGGGTGGGGAGCCCATGAAATAAGCCATGGCTCAAGAGGATGGGTGGATAACAGGTGGGTGAGACCATGAGTAAATATTGTGTTGCAAGTGTGGGAGATAAATGCAAGGATTCACCCAGGATGGTGTAAGTCCAACGGGGATGAGGGGGTGGTTATATGGAATGGAGCTCACAAGAGTGAGGAGAAAAATGTGCATGACCACCCATCCACTAAAGAGTAGGGTTGCCGGGCATCCAAGAGTCAAGGTGGAGGTCACCATATCTCAAAGTCTCCAGTCATGCCCTAGTGGGTAAATGGACCAATAGGGACAACCCAATATTTCTGTCCACCTGGGTAGGAGAGAGTGGGTTTTCTCCAATTTCCGGAGCAGGAGCATGACTGGATGTCAGGAATATTTTTTAATAAAATAATTGGATGGGATCTGGTGTAGGGAGGATAGGAAGGTATTAAGCATACCAACAGTACTCAGTGGCATCAATAACATTAGCATAAATCATAGCATAAATCACATCTTGCATGACATTAGGCCTAAACCACAACAGTGGACTTAGAATGCAGACATCGTTGCATGACATTGAGCAGAACCATCTCAGCATAGGGCATAACCCCAAAACATCATGGCATTCCGCATAAACATGCCCAAGGGCATTGCAGCTGCCCACTGTCCTGCGTGGCAGCTTTGTAAAGTAAATCAGGCGAGTACATGGAACATGGGAGCCCCTCCTTTGGGACTATCAACTTAAAGGTAGGCCCAAATGGTGCATGTGGGAGCCCCTCTTCTGGGGCTCTCAAGTTAATAATGACGTGGCCCACAAAGAATCGGCCCGTTGGAGCACCCCTCACAGGGGCTTTGGTTTTAAAGTAAATGCCCAAAATGGTGCAGCTGCCCGCCTCGGCGGTGGAGCCGGAATGGGCTCAAGAGACACTGGCACCTGTCAAGACCTCCGTCTCCATTGTAAGCTCATTCAGTAAACAAAGCAAGAAGAATCAACAATTCAGAATCAAGTCCATATATCCTCAGTGGCGGAGAAACCATCGAGTTACTTCGTTGTTTGCCAAACGATGTATGACTGAGATGAGTGGTCTGACATTGAATAATGGCCATCAAAGATGGACGCGGCTAAAAATGAAAAGCCGGTCTAGTCTTCTTAACCGTGCGCACAGTGGCCGTAACGAAGCGCACGTTCAATTAACGAACTGCGCACTTCAACTGTCAAGTTCTAGCGAGCGCCACGTTTTTCCTGATGACCTCAGTAAAGGTGAAAACTCCTGTTCAAAACTCTTGCCGGTGAAGAATTAACGCATGCGCAACGTGGGACTAGCAAGCGAGGTATTCCGGTGTTCCGTTTAGCGGCTGCTAGACACCAGTTGTGAAATTTGTGTGACTTTTTGGTGCATCTCGCACTCTTGTTCAGAGACAAAATTATTGTTCCTTGGGAACTCGGTAGTGTACGAACTATCTGTGTTCTTCCAAGCCTCCTTAGTTTACTCATAGTTAGGTGCTCACAGAAATCTGAAGTACAAGAGATTTTAATTTCCAAACAGTTGAATTCATTCCAGCTGTCGCCTGTCAGTTGAAAGGTAACAAGAGATACATTGTGTGCATTAGAGTCCATTAAAAGCTGTTGGATAGTGTCTTAATGATACTGTGTTACACAGGTTCAGGCGAGTTAATTATCAAGCAATCACTACGAGGGAGAAGCTTTAGCCCAGGTTCTGAGGGTAAGAGTTTTCTAGATTAAAGTCAGTGTAATAGAGTATTTAGTGGAATTGTGGTTCCTGGCCTTCGTGACAGATTTAAGTGCCCCTAACCACCTGAGTCGACATGGCAGAGGGCACAGATCTCAAATCCTTAGCAGGAATCTTAGATGGGTTACAGAACCAACAGACACAAACAGCGGAGGATAATAGAGTCCTTAGAGAACAGGTAAAAAAATCCCAGCAACAAACACATCATTTGCAGCAAAAAATGAAACAAATTCTCGCAGGGACTACTCCTTTGCCAGCTCAGGATCTTACACATAGTTCAGCGACCGAGGTAGCAACTCAGGTAGTGCATTCGGTAGCTCCCATCATTCCCTTAGCTAATCTAGAAAGATTTAACGGGGATCCTCATAAGGCTCAGATTTTTATCACCCAGTGTGCTTTACATTTCCTGTGCAGACCAGTGGTCTTTAAGGCGGACCAAGGCAAAGTCGCCTTCATGCTGTCCTATTTGAGTGGTGATGCTGCCGCCTGGTCCATGCCATTAGTCTCCCGTAATGATGCTGCCTTGTACGATTTTGAACTTTTCAAGAAAGAGTTCTTAAGAATATTTGACCGAAGAACCGCCAATCAAGCCACCAATAACGAATTATTGGACCTAAAACAAGAGAACCGAGAATTAGTAGCCTACATTTCTCAATTCAATAAATTAATTGTAGAGACTGATTGGCCCAATAGTAAACGCTCTGCAATATTCTATCGGGGCCTAAAGGATGAATTAAAGGATGCACTAGCGCAGATTCCCAAGCGACTGCAGGATATTTCAGAGTTGATAGATTTGGTTCTGCAGATCAAACATCGGCAGTTCGAGAGGCGGTCAGAGAAGAAGAAGGAATACAGAACATTTGTACCCCGTCTTGATTGAATCAAGCCTGAAGGAAGTAAGCCGGAAGTTGGCTCCGGGGACAAACCCATGCAAATTGGTTCAATTAGGGGCCCACTCTCTAAAGAAGAGAAAGAGAAGCGGAGAACCAACAATTTGTATTTGTACTGTGGTGGTTCTGGTCACTTTGTAAGGGAATGTCCGAAAAAGCCGAAGATGAATCAAGGGTTAAAAGACAGATCCCATCAGTGAACGGAGTTGCCCTGATGGGATTTTCAGAAGAGTCAACTCAAGGACATCAACAGTTGGTCAACACACTACAGTCAGCAGCGCCTCATTTGACTGTTTCTTTCTCTGTAAGGTTCAGAATGCAAGAAATCAAGGAAGTCTCCGTCATGATTGACTCCGGTGCTACTGGTAATTTTTGCGACATGAAGTACGCTCAAGAGGTTGGAGTCAAGGCCATTCGGAAGAAGCACATAGAGGTGGTGAAGGCTGTAGATGGCACCAATTTGACTTCGGTCCAATAGTCGAGGAAACTGAAACCTTGGAACTGGAAGGACTACAGGGACATCGAGAATGTATTAGATTTAATTTGATCGATGCACCACAATTCCAATTGATTTTGGGATTACCGTGGTTGACGGAGCATAGTCCTGTCATTGACTGGGAGAGAAGAACAGTTAAAATGACCTCAGAGTACTGTCAAAAAAATTGTTGTTACAAGTTAAAACCAAAGTCCGAAGGGTCTCCAGCTACAGAATTGGCTCAGTTTCCAGTAAACATTTGCATTGTCGATTCGCAGGTAATTCCTGAGGAGTATCAAGACCTTGCAAGTATGTTCGACAAGAAGAATGCGGAAAAGCTTCCGCCTCACAGAGAGTATGACTGTAAGATAGATTTGGAGACTGGGGCGGTCTTACCTTGTAGCCGCATATATGCGCTAACAGAGGCTGAGAACACATACTTAAAGGAATATTTTGATGAGTACACGAAGATAGGATTTATACGTCCGTCTCAGTCACCAGTGTCGTCGCCTCTATTTTTCCGACCCAAGAAAGATGGAACCTTGCGCTCATGAATTGACTACAGAGCATTAAATCAGGTTACTGTCAAGAACCGGAACCCATTGCCACTTATCTCTCAACTGTTGTATCAGGTAAAAGGGGCCAAAATCTATACAAAGCTAGACTTACGTGGGGCCTACCATTTGGTAAGAGTTGCAGAGGGAGATGAGTGGAAAACAGCCTTCCGGACGAAGTACGGATTATTTGAATATCAAGTAATGCCCTATGGGTTGAGCAACGCTCCAGCAGCGTTCCAGAATTTAGTCAATGATGTCCTTCGGGAGTTTCTGGACCGCATAGCCGTGGTATATATCGATGACATATTGATATATTCAGATTGTTTGGAAGATCATGTCAAGCATGTGAGGGCCATTCTGCAGAGATTGCTGGAAAACCATCTTTTTGTTAAGCTTGAGAAGTGTTCATTTCACGCGGAAAAGTTGGACTTTCTGGGGTTCGTTCTGTCTGCTGATGGAGTAGCGATGGATAATTCAAAGGTTCAAGCCATACAGGATTGGTCGTCCCCAAAAAGCGTGAAAGAAATACAAAGCCTTATTGGCTTCGCCAATTTTTATCGGAAATTCATTCCTAATTTTTCCACCAAGGTTGCGCCTATCACTCAGTTGTTAAAGAAAGGGAAAAAGTTTGATTGGTCTCCAGAATCAGAGTTGTAATTTCGAACCTTGAAAAAGGCCTTCATACTGCACCAATTCTAATCCACCCAGATCTAGATCAACCTTTCTTTGTGGAAACTGTTGCGTCCGATTTTGCAACTGATGGGGTGTTATCCCAGCGAGACAAACAAACTGGCCAACTCCATCCAGTCGCTTACCGTTCCAGGAAACTGTCGGACCCTTAATATAACCATTCCATTGCAGACAAAGAACTGTTAGCGGTCAAGGAAGCTTTTCAAGACTGGCGACATTATCTTCTTGGGGCGAAACATACAGTAACTGTATTCACGGATCATCGCAACTTGCAATTTTTGAAATCTGCAAAAACCCTGACCCCACGACAATTAAGATGGTCACTGTACTTTTCAGAGTTTGATTTTGTGATAACCTACAAACCTGGTGCAAAAAATGGCAAGGCCGATGATCTGTCGTGAATGAATTATTTTGATGAAGTTCGTGTACCAGCCCCCGAGCCAATCGTGCCATTGGATAAAATTATAGGAACCATCCATTTGGAAGAATTTGCAAAAGAAATACAAGATACTTGTTCTTCAGATGAGGTAAAAGCGTGGACAGACTCAGTGAATGAAAAGACTCTTGTTAATGGCTTGCCTTACTACGAAGGGAAGCTGTACCTGCCAACTAAAGCAATGCAAGAGAAGTCAATGAGAGGTTGTCATGACGACCGTTTGGCAGGTCATAAGGGAGTGAAGAAAACTACTGATTTGATCAAGCGGCATTTTTAGTGGCCTGGCATGGCGGCTCATATAGGGCAGTATGTATCGACGTGCGAATTATGCATTAAGGGAAAACCTAGCCGTCAAGCTCCTCAAGGTTTGCTACAACCCATGCCAAACGCCCCTTATCCCTGGCACACGGTATCCTTAGATTTAATTGTCGACTTGCCATCCAGTCAGGGTAACACAGTGATTTTGGTACTGGTGGATTCATTTACAAAAATGGGCCAAAAGAAATACAAGATACTTGTTCTTCAGATGAGGTAAAAGCGTGGACAGACTCAGTGAATGAAAAGACTTGTTAATGGCTTGCCTTACTACGAAGGGAAGCTGTACCTGCCAATTAATGATACTGTGTTACACAGGTTCAGGCGAGTTAATTATCAAGCAATCACTACGAGGGAGAAGCTGTAGCCCGGGTTCTGAGGGTAAGAGTTTTCTAGATTAAAGATTAAAGTCAGTGTAATAGAGTATTTAGTGGAATTGTGGTTCCTGGCCTTCGTGACAGCACCTCGGGGCCCTGCTCAGTGGGTTCTCTATGCACCTATGGCTCCCCCCATGGAAAATGATGCTGGCTCTGAAGCTCTGACAATAGTCTTGCCCCCAATAACGTTGCAGTGGCCCGCAACTGTGGTGCCGCTGTGCAGCTTCTCAACACTGGCCCAGCTGGCGCCCTTCTCCGGAAAAGGGATGGAAGGCAACTGCCCACTGCCACCTGGGGCAGCTGCCTGGCAAGTCCAGCAAATGGCGGCGCTGCTCTTTCCTGGGCTCCCAGGGGCCTCAGGCACCGGCAATGTGCCTCGTCTGGTCCCTGCCCCGACAGTCTGACCATGCCGCCCCACTCATGGCAGTCCGGGGCTCGCTCCTCCCTAGGCGCACCTGCTCGAGTCTCCGGTGGCAGATTCAACACATGGGGCTCTCCTGTTTTCACCCCCTGGCCTTCTGGCAGCAGTCCTCACATGCGACAGCACGCGGGGCTCTCCTTCCACCATGGGAGCCGCCCCCCGCCGACCAACAGTACTTCTGCTCACTTTCGGCTGGCTGCTGGGCCCCGCCCACAGTCAGGCAGGGGCGCCTGGCTTCCTGGTCAGGCTGGTGCTGGTTTGTGGCGGCCCGGGCCGCAGCGGTGATTTGCAGTGATTTTGCAATGTGGGCTCCCGCTAAATTAGCATAAAAACCGTGGGGTCGGCTCCCGCCGGTATAAATAGCAAACGGGCAGCCCTGATTGGTAGTCTCCCTCTAAATTTGAAATATGAAGCGGGGTGGGCTCCCGCTATTTCTCGAAGCATAAACGCAGGGTGGGCACCCGCTCTTTTTAAATAAACAGTTTTTCCAGACCTCACAGTGCCACATGCATCACACGCTCCTCACCTCCTTCTTGGTCAATTAAATATAGCGCTCTTGAGGCGCTAGAGTCCTCACAGGATCACGTAGCACACTGGCAGCACAGCGCTTCAGGCATCCTCCCCTTCTTCTTCTTCTTGGGGGAGGTAAGATACAGCGCTCACCATACACTAGAAAGCTTCAACAGATGCAGGGACAACAGATAGCACTCCTCTCTTCTGGCACCTCCAATATAGCGCTGACGAGGTGCTAGAGTGCAGGCAGGGGAGTGTAGTCACTTGAAATATAGCGCTCAAGGGGCGCTAGGGGCCAGGAGAGAGTTAATGCAGGGCAATATCATCAGGCAGTAGGGCAGCTCACCAGGCATGAAGCAGCAGTTCCTAGGAACAGTCATCCTCCATTACGATGACAATCCTGCTAGCGCAGCAGTCTCCACTCCAGCAGAGTCTCTCACTAGCCCTGTGGAAGGTAGAGGGGCACAGATGGGCACAGGGGCCAGCACATAGGTCCTTGTGGCGGTACCTCCTCTCAAGCAAAGTCCACCCACAGTATGAGTACAAGGAGGCACAGCCCCCCTATATATACCACCCTCACCCCACCTACCAGAAAGTGCTAGAACCTTCTAGAAGGCTCCTGGCAGTTCCAGTCCCAACTGTCACTGTGGGGGAGATGTAGTGCACCCTGTCACTTCGAACACTAGACCGCCAACCCACCGCAGGCAGGCGGCACAAAGCAGACAGCAATGGCATCCATTTTAAAAGTGACATTTCCCAAACAGTGAAAATAAACCTCTGCACACCATTGCGCAGCATTCAATCATGCACATCCAGCAAAAAGGGTAGGGGGAAAGGTGAAAAAGTTTGGGATGACCCTGCAAGCAAGGCCAAGTCCAACACCCAGCCTAGTCCCCAACACCTTTTTCCGGCTGCCTGTTCATGGTGGTGGGGCTGTAGTGTAGTTCCTATTTTCCCAATAGGCTCTGGGCATTGGAATAACATAAACAGCAGTGTAGACGTAGGACTGAGGTCATCTAGGTCTCTACTGACTATGTTCAACTTAATTTAGGTTGGCGCCAGCTAGCTCAGAGGTCACTAGAAACTTTCTTGAATGAATAGGGAGGGGTGAACTTCTCTGACTCAGACAAGAAGGGATTCAGTTTCTGACAACCACATAAACATGACAACTTTGCTCCCTCAGAATAAGAGTTTATCTCTAGAGTCGTGTAAAAACAATAGGCAGCTATTTCACTCAGTCAACCGTGCATACTTAGTTTCACCAGAGTGCAGAGAAATAGAGAGACGAGCGTTTTCAATAAAAAGGTGTTATTTATTGAGCAGTCTTCTTTCTCATGCAAGAGAAATGAATTGCCATAATTGCAATACTTATCATAAAGTAAAGTGCGTACAGTAAAAGTAGTATTATGAAATAATACTGTAAAAGCATTGATATGGTTTCTTAGCCATATGATACTTTATAATGGATAAAATATATACATACATAAATACATTGACTAACGTACTCAACTGGTGCTTCTAACTAAGCCTACCCCGGTGTACCTGACCTAAGCCTAATACTGGGGAAGGGATGAGTAAGTAGCAGTTTAAGTTAAGTTGGCTAAGATTGTTTTGCCAAGAATCTGCATCAAGAATTCTCTCAAGGGTTTAGTCAGCTCCGTACCTTGGTAATAGAATGTGGGAGGTCTGGTTTCTCTTTCCTCAGGACTAGATATCCCAGCCACCCGCAAGAGTAGGCTGGAAACACCGGAGCTGGATTTTCTCGGCTGGAGAAAAAGACAGCGTCTCTCTCAGTGCGTCAAACGGGAGGAGCGGCTTCCATGGGCTCTCGCATCAGCTGGGCTCTCGGGCAAGTAGATGGCCGCTCTGCTCCAAACCACTGTGTCTTTGCTTAAGGCAACTGTTAGTATATTTATACCTGAAAGGTGCCGCGTTTGACATAAGACGTCACTAAGAACTAACAGTTCTTTCTGGACTCCAGGAGTTCTTGTTCAAATCAAAACAAAAGCAGGGGGGGATTTCCCTGGCTGCTGGAGGCTTGGTTTGTTTAAAGAACGCGTTGTGCTTTCTAGGAGTCGATGGGAGTAGCCGTGCTGTGCTTTGGACTGCATGGGCTATTACTGAATGTGGATCTGATTCTTTTGCCTTTATCAGGATATTATTGATTATAACCTCACAAGGGCATGAATTGGGAATATCGAATTAGGGTCCTAGATATAAACACGACACCCACTCCAGGGATTGATGTCCATCATTACTAAAAAACTGAGCAATAGTAAACATTCAACGATGCATGTGTGTTTTCTAACCCACCCCAAAATACATATTTCGCATTTGAAATGGTATATAGTAAATACACGAAAATGAGTGTTGGTACTGTACGCTTTTCAAGCAGTGTCATCATTTAGATAAATGCATATATATATCAGCTGAATGAATTGCGAAATTACACATGAAATGGCTCTGAATACAGAAAAGAAGATCAAGACCATTCCATCACATATTCATACAAAATGCTGTATATGTGCTAGAGGCTGAGGTAAAATATTGTCTCTAGTTTCCTAAAAATAGAAGCTCTGTTCTCTAAGAATAGTTCTACTTTAAGCAGAGTACCATGTGCCAAAAGAAGGTAAATATTTTGGAAAATGGACAAAAATAATTTCGCTTTCAGGGGAAAAAAAGAAATAGTTCCAAATATTTTTGGTAGCTTTGTTTATCAAAACTGAAGGCCGAATACAGAGTTCAGGGAACGCTGTGTGCTTGTTTAAAAAATGTTTTCATTCTCGTTGCTCGGGGAGAACATAATTTAAGACAGACTCGCAAAGAATTGGTCTACCACATCAGGTGAAAGTTCGACCAAGTTCGAAAATACTGCAACTGTGCAGTTCTCTGCGTGATTGCTATCATCGATGTTTGGATCAGCAATGCTCACAGAAGGTTGTACCTGTTTGGTGCTGCTTTCCTCTCATTCCTCACCGCCACCTATTCGTAGTGGTGAAGTCTCAACGAATGCCGTCATCAGAATGGGTAGCCGCTGGGGACAACACGATGCATGAGTCGTTACAGGACCTAGCAAAGTATCGATATCCTTTGGTACTGCTGATGGTAGTGTAAGACAGACATCCACCACGCATTCTTCTCCGCATAGCAGACATCGAAGCACAGGTAAGATGCAATTCTGCCAGATTGGGCACCTGTGTCATCTTTGTAACCGTTTTTACTCCATGTCTGCATGTCACTGTTGTAAGATTTGACGCAGAAATACGAATCACACACTAGTGGTGTGGGGAATTCGCGATCGGCATTTTCAAGCTCCATCTTTAAAGATCTAATTTCAGCTCGCTGAGCTGAACAGTTTCTGAGTGATTCAGTTTTGGTAATCATTGGTTTGAATTTACCAGAGCGCGAGCGACCTTTAACAATCGGGCACGCTGCATTGTATGATTTTTTCTCTACATCGTAATGTTGTGCGAATCTGACCATATAGATTACGCATGTGTATTGTTCCAGAGGCAGAATTTAAGCTGGCAGAGGATATTCTCGTTCATATTCTAGATCATCTAGTTTTTTCAGTTTCGGGTCAAAATGGTATTTCACGTCTTCTGTAGCAAAGGAATTTCCCCATTCTATCCATTTTGGATCTAAGGCCACTGTAATCAGATTACGTGGACTTTTTAATGCCTCAAGGGCTGATTCTGCTGAGAAAACAGCTATTCTTCTGCCTTGGGCTAGGGCTCTTTCTTTTGCTACAGCAGTTTTAACCGCTGTTAGAATTTTTTCTGTAGAGCTGAATTTCATTTCAGCTTGAGTGTACAAATGTGATTTGTAAGTTATAGGTACCGTTTCTCCCTCATTAGAGGTCAGGTATGTGAATCCGCATCTTCCTGGGATGACTTGGATTATAAGATTGCGTATGTTTTCGAGAGTTTGTAATTTTGTTTTAGTTAACATATCTGTTTGCAATGATCTCAAAATCTGTGTGTGTTTCTGAGTCCAATTGATTTGTTTGAAATCAGGTCTTATTAATTCATGGAGAGGTTTAACCCTCTCTACATCAAGAATTCTCTCAAGGGTTTTGTCAGCTCCGTACCTTGGTAATAGAATGTGGGAGGTCTGGTATCTCTTTCCTCAGGACTCGATATCCCAGCCACCCGCAAGAGTAGGCTGGAAACACCGGAGCTGGATTTTCTCAGCTGGAGAAAAAGACAGTGTCTCTCTCAGTGCATCAAACGGGAGGGGTGGCTTCCGTGGGCTCTCGCATCAGCTGGGCTCTCGGGCAAGTAGATGGCCGCTCTGCTCCAAACCACTGTGTCTTTTCTTAAGGCAACTGTTAGTATATTTATAACTGAAAGGTGTCGGGTTTGATGTAAAGTTTGACATAAAACGTCACTAAAAACTAACAGTTCTTTCTGGACTCCAGGAGTTCTTGTTCAAATCAAAACAAAAGCAGGGGGGGATTTCCCGGGCTGCTGGAGGCTTGGTTTGTTTAAAGAACGCGTTGTGCTTTCTAGGAGTCGATGGGAGTAGCCGTGCTGTGCTTTGGACTGCATGGGCTATTACTGAATATGGATCTGATTCTTATGCCTTTATCAGGATATTATTGATTATAACCTCATAAGGGCATGAATCGGGAATATCAAATTAGGGTCCTAGATATAAACACGACAGGGCTACCATGAACAGGCAGTCAGAGAGGGATATCCTAAAAATTACGGCGGTGCCGGAGCAGGCAACGCCCCATTTTAGAGATTAGGAATAACTGTGGGCGGAATTTGCGGATTTTCGTCAATTTCACAATCCGCGAATCTCGCGAAATTGCTGAAAAATCTGCAAATCCGCTCGCGGGCGTATTTTTTTTTTGGCCCACAGGAAGCACTTACAGTTAAGGCAGGTGTTCAAGTTGAAGCTAACTTTGTAACCATCTTAGAATGGCGCAGGCAAACTTCCAGAGTTGAAGTTGCTTACTTGCAAGTTGCAGCTTTAACTCTGGCAGCTTGCCGGCACCATTCTAAAATGGTTACAAAGTTAGCTTCAACTCTGGCACCTGCCTTAACTCTGTAAGTGCTTCCTGGTGGCCAAAAATTAAACCTCAACAGGAAGCACTTACAGATATAAATAAAGCAGGTGCCCGAGTTAAAGCTTAAATTTAGTAACGTTTTAATCAGCCCAAAACATTAGTGAGCACGGTCGAGGCTGGGCAAGTGTGCTTTAACCCCATATCTACCGTCGAAAATTAGCTGTAATACTCGAGGGAGGTCTTTGAATCCCTGAGTTTCTTGAGCGCAACCCCCGTGTAGTTCATGTGACTAGGAGGCTGCTTTCTCCTCACCTGCTGCCCTGCTCGCTCTCTGACTCTTTATACACAAGAGGCATATTGACATGCATAGAAACTCCGCTCGTTTGGCCCCGCACCACACACTAGCGGTATCAAACGTCTTCCCACCCTTTTCCAACTATGATGGACAGCTCACTCAAGGGACCTCAGCGCCTTTTGGCGCGGTGGTAAAGTTACAGGCACACATGGTCACTGGAGACAAATCTTCTGGCCCTTTACGCAGCTGCAGTGTCGGAAAAGCACTATACATTTATCCAACGAGGTTGCACTTACTGGATTAGCCAGTAGAAAGTACTCCAGTTGAGTAGAGGTATTGCACAAAACAGTGGCATCTTCATGGATAACTATGCAGGGCAGGATTCATTCTGGCACGAGGCCCCTGTCACAAAAATTAAACCTCAACAGTAGGCACTTACAGATATAGCAGGTGCCCGAGTTGAAGCTCAAATTCAGTAACGTTTTAATCAGCCCAAAATATTAGTGAGCACAGTCGAGGCTGGGCAAGTGTGCTTTAACCCCATATCTGCAGTTAAAAATTAGCTGTAATACTCGAGAGAGGTCTTTGAATCCCTGAGTTTCTCGAGCACAACCCCCGTGTAGTTCCTGTGACCAGGAGGCTGCTTTCTCCTCACCTGCTGCCCTGCTCGCTCTCTGGCCCTTTATACACAAGAGGCATGTTGACACGCATAGAAGCCCCGCTCATTTGGCCCAGCACCAGACACTAGTGGTATCAAACGTCTTCCCGCCCTTTCCCAACAATAATGGACAGCTCACTCAAGGGACCTCAGCGCCGTTTGGCGTGGTGGCAAAGTTACAGGCACACATGGTCAGTGGAGACAAACCTTCTGGCCCTTTACGCAGCTGCAGTGTAGGAAAAGCACTATACATTTACCCAACGAGGTAGCACTTACTGATTAGCCAGTAGAAAGTACTCCAGTTGAGTAGAGTGCAAATGGCAAAAAAATCCGCAAGTTCGCGGGAAAATCCGCAAATTCGCAGATGTTTTTGCGATTTCACGTGAATTCGCGGACCACAGATCCACAAAATTCGCCCATACTTAATTAGGAATACTCGCTGCCATTGACGGAATTGCAATCACAACATATGCCCCCTGTGTGCATGCACATCAGTATCTGCACGGCATGGACTGTAGCAGTCCATGCCGGGTAGGTTCTTCCTTTGACATTCCCATTGAAGTGCCTATTTCTAAGGCAGATTGGAGATTCAACCCCTTCATGAGTATTAGGAATAGGTCTAAAAGGGTCTGGAGCCTATTAGCTGTGTGGGCAATCAATGGTGCGTCATCCACTTACAGCAACATGAGAACCGACTTATTCCCCATTTGCAGCACATCTTTCCCATTCTCCATCAAGAACAAATTTATCCCATTTATGTTTAATAAATTTTGATCTGGGCTCAGCCGCCACCCAGGAAAACTTACCAAACTAAGGCATTTGTGAAAACTATACACCTAGGGGAGTCCAGGGTGATGTGGCTTGCGTGCATCTCACTAGATTTGTTTTACCCAGAAGCCCCTACAAACCTCAAATTTCTGTGAGGGAAAGTTCTGTAATTTCAAAGATCCACACATTTTCTATCACCCAGCATTCCCACATGTCATCAAGAATAATGTTACCTCACGACTGTGGGTGGCCTAGTGCTTGCGTCAGGAAGTGCCACAAAAACGCAACATGGACAGACCGCATTTTTCTATTCAAAACTGACTATCTTTTAAAATATGGGTAGCTGTGGATTTTGGGTCTGGGCTCGGTCACACCTGAGGAAACTTACCACACCCAGACATTTCTAAAACCTAAACACCTGTGGGAGTCTAGTGTGCTGTGACTTGTGTGGATCTCTATAGATTTTTTGTACCCAGAAGCCTTAGCAAACCTCAAACTTTCTTCACATTTCGGTGCGGGAATGCTCAGGAATCTGCAGAAATTCACAATATTCCTACCAGCCAAAGTCCACACTTGTTCCATTGAAAACACTATCCCACTTTTGTGGCTTGACATTGTACTTGTGACTGGAAAGCAGTTTGATCCTTCCCTGATGTGGCTCCCTGTAGATTCTAGAAGTTTCAATCACAGAAATGTGAGGAACATTGTAAGGCATTGTAGATAAGAAAACATTGAGGGATTCATGCAAGGCACACTGCCCAGGATTCCCCTAGGTCTCTAGTTTTCAAACCCGAGTATGGGAGACATTCAGCATTGCTAGTGAGTAAAAACTGGAATCCAAACAACTCTGCTGGCCCTTATGTAAAAACTAAGGCCATAACCATTTTAATTTGCTCCTGCTTCTCATAGGGATGGGGATGCTTTAGTCCTCAGAAGAGCAGAAAGACTACTGCTGCTTGATGACCTGATGTCAGCATAGACCAGGTCCCATCCAATTATTTTATTAAAAAATATTCCTGACATCCAGTCATGCTCCTGCTCTGGAAATTAGAGAAAACCCACTCTCTTCCACCCAGGTGGACAGAAATATTGGGTTGTCCCTTTTGGTCAATTTACCCACTGGGGCATGACTAGAGACTTTGAGATATGGTGACCTCCACCTTGACTCTTGGATGCCCAGCACGCCCACTCTTTAGTGGATGGGTGGTTATGCACATTTTCCTCCTCACTCTTGTGAGCTCCATTCCATATAACCACCCCTCATCCCCGTTGGACGTACACCATCCTGGGTGAATCCTTGCATTTATCTCCCACACTTGCAACACAATATTTACTCATGGTCTCACCCACCTGTTATCTACCCATCTCTTGAGCCATGGCTTATTTCATGGGCTCCCCAACCTCAATCTTTGGTTGTCTTGCACACTTGAACTGACTGGGAATGTTTTATTTGCCCTTCACCATCCTACACGGGTGCTATTATCACCTACATTGTGTCCTTTGTGTCTGCTGGGACTCTTCTCATTCCCCCACCCAGACATGGCAGGCACATCTAGTTTGCACATCTAGTTTGCGACTGCCGGTTGCTGCTGACATTCTTGATCACACAGCACCAGTAAATGGTCACTATATGCTGACAACTGCCATCTTACTGTGACCATTTGCACTCCCTCCCACAATTTGGATTGGCACATATGATTCTGCTCCTGGGGAGTTGCGGTATACAGTAGCTGGGCATTGGGCTCCGTACACTTCATTAATACCACCACTGCACTGTGAACTTACCGCCAGGACTGCAGTCATGTGGTTTGATATGTGATATTAATTGGAATATCACCAATGATGGGTAATGATAACATTTGATTGTCTGCAATCATGTTCAATGCCATGCAAGTGTAACATTATTTAGTTACATGTGAGTGCTTTGGGGCGCTAGAGCGCAGCATAGAGCTGCAAACGCCACAAGCCACAAGGGACGAGCAGTCACGAGGAGAGGGAGGCGTGAAACTCTGGCGAAACTCCAGCGAGAAGCTCCGGCGTGAAAGCCCCGGTGGTCTGCGTGGGTTTGAGAGCCGTAGAGACTTGGAGCCCCAGAGCTGGAACAAGAGCCAGAGATGAGAAGCTGTGAGAAGCTCTGAGCACCGCGAGGGGTGGGGAGCACTGATCCTGATGGCTCTGAGCCCCGTGGGGGAGAGCAGCGATCCCGGCGGCTCTGAACGCCGTGAAAGGAGGGGATTGTGTGCGGCTGTCACTGTGTGTGCTCCGCAAGAACCGTGAGTGCTGTGAGTGCCTCGGTTGTCTTGTCCCGATTCCGTCCCTGCTTTGCCTTACCTTCGCCCTACCTCACAGCAAGACTTCACCACGGCGTTGTGCTGCATCAAACCAGCATCTTTGCTGTATTGACCTGTAGGAGGCCCAGCTGGGTAGTGCGACTAACCCAGAGCAGGCAGCTGTAGCGGCTGGATAACAACGGTGCCGGCGGTGAGCGGCCAGGGAGAGGGGAAGAAGTGGCGGCTGCGGTGAGGCCCTGACTGTAGCCACATCAGTCCTGACACCCCTGACAGCCGCGAACTGGGAGCCGAATTGTAAAGAAAGCTGCTGGTGAAATAAAAAAATCGATATTATCTTGACAACCAGGCACTGTGGTTGCTGGGGGACGCCGGTGGAAGCTCAACTGACACTGGGCTGCGACCTGACCGCTCGCACACACCTCGAGCTTCCCTTCCAAGGTGAGTGAGTCGAGGTGGAAGAAGAAGGCTACATCAGCACTTGCGGTGGGTGCGTGGGGTGTCTATTTTGCCATCCGGCGGCTGCAAGTAGCAAACTAAACAGGCAAAAGCAGCAAAAGCCGTAAATACTGCTAATGTTAATCCCTCAAAAATACCAAAAGGATACCAAAGCGGGAGAAACAGGGACAATAGAGTAATACTAGCAGCAGCCGAAGCCGTTAATTTTAATTTTGAAGCAGCAGGAGCTGTGAATACCAGCAGAGACAATAGAGTCTCCGGTTGATTAACCGGCAGGAGCCAACAAACCTCTTGGGTCATTTGGAACTAAATTGTCTGTCTGACTGTACAACAGTGTGAATTAGCAGTCAGCGGTAGTATCAGTAAGCCCTAAGACCTAGAGCGGGTGGCTCTGTGACAAATTGACTACCATGGAGGATTGAGTGAACAGGCACATCTTTAACCAGGCAATTTATCTCTTATGCACATATGCTAATCGTCGGCTGGTAGAGGTGGAAGTTCTAGCAGGCTGAACATACAGTCAGTGGAAATCAGGGGATAAGTGTTGCGTGGAATGGGAAGTTTTTTCCCCCCTCCCTGATTAAAGCAGGGGTATAACCCCGCTCAGAACTGTATATCCGCACCACAAGGAAGAAAAAATAATTCCAAAAGGAAGCGTCTAAATTTGAAAGTAAAATGAGGTCTGGGAGATCCAGAAAACAACTGATACAAAAAGCGGGCAAGCAAGATGGAAAGAAAGCAAAGGAGTGCGATGACTCACCGTAAAAATTCAAGAAAAAATAAGCCCCTTAATTCCCTTACAATATTCAATATTCAGAAAACCGGCTACTAACAGAAAATTCATGTTTTTAAAAGATCCCACGACAGCCATTTTCTCAGAAACAGGCCAACTGGAGGGCCTTCCGAACCCATTAACACCTCAAAAAAATCACTTAAGATCCGAGAATAACAACTTGGAGAGCAAAGAAACTCGGAATAATAGTCACTTAGTCATCCAAGCTCAAGTTCACGCTACTGACTTCGCTGACTACTCACATTCAACACCACAATCAGCATTCAATTTAATACCATTCAAACAAATGCCAGAAGAGATACATTTGGAAATTTTGGATACCCTCAAATCTGCAGGACTAAACAGAACAATTCATGGTTACACTCAATTTAATTAACAAACAATACGGATCTCCTGCAGGCACTGGAAGTTGAAAATACAAATGTCCTAGAGAATAGAAAGAGTAAAGAATGAATAGAAAAAAGGATAGAGCCCACGCATCCAATTATTGAAATATCAAGTACACTGGAGCAGCCAATCCAACTCAGAGTCTAACAAATCATAATACAAAAAAAGCTGATCAAGAACAGTCGGTTCGGCTGCAGCAAAATACTAACACAACAATTCTTACACAGAATAACAGCCTAACAGCAGATAAAGTTGTGGAACAAGGAAAAAAAGAAGATAATAGTGGAGATACGCCCGCATCGGAAACAAAAGGAGGGACTCGGCAATCAGCATACTCATCACTACTTAAAGTGTTGGAAACCACAATAACAGTCCTTAATATGCAGTCTGATAAGTTAGATACACAGATCGACCTCATGAATATAATAGCCTCATATATCGTAGGAATTAACACGAAACTGGAAACACTAGCTGATCTAACAATGAAAGACCGAGAAATAAAAACAGTATTGAGCAAAGATTGTGTATGTGGCCCAATAATTGATAAGCTTAGCAACGTTCCAGTGATCTTAACAAGTATTTTAAATGATAGGAAAAAGATTAATGATGTGGAGGAAACAACAAATTGTCTAACAAAAATCTCAGAATCAAACCCACAAAGTTCTATCACCGGTGACACAAATGCACCGACCACGGCAGAAACTCCAATGATTTGTACTAATATCGAAAGTCCCAAATATATTAAGGGTAATTTTGTGAAGGATATACCAAAGATGAGCAGCGATGTGCTCGAGATCATAGAAAAAAGCGCATCCCATGTAAACGGTGAACAGCTTTTACAAGAAGGCCAAGGCAAGATAGAGAAATGCCGGCAAACCAAGAAACAGAGAAAAAGAGCAAGGAAATCCAGAAAGAATAATCCCAACGTAATACAAGAAATGAGTACCAGTAGGAAATGGTTCCCTATCTTTGAAACCAAAAAAGTCAACAAAGATCCAGAAATGCAAGGTATACAAATAGATCAAAGAGCTATAGTAGAGGAAGGGTGTCAACAAGGAGATCTTACCCAATTGACATCATAAAGTCATAGTATACAAACAGATGAATCATGTAATATGATGCAGATAAATCAACATTAAATCTTATTTGCATCGAAACAAACCCTCACAAAACGATCAACCACTAGTAGGAATAATCTGGCACAAACAACGGCCAGCTCAGAGATGGAACAAAAATATCCCCCACATGAGATGGAAAAGAAGGAAAACTATACAACCAGAATCAATAACCCAGCTGGGGGTTTCTCAGGAAAGAAACAAAGAGAGACAGTAGAACAGACTCAAGAGAAGCGACCTTTGGGCTGTAGGATTAATGCTGTGGAAAGAAAAGGCATTACAGAGCAGGAGTGACGAAATTTCCCAAAGGAAGAGGTGTCGAAGGAAAAATTGATAATTAAAATCAACACACAAATAGGTGATAGATATGGAAGTAATCAAAGGGAAGTATCAGGACTTACCCCAATGAATCAATCAACTGATGATCAGAATAACCCAGTGCAAATAAAAGGCATTACTGAGAAGGATCACGCAATACCTTCGGAAAAGATGTACCCAAGGAAAACATTATAATTAAAATCAACAAGCGGGCAGCCTTAAATGTTTGGAATATGGAATGACTCGCCACAAAGGACAAAAGCACCATCAACAGTACCATAAATTTCTATCGTGGAACATTGCCGGTGACAAAAAGGAATTAGATGAAGCATATTGGGAGCACTATGTCATCATCACCCTGCAAGTAGCATGGATGATGGAGTGTAAGGATGTAGCCAACTATACACTCCACCAAGTAAAGGCAACTAGAACACACAATAATGGTAGGCCGAAGGGTGGCTTAGCAACGTATATATCAACCGCGTTAAATATTAATACAGAACAATTACTGAGTACGACATCTGATCAACAAGTTATTAAAATGGTACAGGGGCATAAAAATCAAACAACAGTAATTTTAATGAATCTTTACATTCATCCAAATGCAAGGAAAAAAAAGGCACAATCCGAAAAACTAATGTCACTAGTCGCCTCTATAAGGTTTGATAATCCAGAATGGGAGATAATAATAACTGGCGATTTTAATTCATATTTAATCCATACACCAGATGATGATGATCAGCTGATAGAAGACAACGAGCAATGGTCCATTCCTCCACAAGCATCCACATTAATAAAGAGACAGGATTTAAAGGGGCAACAGCTGGTATAGACGGATTGGTGTCGTTACAACGCAGGCTATTACAACGCCTGCTGTTACAACGCGGTTTTTACATCGCATACCACTACAACGCATAGTGCTTTTAGGCGCTGGATAGTGATTTATTTAATTTACTATTCCAACTCCAGTCCCCGTGGATAGTAGGGAAGGTGTTGGATAGTAAATTAAATATATTCCCTATCCTAGAGCGCCCCCCAGCGCAATGCGTTGTAATGGTTTGCGTTGTAATGGTTGCGTTGTAATGGTAGTGCGTTGTAATAAATGCGTTGTAAGTGATGTTTCCCGGTATAGACACTAGAACATTTAGGCCTTCGAGTCCTAAATGGCAGAACAAAAGAAGACACTCCTCCGCGGTGGACCTATCAAGGTGTTCACGGGCAGTCAATTCTAGATTATACAATTACAACTCTTCCTTTACTTGCGCGCGTGACGAAATATAAGATCAAATATTCCACCCGAAGTGATCATGCATATCAGGTATTTGAATTGGAAATAGGTCATCAAAAACATCGTGCGGCGCCCGTTGAGTTGGGTCAGCTGACCACAACAAACCTCAAAAGAATTCAATGGTCAGCAGAAACCCTACCTAAACTATCAGCCTTAGCAAAAGAAATATTTGAAGCCAAGAATACAACAGGCAAAAACAGAGTAGAGCGCTGGTCTATTTTTGCGAAAGCACTATTGCTTCAGGCACCAAAAATTAATTACGCACAGACTGGCAGGCTCAAGCCTGAAACAAATATGTCTAGAAAAGCCTACTTGTTAAGAAAAGAACTGAGAAAGATGGTGAGGAAAAACAATACACAGAAAATCCCAAAGCATACATGGCAGGATATAAAGATCGCCAAGAGGCAGTATAAAATACAAATCTGGAAGGATCATAAAGTACAACAGGAAATTACTTTTTAGTGCCGAACAAGCAAACAATAGGTTGTTTTGGGAACTAGTCAATAATTTGACAAGATCAAAAAAAGTGATCAACAACGCCTCGGTATCAGAGAATGCATGGGCAGTCCATCTAAGTAAAATATATGAACATCATATAAAATCCACAAATAAGTCAATTACTGTGAGCAGCAAGACTTTAATTGCAGTACTTACAGGGAAGAATCATCCTGGATCGTTAGATTGTGGCATCACTATAGCTCAGGAATGTCAATGCCATGCTTTAGAAGATATTGCCAGAATAATAAAAAAGGGTCGCAATGATGGCGCCCCAGGTCCAAATGGTATCCCTCAGGCCATATTCAGGATGGATCCCGACTACTGGGCAAAATCGCTACTAGGTCTTTATATGGAAATCACCTTAACAAATGCCCTTCCACAATCTGGAAGGGGTCAATCATTAATCCGATTTACAAGGGAGGTGACAGGGCAGATCCGGCAAATTATCGCTTAATTGCACTTATGGACGTGGAAGCGAAATACTTTGACACACTTATCCTGGAGGACCTGGTGGAATGGTCTAATACAAATGGCCTGATTCCATTAAACCAAACTGGATTTCGTAAAGGTTGTGGCACCACAACAAATATTTTAGCCCTTGCCACAATAGCCGATAAATGCAAACGCCAGCGAAGACCACTACAAGTGTGTTTTATAGACTTTAAATATGCATTTGATCGAGTGAATCGCGGGCTACTATGGACCAAACTACATAACATGGGGCTTCCGGAAACAATATTACGTCCCATTATACAACTCTACACGCATACTTGGGTCCGTGTAAAAATGGCGAATGGTATTAAATTATCCAAAAAAATACCAACTGAGATTGGATTAAAATAAGGCTGTGTATTAGCCCCCCATTTATTCAACTTTTTTATGGCTGACCTCTCACCTCGATTGGATCAAGCAAACGCACACCTGCCGCGTCTGGGAACATTGCCCATAACGCATCTCTCTTATGCAGATGACATTGTTTTGTTTAGCCTGACCCGAGTAGGCCTACAAAGAGCACTTAATGAACTACTTATGTTTGCTAATACCAACGCACTGGAGATTAACGAGACCAAAACAAAAACTATGTCGTTCACACGGCATCAGTATCATTTTAAAATAGGAGAAAAGTACCTTGGAGTAGTAAATACTTAGAAGTACTTGGGGGTATACATCGACAAAAGTCTGAATTTTCAATCTCAGAAACAATATCTTGATAAAAAAGGAAACAGAAATATCTATGCCTTCTGCGCCATCGCTCAGAAGCTATATGGTCCCTCATTCACGCCACTAATCTCTGTGATGGCTGCAAAGTTATTACCGTCAATCACCTATGGAAGCATAGTGTTAAATGGAAAAGATGGTAAAATCTTAGACTCATTACAAATAAAGGCCTATAAAATAGTCTTCAGATTACCCCAGTCAGCAGCCCCGGCACAGGTCCGACTTGAATTTGGCCTCATCAATCAGGAAATTGGGAGAAAATATGCAGCAATCAAAACATGATATAAATTATGGCAGAATCGATCTAATCTGCTAAATGATGCCTTGTGGCAAGCCCAGGAAGATCCAAACTCAAGCTACTGTAAATTTTTGAAAAAGGCATTAGATGACACCGAGACGAGGGATCTATGGACGAAGAACCCTTCATTCCAAATCTTCCATAGCATAATAAACAAGGCAGTAGAACTGCAATCATTATTGGCAGACAAAGGTACCCTAGCAAAAAGATCTCACGGCTGGATGGTCCTGCAATCCTATACACCACTTCGACTGGCGGAATACCTCTGAGCAACATACTAGCCCCACTTGAAACTCAAGTTAATGGCAACAAGATTTGGGGTATTACCAAGCCTGGCTGAACAACCGTCGTGGAAATATAGTGGCGTCAAATCTTGTGGTTTATGTGGTGAAGCCTGGCAAGACATTATCCATCTAATATGCGTCTGTCCCACCGTAAAAATGCAACGTATGGTATTACTGAAAAAGGCTTTTAATGACAGAGGAATTCGAACGTATAGAGGTGCAATTTTTAGAGGCCTCTGCATGACAGACCCTCAGCTGACTTGTAAAATAATGAAATTCTTACTGTATTATGAGACAAACTATGTGGCATTTCCTAAACAATAATGGTTAGAATGTTATGGTCATTTTACAAGAAAAGTAAAAAAAAAAAAAAAAAGGGGGGGGGAGTATAATGTGTTACAACTTGAAATCAATAAAAATACGATGTAGTAGAATTATGTACAAACTTTAAATTGGCATCATGAGAAGGAAACCGCTTTTGCTCTTTTGGATTATATAATTAACATGCTGATTCTTGTTTTTAAATATTTTTAAATAATTTTATAGGGACATTATATTTGTTTTATGACATTGTTATGGTTTTAAATAGCTTAAACAATAAAGAATTACATACGAATGCTTTACAAAACTCCATCAAATAAATAATTAAAATATTTAGTTTTGCTATTTTTTCTCTTGCAAGTGTGACTTTGTAACCGTGTGCACAATATGAATTGCGCAAAAACAGGGTTATGCAACCACTTTTTTGACTTTCCATCATGGCCGCTGCTATGTGACTGTATTATTTGGCATTGCACTTATTTAATGGTAATGAATGTTTGTATGAAATTCAGCACTTCCTGTTTCACCTTATGTGATCAAGGCTGCATCAGGGTCGAAACGCGTAATGAGATTATACATGAAAGAACTACGTTTTCAACTTATGATCTTGTCCTGAGTGTGTGTCAACTTTCTTGGATTTGTGAATATATATATTTCAGAACTGGTGTTTAATTGTTATGCATTATTATTTTTTGTACAGCTATGTATGCTGGTTTACTTATTTTTGTTTAGATGACTTTTACTTGCTATTTTTCAAAATGTTTGGATGTAAATAAAAATTTGTAAATATAATGTACATTAATATTGGTATTTTAATGTATCAGTATTTTTTTTCTCGTTTGTTATAGTACTTATTTTTGAAAATGATAAATGTAATTTCTTTTGATTATTAAACCTTTTCCTATGCTGGTCAGATTAGATTGGGAATAGTAAATATGATCTTGTTAAACGTTATTGGGGGCAAGACTATCGTCAGAGCTCCAGAGTCAGCATCATTTTCCATGGGGGGAGTCATAGGTGCATAGAGAACCCACCTAGCAGGGCCCCCGAGATGCCAGTGTCTCTTGGGCCCATTCCAGCTGCGCTGCCGAGGCGGGCAGCTGCACCATTTTGGGCTTTTACTTTCATTCCAGAGCCCCTTGGAGGGGTGCTCCAACGGGCCGATACTTTGTGGGCCACATCATTGTTAACTTGAGAGCCCCAGAAGAGGGGCTCCCACATGCACCATTTGGGCCTACCTTTAAGCTGAGAATTCCAGAGGAGGGGCTCCCATGTTCCCCATACTCGCCTGATTTACTTTACACAGCTGCCACGCAGGACAGTGGGCAGCTGCAACGTCCCTGGGCATGTTTATCCAGAATGCCATGATGTTTTGGGGTTATGCCCTATGCTGAGATGATTCTGCCCAATGTCATGCAACGATGTCTGCATTCTAAGTCCACTAATGTGGTTTAGGCCTAATGTCCTGCAAGATGTGATTTATGCCATGATTTATGCTAATGTTATTGATGCCACTGAGGTACTGTTGGTATGCCTAATGCCTTCCTATGCTCATGGTTGATGCCTTATCCTTAAGCCTAATACAATTTATACCTATTGTGCAATACTGCTAATGTGTTGGGGAGTGCATTTATACATGCCTAATGGGATCCTGCCAACAAGATGCCACAGGCTAATGTGTTTATATACATAAAGGTACTGTTGATAAAATAATGTGCCTAATGTGCTTTTACGCCTAATGTCATATGAGGATGCTTTGTGTTCCTACCCAATGCTAATGTTAATGTTTTACCCCCCGGGCGTACATGGTTAGAGTTCGGCCTAACGTGCTATGCCCCATGCTGCTGATGAGGTTTATGCCTAATGTTATTCCTAATGTGTTGCTTATGCTTTATCGTAATATTGTCAGGCTAATGTTATGATGCTAAGGCTCAGGATCTTGCCAGGAGGTACTGGCTGCTTTACGGTCATGACAAATGCTTACATTTATTCTAATTGTGACGGTGATGGTTCTGGCAGCAGCCTGATTGGCCCTACCTTGTAAGTAGCCCCCCTTTAAATGACTACCTGGTGCCAGTTGGCACAGTGTTACAACTGTTTTTGCCATATGACGTGTTCTGCATAATACAGATGTGGGTTTTTTCACCTAACTTGGTGTGGTCTCTTTTTGTAGTGTGCATAGTGTGAGTGTGCTGCGTAGATGCTTTACACAATGCCTCCGAGTTTGCCTACCCACTCTGCACCACGCTAACCTGTTTCTAACACTGGGCCACTGTGGGCCTCCGCTATGGGGCCAGGGGGCACACGTGGTGCCCCCCAAACATCCATGTAAACAACCCAAACATCCTTAGCACCCAAGAGGTTAAAAAAACAATATACACAGAAATATTTTTATTAAAGCAAAGTAATGATATTGTTACCCACATTATTATGTGATATTCGTGTCATCACAGTATTTTTATCAATTTTAATATGCAACAATATTTTTGCATCACTCTTAGGGTCAAATACCTCGAAAAATTGGGTACCCTTGCATATAGACCACCAGAAACCAAAAGGTGATATTCATCTCAGCTTTATCACATTAATCTGCTAAATAATTTGAAAGAACCTGATAATGAGGCACTATTAGGCCTAGTGAACAATTTCCATTGATCCAATGAGAAAATGATCCCATACCAAAACACCACATGGAGCCTGGCACACAGTGCATGGTTGTTTGAAAATATGCCCTTTTCTATTGTGACTTGTGCTGTTGCCCTTTTCTAGGCCTCAGCACAAGCCGCAATAAAAAAGGGCTTGTTTCCGACTGCCTACAGGGCGGTCGCATCAGAATATCTTGGGTGGAACCGCCGACTACCAGTCGGGCAGTTACCATCCTGTAACGATGGCAGTCGGATGCTCCTTTGACCCCCATCATAATAAGGCCTTTTGTATGGAGCCATACCCAGATTGGTATGCAACCGTTTCAACGCAACTTTTACAATGGATTACTTTTACAACGCAACTACTACAACTCCTACGCCGACGATACCCAGCTGATCCTCTCCCTGACCAACGACCCCGCCGCCGCCAGAGCCAACCTTCACGAAGGAATGAAAGAGGTAGCCGAGTGGATGTCGACCAGCCGCCTGAAGCTGAACTCGGACAAGACGGAAGTCCTCATCCTGGGATCCTCGCTCTCTGCCTGGGACGACTCCTGGTGGCCCCCCGCCCTGGGAACCGCACCCAAACCGACAGACCACGCACGCAACCTGGGCTTCATCCTGGACTCCTCCCTCTCCATGACCAAGCAAGTCAATGCCGTCTCCTCGTCGTGCTTCAACATCCTGCGCATGCTACGGAAGATCTTCCGGTGGATCCCCACCGAGACCAGGAAGACTGTCACCCAGGCCCTCGTCACCAGCCGACTAGACTACGGCAACGCCCTCTACGCCGGAAACACCGCCAAGCTCCAGAAGAGACTCCAACGGATCCAGAACGCCTCAGCCAGACTCATCCTCGACGTCCCACGACACAGCCACATCTCCGGACACCTAAGAGACCTGCACTGGCTCCCGGTCAACAAGAGAATCACCTTCCGTCTCCTCACCCACGCACACAAAGCCCTTCACGATCAAGGCCCGAGCTACCTCAACAACCGCATCAACTTCTACGCTCCCAAACGACACCTCCGATCAGCCAGTCACGCCCTCGCCGCCGTCCCGCGCATCCGAAGAGCGACGACAGGAGGAAGGTCCTTCTCCTACCTGGCCGCCAAGACCTGGAACTCCCTCCCGACCGACCTGCGCCTGACCCAAGACCACCTCGCCTTCAGGAACAAGCTCAAGACCTGGCTGTTCGGGTAGTAGCAGCACCCCCCCCTAGCGCCTTGAGACCCTCCGGGTAAGTAGAGCGCTCTATAAATGTCTGTGATTGATTCATTGAACGCAGGATCCTTTACAACGAATGCCTTTACAACGTAAGTATTGGTAAGTATATCATTTTATTTATACATTTATTTATTTTCAAACAATTTTTTAATTAATTTAATAAATATTAAAAATTAATTTAATAAATTATTTAAGTAATTTAATATATATAGTTTTGGGTTATGGGGTACAGGGGTATTTTTAGGGTTCAGGGCTGGGTTTGGGTTATGGGGTACAGGGGTATTTTTAGGGTTGAGGGCTGGGTTTGGGTTATGGTGTACAGGGGTATTTTTAGGGTTCAGGGCTGGGTTTGGGTTTTGGGGTACAGGGGTATTTTTAGGGTTCAGGGCTAGGTTTGGGTTGTGGGGTACAGGGGTATTTTTAGGGTTCAGGGCTGGGTTTGGGTTTTGGGGTGCAGGGGTATTTTTAGGGTTCAGGGCTAGGTTTGGGGTTTGGGGTAATGGGGTATTTTTAGGGTTCAGGGCTAGGTTTAGGTTTTGGGGTACAGGGGTATTTTTAGGGTTCAGGGCTATGTTTGGGTTTTGGGGTACAGGGGTATTTTTAGGGTTCAGGGCTAGGTTTGCGTTTTGGGGTACGGGGGTATTTTTAGGGTTCAGGGATAGGTATGGGTTTTGGGGTACAGGGGTATTTTTAGGGTCAGGGCTAGGTTTGGGTTTTGGGGTACAGGGGTATTTTTAGGGTTTAGGGCAAGGTTAGGCTTTTCTGGTACAGGGGTATTTTTAGGGTGCAGGGCTAGGTATGGGTTTTGGGGTACAGAGGTATTTTTAGGGTTCAGGGCTAGGTTTGGATTTTGGGGTACTGGGGTATTTTTAGGGTTCAGGGCTGGGTTTGGGTTTTGGGGTACTGGGGTATTTTTAGGGTTCAGGGCTAGGTTTGGGTTTTGGGGAACTGAGGTATTTTCAGGGTTCAGTTTTAAAAAAAACAATGTAAATAAATTTTAAAAAATAATTTTAATAATTGTATTATTTATTAATAATAGTTCTTTAAAAATTAAAATTAAAGTAGTTTTTACTCCTACACTATCCAGCACTTACCCTACTATTACACTCCCCTGGAGTTAGAATATTATTTATAAACACCTAAACTATTTTTTAAAATATTTTTATATATTAACAAATACATTATTTAAAAAATAATGTAATAAATACAATTAATTAAATATTTATTACTTACATTTTTTAATAAAATAATAGACTTACCTATACTTACGTTGTAATGGCATGCGTTGTAATAGCATATGCTATGTAATGTCATCCGTTGTAAAGGCATTCATTCTAAAGGATTCTGCGTTGTAAAAATTGCGTTGTAATGGTGTGCGATGTAAATGTATGCGTTGTTACGTCATACATCCACCTAGATTGGATAGAGAATTCAACATCAGGTATTGGCTAACAATCCTCAAGCTAGAAACATTGCACTACAAATTTGCTTTCCCCACCACAGGGGTTTGGAGTAGGGCTCTTCCTCTTGTGGGTCTAAATGCACTTTAATAGAGAGCACTTGTCACTTTATCCAATCTTGTACATTATACATGGAGGAAAGATGCTCCTTTTTGGTATCCCTTCTCCGTAAATCAAATCTGAGATCCCATAAAGAAGGGCTAATATATTTGCAATCTCTAGGGTCGCGGGAGTTGTGCTATTCTAAATTATATTTTATTAAACTGCTATTTTTTTTCAGAATAGATATGCAACCTAATGTACTATTCCTTGAGGTCGACTTTTGATTTTTTTATGAATCTTTTGTAATATGTGTAAGACACTTCTAAAGATATTTGTTGTTGGATTTCCTTTTAAAAGAAAATGGATGGTATGTTTTTATTTCAATATTATGCTTTTATGGCCTTTGGCCAAATAAAGTGAATTTGACTTGACGTCACACGTGGGAATGCTGGGTGGTAAAAAATGCATGGTTCCCTCAAAATTCCAGAACTTTTACTCACATAAATCTGAGAAAACTGTGTGTTTTCAGCCAAAGATTTTAGGTTTGCAAGGGCTTCTGAGTAAAAAAGATCTTGTAAGATGCACGCAAGCCACATCACCCTGGACTCCCTTAGGTGTATAGTTTTCCCAAATTCCTTGGTTTGGTAGGTTTTCTTGGGCGGCAGCTGAGCCCAGGCCCAACATCAGCAGCTACTTAAAGTGCACACAAAAAACATTTGAGAGGAAATATTTTATCTGTCCCTGTTGCATTTCGGAGCCTTTCCGTCAAGTGGGTTCTATGCCCACCCACAAAAGTGGGGTACCTTTTGTTTCCGAAGAAGTGTGCGAACCCTGTCTGTTAGGAAATGTGTGGGTCCTTGCAGCTTCTACAACTTTCTCTCACATAAATGCGAGGAAAATTGATCTTTATAGCCAAAGTTTGAAGGAGGGCTGGCTCTAGGGCAGTGTGGTCGGTGCTGACTTTGTAAGGGCGCCTTGGTTTTCAAGTACAATACAATTTTAAAAGCACCTCCTGACACGTTCCTTGCCTCCAGCAATTTTCAGGCAACCATAAAAATGTCAAGTTAACTCTGGAGATTGATGGACCTGCTGCAGAGAGATCAGAGTTGTGCCTAGTGGAAGTTTTGACTCATCATAAAGTAGTGCAGGAGATTAAAATGCCTAATGCAAAGCAGGTGAACCATGCAGATTACTAATTGTATAAAATCTAAATAGGGCAGTGCATTACTCCTTCTGTCAGAGAGTCCCTGTTGATACTAGCAGTTTATACGTTTAAATCCTAATATAGAACAGTGAGCTATTAACTATCATCAAAGAGCTGCAAGCAAATTGCAAGATATAGTTTATAGCATTATGATTCTTCCCCCCAGTCTTTCATTATCCTAATGTTGCAAAAAGGTTTCACTTGGGTAGAAATCAATTCTTATTAGTAAGGCCAACCCCCAACCATGGTGTTACGTTTTAAGAGTGTGTGCCTCTTCAGACAAAGCACTATTAAACTATATAAAGTCTACCAGTATGGATAACTTGTGATTCCTACACCTTGTAGTCCTCTGTCTAATGTAACCTTTCCTATACATTGATTTACACTACATCATTCATTGTCTCTGTGTAGTGTATGCAATGTAGAGTGCTTAACACCTTACACTTGTATGAGTGGCCCTATCAAACAAAATAAATGCATGAGAAAAAGAGAAGTTATTGAGATTCGAGGGGCATTGTTAAAGGGTGGTAATAAGGGTATCCGTTGCAGAGGAGGTCATGGGGGGTGCCAACAAACATTGTCGCACCGGGTGCCACCAGCACCTGGTTTGAAGTTTGCAAGGCTTTCTGAGTAGAAAAACGTCATGAGATCCACACCAGTCACACCACTCTGGACTCCCCAATGTGTCTACTTTTCATAAATGTCTGGGTTCGTTAGATTTCTAGGGGAGTGGTTAAGCAACCCAGATTGTTAAAAAAACAGTTCACTTTGCAGGTCCCCAGGCTGCGTTTTGTGGTGATTAGTGTCCTAGGCTGTAGGCCCAGCCAGATAAGTGCCTTAATCAATAATGAATCAATACTTATGGTAGAGTAACAGTATCCAGTCTGCTCTATAGTACTCCAATACTTATTATACTGAGAAAAACCTAACACCACGGTTAAAGAAAAATATATTTATTCTATTTCATTTTTAAATTTCATTTTTTATGCTCATATTGTTACAATATATTTCTCAAAAGTAGGTAAAAACAGACAGGTTGCCCCAAAGGGAGCGTGCAAAGAAAAAGGTGTGATCAGAGTATTTAAACAAGTGAAAGGAAAAGAAAATACACAGTGGTGGACAAAAAATTATTCACATTATTTTACAACCAATATCGGACATATAATTCGCTGTATTGAATACCTTGCCAAGATTTTGTTTATATTATTGCAATCACAACATTGTAGTACATAAACCTATATATCCTATATTTTGCACTATCAACAATGGTGTTGCACGATTGGTCCAAGGTTATGTAAAGAAGGTGTCGACATTTCGACTCGACTTAATCCAACGGTGATTTAAACCTGGGGATTGCGAGTCTTCATCAGGACTGTAGGAACAAACTGGGGCAACCAAGGGATTTTTTAAATAACCCTAAAAGAGAAAAATTAGGGAGTTACTAAACCGTGGTGGAGATTAAAAAACCTTATAACCCACACAGGGGTAAGGTGGTATTTCTTACCCTTCAGAATAGAGCAAGCGATGGGAGGAGATCCGAATCAACACTTCCCAACAGATATCCTGTAAGAACAAATTGAAATCTAGAATGCATCTAGATCAGATGCTAGACAATTCACTTGACATTATCAAAAGAGGGGGCAGGGGGTCTATTTACCTTGAGCCCATGTCCTCATCCATGTAGAGAAGGCGATACTTCATTCGCATTCACTGGCGAAATGATACCTACAATTAATTTAGGTAGCATCAATATACCTTAACCATAGGCGGTATGAATACTTCCAAATCATTCACAATAGGGGTTGTTTACCTTGATATAAATGTCTTGGACAAGATCAAGCGTTCTCATTGATGATTTCAGGTTGCTTGTGATACAATGCACCAAATTGGGAGGGTCCTAATTTCCGGACTCCTACTCCTGGATTCACAAAACTATAAAAGAGGACATGAATAATTGGACTGTCATTCTTTATATGCCAATTATTCTAGTGTATTAGAGTTGCAATATTTATGTTATTTAATCAAAGACGCTTACCTAATTTCAATCTACTACTTCGCAGGTAAGCCAGTGGTTAAAACGAAATCCTAATAGTTTTCCTGTAAGGGAGACACAAAAATAGGGTCTCACTCGATATTTCCATAGATATCCAACTCGTAACGTGGTTGTATATCTAAAGGGACAGTGTGTTCCACTCAATCACGAGTTAAAAGGAAATTAAACCTACCCAATAGCCAATAATTGGAACGTTTTCACATCCGAGCCTCCCTGTGCTTCAGGATGCCGCCATCAACGTTCGTGCATTTCCGCGTTTGTAATTATACCCAGACTGCCTCGTATAACTGGCATAGAAAGAGGACTGGTGCCCGGACAATTGCATAGAGTGCCTCCGTGTCCGATATTAAAGAGTTTTTTTGGATAAACTCACAATATGCCTATGTTACAACATTTTGGGGATTTAATTATGTCAACGTGGCAATATTGGGGCGATTTTAGGAATTCGGCGACTTGAAATAAACTGGCGATATTTATTGTTAAAAAACGGAAAACTAATGGCATTCGGAAAGCATAATTTTAGAGCAAATTCAGAACACAATAGTCCGGTCGAATGTCCTTCACGTTTCTGAAATATCGGATGAGATCGATGTTATGCTGGAAATAGAAAAAGGACCTTGGCCCTGGATTCTGCACATCGGAGACTAACAACAGGTCACAAAAGGTGTTGACTGTGGGCTCAAAAAATATATATCTGGTTGGGGATTGTATTATCATATAAACCTTTTTAACATGTGGATAACATATAGCCATCAGCTGAATAATTCTTATTATCATAATCATACAAGTACAATTAGCAAAATCCTGTCATAGCTCGATAAATGGCTGTTATTATTCATTAATTATATACATAAAAATATACAATCTGTTTCTCAAAAAAGCATTTATGCAATTATACAGTACATGGCAAAGCACCCAACCACATAGTATAGTATATTCATATTCCCAACAGTGCCACTTGTTTGTTCATTTCCTCAAGCTCATTGAGACCCTTGTTAACCGTATTCAGAGTATATATCCATTTACACTCTCTTCTATTCAGGATATTATGTAGGTCACCTCCCCGAGGGTTGGCTGTTATTTTTTCAATGACCCACCACCTCAGGTTGTTCTCGGGGTGTTCGAATCTACTGAAATGATCCACCAACGGGGCACCCTGGATTTTACTTCTTATGCGGCTCATATGTTGCAGAATCCGACATTTAATTTTTTGTGTACCCACATACAAAAAACCGCAGGGACATATGACTGCATAAATTACCCATGAGGTGTTGCAGTTGATGTGTTGGGTAAGCTTATATGTCCGGTCATTATGGTCAACACTATTGCACTCTCTTGTGAGGGGACAGGCCTTACACATTCCACATTTTCTGTGACCGTCTACTGAAGGTGCACCCCAGATAGTTGGCTGACTTAAAGATTGTTTCTTTGGTAACATTGATTTTACTAGGAGGTCCCGAATATTCCTCCCTTTACGGAATGCATGTAATGGAGGTGGGATCCCCCCCAGTTCCCCACTGATCAAGTGCCAATGACGATTCAGACATTTCTTGATGGCGTTACTTTTGGTATTAAATGTCGTCACGCAGACCAACCTTTCTGCCTTTGATTTTTGGGTGCTTTGAAGTAGGAGCTCACGATGGTTATGCCAGGCTCGTTTTCTAGCTTTTTTGAGAAGCCTAGCGGGATAACCACGCTCACTCAATCTTGACATCAAAGTCTCAGATTCCTCTAGGTAATCATCCTTTTTAAAACAATTCCGACGCAACCTCAGGAATTGCCCAAAGGGCAAGTTGTCCCTGAGATTGCGTGGGTGATGGCTAGTATACCTGAGGAGGGTGTTTCGTTCACTACTTTTTCTGTACAGGGTAGTGTACAATTTTCCATCTGCAGTTTTAATTTTTAAATCCAAAAAGTTAATGGACATTGGATCAGATTCCAAAGTGAATTGGATATTGGGACGCTTTGTGTTTCAGGATCGCCCTTCATCCTGCGTGGGCTCTGTGACCTGGACTCTCGCCCTGGGAGCTTGCTGCTGTTTGGGACTCTACCCCTCGCCGGACCCGCTGTGCGGGTCCCGCTCCGTGTGCGAGGACTGCTGGGCTCCATAGGACTATGGTTTTGGAGCTGGTGTGGAGCAAAGGGGAAGAGCTGCAGGGCTGCGAGCAACTGCAGGGACTCCAACTCCCTGGAGTCCCTGCCTGGCCAATAGTGCACACCTGGCCCGCTCTCCCTGCAAGCCCCGCCGCCAGCGAATGGACCTTTGAAAACCCTACCTGCTTCCTGCTCTGGTGGGACGCTTTGTGTTTCAGGATCGCCCTTCATCCTGCGTGGGCTCTGTGACCTGGACTCTTGCCCTGAGAGCTTGCTGCTGTTTGGGACTCTACCCCTCGCCGGACCCGCTGCGCGGGTCCCGCTTTGTGTGCAAGGACTGCTGGGCTCCATAGGACTCTGGTTTTGGAGCTGGTGTGGAGCGAAGGGGAAGAGCTGCAGGGCTGCGAGCGACTGCAGGGACTCCAACTCCCAGGAGTCCCTGCCTGGCCAATAGTGCACACCTGGCCCGCTCTCCCTGCAAGCCCCGCCCCCAGCGCATCACCCTCTCTATAACTTTGACATCGTCTACCGCTGCGCGGGAGCGCCCGGGGCAAAGCCCGGGCAAAGGGCGGGCCGTCTAAGGCCGTCCAAGGACGTATGAGGACGGGACGGGCCCTTCCTCTTTCGTGTCGGACTCAAGGACTTGGAGTATGTTATTGTAATTAGAGGTCTTATTTAGGTATTCAATCCACCTTCTTTGTGAAAGTTCACTGTTTATATTTGCCTGAACTGTTTCACTTTGGAAACTGTCTATATACTGTAACCCCACATGATGTCCTTACGATCAGGGAAGGGTAGGCAGGTAACGGTAAGGTCAAGTAGTGGTACAGCCAAAGGAACTTTAGATGATTTTATTATACGGGCCACGGGGATACTGGATAAAGAAATTGCCCTCACAGAAAGGCGTTTGTCTTTAGACCTAGTTACGGGGAAACGTTCCTCTTTGGGAAAGATTGGCTCTGCAACTATTCCTGAAAAGAGCATAATTTCTGACCTGGAAGCCAGCCCTAACCTAGTAGTAATCCCAGATTCCCTATCAACATCTATGGATGGCGTAGTGGACTGTCCATTAGAAAATCATGTTCTCACGAACACCAATGGGGAAGGTACCCAGCACTGTAACTCGGCCGTATCAGGGTCGGTCCCCCCACAATCATATGTCCTGGACTCCGACCCGGTAGTTAACAAATCTGGTAAACGCAAGAGAGTGGGGGTCATACTAAGGGAAGTAGAATTAAATTGGCCAAAACATCTGCTTCAAGGGTCTTCGCTAAACTACCCAGACAAAGGGGAACTTTGTCAGGGGAGTTTGGTCAGTGGATTCATTGTTGCCAAAATAATAAAAATGAGGAGCTCTTGGTCAATGTAGAGAAGCTGGTAAAAAGCCTTTTGACTCCCCTCATAGAAAGAACACAAATTATCAACCTAAAATTGGATCAACTAGAGCATTTAATATCAGCCAACACACACTCGTTGGAGACTCTGGCGGTAAATAGTAAACCTCCTGAGACCGTGGGGAATCGTATCACAACAAAGAAGGGGGCTCAAAAAAAACAAAATCAAATTACACAAACTCAGCCTACTGTATCCATGGTCTCCAAGGGAACCCCCGTACAAACAGCCTCGACCAAACCCACATTGGCAGCTATTGCGGGCACTCAGTTAAAGACTGTCACAGCTAAAGCATCAACATCAAGCTCAGCTGCCTCTGTTTCAGTGGTCACACCCGGAGGTAATCAAACTCCATTGAGTAGACCATCAGACCCTGGTAAGACAGCCCCCCTAACTAAACCAATCTGTGTGAATATACCCCCTGACTCGGCCCCCTACATGGCAATTTTGACAGGTGTTCCGGTACTTGCAACAAACAAATATGAAACAGGAGAGGATTTATTAAACAAGGTAAAATTTTGGCTTAATAACAATAGACCACTTCCACCAGCTGCGGCTACAAAAATATTAAGTGTGCGAAGGGTGCCCTGGGTCGGGCAAAGTAAGAAGGACTTAGAGGGGGATTGTATCCTTATCAATTTTAGGGATATTTGGGTTAAGGATATGATTTGCAATAAAGCAAGGTTTGCCAGGATGGGAGATATCCAATGTATAGGCTTAGAATATTTTTACCCCAATCTGTATCATGTTCCCCCTAACTTCTGCCACCCTGAGTCAAGAGTTCGAGGTAACAGCCATTTTGGTTGGACACAGAGTAATGCTGCACCTCGTCCTCCCCGAAATCATCCTGGTTTGTGGTACCAGGGCGATGGATGCCTTATGAGACCGCCAAGCATTAGCAATCCTATCCAAGTACCCTATAATCAACCAAAAATAAGATTTCAGGGAGAGGAATATTTAGGGTGGACGCAAAATAACATTCCCCTGAGAAACCGCTTTGACCCATTAATGGGAATGGAGGGTTTACACTGACCATCAGCCAGGTATAAGGAAAATGCTTCACCTGTGTCACATCTGGCTATGGGGGGAAATATGGGTGAAACGCAGAAGGATAATTCAGTGGTAGCTGCCACTGACCGTGATGCTCAGTTTACTAGCCCTCTAAACATTGAGGACAATGGTAACCTAGGATGTGAGATTGAATCATCTTCGTCAGGGCAAGACTGGGTAACTCCAACAGAATTTATGGGGGAAAATTTAGGGGAATCCAGACTGCGCTTAATTTCGTGGAATATCGCAGGTCTGGCGGGCAGACTGGAGGATGAAGCCTGGCTGGATTATGTGGGTAGCCAGGATATTCTGTGTCTACAGGAGACGTGGAGCCGGACGGCTCAGGACATTGAGTGTTTTCAATCTTTTAATGTTTTGGCGGTTCCCTCACCAGCTGGGAGGGCTAGGGGTGGGATAATGACAGCACTATCTATTAAACTGCAGAATTTGACAACTTCCAAGATAGTAGATACTCCCTGGTATCAGTTGCTCTTATTGGAAAACCTGTTCCCTGAGCCTTTGTTGTTGATCAATTGGTACAACAATGTTTTTGATGGGAATGATGTATCGAAAATTCAGAGTTTGGAGGAAGCAATATGTAAGGCGCGTAGTGAACGACCTCTACTGTCTGTTATCTGGGTTGGTGACTTTAATTGTTCGATGTGTAGATTTGGTGGTTCAAATGTGTGTGGTTTAGAAGATCTAAACGAACAGCCTTTAATGCATTTTAAGCACACGCCCCAGGGAGACGCCTTAAATAATATCATCGTCTTAAATGACTTATGTATGGTGGAACCCTGGGTTGCCTCAACTTCACTACCAATACCAACCTTTCAGGGACCAAGAGGTGTGATGAGCACTATTGATTTTGTATTTGTGTCTAGCAGTTTTCTCCAATATGTTAATAGGCTAGAGGTAGTAGCAAATGCTGCAAGTGACCATAATCCTTTAATGCTGTCTTTATGTATCCCTGTAAGTAAAAAACTCCCGGTTGGGGAACACCCCATAAAATATAACAAGAATCAGGGCATCACCCTGAAGTGGGGGAAAATAGATGTGGCTGGCCTAGAGGCAGAGATTCTTAACACCTGTAAAACCGAAATTGAATCGTGTTTACTCCCGGTATCTGATCCTGAAAAGGTCATTGAGAGTTTCGAAAAACTATGTGGGCATGTGGCTGAGCACCTTAGAAAACCAGTGGGGAGAAAAAGTCTAAAGGGTCAAAGGGGTTTTAGATGGTTCGATTCTGTGTGCTCCGCCTCACATAAATCCTTAAGAGTGGCCCTACAACAAAAACCAAGGAACAGAGAACTGATAAGAACAAGTAGAAGGGCCTATAAGGAGGCTATTGCAAAGAGGAAGCAGGACTTAAAAAACCGTGCCTGGGAAGATCTAGAGAAGGCCTCTGAGCTAAAAGATAGCAGGCTCTTCTGGGAGGTATTAAACCGCCCCCTATTTAAGAGTGATGCCAAGGAAACCATAGTGATGCAGGTCACTAGTGAATCATGGGAATCCCATTATGGCAAAATTTTAATCCAAAATCCCTACAAATTGTGGAAATACTGGATAATACAGGGGATTTGGTGATTCCATCTACAGCTTTAGTCCTTAGCTCTTCGCTTACATTGGAAGAGGTTGAGGAAGCTTTAAGGAAAGGCATATCATTAAAAGCCCCAGGCCCTGACGCTGTCCCTTTGGACATTTTTAAACACAACATTGAGGCATGGGCTCCTCTGTTATTAAATGTGTTTAAGGCTGCTGTTGTTGGACGTATTCCTGTGTCCTGGAAGGATGCAGTGGGGGTGCCGATTTTTAAGAAGGGCGATAGGTGTGATCCCCGATGCTATCGCCCCATATCCTTAATAGATGCATCATGTAAAATACTGGGAAGGGTTGTTTTGGCCAGACTAGAGACATGGGCAGATTCTGTTGGCCTAATTGTGAATTCCCAGTACGGTTTCAGGAGGGGAAAGGGCACCGTTGAGCAGTGTCTAAATTTGGCACTAATTATTGGCAAGTACATGAAGGCAAGGAAGTCTGCAATACACCTTGCCTTCATGGACTTGTCAAGTGCCTTTGACACTGTTTGCAGAAATAAGCTGTGGCAGATGATGAATGACATGGGCTTTGAGGAACCCCTGGTCACACTACCCCGTAGACTACACGCAGCCACAACCGTGTCCATAAGGTTTGGACCTGGAGGGGAAATGACAAATTCCATTCAATCAACCGAGGGGGTGCGTCAAGGATGCATTTTGGCACCTTTTCTGTTTTTAGTATACACAAACGGATTGGAAAAGTACTTGCTGGACCACTGTTGCGATTTCCCAAAAGTAAATGGTAAGAGCATTCCTATGCTCCTCTTATGCAGATGAAAATGTTTTAATGACTCTTACAGGAAATAGTATGCGGGTGTGTTTAGACGCTTTTTATACCTTCATGCTGGACCTTGACCTGAAGGTTAATTTTACAAAATCCTTTATAATGGCCTGTGGTCCAAAAGGGTCGAAAATCAGGAAATTTGTAGTGAATAACATTACCATTGAAAAGGTGGACAATTTTAATTAACTTGGAAATCTGTTTAATATTAAACTAAGTTGGGCCCTACTAATGAAGGCCCGAGCTCAGAGTGCCAGCCGGTCCATAGAGGGCCTCTTCCATTTTTGTAGCAAGTTGGGCCAAAAACCCGTTGCGCACCTCAAAACCCTCTATATATCTAAATGTTTATCTGTGGCCACTTACGGGGCTGGGGTATGGGGGACTGAAAACCCCGCTGTAATACAGGTGATGGAAAATAAATTCCTAAAGCGGGTTTTATCGATCCCATCTGGCTCGTCAAACAGTTTCTGCCACAGCGAAATGGGTATGACCAATGTGATATTGTTCGTCTGTCGCCCCTATTATTGTGGGGTAAAATATGGTTAGCCAACGAGCTCCAGCTCACCAAAGAAATCCTTCATGACTGTATGACCCTAGACAATGCAAAGCAGATCCCTTGGTTGTCATATGTCAGCAATATGTTGCACAAGATAGGTCTGGGTCATATTTATAATGACCCGAAAAAAATTCAGGGAAACATAAAAGCCCAAATAAAAGCAAGTTATTGGAAATCTTTAAACACACCATGCTTAGGTGATGTAACTGTTCATGTCAAGTCTCAGCACCAGTTCTATTTAACTTTTACAACTAATACGCAATGGCGGTTTTATCTTACAAGGTTTAGGCTAGATATCCTTCATTTTTTGTTTGCTTTTCCCAAACAAGGGGGATGGTGTGAGAGGCTGCCCCCTTGTCCTTGCAATAACAGAGTTAACCAAAGCACCATACACCTTGTCCTCTTCTGTTCTCTTTATCAGGAGCCAAGGATTAGATTTATTAAACCCATCCTGAAGGGGCGGCAGCCATGTACTTATAAAGAAGGTTACGACTATCTGTTATCACTATCATCTGTTGAAGTCTGTTGTGCCATGTTAAACTTCATAAGAGTATCACTTCAGATTAGGAAACGCTACGGATAATTTAGCCATAGACCTGTATTCTGCCATGGGAATGTGTATATATGCTGTATGATTTGTAATTAACATTGTGTGTAAAATTACTTGCTAATAGTGGGGGACAAATGTGGGTCCCACTATCAATTGTTCTTATATCCTGATAAGTGACAAATGGTCATTTAAAAAATAACTTTTAATTACTTTTTTTAAATGTATAACTATAGTGGTTCATTTTAAATTGTGTATCATGCTTTTTAACTTTGTAATTTTATGATTCATTGTATGAATCGAATAAAGATTTTGAACCGGACCGAATTGGATATTATTTGAGCAGGTATTAATCCAATTATGAAATTCCTTAAGTTCAGAATGCCCACCCTGCCAAATCAAGAGAACGTCGTCAATATACCTTACCCACAATAGAATATTATTGAGGTAAGGATTATGTTGATTTTGGATGAATCTACTCTCATATTCACTCATGTAAATGATAGCAAGATTTGGAGCAAAGCTCGCCCCCATGGCTACTCCGCTTGTTTGAATATAATATTCATTTTGGAATACAAAGAAATTTTTTGTCATTGCAATTTCCAAAAGGCGAATAATAAAATCTGTAGGTACTCTATGTGGGGCAGTTCTCGTGTTGAGAGCACGTTCTGCACAGGTCAAAGCCTCATTCTGAGGGATGTTCGTGTATAAGGATGCGATATCCATCGCAGCCAATATACACGTATTGCAATCATAATTGAACCCTTCCACCAACTGGATAGTGTGTGTGGTATCACGTACATATGTTGGAGTAGCAATGGCTAAGGGCTTTAAAAATACATCCACATACTTACACAAAGGTTCCAAAAGTGACCCACACCCCGAAATTATGGGTCTTCCCGGGGGGTCTTCTAATCCTTTGTGGACCTTTGGGAGGGTGTATATTGTAGGTGTTCTTGGGTTTTTGTTGTTTAAAAACTCATACTCGTACTTATTAATGATGCCCTGTTTAAAAGCCCCTTTGGTCAATTTCTGAATTAATTCACTGATGATTTTTGTGGGATCTTTTCTCAAATGTACATAGTTACCAGGTCTTCCCAATTGAGAAAGAATTTCAGAGGTATAATTCTCCAGGTTCTGCACCACAATAGCTCCGCCTTTATCGGCGGGCTTTACAACGATGTTGCTGTTATTTTTTAAGGATTGTAGTGCAATCTTTTCATCCCGACTTATGTTATATGGAACATATTGTCTTGCAGTCAAAGTCTCATTTACATCCCTTAACACCACCTGGTCATAGGCCAATATCTTACTGTCAATTGAGTGTGTAGGGGGATTGAACCTAGAGGGTGGTCGCAGTCACCTACCTGAAAATACTGGATTGAACGGGATCTTTTGAAAATAATGCTTAAGCCGGATTTTTTGAAAGAATTGTTGTAGTTCAATTCTAATATTGAAGTCATTAGGCATGTTGGTAGGGACAAAGGACAGTCCCTTCGATAAGACCTGTTGTTCTGTCGGGGATAGACTATAATCAGATATATTGATTATAGGGTTATCTGGTTCATTTCTCACCATTTGTATTGTTGCCGTCTCGTGTTGATTTCCAATTCACTTTGGAATCTGATCCAATGTCCATTAACTTTTTGGATTTAAAAATTAAAACTGCAGATGGAAAATTGTACACTACCATGTACAGAAAAAGTAGTGAACGAAACACCCTCCTCAGGTATACTAGCCATCACCCACGCAATCTCAGGGACAACTTGCCCTTTGGGCAATTCCTGAGGTTGCATCGGAATTGTTTTAAAAAGGATGATTACCTAGAGGAATCTGCGACTTTGATGTCGAGATTGAGAGAGCGTGGTTATCCTGATAGGCTTCTCAAAAAAGCTTGAAAACGAGCCTGCCATAACCATTGTGAGCTCCTACTTCAAAGCACCCAAAAATCAAAGGCAGAAAGGTTGGTCTGCGTGACAACATTTAATACCAAAAATAACGCCATCAAGAAATGTGTGAATCGTCATTGGCACTTGATCAGTGGGGAACTGGGGGGGATCCCACCTCCATCACATGCATTCCGTAAAGGGAGGAATATTCGGGACCTCCTAGTAAAATCAATGTTACCAAAGAAACAATCTTTAAGTCAGCCAACTATCTGGGGTGCACCTTCAGTAGACGGTCACTGAAAATGTAGAATGTGTAAGGCCTGTCCCCTCACAAGAGAGTGCAATAGTTTTGACCATAATGACCGAACATATAAGCTTACCCAACACACCAACTGCAACACCTCATGGGTAATTTATGCAGTCATATGTCCCTGCGGTTTTTTGTATGTGGGTCAGACTACACAAAAAATTAAATGTCGGATTCTGCAACATATGAGCCGCATAAGGTGTAAAGTCCAGGGTGCCCCGTTGGTGGATCATTTCAGTAGATTCGAACACCCCGAGAACAGCCTGAGGTGGTGGGTCATTGAAAAAATAACAGCCAACCCTCGAGGAGGTGACCTACATAATATCCTGAATAGAAGAGAGTGTAAATGGATATATACTCTGAATACGGTTAACAAGGGTCTCAATGAGCTTGAGGAAATGAACAAACAAGTGGCACTGTTGGGAATATGAATATACTTTACTATGTGGTTGGGTGCTTTGCCATGTACTGTATAATTGCATAAATGCTTTTTTGAGAAACAGATTGTATATTTTTATGTATATAATTAATGAATAATAACAGCCATTTATCGAGCTATGACAGTATTTTGCTAATTGTACTTGTATGATTATGATAATAAGAATTATTCAGCTGATGGCTATATGTTATCCACATGTTAAAAAGGTTTATATGATAATACAATCCCCAACCAGATATATACTTTTTGAGCTCACAGTCAACACCTTTTGTGACCTGTTGTCAGTCTCCGATGTGCAGAATCCAGGGCCAAGGTCCTTTTTCTATTTCCAGCATAACATCGATCTCATCCGATATTTCAGAAACGTGAAGGACATTCGACCGGAATATTGTGTTATGAATTTGCTCTAAAATTATGCCTTCCGAATGCCATTAGTTTTCCGTTTTTTAACAATAAATATCGCCAGTTTATTTCAAGTCGCCGAATTCCTAAAATCGCCCCAATATTGCCACGTTGGCATAATTAAATCCCCAAAATGTTGTAACATAGGCATATTGTGAGTTTATCCCAAAAAACTCTTTAATATCGGACACGGAGGCACTCTATGCAATTGTCCGGGCACCAGTCCTCTTTCTATGCCAGTTATACGAGGCAGTCTGGGTATAATTACAAACTCGGAAATGCACGAACGTTGATGGCGGCATCCTGAAGCACAGGGAGGCTCGGATGTGAAAACGTTCCAATTATTGGCTATCGGGTAGGTTTAATTTCCTTTTAACTCGTGATTCAGTGGGACACAGTGTTCCTTTAGATATACAACCACGTTACGAGTTGGATATCTATGGAAATATCGAGTGAGACCCTATTTTTGTGTCTCCCTTACAGGAAAATGATTAGGATTTCGTTTTAACCACTGGCTTACCTGCGAAGTAGTAGATTGAAATTAGGTAAGCGTCTTTGATTAAATAACATAAATATTGCAACTCTAATACACTAGAATAATTGGCATATAAAGAATGACAGTCCAATTATTCATGTCCTCTTTTATAGTTTTGTGAATCCAGGAGTAGGAGTCCGGAAATTAGGACCCTCCCAATTTGGTGCATTGTATCACAAGCAACCTGAAATCATCAATGAGAACGCTTGATCTTGTCTAAGACATTTATATCAAGGTAAACAACCCCTATTGTGAATGATTTGGAAGTATTCATACCGCCTATGGTTAAGGTATATTGATGCTACCTAAATTAATTGTAGGTATCATTTCGCCAGTGAATGCGAATGAAGTATCGCCTTCTCTACATGGATGAGGACATGGGCTCAAGGTAAATAGACCCCCTGCCCCCTTTTATGATAATGTCAAGTGAATTGTCTAGCATCTGATCTAGATGCATTCTAGATTTCAATTTGTTCTTACAGGATATCTGTTGGGAAGTGTTGATTCGGATCTCCTCCCATCGCTTGCTCTATTCTGAAGGGTAAGAAATACCACCTTACCCCTGTGTGGGTTATAAGGTTTTTTAATCTCCACCACGGTTTAGTAACTCCCTAATTTTTCTCTTTTAGGGTTATTTAAAAAATCCCTTGGTTGCCCCAGTTTGTTCCTACAGTCCTGATGAAGACTCGCAATCCCCAGGTTTAAATCACCGTTGGGTTAAGTTGAATCGAAACATCGACACCTTCTTTACATAACCTTGGACCAATCGTGCAACACCATTGTTGATAGTGCAAAATATAGGATATATAGGTTTATGTACTACAATGTTGTGATTGCAATAATATAAACAAAATCTTGGCCAGGTATTCAATACGGCGAATTATATGTCCGTTATTGGTTGCAAAATAATGTGAATCATTTTTTGTCCACCACTGTGTATTTTCTTTTCCTTTCACTTGTTTCAATTCTCTGATCACACCTTTTTCTGTGCACGCTCCCTTTGGGGCAACCTGTCTGTTTTTACCTACTTTTGAAAAATATATTGTAACAATATGAGCATAAAAAATGAAATTTAAAAATGAAATAGAATAAATATATTTTTCTTTAACCGTGGTGTTAGGTTTTTCTCAGTATATTAAGTATTGGAGTACTATAGAGCAGACTGAATACTGTTGCTCTACCATAAGTATTGATTCATTATTGATTAAGTCAATTGCTATAATCTATAGGTTCAGGACCACTGTCTGTTTATATCAATGTATACCCAGGTCCATGCCTTATGGGCTACCCCATTGTCTTAACAGCCACATAAGTGGGCTACCATTTCTATTGGGAGCCATCCAGGAACACAGAATAGTGGAGCAACCATTATTACCAATTGGATTGCTCTGCATTTGTGCATTCAAATGTAATATAATGTGCAAGAAACTTAGCAAAATGCCCTTTGAATCAGGACAGAATACTTCAATCCAAATTCACAGGTGTAAAAATAACCACTGTTCCTAAACTCACAATCCTATGTGCATTTCAAAAATCCAAAGGTTTCCTTGATATCTATTTTTCAATAATTATTTTATGCCATGTAATTACTGTATGGTCACTACACAATGAAAATTGTTGACTCTGGGTATCACATGCTTTTAGAAAACACGAAAATCATACATATCCATTTGACTAGAAGGGATTATCAAATGTAATGGCATATTGTTTTTGTAAAATTGGCCAATATTACAAAAAAGTACAGATGAAAATGTTGCCACAAAGTATTATTTTTTCCTACTTCTTTTCATTATTTTTTATTTCAAAGATTACTTTCTTTGGGAAAATCTTGAGGGATCAACACAAATGACCCCTTGATGAATTTATAATTTTGTCTACTGTTCGGAAATGTTCAGCTTTCTGGCAACATCCATGGGTTTCACTAGTACTTCTACCATAAACTTCAAGTAGGTTGTAACTACATAAAATAGGAAAAATAGACTACTTCTTAGAAGGGAAAAAAAAGGAGTGGTAAAAATAATTGTTTCTGATACATCTCTGTTATTCATCTTTTTTTTTTCCTTGTTATCACACAATTGTTAAAGATATTAATGTGCAACAATATTTTTGTAATAATTTTAGGATCGAGTACCTAAAAAAATTGGGTATTATTGTGTATAGACCACCACGAACCATAAGATGATATTCATCTCAGCTTTATCACGTTAATCTGTTAAATAATTTGGAAGAGCCTGATAATGAGGCACTATTAGGCATAGTGATCAATTTCCATTGATCTAATGAGAAAATGCTTCCTTAGCGAAACCCCGGGACCTGGAAAGACTTAGGGGCCGATTACGACTTGGGCAGTGCTGTGTCGGATTTGCACCAGCTTAGCAACGCAAAAGTCGTGCAGGGACCGCCCAAAAAATTACAAGTTGAATTTGTATCCGGTGGGCTTTCCCTGTCTTTTCTTTTGATATTCCCATGGTGGTGACCTGAGAATGGGCACCGCAATAGGAATGCAAAAGAAGTTCCAGAACGGCATGGACTGTGAAGTGCATGCTGTCCTGGAACTTGGGGGCATGCATGTGCCCCCTTGAATGCATCCCAATGGCAGCGGGGACATGGGGGCCCTTTATAGCCACCTTTGTTTCCCCTCTGCCAGTGTTTTAATGGTGGTGAGCCAACCATAAAAAGGCTGGCAGAGGGGAAACTCATAAAATGCTTGGCAGACAGCGGCAGTCCAGCATTGCATATGATATAGGCCCTCTGCACTGCGCCACCGTCAGAAAATGACAGTTCCCTGCACAGCAGTGGACCAAAAAGACGCCTCAGAATAAGGCGTTTGCAGGACCGCCATCGCAAGTCTGGCAGTCCAAGACTGCCAGCCTCGAAATTGGGTACTGGTTAATCAAAACACAAATCTCAGAGAAACCAAAAAAAGACGGAAGGCGAAAACTGAGAACATAAGGATAGTTTTTTTCTCCACGTTCCTAAAAAAAAATACAAACTTTCCCAGAAACTTGTCGGAATTGAAAATTATACCAGATACCGGAGGCTAGAATGGAAATTATAAAAAAATGAAATTAACACCTTATTTTCATTGTAAATTATTGAACCTTTCAAAAGCAAATGGTCTTTCGCTATAAGACTGGTACTAAAACTGGACAGCATTGATTTGACATGAGTAAAGAAAATTGCAACTTTTGATGCATTTCTTGTGCCACATGTCAATGAACTCATTGAACGTCTTCGAGCAACGCAATATATTAGCACCCTGACCCTTATAAAAGGGTATTGACTGGTACCCTATCAAGATAAAAACAGAAATAACAAAGACTTCTGCACTCCATTTCATCTTTTTCTCTTCCCTTTTTGGCCCCACTGTGCCCATTCTCTTTTCAGCAGCACATGGATGGATTCCTCGCTCGGGGGGAGAACATTGCTAACAGCCATCATAAGCCAGGCTAGCTTGAATCCAGTGGCAAAGTGAGCAAGGGACCCACATCTGGGCATACCCTGCCTACTTAGGACGAACGTTGTTGACAGCCCTCATCAGCCAGGCTAGCTTGAATCCAGTGGCAAATTGAGCAAGGGACCCACATCTGGGCATACCCTGCCAACTTAGGGCGAACATTGCTAAGAGCCCTCGCTCCACACCCATATTTATGCAGATGCTTTTCCTGATGACCTTGTTATGTATAGTCCAGTTTGGCAGTCACAAAGGAGGCAATGAAATCATTGAAATATTACTAAATTTGAAATGAAAATTGCACATTTACTCCCACCTATATCTAATATGTTTCCAACTGGTGCTCAGTTTGAAGTGGAAGAGTAAATTTGAACCCTACAAAGTCCAACACATTTCCTACTGTTGCTCTGTTTAGCTTGTGAATAGTACACTTGACCTCTACAAAGCTCAACACTTTCCTTATTGTTGGGTAGCTTGGAGTTGGATTTGTATATCTGACCTCTACAAAGTCTGGGACTTTCCAAAGTGTTGCTCAGTATTGGGGGTGTTTGGTAAATGTGATCCCTCGAAAGTCAAGTCCTATCCCAACTGTTGCTTGTAGTGGCAATCTGACCGCTACAAGGTATTATCATTCCCCACTGTTGTCCATTTTGTGGTGGGAATAATAAAACATACCTCAACAAAGTCTAACACTTTCCTTACTTTTGCTCAGTTTGTAGTGAGAATAGTAAATTTTACTTCTTCAAAGTCCAACACTTTACTTAATGTTTGTTAGTTTGAAGTGGGAATATTAAATCTGACCCCTCCAAATGCCAGCACATTCCCTAGTGTGTCTCATTAGGAGTGGAAATAGTCAATCTTATCCCACCAAAGCCCTATCCTTTCTCTACTGTTGCTCAGGTTGGTAGGGGGATATCAAATATGTCCCGTTCAGAGTCCAGTACGTTCCCTGCTGTTGCTTACATTGGAGAGGGAATAGTAAATCTGACCCCTCAAAAGTGTAATATTTTCCTCACTGTTACTTAGGCTGGAGTTTGAGTAGTATATTTTGTTTCCTTTGATGAATGTGGTTGTTATAATTTTTGTTTGAATGGAGGTATAATGGTATGTTTGTTTTAGGTGAATTTTCCTATTGTTTTCAAGTTGCATGTATTTTTTTTCATGTTTATAAGATTTTATTGTACGCATGTCTTATTGTTAAGGACTCCTATATCCAGTAGGATTTGCTGGATGAGATGGAGCCACCCTTAGCCAGGAGCCTTTACCTACAATTTTGGTTTGGAACCTTACCCATTCGATTCTTTACTGCCAAGTGGGACTGAGGTCAGGAGAGCACTGTTCTGCAGTGCCCAGTCTGTGGAGACAGTAATGAAACTGTGGAACATGTCATGCTCTTTTGCCGGGCCTAATAATGTTGCAGGAGGCACTGGATTGTGAAGCTCTTCTGGAACATGGGTGTTCTGGACACAAAGAGGCTCTCAGGCATCTGAGGTACAATTGTAAAGTGATGCTATTTGCACTCACACAAACTTTGATGGGAGTGTGGAGGATCAGATAAAAATTGCGATTAGCCTCTGAAAATCTGGTCAGCTGTGTGTTTTTGAATGATTAATCCAATGCAATCCCTCTATTACAAATGGTTTGTGGTTGCCCTTCGCATGTTGTTTTAGTCTCTGTACTGCTAACAAGGCCAAGGGGCAAAAATGCCTGTGAGATACTGGAGATGTTGCAAACCTGAGTGTTAATTTGCTATTTATGATATAGGTGTTTTTTAGATGCGTAATGTTATGTCACCAGTCTAAACTTTATTAGCTATATACTTAATGAATTTCTTTTTAGATTATGTTTTTTATACTATTTTATGATTATTTTATTTTCTCTTTTTAACCTTACGAGGGAATGTTACCATTTAGGATGTGTATGTATAAATATTGTCAATGTTTTTTTAATATTGTTATTTAATTGATAGTAGGCAGGAAATTTGGGGCCTTATTATGAAGTCGGTGGGCCCGCCACCTGCACACTGTCGGTGGCGGGCCCATCGACATCCAGCATAGCAGTCCAACCGTCGCATTACGATGAGATCAGTGGGACTGCAGCAGATGGAGTGATCAACCAACTTCTCTGACAGGCTCAAGGAGCCCGTCAGAGCATCTGTCTGACCATAATCCCAACAATGGGTTAGTTGCCTGCGGAGGCTCCTCCGTAGGGATTAAAATGGCCGGGGCCCTTTTCCATCTGCCTTTACATGGTAGTCCGACCGTCATGTAAAGGTACACTGAATTAGACTTTGTCGGCCACTAGCAGGGCCCACGTGGGCCTCGGCTATGTGCCCACGGGGGCACATGCGGTGCCCCCCAAACATCCATGCACCTTGTGCCAGGCACCACATAGTGCCTAGCACACTGTGCATGAATGTGTGAAAACTGAGATTTTTCATTGTGGCTTGTGCTGCGTCCCCTTTCTAAGGCCGCAGCACACGCCACAATGCAGAAGAGCATTTTGCCGGTGGATGTGGGTACTATTGTGATGCGACACAAGACCGTGCAGCAATACTCGTCGGGCTTACCCGATCAGAAATTATCTGACGGCTTCTGATTCCAAATTCACCCCTTGACGAGCCACCTTTATACCGTCAAAACAGCTCCTTGATGGATGAGATGGTTATTAACTAGGATGATAGTACTCCTATCCACCGGCGATCCCTGATATTGATGCTCCATTATATCACATGGTATCAGGCAATTGAATTAAAGAAGACAATTTTCAACCTTGAAACCGATGTACAATGGAAACATATGACATCAGACAATTGAATTGAAGAAGAATCAATCCAACACTTGCTTCTGCGCTTGCAACTTGGAGATTAGGTGCTCCTAGTTCCCAGGAAATTCCTGTCCTGAAGAGACCCTCATATCCCTCGTAGGGTCAAAACTTTGTCATCAACTTCTAAGGATAGTCTTAATAAAGTACCATACAAGAATGTGTTTCTTGGTCTGGATTATTGAATCAGAATCACACAAGACATCCTTAAAACACTTCAATAACCTGTCATTTGGTTTTTAAATCACTTCATGTTCAATAGAGCGATGGTTATCGACACTTCACTGGAGACACAATTGTCACTGCTTTTACTTGTTTAACAAAACGTACGAATCACTGCTCCTGCATTGTAAATATAAAATTGGTGTGATATAATATGTCTGAAATCATGAATAAACGTATTACTAATTTTGGCTGAAGTGAGTAAACTAACCATATCCCTTGGGCTACTCCCTTCTCATAATAAATTAATAATGTATTTCTGTAATTGATTAAGGGTAGATGGACTCTACCATATGCCAAACTTGTTTTATCCTTTTCTGTTTATGATGAACTCTACCCAAGGTAAAAACCTGTCGAAAAAGAAATTCACTTGAATATGAGTTCCCTGTGAACAATTGTTGCTAGGTGACTGCAAATTTACACTGCGCAATGCTCCCGGACAGCTTACTATGGGGACGGCGTCTGGAGTCATGCTGATTGTTCACCAAAACAGAGGGACGAAAATAACTTTTGTAAGAGACTTCTGTCCATTCCAGGATCCTCTTCAAATTTCTTTTGCCACAGTGAACTTGGTCTCTCCTAAACCAAACTACCTCTGTTGTAGCTTTGTATCTGGCGGAATGAGGATGCTCCACTAATTAGGCTCATAATAGGGATTGTCTGAAATGTGACATGGATATGTCAATCCCGTGGCTGGCCTATGTGAAACATTTCTTTGATGAAATTGGCTTACCACACACTTTTTCCGACCCCACTTCATGTGCATCCATCAGTAAAAAGGAAGTTTCAATAATGCTATTAGCGCTACTACATAATAAGAGGGTTGTGGAGGAGTAGCGGTAAGTAATGAATGAGAAATATCTGCCCTGTATGCACCAGCAGTACCGCTGGAGGGCTCCCCTACTGGGACAGGAGTGCTTACCTCTCTGAAATTTATGCGCTGGAGCGATGCGGACATACAGACCCTGGGAGACCTATACCGTGATGGAACACGTATCCCATATAACTCCCTGGTTGAGGACGAGGGGATGCCCCGGGGCAATTAGCACAACTACATAATAAGAGGGTTGTGGAGGAGTTGCGTTAAGTAATGAATGAGAAATATCTGCCCCGTATGCACCGGCAATACCGCTGGAGGACTCCCCTACTGGGACAGGAGTGCTTACCTCTCTGGCACTTACTCACTGGAGCGATGCGAACATACAGACCCTGGGAGACCTATACCGTGACGGCACACTTATCCCATATAACTACCTGGTCGAGGAAGAGGGGATACCGCCGGGGCAAATACTCACACACCGCTTACTGATTATGACCTTAACCGCCACATGGGGAGACATGTCTGCGGAGCCCAACCAGCACCTAACCTTTCAATACCTTCATGTTAGAGGGTGAGGTAGACACCTGATCTGCTGGTTTGCAGCGTCACTGCGCACACATGCAGCGATTACCCTAGAACCCCTCCGACGTTAATGGGAACTAGACCTGGGGAGACAACTAGAAGATAAAGAGTGGGAGCGGGTGCTGAAGAGTCCAGTGCGTATACCCAGAAATATGCGGTTCAGACAAATACAGTTGTTCATCGTGCACAGGGCATACCTTACAACTGAGGCGATCAACTTGTATTTTCACCGCACGGATGCAGCTTGCCCCAGATGCACTGAACCAGGAGCGGGGCTAATTCACATGCTATATGGAGCTGCCACCATTTACACATATACTGGCGCACCATCAGCGAGTTCCTACACGTGAGCACAGGCCTTGACATACCCTTTCACTGAACTGCATACCTACTACACCATTTTCGCCGAACACCGTCTACAAAAGTGACATCCCGGTTCCTAGACTTGGGGCTAGTGGTCAGCAAGACACTTCTCACTAGGAGGTGGAAGGCGGGGGACCCGCCTCATGTACAAGCATGGAGGCACTCGTTCTCCGCGAGGGCTGAGGGGACTGCTATCCGACGAGAGGAAACACTAGGATTAAGGAAAGAGCCAATGGCTACTCAGTGGGAGGGACTACTCCAGACACTTCAGCAGGAGGTTGAACCAGGCTCAAGGGGACAAATTGAGGGGAGGGAGGTGGGCCTGGAGTGACTGCTGGAGCTATATACACATGGTGTCACATTGTTTCATGTATACGACTGGTTGAATAGACATCTTGGGTGAAGGCAGATGGCGCCAGTGCAGGGGTGGGAGCAAGTCTAGCATGTTGTGTTCTACTGCAGGGAGACGGAGGGATGGGGGTGTACGGGGACACTTACACTTGTATTAGCACTGGTCTATGTAATGGTTTGGTTTTTTTGGGTTTTGTTTGCTTTTTACTATGAGACATCTGTTCAGCAGCCCAAACGGAATTCAACTGAAGGACTTTATGCGCTGGACTAATGGAACTGGCTGACACTGAACTGTAACCCTAACATTCACAAAGCTCACAGCATGTACCCTATGTACTACTGTTGCGCACCCTTCTCATGTACTATTCACAAGTTTCTAATACTGATAAGTGATCCAATGCATGGTTAGACATAAGAGCATGTTGCCTTTCAGGTACATGTAATCTAAAACTCAATAAAACAGATTTAAACAAAAAATGAATGAGAAACATCTGTCCTGGAACATAGAGGTTACACTAGTTAGTTATATACAGAAATCCATGAGGACCTGGGAGCCCTTCTTATTATTTTGGTTTAGGGGAGACACAGAAAGAAATACCTACTCTGTTTCTCAACAGGATATCAGACCAATCTAGATGCAATGGCATGCCCGTGCACTGACAGTGCCACCCAGTAGATGATACACTTCCTCTTTTTTCGTAAATTCTATACGTTATATACTAAAGGTTTTTTGGTTTCACTAATGAGAGCGAGAAACAAAAGACATAGTGCCCAAGCCATTCTCTCAATACAATGTCTCTCAGATGATGAAATATGTGCTGCTCTAATTTGTTTTCTTTGCACTGCCGTCTGTTCGCACAGAACTATGAATTTCATTTAAAATTGTGAGGTTGTGGCGCTGAAAAGATTACAACTTAAAAAGGTAATTCTGTAATATTTATAAAGTATGAATTGCTCCTAATGTTTTATCTTTTAAACATTCACAGATGTACCTTCAAAATACTAGTTATGAAATGCCCGGAATAATCAAGAGTAGTAACAGGTAATCCATCCATTGATAGGGCAGAACACAAAATAGGCTTCTATTAATGGTACTATATTGCTTGGGTTACAATATTCAAGTCAACTCTGATTAGCATTGAGACATGTGATTTTTGTCTTTTAAGTACCAAACTTTATTAATTTGTAATGCAAGTTAATTATTGTAGGTTTTTAATATGTACTTTTATGGTTTTTATGTAAAACTGAATAAAGATATTTTGATGATTTGATTTGATGGTGGGAAGTTCTTTAAATAATATTAATTCATTATTAGTTAATTATTAATAATAATTGTTTACTTGATATCTGATTATGAAAATGATGGCAATAATTTGTTAATTTATATAATTGTGTGGGAGGTTTTACTTTTATGGATAAATGACGGGGTGGTAATTAATTATAAATATTTTAGGAATAAATGATATTATGAATATTTGAATGAATATTTACTTATGTGGGAGCCGAGCAATATGGTGGCGTTCTAGAGGGGCTCCGGCGCTTGAGTCCGTAGCACCCTAATTTCCGTACATTTAGCCAGTCCTGCTGACCTTAATGAATTGGTTAAGGGCGGTGAAACAACGAGTGTCCGCAATAGATATGGCATTCTAGGGAAAACAGATCCCATCAGCGTATTTTACGGACTGGTAACGGCGAGGACTATATGCCGGGAGCAAGTGTGTCAGCGTCAGCCTCGGAACAGAAGAGGAGACATGAGAGACAACAGAGAACTTTCAGTGCATGGGGAGCTACAGGAAAGTTGAAATGCAGTTGTCGTCGGACTCCCTTGAGACCTGTCGAGCCCCCACACACCCCCTGCGAGCTGAGCTAGCAGGCGGGCCAGCAGTTACCAGATGGGGGAATTGAAGCCAGTGACCTGGGGACGGGTTGTGGGCTCGACAGTATGGGACCTGGGCTCCGTGCGATGGCACTGTGTGGGCACACCCCCCAGGGACCGGTCAGCTGGCACATGACATGGAAGCTGAGCAGTGCCCACGAAGTTGAGAGGCAGTGGGAGCCGTGGCCTCAGCAAGGATGGAGAAGGGTAGGCTGAACTGGGAAACAACATCCTCTATGCCAAAGTGCATAGTGCAGGGGATAGGTTGAGGGCACTGGCCGTCTAACAACCCCCGAATCCTCTGGTGAGGAGCAACTTTTGGCCGCATTCCCGGGTTCACAAGGTTTTGTAAATCTGGGTATCCATCAAAAACCATGACAGTTAAATGGGATCACCAACATAACGCCCATGAAACTCAGGACAGAGTAATGAAACACAGTAGTTTGCACTGCGTTGCTTTGCACCATATTTTTGGAGCCATGCAAAGTGACTGCATGGCTTAAAAATATGATTTAAGGTTTGTGTTGCTCCTGCATTATGATAATGTCCTCCAAAACAAACAAGACATCAAGGTACTGTCTGTGCACATCATCTAGCCCTAGCAATTGTATTGTGTCACAATAAATAGTCTAGTATCTCGCTCAGGGTGACAGTCAGGGTAGACTTATATAATGTTGCATAATATCATGTCATCTCACACATTACCTTCCCCAGTTGAGGGACATTGTTGGTTGTCTGTCTCTAATAAATCAGTAATTTTGGGGCTGCCATGGGAGGTTCTGAGTAAGGGCTTAATGGTTTCGCCAGGCTCTATCACCTTCCCCAAACCACAAAGTGGCTGCATCCTTGTTTGATGTAGTGCATCTCTCTCTCTCTCTCTCAGCATCCTCGTGGTATTCAGAAAGATTAGTCTGAATTCGAGGAAGCAATTGTATTGTCATTTGTGGCATACTATTGGGCTTCCAGGGCTTGCAGCTTGAACTAAAAGTGTGTGAGCTTGGAACTTATATCTTGCAGGACCCCATCTGTTTGGACATACAGATTCAACAAATATAAGCCTTTAAGGCCTTCCACATGACCCCTGTGGACTATAGAGAGTGTGTATTAAGAATAAAGTAGTCAGTAATGGACGCTTTGACTTCAGAGTTGAAGACCATGGGCCTTATTTATGAAGGCCTTGCGCCACCGGTGCGTCACTTTTAAAATGGGAAAAAGTGATGCACCGGTGGCGCAAGTCCTTCATAAATAAGGCCCCATGTGTCCTAGAGCATTCGGGGGGAGTCTCCATGAGAAGGCCCGTACCCCGCTGCCATTAGATGGAGCATAAGCACTATCGGGGTGTGGTCTGAGAGTATCCGTGGAAGGTATTCTACTCTATAGGTCAAGGCAGTGAGGTCTTTTGAAATTAGCCAGTAGTCAGTGATATACATACCTCAAAGGCACTCCTGCTATCATACCAGCCATATGTCCACCAGGTGATAGTATGGAAATGTACAGCATAGCTGCGAAGCAGCAGTCTGATAAGGCCTTAGGTCTGACCGAGACTTGTCCATCTTGTGATGCAGCACTGAATTGAGGTGCCCTCCCCATATTATTGCTGAGCAGTCCAGTCCAGCCCCCAGGGCAACAGAGTGAGGAAGAAATCTAAACAGTCAACACAGAGCACTTACACACAAACCAAAGTGACAGCTTTACCCTCCAAAATTCCAAGCAAGATTAAATATCATCCCTCCCCAACCTTCAGCTCAACAAGCGTGCTCCAACGCACCCATTTTCTGATCACTATCATAACCGCCCCATAGCATAAGCTGAATACTTGGCTATAAGGGTCTCACCAACCCAGCCTGCACATAACCGTTGCAAGACACCTCAGTGAGGTAGAGTTCCTGTAAGAAGCAAATATCCACCCTGTGGTGCTGGAAGTGAACAAACAGCTGGCTAACCCTGAGCAGGTCCCCTACATCTTAAATATTCCATGACATCAGTATAATAATAGCCACTGCAATGCTGCAGCTCAGTTAGCCAAGGGGGATACATTTGGTGGGGCCAGTCCATACCCAGCTAACAAGGATAGCCAATTAATAGACGCAGCAAAAACAACCTGAAGCACATTATTTGGAGCTTAATTAAGTAAGGTGATGTACAGGACCATCAGTAACAAGTTATCGCATCCATCTCCCATTCACTTAAATTTCCTCAACTAATTGAAAAGACAACCTCCCCACAAATACCCACCAATAAGGAACACTAGTCCCACAAAGTGGCACAAATACAACAAACAAGATACATCCCAGGTGGGGGCTCCCGTCACATCAGGAACATGTGGCCGGAATACTCAGATGTCATTATGCATGCACAGCCCATAGTCTCAAGCTGTTATGCTTCCGAGCGCGCTGCTGCCCCTAGAGTGGGCTCTCCCTTAGTGTGGGTCCTCTCCAGTTTAGAGGGCACTTCCCAGATGCAACATGTTTAGGGGTCAGCCTGGAACAGGCCAGCGTAGGGATGGATATGTAGTTCAAGCAAGGATATAGAGTAGTTCAGAGTGTCTGCGGCAGCCACAGAGAAGAGGCCGTAAGGTAGGAGTTTAGCTGTATGAATGTTGGGGGGGATATACGGATTCCAGTTCCAGATGGAACCAGTGGGTTTACTGAAAGCACAGCCGGCAGGGCAGTTTAACCATTGTTGCTAAACTGGCCCCCAAGGACATCCTGACTCATCACTGCCCGCAAAGTTTTTGATCTGTTAGTGACTGAATATCAAGGCCAACTGAGGATCGATCAACAGATGATTTTTCCCATGGATTGTCACTGTCAAAGTAGCCAGGGCCACAAGTGTGTTGGATAGGCATGCCATCATGAGCAAACGATTGCTGTAAAAAAAAACATGTCCACTTTGTACAGACAGTTGGAAATCAGAATAAACTGACAGCTTGTTTGCCTGGTAGCGTAGGTCTCTGGACTCTCTCAAAAAATGTAGGATTGTATTCGGGTCCCAATACTGCATAAGGCAGGCAATGTGCCTCCAGCACAGACGGGCCCCCTGCGAGGGGTTGAGCATTCTACCGAGAAGTGGCCAGTTAGCTGCTTATGCAAGAGAGATATGAGCATATAATTAATGTATAGTTCCATTTTCCCCTTGGCTGTGGATTGATGCCGGTCCGGAATCCTTATGTTGTTACTGAAGGAACTAGCCTCTAGACCCTCATTTTTATCCTGGATAACCTCTACGATCTTTTCTATCAGCTGCAGCTATTCATTTTGTACCATCGTCCTCTGCTTCGAAAAACTCATTGTTCCAACTACTCAAGGCAACCGGCAGGTTTTTCCAGCTTGCTGCTCATTCAGTCCATCCTGGTGGTAAGGGTATCTATTTCAGAGTTGGTTGTGATATCGCGGGTGGCGCTAGCGCAATGGATCGCGGCGCCGCGACACCAATGATACTCGGGAGCCGGTTCTTAGCTTTCTCGTGGCTCCGACTAAACTCGCCGGCCACGCCTCTTTCTTTTTATAGCGGGCGCGTGACGACACGCGCCCGCGCTAGCGTGACCTCGTAGGCGTGGGTAGACTGCAATGCTACCCTGCGCCCGAGGACACTACATTCATTCTAACCTTTATTGAACAACAACACAATCAGACATAATGGGAATAACGAGGATCTGTTACCAGTCACTAGATTTTAGTCTCTGGATGATCACAGCATGAAGTCGGCCAGCCTGGAGGATGGTGCTGGGTTCAGGCGCAGCCCATATCTGGACTGCTCTCCCCTTGACAATTGGCATTCTGCTTTCCGGAGACCTTACCGGGGAGCTCGGCAGGCTCTCTCCTGGGGTCGCCGGCAGCGCTGAGTGCCTGAGTATATCCGGTTCTCATCTTCGGTGGGGTACTGCCCTTGCAGTTCTAGGCCGTCTTCATCTGCTCGTTGACTTGGCCTGGTCCTCGGGTGGTCGGGTTCCGGTCGATCTGGCGTTCCAGCGTGGACCTTCTTGAAGAAGGAGATGTTGCGAGTGACGACTTCGGGTCCCATCTGGGCTGTCACCATGGCGCCAGTTCGGCGAAGAACAGTCCAAGGCCTGGGTTCAAACGGGAGCAGGAAATTGCTTCCGGGATATCGGTCTCCGATGTACACACTGTCTCTTTCTTGGATGTGGGATTCCTTGGCTCGTCTCCTGGCGCTGGCTTGGTCTTTCGACCATGTCCGGTTAGCTAGGGTCGTCTCTGCATTGACTCGGGCCGGGACCCAGTTTGAATGGCTCTGGATAGTGTCCTTTACTACTCGGCCCATGGTTGCCGGCCCGGGGGCTGCCTCGGTTGTGAGTTGAGGCATTAGCCAGTATTCTCTTAAAAAACTGTAGATGGCTCTTTCCACTGGTGCATGTGCAATGCGTATCGTTTTGTAAAGCGTGCGCATGAATCTCTTCACTTCCCCATTGGCCTGGGGCCAGTGTGGAGTCACTTTCCTGTGATGGATTCCCCAGCTCTTTAGGTAGTCCGCAAACTCTTGTCTCCGGAAGGGTGGGCCGTTATCCGTCTACCTCAAATATTCTGTGCGTGGCAATGGTTTTCTCGAACTTGGTGATGACTTCCATGTCTGTTTGACTCCCCACAATCTCCACCTCTGGATATTTTGTGAAGTCGTTGATGATCACTAGGGCATAGCGCCCATCGGAGAGGTGTCCGAAATCTGCGCTCACTCACTCCCATGGCCTTTGGGGGTTGTCTTCGCTGATGATTAGATGGGGCTGATCTGGTTGCCCTGCTGCTTGACACCAGGTGCAGGTTCTGACCGTCTGCTCGATTATTGCGTCCATGCCTGGGAACCACACCTTGGCTCTTAGTCGGTTCTTGGTTTTCACCATGCCTTGGTGTCCTCGGTGGGCCAGGTCTACAGCTTGCTGAGCCAGGCTGGAAGGCATCATCAATCTCGGTCCTCGTAGGAGGCAGCCCAGGCTGTCAATAGACAGTCATCTTTAACCTGCATCAATGCTTCTAGTGCCGCTTTGGCTTGTAGCATTCGCCTGCTCAGGGTTAGCTTGAATCGGGTGCCAGTCATTCGATCGGACGGCTACTGCGGCCAGTTGCAGACATTCATCTCCCTGGGTAGCTTCAATGATGGCCTCAAGACTCATGGGCAGAGGCCGGGCCCTTTCCAGCACTAGTCGTACATATTCTTCAGTATCTTCCGCGTCCCCTCTCTCCGCTTGTGTGGCTGTTCGGGGGAGTCTCGAGAGGTAGTCCGCTGGATTCGATGAGCCTGGTTTGTACTCGACCCGGTAGTCGTATCCTTGCAGCTGAAGTATCCACTTCTCAATTCTTGGTGGAGGTTTGGACACTGAACCTTGAAACAGGGGTATGAGTGGCTTGTGGTCCGTAGATACAGTGAAGTGATGGCCTTATACATAGACATGAAAGTGTTGGCAGGTCCAGTGGATGGCGATTGCCTCTCGCTCTATTTGCGAATATCTCTGCTCTGTGTCCGTTAGGGACCGGCTGGCATACGCAATTGGTGCCCATTCTCCATTACTTTGTAATTGGGTGAGGACTGCCCCTAGCCCATAGGGGCTGGCATCCACTGCAACATTGGTGGATCTGGTAGGGTCAAAGTAGGACAGAGTCATGTCCGCTGACATGGCCGATTTCGTGGCATTGAAGGCTTGTTACTGCTCCGGGTCCCACTGCCAGGCAGTGGTGGACTTTGTCAGCTCCAGGAGGGGTTTAGTGAGGTTGCAGAGGTCGGGGACGAACCGTCCGCAAAAATTCACCAAATTCACCATGCCCAGGAAACTCCTGATTTCCGAGATGTTGGAGGAGGCTGGAGCTTCTTGGACGTCCGTCACTTTGTCAGGGTCTGGGGCTATTCCTTGGTCCGAGAAAGTGTATCCAAAAAAACGGATCTTGTCTCTCAGAAATTGACACTTTTCCCTGTGTAGGTTCAGAGCGGATTCCTTGATCCTTTGGAGGACTCCCCTCAGTCTCTGGTAATGATCTTCTACTGATGACGCGTAGATAAGTAGATCATCGCTCACATTTAAAACTCCGGGGAGCCCGCTGAGGACTTCACGGATGGTGTTTTGGAACACCTCAGCGGCACTCGAGATCCCAAAATTGAGGTGTCGGTATCTTATGAGGCCCACATTCGTGGAGAAGGTGGTTATGTACCGAGAGTCTGGGTGTAGCGGTAGCTGGTGATAACCGGACCGGAGGTCCATCATCGAGAACCACCTCGCGCCAATATGCCATCGATGGTTGGGGTTAGGTGACATTCCCTCTTCACCGCTGCATTTGGGAGACGCATGTCCACACAGATGCGGACCTGTCCCGGCTGCTTCGGCTTTCGGGTCACTACGATTGGGGACACCCATGGGGTGGGCCCACTGACTTTCTCGATAATACCTTGTTTCTCCAGTGCCTCCAGCTCTTCTTCGACCTTCTTCCTCAAGTGGAAGGCGATGCGCCTATGTCTCAAGGCCACTGGCTGGACCGACGGGTCAATGTGGAGGGAAACTTCCTTCCCTTTCAGGCCTCCAATGCCCTTGAAGATGTCCTCAAATTCTTCTAGGATGGCTTCTAGTTCATCTTCTAGTACTGCCATGACAAACGATATGAGTCTCAGCTTTTCCGCTGATTGACCGCTTATTAGCATGCTGCTGCCTTCTTTTGTGACGTACACAGTGGTGGGTACTTTGAGGCCCTGGTGTTGCAGTTCGGTGTTGAAACATCCTATGAGCGGAATGGGGGTCTTCTGGCCATACGCAAATACTCTGATCTTTGCTTCGCGCAGGGGGGGCGGCTGCTCAGCTGGTTGTACAAGTTGGCCGCCATCAGCTCTATGACGCTCCCGTGTCGATGGTGGCCCTCACCGCTTGCTGGTGAATTTTGATTCGTCATTTTGGCAGACGTCTCTTCTTCGTCGTGGTTGGTCAATTGCAAACACATAGTGGACCGGGTACTCACTCGTGTCATCATCCATGTCATCGCTGTCTCATTCCTCTACTACTGCTTGAGCGGCTTCTTTCTTTGACTTCGTTGACTGGCATACCGCTGCATAGTGGTTCATCCACCCACATGCACTGCACCTCTTCCCTTTCGCCGGGCAGTCCTGCATGCAGTGGGGGGTGCCTCCGCAATATCCGCACTCCTTCAGGTTGTCTTGCTGTTTCTTTCCAGAATTCTGGCATACATTTGGTCTTACTACATTCACTTTCTCCGCCAGGTTGACTTGTTCCGTTTTGACTGGTCGGTGAAGGGCTGCTTCCATGTGGGTGGCTCTGGCCTGCGACAATTCTTTGGGGCGGCCCAAGGTAAGACAGACTTAAGACAGACTTAAGACTTAAGACTTAAGACAAAATCCTAACTTCTGTGAATACCAAAAGTAGTAAGTTCATTCTGTGAATGCCAAAAGTAGTAAGTGCATTCTGTGAATACCAAAATAGTAGTAAGTTTAGTATTGAGTCTTAAGTTCATTCTGTGAATCGGGCCCATAGTCTCTATTCGCCATGGGCTCAAAGTGCGCGTTTAGGACGTTGAGGAGGGTGTGATAAGTCTTGGGCGTGGCTTCCACTATCGTCTCGTAGATATGGTGGATATCTTTGCCCCCTAAATGGAGAAGTAGGGCTCTGTGCCTCTCACGGGCTGTGCCCGCCCCTTCGAAGTAGATCTGAAGACAATCAGTCCAGTCTCTCCAGCGTGGGGCAAGGGACGATGGATCCCCATCTACGACAAACGGTTCAATGGTGGGAATCAATGCCATCTTGGCGCGTGCGTGGTGTGCTTCGCGGCACGTGTGCTGCTCACCTTTTGGGCACACTGGTAGTCACCTGGCCGAGGTCGGTCGTGACGATGTCGGATTATATTCGTGTGGCCGGCCTTCCCTCCCTTTTTCCACAATGGCTGCCATCCTGGTGCACAGCCCTGTCCACAGCGGCGGGCTCTTGTGGCACTCCGGTGGGGGCTAGCTCCAGGGCATAGTGTAGGTTCTCCCTCAATGTTGCCTCAGTTATCCATGACGTTGGGCACAGATGGGGGCTCCAGGGACACCTTAGAAGCAGCACCCAGGACCATGAGCCTACAGCAGGCAAACACGAGGCCTTCGTGGTCCCCTCAGGATCTAAACACAATAGCTCTCAACATGACCCAAGCACGAGGCAGAGGAGGAATAAATTGTACAGCCTGGGGTCTATTAGCCCCTCGTCACCAGTGTGATATCGCGGGTGACGCTAGCATAATTAATCATGGCGCCGCAACACCAATGATACTCAGGAGCTGGTTCTTAGCTTTCTCATGGCTCCGACTAAACTCGCCGGCCACGCCTCCTTATTTTTATAGCGGGCGCGTGACGACACGCGCCGGCGCTAGCGTGACCTCGTAGGCGCGGGTAGACTGCAACGCTACCCTGCACCCGAGGACACTACATTGGTCAGGTGCAGGTACTGTTGCACCTTAGTTAGCAAGGTTTTCATGTCAGGGTCTGCGTCAGCTCTAGTAAGTTCTTCATCTGATGGGGCACTCTCCTCCTCCACGTCTCCTCGCCTGGAGGGCATCATCCCTTTGAAGGAGAGCTTCAACTGGCTTTGATCATTCTTCCTCATGTCGAAGCCGAGAATTGGCATGTTATACTGTGCGCGGGCAGAACTTTCCCACACCATCAAGCAGGTAGTAGTATATGCTGTCCCAGCACACAAATCTGGAACCCAGGAATTCCTTGTAATTTAGGCTTGGGGATCTACATATATCAGGGCGTCAAACACTCTGAGGCACAGGCACGAAAGTATATGATCCCGCAGCCACTGGAGGATGTCATAGTGGTGAGGGAGAGCCTGCTCCCTCAGATCTGGGGGATTCATGTCCCCACCCGAGTTTGTAGGCAATGGTCCTGCTCCTGCCACACCCCAAACAATTGGGACGCATGAGCAGACAAGAGTAATCTTCCAAGCATTACTATTGTGGTGATTGCCTCATAAGCCAAAGTCAGATTCTAGTGTCCCTCCCAGGGCCCCACATAGGAAGCACAATAGCTGCCGATGCGGCAGCCCCACCAGCCCTGGCAGCAAAAACAGGTTCACTGTATGGGGCGATCCCTCGACAGGCACAGTCCGACAGTTAGTCAAGATCCAACAGGAATGGGAGATCATTCCAGGAGGCTATGCATCCATCGGTCCAGACTGCCGCACCCGATAGATCTCTGCAGGGGCCTATTTGTAGGGTGAGTATCCAGCAGAGACATCCCCCTCACGTGGCTCCTCACCTGCAATGTATCCACCGCTTTCTGGATGCATCAATTAATGACCGTGGCCACGGCGTCCCAGGGGGCCACGGTTCCTGCCATTGGGGAAGCCTCACACTCCCCTCTAGATCCTAGGAGGAGACACAGACCGGCGCCTGCCACAGAGACCCACCCATAGGGCAGCGGTCCAGGGGGACCACTCATCTCCGCTCGTCTCTCCACAGGCAAGGAATGCGCAGGTCGGTGCATGTGGCTTCAGCTCCCCTGGCAGGCCGCACCTTGCGGTTGATCCTCCAGGCCTCAGGGGTCATTTCATATGTTCCTCAGGCTCCCGGGGAAAAAAGAGGCCCGCACAAGTCACCCAGCACTCGAGGGGCACAGGCCCGCCCTGGGTCCCCAACAGCTGAAGCGGGATGGCTGGCTTTATGGTGGATAATAATCCGTACTGACAGAGCTTCCTTAGTTGGCCATCTTGCAGCGTGGCTCTCAACCGCCCCCCGAAAGACAGCAATCTGCCAAAATTGATAACTTTTGATAAACGTTTGTGGTCACTAATCAACCTCAAACACAAGAAAACTAATACCAATGCAAAAAAATAAATGGTGCAATTTTTAGGAGAGAGGGAAGGCAAGCAGGATTATAGTACAGAGAAATCAGGTACCTGAGTGGTCTGAGTCATGAGTTGGTGATCTGGGAACTCTGGTTATCGCCCTCTTTTGCATTAAAGCTTGACAGTACCTTAAAAATCAATACATCATGTTATGAGGGGCCTAAGGACTCCAGATCAATGGGCCTCATGCAGGTAGGACAGATCCTTGGACAGAGGAAAAGAAAACATCGAATTCAAGCACAGGGGCAAGGTTTGAACCGGGGCTGCTGAGTGTAGTCTGGAACATTCAGGAGCTCTTTGAGCTTGCTAATTCCAGGTAACATCTGGTAAACATGAGGCTAGATCTGTGTACAGCAGGGCAAGGGCAACACTTGTTCCGGTACCCAGGCCACTTATGCTGGAGATGGCCATGCTGACACCACTCTGGGAAGAGACTGGTGAATCATGGGAAAAAGGGAAGATTGTGAGAGGAGTGTGTGTATGTGCTGTTCGATTTTGCTGCACAGAACAGGGTGGCATTCAACAGCTGTAGTAGTGGGGCCAAGGAGTTTGGGGGGGAGGGTGGGGGGGGGGGGCGAACGGAGTTGAGGCATTAACCCCAGCTGTCTGCACCGTCCCCGCACCGAAAAGCCAGTGCAAAATATGCTACATTCATTTCTACGACCATTTCTCATATTCATCACGGTTTAACAACAAATTTCTAACCTCCACTTCCCCCTTAATAAAGGTCACTTCATTGACATGAGAACCTGAGGTCTTCTTGTTTACCTTTGCCGTCTACGTTTCCAGCCCTGGCCTGACCACATGGTCTCTTTCTTTTCAGTCCCTGTCTCGCCTTTTGATTTTAGCTGATCAAGGCGTTCCCTCGCCTTAGATCGAAAAGCTTACTTAAAACAGTAATATTTTTATTTGATCTGTGCTGATCTCGTTCCTTGTGGGGTGTTTTTTTTCTGACTAGCGTTTAATGATTTTACCTTTGAACGACCTCAGTGCACAATGTTAATGTTAAAAAATGGAAGATTAAAATGGAAGTCATCCTGATGAATCATGCTCCCTGTGATATTTAGAGCAGCCTCTTTGGGAATGTTATATTGCTGTGATTTAAGTGTTTAGAAGTGCCATAAAACTGTTGGGATGTTTGCATAAACAGATTTGGAAATGGGCATTTTAATATGAAATGTTTTTTTAATGCGAGGACGTAAAAGAAAGTGGAGGGGGCTGTACAGGCAGGCACCAGACTACAGATATTATCAAAGAGTAGAGCTTTCTGCATCGGGTATTTTTCCCCTGAGTGACTAAAACCAGTAGATACACAGAGTGCCAGATCTCATAAAGTGAGCAGTCAAAGTGCTAACTTAAAGCTGGGGTCTCTGCCACAGATTTGGAATGACTGGTGTCTTAAGTATTTGTTACCAATGTGACAAGTAGTAAATGGTTGTTTGTAACTGGAACCTTTAAGGAATATGCTGCTTTGGCTTGATATGTGGCCACATTTGTAAATAACACAAAACAACAAAAACATAACAGGGCACAACATTGCAATTAAAACAACACCCAATAACCATATTACAATGAAACAGAATGATGCGCAAATGCAACACAAATACAGAAGCATAAAAGCAACACAAAACACTACCACAGAAAAATGGATCACAATTACACCAACCACCTCTCAGAGAATTACAGCAACACATCAATACAATCTAAATACATAGCACAACACAAAGGCATAAGACAACAATGTAACGTAAATCAACATAAAGGGGGCTTGCATGTGGCCAGGACGTGTGCTGGTTATGGAACCAGTGATGCAGGAACCTGATTGGCAGGGACCCAGTGCACACTCAGTCAGGTTGGCATCGGTTGTCTAGCAGTGGCTTGGGGGATGACTATGCAGAAAGGGGCTCTTTTCTACAACCAGGAGTGATCGGAGTCCTATATCCTCATCCCACTCCAAATCCTTGGGACAATAAGGTAAGTCTCGAATACTTGGTCCACAAAGGTGGTGAGGCAGTCCTAGTCACAGGGTTGACGTCCCTCTAAGTTCTCCCAGTGCTGGTAGGCCCTCAAAACGTTCCTTTTCACCCAGGCTTTTCCTTCTTAGGTTCCCCTGATCCCCTCTGTGAGCCCTGACCAGGTCCCCAGCGCCAGGAAGCCGCTTGGCCGCAGTGCGCTTTATTAAATACCTTTTTCATTTCATTTCATTTCATTTCACGTCCAGTAAATCAGTATCTTGATCACAAGCCAATCCAGCCTGGGTCACTTACTCATGCTCTGGGGGTCCCAGCTGCACCTTAAGAATCTTTTTGGGCTCAGAAATCTGGTGCAACTTTGTGTGCCAGTGCCTGGTCCCTGGCCCTGATCAGAGGTGGGTTAGATAGAGACTTTGGACTACCAACTTGCCCCAGCATGCTTCTCAGCTGGTGTGCCCCTGTGCTGTGAGCAGAAGGCCAGCTCACTGCCCCTTGAAAATATTTTCCATCCAAAGAACTACTCCAGGATTCTCTTCTTTTCTCCCCTCTTTTCAACTTATCCGGCTCCCTTTTCTGTGCTTACAGTTTTCTCTTCTATAACATTGCTTCCTCTAGTTCTTTGCTCCTCTACCCTTAATTCTTCTCTTACCCCGTTATGTACTTGCTTCTCTTATCCTTTCACTGTGTTCTTATATCTCTCTTCTTCGCTCATCACTCTGCCCTCACCTGTTCTTTACTTTCTTTACATCTGTCATCACCATACCAATTCCTTTCTCCATCCTTTCAATTACTTCTCTTCTTCAACACTCCATTTTCCTCTCCTATAATCAATTTTCTTCTCTCATCTTTTCCCTTCTTAGTTTCTTCATGTCTCGCATCATTTTCTCCCACCTTCTCCGGTCTCCTTTCGTTCCGTATCCCTCTAGTCCTTTCTTTCATGGGTGGTAATCTTTTGTCTTTACTCCTGTCCTCTCATTCCTTCCTTTTCTTTGTTCCCATTTCCCACATCCCTCTGTTTCTTGTCTTCTGTTTACTTCTTCTTTCAGTTGCTCCTCTGCTCTTTCCTGTTGTGTCCATCTTGCCATAAACCCCCCCCCCCCCGGACCCCTCTCATCAGCAGATACTTCAGATTGTCTGTCCCCCTGGCCTGCCATACACTGGATCAGGGGCTGCAGAAGCAGAGCACGGATGTAACTTATCTCAGGGTGGATGGAGCAGTAAGGGAAGGGGGGGAGATTGGGAGACGATGGTAGCAGGGGAGGGGGCAAGGATGAGGGTGACTCATCCAGCCAAGGTTCTTTTCTATCAACCTTGTGCTGCCATTTCCTCTTCTCCAAGGCTTGTTACCAAGCTTTGTGTGTTGTACAGGGTGCACTATTTTTATTTTATTTTGAAGGTTTTATTTAGTGCAGACAAGACCCTTGCGGGTATGAGAGTGTTTTACAAGCAGATATAGTAAACAATACCAAAATTACAAGAAACAGTTATGTTCAGAGCAAATCATACAAATATTACATACAAATATTACAATTCATACCTATGGTTCATGTGAATTTGGATGTGAGAATAGATTCACTTCTTTTTTGAATGATATAATAAAGGGATTCATTCTGGTTTCAGGAGGTAGAGAGATCCTGATCCTGGGAGCAATCCCAGAGAAGGCTCGGTTGTATGTTTTCTTCTTGGAGAAACGTTGTGGCTTCAGTAGAAGGTTACTTGCGCTTCAGGGGGATCTGTTGCCAAACGAAAGTACCAATTTCTGTGCCAGGTTTGTTGGAGTATTGTGGTGTATGGCCTTGTGTGTCATTTAGGGGATTTTTAGTTGAATTCTGGCTTTGAAGGGTAGCCATTTGAGGGCTCTAAGGTCCGGTGAGATGTGGCAGTTTCTTTTGGAGCCCGTGATGAGTCTAGCAGCGGAGTTGATTGACGCTCTTAGGGGTGCCGTCGTTGATCTGGGAAACCTGCAAAGGGCAGCACTCCCATATTTAATTCTTGGGAGTACTAGAGCTTGAACTGCAGGTTTGAAGTCATTTACAGGTAGGAAGGGTTTTAGTCTTCTTATGCTGTTCATTTGAAAATGTGCTCCTTTCATTGTGCTGCTGATGTGTTTCTACATGTTGGGATTTTTATCGAGAGTTACTCCCAATGATTTCGCTGAATCAATAATAAGAAGTTGGCAGTTGAGTGCTGTGTGGTGTTTCAGCCAGTCCAAAATGATTGTCGATTGGTGGGGGGAGGAGGGGGTGCAATAAGGAGGAATTCGGTTTTGAGGGTGTTTAGTTTCAGATGGTTTTTAGCCAGACAGGTCTGAGTTTTTTGTCGCCTTACATTGAGAGATTTGATGTCCTCTAGAGAATGGATTTTTTGGTATATTTGTGTATCATCCACATATATGTGGTATTGGACATTAGAGGAGCTGAGGATGTTGGTGAGTGGTTCCATGAATAAGTTGAATAGTGTAGGAGAGAGGGACAATCCTTGTGGGACTCCTAGCGTGACAGGGACAGGGTTAGATAAGGATTGCTTAACCTTGAATCTTTGTGATCTATTTTGTAGGAATGAAGAGAACCCATTTAGAACTGATCCAGATAGTCCCATTCTGCGCTTCAGGAGATCTAGTAAGTTGTCGTGCTTGACGGTGTCAAAAGCTGAGGATAGGTCAAGCAGGATTAGCAGACAAGCTTCATTTTGATCAATGATTTTTAGAGCGTCATCTTTAATGTGAGTCATGGCTGTTTCTGTTCTGTATCCAGTGAGGAAGCTGGGTTGGTATTGATTAAGCAACTTGAAGTGGTCAATGTGTTAGTAATTTTTCTAATAGTTTGACCAGCTTAGGGATGTTGGATATTGGGCGGTAGTTATTTAAGTCCCTTGGGTCGGACTTTGGCTTCTTTAAGATGGGGGATACCTGCCAAGATTTAGGGATATCTGGGATAATTCCTTGCAGGAGAGAGGTATTTATAATCTTGGTCCATAGAGGCAATAGTAGTGAAATGAAGTCTTTTATGTGGTTTGCGGGAAGGGGATCTGTGAAGTGGTTGGAGGGGTTTAGAGAAGTGAGCATTTTTGATATTGCTTCTTCATTGTATGTGGTGAAGGAGGACCAGGAGGCATTGTTTTTGAGGCACAATTTAGGGGAGGAAATAGGTTGGGCTCCTGGGGGGTGTATGAAGTGTCCATGTGAGTGTCAGAGTGGGTTGTTAAGTCCTTGAGCAGGTCGGCTTTTATGTTTTCTGACTTCAGCATGGAGAAGGAGGCAAATTCTTTGCAATTGGGTAGTGTGTCTGAGTTAGCTTGAGGGGGTGAGGTATGCTCTTAGATTGTGCTTTGATTAGTTCAAATAGTTTTTTGGGAGCGGTTATTGGCTTGGTCTAATTGGTTACTGAAAAAGATTGCTTTTGCTTGTCTGATCTTTCTGTACTATGAGTTTCTCGTGGTTCTTAGCAATTTGATATATGGTACTTGGGAAGAAAAAACAATGGGATTTTAACAATGTGCAATATACAAAACTTGTTAAGAAAATCCAGGGTAATAACCAGGTGGTAGTGAAGAGTCCGGACAAGGGGGGGTAACACGGTGTTGTGGGCCAAAAGTGATTATGTGTCTGAGGCAGCCCGCCAATTGGGTGACCCCCTTTGTTATTCTAAAACGTCCAAATTTGTGATGCTTAATAGCCACGAGAAAACCAGAAAAGACATCAATAGATGGTGTAGACGTGGCCTACTCACTAAAGATGAAACAAAATTTCTCAATGTTTCACATCCCATCACACCTTTGTTTTATCTTTTACCCAAGATTCACAAGTGCACTGTCCCAGTCCCAGGTCGCCCTATCATTTCAGCTCAAGGCAGCATTAATGAAAATATATCGAAATATGTGGATTTTTTCTTACAGCCCCATATGATTTCTCTCCCTTCTTTTCTTAAAGACACCACCGATTTTTTGGTTAAGATCAGTCACATCACATGGGGTTCGGATTTGTGTTTCCTGGTGATGGATATTGAGGCACTTTACACCAGCATCAACCATTCATAGGGTCTGGAAGCTGTGCAATATTTCTTAAATTCCCGAGAGGCTACTATGAGAGATCACAATCTCATGTTACTTGATATGATCCGTATCTGCCTCTTTAACAACTATTTCCAATTTGACAAGGATTTTTACCATCAGGAACGCGGGGTGGCCATGGGCTCATGCTTCTCCCCCAGCTATTCATGTCTTCATGTTGGCTGGTGGGAGAGGCATGTTCTAGGGTCACTCACGCTCATTGGCTTCCTCACCTTGTTCATTATTGGAGATTCATCGACGATATTTTTATCGTCTGGAAGGGCTCACAAGAACAAGCAGCTGTATTTGTTAATGAAATCAATGTGAACAATAGGAACCTCAAGTTCACAGCGAATATTACATCTGATTCTGCTGAATTTCTGGATGTCCTGGTTTACATTGAGCATAACATCATTCAGACCAAACTGCACAGGAAAAGTACTGCGGGCAATTCCATTTTGCATGCCCGCAGTACCCATCCCCCACACACCATAAACAGCATTCCTTGGGGAGAGTTTATACATATCAAACGCATTTGCAGTAACCCAGATACCACACAACAGTGCCTATTGGAATCTAGGGAAAGATTCCTTCGACACGGATACAATCCAGCTGTGTTAGATCGAGCGTTAACTAAGGCATCAGCGCGTCCTCGTGAGGCACTCTTGTGTGAAAGGGAAAATCTTGACCCTTTCGGTCAGTGGTCACCACCTTTAGGTGTGGCTAAAATTCGCACATCACCAACACAGCATTTCACTGAGTGAGAGAAGGAATACAAATGTAAGATACCAGACGTTCAAATTGGAGTGGCACTTTATTTTCAATTAACAAACAGAGAACTAAATGCATATCAATTCAAGCAACAATGTAATTTTCTAAATATGACCCAGACTTCGCCCTGTCTGGTATGAATGCTGGATGACTAATGCTCAAAATATCTCAAAGTAATACTGGAATGAAATGTATTTAAAAAGAACACTAACACAGATGATCAAAGGTCCTACACTACTGAGTACAAGAATATAGAGCCCAACTGTCTATGGGCCAACCATCTAAAACAGGTCCATTGTCATAGATTGCACATTTCTATCAGAGCCCTGAATTATGAGGGCAGGGTAAAGAAGGCGCAAGTAGAATTAGCTAAAATAGAACATTTTGCTATTAATTCAGTGTCTGGTAATAGCTGGGAGTGAGACCAGTCACCTATGTTAAAAGAGCCTACCATACAGGAATCTATCCATGAAAAGAGATAGTTGAAGGGTCAGAGATCTAGAGAGAGAGAGAGATATGGGCTATCTGCCCTGGGAGATCCACAACCTGAGTGAGGCGTCGGCGTCCCAAGTCAGATAGTCTTCGGCTAGCCGAGAGAACAGACCACGCTCATACCGCAAAAATCAAAAAGATCCCTGATTCGGTCAACTCGGGTTCTGCTAGGTTTATCACTACTTATTGCTCCCAGACCCCTAAACTTAGTAAGATCATCAGGCCTGAGTGGCCGATAGTACTAACGGATGTGATTCTTGGTCCCTTTCTGCCTAAATCACCGGACATTACCTTTAGGAGGGCTCCTTCTATGAAGGATTCTTTAGACAGAACCCAGCCTGAACTTTCGCCTAAAACCATTTGGCTTAATAAACCTGGTTTTTACAGATGTACTTCGTGCCGAGCCTGCACTTTTGCGGTCAATGCTACGTACTATACATCTGCTTTTAATGAGAGAGCGATTCCGATAAAAGAACATCTGACATGTCGCAGCGACTATGTAGTTTACCAGCTTACCTGCACATGTTCTCTCTCTTACATAGGCAGTACAAAGTTGCAAGCTAACCAACGAATTCTGCAACACATCCGAGCCATAGTCAACTCAGACATGAATTACCCGGTGGCTCGCCACTTTAAAGCTGTCTACGACAAAAAATTGAAAGATCTTAAATATACATTGTTGTGTTTTGTGGCGAACCCAGGCAGGGGTGGTGATCGTGAGAAACTCTTACGACAAAAAGAAGCATTTTTTATTTTATTGCTAGATACTAGATCTCCCAATGGGCTGAATGCTTTTGATGAATTACACCATTTTTTGTGATTTGTGTCTCTTTCTTGAACCATCAACAATGAATTATGTTCCCTTTTTGATCATGTTATATGCAGGTATATACACTATTGTCATTTGTGATATCAAAATAATTTTTTCGAATTATCATTGATTACTGTTTTATGGTACAAGTATTAGTGTGTTTATACCTCTTTCTTTGCAGGTTTCCATTTGTGCTTCTTTACCACTAGCTATTTTCCATGTATTTTAAATTTAAATATATGGTTTGTTGTAGCATTTGCACTTTAGCTTTCAAGCAGTTTTGAGACAGTGGTTTTTTGTATTAGGCCCATGAATTTGAACTTATAGAATAACCTCTTCTTGCACTTGCAATTGATTTTTAATTCTTATAATATATTCTCTCTGATGAAATTTTGGGAGATTATATAGGTTGATTAATCATTTTGGGGTTTTCTATTATGAATGTTGCGGTGGTTTGGATATTCTTTCCACTATGTTCAATGTCTTTTCGAATCTGATTGTTCATTGAATTTTGACATCTGGCCTTTTCAATTGTATTCGAGAACTATGCTTTGATTTCTGTCTCTTTATATTTAAACTGTATACATTTAAGTAATCATGGTCGACATATTGCTCAATTAATGCTTGTCTGCTTTATTGTAAACCCTTGCGTCCTGTTTCTTTAGGCGCTTGGGCTTTTAAAGACCATTTAATTCACCGCCAACTCCTGACGCGTCATGTGACCAAGCTCCGTTCACGGAGCGAAACGCGTCAGGGAGGGCACTCGCTCTTGCACTTTGCTTGAATAAATTTGCACTGCTGGCACCTGATTCGGAGTGATGGCTTGTTGATCTAAACAACAGTTATTCCTGAGGATGGGAGGTCTGCGCCCATTGCAGCCGCTACGTTTAGCGGTTGGGATCCTGTTTGTTCATATGTATATATATATATATATATATATATATATATATATATATATATATATATATATGCTCCTGGGGTGTCCAACAATCGAGCAGCACCCGGCGTGCGTGCACCTTCCCCAAAGTGTTTCAATGGTATGGGCAGTTTTCGCGTTTGAACATTTAAAAAGCACCTGATTTGCCTGACGCGTTTTGTAATAACTTCTTCAGAGCCAATCAGAAGAGTACATGCTGCTATCTTATTTCCCTCATTTGGCCATATCGTGAGCCCCGATTTGCTGTTCTATATGAAAACCAACACGTTGCTTGAATGGAATTGAAGTCCGTTTATTAAATCCTGAATTAATGCACTTTGTAATTCATGCAGGATAAGGCTCTTCACAAGAGCCTCAAACGTAGAGACTTCCTCAATCCACAACGCACGTCCCACACTCGGGACTCTTCGTTCTTGCGTGTCCCGTGGCCTCCCAGTTTCGGGGTGGTTCCAGCTCAGCGGCAGGATGGCCTCTATTTACATCTGCTCCTGGGGTGTCCAACAATCGAGCAGCACCCGGCGTGCGTGCACCTTCCCCAAAGTGTTTCAACGGTATGGGCAGTCTTCACGTTTGAACATTTAAAAAGCACCTGATTTGCCTGACGCGTTTCGTAATAACTTCTTCAGAGGCAATCAGAAGAGTGCATGATGCTACCTCGTTTCCCTCATTTGGCCATATCGTGAGCCCCGATGGGCTGTTCTGTATGAAAACCAACACGTTGCCTGATGGGAATTGAAGTCCGTTTATTAAATCCTGAATTAACGCACTCTGTAATTCATGCAGGATAAGGCTCTTTACAAGAGCCCCAAATGTAGAGACTGTCCTCAATCCACCACGCACGTCCCACACTCGGGACTCTTCGTTCTTGCGTGTACCGTGGCCCCCCAGTTTTGGGGTAGTGCCTGCTCAGCGGCAGGATGGATTTGAATTTGAATTTGTTTATTGCACAGTTAATAAAAACTCACAATTTTACACAAAAATTAAAATAGAAATTAAAAGTCTTTTGACTATGTAAAACTTTTCCTGGCAAAAAGATGTTGCACTTTAATAAAATCTCAAAGAGTCTATAGTCAGGTAGTGGGTCTTCCTATTGATCACTGCTATTTTTAGTTGAAGTTCTTGTAGTTATAAGGCAGTTGCAGGATCTCTATTCCCCTGATTGAATTAATTTTCGCTCAGCAATCTTTATAGTTTTGTTAAGGGTCGTTTGAGAAGACTGCCTTTATCCCAGTGCGGTTGGTTTTTCGCATCCTTGTACTGTTTCATTTAATTTTTTGGCCACTATTTCAAAATATTTAACTGTTCTACAGTTTAACTAGGTCTCGTTGGGGTTGAAGCAGAGCATTACTGCTTGCCTACATGATCTTACACCCTTCTGGTTCCATAGGGGCCGGAGCATTGACCGCCTTACATCCACAAAAGCTTTACAGATGCATATAATATGTATAAGATCCTCCTTTGCAGATTGACAAAGGCGACATGCGTTTGATGGATCAGGTCTTTTCCAAGGTTCCAGGTGATGTGCTATGGGTATGTTGCCTAAGCGCATATTTAAGAACTTGCTTTTTATTTTTTGTGTAAGGCCCCTTGATAGGTATTCTTGTGGCTTTATGGCTCCACACCCGTCGAGCACTACTCATCCATGTGCTCTCCTGGTCAGGGTGGCTCTGTCCTCGAGTGAAGAGACCAGTTTTGTGACCTTTGTCACAGTTTTCTTAAAAATCCCAAAGTCCGTCCTTGTTTCCCAGAGCATGTTTAATCCTAGGCTCTCCAATGAGTTTGTTAGGTAGGCCCTTGCTGGGGAGATTTCTTTGGCGTGAAGCTCACTCCATAAGTTCGCATTTAACGATCCTTGCTCCGATTCTTTGATTTTGCGCCAACTTTTTACATATTGTCCTTTCCTCTCCACAGATTGTTTCAATAGTCCGAATTCAAGACGAATTTGGGCAGGCGAGGAGTTTTTAGGGAGATGGAAAATTGCCCTGTATCCACGGCTGATAGTTTTGTCCAGAGTGCTTGCATCTTTACCCCGCATTGATTCGCTGCCATAGGAGAGCATTGGCAGTAGGCGAGCTTTTATTACCTGTAGAAGTGGCGCTAGTGTCCTGTCGGGAAGGACTTTCTGCAAGGGCCTTATTGATAGTTGAAAGGTCATGCCCTTCCTACGGATGGCATCTAGTTGGTGCATGGAGGAGCCATTGCCCTCTATTATAACTCCTAGATATTTATATGAGGCTACCAGTTCTAGTCTTTGTTTATCCAGGTACCATGCGGGCTTCTGTTTTTTATTATAGTTCATTGGCATGACCTTAGTTTTGTCCAGATTTATTGTTAAGGAGTTTGCTTTGGAAAATGTGTTTGTTTTATCTAGAAGGTTTTGAAGGCCGATAGGAGACCGGCTGATAAGGACCAGGTCGTCTGCGTAAAGCAGATTTGAGAGCGTGATATTTCCTAACCGGGGTGCGTGTGATGTGACTGTTTCTAACTCTTCAGGAAGATCCGCGAGGAAGAGGTTGAACAGTGTTGGCGCTAGGACGCAGCCCTGCTTTAGGCCTTTGCTGGTCTTTATTTTCCTCGATAGATGTGTGCCAGATCCCAGTTTTATTTGGACCCATGAATCGGTGTGCAGCATTTCCAGCTGCTGTAGAAGGGGGCCGGGGACTCCCCATGAGCTCAGCTTCCGCCATAGTTTATGTCGGTCTACATGGTCGAATGCGGCACTGTAGTCAATGAAACATACGAACAGAGAGCTTTTTGCCGTTTTTGCTGCGTCGGACAGTAGGGTTAGTGCCATGATGTTGGTTAGAGTTCCCTGGCCCGTCCGAAAGCCCGTCTGAGTGAATGGGATGATGTTCTCTTTTGTTGCCCTTGTTGTTAGATCCTTCAAAATGAGGCTTGCGTAGTACTTCGCTTCTACAGGGCAAACAACCGGTAGCTGCTTGGGTCGATCCTTGCGCCTTTTTTATAGATTGGGCTCATTATCGAACTGCTCCAAGATGCTGGTATTTTTCCTATTTCCCTTGCTTCATAGAATATTGGGATCAATGTGGAGCACCAAAAGGCCGGGTCCTGTTTATATAATATTGGAGGGATCCCGTTTGGTCCTGGCGCCCCCTCGAGTTTTCCCTTTGAGATTTGTTTGAGGATCGTGTCTGTTGTTTCTTGGGCCGATAGTCCGGGTTCTGTTTTACTAGAAACAACTATCTTGGGGCCGGCTTCGTTCTCTGCTAGGATACGGGGCCCAGTTGTTTTCATGTTTAATGCTTGGTTTTCTTTTTTGGCGGGTGTATCATTTTTTCCCGGTTGGTGGGAAGCTCCCTCTTCCGAATTTGTCCCTCCGGCTTTCTTTTTTGGGGGGTCAGTTGTGTTAAAGTGAGTTGTTAAGTAGTTGGCCCAGACTGATTCCGGTATTTCAGAGGTAATACCTCTGTGGTCTGGCTGTTGGAGCCTGTGAATCATCTTCCAAAAGCTAGAGCTATTCTTCTGTTTTGAGTTGTGTAGAATTTTTGCCCATAGGTCTTCGTTCAGTTCCCGCTTCCTTTGCCAAGTTTTCTTTTGTAGCAGTGCCTTTGACCTGCATAACTGCAGTTGAATTTCCGGATTGTTTGGATCTTGCCGGAGCTGTTTGAGGATCTTCTTTATTTCGAGCTTGATATTTTTTGTTTCTACTGTTGTTACTTTACCAAACATATGCCTAGTGGTGTTCCCTTTTTGGTCTTTCTTCCTTTTGGCATGTTTTTCCCCTAGTACCGTTGTAAATTTTTCCCATAAGGTAATGGGGTTGTCGGTTGTATTGTGTATTACTTGTATTATTGTTTTTGCACTGTTTGTGAGAGTTTCCATGTCCGAGATCTTGCATCGTAATCGTTTGTAGTCGGTAGTATGTTCTGTGCACATACTTCTGATTTCGGTTGCTTCGTTCTTACAGTTTAGTGCTAAGTTGGCTTCTAGCGGCAAGTGGTCGCTCTGGGCTCTGTCGCCTGTCTTAAATTCTTGTACATTGTCATACAACGGGAGTGTAAGTAGAATAAAGTCTAAATAGGATGAGGCAAATGACGAGTGAAATGTTGGTACTGGGGGAATGTCCTCTTTGAATCATCCATTAAGAGCGCGCAGGTTCAATTTCTCTAGAGATTTTAATAGCTTGGATGCAGTGTTGCTGTGTTTATAACTGTGGGGAATTTTTTGAGGAGGAATTTTCCATACTGTATCCATTTCCTGCGTCATCTCGTCGGTTGTCGGTTCACCGAATAACTGGAGGTTGAAGTCGCCTCCCACTAGTATGTTTTCCGTTTCTTCGTCCTCCATGAGTCTTGTTAATTCTTGGACTAATTCATTTGACCCAGACTGCTTATTCTTAGGATGAATGTAAGTATTAACTACAAGTAACTGTTGACTTTCTTGGTTTTTTCCTATTGTGATTGATATTGCCTAAATTGCATTCGGCGGAGTGAGGTTTATGGTTAGTAATTTAATTTCTCCTATTACTGGTATTGAGGTGAAGATTGCCAAACCGCCGGAGCAGCGGCCATCATGTGATTCTTTGCGGGCCGGGTGTGTCCAAGCTGTAAATCCTTGCAGTTATTTCGCTGGGTTCCCATGTTTCCTGGAGGAGAATCAGATCGAAAGATTGCAGGTAGTTCAGTGTTTCGGGATCCTCCAATTTGTCGCCTAAGCCATTTATATTTCAACTACAAATTTTGAATTTGTCTTTTCTTTTGTAGGGACCTGCAGTTTTGTCCACTAAACCTGACTCGATTTGTCAGTTTGTGGCCCTTCCGTTTATTGTCCGAGTAATTGTTTCTTTGAAAGAAGCTGTTCTTTGGAACGTTGGACTTTGCGGTTTCCTCTGGTGTTTTTCCCGTTCTGGGGAGTAGCTTCGTGCTCCTTTGAGTACTGATGTAGCTAATAGAGGTAATTTTTCCTTCCGGTCTTCGAGTAGTGGGGTGGGGTAAGCTGGTTTTATTTCCGGTTCAAGCTGAATTCCCCACTGGGAGAAACTAGGCGCGTGCTTCATAATCGATTTTGCTAACTCCTTTGTTTTCCACGTTGCCCTTGTTTTCTCATTCCCTTGTGAATTTATTGCTGGATGGAATTCAATTGATAGCAGGTCAGAGGTGTTTATAGATTTTAATTCTTCTATTGTGTTAATTAATTTTAATATGTTGCCCCTATTTAAGATGTCTACTCTCCCCTTAGATTTGTATTCGGGTATGAAGAAGATTGTTTCTGGGTCTGTTTCCCTTGTGAGCTGCGTTATCTCAAGAGGCTGCTCCTGAGTTGGTTTTTCCACTCTGAATGTTTAATGTTCTGTTCGTTTAGTGTGGGCTGTGAGGTGCCCTGATGAGATTGATCACTGGGAAGCGTATTGCCGATATTTGCATTGCGTGAGATCTGGAAGTTTGGTTTAGTCAATGTTGTCTTTACCTTATTACAGGGACACCATAGTATAGAATTATTCAGGATCGTGTCGTTTTTGGTAGAGTTTTGACATTCCTGGTCTTCTGTTTCATCCTCCGGATTCTTTTTCTTTGACTGGCCATCCGATGGCCCTAATCCCGACTCAGTTTGATTTTGCCCTTTAATCTCGGTTATGCTTTCTACCAGTTTTCTCTTTGATTGTTCAGTTGGGCCTGTACAGATGATAGGGGATTCAAACCCATCTGTTGACAATCGGGTTTCTGGTTTCTGTGGGGGAGGGTTGTCATTCCTTTGAAGATCGGAGTTATCAGTCGTTACTGATTGCCCCTGGCCGTCCAGTACTATAGAGTTCCAGTTTTCTCTGTGGTCGTCCACGGTGACCTTTCTGTTGCGCCCTTTCCTTTTTTGTTTACGGCGCGCCCTTGCGTTCGTCATACCCCCTGGTTCGTTTGATTGTCCAGTTGTAAGGGCGTTCTGGATGGTCTTTTTCTCTGTAAAGATGGCATAATTAATTTGACTCACTGGGGAATTAAGTTTTTGCTTATCTAAATTATTTTCTCGAGGACCTCTCTTTGTAGGAGGTGACTTTGCTACATTTGTTTTTTGGTTGGGCCTCTCTAACTTTGTTTCTGCTTGGGGGAGTGTTGAGGAATTCAGTTTTATTTCTTCCAGTAGGTTATTCAACATCGTAGGTAAAGATGATAGCTTGTCAATTATTGAGGGACACGTACAACTAGTTCTATCTATTTCAGTTAGTTTTACGGAATCTTGTCCTCTTTTTATAAGTCCGTTCAGGTCGGCTAGTTTCCTGTCTATTCCCATTGTCGCTTCTGCTAGGTTTTGGAGAATAGATAATTGTAAGTCCATCTTGTCGGATTGGTATTGTAGGGCCGTTGAAGATAACTGTGTTGTGTTAAGGAGAGTGATCCAAAAAGTATTGACCGAATCCGTAGTCCTCTCGGGAAGCGAGTGCGAGCTTGCTTCACTGATGTTGTTAGTTGGCTGCCTGCCGATATATGCTGTCTCCAGGTCAATCCATTCTTCCGAGGACAGGAAGGTCATATCTTTAGTTGGGGATGAAGTTGGTGCGAAGACTGCATGATCAGATTTTAGCTCTAGGTGATCGGGGGTCCTTATATTGATGTTAATCTTTGATTCAGTGTTTGCTTGAGAAGTTTGGTCTAGATGGTCTACGTTTTCTTGGGTTTTTTCGTCCTCTAGAGCTGTTTCTTCTGCGAGAATAGGTTGGATTATTGTAGTGGGCTCGCTGCACTGATTGCTTCTGTGTGGCCCTAAGTTCCCGTCACAACTTTTCGGTTGTTCGCTCGCTGGAACTGATGCCTGTGTCGGGTTTATTAGTTGCATCTCCTCTATGTGTCCCTCGTGTAGGGATGGCTGAGTGATATGGCCTTCCTTTGGTGATGTTCTAGTTTGTTGATGAGCCGAGTTGGTCTTATTTTCTGCTCCGTATCCAATTAGGGTAGTTATTTCTTTTGGTGTTGGTGTCATATGGATCTCTGCCATGGTGAGGCCTGTATTCATGGGGCAGGCGTTGGGCTCGCTGGCTGGTTGCAAAGGGGATTGAAGACCAGTTATAGTGTCATTAGAAGAGTAGATTACGTTTCCCAGATTTTTTAAAAAGTTGAATTTTGTATAAATTTTAGGCTGAAAATTGTGTTTTATTTCGTTTTGTTGTCCTGTTAATTTGATTAGTTCTTGATTGTTTTTTCGTTTCTGACCCTTGCGACTCCCTTGTTTTGAAGATAGACTACTGTTTATTTTGTTGACCATAGGTGTTACAAATACTGGGGCAAGTCTGCTCTCTGCTCCTAGACTTAGCCCTTCGGCCTGCCCGTCAGCCGGGTCGATGCTGGGTCCCTCTTCGGTGCTTTCCAGCGAGGTCTCGTGCCCTTTCGTATTATCGGACGCATTTTTTTTCCGGGGGGTCGATTCGGTCCTCTTAATCAGCTTAGTCTGCTTGGTCGACTTGGTCATGGTGGGTGGGTCTGGGCTTGTTGATGTACTTGTATTGTTCCGTTTTCTTTTGTTGGGCTGGGACACTGGAGGTTTTCTTACCCTTCCAGACCTCATGGTGGGCTGCCTACGTCCTATGTACTGCTCCCTCGGCTCCCTTAGTGCCGTTGTCTGCCTGTGGCTGTGGACTGGAGACTGAAAGCTGGATGTGCACTGTTTCTCTCCGCACTTGCGATCACGTCTCGCCGCCCACCTGCTATTTTGAATCCAATAGAATTTAAAAGTTGATTTTTCAAGGTTGGCGGGTTAGGTGGATTAGGTAGATAGATGGTGGATAGATGGATAAATAGGAAGGTAAGTGCTTCATTTCTTAAATCCTGAATTAATGCACTCTGTAATTCATGCAGGATAAGGCTCTTCACAAGAGCCCCAAACGTAGAGACTGTCCTCAATCCACAACGCACGTCCCACACTCGGGACTCTTCGTTCTTGCGTGTCCCGTGGCCTCCCAGTTTCGGGGTGGTGCCAGCTCAGCGGCAGAACGGCCGCTATTTACATCTGCTCCTGGTGTGTCCAACAATCGAGCAGCACCCGGCGTGCGTGCACCTTCCCCAAAGTGTTTCAACGGTATGGGCAGTCTTCACGTTTGAACATTTAAAAAGCACCTGATTTGCCTGACGCGTTTCGTAATAACTTCTTCAGAGGCAATCAGAAGAGTGCATGATGCTATCTTGTTTCCCTCATTTGGCCATATCGTGAGCCCCGATGGGTTGTTCTATATGAAAACAAACACGTTGCCTGATGGGAATTGAAGTCTGTTTATTAAATCCTGAATTAATGCACTCTGCAATTCATGCAGGATACGGCTCTTCACAAGAGCCCCAAACGTAGAGACTGTCCTCAATCCACCACGCACGTCCCACACTCGGGACTCTTAGTTCTTCCGTATATATATAAATAAAAACCCGGAGGCACTAGCCAGGGGTGTTTCCATCCATAAGAAATCATGAGATCAGGAAAAGTACGGCAGGAGGTAATCGAAGATACAAAAGATCAAGGGCCAGTTAAGAATCAAAAAGAAAAGAAAGCCACACAACGAAGAGAGAGACTGGTTTCAGCTCCCGAAATGTCGACGAGTAGCCCAAGAAAAGTTACCAGGATTAAAAAAAAAATCTTTTTAAATGACCCAATGGCTGCTATTTACGCGCAAACGCGGGAACAAACCCATTTGCCAAGTCAAATTGCACCAGCAATAAGGGTTAATAACAGCCAACACCCACCAGAACGGAGAGAGAAGGAAGAGAATGGTACACAAATAACTACAATTGACAAAAACCCTCTGTCCAAACATCAATTTATAGCCCAGGAGGAAGGGCCAAATCCAACAGAACATCTTCAAAATTGTAAAACTTTGGCTGAGATAAATAGCAAAACTCTAGGTTGCAAACCAGTTGTGACAATAGCTCAGATACACCAACACAACTCTTTAAAACTCGAAAAGGTTACAAAAACAAAGAAAAGAATGAGGAGAAGGTCAATATTTCCATAAGTAAGGAAAATATTCCTGGGGTCGAGCATATTACCATACAAGACGACGCTTGGTCAGCCTTCTTCTCCCTAACCAATGAGACAAGGTTGGATCAAATATTGGAACCCAACACACAAACACAACCACATACCTGATTTCAAACACAAGAAGATTCGAGCAAAAAACAAGATTCTCCAGGTGGACGTAGACTATCTGCAGATCTCGAAAAGGGACAGACAATGGGTGAAGAAGAAAGGTTGAAATCTACACCACTAAGCTCAGATAATAATACAGATAAACCGGGAAAGAAATATGAAGAAGATAGTTGCTGGCCAGAAAAATTAAACCTCTCATCCCGAATAACAATTTCATTGGCGAGCAGGCTCGAACAAGGGTCAGGGAACTTGGGAAAATTGGTTGGAGAGGCTTATAAGACCCTTTGGAACGAAGCTTTCCTAAGCACATTGGATCAGGCAATAAGGGCCTTGAACTTTCACTGATAAAATGGAAGTACAGTGTGATCTTATAAATCTCATCGCTGGACACATTTCTGGTATAGACACCAAGCTGGATCATATTGCAGCCCTTATACCCAGGAGGGCAGATAGGGCGCAAACATATAGATACCTCCCAAATACAGCCAAGTTGCGTTTGTGGCAAACTAGTGGACAAATTGACAAATCTACCTGACATATTAAAAGATATTTTAGGGGCAGTACAGTCATCGATAAGGCACAACAAAAACATAAGTTCAAATGGGGTCAAGGAGCCTAACGAGGAAAATGGCCTATTTAACGAATTCAAAGATCAAAGTATAAATGATGACCCGGAACAGGAGGAAAAAGAGGTAAACAATGAATGTCTAGATCAGAGAGTTCAACGCCACACAAAACATGAATGACATTGTAAAACTAACAAAAAGACAAAGAAAATGGGCAAGAAAGGGTAGGGCCCAGCGTAATGAGAAAATACCGACAAATTAACATATTTATCCTATTTTTAATAATCAAACAATAACAAAGAAAGAGAACCATCTGCTGGGAGAAAATCCATTAAACCTCTCAAATATGGTTTTTTAGACAATCGGACCAATCAGGAGTAGTTAACAGATGTAACCCGTCGAATGATTCCTTGAACTCCCCAATCCTGATAAAAGAATATACAAACAAGAGAGAAAGACGCAAGACTTACAAAAAAATAAAGTGGGGATATAAAGAAACCAAGCCAAACAGAAACAAAGAAAGGGCAGGAATGACACAGAGGGTATACGAAATCCCAATACCTAAGGACAGAGGAGTAAAGAGAGATATGGGGGCTCAAAACTCCCCCGCGCACGAGGAAAAACAAATCATTGAAAGCTACGAAGGAGGTAAAAATACCTCACATCAAAAAGCAAAAGGAAAAACCAATAACATAGAGCATTGTGCAAGGATTCCAATAAAAGTAAGGATAAATGGAAATGGGAGAACATGTAAGCTGGCACTAAAAGAACAGCACTTAGAGTCCACCCAAGTATTAAAGCACACAAGGTGCGACAAACTTGAAGAAGTTAAAATAGAAGGTAATAATTTGGATACAGTAAGGAGCAATATCCTTAATGAACAACTGAGTAGAGCTATCAACGCAAAAGGAGGAACAGTAAAAAACAATCAAGGGCAAAAAGGAAAAGAAGACATCTCAGTTATTTTACTACAAGGAGAAACCCCCGAAAAACGGACATTTGTACCAGAATACTGCACAAAGGGCGGACAAGATTTCCTGAACCGAGGGAATTTAATGCGGCTTTTCAAAGAAATCCCTGAACTAGAAGAAATATCACCACAAGATCTTCTATCCGTAGAATTTAAAACCAATGCAAACAACCCCGATGTCGAGGAGTCTTTGACCACCTAGTCTTCAAATGCCTTAGTAGATAGGATATATGCTAAGAGTCAAACATTTGATGCTTGGGGCATTGTGCTGAGACTTCATAAACAGCAAAAATATCCATTCCCTCTTTTAAAAACCACCACAAACCTAAAAAACGAAAATGAGGTCGGAAATAACCAGAAGTCATGCTTAAAGAGTGCGTGCTTTGTAACTCCTCAAAAAAAATCATCAAGTGTGAAGAGTTTGGCAAGCTCAGAGGAACTAGATACCAGGTTGGATAAAAGCATTGATTGGTCCTGGGTTCCCAAGGCCTTAAGTAATAAGTGTTCCTAATATACAGGTAAGGTCAAATTTGGAAACAGAATCCAAGTACCAGAAAACATATGGTAATGGACATAAAATGGGAAACATCCAAAGAATTAGGGATGAGCACAGGGTGGAGAACTCACACAAAATCTGTATTTGTTCATGGAATGTTCATGGCTTCAACAACATGGGGTAAGACCACGAAACAATGAAATTCTTGGAACAGCATGAAGCAATATTACTCCAAGAAACCTGGAATCTGAGCCCAGTATCAATCCCTGGTTATACAGAGCTCCATACCTTAGCAGAAAGATTCTCAAATTTCGGGCACCCAGGAGGAGGTCTAACAACATACATTGCTCAAAAGTATGGATGGCAAGTGGATGAAATAGACACTGGGGTTAATTGGCTGCAAGCCACAAAACTCACAGGTAAATCTGACTCTAACTCACTTAATCATAACTTATTAGTGCTCAACATTTATGTTCACCCTGACAAAAAATTGAAGAAGGAAAAAATCACAACACTGATGACCCTGATCCAAGCACTTCAAAAGTCACACGAACTGTATTCCTTAATCATCTCTGGCGATTTTAACAGCAATTTAGTAAAAGACAATCAAATAATTCAAGAATTTGGAAATTTGGATCTGACAATTTTGAATGGGAACGCAAATGGGGATAGCCCTGTGGCTTTAACTTTTTTAAATGGCAAAAGGCAATCGACCATAGACAATACTATAATCAGCAGCAATCTGATTCCGAAAGTAATCGCATTCGAGGTTGGTCAACGTATAGAAAGTGACCACTTTCCACTAATCACAAAAAATCACGTTTCTATTGAAAAAATGAACACCCTGACTCACTATACCGAAAAGTTTAACGCACGAAAATTGAAATGGGTTGGAAAGGACGTAAAACCAATATTTGATAAATTTAAAGAACATCTGCTTTCAATAAAAACCCTATATAAAGAAGACCTCACAAAACCTTGGGAACATCTATGTGACGTTTTAACAAGAAATTTACCTGTCACTAATTCGAATAAAGGAAAAATGGATATTGGGAAAAAGCCATGGTTTAACTTCAGCCTACCGGAGGAAAAAAGGAAGATCGCACATGAAGTCCGAAGGCAAGCCATTATGGCAAAAAAGGGAAAGAAAGTAGATGTGGTGAAAGTAAGGGCCCTATGAAAAAATTATAAGAGGATGCTGGCTAAAGCAAAAAAATTATACCAAGAAGGTATCTGGGCAAAACTACTACTGACCAGCAAAAACCCAAATGGTCGGACATTCTGGGGTACTATTAATAAATTGACAAAAGGCAACCAACTAAGACATGAGGCAGGATTTGGAGAAAACAACTGGATTCAGTATGTACAGAAAATGTTTATTGACAGGGAGCATGACCAACAAAGGCACATCAAAAAAGAATGTGAAATATGTGCCAAAAACAAGGAATTTGCAAATACATTTCGTAAAAAAGAATATATCCTTCTGGAAAATACTAGCATGCCATGGCAGGGTAAAGAGATCCCGTCCAAAGAAGATATTTGTAAGGACCACGATACCTTCCCAGAACCTATTTATCCGGAGGAAACGACAACACATACAGAACCAGATCCGGACATCTTGATAAACATTAAACAGCTGAAGGGAATAATAAAACGCTTGAAAACAGAGGGTGCGGCAGGCCCAAATGGGCTTCCGAATGCCCTTTTCAAATACTCACCTGAGTTTTGTGCAGAATATTTAACACCACTTTTCAATCAGATTTATAGTCAAAATAAAATGCCCAAATCCTGGAAAGTGAACATTATAGATCCGATTTTCAAGCAGGGCGATCATAATGAACCCGGAAATTATAGGCTGATATAATTGATCGACGTGGAGGCGAAACTATACGGATCATGTTTACTATTGCACCTCCAAGATTGGATGGAGGAACCAAACATAATTCCTATATTCCAAACAGATTTCAGGCCAGGGACAGGTACATTAACAAATTTGGCAACGTTGTTGCTCCTAAGGGAAAAAGCAGAAAAAAAGAAGACCAGCCTGTTTGCATGCTTTATAGATCTGAAAGCAGCTTTCGACAGGGTGAATCGAAATCGATTATGGGAAAAATTAAGATCACGTGGGCTGCCGAGGAAAATACTGGAGGCAATAACAGGCTTGTACAGTGACACCTGGGCAAGGGTTAAACTGGGAGATGGTTGCAGTATCACTGCCGAAATCAGCATGCAACAGGGTCTAAAACAAGGCTGCGTCTTGGCCCCAAGCTTATTTAACCTATGCATGGCAGATATTGTTAATCACATGCAGGTAGGGGAAGGTCATCCTCCGAACCTGGCAAATACTCCAATCCCGTTTTTACAATACGCTGATGATATTGTGGTGCTGAGCCAAACACCAATAGGGCTTCAAAGAATGATTAACAACCTTGTTATTTATCTAGAGCACAAAAGCCTGGAATTGAACAAGGAAAAATCTAAGCTTGTATGCTTAGTAGACCACAAAATATCAAACTTTAAATGGTATGCAAAAGGATCACGAATAAAAGAGGAAGCGTCTTATAAATATTTGGGTCTAAAGTTGGGGCGAGGTCCGACCCATAAAGAACATAAATTGGACCTAAAGGCGAAAACACACTCATTGATCTTTGCATACAGGTTACTATACAAAAAATTGGATTGTCCAAATTACAAGCATCTTGTAAAGGTGATGGCTTCACAGACGTTACCCACTCTGTCATACGCTCTGGTCACCTGGTGTGGCGAAGAGGCTGGGTTGTTAAACAACCTCCAAACAAAGGTATACAAAGCAGTTTTTAACCTCCCAAAATCATCTTCGCCGGCACAGGGTCGACTGAAGTTTGGGTTGCGGAACCAGAAGTTTCGGGGCATGAGTAGTTTTGTGAAATTGTGCCACAAAATACGCCTATCAGCACAAGGTACACTAGACAGCCTGTGTTGGAAAGAAATTGAAAACCCGTTAGATCAACCCACTTTAAGTGGATGGGGAGAACATTTGATCAGATCTTTGAAGAAGTTAGAAATTCAATCAACATTGGATACCATTCCAGACAGAGACAGTTTTGATAAAACAACAAACAATGCTGCCAAAAGGAAATCTTTTTTGGAAGACAAATCGGCAATCTCAAAACGCAGATATGAGTGGACAGTGATTAATTCATACTCCGTGACACAATCACAGGCATACTTAGAAAGTCACTTTAATATGATACTAAAGAAAAGATATATAGAATATCGGTTGGGCCTACACCTTTTGAAAGATCTACAAACATCGTGGAAAGGCGTTTATACTGATCTTCATTGTCGCCTATGTAGGTATCAAAAAGAATCGTTACCCCACCTGTTATGCGTATGCCCGGCTCTCATGGATCTAAGGAGATTGCTTTTAAAGGACATTTTTAATAAATTGAACATCCGCACATGCAGGCAAGCTGTAATTCGATGGCTGGAGGGATCGTCACCCATTTTTGCTTGTAGGGGGGATAAATATATGAGGAAAGTACAATCTCTACTACGACAAGCTGAATTGGGGGAAGCACGTAAAGTAGGAAACAGTAACCTTAATGCCTGACAGAAAATTTGAACAAGAATGGAAAACAGGTCAATAACGGGCTAGAACGAATGATTTAATTAAGATGGCTAGCTAATAACTTTTATGGACCATTGGCCTCTTACCTAGCGTTGTATAAAATAACCCTACCAAATGAAATTTATGATTTTAAACACACAGTAATGGGTAAGGTAACCGGATGATAATTTTATGCAAAATGAAGTACAAATTGTTTGAATATTTTAAGGATGATTTTTCTATTGTGTTTTGTAATGATTTTAAATAATCAAAAACAATAAAATTTTGACTTGATTTGACTAAACCACCTCAAGCCAAATCGGCTCTCCTCCCTATTCACAATCGAGCGAGCACACCGGGCACCAATCCCTAAACCCAAACCGGGAGCAGCACCCAGGACTAAAATTGCTAGAATTCTCAACTATAGGGACCGTGCACAAGCAGACCTAAACTATGAGAGTGTGACAGTGCGTTTTTTTCCCCGACTTCACGCTTAGGGTCCAGCAGGAACGGCGCTCCTTCGACGGAGTCAAGAGAGAGCTCCAGGAACGAGGAAATGAAAACATGATGTTCTTTCCGGCAAAGTTCAAAGTCATAGCAGATGGCAAATCCCTTTTCTTTACGGCCCCCTTGGAAGTGCAAAAATGGTTGGATAGGGTGGCCACTCAGAAATCGCTGACGGCTGCGAGTGGTGATTGGAGAGACACCCACATACAATCGCCGGGATCGGCGGACGGCAGATCAGACATCGACAAGCAGAGCCAGCGCTCCTGGAGGCCTAGGTCCGGCAGCCCGGGGAGGCTGATGGTTCAAAGAGACTGAACGTGCTGAACTCTGTACTCCTTCTCCAGCAACATTGCCCGATGGACTGTAATGTATACGCTCCCAGGAAGAGGGTCGGTGGGGGATGAATTGTGAGATATGGGGCTGCTCTCCTTGAAAATTATTCCACTGTTCCCCTCGAAGTGCTGGCCTAGGGTTGGGGGCTCTTCCTAGGCGACCACCTAGGCTAGGCTAGCCCCTTTTTCCCCGTGAATTGTTTGATTTGTTCTTGGGGTGATAGGCACTCTGCTAGTTGGGGATGTGGGTAGTTTCAAACCTATGTGGCAGGGTAGCAGGGAGGGGGGACGGTTTTGGGTGATGGATGTTCTTGTTAGTCAATTTAAACATTCCTACTGTCAAAGTGGGAGAGGGAGGTCCTGAGGGTGTATTTCTGGTCATGCAGGAACTGTTATTAAATGGTTTGGTTGTACCACATATTTCGCGGCATATCGCCCTGATGATTTTTTACAGCGATTATGCAGTGGGATAGAAGTTTAAAACTCATCATTTGGAACGTCAATGGGCTTGAGGATAAGGTCCAAAGAAGCCTAGTGCTTCAATACATAAAGCGTCATTCCCCAGACATTGCTTTGCTCCAAGAGACACATCTAATTGGCAACTCCTGTAAGGCTTTAATCATGTGGGGCTACACAATGGCGGCACATGCTGGCTTCACCTCCGGTTCCCGTGGAGTAGGTATCCTCTTCATACGCACATTCCCATTCATCATCAAACGCACATGGGCCGATCAACTCGGGAGATTCGCTAGGGTCTCAGGGCAATGGGAAGGGCAAACCCTCACACTACTAGCGGTATATATCCCACCAGGTCTTCAGACTCAATCATACAGAGACCTAGGGACGCTCTTGCAGTCCTTTCCTGAAGGACAACTCATACTGGGTGAGGACTTCAATGCTGTTGTATCAGGGGTTCTAGACCGCCACACTCCCCAAGACATCAATACCGGCCACAACTGGCTTCCCAACTTCACTGAGGCATTTGGCCTCACTGACCTCTTTAGAATGTGTCATCCAGACCTCCAACAGTACACTTTCTTTTCAGGGTCCCATCACACATTCTCTAGAATAGACTATATTCTTATGCCCGTACAACACAACACTATTACACAAGAAATCAGACACTTGGCGAGGGGTATCTCGGACCACTCTTCCCTGTGGGCACACCTCACTATCGGTGAAAAAAGGGTGGGATGTGTGGTGCCCATCAACCCGTGGTATCTTCGCAATCCGGAGGTTAAAGCTACACTAATCCAAAACATTGACGACTATTTTCAGTAAAATGACGGCCCAGTACACTCCCCTTCTACCCTGTGGGAAGTGTTCAAAACTGTGATCAGGGGCCACGCCCTCTCATCCATAGCTGGACTATGTAAAGAAAACACTAAGCAGATGGTCGAATAAGAGTGTTACCTGCTTCGACTCGAGGAGGAGACAAAAGAAGGCGATGACCAGGTTGCTCTACATAGACTGCACTCAAAGAAGCCGAATACAGAGCGTTGGCAACAGAGGCTGCCAAAACCCTAGGAAGAGATAAGAACGGTTGTCTGTACAGCTAAGGAGATAAAGCAGGCAAACTGATTGCCTGGTTGGATAAAAAGGAAAGGGCAAATAGGTTGGTCCCGGAGCTTAAGAGCAACACTGGTGCTATGCTAACGCAACTCCACAACATAATACACGAGTTAGCAACTCACTTTGCACAAGTGTACCAAAGCAGCTTGGCCCTCCTGGAAGAAGATTCCATAGCCCTCCTAGCAGACATCCAATTACCTACCCTTTCTGACTCTGAAGCAGAGGTGTTGGAGAGTCCTTTTTATGACCGATGGGATAGCCACGGCGATCAGAGCATTAAAACCAGGAAAAGCTCTGGGCCCTAATGGTCTGCCCATGAACTATATAAACTTAGCCCCCTATTTATAAAGCATGTTTAAAGACAGCAGGGAAATGGGCAAACTCCCATAAGATCAGCGTATCGCCACACTGGTGGAAACCAAAACAGGACTGTACCTCATATAGGCCCATCTCCTTATTAAACGCTGATCCAAAAATCCTTACGTAGCTGCTGGCACTTCGCCTACGGCGAGTAAGTACTAGACTAGTTCACCACGACCAATCGGGCTTCATGCCTCACAGAAACACCATACTTAATCTCAGACGGCTTTACTGGGTTTTGAGGCGCCACGCCTCCATTCAAGATGACGCTATGGTGGTCTCGCTGGACACAACAATGGCTTTCGACACCCTGGAATGGGCACATTCAATGGCAGTTCTGCGAAAGCTGGGATTCGGACCCGATTTCATAGGATGGGTGCGGTTCCTTTATAATGAATCGCTGGCACAAGTGGTAGTTAATAACAAAATATCAACCGCCTTTACCCTTGAAAGAGGGACACAACAGGGGTGTCCCCTCTCGCCGGTACTTTTTGCACTTTCCCTTGAGCCACTGGCGACCTGGATACGGAGAGACGCGTCCATTAGGGGACTTAGGTGGGCAGCAGATTGGGAGTATCGAATCTCATTATACGCAGATGACATCTTCCTATATCTGGCCTCCCCTCTGAAGTCACTGAGTGTGGTCCTTGATATCTTTACGAGTTTCGGAAGAAACTCCGGCTATAGAATCAACTGGAGCAAATCACAGCTCTATGTAGTACACAGTAACCCTCCCACGGTCCCGAGCGACTGCCCAGTTCAAATAGTAATGGACAGATTCAAATGCTTAGGTATTTTCATCTCCACAGATGCCAAGATCCGCTATGAACGAAACCTCCTTCCACCTTTACAGAGGTTCAAGCAGGACACCGATGTCTGGTATTTCAAGGACATTGAATCCACCCAGAGAGCCCTACACTGTGATGGTAAACCACGTTAATCGCTCCAGAAATTGACGCTTGACTAGTACGACGGAGGTATAGCGCACCCAGATATCAGAAAATACTATTAGGGAACACACCTCTCAGTCATGAACCAGTGAATTTACAATGGGGATGACGACCCCTGATACAAGATGGACAGGTGGATACTCCCGGGTGGTAGCTACACGGGGGCATTATACTCCAGACCTAACAAATTCTCCCTGACAGACCCCACACAGCTCCCAGGGCAAATCTGGCACTCAGTAAACAACACTGCAGGATGGGGACACCGACTTACACTTGCCACCCCACAATAGGACTTTGAAGCCTTGAGCATGCTGGGTCGCTCTAAAGGGTTTGAAAAAAGGCACCTAAGCGTACTCTCATGAATCGGGGACCTTTGGGGATGCAACTGGATGATCACCTTCACTTCCCTGAAACAGACACACAAGTTAGCTACATCAGAGTATTTCAGATACGTTCAGGTCAGATACTCCTTTCAGGCTAACATCCCAGTTGGCTCCGACTTACCAGAGTCCTCCCCACTCGAGGAAAGACTGCTAGACGGACAACTATCCGAGAAAGCTATCTCACTCACAAATAAGAAATTGTACACAATACCCCAGATCCTCTTACAGCACTAAGGGAGTAGTGGGGGCGGGACGGCCTGGAACTAGATGCTGAGGAATGGGAGGAAGCACTCTCCTCGCCGAAGGAGGTAGCCATCTCAGCAAAACGTAGGTTGGTTCAATTAAAAATTCTGCATTGTGTGTATCTGCCAGTCCCAGACTAGTTTTCATGGGCAAGAGCGAAGAATGGATGTGTAGAAGAAACTGTAGCCAAGTGGGGTCCTTCCTCCATATTGTCTGGGAGTGTCCTTTGATCCACAACTACTGGCAGGAGATACATAAATATTTGAGCGATGTTTGGGGGGTTGAAATATAGTTCGAAGCCAAAAGGTGTTTTCTAAATGTATTGGAGCCCACAGACCTCAGCACCAAAGGCAAACTGGTCAACGCTCGGCCAGATGGTAGCTAAGCAGAATAGCGCTCGCCTATGGGGAGCAACAGCACCACCGGCGCTTGCTACATGGAAAACCGATTTGGACTGGTGTATGTTATGGGAAAAAACTGTGTATGTGTCATGTGGCTGTCCCTGAAAGTGGATAGCACTCTGGAAAAAATGGAACAACTATTGTTGCAACATATGTGAACCCCCATATGTACCCCTTTTACGAATCACTGACTTCTTGATGTATATTTATGTTATCCTAACTATTCTTTCTCACTGTCCTTAAGATCGAAGCAACCTCCTATTTGCGTTAATGTGCTTCACCTGTACTTCATGACCTACTGATTGTATGCATTGACCGCTCCACCTGTTTAGTAATAAAAAGAATTAAATAAACACATATATATATATATATATATATTCACCGACCCGAGTTGCTTGTACCATAAGGCTTCCTGGGAGTTGTAGTTCGAAGGATTACGAACGTGCTGCAACAGGTGAGCTGCAATGCACGGGGGAGGAGCGGACTCATGTCAGTTACTTCAATGGTAGCAGGGAAGACTTCACCAAGTATACCATTCCGGTGTTGGACGCTGACGAAGGCGTAAGCCGAAATGCATTTGCCGCCACTGGAGCTGTTTTGGCAATTAAAGGCTGTCCTACCTGTTCCCCTTTGGGCTTCCGCTTCTTTTTTTTGAGGGAGGTTGTGTGGATATATATATATATATATATATATATATATGTATATATATATATATATATATATATAACCTACTGGCGGTCGTCAGTGGGTAGTTATAGTTAGGACCTAGTTTCCATAGGAAATCCACAACATTCTATTGGGATTAACTTTGGCGCTGGTTGTTGAATCTTCGTGAATTTCTCAAAAAAGATGGCCCGCTCCGCTCCGCTCCTTCCCTGAAAGTCTCGGGAAGATTCATCAAGCGGGGGCTGAGAAAAAAGGGGGTCCCAAAACGTGTTTTCCCCATGCAATTTTCCATAGGACGATTACACACGGCTACAGCCTGAACAGCTGAATGGAATTCCAAGAAATTTGGCAAAATGGTAGGGTCTGGTACACAGATTGCCCTTTTGTGTAAATGGTGTAAATCCCTCCAGTAGTTGTTGAGAAAATTGGATTTAAAAAATATATATATCTATAGGCTTTGCACTGTGTGCGGTCAGTCGAATACAGGAAGTGCTGGCCGCCATCTTGTCTCCGAGGCAGAAGCTAGCTGAAAACAAAAGTCTAGAACCTGAAAAGGGAGCAGGGTAGAGACTCCCTGACCCCCTAGGCTTTCTCAGGGGGTCCCTAAAGGACCACGAAGATTGAAAAAACATTTTTATTTTACTTTTTTTAATTTGCGGCGTCCGCGCACGGTGCATGGACGGCAGCCAAAAAAGACAAAAAAAATTCAGTTAAATAACAAGTTTGAGTGTTTAGATGTTGGTTGTCTCTAAAAAGAACAGTTGTGTTTTGAAAATTTGGAGTGTAGAAAAAATGTGGATGAGATTCAGTGCATTTGAGAAAATAAGAAATGATTGGTGGTTTATGATAATGGAACATTAAAAACTAGGGTGCATACTACTGTTTTTTAAAAGGAATAATACTATTGGTTTAGAAAAAGTCATTGAAAAGAACATTGCACAGGATAAGCTGGTATATTGAGAAGTCAAACACACTTGCTGAAAAAATGAGAGGTAATCACGGCAATTTTGTGATTGCAGTTTCTGAGGTACATTTGAGAGAATTTGGCTTACAATATCTGGTGTGTGATTGACACTGTACTAAATCTTCAACAGTATTTTAAAAGGTGAGTTGTTAATTTGTGAGGGGAACTATGTTGTACACTTTAAGTTAATAAGAAAAATACCACTGCACTGCCGTAAACCCTGAAATAATTATAATGTGAGTTAGTGTGTTTTAGGAAATATTGTGACATACTAGTTGTTAAAGCTATTTTTATATTATCTATTACTAAAAACGATAAATGTAAGTGTTTTTTTAGCAAGTTACTGCAACAAATTTGTTAAAAATATGGATCGCAATGAGGAGACAGTAGAAATCATGTTTGAAGTTTCAGCTACTTTATTAGAAGATTTGAATGTTCCGTTTTACGACAGTACTAATGAAGAAGAACTTAGTGGAGGAGATGGCGCAAGTGATTTTTTTGATCAGTCTTTGGACAGTGAATTTCTGGAATGTTTGGAGATGATGGAGTTCCAAGAATCATGTTTGCAGACTTACGAAGAAGAAATTCCAGATGATTTGAAGTGATTTTACATTATGAACATTCAGAAGTATAAATGTATATTTAGAAATTAAAAATGTATTTGAGAAATTTTTCTATTTTTAATTGTAATTTATGAGTTAGTAGTGTCCCTGACCCCCTAGGCCTTCTCAGGGGGTCTCTGAAGGACCCCAAAGGGTAAAAAAAATGTTTTAAAAAAAAAGAAAACAGGTAGGTGCGCGCACGGTGAGTGCATGGTAAATGCTCGGTGCGTGCACCCTAAAGATGCCCTTTTGTGTAGTTTCATAGGAGAGTGAAAAATGAAAGTTGAGAACTTGAAAAGGGGGCAGGGTAGAGACTTCCTGACCCCCTAGGCCTTCTCAAGGGGTCCCTGAAGGATTCCAAAGGGTACAAAAAAAACGTTTGTGGGGTGTGGGCACGGTGCTCGGACCTCCCTAAAAATGAATTATAAAAATACAGTTTAAAATCAAATTTGAAAGTTTAGATGTTAGTTGGCTCTAAAAAGAGCTGTTGTGTTCATTGTGTGTATTTTTGTACCTACAAGTAAGTACCGATGCAGAGTCTTAAGTTACAGAGGAAGATTCTGTTCCCCTCATCTGTGAAATGTACACAGTCGCCTCTATAAATGCCTTGCATGTTGTAACGCAAGTTGTTGTGGTATATAGAACCCATGCCATAGCCTCTGAGGAAGGCAGAAACAGATGTATTCACATGTTTCCTTGCTTTCTCAATTTGCGGACAATATTGGTTGGACCATTTCCATTTCTTCCTTTGGGTTATATTTGAAAATACAAAGGCAGTCTGTGGAAAAAGTGACATCAATTGTCCAAAGGTGTTCTTTAATAGCATTTCCAGACCTACCCCAGTCAAAGTGCCTAGGTCATTGCCACCACAGTGCACAATTATAAGGTCAGGGTGTGGGAAATGCAAAAAGGATTTTACCAATGGCATCAATTGGTGACATCTCAATCCTCTCGGGCCAATCCACATAATGTCCACACTTGGTAAATCACGGTTGAGAAAGCAGCTGTTTGCTGCATACCTTTCAATCCTGAAAATATAACTGTGTCCCACAATCTACACTCTTTGCATCTTGAAGTGAGATCTGGTTGTACTCAGATGGGCTCTGGAAATGAAATGGTAGTTTGAAAAGCAGGAGTTTAGAAAAAAATGTGGATGAGATTCAGTGCACTTGAAAAAAAAGAAATAATTGGTGGTTTATGAAACTTGAACATCAAAGCTAGGGTGTATTCTTCTGTTTTTTTAAAGAAGTAATGCTAATGGTTGAGAAAAGGTCATTGAAAGGAACATTGTACAGGATAAGTTGGTGTATTGAGAGGTCAAACACCCTTGCTGAGTTTATTTGCAACATTGTATGATGAACTTTTCACCTGTGAGCTTAGTTAGGTGTTCTGTGGAGTGTTACCATGGTAACAGGTAGAAAGAGCAGAGGGGGGATGGTTGAATATTATGTGAGTTTGAAAGTGTTGAAATGTAGAACGAATTAAAATGTTAGTTAAGTTTTGAATTTCTGTGGGAATAAATTTGATTGGTTAAGGACAGGGATATGTGTGAAGAATGAGAGGCAATCAGTGCCATTTTTGGTTGCAGTGTCTGAGGTACTTTTCAGAGATTCTGCTTAAGAAAATCTGGTGTGTGATTGACACTGTTCTAAATCTTCCAAAACATTTCTAAAGGTGAGTTATTAATTTGAAAGGGGATATATGTTGAGCAGTTTAAGTTAATAATAAAATGTCTTCTAATGTGGAAGTTACTAACCTTCCCTCTTTCACTGTCTCTTCTCTCTCACTGTCTTCATTTCTTTCCAACAATATTTTTTTTCTTTCCTCTCTTTTTCAATAAATCTTTTTGTTTCAGTTAGCCCTTTTTCCTTTCTCTTAATATGCTTCTTTTTCTCACATTCTCCTTTCTTTACTCTCATAACTCTTTTCTCACTGTCATTATCCCTGTCCTTTACTCCTCTTTTGTAACTCTGTTTACTTCCTCTTTCTCTCTCCGTCACCCTTTTTCTCTTTATACAACACTACTAGCAAGACTTCCCCTTTCACTGTGTATTGTGTCTCATGTTTGAATGTAATGCTGGCAAAAAACGAATGGTGCATATTGGAAATGTATTTTGGAAATGAGTCAGGTTTCTGCATTGTAATTTAGTGCTCATTTATATGACGCCATTTCATCCTCTGCCTCCGCCATCTCTCCCTTTGCCTATGCCATCTCACCCTCTGTCTGTGCCATGTCTCTCTCTGCCTGCGCCATCTTACCCTCTGCTTGCACCATGTTTCTCTCTGCCTGCGCCATCTCTCCCTCTGCCTGTGCCATGTCTCTCCCTGCCTACGCCATCTCACCCTCTGCCTGCGCAATGTGTTCCTCAGCCTGCGCCATCTCAATTATTATCATGTATTTTTAATGGTATACAGCTCTTTCTAAGATAAAGGATGAGCAGAGTGTCATCAGCATACCACATGATGTTGAGATTCTGATAGTTTACTGGTTGTTTTAACTAGCAAGACTCCTCCTTTCACTGTGTATTGTGTCTCATGTTTGAATGTAATGCTGGCAAAAAACGAATAGTGCATATTGGAAATGTATTTTGGAAATGAGTCAGGTTTCTGTATTGTAATGTAGTGGTCATTTATATGGCGCCATCTCACCCTCTGCCTCCGCCATCTCTCCCTTTGCCTGTGCCATCTCACCCTCTGCCTGTGCCATGTCTTTCTCTGCCTGCGCCATATTACCCTCTGCTTGCACCATGTTTCTCTCTGTCTGCGCCATCTCTCCCTCTGCTTGTGCCATGTCTCTCTCTGCCTGTGCCATCTAACCCTCTGCCTGTGCCATCTGTTCCTCAGCCAGTGCCATCTCAATTATTATCATGTATTTTTAATGGTATACAGCTCCTTTCTAAGATAAAGGATGAGCCGCGTGTCATCAGCATACCACAGGATGTTGAAATTCTGATAGCTTACTGGTTGTTTAAAGTAGCAAGACTCCCCTTTACACTGTGTATTGTGTCTCATGTTTGTATGTAATGCTGGCAAAAAACGAATGGTGAATATTGGAAATGTATTTTGTAAATGAGTCAGGTTTCTGCATTGTAATGTAGTGGTCGTTTATATGGCGCCATCTCACCCTCTGCCTCCATCATCTCTCTCTTTGCCTGTGCCATCTTACCCTCTGCCTGTGCCATGTCTCTCTCTGCCTGCGCTATCTCTCCCTCTGCCTGTGCCATGTCTCTCTCTGCGTGCGCCATCTTACCCTCTGCTTGCGCCATCTTACTCTCTGCCTGCGCCATCTTACCCTCTGCCTGTGTCATCTTTCCCTCTGCCTGCGCCATCTCACCCTCTGTCTCTGCCACCTCTCCCTCTGCCTGTGCCATCTCACCCTCTGCCTGTGCCATCTCTAGCCTCTGTCCGCACCATCTCCCCTCTGCCTGCAGCATCTCTCCCTCTGCCTGCGCCATTTCTCCCTCTGCCTGCGCAATCTCTCCCTCTGCCTGCGCCATCTCTCCCTCTGCCTGCGCCATCTCTCCCTCTCTCTGCGCCATCTCACTCTCTGCCTGCGCCATCTCTCCATTTGCCTGTGCCATCTCACCCTTTGCCTGTGCCATGTTTCTCTCTGCCTTGGCCATCTTACCCTCTGCTTGCGCCACCTCACTCTCTGCCTGCGCCATCTCACTCTCTGGCTGCGCCATCTATCCCTATGCCTGTGCTATCTCTCCCTCTGCCTGCGCCTTCTCTCCCTTTGCCTGCGCCACCTTTCCCTCCACCTGCAGCATCTCTCCCTCGGCCTTGTGTCATCTCTCTCTATGCCTGCGCCATCTCACCCTCTGCCTGCACCATCTCAACCTCTGCCTGCGCCATCTCACTCTCTGCCTGCACCATTTCACCCTCTGCCTGCACTATGTTAACCTCTACCTGCGCCATCTCATCCTGTGCCTGTGCCATCTCTCCCTCTATCTGTGCCATCGCACCCTCTGCCTGCGCCATCTCTTCCTCTGCCTGCGCCATCTCCCCTTTGCCTGCACCATCTCTCCCTCTGTCTTCGCCATCTCTCCCTACGCCTGCGCCATCTCACCCTATGCCTGCGCCATCTGTTCCTCAGCCTGCGCCATCTCAATTATTATCATGTATTTTTAATGGTATATAGCTCCTTTCTAAGATAAAGGATGAGCAGAGTGTCATCAGCATACCATATGATGTTGAGATTCTGATAGCTTACTGGTTGTTTAAACTATCAAGACTCCCCCCTTCACTGTGTATTGTGTCTCATGTTTGTATGTAATGCTGGCAAAAAGCGAATGGTGCATATTCGAAATGTATTTTGGAAATGAGTCAGGTTTCTGCATTGTAATGTAGTGGTCATTTATATGGCGCCATCTCACCCTCTGCCTCCGCCATCTCTCCTTTTGCCTGTGCCATCTCACCCTCTGCCTGTGCCATGTCTCTCTCTGCCTGCGCCATCTTACCCTCTGCTTGCGCCATGTTTCTCTCTGCCTGCGTTATCTCTCCCTCTGCCTGTGCCATGTCTCTCTCTGCCTGCGCCATCTCACCCTCTGCCTGCGCTTCTCACTCTCTGCCTGCGCCATCTCACCCTCTGCCTGCGCCATCTCTCCCCCTGCCTGCGACATCTCACCCTCTGCCTCCGCCATCTCTTCCTTTGCCTGTGCCATCTAACCCTCTGCCTGTGCCATCTCACCCTCTGCCTGTGCCATGTCTCTCTCTGCCTGCACCATCTTACCCTCTGCTTGCGCCAGCTCACTCTCTGCTTGCACCATCTCACTCTCTGGCTGCACCATCTCTCCCTCTGCCTGTGCCATCTCACCCTCTGTCGGTACCATCTCTCCCTCTGCTTGCACCATATCCCCTCTGCCTGCACCATCTCTCCCCTCTCTCTGCACCACCTCCCCTCTGCCTGCAGCATCTCTCCGTCTGCCTACGCAATCTGTCTCTCTGCCTGCACCATCTCACCCTCTGCCTGCACCATCTCTCCTTCCTCCTGCGCCATCTCCCCTCCGCCTATACCATCTCTCCCCTCTGCCTGCGCCATCTCCACTCTGTCTGCAGCATCTTTCCCTCTGTCTGCGTAATCTTTCTCTCTGCATGCACCATCTCACCCTCTGCCTGCGCCATCTTTCTCTCTGCCTGCGCCATCTTACCCTCTGCCTGTGCCATTTAACCCTCTGCCTACGCCATCTTTCTCTCTTGCTGTGCCATCTCACCCTCTGCCTGCGCCATCTCTCCCTCTGCCTGTACCATCTCTTCCTTGGCCTGTGCCATCTCTCCCTTTGCTTGCGCCATATCTCCCTCCGCCTGCACCATCTCTCCCTCTGCCTGTGTCATCTCTCCCTCTGCCTGTAGCATCTCTCCCTCCACCTGTGCCATCTCTATCTCTGCCTGCGCCATCTCTCCCTCTGCCTGCGCCTTCTACCAGCTGCCTGCACCATCTCTCCCTCTGCCTGCATCATCTCCCCCTCCGCCTGCACCATCTCTCCCTCTGCCTGTGCCATCTTCCCTCCGCCTGCACCATCTCTCCCCTCTGCCTGTACCATCTCCCCCCTTCCTGCACCATCTCTCCTTCCGCTTGCGCCATCTCTCTGCCTGTGCCATTTCATCCTCTGCCTGCGCCATGTCACCCTCTACCTGCGCCATCTCATCCACTGCCTGTGCCATCTCTCCCTCTGTCTGTGCCATCTCTCCCTCTGCCTGCGCCATCTCTCCCTCTGCCTGTGCCATCTCACCCTCTACCTCCACCATCTCTCCCTCTGCCTGTGCCATCTTCTCTCCGCCTGCACCATCTCTCCCCTCTGCCTGTACCATCTCCCCTCTTCCTGCACCATCTCTCCTTCCGCTTGCGCCATTTCTCCCTTTGCCTGTGCCATCTCATCCTCTGCCTTTGCCATGTCTCTCTCTGCCTGTGCCATCCTACCCTCTGCTTGCACCATCTCACTTTCTGCCTGTTCTCTGTCTATCCTCTGTCTGTACCAGTTTAGTCCCTGCCTGCATTATTTTATTTTCTGTCTATACCATCCTTCTTCTTTTATCTGCACCCTCTGCCTGTACCTTCTCATGTACATCTGTAGAGGCCTATTATGATTGTACTGCTGGTGTGTATTAGAAAGCCCGACCTTGTTAAATTTTTTGTTTCTCTGTGTATAGTTTTGCACCCTCTGCTTGTACCATTTTATCTTTGTCTTCACTATCATCCCCTCTGTGTGCTCCAATTTGCCTCTGCATGTAGCATTTGTCTCACTGTTTCCAGCATTTCTTCTCTGTTGTCCCATTTTATTCTGTGTGTGTACCATGTCTGTGTTTCCTTGCACTATCTGTGTGTCTACTTGAAACATCTCACCCTTTCTCTGAAACATCTTTTTTTGACTACACCAACAGTCTCTCTGTCTGCAGCTGTGCACCATCTATCCTCTGCATGTACCAGTTTAGTCTCTGCCTGCATTATCTTATTTTCTGAGTATACCATCTGTCTTCTTTTGTGTGCACCGTCTGCCTGCACCTTCTCATGTACATATGTAGAGGCCAATTATGATATGGCTGCTGGTGTGTATTAGACAGTGCTATCATGTTAAATCTTTTCTTTCTCTGGCTGTAGTTTGGCACCCTTTGCTTGTACTGTTTTATCTTTGTATTCACTATCTCTCCCTCTGTGTGCTGCAATTTGCTTCTGCATGTAGCATTTGTTTCACAGTTTCCAGCATTTTTTCTCTGTTGTACCATTTTATCCTCTGCGTGTACCTTGTCTGTGTCTGCTTGCACTATCTGTTTGTCTCCTTGAAGCATCTCACCCTCACTCTGCACCATCTTTTTGGTGAGAACACCATATGTCCCTGTGCTTGCAGCCCTGTACCATCTTTTCTCTGCTTGTACCAGTTTAGTGTCTGCCTGCATTTTCTTATTTTATGTCTATACCATCCCTCTTCTTTTGTCTGCACCCTCTGTTTGTACCCTCTCATGTACATCTGCAGAAGCATATTATGATATGGCTGCTGGTATGTATTAGAAAGTACGACCTTGTTAAATCTTTTCTTTCTCTGACTGTAGTTTCACACTCTGTGCTTGTGCCATTTTATGTCTGTATTCACTATCTCCTCTCTGTGTGCTCCAATTTGCCTCTGCATGTAGCATTTGTGTCACTGTTTCCAGCATTTCTTCTGTGTTGTACCATTTTATCCTCTGTGTGTACCGTGTCTGTGTCTGCTTGCACTATCTGTGTTTCTGCTTGAAACATCTCACCCTCTCTCTGCACCATCTTTTTTCTGACTACACCATCTGTCCCTGTGCTTACAGCCCTGTACCATGTACCCTCTCCCTATAGTAGTTTAGTCTATGCATACATTATCTTATTTTCTGTCTATGCCATCCCTCTCTCTCTGCCTGCATCCTCTGCCTGCACCCTCTCATGTACATCTACAGAGGCCTATTACAATATGGCTGCTGGTGTGTATTAGACACTGCTATCATGTTAAATCTTTTTGTTTCTCTGCCTGTAGTTTTGCACCCTCTGCTTGTAAAATGTTATCTCTGTCTTCATTATCTCCCCCTCTGTGTGCTCCAATTTGCCTCTGCACGTTGCATTTGTCTCACTGTTTCAAGCATTTCTTCTCTGTTGTACCATGTTATTCTCAATGTGTACCATGTCTGTGACTGATTGCACTATCTGTGTGTCTGCTTGAAATATCTCACCCTCTCTCTGCACCATCTTTTTTTCGGACTACACCATCTGTCCCTCTGCCTGCAGCTTTGTATCATCTATCCTCTGCCTGTTCCAGTTTAGTCTCTGCCTGCATTATGTTATTTTCTGTCTATACCGTCCCTCTCCCTCTGCATGCACCCTCTGCCTGCACCCTCTTATGTACATCTGCAGAGGCCTATTATGATATGGCTGCTGGTGTGTATTAGACAGTGCCATCATGTTAAATCTTTCATGTCTTTGTGCCTGTAGTATTGCCCCCTCTGCTTGTATCATTTTATCATTTTATCTCTGTTTGTACTTTCTTTCATTTTGTGTTGTAAATAACCTAAATCATGAAGTGAATCATGAATTAGTAGATGTAGTTGTACAAAGTTCTATGCAGTATGTGTCTTAGGCCTTTTAATTTCCAAATTGTAATTATGTTGTGCAAAATAGATACTTGGTGTGCTGAACCCCGAAATACCATTCTCAGCAAATTACTCTATAATGTTGAAACAATACTGCACTGCTATAAACTCATAAACAGCACTCACTGCCTGATTTCCTACTCTGGTCAGACATAGTTGCTGTGCTTTAAACTTACTTATGAAGTCAACCAGTGTTTATATCATTTAGTCATTCTAATTGCTATGTAGTATGTTAGTAGTGGTCTATAACATGTTATTTTGTCTTCACAACCGATTATAATTATCTACTGAAAGAAAAAGCAATATGCCTACTAAGAATGCAAAAAGAAAAAAATATAAACAGGCTTTATTCTCCAAGAAAACCCAATTAGAAGATGCATCCAAAAAACAATGTTCAGAGAAAAAGAAGAATGCTCCTGGTAAGCCAACTAAGGATTTTATAAGGAAATTAACTCAATGCAAAAAAGTGTGGATAATGTGCAAAAGAAAAAAAATTCATCTGTAACTACAAAGAAAAAGCAGAGCCCCCCAAAAAATGTTGGAAATGTACATGGAGATGATTTGGTCTATAGTAATAGACGCAAAACTTAGTTCATTGACATTCGTAGGCGAATGTTTTATAACAGAGTTGTTTTAAATTTATTAAAACATGTAAAGAATTGTAAAAGGAAAACAGCTTTTTACAACAGAAAGAAAAGTATAGAGAGGATAGTTGATCAGGCTTTTGAAGTAAAAATAAAATTATATATTTTAGTAATCAATTGAATTCGTACACTAGACAAGGCAATCAATGTTTTGAAAGCAAAAGGTAAGTGGAAAAGAGTAATTAATAGGACTAATTTTTGTGATATTTTTTCTGGAGAACGGAGGCATAGTTCAAGTTGTGAGCCATTTTTTAATTCAGAGACCTACTTTCAGACTAATGATTTGATGCATGCAGTTGACATCAGTGGTCGAGCATATGAGGTGAAGGGCGGTTGTCCGATTGAAAAAGAGAAAATTGTGCCTAGAAATGCAGAAGAGGTGTTAGCTGATGAAGTTTTAGGGAGACGTCCTAAGGCTCCGGTGTACACTTGGAATTGTAGTAGTATTTGTAGTGTGCGACAGGATTCAATCGATTTTATTTCGCAATTTCTTACGTAAATATACTAAGAAAAGTCTTAAACAAAAGTTTAAGATGTTGCAGGAATTAGATCTTTGCAGACTGAGAGAAAAAACATGTTTGCAAGGGCATTCACTGGCTTGTCTTTCTAGAAAAGTATGTCAGAGTGTTTTTCACCATTTTAGGATGTTAGCAGTGCATCATACTGAAGTGGGGAAATTATTGAGAAGGTTGTATTATGCAAAAAGTCCAGCACTTAAGCTAAAACAGTTAAACAGTGCTCTTTTGCATGGATCTTAGATGTAAAGAACATTTGTGAAGAAATTGAGTTTAGTTATTGTGATGAAAAAGAGGACAGTGCGGAAACTGATACAGTAATTGAAGGCAATGTGGATGAAAATAGACAGAATTTTAGTACAGAAAATTTTGACCAAGAATTACAAAGTTTAAGGTCATTTCAAGTGAAAGGCCGCATTTTTGTTGTGTGTGTTGTCGACGAACTCATTATAAGAATCAGACTAGGTTAGTTGATTTATATGTAAAAAGTGAAAATGAAAATAATAATGAGCGGAAGGATTTTGCAACTTATTTGTTGGTAGAGAATTGTTTTGATTTGGGTTCTGATCAACGTATGTGTAAATATTGGTATAATAAATTAAATGATAACAAAATGCCTGCTAGAGCTGTACATGATAATCTTGAGTTGGTAAAGATTCCTTCTGAATTGATGGATTTAAATACCTATGAGTCTATTTTGATTCAATGTGTGCATCCACTTCAGGCTATTGTTCGCATGGAGCCTAAGAAAGGGAAATTGCCTCCTTCAGATTTACAGAAAGGATTAAAGGGAAGAGTTGTTTATTTGCCTCTAGATTTAAAGGAAAATATTGACACAATTGGTGTAGAAAAAGTGGAAGAGGAACCTCTACTTATTCTAGTTAATGGCGTTCCTACAAAGAGTAAGAAAATCTGGCAAGAATTAGTGGATGTTAGGAAAGTGAAAAAGGCAACGTTGTATCTGGTAAAAAACAATCAGTACTATAAAAATGTATATGTAGGAGAAGAGGAAAGAACTGTAGAAGAGGACAGTGATTTGTCAGCTGGGCAAATTGAAAAAGTGGATGTGTCCAGAAGTGAACAAATGTATGAACATTATAATGTTCATCCTCTGCATTCCAAAGAAGTAATGGGGAATGCTATTGAGTTATTCCAAATGCAAGAAGCAAAAGGAAGTCCCATAAGTGTATGGGAAGAAAGCTTGGAAGCTTGTTGTTTTCCTCAGTTATTTCCAACAGGTCTAGGAGGAAAGATATGATGACCGACCTGTGCAAATTCCTGCATCTGAGTACCGGACATTAAGATTAAATGTAGAAGATCCAAGGTTTCGTCAATGCATTCCATATTTGTTTCATCTTCTGTGTGAGAGTGACTTGTCTGGACTTTCTTATGCAGTGAACCATATACTAAAAAGTGGAGTACATCTGCAAAATGTTTTGGCAAGGGACTTTATGGATAAAGTCCAGCAGAAAGACACTGTTTTGGAATCTCAGCTAATTAATCTCATGGCTTGCCAGCGTGGTACTAACAGGTGTTGGTACCGTCGCCATGGGGAATTGAAATGTATGCTAAAAAACATAGGAACTCCTGCATGGTTCCTTACTCTTAGTTGTGCTGAGTATGCTTGGGAAGACTTAATTCAATTTCTTCGAGAGGCAAATGCACACATAGAAAATATAGAATACAAGACACCTGGAGAACTGTGCTCTTTGGATCCAGTTATTGTATGCAGGTATTTCAGTCATAGATTTGAAGCTATGATGTCTTTTATCACAAACAAAGAAAATCCTCCTCTTGGAGAGGTTTTGGATTTCTTTTGGAGAAAAGAGTATCAAGCAAGAGGTGCTCCTCACATACATATGTTGTTACGGATCAACGATGCACCCAAATTTGGAACCGATTCAGATGACACAGTGATGAGTTTTATTGAACAGTATTGTACATGTGCTGTTCCGAAAAGTACAGAACAAAAAGATTTAAGACATCAAGTTTTACGGTTTCAAACCCATCGTTGTGGAAAATACTGTTGTCGAAAGTTCAAATCTATAAACAAGTTCTACACAAAATGTCGTTTTGGATTTCCACGACCAGTATTATCAAAAGGAAGAGTAATCAATTTCATGTCATCTCTGCGACATACTGTTACAAGAAAATCACCGAAAAATACCTACAACTTAAGAAGAAATGAAGAGTCCAAATACATAAATGACTATAACCCAGTCATTTTGTCCAAGTGGAATGCTAACATGGATATTCAATATGTTGCAGACAACTCCATTGATGTGGCTCGATATGTAACGTCTTACATTACAAAATCTGAGAAGACAGAACTAAAGGAAATGTGGGAGGAAATGTCTCAGGAAAAGAGCCTAAGTAAGAAATTGTACAGCTACAGTTTGAAGATGTTGTCTCGTCGAGAAATTGGAACATATGAATGTTCAGATCGGTTATCATCTGCAAGTCTATATGACAAATCTAGAACAATCATTTGGGTGAGTCTAGGTCTTGCTAAAACACGAAACCGAGTTTTGAAATCTATACAAGAAATTGAGTATTTAGCAGAGAAAGAACCAAACAGTACAGATATTTTGAAGACAAATATGTTGGATACATACTATTCAAATAGAAGTAATCATCTTGAGAACATTTGTCTCTATGAAGTACTGCAAAGCAATACTTTTAAGAGAAATATTACAGAAGATATCAATAAAGGAGTATATGCTGTGATTGGATCTGAAGGATGCCTGGTGAAACAAAGAAAAGGACATTTGATTAATCATCGAAAACTGAGTTGCGAAACTCCTGACAAAAGGGAATTTTACTATTTAGCTCTTTTGCAACTCTTTAAGCCATGGCGTACAGAAGAGGAACTACTTGAAAATTTTCTCAGTTATGAAGATTCATTCAATGCAACCAAAAATAATATAGAATGTCCTGTTTTTACTAATTATCTGAAAATGTTGAACAACGAAATACAGCAAGAAGCTACAATTGCAGCAGAGACTGCTAGAGACAGCTCTCAAGATAGTAAGAGTTCTGCTTTGTTGAGTCAGGTTCCCCTAGGAGGACCAATTATCCAAAATGAAACAGCCACTGCCATGGATGAGGTGGAAAGAGCAATGGAACAAGCTCAGGAGGATGTAATCAACTTAGAAGAATTGGAGAAACAACTAAATGTTGAACAAAAACAAATATATGACGAAGTGACAGAGAAGATTGAGCATGTTTTATGTAATGAGAAAAAAGAGTGCGTCATTTAAACCTGTCCGACTGTACGTGAGTGGAGAAGCCGTAACTGGAAAAAAGTTTCCTAATTAAAGGAATTGCAACTTATCTACAGAAAAGAACTGCGTCATCGCTCTCTTGTGTTGTTACCGCTCCAACTGGGTTGGCAGCACATAGCATTAAAGGGATTACTTTACATCGTTTATTGATGCTGCCAGTAGAACATGACAATAAATTAGAATACTGCAAGCTATCTGGAGAAGCTTGTTGTGAAGTTTCTAGAGTCCTCAAAAACAGAAACTTCTCATTATTGATGAAGTAAGCATGGTATCAAATGTAATGCTTGCTTTTGTGCGTTTAAGAATGCAACAAATTCTTAAAACAGAGTATGATGTGTTATTTGGAGGCAAACACATCATTGTTTTTGAAGATCTACTACAGCTAAATCCTGTGAAAGGACAACCAGTGTTTAAAATGCTTACACATGAAGATACCCGGAAGTGCCTAGGAAGCATTGGAAATGTTAATATATGGTTATATTTCAAATATACAGAACTCCTTCATAATATGCGACAGGCAAAGGATGAGGATTATAAAAGAATTCTTAAAGATATAAGAATTGAAAAATTAAGTGAACATGGCAAAAAAGCTTTACAGGCATGATTACTTTCAAATGTGTTTCCAAGCAAAAATATTCTCCCAAAGAATATTTATAGAAAAATTGCTGAAAATAAATCAGTGATATGCTTGATGGCAACTCTGCAAGAATGTTCAATCTTCAACAACAAAATGTTAAAGTTAGAAAATCAAGAAATTATAAAACTGGAAGCTATTGATAGAATAGAGTATGAAGGAGCTACTATTATTTTGTCAGAAAAGTTGAAGTCAAAATTGGATTCTTTAGAGAAGACAATATCTAAAACTGCAGCTTTTGAAAAGAGTGTATATGCATGTTTAAATTGTCGTATAATTTTACTACGGAATTTACATGTGGAAGGAGGTCTAGTAAATGGAGCAATGGGTCATGTTGTTGATTTTGTGAATTACCAAAATAGAGATGACATTGAATTTTTGAAAATCAAATTTGATGAAATTGAAGAAGTACAACAATTGAGTTGTTGTTCTGCTCAGTTTTTGCTTGTCAAAGATTTATATGTCCGCCGAAAACAATTTCCTGTTTGTTCGGCATATGCAGTGACTATTCATAAATCTCAAGCTTTAAGTGTAGATAGTGCTTTGGTGAATATTGGAAGTTCTGTGTTCAAGGATGGTATGGCATAAGTTGCTTTATCTCGAGTCAGAACTTTATCTGGGTTATACTTGATTGATTTTGATGAAAGAAAGATGAGTGCAGATCTAAATTGTGTAAAAGAATATAATAGGTTAAGAAGAGAATATGCTCCAAATTTACCTCAATATCCATTATTTGAAAAGCGTGTGGTAGGTCGAAAAAGAAGATATGAGAAAAATTGTAGCGAGGTTGTAGCGAAAAGAAAAAAACTAGATGAACCAGTAATTGTAAGCAGTAAGGAAAAGGATTCTGTTGAAGATGTTGTTGGATTTCAGTTTGAAAACAGTTCTGGTGTCAAATGCTATGCTAATGTAGTGGTTAATGTGTGTTTTTTTTCTCCAAACTTTACAACAAGAGATTGTTGAAAATCGGGATCAAAGATTTTGTTGTTTGTTGAATTCTGTTTTTGAGAAATGTAGTAGTGATAAAACAAAAATAGAAAGTGTTTCTGATATTCGAAATGTTTTAAACATATGTTCTGGTCTAAATCAATTTTCACAGAATATTCAGCAAGATTGTCAGGAATTTCTAATGTATATGCTTGTTGTATTGCAAGATGAAAGAATAGATATTGAAAATCTTTTTGGCCTTTCTTATAAATGGGAACATGACTGTCACAATTATTCCTTTTCAAGTAGTACTACAATTGTCATAGAGGTAGGGTAAGTGTATCACATAGTGATACACTTACCGGAAATGTTGATCAGCATTACAGGAAATGTTGATCATGAGTGAGCCAGAGGTGTTTTAGACTAGCTATAATTGTTGTGGATGTTGTTGATAGTTTTGATTCTCTTAAAGAGTTTATTTTAATGGTATACAGCTCCTTTGTAAGATAAAGGATGAGCAGAGTGTCATCAGCATACCACATGATGTTGAGATTCTGATAGATTACTGGTTGTTTAAGGTTCTATGTACATGATAAATAGCATCGGGTGGAGATATAACTATTGTTAGATGATAGAAAAGACGTTGGAGCTTTTGATTCAGAAGGTCGGGAAATGGAAGTTTAAGAGTACTATTAAGTAATTTCCAAACAAAGGACATTCCATATACTATTTGGCCATGTGGAATAAGTATTTCGGGTGACGCAGCACCCTTATTGTTTTTTCCGGATACTCCATGACACAGCACTGGGCAAACGGACCTGGGGAGCCCCTTGACAGGCAGAGCGGCAGGTGGATATCAGCGCGTGGGACTCGCTGTCCCGAAAGCCAGCAGCGCGCACAGCCCCGCCCCCACTTACCGGGCAGTTAAAAACGACCTCGCGTCTCCCGCTCCGCGGGAGACGCAGCGCCCTTATTGTTTTTTCCGGTTACTCCAGGACACAGCACCGGGCAAATGGACCTGGAGAGCCCTTTGACAGGCAGAGCGGAGGGTGGACTTCAGCGCGTAGGACTCGCTGTCCCGAAAGCCAGCAGCACGCACAGCCCCGCCCCCACCTACCAGGCAGTTAAAAACGACCTCGCGTCTCCCGCTCTGCGGGAGATGCAGCGCCCTTATTGTTTTTTCCGGATACTCCAGGACACAGCACTGGGCAAACGGACCTGGTGAGCCCCTTGATAGGCAGAGTGGCGGGCGGACATCAGCGCATGGGACTCGCTGTCCCGAAAGCCAGCAGCGCGCACAGCCTCGCCCCCACCTACCGGGCAGTTAAAAACGACCTTGCGTCTCCCGCTCTGTGGGAGACGCAGCGCCCTTATTGTTTTTTCCGGATACTCCAGGACACAGCACTGGGCAAACGGACCTGGGGAGCCCTTTGACAGGCAGAGCGGTGGGCGGACATCAGCGCGTAGGACTCGCTGTCCTAAAAGCCAGCAGTGCACACAGCCCCGCCCCCATCCTACCGGATATCATCAGCCTGCAATTTCCACCACGTGGGACGTGCGTGGGCGGCGCCGGGCGAAGCCCGGGCAAAGGACTGGCCCTCTTAGACCCTCAGAGGCCAGAGGAGGCCGGGATGGGCCCACTTCTCTTGGAATTATGGACCAATTTTAGCCGACTATCCTACAAGTGAGGTGTGAGACATTTATGGGTCTTCAATATTGATATTGAAAAATTTTCCCTAAAGAGTTAATTGGTGATAGTAAGAACTAACACATTATTATGGCTAAACCCAACCCTAAAGCGAGTACTGGGGTTGGGGGTGTGGGGACTCTTGATGCCTTCCTGAAACGAACAGAATCTGCGGTGGCTAAAGAAATTGAGCTAGTGGAGAGGAGATTGTCCTTGGACCCACTTCGTCAAACTGTCTCTCCGTTATTAAATGCGGAGATACCCGCTCCAGTTGTTGACTTAACAGATAGTATGTACCCCTATATAGTTCCAAACGGGTCAGTACTAGATGTTAACTTAACCATTTCTTCCGCCCCTACAACTGTAACCAGTCTGGTTCCCTCCCCCATGGTTACTTGTACCAGGCAGTTAAGGGCTAGGCCGGATATGGCGGCAAATTGTAGTAAAACTATTCCAGGAAAAAGGAAGACTAAGAATACCCCTAAAGGGAGTTGTCAACAGGCTAAACAGCCGAGGAACATTAATTCTGCATCTGGGCTGGGTCGTAAAGGAACAAACGTTTCCCATCAGAGTGCTGAGGACAGGGGTGCAGGAATAAATGACCACACTGCCTCTGTTGTAGTAAATAATAAGGGAGGAAAGATGTCTGACTTTATGAGACTTACATAGAAGAACGACTCAGGCATTTTACTTCTCCATTAATGGAGAAATTAGAGCAAATAGATGGCCGACTTACCGTAATTGAAAAACACCTCAAAGACTATAAAGGCCAAATGCCAGGGTCTAATCTACCTGTAGTTCACGCCTTGAGCACAGTCACAACCTCTGTTAATAACTTGTTGGACTCCATGATTACCCCACTTCCACAAATCGCATCACAAGCTGTAGCCCCAGTCATAGTACCAAATACGTCATCTTTAATCTCAGTAGCCACGGGAGCTATGCAGGGTGGGAAGAAAGGTCCCCGGGGTCCAGTGGGGAGTTTAAACCTTCAGGCACCCCCTCCCAAAAGAGAGCAGCCATTACATCTACCAGCAGAGGCATGCCCTTATACAATAATCTTGGCCAATGTCCCAAAAACCCAGGATGGCCACAACGAGCATTGGACTTCATTAAAAAATAAAGCCCTTCACTTTTTGTCCAATGAAACAGTGTTAGGTGATCGCCTGCATAACAACTTCAAAATGATAAGAAGGGTTCCTTGGGTGGGTAAGGCTAAGAAACCTTTGGAAGGTGATTGCTTTGTCATAAGTTTTAGGTCCCCCAGATTGGTTGAGTTTATGCTGAGGCAGGCCGGTCAGTCAGAATACAACATGAGTACGTAAATGTACTCCCGTTGGGATTTTTTTATCCCCCTTATAATATCGGGGCAGCACATAGTGACTCATTAAAGGGGAAAGGTCCATATGAATTCTCTGTACCAGTTTTTAACAGATTTGATACTTTTTCAAATCTGGGAGAAAATGAGTGACTAGGTTCTCCCTAAGTTACCCTTGCTTCTGCCACTCCATCTATAGCCCTTAGTTCAGATCTACCTACAAGTAAAACTTGTCTTTTAGACAGGGTGGATCGACCAGCTATGGGCGGAAGCTTAAGGCTTGCAACCTGGAATATTTCTGGCCTTAAAAACAAAGTAGACGACCCAATCTGGAGCGATTTCATAGGTGCGGCTGATAATATTGGGCTGCTAGAAACATGGGATACAAGGAATATTCTCAGTTTAGACGGTTATTCTACCTATTTTATCCCTGCAGTAGCATCAAATATGGGGAGGGCGAAGTGTGGGCTGGTTACATTAATCTCGGCTACCATCCCTGGTACCCATACCCAACTAGATACAGGATCACCACACTCCTTGGCAGTACAAATTGCTTGCAGTGAGGTGGGCTGCATTTTAATCATTAATTTTTATAATTCGTATGATAGAGTCATCACGACTGATCATCTAGCCTCGCTAAATTTTTTTGGGGCAGATTATATAGAGGTCAATAAAAACCTTTGTTTCATCATAGTTCTTGGCGACTATAACATTCATGGCTGCCCGAATAAATGTTTAGCATTGGATCAATTAGGCCCTATAGAGCAAGGGGATACCCATTTTGAGCACTCTGCACAACGAGATCTCCTTGAAAACATTTTGGCAGATAACGGTTTAATGCTTCCATCTATGGTGGATGAGGAGATACCTACTTTTAAAGTGAATGGAAGTCATTCAGTTATTGACTACATTTTAATCAGTTCAACGCTGGGGGACAAGATCCATGGTTATTCGGGCGATCTGGTCACATTTTAGCGACCATATCCCAGTGGTGCTTAGCATTACGGACCTGATCAAAAAGCCAGAGTTAGGCCATAACAGGACGGATATGTCTCAAATCCGCCCGACAGACCAGGCCTGTAGAATCAGATAAAGTAGAGTTGTACCTGGAGACTTCTCTAATAATCTATTAACTAAAGTAGGAACTGAGCTGCACACGTGTATGAACGTGCAAGCAGGGAATGAGGAGGTTCTAGAGGCCTATTCAAAAATTTGTACCCAAGTCGCAGCTGATCTTAGGCGACCAGGTAAAGCGAAGGACCCTGCTGGGATGGGCTGGTTTGATCATAACTGCTCATTAGCTCATCAAAAGCTGATGGCTGCTCTGAAAAGTAAACCAGTGGATAATGCCACTGTGGCCTCATTAGGGAAAGCTTATAAAAACGCACTGGAAGCCAGAAGACGGGAAATTAGGGAATTGGCCTGGGAAGAATTAACCTCTATAGACATGCTTAAGAACAGTTCCAAATTTTGGACTGTTGTAAATAAACCCTTCTTCCACGATGCTTGTAATGATCAATTGGATAGCGGCATTCAGGAACAGGTGTGGTGTTCTCATTTTAAGCCAGTCTATGAAGGGGAAAACTTAGGGGAGGGGATCATACCTACCCCTAGTGTGGATCCCTATACTTTAGTGGTTACTGAGGTAGAGGTGGCAGACGCCATCTGGAAGATGACAAGTAATAAGGCTCCGGGCCCTGATGATGTTCCAGCCGACCTCTTTAAAACAGATGTGAAGACTTGGTTTAGAGTATTAACTAATGTTTTTAATAGGGTTTGTAAGTCAGGTATTCCGGGTACCTGATCTGAATCGGTCATTGTACCCATTTTTAAGAAAGGAAACAGAGGCGAGTTGTTATCGCCCGATTTCTCTTATCGATTCTGCTGTGAAAGTGCTAGGTCGGGTGGTCTTAGGCAAACTGACAGAATGGTTGGATGATACAAACACCCTCTCGGGCCTGCAGGTTGGGTTCAGGAGGGGACGAGGCACTATAGATCAAAGCCTAAACCTTCAACTATTAATCGGGAAATACACAATTGCTAATAAGGGCACGCTATATCTAGCGTTTATGGATCTTTCCTCGGCCTTCGACCGTGTGAATAGGTCCAAACTATGGGGGTTGCTTCTTAAGCTTGGAATTGATAAAAATATTGTGTATTTCTTTGCTGACATACATAGAGACCTCTCGGCTACAGTCAGATAGGACCGTCTTGGTAATTGTACGGGTAAGATTGGATCACAAACGGGGTTAGGCAGGGCTGTATTTTAGCCCCCCTACTCTTTACACTCTATATTAACGATCTGGGTACTGTTTTAACTGAGACATGCAAGGATATACCGAGGGCAGGCAAGTATTCCATTCCGGCATTACTCTTTGCGGATGATGCTGCTCTTATTGCACGCACAGCAATAAGGCTGCAATGTCTTTTAAATTCTTTTTCGAGCTTTATGAAAGCGCTTGATCTTAGTGTGAATTTTTTTAAATCGCACGTAATGATCGTAGGAAGTAAACCTAAAAGAATTAAGACTTTGCACTGTGAAGGGAATGTTCTGTCTAGGGTTACAATATTCCCATATCTAGGGGTTATTTTTGATGACAAGTCTACATGGTTGCCCCAACTGGTTGCTAAACGTAATGCCTTTGCTTGGTCCATTTTGGCTGTCTTGGGTTTTGCCCGTAAATTAGAGGTGAAGCCGTTGCAACTTGCAAGCTGTGTTGAAGATATATGATGCCAAATGTGTTTCTTTAGCTAAGTATGGAACTGATTTGTAGGGGTTTAAAAATGTAAAAGCCATGCAGGTGGCAGAGGATAAGTTTCTGAAAACTATCTTATCCGTCCCCCAGTCAACCTCTAGCTCATCAAGAGTGTGGGGTAGAATACTTAGAAGATCGTATAGCCATAGCTCTGTTATTAAAATGGATCTTAATTTGGCTAAACCCGAACTGGCATTGAATCATGAGATTCTCAGGGATTGTTTAGCCCTTGATCATGGTAACTCCATCCCCTGGCTGAGCTATGTTAAAAAATTAGCAGTTAAATTGGGTCGTCCAGAGCTGTTTGATCAGCCGAATAAACTGTTGAAGGGGGATGTGAAATGGGTGAAAGATACATACAAGCTGATGTTATGCCAGGCTAGAGAAGAGAAGGAGCTGGGCAAATCAGCAGTAAGGGCTCATCAGTTGCTAATAACCTCAAGTGAAATAGAACCCTATTTAAGAATTGTTAATAACACAAACCACTGATTCCTATTGACAAGGTTTAGATTGAACAAATTCCATCTTCTCCTTACAGATCGTCCAGGTTGGACTAAGGAGATAGATTTGGAGATTTGTTCTTGTGATGGATTCTCTATTATGGACACAGTGCACTTTCTGTACTTTTGCGAACATTTTCGCCCTATCCATAAAAGGTTCATTATCCCTCTCATTAAAGACCAGGGCTTTAGACAAGTTAAACCTGCCCTTTTGTACTTACAGTTGTTGTCGAATATTTGGGAGATTTTTAACATAGAGAATTTCTTGACAATAGCCATGAGACTTAAGAGGAAAATCAAGTGGACCTATTGTACATAGCGGTGAATTTATGAACACTGATTAATCGCTCTGTCTCCTTTTTAAATTTGTTTTTTATGCCCAAATGGTGTTTTTATATGATATTTGCAGCTACTCTCTCTTACTTATATTGCTTGTGTCTGTTTTAATGTTTCCTTTTTTTACGACCTTTGCAGAAATTTTCTTAAAGCTTTACCGCCGGTGTATATTTTAACATATGATAATGTACTGTATGGGTTGCTAGTTTGCACAATCTTCTTTTGTTTTTTAACTGTGGTCTTGACTTTTGATGTTTAGTATACTTTTATGGTTTTGTGCAATGAACCAAATAAAGTACTTTTGACTGACTGAGTATTTCAGGTAAATGTTGTTAATATATGTTTCTACATAACTTTACTTTGAGAGTATTAAAAAGAAGTAATAATCTTTTATTAGTGTGTGATTGTTGTTATTTACGTAAGAAATTATTGTTTGGAAGAAAACATTTAAGATATGTTTTTCTCTAATTTTTACATTATTTATTGAAACGTTGTATGGGTTTTTTAAACACAATCTTTTTGATTGTGTTTTTTTTTGCCCGCTGTCATATGATGAGTAATATTGAACTCACTGTTTTTAGTGAAATTCAATATATTCTGAGAACAGCAAAATAAAACATATAACATATTGTACAAGTTATTTTGTATTTTGTATTGTGAAATATATATCATAACTCAATTGTTTATTCTCTTCCACGTATATTACATTTATAAGGTAAGTACGACAATCAAAAAATACTTTTTCATCACTTTTTTACTACTCTTTCTCTCTATCCTTTCTTTAGTTTCTCTCTTACTCCTTTACCTTTCCTCATCTTACTTTTCTTCCCTCATTCTACTTACTCCCCTTCATTCACCTTTACACTACTTCTTTCATCATTAGTACTCTTCCTACACCCTCACTCATCTTGTCCAACTCTCTCATTCCCCTGTCTGTCCCTCACTTGTTTTTTTATCTTCCTCCATCACTACCCTTTGTCTTGCTGTATTGATCAATCTCTTTTCACTGCCCCCTTACTCTTCAAATCACCCCTGAGTGACCTTCACTCACTTCACTTCTTTCACTTCATCACTCCCTTTCGTTCACTCCCCTTTCTTCCATCCATCTGTAAGTCTGTTCCTCTGTGTCACTCACTATAACTGATTTAGTTCCTCACAGTCCGTCACTCTTCCTCTGTTTCTCTCTTCTACTCTCTCCCTCTCTCTCCACCAGTCTTCCTTTTCTTTTCTCTCTCTTTCCATAAATACTTCTGTCTCTCACTTACTTCTTTTTCCTTTCTCAATATGCTTGTTTTTCCATCACTCCCCTTCTCTCACCTTTATATCCCTTCCCTCACTGTCACTCCACTTCATTCAATCTCAGTCCTCTTCCTCCACTTCATGTTCTCTTCTCTCTGCATCACTCTCATTCTATTTCGGCTGCACCCATTCCCTCACTATATCGCATACTCTTTTGCTCACTTTATCCGTCGATCGTATTCCCTTATTCCCTGTACCTCAATCTTTTTTCATAACTCTCATTCCTTTATTCTCTCACTCCTTTCACTAAATTTTTCTCCTTCTGTCTCACTCAGTCTAACCACTTAATTTCCTGTCAGTCACTCGTTCTCTCTCAGTTACTCTCTCACTCTCTCCCTCTGTGTTTCTCCCTCACCCTTTCTTTCTTTCTCTTTCTGTTTTTTTCACTTCTACTTACTTTTGTATTATGAAATATATATTATAATTCAATTTTTTCTTGTCTTTCACAGATACTATATTTATATAAAAATATTCTATTAAATTGTCATTATTTATAAGGTAAGTATGAGAAACAGAAAATACTTTTACTTCATTCTCTTACTTGTCTTTCTCTCTTTCCCATTCTTTAATGACTCTCTTACTCCCCCTCCTCTACTCATCTTAGTCTCCTTTTTGCATTCTCATTACTGTCCTTCATTCACTTTTACAGTCTTTCTGTCACTATCAGTACTCTCTATTCATCCTCACTCACCTTGTCCAACTCCCTCTTTCCCCTGTCTGTCTCTCATTTCTGTTTCCTATGTTCCTCTATCACTGCCCTTGTGCTGTTGTATTGCTTAGTGTCTTCTCACTCACTCCTTAGTCTCTTTCAATAACATCGTCCCTCATTCACCTTCACTTACTCCCCTTCTGTCACTCCCTCACTCCCTTTTGCTCACTCCCCTTCCTTTATACCCTCCCTCACTCCCCTTTCCTCCATCTGTTTCTAAGTCTCTACCTGTGTCTCAGTCACTGTGAGAAGTTGGCCTGATACATGATGTTTCCAATTCTGGAACCACCTTGTATCAGTCCAAACAATCCCTTATGGTGTCTGGTTGTAAGTCCACCTTATAGACAAGCTATCCTAATGGTAGCATGGACTAAGCAGCCTTAATGGCTTAACTTAAGAGGTCGTGTTAAGCAAGTGTTTTACCAATCACAATCCTGTAATATCAAATGAAAGGACACCACACGAGTATATATTATAAAAATATAGGTATTTATTACTAGAATAATCCTCTGTACTCTTAATGAGTGCAGAGGCACAAGCGTTTAAACAAAAGCACAGTTAAACATATGAAAGTTGCACAATTATGGATGAGGGCGGGTGGCCACTCAAACCATATATTAAGAAAGTGGTATAAGAGATACCAATCGAACAGTGGTTAGGCCTAGGGCCTAGGGAATCGCTGGGAGCAGTCAGGACTAGCAATGCTGAAGTCAGGAAAAGCCCGCGGGATTCGGGTGCAGCGCTTAAAGCACAGGCATGCACCAATGTAAAGTTAATGGTGCGTAAAAGTTATAAAGTTATAGTTTAAGGATACTTCGGCTCAACCTAGGAGGACGAAACTTAAGACACATACACTAGAGGTGTGTACCAGTGTGGGAACACCGGCGTTGCTGAGTTTCCTCACCCACAGGAAGCGGGTGCACAGGTGCGAAGTAGTGTCGGGTTTTGTCACGCAGGTTGCTGGTGCTTGGAGCTGAAGATGCTGCAGGCGTCGAGACGAGAAGTGTGATCCAAGGGTGGATCGAAGTTAAAGATGATCTGAAAGCCGAGGGTACAGAGTCTTGGTCACTTAGCAGTAACCAGGGTGGAATCAGAAGGAACCAAGCAATGTCGGGCGCTTCCAGGTTGCTGGCGGGTCACTTCTATCCGCTGCCACATGGACTCTAGAGCACCGAGGATGTCCAGGAGTGGATCACGAGCTGTCCCACACAGGTTCTCGCTGTCGGCAGTGTCGGTTTCCGGATTGGAGCAAACAACCCTTGGCAAGGGCAACCCACGCAGGATTCAAAGATGGCATTGTACTCGGACCAGGAGGGTTAGAGCGGGGGCTCCTTTTCAGGGGAGCGAGGGCAATTCTGGAGCAACCAGAATCACAAGTTAGTTTTCAAGGTTCGTTGGCACAGGGGCCACAAGCCAATGGTCAAGTGACCGGGCCAACGCATTGAGCCAAAAGATGCAGAAGGGCCCCACGCAGCACTCGGTGAGTGTAGAGGGGTGAGCTTCGGTGCAAGAGAGGCTCAGGGCTGCAGCTTCGCAAACCCCAATGCACAGCTTGGAGGGTCACTCGGGGGCTGCACGGTCAGCGTCTTGTGGGCTTTCCAAGATGAAAGGCCCCACGCTTCAGGTCACCTCCATGGGTCTCAGCTCTGCAGGGACTGTGGATCGGGCTGTTAGAAGGCAGGCACGGTTAGTCTTGTTGAACTCTGTCGCTCGAGTTCCAGCGGGAACTGCAACAAATCAAATGTCGAGGTGCTGGATGGTGCCTGTTTGCACAGGGTGGTCACTCCTTGACCACAAGGGAGATTCTTCAGTCTTCTACATCGAGTAGGATGTCGAAGGGTCCAGAGTTTTGTTTCATAAGCTTCAGTCAGGATAATCTGAATGCTTGGGCATTGCTCCCACTCTTATACCAATCTGGTGGGTTGGATTACCTGCTAGGTTCCTCCTATGGGTGGGACCCAGGAAGGGGGTGGATACACCCCTTTCCCTTTGTCCAGGGTCGCACTGGGACTGGGGCTGGTGTGCCCCAGAACCGGTTTGACCGGATTATGCAAGGGGAAGCCTTGTGCTCCCCAGGCAGTGTCTGGTTTCTTTCAAACCTCCCTGCTACAATCCACCATCTCCTGTCTGGGGTGATGTGACACCTCCCCGCAACAGGATAGCCTTTGTCCAGGCCTCCTCAGCTGAGTTTCTGTCAGCAGCAGGAGGTTAGACTTGTGTTTGTGGCAGAAGCGTCCATTTTGTGATGCTGAGGCTCTTTTAAAATCAACCGCGTTTCAGTAAAGTAACATGTCTTCTCCCTCTAAAGGGGTGGAATGCTATCCCCATCTACAGGACTGTCGAGAGGATAGTATTCCAAATCGTATGACACCTTACACGACATGTCAAACCAAAGTTAACATATAACCGCAATGGATTATAATGCACTTAATAGTATATGGTATGGCATTATCCCGAACAGCTAAGGGAGTTGGTCCCGACAGCTGCAGACAGGCTCAGCTCATGCTAGAGCACTATTTCACATAAAACCAAGCACTCTGCCTCCAGGATTGTTAAGGCCTACCATAGGAGTGACTTATAGGTTTATATGTGTCCAGCTTTAGGTTTAGATATAGGTATACTATATCTAAGCAAGAGGTGCTTACACCAACTTGCCCCAGCTGAGTGATCAGCCAGTTGTGTCAATTTAAGAACCAGCCAGGGGACGCAAAAGCTATGCTGCAGCCCCTGGTAGGCCTTGGATGCACCTATGCCCTTGGCACCTATAGTGCACTATATAGGGGCTGACAAGGTGTCCAGTACCAATTTGGTTATGCACCTAGGGTGCATGGAGTCCATTTTAAGGAGTGAGCAGAGAGCCTGGGGCCCTGATTAGCAGGGAACCAGGCCAACTAAGTCAAAAACCAGATAAACACAAGGTAAAAAATCTGGGGTAACCATAGTCAGGAGTCCACCTTCCTACATAACTCACCCCCCCCAAACGAAAGGAGATAAGGCTATCCTTGACCAGGTAAGCCTATATTGCCTGAGTGGCCATATAAGGAAGTACCTGCACTAGCATTATTACCCCCTGTCTCATGGTCCACTAAGCAATCCCTCACCCTTGGGGTATTAGAGGGTCTCCACCATAGGGAATCACTACCTTGGGTGTGTTTTTGCAAAGTAAAAGGCTGGTGTGGATATGGAGTATTGAAGTGAGGCTCCACTAATTTAGGGCTCAGCTTCCTCCAATTATCTTCCACCATGTGTGCCTTTCTTTCTTCAACTGAGTTGCACTGTGCTCTCAGGGTCAACCTCTGGCTACCTAAAGCTGGAGGCTGGGTCCCTTCTGTTGGCCTACTGGAAGGACAGGTCAGGTTTGGGCCCTTTGGGTCTCAGGTTTGGCTGTGCCCAACAGAATCCATCTGTGGGAGGTCCCTAACTAATTTTAAGGGGGCTCCCTCAGGAGTTTTTAAAGTTTTCACTTTACTAGGGCTACTAGTTTTGGTGCCCCTAATCTTGTCCTCTGCAGCCCTGGGCTGACTAAGGCAAGGCAGAGAGGGGCAGGTTACCTGCTCCAGACAGGGTCCCACCTGAGAAGGGTCCACTGCCATCAGAGGCTCTGTTAGGCCAGGCCTAACAACCCCTGGGACAGTTCCTTCATCAGGGGTAAGATCAGTTCCCTGAGGAGGCTGATCCTTTCCTAATGTCTGGTGAGGGGGAGATTTATCTTCCCCCTCCATGCTCTCTGTTTGTGTGGAGTGATGCATCATTTCAGGCTTTACAACACAGGTATCAGTTTGAGTTTGGGCTGTGGCCATCACAGCCCCACCAACCTTTTCAGGAGGAGACTCAGTTTGGGTATGAGCTCTTATCATACCAGTTATGCTATTCTATTCTTTTCAGAAAGGGAGTTAGCTAAAGATGGGGCTGAGAGTTTCTCAGCCCTACCAACCTTTTCAGGAAGGACATCTTGGATTGGGTCTGTAGCCATCACAGCCCCACTAACCTTTCCAGTGGCATTTACCATTTTAGAATGGATTTCCTGTTCAACCTCAGCCTAGGCTGAGATTTCCAAATCATTTCCTAGTAGACAGTCTACAGGCAAGTTTGGTGACACTGCCACTCTCTTTGGGCCAATGACACCTCCCCTGCTGAGACTTACCACTGCCATGGGATGATTGGTTTCTACGCCATCAATGTTTGTCACCTGGTATTTGGCACCAGGTAAAAGTTGGCTTGAGGGGACTAGACATTCAGCCACCATGGTGATGCTAGCCCCTGTGTCTCTAAAGGCCTCAACTTTCAAACCATTGATGAGGGGCTCCTGTCTATACTTGCTCAAGGTATTTGGGCAAGCAGTGAAATTGGCAAACCCCATGCCATTCTCATAGACAAGAGTATCTGTGGAAGGGGACCGAGATAGGCCAGAGTCCACCTGTGCTTCAAAAGTAAACCCACCTAAATTCCAGGGGTTGCTCCCACCACCTGGGGGACCACTGCTAATAGTGACAGGAGGTATTGGAGCTGGTTTTGGAGGAATATTTTCTTTATTGCCATTCTTTGGACAACAGCTGTCTGATTTCCAATGGCCATTCTGTTTACAGACATGGCAGTATGGCTTTTTCTGGGTAGATGAAGTGTCTTGGGACCCACCCCCATCCTTGGAGTTTTGGGGCCCTGGGGAAGTCTTCTCTTTGGATTTATCCCCTCCCTTATCTTGAGGTTTGGTAGACTCCTTCTTCTGGTCATTGCCCTGATTCTTAGGCCTAATCCTGGTTCTGACCCATTTATATGCCCTCTTTCCCAATTCTTGGGGAGAGGTCAAACCTGATTCCACCAGGTGCTGGTGTAAAAGCTGGTTCTGACAATTACTTAGGATCTGCTCCCTCATGATCAAATTATACAATCCTGTAAAGCCATGTACTTTGCTGCCATGTAGCCAACCTTCCAGAGTCTTAGTAGCACAATCTACAAAATCAGTCCAGTCCTGTGTCTGTGTCTTCTGGGTGTCTCTGAACTTTAACCTGTATTGTTCAGTGGTTAAGCCAAACCCATCTATTAGAGCACTCTTCAGGACTTTGTAGTTTTTAGCATCCTCATGTCTAACAGTGAGGAGCTTATCCCTCACTTTCTCAGAAAAGAAGTACCATAAGATTGCTGCCCACTGTTCTTCAGGGACCTGCTGTACCATGCAGGCTCTCTTAAGAGCAGTTATCCACTTGTGGATGTCATCCCCTTCCTTGTAGGGGGGCACAATCTTTGTCAGGTTTCTAGTATCATAGGACCTGTCTTTCTCTTTAGGAGTTATGTTGCTGCCACCAGTGGAATCTAATCCACACAATTGTTGTTCTCTTGCTAAAGCAAGTTTAGCTTGAGCCAAGGCTATCTCTTCCCTCTCTATCTGAAGTTGGACAGCCCTCATCCTGGCCCTATGCTCTTTCCTCTTGGGGGAAATCATTCCCCTTTGAGAATCCCTGGAGGCACTATAAAGGTGAGACTCCCTGGAAGGGGATCTCACTCTCCTATTACCCAAGGGAATGATGGTATATGGTCTGGGGAGGTGCTGGCCCTCTCCATTCCCATGTAGGTCTAAGTTGGTCTGGTTAAGCCTGCCAACTAGTACCTGGTTACCCCTCTGATTCTGACCTGACTCATCTACTTCTGAGTACTCCTCCTCCTCCTCTTCTTCCTCTTCTTCTTCGTCCACCACTGGGGTGTCCTCATTCTCAGCGAGGTTCACTCCATCTCCTGCATCTAAGGGTGTCCGACTCCACGCTGCAGGATCCGATCGTTGCACATATAACTCCACCTCCCTATCTCACCAACTCGCCAGTACATATAACACAGCGAGTTCGAGTGATAGAGCGAGGGAATGAAGAAGAAAACAAAACAAGGAGGGGACGGAAGGGGACTGCAGGGAAGGGATGGCTGAAAGACAAAAACAACAGGCACACAGGTTATAAATGTCCGCAGGGAATTCCTACTCTCATTTGCCTTCTCGCTACTTGTAATAAAAGAGTTTCACCTTTCCTGAAGCAATGCGCTCCACCTTTCCCCTGTGTTTTCAGATATGAATAACTGCAATGATAGTCCCTATGGAACAAAAAACACCAGTTACTCCCGGTTACTCCCCAGACCATGTATTCAAAGCTCTTTAGTATTTTTGCACATACCCTGCCTTGTGTGTGTGTGTCAGTGCTCAAAGAAAACAAGTGTCAATATCCAATAATCAAACGTGAATCCAAAACCAAAGTCTGTCACTCAAAAGATAATTCCTTCCTTCAGGAATGTCCAGACATAATCCTTAAGGGAAACGGTAAGTCATAGCGTCCTACCACTGACTTCCGCTCTCAATTTCAATAGCACAACTCCTTGGATAACAAAGCTCCAAACACGGCAAGGTGTAGGCTTTCCCCACTACCCTCCGCTTTGGCAATTGCACGTACAAACACTAGTGTTTCTCTTCGTAACAGCAGTAAGCAGGAGGAAGCCTCCCACTACACCCCGCTCTCACTGTAATATCCAAACACACTTCGCCGTGCACCAATATCCCCGTAGGAAGTCTGCACTAAGTTCAAGCAACGCGTTCAGCTATCACGCGCCGCTCGTAAACTCACAGTACTGATGCCGCTTTCTGGCTTCTCGCTGTCCGTTCTCCGTTCGGATTGAAAAGCTCTCCTTCCTCGTCTCCAGAACGGAACAGAACACTGGATCGCCAAGGAAACAAAAATAATAACCAAGTTGCGCGTCCTACGCGCTACTCGACCAAGACTCGAGTAAACCAACTCCCAGGCGTTTTTCCTGCTCCTCTTGCACAGGACACGATAAAGAAAGGGGAAACAAACTCTCTCTGAACTCACAGAAGAGACCAGCACAGCACACCACAGAAGTAGTTCCAATGCACTGTGGTTACAAAATCACGAACAAAGTGTGGATGGTCCGCCCTGCCTTTATAGTGCCACGCCCCCTTCCAGGGATTCTGGGAGATGTAGTTTAAAGGTTAGGTAAGCGCGTTTGGTGGATCCTGACAAAGGGAACTGCACTCGCCTTATCTAAGTCATCCTTTTCCAGGATGGGTATCAGGGAAGGAATGGTGGGGTTGTGACCCCTTTTTAGCCCTCTTGCAATGCATAAGGCACTCAAGTCTTTATGGCTAAGTTTGTCATAGCTGGAAGTTGCCTTGGTAAGGTCAACTGTCACAGGCTGAGAGCCAGAGGCTTCACCTATGCCAGACATGACTGCTAGTGAGGTGCAAGTGGTCCACTTACCTACACTAAGTGTTTTCCTACTGTACCTTGCTAGTGAGTTGTAGGCAGGGTGTGCTAAGCCCTTTGATCTACAACTACTAAGTTCAGTAGAACTTAAATATGCTAAGCTTTTGTTTATATGTACCTTAGGTACTTAATGTGATCTTTCAATTTGATAAAAAGATTGCAATGGTAAAACAACAGCAAGCTCAAATCCGCACCGCTGCACACCAATGTGAGAAGTTGGCCTGATATATGATGTTTCCAATTCTGGAACCACCTTGTATCAGTCCAAACAATCCCTTATGGTGGCTGGTTGTAAGTCAACCTTATAGACAAGCTAGCCTAATGGTAGCATGGACTAAGCAGCCTTAAAGCTTAACTTAAGAGGTCGTGTTAAGCAAGCTGTTTTACCGATCACAATCCTGTAATATCAAATGAAAGGACACCACACAAGTATATATTATAAAAATATATGTATTTATAACTAGAATAATCCTCTGTACTCTTTATGAGTGCAGAGGCACAAGCGTTTAAACAAAAGCACAGTTAAACATATGAAAGTTGCACAATTATGGATGAGGGCGGGTGGCCACTCAAACCATATATTAAGAAAGTGGTATAAGAGATACCAATCGAACAGTGGTTAGGCCTAGGGCCTAGGGAATCGCTGGGAGCAGTCGGGACTAGCAATGCTGAAGTCGGGAAAAGCCCGCGGGATTCGGGTGCAGCGCTTAAAGCACAGGCATGCACCAATGTAAAGTCAATGGTGCGTAAAAGTTATAAAGTTATAGTGTAAGGATACTTCCGCTCAACCTAGGAGGATGAAACGTAAGACACATACGCTAGAGGTGTGTACCAGTGTGGGAACACCAGCATTGCTGAGTTACCTCACCCACAGGAAGTGAGTGCACAGGTGCGAAGTAGTGACGGGTTTTGGCACGCAGGTTGCTGGTGCTTGGAGCTGAAGATGCTGCAGGCGTTGAGACGAGAAGTGTCCGGTGTGATCCAAGGGTGGATCAAAGTTAAAGATTATCTGAAAGCAGAGGGGACAGAGTCTAGGTCACTTAGCAGTGACCAGGGTGGAACCAGAAGGAACCAGGCAATGTTGGGCGCTTTCAGGTCGCTGACAGGTCACTTCTCTCTGCTTCCACGTGGACTCTGGGGCACCGAAGATGTCCAGGAGTGGATCAGAAGCTGTCCCATGTATGCTCTCGCTGTCGGCGGTGTTGGCTTTCGGATTGGAGCAAACAACCCTTGGCAAGGGCAACCCACGCAGGATTCAAAGATGGCGTTGTACTTAGACCAGGAGGGTCAGTGCGGGCGCTCCTTTTCAGGGGAGCGAGGGCAAGTCTAGAGCAACGAGAATCATAAGTTAGTTTTCAATGTTCGTCGGCACAGGGGCCACAAGCCAACGGGCAAGTGACCGGGCCAACGCATTGAGCCAAAAGATGCAGAAGGGCCCCACGCAGCACTCGGTGAGTGTAGTGAGCTTTGGTGCAAGAGAGGTTTAGGGCTGGAGCTTCTCAAACCCCAATGCACAGCTTCGAGGGTCACTCGGGGGCTGCACGGTCCGCATCTCGTGGGCTTTCCAAGATGGTGGGCCCCACGCTTCAGGTCGCCTCCACGGGTCTCAGCTCTGCAGGGACTGTGGATCGGGCTGTTAGAAGGCAGGCACGCTTGGTCTTGTCAAACTCTGTTGCTCGAGTTCCGGCGGGAACTGCAACAAAGCAAACGTCGAGGTACTGGATGGTGCCTGTTTGCACAGGGTGGTCACTCCTTGACCACAAGGGAGATTCTTCAGTCTTCTATGTCGAGTAGGATGTCGAAGGGTCCAGAGTTTCATTTCATAAGATCCAGTCAGGATAATCTGAATGCTTGGGCATTGCTCCCACTCTTATACCAATCTGGTGGGTTGGATTACCTGCTAGGTAACTCCTATGGGTGGGACCCAAGAAGGGGGTGGATACACCCCTTTACCTTTGTCCAGGGTTGCACTGGGACTGGGGCTGGTGTGCCCCAGAACCGGTTTGACCGGATTATGCAAGGGGAAGCCTTGTGCTCCCCAGGCAGTGTCTGGTTTCTTTCAAACCTCCCTGCTACAATCCACCATCTCCTGTCTGGGGTGTTGTGACACCTCCCCGCAACAGGAAAGCCTTTGTCAAGGCCTCCTCGGCTGAGTTTCTGTCAGCAGCAGGAGGTCAGACTCGTGTCTGTGGCAGAAGCGTCCATTTTGTGATGCTCAGGCTCTTTTAAAATCAACCGCGTTTCAGTAAAGTAACATGTATTCTCCCTCTAGAGGGATGGAATGCTATCCCCGTCAACAGGACTGTGGAGGGGATAGTATTCCAAATCGTATGACACCTTACACAACATGTTTTGATAAAGCCAAACCAAAGTTAACATATAACCGCGATGGATTATAATGCACTTAATAGAATATGGTATGGCATTATCCCGGAACAGCTAAGGGAGTTGGACCCGACAGCTGCAGACAGGCTCGGCTCATGCTAGAGCACTATCTCACATAAAACCAAGCACTCTGCCTCCTGGATTGTTAAGGCCTACCATAGAAGTGACTTATAGGTTTATATGTGTCCAGTTTTAGGTTTAGATATAGGTATACTATATCTAAGCAAGAGGTGATTACACCAACTTGCCCCAGCTGAGTGATCCACCAGTTGTGTCAATTTAAGAACCAGCCAGGGGTGGCAAAAGCTATGCTGCAGCCCCCGGTAGGCCTTGGATGCACCAATGCCCTTGGCACCTATAGTGCACTATATAGGGGCTGACAAGGTGTCCAGTACCAATTTGGTTATGCAGCTAGGGTGCATGGAGTCCATTTTCAGGAGTGAGCAGAAAGCCTGGGGCCCTGATTAGCAAGGAACTAGGCCAACTAAGTCGAAAACCAGCTAAACACAAGGTAAAAAATCTGGGGTAACCATAGTCAGGAGTCCACCTTCCTACAGTCACTATAACTGCCTCACTCCCTCACAGTCTCTCATTCTATCTCTCTTTGTCTCTCTCTTTACAAATGTACCTCCGGTCAATGACACAATTGTTAGTGATAGCCTTACATGCCTTTTTAGCTTTTTTCCTGATGTTTAGCTTTGGCCCTCCCTCAGTTCCCTCCCCACTCTCATCTTGAGTCTTCCTCTTCCGCATAACCTTGTATAAATCTCGGTGCAACAAGTGCTAAGTTATATGTGCTGCAACGAGAAAACCCAGAATTCAGTCTTTACCCAGTACTCGGGAAATCACAAAGGTATAAATAGCAACAAAATAACCACAGTACAATGGTTGTTCCAGAGTCCTTAGCTGACAAAAATATTGTTCACAACAGTACCTTTTTAAAAAGCTCCAACGAAAGTCTGGGCACGTCCACCAGAACCAAGAGGGGGGCCCAGCCCAGCTTCTTCCTGGCTAAGACAGGCACAGATGGGCCCGCCCTTGGCCCGGGCTTCGGCTGCGCGCGTCCCGCGCTGCGAGAGCCCTGATGTAAATGTAAGTGCCTCCTGGCGCACACAGATGGCGGCAAACTCTGGCGCTCTCCCTCTCTTTCTCTCTATCTCTCTCTTTCTCTCTCTCTCTCTCTCTCTCTCTATCCCTCATTCTTCCTCTCTTTCCCTTTCTGTTTCCTTCACTCCTACTATATCCCTTAGTTCCCTTTCCTGACTCTTAATCTCCTTCCTCTCTCTTGTATTGTGAAATATATATTGTATATATTATAATTCATTTTTTCATGTCTTCCACAGATATTATATTTATAAAAAATATTTTATTAACTTTTCATTTCTTAGAAGGTAAGTATGACAAATAAAAAAATATTTTCTCATCACTGTATAACTTTTCATTACTTATAAAATAAGTATGAGAAACAAAAAATACTTTTCCATCAGTCTCTTATTGTGACAGAATAACTGTCTCACTCTTTCTCAGTCCCTTGCTCTCCCTCTCTCTCTCTCTCCCTCTCTCTCCCTTACACTTAATCTCCTTTCCTCTCTCTTTCTACCACTCCTCCTCTCTCCCTCATTCACTTTCACTCTTTGTTAATTTTTTTTCTTCTCCCTCGTTCCCCTTCCCTCACCCTCTTATCCATTTCTTAACTGCCACTGCCCTTCGCTCACCGTCACCCCCCTTACCCCACTCCACTTCCTTCTGTCTGTTTCTCAAACCCCTTCCCTTTTGCGCTCACTTTCGCTTACTCCCCTTTACTTTCTGTTTCAAACAGGTGCAGGATTTTGACGTAGTATAAGTTCAAAAGTGACTGAATGAAATATTATAAATTTCACTTATTCACTTTTAGGAGGTGTTCCTGCACCAGAACATTCTCCATGTGTGAAGGAAAGCCTCCTTTTGATGCATGGTTTTACAATATGATGCACCTTCCAAGTACATCAGATTTTAAAAACCATACTCAATGGTGCATCTTTTGTACCACCGCTGCATTACAAATGTGATGCAACGGTTGTGTAAAAGACACACAAGGGGATTATAAAGCTGCACTTAATACATATAAATTCATCCATGCACTTTCACTAATAGTGCAAATTGAAGCACAGAGTTGTAACATATTTATCTACATATGTTACATTTTAGTGCTTTGGAAGTACTACAGTATGCTATAGGTAAACACCCTATAGATTCATGCTGTACCACATCCTTATAGTTTTGCAGTAGACATTCACTATGACAAACCTTTACATACAAACTTAGAAATATAGTTATTTTTTGACCAGTAGAGGTAGTTCTAAAAAGAACAGTTTTTTTGTTGTTTTTGGTTTGCTTGAAAAACAAAGGAAAAATGAAATTATTTAAAAAAAACAATTGTTCAACAGGAACAAAGAACTATAAAAAAAAGAAAAAAATTATTTGGAGCAGTTGTGCCTTCTGTTCTTTTCAAGAATGACTTCTATGGACTCTTGTCCATAAGAAATTAGTTGGTTGCAATGTATGCAACAAATCATTAAATTCCTAAATTCTGGCTGTATATTAGGAATCATGTTTGATGGTATTGGTTGTGGTGGTGGTGCCCTTGAAGTGCTTGGAGCAGAGTCCTGCTTTTCCTCCGATCTTCGCACAACTGCTCTTGCCCAATTGTTGGGGTGGATGTTTTTAACATGGCGTTCCATGCTAAATGTGCCAAACAAATATTTTTTGTTGGCATTTCCCCTAGATAAAACAGTGTCACATATTTTGTGACTAGTGGGGCGTTAACTTTTTTTAGAACGTCAAGGAAGGTAAAAAAAATTCCAAACTATGGATTCTTTTTTTTTGTTGGCCGTGGGTCTTCTTCTACAAATTCTTCAGATGAAGAATGATCAGATTGTTCTGGAAGTTCAGCCATTTGAAATTCTTTATCTAAAGCCCAGGAGCTGAAGAAAAAAGATGGTTCTTCTGTGAAAGTCAAAGAAGAATGATTAACATGGGAGGGGTCTTTCAATAATTGGAGTAGGAAGTATTATAAACAAATAGAATGTCTTGTTTTAAAGTCACATGGTTTGACGTAATCTTACGGTGCACTTACGTAGCGCTTACGTGCGCTTACATAACGCTTACGTAACGCTTACGATGCATTTATGGTGTGTTTACGAAGTACGTACCCTCGCGAGATTCGTAATTGCTTTAAAAAAAAGTCCTTAAAATTTAAAAAAAAACATTTTCTACATTATCCCAGATAATGTGTATCTTTACATTGTACAATAAATACGTAGATATAACGTTTTTAAGTTTATAAAACTTTTGGGGGATAAACGCACGTAGGTCTTATGGTGCGCGCACGGGGCTCTCACGGTGCGTGCAAGTGCGACGTACCATAGCGAGATTTGTAATTACTTTAAAAAGTAATATACTGTTCTTAAAAGTTAAAAAAAACAATTTTCTTCATTATACCAGATGTTGTCTACCTTTAAAATTTACCTTAAATACGTATATATTACGTTTTTGAACTTCAAAAAACTTTCGGCGTGCGCGGACCTTGTGATGATACCAAAAAAAAAAGCTTGTAAATAAAAAAAATTGGAAAAAATTATTTTTGTACTAAGTTTTATAATTATTTCACTATAAAATGTGAAATATAACTAAGGGAAAAATAATATGTAAATATTTATTATAAAAATTAGTATAAAAAGAAGAAATTTAATAAATAGTACATTTAAAAATTATCTTTTACAAAACGTTTGAAATTCACTAAAAAAACATAGGTTTTAAATATGTTATAGTGAGGTATTAGCATTTAAAAAAACGTACAAATTCACTGAAAAAACATAGGTTTCACACAAGTTATAGTTAGGAATTAGCATTTAAAAAACCTTGCAAATTCACTGAAAAAAACAGAGGTTTCACACACGATTTAGTTAGGAATTAGCATTTAAAAAAACCTTGCAAATTCACTGAAAAAACCATAGGTTTCACACATGTTATAGTTAGCTGGACATTTCTCTCATACAAAAGTATTGAAATTCCCCGGTTATAGTTAGTTCAGCTAACTATAACTCATGCGCCCACAATGCACTGCTGATGACATCACATATTACATCACTCATGACATGGTCAGTGACATCACTCATGACATCACTGATGACATCTCAAATGGCATCACTGATGACATCACTGATGACATCATCCTTGTGAAAGAGTGGCAGACCTCCTCTCACCCTAATATAACCTTTGATATATACATTCAAAAATAGAAGAAAAAAAATGTAAATGGAGATACCAATACCAGTTACAACAACCTATTCAGTAATTCCAACATCTACATACACATCCACTCACAATCACTTATAGAAACATATACTTATACAGGAACTCTTCCAATCTCTCCCTCTCATATATACTCACTTATATACATCAATACTCACATATACTAGTTTAAAACATGTGTGCTTACTTATGAAGACACTATTGGGACAGTCATTCACTCACTAACATACCCATACACATACTCACCCACCCATATAGTCTTGCACACATGCTGTCTTCAAAACACATACAAACAGTGAGTCAGTCATTCATGCATCTATACAATAAGTAATATCCGCCACTGAACCATACAGACACTCATACTGATACTCAAAAACTAACTAATAAGCCATATACACACTCATGTATCTACTCACCAACCCATGCAACCACTTACACACAAAGTGAGACACTGATACAGATACTCACATATTTAAACATTACTCTTTAATACATGTATTCACTAAAATACACTTAATAAGTCAGTTATAAGTCATCCATGTAGACACTTACTTACTCATGTATTCTTCCATCGACCTTTAGATATACATCTACTATATATAAAATATTTATTTTTCAGAAAGACACACATCCACTGGATGATGTCATCAGTGATGTCATCAGTGATGTCATGAGTGATGTCACTGACCATGTCATGAGTGATGTAATATCTGACGTCATCAGCAGTGCATTGTGGGCGCACAAGTTGTAATTAGCTGAACTAACTAGAACCGGGGAATTTCAATGGTTTTGTATGAGAGAAATGTCCAGCTAACCTTAACATGTGTGAAACCTATGGGTTTTTCAGTGAATATATATATATATATATATATATATATATATATATATATATATATTCAATGAAAAAACCATAGGTTATAGACCATATATAGTTAGGAATTCGCATTTACAAAACCTTATTTTACTCGCATAAAACCATTGAAATTCCATATATAGTTAGTTGCGCTAACTATATATCGCGCACCCGCAATCCACTGCTGATGATGTCACATATTACATCATTCATGACATGGTCAGTGACATCACTGATGACATCACTGATGACATCTCAAATGACATCACTGATGACATCACTGATGACATCTCATTTGACATTACTGATCACATCACTGATGATATCATTCATGTGATAATACGATGAACCTCTTCAGACTCTAATATAACCTTAGATACAATCAGTGTAAACAGACACTCACAGACTGTCACTCATCCATGGAGTTACTCACACACCTAGTCAGTCATGCAAAGAATCAATCACACCTCCATTTCCTCAACTATACAGTTATACAAACTTTACTTATTCAAACATATACTAACACATATTTACTCTCTTATACAATCCCTGATACAAGTTCACAATGATCCATACAGCCACTCACACATTCACTGGCTCTTATGCACAGTTATTTATATATGTCAACTCTCACATGTACTGTGTTTTACATATGTACTTACTTTGACATGTAGCACTGAGATATCCATTCACTCACCAATACACTCATGCACACAGTCAACCGCCCATACAGCTGTTACCACATGCACTTTTGAAACCATACCTCTAGTGAATCAACTGCTCACACATCTATGCACAGAGTCATACACCTCCCAGCCACCCACACACACACTCAGTCTCCCATACAAATACTAAGGTAACCAATCAATAACCCATATAGTTACTCATATAGCTACTTATCAACACATGCAACAGTTTACAGAACAACAGACATAATGATGCACAAATTAAGACAGTTTAGTCACTAACCCATGCACTCAGTGAGACACATTTAATCACTCACTCATACAGTCAGTCATGCACCTACTAAATCCTTCATCCAGACACTTATACATCCACTCATTCTTCAATATGTAAGACATATTTTAACTTCACAGAAACATACAGTCACTGGATGTTGTCATCAGTGATGTCATTTGAGATGTCATCAGTGATGTCATCAGTGATGTCACTGACCATGTCATGAATGATGTAATATGTGACATCATCAGCAGTGGATTGCGGGTGCGCGATATATAGTTAGCGCAACTAACTATATATGGAATTTCAATGGTTTTATGCGAGTAAAATAAGGTTTTGTAAATGCGAATTCCTAACTATATATGGTCTATAACCTATGGTTTTTTCATTGAATTTCAATGGTTTTTTAAATGCAAATTTCTAACTATATATGGTCTATAACCTATGGTTTTTTCAGTGAATTTCATTGGTTTTTTAAAAGCTAACATCTGTAGCTGTAAAATGTATTATTCTTTAAATCCCAAAATATATTTAGATGTTTATTGATAATTTTTTTTTTAATATTTTTTTTCTTCGCTTCTAGTTCGCGAACCGGGAAGCTTTCCGTTAGCTCATCTTGATGCCGCGATCTAGTCCGCGAACCGGTCAACGTTACGTTAGCGGAACAGTGACGCGCCGCGGAAGCGCGACGTATCACGTTATCGCGTAATGCGTCTAATGACGCGCCGCGTTAGCGCTCCCGGAAGTGCTCCGGACCGCGAACCGGAAGCGATCTGGGACGCGGCGCGCGCCGCGTAACGTAAGCGGAACAGGTCATGTGACTTGTTTATCAAACTTCTCATTGGTTCATTTCACTTTTGGTTTCCAAATGATGTATGACTAGGTCATGTGACCTAAAAATAACACTTTTCATTGGCTCAGAACTTTTGTTTTCCCCAAATCAAGTAAACCCCTCCTTATTTCCTCACTCTGACTTTCATCTTGGTGAGAGAAAGACCATTTATCTGAAGATCCACAATGGCTTCCATTGTTGCTGCAGCTGGTGCACCCCCACCACCACCTCCACCTCCCCATAAGAAGAGAGGACCACCCAGTCAAATTATGACTAACAGAGAGGAGGAAGATGAGGAAGAAGAAGAAGAGGAGAGAGAGGGACAACAATTTGTTGATGAGTTGCCCCGGGTTTCTAAACGAAAAACCAGTTTCATCTGGCAGTTTTTCACCATCCCTCCTGGAACCAAGAAAGTGAATGCAAAATATGCCACCTGCCTCATCTGTGACCACAGATTGTCGAGAGGCACAGAAAAGAAGTACAGTATGGGGAACTATACAATGCACCGTCACATGAGCAGGTGGCATCCCTTGAACTACAGCCGGGCTGAGTTAAGGGATCTTGTAGACAATCCGACGGCAACTCCTGTGGCAAGATCTACATCCACATTGTCTTTGACGGGAAGAGAGGCACAAGAGACTGTGCCAAACATCCAACGTAACTTCCAGCACATGAAGGTGTCTTGTATTTACTGTGGTGCTATGCTGTCATATGGCAACATGAGTGTCAACCTCATGAACATTGCATATGAAAATCATAAGTGCCCTAATGCACCCAAAAAGTAATTTTCTTTTTTTTTGCTCCAGTTGAGCCGTTTTGAAAGCCTGTTTTTTGTTGTCTCCCCTCCTTAAAAAACACAAAAAAAACATAAAACAGTTCTAAAAATACAAAAAAATCAAAAAATGTTCAAAAAATTACAAAAAAAACATAAAACAACAAAAACAAAAAAAAACAGTTCTTTTCAGAACTACCTCCCCTTTCAAACAAAATTGCTAGAATGTTTATCACTCTGGCAAGCTCTATTTCTTTTGGTTCGCTTCAAGTTCGCTGACCGGTTCGCGAACTTTAAGCGAACTAAAAAAAATATTTTTTTAAAAAAAAAGAAGAGTTAGTATAAGGGAAGTAAACAGAGAATAATGTAAAAAGAAAGACAGCTAGAGAGAGTAAATGAGAGATACTGTCAATGACATCATCAGCAGTGCATTGCGGGTAAAAAGAGTGGAAAACATTTACCTTATAATTCTTGTTACCTTTTTTAAATATTTTTTCATACTTTCAATCTGTAAAACAAAGAACAAACATTTCAAAAAATATTAAAACATGTATTTAAAAATTAGAAAAGACAAGGGAAAAGGTTCAAAAACAAACAGTTTTTCAACAACTTTGACATTTACAGAAGTCTCTGCTTCTCTACGTTCCCTACACAATCCTAAAGATATATATTCGAAAGAAACTGTATCTTGATATTGCTGAACTGAGGCCTATTTTGAAACATGATGTTTTTCTTGCACTGCTAATGTCTCACAATAGTGATGCAATAGCAGCGCAAAAAAGATGTAAAGTCATAATAAAATTGTGTCTAACATTGTAAATGATTGTTTTAGGATGCAAATAAGATGTGTGCTTTCAAGAGCTTTCTTTGAGGTGAGGCCTCTTTTTTTTATAAAAAAAAAACACTACCCAGAAGTACAGCACTCTAAGCATTAAAATTGATATTTACAGAACTCACCTTACCCATATGTACCACACATTTCTAAATGTATATCATAAGGACAAAAAGCATAACATTAATTATACATGTTAAATGGTTTATTTTTGCTGTTCTCAGAATGTATCAAATTTCACTTAAATCAGTGACTTGAAGGTATTCATCATGTAACAGCGGGGAAAAAAAAACACAATCAAAATGACTGTGTTTAAAAAACCCATACAACCTAAGAAATCTGATTTCAAAACTTCTTAAAATTAACTTACTTTCAATGACGTCGAAGGATCTCCTATAAACAGCATCCACTCTGTTGTGCTTTAAATATTTTCAGCCCGCCACTTTCTGAAAGAAAACCTCCATCGATACGTGAAATATGTTACATAGAAAAAAAACTTCTCTCATTATATCACATGTTTCCACTAGGCCAAATCATGTTGCCGCGATTCGCAAATCTTGTAATTCTTCCAATCAAATCCCGACATTTTCTATTTTTGCAACTTTCAAAAATAAAATATTTGAGATTATTTTCACAATCCTGGACTACTAATATCTTACTCTTCTTTGTCAGTCATGTTCTCCTTTTCCTATGACACTGATACTGCTTACTATGAAGCAGACTTACTTGCATTAGGTTTATATAGTTGAATTTTTAATCGAGACAGCATTGCAGACTTACATTCCCTCTACTTAAAATTTTGGTTTTAAAAACACCAGGTAAGAATTTTTAAGGTCAAACGGCAATTTTTTTTTGAACGTTACAACAGAATCATTACAGAATGACCAGCCGTTTCCAGACTTTAAGTAAGCTGTATAATGTCCTGATGTTGTTGATGGACCATCGTGATAGATAATTGCTACAGTAACAAAAGTCCTCCCTGATATTGACAGCTGAGAAGCCACAAAATTTTTTATTAAAGTTGACAATTTTGTTCCATCAGGCCTACATCGTTGCATCATTAAAATGACATACTGGCCATATCTACGTATAAATAATGTTGACATCATATCACATTTACATTGGCTACACTCCATGTTGTGATCCGCTGCATTTACTAGCTTATTAAAGGAGACTGATTTACTGTCTGGCAAAGTTAAATATATAAATCTTTCTGAGTCTACACTAGTAGTACTTGATACCATACAGTTCTCGCAGTCATGCTGCCATTGATAAGAAAGCCCAAACAGGTGATCTACATCTACACCCTCAACTTGCAATATATCAAGCATATACATTAAAAACTCCTGACAATCTTGCTGATTATTTTCAGAGAAGTCTGTTTGACCTGAACATTCATCTAACAGATAACGAACTTCAGACACACTTTCTACTTTTGTTCGATCACTGCTACATTTCTCGAAAACAGAATTCAACAAACAGCATAAAATTTGTTCAGAATTCAACAGAATCTGTTCTTTTAAACTCTCTAGTGAAAAGAGAACATTAACCACTACATTTGCATAGCAGTTGACACCAGAACTGTTTTCAAATTGAAAACCGACAACATCTTCAACAGAATCCACTTTCTTTCTGCTAACAATTTTCGGTTCATTGACTTTTAGTCTTTTTGCAACAACCTCCCTACTATTACTGCTATTTCTACGTTTGCGGCCTACCACACGTTTCTCAAACAAAGGATATTGAGGCAAATGTGGCGCATACTCTCTTCTTAACCTATTGTATTCCTTAACACAATCTAGATCCGCACAAATGTTTGTGACATCACAGTCAATCAAGTACAATCCCGATAAAGTTCTAACTCGTGACAATGCCACATATGCCATACCCTCCTTGAACACAGAACTGCCAATATTCACCAATGCACAGTCTACACTTAAACCTTGCGATTTATGGATTGTCACCGCATATGCCAAGCAAACAGGAAACTGTTTACGGCGAACATATAAATCTTTAACAAGCAAAAACCTAGCAGAACAACGACCAATTTGCTGTACTTCCTCAATGCCATCAAATTTAATTTTTAAAAATTCTATTCCATCTCTATTTCTGTATTTCTCAAAATCAACAACATTACCCATTGATCCATTTACCAGACCTCTTTCTACATGTAAATTCCTTCTCAAAATAATTCGGCAATTTAAACACACATTCAAAGTCTTTTCAAAACCCGCTGTTTTAGATATAGTCTTCTCTAATGAATCCAATTTTGATTTCAAATTGTCTGACAAAATAATTGTTGATCCCATATGCTCTAATTTGTCGATAGCTTCAAGTTTCACAATCTCTTGCTTTTCTAAATTCAACATTTTGTTGTTGAAGATGGCACATTCTGCAAGAGTTGGCATGAGACATATCCCGGATTTCTTCTCAGTAATTTTCTGAAAAATATTCTCAGGCACAATATCTTGTTTGGGATACAAATTTGACAGTAACCGTGCATTTAAAGCTTCTTTCCCATGCTCGGTCACTTTTCCAATTCTAATATCTTGTAGAATATTCTTGTAATCTTCATCCTTTGCCTGACGCATATTTTGATGCAGTTCTGCATAATTGAAGTTTAACCATATATTGACGTTGCCAATGCTCCCTAGGCACTTCCTGGTATCTTCATGCGTGAGTATTTTGAACACAGGTTGACCTTTTACTGGTGTCAGCTGTAGAAGATCTCCGAAAACAATAATGTGTTTCCCACCAAATAAGACATCATATTCAGTTTTAAGTACTTCTTGCATTCTCAAATGCACAAAGGCAAGCATGACATTGGAAACCATGCTTACTTCGTCAATGATAAGTAGTTTCATTTTCCTCAAAACTCTTGAAACTTCACAGCAAGCATCTCCAGATAACTTGTTGTATTGTAATTTGTTGTCATGCTCCACCGGCAGCATCAATAGACGATGCAAAGTAATACCTTTAATATTATGTGCTGCCAGTCCAGTAGGAGCGGTGACAACACAAGACAGCGATGACTCAGTCCTTTCCTGCAAATAACAAGAGATTGCTTTAATGAGGAAACTTTTTCCAGTTCCCGCTTCTCCACTCACGTACAGTCGGACAGGCTTCAACGACGTACACGAGCACTCTTTCTTCTCATGACTTAATCCGTGCTCAATTTCCTTGGTAACTTCATCATATATTTTCCTCTGCTCAACGTTGAGTTGTTTTTCCAAGTCTTGTAAGTTAACTGAATCCTCCTGAGCATGTGCCATGGCTCTTTCTACTTCATTCATAGCAGTGGCAGCTTCATTTTCGATAATAGGTCCTCCAAGTGGATCTTGACTCAATGAAACAGAACTCTGACTGTCCTGAGAACTGTCTCTGGCAATCTCGGCTGCAATCGTTGCTTCCTGCTCAATTTCCAAAGTTAGCATTTCTTGATATTTAGAAAAAGCAGGACATTCTATGGACTCCTTGGCTGCATTGAAAGAGTCTTCGTAACAGAGGAAATCTCCAAGCAGTTCCTCTTCTGCACGCCAAGGCTTGAAAAGTTGCAAAAGTGCTAAATAGAAAAACTCCTTTTTTTCTGGAGATTCGCCACTTAATTTTCGATGGTTTACTAATTGGCATTTTCTTTGCTTGACCAGGCATCCCTCACTTCCAATTACAGCATACACTCCTTTCTCAATATCTTCTTTGATGTTCCTCTTGAATATATAATTTTGGAGAACCTCATATAGACAAATATTCTCAAGGTGACTGCTTCGATTTGGATAATATGTATCCAACATGTTGGTCTTCAAAATGTCGGTACTGTTTGGTTCCTTTTCTGCCAAATACTCAATTTCCCGAACAGGTTTAAGAACTCGATTTCGCGTTGCAGCAAGACCAAGACTCGCCCAAACGAGACTCCTGGATTTGGCATAGAGACTTGCTGAAGACAATCGATCAGAACATTCGTAAGCTCCGATTTCTCGATGCGACAACATCTTCAGACTGAAACTGTACAACTTCTTGCTGAGGCTCTTTTCATGGGAAATGTCCTCCCACATATCCTTCAGTTCGGTCTTTTCTTTTTTGGTGATGTAAGATGTCACATACCGAGCCACAGCCATACAGTTGTCAGCCACAAACTGTATATCCATGTTGGCATTCCACATGGACAAAATCACTGGGTTGTAGTCATTGATGTACTTGGACTCTTCGTTCCTTTTCAAATTGTATGTATTCTTGGGTGATTTCCTCGTCACATTATGTCGCAGCGAAGACATCAAACTGTTCACTCTTCCTTTAGAAATCACCGGTCGTGGAAAGTTGAAACGACATTTGGTGTAGAACTTCTCCTTGTTTCTGAATTTACGACGACAGTACTTTCCACAACGATGGCTTTGGAAACGTAGAACTTGTTCTCTTAGACTTTTCTTCTCCGTTGCGTTTGGAACAGCACACGTAGAATACTGTTCGATGAAATTCATCACTAAGTCATCCGGATCTGTTCCAAATTTAGGTGCATCCTTGATCCACAGCAACATATGTATATGAGGGGCACCTCTTGCTTGGTACTCCTTTCTCCAGAAGAAATCCAACACCTCTCCAAGAGGTGGATTCTTTTTATTTGTGATGAAAGACATCATAGCTTCAAATCTATGATTGAAGTACCTGCATACATTCACAGGATCCAAAGAACACAGTTCTCCAGGTGTCTTGAATTCAATGTTTTCAATATTTCCATTTGCCTCTCGTAGAAATTCAAGTAAGTCATCCCAGCCATACTCGGCACAGCTCAGAGTGAGGAACCATGTCGGAGTTCCTAAGTTCCTCAGCATACATTTTAAGTCACCATGACGACGGTACCAGTACTCATTAGTACCACGCTGACACGCCATGAGATTAATTAAGTGAGAATCCAAAATACTGTCTTGGACATTGACTTTATGCATAAAGTCACTTGCCGAGATGTTTCGCATCTGTATACCACTTTTTAAGATGTGGTTCACTGCATATGACAGTCCAGACAGATCGCTTTCAAACAGGAGATGAAACAAATAGGGAATGCATTGCCGAAACCTAGGATCTTCTGCATACAATCGTAAAGTCCGGTATTCAGACGCAGGAATTTCACGAGGTCGCTCATCATATCTTCCTCCTTGACCTGTGGGAAATAGCTGTGGGAAACACCGAGCTTCCAAACTTTCCTCCCAAACACTAATGGGACTCCCTTTGGCTTGTTTCATTTGAAACAACTCAATAGCATTCCCCATCACTTCCTTGGAATGCAAAGGATGAACACTATAATGTTCATATATTTCTTCACTTTTAGAGGCCTCTACTTTCTCAATTTGGCCAGCACACAAATCGCTATCCTCTTCATCACTTACTTCCTCTTCTGCAACATATACATTCTTATAGTACTTATTATTTTTCTTCAAATACACTGTTGCCTTTTTGACTTTCCTAACATCCACTAAATCTTGCCATATTTTCTTATTCTTTGTCGGAACCCCATTAACCAAGATAACCAGAGGTTCCTCTTCCACTTTTTCTATTCCAATTGTGTTAATGTTTTTGTTCAAATCTAGAGGCAAATAAACAACTCTTCCCTTTAATCCTCTCTGTAAATCTGCTGGAGGCAATTTCCCTGTCTTTGGCTCCATTCTTACAATAGCCTGAAAGGGATGGATACTTTGAATCAAAATAGATTCATAAGTATTTAAATCCTTCAATTCAGAAGGAATCTCAACCAATTCCAGATTATTATGAACTGCCCTAGCAGGCATCTGGTTTTGGTTTAATTTATTACAACAATAAGTACACACACGTTGATCCGATCCCAAATCAAAATAATTTTCTACCATCAAGTATGTGGCTAAATCCTTCCATTCACTATTATTTTCCCTTTCACTTTTTGCATATAAATCCACTACCTTAGTCTGATTCTTATAATAAGTGCGTCGACAACATACACAAGTGAAATTAGGCCTCTCACTTGATTTCATCTGAAACGTGGCAATTTCCTTCTGAAAATTATCTGTACTGGAAACCTGTACATTATCTTCCACATTACCCTCTACTTCAGGGTCAATTTGAACATTCTCATCTTTACTACCAAAGTAACAAAACTCAATTTCTTCACAAAGATTCTTCACATCTATTTCAGAACCATGCAAAAGAGCAGCACATAACTGTTTAAGCATAATTGCTGGACTCTTAGCATAATACAACATTCTCACTAATTTTCTCACTTTATTATGATGCACTGCTAGCATCCTGAAATGATGAAAAACACTCTGGCATACTCTCCTGGAAAGACAAGCCAGTGAATGACCACGCAAACCTGTCATTTGTCTCACTCTGCAAGGATCTAAATCTTGCAACAACTTCATTTTCTGCTTCAAACTTTTCTTATTAAATGTCCGTATAAAATCACATAGCAAATTGATGGAAACCTGTCGCACACTGCAAATAGAACTACACTTCCAAATGTACACAGGACCCTTAGGACGTCTTCCTAAAACCTCATCACTTAGCGCCTCTTCTGTCTCTGTTGTCACAAGTAGTTCTTTTTCAACTGGACAACCATCCTTCACTTCATAAGCTCGACCACTGATGTCAACTGCATGCACCAAATCATTATCCTGAAAATAAGTCTCCTCATTAAAAAATGCCTCAGAACTTGAACTATGCATCCATTCTCCAGAAAAAACTTCACAAAAGTTAGTACGATTTACTACTCTCTTCCATCTACTTTTTGTTTTGAAATCAGAAATTACCTTGCTTAGTTTCCTAATTCTATTGATTACCAAAATAAACAACTTTCGCTTGATTTCAAAAGCATGATCAATAATTTTCTCTACATTTTTCTTCTTCCTATAAAATGCCGCTTTCTGTTGGCCTTTCTTTTTAATATTTTTCAATAAATTAACTAATATCCTATTACGGAACATTCGTTGTCGAATGTCCCTAAACTGTTGTTTCCTTCTACTATCATGCACAGAGTTATCTCTTCCTCTACCAGTAACATTTGTGATGGGTCTCTCCTTTCCATTTAAATTACTTCTCTTTTTGTTAAGAGACACATTTTTTTGAGCAAAATTTTTTTTACTACAAATATTTCTTAAGAATGATTTCGTGCTCTTACCCGGACCTTTCTTGGTGTTTTGACAAGTATTTGGGGAAGAGGACTGCTGCAATAAAACATCATCCTGCTGTCTTTGACGTTTTCTAGCCTTTCGTATTCGACTTCTGGAAGGCATTTTCCAAACTATGAAAGAATCTGCAGTTGAATCTGTGAAAAAATATAATATAAAATGTTATTAACCACTATTACCAAACAGTAAATAAATAACAGTCATCTAAAACTTAATGCTGTACTAATTATTTAACATAGCAAATATTTTCCACCAGCACTGCATCACAAAAATGACACTCAATGGTACAAAACAGGCATACAACACTCATAAATCACTCCCTAATATTTTAAATCATTAATTCAGGATGACGATAAGATGTAGCCTATCTAAAGGTTTGTTTAGGCCCAGATCTTTGGACTGGGGTGAATGTGTGTCATTGATCCACATTCAGTCCATCACCTGTTTTGTTTATTTGAGGTGAGGCCAACACATGGTTGCAGATAAGATTTTCACTGAAAAAAAACCAAGGTAAAAAAACATGTGAAGGCCTACCAATGAAGTAAATCATTAAATGAAAACCAATACATTTCTGGAAATATGCACTACTAGTGCTTCATAAGATGTTTTGGATCATATTTATAAGTTATTTGAGTATCTAGTATGCTATTTTACATTCTTCATGGTGCAAATTTATTGTAAATACGCTCCCACCTGCGGTTGGCAAATTTAGATTTTGATTATGGGAGTTAGATAGGCATGTTAATAATTTCCCAAAAATGGTATATAACCCCAAACAACCTTTGAAGCAAATGCTCTTAGCCATGTTATCCACCTCCCATTGGATAACATGGCTAAGAAATGCTTGCAAATGTGATAAAAAAAGGCCTGCAATGCATGAATAACGCAGAAAAATCAGCGATATTCATGCATTTTCCAACAAATGCTCTTAGCCATGTTATCCACTTCCTATTAAATAACATGGCTAAGAACTGCTCAGGGCACCATGAGGAACGCTTTCCATTTAAAAAGGGAAAAATAACATCAAAGACACTAAAATGCCTTCTAAATATGAACCCAAACAACCTATGAAGCAATGTGAAAAAAAACTGCCGCAATGCATGAATATAGCAGAAAAATCAGCGATATTCATGCATTTTCCAGCAAATGCTCTTAGCCATGTTATCCACTTCCAATTAAATAACATGGCTAAGAACTGCTCAGGGCCCCATGAGGAACGCTTTCCATTTAAAAAGGGAAAAATAACATCAAAGACACTAAAATACCTTCTAAATATGAACCCAAACAACCTATGAAGCAATGTGAAAAAAACGGCCACAATGCATGAATATAGCAGAAAAATCAGCGATATTCATGCATTTTCCAGCAAATGCTCTTAGCCATGTGATCCACTTCCTATTAAATAACATGGCTAAGAACTGCTCAGGGCCCCATGAGGAACGCTTTCCATTTAAAAAGGGAAAAATAACATCAAAGACACTAAAATGCCTTCTAAATATGAACCCAAACAACCTATGAAGCAATGTGAAAAAAAACGGCCACAATGCATGAATATAGCAGAAAAATCAGCGATATTCATGCATTTCCCAGCAAATGCTCTTAGCCATGTTATCCACTTCCTATTAAATAACATGGCTAAGAACTGCTCAGGGCCCCATGAGGAACGCTTTCCATTTAAAAAGGGAAAAATAACTTCAAAGACACTAAAATGCCTTCTAAATATGACCCCAAACAACCTATGAAGCTCTAACAGTACATATCCTGAAATTTAATTCATTTCAAAATTCGTTTTTAAACACAGCATATAAATCAATTGTATACCTGCATTCATGAAGAAATGACTAAAAATGTCCTTGAGACACATGAAAGTGTTTTCTGGAATGCCCTAGCACCATTTTTGGGACACTATTAACATGGCTAGGTAACTCCCATAATCAAAATCTAAATTTGCCAAGCACAAGTGGGAGCGTATTTACAAGACACTTGTCCCATGAGGAACACTTTACATTTTAAAAGGCGAACACAACATCTTAGACACTCAAATACCTTATAAATATGGCCCAAAACAACCTATGAAGCTCTAGCAGTACATATCTAGAAATGTAATTGATTTCTTAAATCGTTTTTAAAAGCAACATATCTGTTTCAGCTTACATAACAGACCATGAAATGGCCTCCATGTATTACAATATCTTGTGTAACTGCATGCCAGAATGTTACACCAAATATGCAATTATAATTTCTCTTTGAAACTAATTCTATTAGTATATCACTAGAGACAAAACCACATTTTAAAAACACAGCTTTCTTCATCATTTTCTCCTTAAATCATACTATTCTCTATCTAAATTAAATAAATCTTTTCTCACCTTAGCAAATATTTTTTGAGTTTTGAAAACAGTCTCAGAAATACACCAAATTGTCTTCAGCAGAAGAAAAAGGATGCACTCCAAAGGCTGCAGCTATTGAAAGCACAGAAATACAGATATTCTTTTCACATATCTCTCATATTAGCCAATCATACCTCTTCCCTCACTTTTTTCAAATCAAAACCCTTCCCCCCTCTGCCCTGTCTGCCTTGTTTCCATAGCAACCACCTCCTGGAAGACCTCTCATGTTTGCAAATTCACACAACAATGTTTCAATTGAACTCTGAACTCTCAGTGCACCTGCGTATCCAGTGCAATCTTTCATTAAATGTTTCTTCCTTGACCATTCAAATTACATCTTTCAAAGAACACATCCATGCACCCTAACTTTCTGTTTTCAGAAATGGAAATGCACCAATCACTGCTAATGAATCATTAGCATTGTAAATCCACAGTTTTTTTTCTTTAGAAACTCCTACTGTTTCAACTGCCCTTTCATTACCACACTTCATCTGACTGCAGAACAACCTTCTTCCACCATGTTTAACGTCTGGATTGTTGGACATAGTTACATCCACTGGGCTCAAAGGTATGCTGAGAGCAGAAATTTACACAACCTCAATTTACAAGATGTGGAAATTAAGTGGTTGGGCCAAAGAGGATTAAAATGTCACCAATTGATACCATTGGTGAAAACCTTTATGCATTTGCCAAAACCTGACCTGTTAATAGTGCACTGTGGAGGTAATGATTTGGGCACTTTGACAGGGGTAGGTCTGGAAATGCTTTTAAAGGACACCTTGGAGCAATTAATGGCACTTTTTCCTCAAACTGCCTTGGTATATTCCAATATATGCCAAAGACAGAAATGGAGGTGGTCCAACCAATTTTGTCCACAAATTGAGAAAGCGAGGAAGCATGTAAACAAATCTGTTTCAGCTTACATGAGAGACCATGGAATGGGCTCTCTGTACAACAATAACTTGCGTTACTACATGCAAGATATCTACAGAGGAGATGGAGTTCACTTCTCAGATGAGGGCAACAGAATTTTCATTCTGAATTTAAGACTCTGCATTGGTACCTACTTATAAGTACCTAAATGTACCATAAACCCAAAAGCTCTTCTCAGAGCTACCCTACATCTGATCACTCACAATTATTATTTTTCTCTAACTTTTTTCACTAATTTTCCACAAAATTCGCTCCCCGGAGCGCTACCCGGTTCGCTAACCGAAAGCTAACCTCGCGGAATTTTTTTAAAAAAAATTTTTTTTCCGCACATATAAGCCTCCTCAGCCACGCTCAGAAAACCTAGGGGGTCAAGATAAGTCTACCATGACCCCTTCTACCCATTCTAAACATTATTTGCCCTCCATCTTGTATCTTAATGCGAACGAAACACAAAATGGTGGACTCCCGTGACGCTTAAGGTTCGCTAACCGGGCAGCTTCCCGGAAAGCGGTCCTAAAAAAAGGCGGGAAAGTAATTTACAGAATAACGACTAGAAACACTCTCACCAAATATAGATTAGCTCATACTACATAACAATCCCTTCCATTCTCACAAATTTCATTGAAATTCCATTTAGCCATTTAGCCTGTAGACCTCTCCAAGTACCGTGAGGTAAATTACTTCACAAAACACATCTGAATTGTTGGAATTGACAACCAATGAAAATGTTACTTTCATTTTCTACTTTTATTACCTGACATTTGATTGGTTATATACCTGTATATATATAAAGGGAGAGAAGGAAACACAGCCATTTTGACTACTACTTCTTGTTGTACCTCCTATTTCAAAAGCTTCAAAAAACTTCAACTTCTTTGTGAAGGTAAGTTATAATTTAATATATTGTGCACTATGACTTAATATAGTAGACTTTTTCTGCTACATATACACTATCCCTCTGTAGTAGTAGTGTCTTGGTTAAATCACATACACTTTTTTTTAGTCCTATTTCCACTCTCATACTATACACTGCCAAAAGATAAATTCACTGATAAAAACTGCCTATCTAAAATTAATCCCAACAGTGCCCTATCTCTACTAATATATATTTTTTTAATCCAAATTTCAGGCAAAATGGAAGGCGAGCAGCAAGTTTCATTTTCGATTGAACTGAAGGAGAGCAGCCAAGACAAACTTGATGACTTTATGGATGACAGTAGAGACCACGAACTTCTACAATGTGTTGAAGCAGTAGACAACTTGCTTCAAAATGAAAAACAATTACACCCTATAATAAATTATGACATTTCTGACAATGAAATGTTAGAAAATTTAATAAAGTATGAAACACAATCATAATAAAAAAAATAAATAAATAAAGAAAACAAAAAAAAACAAGAAAAACAACAAACAATTAACATACAGTATTAGAAAAGTCTTTCATTCTTTTATCCATAAAGTTCGCTGCCCAGAAAGCTATCCGGTTCGCGAACTTGGCGCTTACCACGCAAAAAAAAATTTTTTTTTTTGGACCCTCCTAGGCCCTTTTAAAACCTCCACATAAAACCTAGGGGGTCAACGAGGATCTACTATGCCCCCTTATGGTAATTTCCCCCTTTGTTTTGGCCTCCTCTTGTCTCTCGATCCTACCGAGAGACAAGATGGCGGCCGCTCCGGACTGTTTAGAATGTTGACAGACACCGGAGGGCCAATCAGCTTCTCATCGCAAAGTTCCGTTACGCGAAAGGTTCGCGAACCGGATCGCTGCCCGGAGCGCTGTTACAGATATATATCTTGATTTAAACGTTAATTTCTCAAAATCCACTGAAGCACATATATTGAGACCTAGCAAAGGCACATCGGGCTAACAGTCCCTACAATTTTGCCAAGTTTCGTGAAAATCCATTCAGCCGTTCGGGCTAAAAGTGAGTCCAACCGCCCTATGGAAATTAACATGGGAAAAAGGCGTTTTGGGACCCCCCTTTTTTCTCGGCCCCCCCTCCACAAAACCCCCCCAAATTTTCAAGGTCTGCTCAGAAACAAAATGTGCCATTTTCCTGAAAATTTCAGCCAATTCCGTCCACGAACGCAAAAGTTATTAGGCATAGAATTTTCAGAAATCCCATAGGGAAAAAATCCTAACTATATATACCTACTGGCGACCGCCAGTAGGTAATATATATATATATATATATATATATATATATATATATATATATATATATATATATATATATATATATATATATATATATATATATATATATATATATATATATAGTTAGGATTGGCTACCATAGGAAATTCCGAACATTCTATTGGGAATAACTTTGGTGCCGATTTAGGGATCTGCCTGTAATTTTCCTTAAAATGGTCTTGCTGCGCTCCGCTCCTTTCTTGCAAGTTTCGGGGGGATTCGTGAAGCGGGGGCTGAGAAAAAAGGGGGGTCCCAAAACGTGGTTTCTCCATGTTAATTTCCATAGGACGGTCTGACAAGTCTACAGCCTGAACCGCTGAACGGAATTGCGCCAAACTTGGCAAAAATGTAGGGACTGGTACGCAGATGTGCCTTTGCTATGTTTGGTGAAAATTGCTCCAGTGGTTTTTATGAAAATTAAGTTCAAAAACACATATATATCTATAGGCGCACTGCCGGCGCTCCCCGGTGCGCGTACCGGGGAGCGCACCCGGGTCGCTACGGGAGTGCGTGAGCAAAAGCTGATTGGCTGTCAGGTGTCTGTCAACATTCTAAACAGTCCGGAGAGTCTGCCATCTTGTGTCTCGGTAGAATCGAGACACAAGAGGTGAAAAAAGAAAGGGGGATATAATTAAAAGGGGGCAAAGTAGACACCCCCTGACCCCCTAGGTTTTCTGAGGGGGGCCTAGAAGGACCATGAAGGGCTAAAAAACGTTTTGTTTTTTTTTAAATTTTGCGGGGTGAGCACTGGCGGCGCTCCCCGGTACGCTCTCCGGTACACGCACCCTGAGTGCACCATGGGGAAAAAGAGTGTAAAAAAAATAGAGAAAAAAAATGTTGAGTGTTGCATTGCTGGAGTGTGTCAAAAAAATGATGCAACTCCAGCAATGCATCCTTTCACATGGGGCCAGGCCAATGTGAAAGGGCCTGCATCAGTCGTACGCCTGCTGTGATACAGGCGCAAGATTTGGACGCAACAGCGTCATAAAAGTGACGCAGTGATATCTCTTAGATTTCACTGCATCACCTCTACGACCCTTTCTTACGTCAATACACCCCTTTTGTATACATTACACCTGACGTAGGTATAATGTGGAGCAGGGGTTTACAAAGTGACGCATCTACCTAGATGCGTCACTTTGTAAATATGACTGAATAAGGTGCATTTTTTACAGCACTGGTGCGTCACAAAAAGTGACGCACCGGTAGCGTAAAAGTGACGCATGGCCTCATAAATGAAGCCTTTAGTCTTCTACTCATGCGTCATATTTAATATATGACACAATATGTTGCAAGTACTTACAGATACGTCAGTATTTCAGATGTATCTGTAAGCGCAAAAGTGATGCATTGCTGGAGTGTGTCACAAAAATGATGTAACTCCAGCAATGCATCTTTTCTTACCCTTCCACACCCCCGTTCCTTTTCTACATTTTCTTTGAATATCCACATTCCCCATGTTCACTCTCCTTCTCCTTACTTTCCTTCCCCACACTCACCTTCTTTCAGTCCCCCTACTTCACTTCCTTTCTCCTCTCATACCTTTCTGTTCTTTCTTAGTCATTTTCCTTTCATTTATCAATGCACTCCACTTCACTTACTCTTTTTCATTTTTTTAAGAACATAGCTCTTTGATGAGAATTGGAGGTAGTTCTGAAAAGTACTTTTTTTCTTCTTCTTTTTTCTTTGTTTAGAACAAAAACACAAACAGGGAATGGAAACTGCTCAACAGGAGCAAAAAAAAACCCAACAAATTTAGGGCTGGGAATGGCATCAATGGTTCTCCAATGCTCGAACCATGAGCAGAACACTTTGTTCCCCATAGCAAAGTAGCTGATCACAGTCTCTGCATTTAAGGACGCCTTTGTTAAAAGCAGGCTGAATGTTCGGAATCAGCTCTTGTGATCTCCCCCTCACCGATGTTGTTGGTCCTCCGGTTGATGTAGAGGCCCCATCCCTGGGAGCCTCTTGTGCTAGAGCCCTAACACTCTCCGGGCATAGTTCTGGGGGTGCCTCCTTTCTACGTGGCGAATCATAGTTGAATTACCAAAACTGTACTTCTTTCAGGGGTCTCCACGGGAAAGTACAGTTTGGCAGATTTTACATTCAACGTTTGGTGCATTCACTTTTTTATGCCCATCAGGTATGGAAAAAAATTTCCAGATGAAATGTTCTTGCACCTTCGGCTGAGGAGGCTCTTCATCGATGAAATCATTGGTGTCATCTTCACTGCTGGATGGTCTGCCAGCCATGATAATCTACGATATCCAACAAAGAACCGAGAGCAAAAAGGCAGGTCTTGCAGTAACAAAAGTGAAAGGTGAAGGAAATGGGTGGGGATTTCATTCTTTGTAAAAAAAACTGTTAGCAACCAATGAAAAGTGTTATTTTAAGGTCACATGACTTGACGCGCTTACGCTGCGCGCACCGAAGCGCTTCCGGGGGAGCTTACGCGGCGTGAACGTAGGCGCTTCCAGGGGCGCATACGCGGCGCAAACGTAGGCACTTCCGGGGGCACTTACGCGGCGCGCCTAAGTGACGTTTCGATAGTTTCACGGAAATGCAAAATCATTTTCATTTCGTAAATCAAAAATACTGCTTTTATATGTATGGTACTAAATGTCTTGCGTTATTATTTACTTTTCATTCATATTTTTTTACACAAAGGCAGAAATAGCGCTCTGGGTGCGCTCTCCGGAGAGCTTACCGGTGCGCGAACCCTGGGCGCCCGAGGAAAAAATGATAAATTAAAAGAAAAACATTTACAAAATATTATTATAAAAAAAAAATATTATTTAATACTTACACAAAACAACAAATAAAAAATTAAAAAATCGTAGGTTACAAACTCGATATAGAAAGGAATTAGCTTTAAAAAAACCTTTGAAATTCAGTGAAAAAAACAGAGGTTTCACAATCGTTATAGTTAGGAATTAGCATTTAAAAAAACCCTTGAAATTCACTGAAAAAACCATAGGTTTCCCACCAGTTATAGTTAGCTGGACATTTTACTCATACAAAACCATTGAAATTCCCACGTTATAGTTAGTTGGACTCACTATAACTCGCGCGCCCGCAATCCACTGCTGATGATGTCACATATTACATCATTCATGACATGGTCAGTGACATCACTGATGACATCACTGATGATATCTCAAATGACATCATTGATGACATCATCCAGTGAATGTGTGTTTCTGTAAAAATAAAATGTTTTACATATTGAAGAATGAGTGTATGTATGAGTGTATGGATGACAGATTTAGTAGGTGCGTGACTAACTGTAAGAGTAAGTGATTAACCACATCGCTGCTGTGGTTATTTCTCCCCTGTGCTGGAAATTGGAAAGCTCCTATATTCATGACGAGCTCAGCTCGTCATCAGCACAGCTCAACTGTGCCTCATGACGAGCTGAGCTCGTCATGAGCATGGAAAGGGTTAAATATGTCTTACTGAATGCATGGGTTAGTGACTGAATGTGTGCATGAGTAGGTCTATTGTTGTGTAAGCTGCTGCATGTGTTGATTAGTAGCTATATGAGTGGCTATATGGGTTATTGATTGGTTGCCCAAGTATTTATATGTGAGGGTGAGTGTGTGGGGGTGGCTGGGAGGTGTGTGACTCTGTGCATAGATGTGTGAGCAGTTGATTCACTTGGTGTATGGGTTCAAGAGTGCATGTGGAAACAGCTGTATGGGCGGTTGACAGTGTGCATGGGTGTGTTGGTGACTGTATGGATATCTCATTGCTACATGTCCAAGTAAGTACATATGTAAAACACAGTGTATGTGAGAGTTGGCATATATTAATGACTATACATGAGAGCCTGTGACTGCGTAAGTGACTGTATGGATCAATGTCTACAGAGTAAGTATGTGTTAGTATATGTTTGAATAAGTAAGGTTATGTGTGTATAACTGTATAGATGAGGAAATGGGAGTGTGATTGATACTTTGCCTGACTGACTAGGTGTGTGAGTAACTCCATGAATGAGTGGCAGTGTGTGAGTATCTCTATAGGTGTATGAGTGCATATGATAGTGTTGTATTGTTTAGTGACTGTATGTATGAGTGATTGTATGAGTAAATGAGTGGATGTGTGTGTAGACTAACGAATCAGTGAGTGCGTATGTAGTAACTGGTATTGGTATGTCAATGGTTTCTGGAATGGTAGTCTGTATTTAACACTGGATATATCAAAGGTTAGATTAGAGTGTGAGGAGGTGCATCGTATTATCACATGAATGATGTCATCAGTGATGTAAACAGTGATGTCATTTGAGATGTCATCAGTGATGTCATCAGTGATGTCATTTGAGATGTCATCAGTGATGTCATCAGTGATGTCACTGACCATGTCATGAATGATGTAATATGTGACACCATCAGCAGTGGATTGCGGGCGCGCGAGTTATAGTGAGTCCAACTAACTATAACGTGGGAATTTCAATGGTTTTGTATGAGTAAAATGTCCAGCTAACTATAACTGGTGTGAAACCTATGGTTTTTTCAGTGAATTTAATAGGTTTTTTAAATGCTAATTCCCAACTATAACTGGTGTGAAACCTATGGTTTTTTCAGTGAATTTCAAAGTTTTTTTTAATGCTAATTCATAACTATAACTGGTGTGAAACCTATGGTTTTTTCAGTGAATATATATATATAAAATAAAAAATATGTTGAGCACATGAATTGGTTTTACATTATTGACAAGGATTAGATAGCACCATTGATTTGCCCCCAAAATTGTTTTTTGAATAACATTTTACCAATACAACGCAGGTCCTATGTACAAGCACTCAATTTCACTACTGAACCCTCACTATTTCACAAAATACGAATCCTCTATCTTGCAAATGTTTATATCAAGCATTATCAAAAAGCAAGACACAAACCAACAACAAAAAAACTCAGGGCCTTATTTATAAAGGCCTTGCGCCATCAGTGCGTCACTTTCTTCCCATGTTAAAAGTGACGTACCGGCACCACAAGGCAATCATAAATAAGGGCCAAATGTAAATACCATTGATTTGCCCCCAAAATCGTTTTTTGAATAACATTTAAGAAACACTGCGCAGAACGTATGTACAACCACTCAATATCACTTTTGAAACCTCACTGTTTCCCAAAATACAAATCTTCTATCTTGCAAATGTTCATAGCAAGCATTATCAAAAAGCAAAAAACAAACCAACAGCAAACAAACTCAGGGCCTTATTTATGAAGGCCTTGCGCCACCAGAGCGTCACTTTTTTCCCATGTTTAAAGTGATGCACCGGCAGCACAAGGCAATCATAAATAAGGGCCAAATGAAAATACCATTGATTTGCCCCCAAAATCGTTTTTTGAATAACATTTTAGAAACACAGCGAAGATCCTATGTACAAGCACTCAATTTCACTACTGAACCCTCACTATTTCACAAAATACGAATCCTCTATCTTGCAAATGTTGATATCAAGCATTATCAAAAAGCAAGTCACAAACCAACAACAAAAGAACTCAGGGCCTTATTTATGAAGGCCTTGCGCCACCAGAGCGTCACTTTTTTCCCATGTTTAAAGTGATGCACCAGCAGCAGAGGGCAATCGTAAATAAGGGCCAAATGAAAATACCATTGATTTGCCCCCAAAATCGTTTTTTGAATAACATTTTAGAAACACAATACAGGACCTCACTGTTTCACAAAATTCAAATCCCCTATCTTGAAAATGTTCATAGCAAGCATTTCCAAAAAACATGCCACAAAACAATAAAAAAGAATCTCAATCTGCTTCCAAATCTGAGGTAATGCAAGTGACATTATTCTAAATGGTTCAAATATATTTATTTAATGAGGCAAACACTAATAATTACTTCTCACAAATATAAAAGCCATTCTTTTATCCCAAAATCGTTTTTTAAATAACTTTTTACGTACACAGCACAAGTCCTATGTACAAGCAATCAATTTCACTACTGAAACTTCACTATCTGCTTCCAAATATTCTCCATAGAGCAAACAAGTCTCTATCTAAATTAAATGAATCATTACTTACCTTTACAAATGCTTTGGGAGATTGAGAACAGTGTCAGACACACACACCAATTTTTCTTTAGCAGAGCAAGAGGTGTGCACTCAATACACTGAAACCAAGACTGGCATAGAAAATCTCTAATTTTACACACATATGCCTTATTTCAACCAATCAAAAGTCTTCCCTCACTATTTTCAAACCAACACCCTCCCCCCTCTCAGACCTTTCTATCTGTTACCAAAGCAACTCCCTCCTAACTGAACTCTCAGGTTCAAAAGTTTATTCTACAATGTTGCAAATTAAGTCAGCAAGGATGTTTGACCTCTCAATACACCAGCTTATCCAGGGCATTATTGCATTTAGTGACTTTTTCTTAACCATTCAAATTGCTTCTTACACACAACACAACCATGCACCCTAACTTTCAGTTTTCAACTATCTGAATCCACCAATCATTGCTTGTGATTCAAGAGCAGGAAAACTCCACAATTTTTTTGGGGGAAAACTCCTATTGTTCCAACTGCCATTTCATTCCCACACTTCATCTGACTGCACCAGAACCTTCTCTCAGCATGTATTCTGTGTGGATTATTGGACATAGCTACATCCACTGGGCTCAAAGGTATGCAGCTAGCAGAGATTTTCACAACTTTGATTTATCCAATGTGGAAATCAAGTGGATTGGCCAGAGAGGATTGAGATGTCACCAATTGATACCATTGGTGAAAACTTTTATGCATCTGCCAGAACCTGACCTTATAATTGTGCACTGTGGTGGGAACGATCTAGGCACATTGACTGGGGTAGGTCTGGAAATGCTTTTAAAGGACACCTTTGATCAATTGATGACACTTTTTCCACAAACTGCCTTGGTATATTCCAATATATGCCAAAGACAGAAATGGAACTGGTCCAACCAATTTTGTCCACAATTTGAGAAAGCACGGAAACATGTGAATAAATCTGTTTCTGCTTACATGAGAGACTGTGGAATGGGTTCAATATACAATAATAACTTGCGTTACAACATGCAAGACATCTACAGAGGAGATGGTGTGCACTTCACAGATGAGGGGCATAGAATATTTCTCCTGAATTTTAGACTGTGCATTGGAACCTACTTGTAGGTACATAAATCAGCCACAGAACCCAAAAGCTCTTTTCAGAGCTACCCTACCTCTGATCACTCAAAACGATTATCTTTTTCTAACTTTTTCTCTATTTTTCACCAGGGTACGCTCCCCGGTACGCTCCACGGTGCGCGTACCGGGCGCTCCCCTCGCGAATGTTTTTTTTTTTATTATTATTTTGGCATATATGCCCCTCCTAAACTCCCCTCATAAAACCTAGAGGGTCAGGAAGTGTCTACCGTGCCCCCTTCTACCCATTCCCAACGTTGTTTGTCCTCCATCTTGTGTCTCAATTCAACCGAAACACAAAATGGAGGACTCCCGTAATGCTGCCGGTGAGCGTACCGGGGCGCGCACCGGTAAGCGCTCCAAAAAAAAAGGTGGGAAAGTAATTTACAGAAAACCACTGGAGACACTTACACCAAATGTAGAATACGCCCTACTACATAGCAGTCCCTACCATTTACCCAAATTTGGTGGTATTCCATTGAGCCATTTGGGCTGTAGCCCTGTCTAAATATCATGAGGTAAATTACATGACAAAAACACATATGAAACTGTTTGAATTTTCAACCAATTAAAATGTTACTTACATTTTGTACTTTTTTTGCTGACATTTGATTGGTTAAGTACATGAATATAAATGAATACTGAGAGGGAAACACAGCCATTTTCACTAATACTACCTGAAGTACATTTGGAAAAATTTTTGACAGAAAACTTCAACTAATTTGAAAAAGGTAAGTTGTTAATTTGAAAGGAGAACTATGTTATGCACTTTAGGTTAATTTGGGAAAACGTTTTCAGATAGTTATATACTGTCCCTCTGTAAGAGTTAGACATTGAGATAGCCTTGTCTATTATAATTATGGATTGAGATAGGCTTCTCTGGTATAATTATGAATTTACTTAGGCTTCATCACAGGCACTTTTTAATAGTTCTACTTCCTGCCTAAAACCATACACTGCCCAAAGATAACTCACAAGTACCTATCTGAACTTAAACCCAACAGTGCCCTATCTCTACTGATATATTTATTTGTTATGCAATTTACAGCAAGAAAATGGAAGGACAACAAAATGAAATTAATATTTCATTTGAAATTCATATGGAAACCAATCCTAAAGTAGACATTAATGAATTAGACTTTTTGGATCACTCTCTGGACCAAGACTTAGGTAATTGTGTAGAAGAAATTGAATCATGGAATCCAAATGAAGACATACCAGATGAATTAATGTTGGAAATTCTTTTAGATTTTGAAAAACACAGCAATACATTTTTATTTCAAAATTAAAAATTTTTGAGACATTATTCTTTTTTAGTTACATAGTAAGTTTGCTCATAGTTACTTCCTTACTCCCACTATATTATCTCCAATGTGTCTTTAACATCTCTTTATCATCTCCTGCCTCCATATTGTTTCTGCTTTCCTGACAGACTATGGTATGAATTCCATATACCACAATAACTTCTGTAACAACATGCAAGATATCTACAAAGGAGACGGTGTATATTACATTTTAGACTCTGCATTGGTACCTACATGTTGGTACTTAAATAAATAAAAAAACAACAAAAAGAACAATTAATAAACATACAATTTTTCTCTGCCCCCTTATGGTCAATTCCCCCTTTGTTTTTGCCACCGCTTGTGTCTCGATCCTACCGAGACACAAGATGGCGGCTGCTCCGGACTATTTGGAATGTTTACAGACACCCGAGAGCCAATCAGCTTTCCGCGCGCAAGTCGCGTGGCGCGCCCGGTGCGCTCCCCGGTGCGCGTACCGGGGCGCGCTTACAGATATATATATTTTTTTGAACCTAAATTACTCAATGTCCACTGGAGCACATATCTTGAGACATAGCAAAGGCACATCAGGCTACCAGTCCCTACAATTTTGCGCAGTTTGGTGGAAATCCATTCAGCCGTTCGGGCTAAAAAGTGAGGTCGATCGCCCTATGGAAATTAACATGGGGAAAACACGTTTTGGGACCCCCCCTTTTATCTCGGCCCCCGCTTCACGAATCCCCCCAAACTTTCAGGGGAGGACCGGGGCACCGCAAGGCCATTTTGAGGAAATTTTCAGGCAGATTTGTCAACCGGTGCAAAAGTTATTCCAAATAGAATTTTTAGATTTAACATTGAAAAAAATCCTAACTATAACTACCTACTGGCGACCGCCAGTAGGATATATATATATATATATATATTCACTGAAAAAAACCATAGGTTTGACACATGTTATAGTTAGCTGGACATTTCACTCATATAAAACCAATGAAATTCCCCCGTTATAGTTACTTCAGCTAACTATAACTCGCGCACCCGCAATGCACTGCTGATGATGTCACACATCACATCACTCATGACATCATCTATTAAATGGGTTAGGTTTGAAAATTACATATATTTTATATATGTAGATCTGAAAGTTGGTTGAACAAAAATGTAGTATATAAGTGTATAACTGATGCCTTTTTTGGTAAAAAATAGATTCTATAACTGACTGATTAAATATATCTAAATGAGTACATGGGTTACTGAGTAATATTTAAATATATACATATCTGTATCTGTGTCTGTCTATCAGTTTCTATTTTAGTGGCTGAATGTGTTGATGAGTAGCTATATCACTGAAACATTATATCTATATAGGTTATTGTTTCTTTATTATTACCAAGAGTGTCTCAGTGTCTAAGTGTTACATTAAGAGTTTTTACATATTGCATATATGCCTGAATCAGTGACATACTATTCCTATATGTTGGAGACAACATATGTGACATATTAGATGTTATCAGTGATATCAAGAGTGATGTCACTGACCATGTGATGAGTTATGTAGTATGTAACATCATCAGCAGTGCATTGCGGGCGCGCGAGTTATAGTTAGCTGAAGTAACTATAACGGGGGAATTTCATTGGTTTTATATGAGTGAAATGTCCAGCTAACTATAACATGTGTCAAACCTATGGTTTTTTCAGTGAATTTCATAGGTTTTGTAAATGCTACTTCCTAACTATAACGTGTGTAAAACCTATGTTTTTTTTAGTGAATTTCATAGGTTTTGTAAATGCTACTTCCTAACTATAACGTGTGTTTAACCTATGGTTTTTTCAGTGAATTTCATAGGTTTTTTAAATGATACTTCCTAACTATAATGTGTGTAAAACCTATGGTTTTTTCAGTGAATTTCATAGGTTTTTAAAATGCTAATTCAGAACTATATAGTGAATGCAACCTATAGTTTTGTCAATAAAGTTCTGGCAATATTTTTTTGGGAAACAAACCGTTTTCTTGACTGTTCAGGTTGTATAGAGACTCCTTGTAAAGCGGTACTGAATTAGAAAGTACCTACCTTGCCTTATTTTGAACGTATTGAAATGTGTCTATAAAAAGGGAAATAGCCTTTCTAAACTTTCGTGCGCGACCCGGTGGGCGCACTCTCGGCACCAGTTGCCAATAAATGGACATCGCCTTTCTCAACTTTCGTGCGCGACCGAGTGCGCGCACCCTCCTATATATTTCGGGAAAACTTTGCAATTTAAACTCATTGAATTTCTTCATAGACCCCTCAAAGAACTTATAGTATGTCAAAGAGACTGTACCTAGGCTTCTTTTTTATTGTTATGAAACTTTTTATTAAATGGAGCCGAATGTCTTTTTAAACTTTCGTGCTTGACCATTGCACACACCCTGGTATATTTTTAGAAACATAAAAGGTTTTATACTTTAACAATTGTATGCTTGAATCCAGCTCAGAAGATATACAAAATCAGGATGTGTTTAGATTTACTCCTTTTCACGTTTTGAAACTTCGCTGAATTAGACCGCTACTTCCAAATGACGTACGTGACCAGATACTGTCACCGCGTACACGTCCTGAGACGCGCATGTGAAGTCATGTGACTTGAAAACAACACTTCCAATTGGTTCTTAGTAGTTTCTATTCTGGAATTTACACGGAGCACTCCACCCACTTCCCTCACTATCTTTTCTACTCTCAAGAGAGAACAACGTCCAACATCTTTCGGAAGACTTTGCTGAAATGGCTGCCGTTCCGTATTCATCTTCCGAATCTGAAGAAAATGATCCACTACCTTTAAGAAGAAAAAAAGAATCTTTCATCTGGCAATTTTTCACTTATCCTGCAGATCAAAAGAAAAGGAATGCGCCAAAAGTAAACTGCACGATATGTAACTCGGTTCTCTCAAGAGGAAATCCGACAAAAAAATATTCCTTTTCCATACATACCATGATCCGGCATGTCAAACAAGTGCACCCTGTGCATTTTGCAAAGGCATCGACAAGAGCCCTGGCCACGCTATTACCATCAGAGGTGGCCAGCACATCTTCTGGTTGACGACCTGTATCTCCATCGAGTGCAGAGATGGACTTGAGACCATATTTAGCGAAGGTGCACATGAAATGCAACGACTGTGGAGAAATTCTTCTGTACGGAGAGCAGAGCCTCAATCTTATTAAACTAAAAATTGAGAGTCATGAATGCTCCGAGAAAAGATAAATGTTTTCATTTCATTTTGATCCTGTGTCACAGTTGAAATTGTCGGTGCAAGTTTAAAAAATCAAAAACAACATAACACTTGTTTTAAAAAAAAAAAAAAAAAGTTCTTTTCAGAACTAACTCATTGTACCAAAAAGAGCTCTATTCACAAGCTGAAGTATCAACGCATTTTTTCAGGACAATTATGCAAAAAAGTGACGATACTTCCGAATATTATGAAGGAGACGTAATACATTATCATCAATTTCATCCACAGGACACTGCCGATAAAACGACGATAATAGCCTTCATAATATGATCTATGAATTGCAACCGAAACCTACGTTACTTGTCTTTACATCTAACATTAAATTCGATTGCAATTCATAAAGCATATTATAAACGCCGTTATCGCCACTATATCTGCAGTTGTCTGCCGATAAAAGCGGCGTTAATGTTTTACCTATCCTTGAAAATATTCTGCTGCACCTTCTTGAAAACGGCATTACATTGCATGCCGTAAGACCACTTTGCATATGTTACGTATAGTAAGTTACCGCCATATTCATGAAAATCGGCATTTGCGAGTCTGTAATAGCGAAAAAAAGCGAATCGCTATTCAGAAATCGCAATCCGAATTCATGAAGAATTGCGATAAAAAAAAGCGATTCGCACGCGATCGCAAATTCCGTTAGCGATTACCGATAATCGCAGAAAAATCGCTATTTTCGGCTACCCGCGCTGGGATTGCGAACTCGCAAATAGCGATATCGCTATTTGCGATATCGCTATTTGCGAGATCGCAAACTCGCGAGATTGGGAAAACGGGAAGTCGCATTTCGAGCCCAGTGATGACATCACAACCAGGAAGCTGCCAGTTCCTACCCCCATTCTCCACAGTGAGGCTGACTGAGAGGGAGCAAGTTGGAGAGCTGCAGCAACACAGGAGAGAACTACAGAACCACAACTCTGCTACAATGTCTGAGGAACCTGTACCTGGCACCAGCAGCTCGTCTGGGCGCAAAAGGAAACTAAAATTTTCGGAGCAGGAGCTAGAACACCTGATAGAGGGGGTGGTGGCAAACCATGAGAGACTGTTTGGAAAAGATTCCAGGAGGGTCCCTGAACAAGAGAAACGCAGGATATGGCAGGGGATTGCCTCCACTGTGAACTCTGTGGGAGTGGCGGACAGGTCCCTAGAGGAGTTAAAGAAACGCTGGTATGACCTCCGAGGCCATGCCAAGGAGAAGGTGGCGGCGCGCCTTGGAGAGTCCTCGGGCACTGGAGGAGGAGGACCAACTGTCCCACCCAATACTGCCATGGAGGACCAGGTGGGGGACACCCTGGAGAAGGAGGCCTGTGTAGGATTTACACGACTAGACTCATCCCGCACCACCCAAGACACCCAAGGTAAGTGGCATGCGACTGCGACCCTGCCCCCTATGGATGTCCATGACCAAATAGGCTCCCCTAATGTCCCATAGGCATGCCATAGTTGCACATCAAGGAATTTCCTGAAGCATTGTGGGAGATGTAGTCTGGCCACAATGTTGTAGTACCACAATGCAGCCAGACAGGTCCCAAAGCACACAAAGCCACAGCCATTCAGGGAATGTCACCCAGCATGCATGTAGCAACTGCATGTCTGCCAGATACATGCAACTAATGATCCACCACTTACCCCCACAGGTGGCGAAAGCAGCGATAGCGAAAGGCTGCAAATCGATGAGGAGGTCCAGGAGGAGGAGGTGCCACCACCAACCCAGGCACCAGCCCCTGCCGCTGCATCAACACCAGCAGCCAGATCCACCTGCAGTGTCCCCCCTGTGACTGGTGCAGCACCCACAGCCACTGCCAGGCCAGCCACCATTGTGCCTCCTGCTACCGCTGCACCACCTAGAGCCGCAGCCAGGTCAGCTACCATTGTGCCCCCTGCATCTGGCACACCACCAACACCAGCAGTCACACCCCCTGCATCTGGCGCACCAGCAACACCAGCGGTCACACCCCCAGCAGCGGTCCCCACAACATCCGGGCCCGCGCCAGTTGCCACACAGCGGCCAGCCACAGACTCAGGACAGCAGGGCAGGCGTGGCAGGTCACGCCAGCACTCCACTCCAGCAAGCAGGCGGGCCAATGAACAGGGACTGGCGCGTCTCAGCGTTGAAAGACGCATGTTGCGGATACACCAGCGCCAGGCACAACAGCAAGGAGCTATTCAGCTGCAGCTCCATATGATAGGGCGCAATGTGGCCACAGTTGCAGGCCACATGGACGGAATGAGGGCAGCCATGGCAGGTGTGGGGGAGCGATTAGACAACATGACTGCAGCCATGGCAGGTGTGGGTGAGGGAATGGCCCGCATGGCTGCAGCCATGGAGGCCAACACCGCTGCGATGTCGACACAGCGCAGTGCAGCACGCCGCCGCCACCGCCAACTTATGAGCCGGCAGGCCTCATACAGCAGGGCAAGTTATGTAGCTGCAAATGCAACTTCTCTGTTGGCGCGGCGCTCCCTGACACAGCAGCACCAACTCGTACAGTGCAGTGAGGACATGACCAGGGTGCTGGAGCACCTCACCACGGCCATCATTGCACTCCACCCTCCAGCAATACCATCCACTGTGGGGGGTGATGATGCTAGTGAGGGGGCGTCCAGCGTCAGCAGCCACTCAGCCTCACAGATCCCACCACACAGCCGCAGCACCAGGCCCACGCCAGGTCCTGAAGCCCCGGAGGAGGATGCCCCTCAGAGGCGCTTGGGCGCAACGTGCAGTAGGCGCACCTGAGAACTTCAGACTATCATTGGCACAGGCTGACGTTAAGCCTGCCATGTTCTAATACACAACAGTATGCTGTAATACTGTTTGTGGGAGTTATTTGTACTGGAACCTTATTTATTTTTTGTGAATTGAACAAATACATTTATTTTGCTACACACATTAGCGTTGTGTCATCATTACATTTTGCATGCATTGTTGATTTGTGGGGTGATGGAAGAGGTTGTACTAGAAACTGTTCACTGTGATGTGGTTGCGACGTCTGTGCCCTTCTGCTGGGTTCTCCCCATGTGCATGGCGCGCATGTGCAGGTGGCTGGTTGTCCCCCTCAGATTCACTGCCAGAGATGTCAACAGGTATCCGGCGCTTGGTTGCAATGTTATGTAGTATTGCGCAGACAGCCACAATGCGGCAGCACATTTCAGGACTGTAATACATGGCCCCACCTGTCTTGTGCAGTATGCGGAACCTGCTCTTGAGCAGGCCAAATGTCCTTTCTATGCAATTCCTTGTCCGTATGTGTGCAATATTGTAGCGCCGTTGCTGGGGTGTAGCAGGGTTGAGGTATGGGGTCAGGAGGTATTCACGGAGTGCGTAGCCACTGTCACCTCAATGAAAGGAGCAGATGGTGATTGCCTGTGCTGCGCTGTTACATCTTAGCAATGTGACATTTTCAACAAAGTGTACTTACCAAGTAGGTGTCCTTCCCCAAACTCTCCCCTGACCAGTCGTGTGTGGAGGCCGCTGTGCCGGAAAATGAAGGAGTCATGGGTACTCCCTGGGTACTGTGCGACAATGTCAGTGATGTATGTCTTAGCATTGCAGACCATCTGGATGTTGAGGGAGTGGTAGGACTTTCTATTGCGGAACATATACTCCATGGCAGCTGGTGGTCAGATGGCGACGTGGGTACAGTCTATGCATCCGAGCACATGTGGAAAATGGGCTACATTGTAGAATTGTAGCTTGGTCATGTCCAATTCCTGTTGGCTGGCGGGGAATTTGATGTGACGTGTAGCTGGGTGACCATGGCGTCAAAAAAAGTGTGGAGGCAGCGTGACATGGTGGACTGGGATATCCCCCCAGCAGCCGCTACTATCCCCTGGAAACTCCCGGAGGCCAGGAGGTGCAGGCTACACAATACCTGCACATGTTTTAGCACCGCATTGGTACGGCTTGTTGGGTGCTGCATCAGGGGGTCAAGGTCCTGTATTAGCTGCATTATCATTTCCCCATTCAGCCTGTATTTAGCATATATCTGCTCTCTGGTTTGGCCCAGCAAGGTGACCCGCTGGCGGAATATCCTGTCCTGGATCCTGCGTCTCCTCCGTGCTAATCGCTCTAGCCTTCGACGCCTCACCACCATGTACATTCCTGGCATTGTGGGACTCCTAATGCTGCTGATGATGATGGTCCTTATGTGTGATTGGTCAGCCAGAACCTGTTGGTGATTGGACAACGGTTTTTTGAAAGTTTTTTTTGCATGGTTTTATGGTTACCGCCTGCTTTGAGTTGTCCTTATTTTGCGCGGTGCAAATTGCGATTTTTGGGTTTTTCGCTATTAGCGATTTTTCTTGAATACCGATTGCGATTATATAGCGAATTCGCTATTATTTTCACAGAATCCGTGGTTTATCGCATTTTCCGATTCGCTAATGCTCACCTGCCGGGATTCTGCGAATATATTAGCGAATTCGCAATTCTGTGTTTGTGAATTCGCTATTTTGATGTTGAATGCCGATTACGGAAATTGCGCCCGCATTTGCATTTTCGCAGCGATTGCGGGCGCAATTTTACTTCATGAATCAGGCTGAACGTGACATGCAAAGTGGGCGTAGGTCAAAGCACATTCAAAATGTGGTTGGAGGACAAAACACCCTATCACAAAAAGAGGCGTTGCGAGAAAAAGTTTATCGCAAAACTGTTAAAGCCTCCTCTAATCAAACATTCGACATCATTAACATAACAGTGTAGTAAATAAAACTAAATCCACCCCGTCCCCTAATTACAAGGCGCACATTACTGTGTGAAAACAACTTTTGTTTTCACGCGATAATGTTAAATACTGAGGCTGTTTCAGGATTTACTATCACATATGTGTTCCCATTGATGTTAAAGCACTAACACCGTGGAAAATTCCACTGATAGCGGCGATATTTTTAACGCCGAGCACCGGCGATTATTATCGCTTAGAGGCCTTGCTATTATGAAGGTTTATCTCCTAAGTTTTTATTCTCAAACTGTGCAACGCGGCTCCCCTGTGCGCCGTAATGAGGTGCCACGGGGGCCACGCACACTCTAGAGTGACTAACCGTCCATAAATTCCACGGACATCCCTACCCTGTTATCTGTAATTGTGGCCATCAAAAGGAGCTGCGCTGCTCCCCTCTGAGAGGCCTCACTCCCACTGCTGCAGCGGCCTCGCAGTGCTCCAGGAGCACAGGAACAGCCCCTCCCACCCATTGTCCGTCTCATTACCACTTAATAAATGAAAATAAGCACTGAAGGATATTCAAGTATGTAGTACTGCTCCTGCTACAGCATACAGAATGCATTCTGTTAGGTATAAAAAAGTGAAACACCCACACTACAATCATATAGAACACTTCCTTTAAAGAAGCCTGTGAATAAGTTTAAAAGATCAGGTTAACCTTTTTTTACTCTCTCATCATTCTTAACATAAGTATTTACAATACTATATTAAACAATGCCATGGTTGTTGCTTTTTAATTTTAAGAATCTTGCAATCATTCGCAAAGCCAATACTCATGGCTTCTTTTTCGTGACAAAAAACTTGCAATATTACATATCTACATAGAATAACAGAAAAAACATAACACTACAAAGGCTGAACACTCTACTAAACACAGATGTGTAACCTATGGGGCAGATTTATGTTAACTGGCTCATACCCATAGATGCACCAGTTAATGTGCACCACAGCATGCTACTGCTCCGTCACCCATGGTGCGCCACATTTATAATGTAGCGCACCATGGTGCCAAAACAGCACAGATGCGTAACGCATCTGTGCCAAAAAAGTAATACATTGATAGAGTTGCGTCGCAAGTGTGATGCAGCTCCAGCAAGGCTCACCAGTGCACTATATTCACAATGCTGCGTCAATACCTACGCCTGCTTCAAGCACATGCACAGTTTTGAAACAGCATGGGCCTGAAAGTCACTGAGTGAAATCTCATGGATTACAGTCAGCCACTTTCAAGACGCATTCCTTCAGAGAAACACTTCCTTATGGTGCAGGGCTTTAGAATGTGACATATCTCCTAGATCCATAACGTTGTAAATATGGTACATTATTTGCACCGTCATTGTATTAAATAAAGTGACGAAATTGTGGCGCAAAGAGACATGCAATGTCATCATAAATCTGCCCCTATTCGTTTTAAAGTGCCCTCTAAATTACAACCAACACTCTCTTTGAAGAGACCCCCCAGTTTTTTTTAACACCTGTTAACTCCTCCCATGCTCATGACAGAGCCGCTCCGTCACGAGCATCGCCTGAGCTCTCCTCATGACGGACCGGTTTTGTCATGGCCTTGCCGCTGTGCTTGCGCAGCACTGATTTTGCGCCTCCATGACACGTTCTATTGACTAAGCGGAGCCATGACAGAACCGCTCTATCATGAACACACCTCAACCGTGGCTCGTGAAGGAGTGGCTCCATCATGAGCATACGAGTACCACTCAGCCCCCGCCCCCCTAACGCTGAGGCAGAATTGCCACTGCAGCAAAGGACTTAAAGTCCTGGAAAGAACACCATGTAAACATTTAATATCATTTACCACCAATGTTTTCATATATCAGTGTTGCTGAACTCACTCAGTGAAATGTCACTCATTTCATTAAATCACTTTTAAAGCATGCCTTATAACAATGCACCCAATCCTATGTGGAAGTGCTTATATTAAACAGACATTGCTATAGCCGGGATAGACAAAGAAATGACACAGTGATGTAAAAGTTTCTTTATTTTTTATACTTACCTAAAAAATAGTAAAAAAGTAAAGTAAATTTCTTTTAAAAACGTAGTATCTGTGGAAGAAATGTAAAAATAAGATTATAATGTACATTTCATTAAAAAAAAGTATGAGTCAATGAAACAGAAAGTAAAAGAAAAAAAGACCAAGGGAGAGAGAAAGAGACAGAGACAGAATGTCTACTATATAAATCAATAAATAACTTAATTAATAGAAAGACATAATAGCACTGAAAGAATGAGTGTCTAAACGAAAGTAAACTAAGAGAGAAAATAAAAGTATACTCAGTGATAGTACACAAACTAAACAGTCTCTTACAGAAACACAGTAAGAGTACAGGAATATCTTAAGGAGATAAATAAAATAAAGGAAAAACAGTAAGAAAAACAGAGTGAAAAAGGGTGAGTAACAGAAAGTAAACGGAGTACAACTAGACAAGCACTACAAGAGACATATAAATTGAAAAAAAGTAGGGTAAGAGAAGTAAAGCATGGGCCTTATTTATGAAGGCCTTGCGTCACCCATGCAACACTTTTAACATGTCAAAAATTGGTGCATCAGTGGCGCAAGGCTTTCATAAGTGATGACCTTTACATTTAAGTGTAAGAATTGAGCATAATTAATGTAAGCAAAGTAAGGAAACAAATATTAGATAGAGTAAGAGAAACAAATTAGGATTCTAGAACAAAGGTGATGCAAGGTCAATAAAGGTGAGTCACCATGAGACAACAGTAGGAAAAAACTGAAGTGATAGATAGACTGAATAATATAGTGACAGAAAAGATGTTACAGAAATAGGGAAAAAATTAAACAACACAAAATATGAATGAGTTAAACGGAATAAGTGTGACTAAACAGTACTGAGAAAGGAAGGAGATCAAACCAATAAGAATAAGAGAGAGGCAGAGAAAACTCTCGGATGTTATTAGTTGTACTTACCTTATAAATGTAATATCTGTGGAAGACAGTAAAAAAATCTGTTATAATACATATTTCTAAATTCAATGTAACAAAATAACTTAAACAACATATTAAATGGTTTATTTTTGCTGTCCTCAGAATACATTGATTTTCACTATAAACAGTGATTTCAATATTAATCATCATATAACAGCGGGGGAAAAAAAACACAATCAAAATGATTGTGTTTAAAAAACCCATACAAAATCTCCATACATAATATAAATACCTGAAAAAAACATGTCTTAAATGTTTTTCTCAAATTCGCAATTTCTTGAGTAAGCACACTACATCTTCCACAGTTACAAACTAATTAAACTATACAACCTATTTTTAAATATATCTCAACAAAGCCCTGTGCAAGTGTCTTCTATAAAAATCTATCTTAAATACACATTTTCTTCTCTCATACCTTTCCGCGTGGCCAAATTGTATAAGTTAACTCATTATCTTTTAAATACCTCCCCAAAAAACCTGCGTCCATATATGTTCTAAAATAATTATCTAAAGTACTCATTTTGTTGTCTCATATTTTTCCACGTGGCCAAATACTATGAGTTAAGTAGTTTTTTTCTGAAATTTCTTAATCTTAGTCTTATCTATTCTTTTCTGAATCTTTACAGTTAAAATTTGTAACATGTTCTATACCATCACACATTAAGTAAACTTGTACCTGATGTTATCACTATGCCAAATACAAATTTCATTTCTAGATTTGTACACCCTCAGTCACATGATATTTGTAAACAACAAAGTTTCATATCTTTACAGTATTAATCTTCCTACAGCAAGTCATTCTACTGAAATTTGGGTTCCAAAAATAGCAGATAGGAGTTAGTTAAGTCGAAAGGCAAACGTTTCTTAAAAGTCAATTGACTATCATTGCAAAGCGTCCAGCCGCTTGCACACTTCAAATAAGCTGCATAATGTCCTGATGATGTTGAAGGCCCTTCATGAAAAATAATGGCTACAGTTACAAATGTTCTTCTAGAAATAGATACTTGAGAAGCCACAAAATTTTTAATTAAAGTTGACAATTTACTCCCATCAGCTCTGCATCGTTGAAACATTAAAATTACATATTGTCCATATCTGTGGATAAATAAAGTTGATAACATTTCAGACTTACATTGAGAACAGACCATGTTCTGATGCGCATCTTTAACTAGTTTATTAAAAGACACTTCTTTACAATCTGGTAATGTTAAATATATAAATCTTTCACTGTGTATATCAGTAATACTTGAAAATTAGCAATTATCACACTTATGTTCCCATTTATAAGAAAGGCCAAAAAGACTATCAATATCTACACCTTCATCTTCCAAAACTGTAAATATATACATAATAAATTCCTGACAATCTTGCTGAATATTCTGAGAAAATTGATTTAGTCCTAAACATATGTCTAAAACATTCCTTAGTTCTGAAACACTTGCTACTTCACTGTCACCACTACTACATTTTTCAAATACAGAATTTAATGAATAGCAAAATGTTTGCTCCTGATTTTCTACAATCTGTTCCTTAACATTTTTGAGAAAAAAACAACATTAACTACTACATTTGCATAGCAGTTGACACCAGACCTGTTTTCAAACTTAAATCCAACAATCTCTTCAATACTAAGCTTTTTCTGACGCCTACCAACAACAGCTACATCTTTTTTTCTTCGTTTCTCGACTACTTCAGCACATTTTTCCTCATTTCTCCTTTTCTGACCAACCATACGCCTTTCAATTAAAGGATATTGAGGTAAACTTGAAGCATTTTCTCTTCTTAACCTATTATACTCCTTCACACAATTTAAATCTGCACTAATCTTTGTCTCATCATAATCAATTAGATAAAGTCCACATAAAGTTCTTACTCGCGATAAAGCAGCATACGCCATACCTTCTTTGAATACAGTGCTTCCAATATTTACCAAAGCACAATCTACACTTAAACTTTGAGATTTGTGAATAGCCACTGCATATGCCAAACAAATTGGAAATTGCTTCCGACTGACCTATAAGTCTTTCACAAGCAAAAAACGAGTTGAACACCGACTAATTTGTTGAACTTCCTCAATTCCATCAAATTTTATTCTTAAAAATTCAATCTCATCTCTATTTGTGTAATTGACAAAACCAACAACATTACCCATTGCTCCATTTACCAATCCTCTTTCTACTTGTAAATGTCTCCTTAAAATTATCCGACAATTTAAACATACATACAGATTTTTCTCTAAACCAGCAGTTTTAGATATAGTTTTTTGAAGAGAATTCAATTTTAACTTCAATTTTTCAGACAAAACAATAGTACTACCTACATGCTCTATTCTATCTTTAGCTTCCAGTTTCTTAATTTCTTGATTTTCTAAATTCAACATTTTCTCATTAAAAACTGAACATTCTTTGAGAGTTGGCATCAAACATATCACTGACTTATCTGCTACCTCTTTATTATATATTTTCTCAGGTACATTATCTTCATTAGGAAACAGTTTGGAAAGTAATCGTGTTCGTAGAGTTCCTTTCGCATCTTCAGTTAGTTTTCCAATCCTTATATCTTGAAGAATATTTCCATATTTAGTATCTTTTGCCTGTCGCATATTTTGAATCAGTTCAGTATATTTGAAATGTGACCATATGTTAATATTTCCAATACTGCCCAGGCACTTTCTGGTCTCCTCATGCGTAACAGTTTCAAATACAGGTTGTCCTTTCACAGGAGTTAGCTGCAATAGATCTCCAAAAACTATGACATGTTTACCTCCAAATAACACATCATACTCTGTCTTAAGTATCTGTTGCATTCTTAAATGCACAAAAGCAAGCATTAAATTGGATACCATGCTTACCTCATCAATAATAAAAGTTTCATTTTTTTAAGGACTCTAGAAACTTCAAAACAAGCTTCTCCAGATAGCTTGTGATATTGTAATTTATTTTCATGTTCAACTGGCAGCATCAGTAAACGATGTAAAGTAATACCTTTAATATTATGTGCTGCCAATCCAGTTGGAGCAGTAACAACACACAACAGTGTTGACTGAGTTCTTTGCTGTAGATATGTAGTAATTCCTTTAATTAGGAAACTTTTACCAGTTCCAGCTTCTCCACTTACATTTAGTCGAATAGGTTCAAATGACATACATGAGCAATCATTTCTCTCATGATGAAAGCCATGCTCAATGTGCTCTGTCACTTCATCATATATCTGTCTTTGCTCAAGATTAAATTGCTTCTTTAATTCTTCTAAGTTGATTACTTCCTCTTGACCTTGCTGCATTGCTCTTTCCACCTCATCCATGGCGGTGGCTGCTTCATTTTGGATAATTGGTTGTCCCAGTGGATCTTGACTTAATGAAGCCGAACTTTGACTACCTTGTGAACTATCTCTAGCAATCTCCGCTGCAATTGTTGCTTCTTGCTCTATTTCATCATTCAACATTTGGAGATAATTACTAAAAACAGGACATTCGATAGTACTTTTAGATGCGTTGAATGAATCTTCATAACTACCAAAGTCACCAAGTAGTTCCTCTTCTCTACACCACGGTTTAAAGAGTTGCAAAAGAGCAAAATAGTAAAATTCTCTTTTGTCAGGTGTATCACAACTCAGTTTCCGATGATTAATCAAGTGTTCTTTTCTTTGTTTCACCAGACATCCTTCATGTCCAATTACAGCATGTACACCTTTATCAATATTCTCTGTAATATTCCTTTTAAAAGTGTAGTTCTGAAGTATTTCATACAGACAAATGTTTTCAAGCATAGTACTTCTATTTGGATAGTATGTATCCAACATATTTGTTTTCAGAATGTCTGTACTGTTTGGTTCTTTCTGGGCTAAATATTCAATTTCTTGCACAGGTTTCAGAACACGGTTTCGTGTTTCTGCAAGACCCAAACTCACCCAGAGAATAGTCCTTGATTTTTCATAAAGACTTGCTGATGATAACCGATCACAACATTCATATGGTCCAATTTCTCGATGAGACAACATCTTCAAACTGTACGTATACAATTTCTTGCTTAGGCTCTTTTCATGAGAAATGTCTTCCCACATCTCCTTCAGTTCTGTCTTTTCAGATTTCGTGATGTAAGACATTACATATCGAGCCACAGCAATTGAGTTGTCTGCAACATATTGTATGTCCATGTTAGCATTCCACATGGACAAAATGACTGGGTTATAGTCATTTATATATTTGGATTCTTCACCTCTTCTTAAATTATACGTATTTTTAGGTGACCTTCTTCTGATATTATGTCGCAAACATGACATCAAATTGTTGACTCTTCCTTTTGAAAGTACCGGTCGTGCAAATCCAAAAGTACATTTGGTGTAGAATTTACTCTTTGATTTGAATTTTCGCCGACAATATTTTCCACAACGATGACTTTGAAAACGTAACACTTTTCCTCTTAAGTCCTTATCAGTTGTACTATTAGGTATGTCACAAGTGGCATACTGTTCAATAAAAGACAGTACAGTCTCATCCGAGTCTGTTCCAAATTTAGGAGCATCCATGATCCATAACAGCATATGAATATGAGGAGCACCTCTTGCTTGATATTCTTTTCTCCAAAAGAAATCCAGTACTTCACCAAGAGGCGGATTTTTCTTGTTTGTAATAAAAGACATCATAGCTTCAAATCTATGATTAAAATATCAGCAAACATTAACTGGATCTAGCGAACATAGTTCTCCTGGTGTCTTGTAGTTTATATTTTCTATGTTTGCATTCGCCTCCCGAAAAAATTCAAGTAAATCTTCCCAAGCATACTCTGCACAGCTTAGAGTTAAAAACCATGTAGGTGCTCCTAAGTTTCTAAGCATGCACTTCAAATCTCCATGACGACGGTACCAATACTCATTAGTACCACGCTGACAAGCCATTAAATTAATTAGGTGTGAATCCAAAACACTATCTTTCTGTTGCACTTTATCCATAAATTCCTTTGCTGAAATATTTTGCAGATGAACTCCACTTTTTAAGATATGGTTTACTGCATAAGACAGACCAGATAAGTCACTCTCAAACAGAAGATGAAACAAATATGGAATGCATTGGCGAAACCTCGGATCTTCTGCATATAATCTTGTTGTCCGGTATTCAGATGCAGGAATATGCATAGGTCGATCATCATATCGTGTACCTTCACCTGTAGGGAATAACTGTGGAAAACAACGACCTTCCAAACTTTCTTCCCACACACTAATAGGATTTCCTTTCGCTTTTTTCATCTGAAATAATTCGATAGCATCCCAGTATTGCTTCTTTGGAATGCAGTGGATGAACACTGTAATGTTCATAAATTTCTTCACTTCTGGATAAGTCAACTTTTTCAATTTGTCCAATAGACAAATCATTGTCCTCTTCTTCACTTACTTCTTCTTCTTCTACGTATACATCTTTATAGTACTTATTGTTTTGGACTAAATACAACGTTGCCTTTTTGACTTTTCTAACATCCACTAAATCTTGCCAGATTTTCTTACTCTTTGTAGGTACACCATTAACTAGAATAACTAGAGGTTCCTCTTCTACATTTTCAACACCAATTGTTTCCATTTTTTTTTTAAATCAAGTGGCAAATATACAACTCTACCCTTTAATCCTCTTTGTAAATCTGAAGGATTTAATTTGCCAGTCTTAGGCTCCATACGAACAATAGCCTGTAAAAAGGATGTACACATTGAATCAGAATAGTCTCATAAGTATTTAAATCCATCAATTCTGATGGAATATTTATCAACCTTAGATTATTAGGGACACCGATCAGCAGGCATTTTATTTTCATTTAATTTATTATAACAATATTTACAAATACGTTGCTCAAAACCCAAATCAAAATAGTTTTCCACCAACAAATAAGTTGCAAAATCTTTCCATTGACTATTACTTTCATCTTCACTTTTTAAATATAAATCAACTAACCTAGTTTGACTTTTGTAATTAATGCGTCGACAACAGACACAAGAAAAATTTGGTTTCTCACCTGCAATTACCTTAAACTTTATTATTTCCTGTTCAAAATTTTCAATATTAACATTTCCAACATTTTCTAACACATGTCCTTCTATAATTATATCAGTTTCTGTATTATCTTCCTCTGGACCAAAATAACTTACCTCAATTTCTGCACAAATCTTCTTAACATCTAATTCACACCCATGCAAAAGAGCACTATTTAACTGTTTAAGTTTAAGTGCTGTTCAGTGATGTCATTTGAGATGTCATCAGTGATGTCATCAGTGATGTCACTGACCATGTCATGAATGATGTAATATGTGACATCATTAGCAGTGGATTGCGGGTCCGCGATATATAGTTAGTGCAACTAACTATATATGGAATTTCAATGGTTTTGTGCAAATAAAATAAGGTTTTGTAAATGCTAATCCCTAACTATATATGGTCTATAACCTATGGTTTTTTCAGTGAATTTTCAAGGTTTTGTAAATGCAAATTCCTAACTATATATGGTCTATAACCTATGGTTTTTTCAGTGAATTTCATTGGTTTTTTAAAAGCTAATATCTATAGCTGTAAAATATATTCTTTATTACGTGACGTATCACGTAGCCCGTGAGACGCCTCATGATGCATCGCATAACCATGACGTATCTTCTCTGCAGCGCAAACCAAACCCAAAACGTAAGCGCGCCAGAGCACGCTTAAAGATATATATATATTTTTTTAACCTTAATTAGACAAAATCCACACGTGCACATATCACAAACGTTCAAAAAACACAATATGTCGGACTCCCGTTACGCTGCCGGTTAGCTGCCCGGTTAACGTACCGGGAAGCACCTTTACCGCGAAAAATTGCATTTTTTTTTCTTTTGCCCCGCAGGGAACTTTAATAGCCCCCTCATCAATCCTAGGGGTTCAGGAGGGGTCTGCCTTACCCCTTTCATTCATTTACACCTTTTTCTTTCCACGTCTTGTCTCTCGATCCCACAGAGAGACAAGATGGCGGCCGCTCCAGACTGTTTACAATGTTAACAGCCAATCAGCTTCTCCTCAGACTCCCGTTACACTGCCGGTTAGCTTCCCGGTTAGCTGCCCGGTTAGCTGCCCGGTTCGCGTACCAAGACGCGCCTCTACGGCGAAAAAACCGGATTTTTTTTTTTTTTTGGGGCCCCGTGTGGCTCTATAATATCCCCTTAGTTATCAATAGGAGGGAAGAGGAATGGCTGTCCTATCGGTTCCCCGAATCAAGGTACAGTTTATCAGAAGGAGATAGGACACTTGTGACCACTTATTCCAAGAGATTTGAAAAAGCCCTCATAAACGCTGCGTATCTCGAGAAGCGGTATATCTTATTCTCCGCCCCACGCGAGCGTTATGGCAACAGTCATTGGGCTTAGTCAGTCAGTGTCTTGCCAGCCTCAGCCCGAGGCGATCTCTGGTTTTTTCGTGGCAGTATCCAGAGAAAAGCGAGTTACCCCACAGAAGCTGAGTGATGAATAAAAAAGTGTGCAGGTGATTATAGGTTTTATTCAGTTCACTTGACCACTTATTAAAAATTATTCGGTATGCTCTGGGGATAATTAGGAATCCTTAGCATTGGTCAATTGGACAAAAAAATATTGTCAACATGTTTCTGCTCTGTCGGCCCGAGGGTCTAAGAGCTTTCGTCAGGACAAATAAACAAGAAAACACAGAGTGAATAAAAAGTGATGCCACAATTATGACATAAAGGGACTCTATTATTTAATAGTCTTACCCTTGAAGGTTTTCAAATACCTAGGGATTTAAGAGAAATGTTAAAGAATAGGGGGTAACTGATGGCCATTTTACTATTTCATATTAGAAAAGTGGTCTTTAAGACATGCATTGTGTCAATATGCTTATTGCATAATTTCTACAAAAATTAGTGTAAGAAAACACACAACAAATATGACATTGTGGTGAGTTAGAACAAGGGGAAGAAACGGCGATATCACAGCAGTACACAGTTAAATTTATGGTAATGTAACACGATTAGTTTACCAAGAGCGCTTTTGTAGCGAGGGGCGATGGAAATGCAAAGTCGCTCTCATTCGTGAATGGGCATTGTACCTCGTGAAGAGGTCTTACCTTAAAAAGAAATCTACCGCATTTCAGCAGGAGGATACAGGCTGCAGAAACATCAAAAACGGGCTGTGATTAGGATGTGTGCCGGTAACTGATACACGGCGGTAGAGGTGGAAACACTCACCCGCTCTCGAAGCGTGTTCCGCGTCTTGTGCTGGCTCTGCCTCCTGGACGCTAGGAGCACGCTTTCGATGGCGTTTTCACCATGTTCAATCATGGAGAGAGAAAGCGGACAATTGTTATGTAGCAAAAGGGGCCCTCTCAGAGACAAAAAAATGCAGTTAGCTCCCTCTGATTTAACAATAGATGATTTTTGGGTGATTAGCATGGTTTATCTACATTTACCAGAACTTAAAAATAAGAAATTATAATTAAGTGGTTTTTTGAAAAATCGGCAAAAGAATGTCCAACGAGATGGTTTACATACCATTTGCTTGTCACTTTAATATTAATGTGTCACTTTGATGTGTGGAGCCTGCAATTAGATTCTTAAAGCTCATATTTTGCAGGACTTGTGTTGTGCTTAATGATTCAGCGTACAAAGTGATGCCATGAAATCTCGTCATTCAAACCAAACTTATTAGTTTTAAGACGGTCCACCCAACGTTGTTCTTTCTCATATAGTATTTTTTCTGCGTTGGGTGTCGCTTCCGATATCTTTTCTATTACCGTCCATCTCAGGTCTTCAATGCTGTGATTTTGTTCAATGAAGTGGGAACAAAGTTTGGTTGTATTCTTTTTTAGGCGAATATTACTTTTATGTTCCCCTATGCGTAATTTCACCTTTCTGCAAGTCATCCCAATGTATTTTCTATCGCAAGGGCAGGTGACCATATAGATTACATGGGATGAATTGCAGTTACTGTGTTGTTTCTGTGTCAATTTTAGTGTAGGGGACAGTTGTAAGGTTTTTGTACTCGTAGTGGATTTGCAGGCCAAACAGGATCCGCATGGGTAGTGTCCTGTTACTGGGACCATGTGGGCATTTATTGTGGATTTCGCCATGATTGTTTTTCTAGGGCGCGTGTGTACCAACATATCCCGTAGGTTCTTTGTGCGTTTGTTTGCCATGCGTGGCTTTGGCCATTTGAATCTTCCAGTATTGACAATATGCCAGTTTTTGTGGATGAGTTTATTCACCTGGTATGAAGCTGGACAAAAGGTGGTTACGCATGTCATGAGATCCACAGTTTCACTTTTTTCGAAAGTTGTTAGGAGGTTTTCTCTAGGTTGATTCATTGCTCTTTTTCTGCATTTTGCTATGGTTGATGTCTTGAACTCCCTTTGCAACAGTCTACTGCTGAGTTCATTTGATTGTGCCAGATAGTCCTTTTTTTGACTGCAGTTCCTTTTCAACCGTAAAAATTGACTATACGGTAAATTGTCCCTTAACGGTTGAACTATAGTTTCGGGTATCGGATCAGTTATAGAACCGCTCTCCAAATTTGCAGATCAATTCCTCCAACCATTGGTTAAAAAAAACCCCACATATCTACAAGATACCAGAGATCTGCTAAATCAACTCAAAGACCGATCCTTTGATTCTACCACAATGCTCCTAGTAGGACTGGACGTCGAGTCCTTATATACAAGCCTACCCCAAAAAGAAACATTAGACATGCTGGAAGACGTTCTATTCACTGAGAACTGGGACTTCAGGACAACGAGACACTTTGTCCTAGAGTGTTGCCGGATGGCACTCACTGAAAATTACTTTGAATTTGAGGACCAGTTATTCTTGCAGAGCCACGGAACCTCAATGGGAAGTGCCTTTGCCCCTTCGGTGGCAGGGCTCTACGTGAGCAATTTCGAAACCAACCATGTATTGACACAAACCAATCCTTACGTTTCCAGTATACTCTACTGCAAACGTTACATTGATGACGTTCTCTTAATATGGCATAACAACCAAGACCTAAAAATATTTGTGGATTGGCTGAATACCCGTGATCCATGGCTTCGCTTCACATATATGGCTGACAAAGAAAGCATTGACTTCCTAGACCTGACTATATACTCAAAAGAGCTGAAAATAGAAACCAAATAATTCAGGAAACCAACAGCTAAGAACAGTTTATTGTCCTACAAGAGTTATCATCCTCAACCGTTAAGGGACAATTTACCGTATAGTCAATTTTTACGGTTGAAAAGGAACTGCAGTCAAAAAAAGGACTATCTGGCACAATCAAATGAACTCAGCAGTAGACTGTTGCAAAGGGAGTACAAGACATCAACCATAGCAAAATACAGAAAAAGAGCAATGAATCAACCTAGAGAAAACCTCCTAACAACTTTCGAAAAAAGTGAAACTGTGGATCTCATGACATGCGTAACCACCTTTTGTCCAGCTTCATACCAGGTGAATAAACTCATCCACAAAAACTGGCATATTGTCAATACTGGAAGATTCAAATGGCCAAAGCCACGCATGGCAAACAAACGCACAAAGAACCTACGGGATATGTTGGTACACACGCGCCCTAGAAAAACAATCATGGCGAAATCCACAATAAATGCCCACATGGTCCCAGTAACAGGACACTACCCATGCGGATCCTGTTTGGCCTGCAAATCCACTACGAGTACAAAAACCTTACAACTGTCCCCTACACTAAAATGGACACAGAAACAACACAGTAACTGCAATTCATCCCATGTAATCTATATGGTCACCTGCCCTTGCGATAGAAAATACATTGGGATGACTTGCAGAAAGGTGAAATTACGCATAGGGGAACATAAAAGTAATATTCGTCAGAGATTGGCCAGGAAAATGAACTTGAACTAAAACTGGAACGAGAGGCCTTTAAGAAGGAAGTTGCTTGCTGGTACTGGCAGATATTGGAGATGGAGGATGGGATATTCGACTTACCAGAGACCCTGTGGAAGAATAGCTTGCCAAGGATTGCTACAGAAGACCAATGGCAAGTAACTATGAGCATGCTATATAGAATTGTTAAACCTGCCAATCTAAGGCGAAATGTTTTATTTACTATCCACAGGGCATACTGGTCTCCCTACAGACTTTCCAAATTTAAGAATGGAGGACTGGTGGAATGTTCAAAATGTAAAGTCCCAAATGTTGATGACCTCCATATGTTTGTATCATGCCCGAATATCAAAAAATTTTGGATTGACGTAAGTAACTCCCTCTCCAAATCACTGAATCAACCTATTGAGGTAAGCCCCGAGCTAATTATTTCTGGGAGATATGATTTGCAAAATAGAGTTTTGGGTAACAATGTAAGACTTATTTTTTATGCCATGTTATTAGCACGTCGGGAGATATGTAAGTTATGGGTCTCACCACTCAGTCCAACTTTACTGGACTGGATATTAGCCATGAGATATACAGCAAAGTTAGATATGTTAGAAACCTCTAAAAGGAATAGAGGTTTTTGGATACCCTTCCTGCTAAATTTTGGTTAAAATAATAGTTATGTTGAAAGTCCAATGATTAAGCCCGTGCCTGTCTCGCTGGTATTTGGAATCGTTAGCAAGGAAAAGAGATGGTGGAGAACACACATCTTGGGTCAGATGGTCAAGAAGGAGTCTAGAAAGGGGACCAGACTCAAAAATATGTGCAGTTCACGCCCCATTACTCTAGAACCAGCCCAAGAGACAACAATAGCCCAGAGGTTGGAAAGTAACAAAGATATGGGCGGCAAGACGGCAAATGAGGATATAAAAAAAGAAAAAAAAGAAAAAAATAAATAAAAGTAATATTCGCCTAAAAAAGAATACAACCAAACTTTGTTCCCACTTCATTGAACAAAATCACAGCATTGAAGACCTGAGATGGACGGTAATAGAAAAGATATCGGAAGCGACACCCAACTCAGAAAAAATACTATATGAGAAAGAACAACGTTGGGTGGACCGTCTTAAAACTAATATGGCTGAGATACCCGCCACCCCCTCTCAACACAATCCCCAAGGATGGGAAACCGGAAACAGTTCTGAAGTTTTTGGAGACGGGAGGGAGTGACCCTCCCGGGCCGTATTTATTAAAATATGAAACAAAATTAAAACATTAAAATAAACAGTTTCATATTATGTACAATTTCATTACCACATTGCGATGTTTGGCTAACCTTAACATATCCTCTAGTACAAAGGTTCTCCTAGCCGAACTAACATCCTACCAAACATTTACTTAACTTTTGAAATTGTACATCCTAACGTTTAAGGGCCAACGGCAAGGTCGTAACCGGTGTCAAGATCCCTAACCCAGACATATCCCCCTCACTTGTGAGGGGCGGCACGGAGGCTTACCTCAAGTGCAACTACCAATTTCCCTTGACTTGACGGGGGCCCCAATAAAACTCGACGCCACTTAAAGGTCGTACGAGGACTCGTGTGAGGTATCTAGAAGGTAGCGTAGACCCCCCCCAAACCCCACACAACTTACCACATCTGCCGTCGCAGACGTACTGGCCCCGGGAAATTCCCCAGGAGGGGGCTGTAACCCCTCCTACCCATGAAGGGGCCTTGACCGCCTTCCCTTTCCTTTCGGCGACCCATCCTTAGAAGGGACCGCCTCCCCGTTGAGGGGCCAATGGCCACCTCCCCCGAGCGCCCCCATCCGTAATGGGTGACGCCCACTCATAGGGATCTTCCAATTAGTGCTCACCGATCATGACCTTACCGCCCGACCAAAATAAATACGACATGATAACTAAATAACTAAAGACTAAATATAACAGACAGTAGCAACAACAACTTTATTCAAAGCATGCCTACTGATGAACACTAAAGCAGAATTACTTTATTTGCAAAACATAACACAAAACGATCATTCTTTATTGCATACTCAAAATCTTCACGATAATACCGCAACCTGTAAACGAAAATAAGAATTATAAATCAAACTTTATTTAAAACCACTCGCTGTCTTCAGGGGCTGGTGGGTGGGTCAAAAATGGCTCTTCGTTCCGTCTCGAGCTCACGTGCAGCGAGGAGGTGCAGCTTCAGAGCACAGGAACAAGAGGATGCTTTCCGGTCTTGTTCCTCCTTTTATCCGTCTTCAGGGCGGGCGTAAACCCGCCCCTGCCTGCCCCAAGGGCGTGGCCAGCCGCGTCAGTGTCTAGGCCAACCCACTCTAGGGCGGGAAAAGGCGCGCCCCGGCTACGCCGCTTCGGGCATACCAGCCGAGACTCGCCTCCCGCCCAAGATGGCTTCCCGGGGGGATCGTGGTACTCTGCCATACGTTCGGGGGGACCGATTGGTCGCCCCTTGCCATATGGCTGAGATACCCGCCACCCCCTCTCAACACAATCCCCAAGGATGGGAAACCGGAAACAGTTCTGAAGTTTTTGGAGACGGGAGGGAGTGACCCTCCCGGGCCGTATTTATTAAAATATGAAACAAAATTAAAACATTAAAATAAACAGTTTCATATTATGTACAATTTCATTACCACATTGCGATGTTTGGCTAACCTTAACATATCCTCTAGTACAAAGGTTCTCCTAGCCGAACTAACATCCTACCAAACATTTACTTAACTTTTGAAATTGTACATCCTAACGTTTAAGGGCCAACGGCAAGGTCGTAACCGGTGTCAAGATCCCTAACCCAGACATATCCCCCTCACTTGTGAGGGGCGGCACGGAGGCTTACCTCAAGTGCAACTACCAATTTCCCTTGACTTGACGGGGGCCCCAATAAAACTCGACGCCACTTAAAGGTCGTACGAGGACTCGTGTGAGGTATCTAGAAGGTAGCGTAGACCCCCCCCCCAAACCCCACACAACTTACCACATCTGCCGTCGCAGACGTACTGGCCCCGGGAAATTCCCCAGGAGGGGGCTGTAACCCCTCCTACCCATGAAGGGGCCTTGACCGCCTTCCCTTTCCTTTCGGCGACCCATCCTTAGAAGGGACCGCCTCCCCGTTGAGGGGCCAATGGCCACCTCCCCCGAGCGCCCCCATCCGTAATGGGTGACGCCCACTCATAGGGATCTTCCAATTAGTGCTCACCGATCATGACCTTACCGCCACAGGACCGGATAGTTGACCGGCTATCCGGACCCCCCACCACACTCCTACCTAAAGGTCATGTTTAACGTCTTCAGCCAAGCTATGAAGTCTCCTATGAGTAACTCATTCCCCATCCGAGACAAATGAACACCATCCCCCAAGTACATACTGTCATCATTAATACATCCATGCGCGATAGAATGCAGTGCATTGGCACGGAACAACCTACTTACTTTGTTATTAATTTTTCTCACAGAGTGATTTAAAGCAGACACCGAAAAAGCCCCCCGCCACACTTTCCGTGGGATCATATGGGACCATGCAATCGTGCACCCTGGAACTCTCCTCGCTAACCAACTTACAGTGGAAAGCATCGCTTCCAGGAGAAGTCGTCTACCAGTGGTGACCAAATCATTGCCCCCAAGATGTACTATGACTACAGACGGCGGTGACCTCGTCCGCCCTAGCAAACCCTTGAAAAATGATTGGAACTGGTCAATACAGAGACCGCCCTTTCCGTAGAAGGACACCCTGTACCCGTATTCCCCAGCCACGTGCACCATGTCACCTGCCTTGAATACGTCCGCGGCACGCCTCACGTATGAGTGGCCCACGACCCACACCTCCTTTTTAACAGCCGGTGATGTCTGACCGCTGGCCCGGTGTTGGGTCGACTGCATAGTCCGCCCCGCCTCGTAGGCTTGCGTAACTGAAAACCAAACAAAAACAAGAAGCGTGAGTACATCATTACGGCTTCACAACATGTGCAAACGCACATACCTTTTATAACAATTGGAGGACCAACGCCCCACACGTTTAACTTGTTCCACATTCAGACCCCTGGCTGTAGCCTCTGTAGCAGCCCCTATCCGAAAGGAATGGGTCCCAAATTCACCCGGGTTCAAGCCCGCAGCTGTAATCGACATCGCAAGCACCCGCTGAAACTGAAACCTTGTCAGTGGGGTGGCGTCAGCGTGTCTCAACAAGGTCCCCCCCCATGATGCCACCCTTTGTGTTAAATAATCCTCTAAACACTTCACTGGGCACATGGACGACCCGGGAATCCTGCGTATAATTATGCATTCACCCATCCCACTCTGGTCGGTTTTGGACCTCACAAACGAGACAGTCATCGTCTCCCCTCTGATCTGAACGTGCTCTGCGCACAGTCCTCCCGTCACATCCTGCTTGTTCCTTGCCACTAATTCGCTTACCCGCATAGCCCCATGGAATGCCAGCGTAAAAGCGGCTCGGAATAACACTGTCTCAAACTGAGACGAACATGTTGTAGGGAGTCTGGATAATAACTGGGCCAACCTATCCAAACCTATCGGGCGCCTCTCATCTACTCTGCGACCCTCAAGGCGTTGCCACCCACGTAGCGCTTTTTGCACAACGAAAGACGCTGTCGGGTCCTGGATCCCATGAGCCCTAGCAACAAAGGAAATGGCAGCCCGATGCCTCTGGGCCGTGGCCACCGTTTTCCCTGCCAGATGTAATGACATCAGAAAGTTCACAACCCCTTCCTCCTGGCCCCAAAGCTCCTCTCTAGCAGTCCCCAAAAAGGCTAAATAGGACCGGAACGCCCCTTCATATGCCCTCCTCGTCCTGGGTGCTAAACTCTCTCCCACGAGGTTACGAAGTTCGGGGCACCGAGAGACCAAAGAGCTTCGGGAAAGGGTGCCGGCTCCGGGTCCGCTGTGGGCAGAAAACCCCAGAAGGCCTGCATACGAAAACGAGAAAGGGCATCAGCCGCCTGGTTCATGACCCCAGGGACATGTCTTGCTTTGAACAACACATTCAGTTGCATACACAGTAATACGATTTCCTTGAGCAGCCTCAAAACCCATTTGCATCGTGCTGCCTGACTATTGATACACTCAACCACGGTCATATTGTCAGACCAAAATACCACAGAGTGATCTCTGAACCCTTCGGGCCATGTTCTCAGGGCCACGAAAATGGGGAAAAGTTCCAGGAAAGCAATGTTACTTGTCAGTCCACTGTTATGCCACCATGCCGGCCATTTTCGTGCAGACCATCGAGCACCGAAAATGGCACCAAAACCCACACTCCATGCCGAATCTGTCCACAGCCCCAGCTCCTCAGAGGACACGGCTGGTTTATTCCAGACAACTCGACCATTGAAATCCGCCAGAAATGCCAACCAAATGCGCATGTCCTGGCGGACCTCGGCCGAGAGCCTCGTGCGATGATGGCCCTCCTTCAATCCGCCCATGGTTTGAGCGATCGAACGGGAAAAGGGGCGGGCCATAGGTATAACTCTCAGGGCAAAATTCAACTGGCCCACTAACTGCTGTAACTGATGCAGCTTAACCTTAGCTTCACTCAAACACATTTGCAGGGATGCCCTGAACTTTAACACTTTATCACTTGGTAAACGGAAACAACCTTCTCCGGAGTCTAACTCGATCCCCAGAAACTCGAGGCAAGTCGAAGGACCCACCGTCTTACCTGGTGCCAATGGCACGCCAAACTGATTCATTAAAACACAAAATGCAGCCAAAGCTTGCCCACATTCCGGATCCCCGGCTGCCCCCAGGAACAAAAAATCATCGAGATAATGCATCACATGTTGAAAACCCGTCTTCTTTGTGAAGACCCATTGTAGAAAACTACTGAATTTCTCGAAATAGGCACAAGAAATTGAGCATCCCATCGGCATACATCTATCCATATAATACTGACCCTGAAACAAGAAACCTAGTAGACGCTGATCGTCTGGATGTACCGGGAGCAACCGGAACGCTGACTCGATATCAGATTTTGCCATCAGCGCCCCGGGCCCCAGGCGATTCAAAATGGCCACGGCCTCATCGAAAGATGCGTACCGTACCGAACACATTTCCGGGTCTATCGCTTCGTTTACGGAAAGACCACGTGGGGCTGACAAATTATGTATCAGCCGAAACTCACCCGGGTCCTTCTTGGGGACCACTCCTAAAGGCGAACAGACAAAGTTAGCAACCGGGGGTACACTAAACGGACCGGCGACTCGACCTCGAGTAACCTCCTTCCGGATCTTTTCCTGTACTACGGTCGTATGCTGCAAGACCGATATCTGATTTTTGCATTTTTCCACACCCTGAAAGTCCCCCACTGGGATGCGGAAACCATATGAAAACCCGTTCCGCAACACCCCAGCGGAAGCACGATCCGGGTATTCACTGAGCCAGGGAATCATTGCCAAGGTATCAATCGGGGTAGGTAAAGGCGCCCCTCGGACTATGTTAGACCTGTTTGGCACCTCCTCTACCCCCGTTATCACCCGTTTTGGCTCTGCACGTGGACTCAGGATGGGATGATTGCCCACACCCACTACACTCGTGTTTAAATTTGCACGATCCCTGGGGCCTAGTACATTTACTCCTGTTAAAATTCCAACAAACCCCCTTTTTACCTGTATTACCGGTAGGCCTCGAGTGATTGTCGGTACCTGATCGAAAAGGCGTCCCCGCATACTGACGGGAGGATTCGCCCACATTACTCCCTACTAATGGCACTTTCAACATACCAGTCTCCTTCATTTTGGACCAGGACACAGAATCATAACAATCCCAAGTTAAGTTTTTATCATGTTCTTTTGCTTTTCTGAAAAGATTATCATAGCAAAACCAATGATTACCCTCGTGTGATACCGAGTACCCCATGATCCTTGACTGATAACTCGGCAATTCGGGTAGCAATTCGGGCCTCCGTTCTCCCAAGATCGATGTGAAAATCCCCCATGCCTTGCCCCAATTGCCAACGTTTTCATTAACCTTAAAGGCGGCCATCTTTGCGCGCCAAACACTCGGATGCATGAGATCCTTCTGACCTTTAACATGCTCCATCTCATAATGATCAGTAAGCAACGAGAAGATGTTTACATATTCCCCTGCCCATATCTTTTCTTTAATAGCTAAAGGAACATGCTGACCCAACCTCTCCCTTCGAGAGGGAGCCGACTCTTCCCTCGCAATCGGCAATGGCCGCTTACCTGAACTGGACGCTGTCTCTGCGACTAAAACCGTCCCCTGTGGCTTCTCTACGACCGCAGCCGGCGTGGATACCTTCGCTGCTTCACGCGTTTCCCGCAGTTGCTTCATTAACACCTGCGCGTCGACAGCCGTGGCGCCCTTGCTACTCTTACCCAACCACGCTGCTACTTGTGCTGCCAGCTCGGGCGGCATGTCTTCCCCGGACACGGGGGTGACCACCACGGGAATCGGATTTCCTTCCTCCGGCACAGGAGTGGGTGCTTCGAGCGGGGCACTGGGACCCGGGGTATCTCCCCCAGCTGCTCCTCTCCTGGGCCTCTTGCCTTTTCCTCCCGGGGCCGTTCCCTCCAAAGGACGTTTCGGGCCCCCTTCCTCATTTTTATCCATCCGCCTCTTTAGGTCAGTCATCTCCTTCATGAGAACACGCAGCATCTGTTCGGTAGTCATTCGCTTTCCCGCCTTCTTCGGCATTCTCCGACCGAGTATCTGTAAAACAAACGAGAAAGATTACAACGCTCAAAAATGGCTCTTCGTTCCGTCTCGAGCTCACGTGCAGCGAGGAGGTGCAGCTTCAGAGCACAGGAACAAGAGGATGCTTTCCGGTCTTGTTCCTCCTTTTATCCGTCTTCAGGGCGGGCGTAAACCCGCCCCTGCCTGCCCCAAGGGCGTGGCCAGCCGCGTCAGTGTCTAGGCCAACCCACTCTAGGGCGGGAAAAGGCGCGCCCCGGCTACGCCGCTTCGGGCATACCAGCCGAGACTCGCCTCCCGCCCAAGATGGCTTCCCGGGGGGATCGTGGTACTCTGCCATACGTTCGGGGGGACCGATTGGTCGCCCCTTGCCATAAGTTTGGTTTGAATGACGAGATTTCATGGCATCACTTTGTACGCTGAATCATTAAGCACAACACAAGCCCTGCAAAATATGAGCCTTAAGAATCTAATTGCAGGCTCCACACATCAAAGTGACACATTAATATTAAAGTGACAAGCAAATGGTATGTAAACCATCTCGTTGGACATTCTTTTGCCGATTTTTCAAAAAACCACTTAATTATAATTTCTTATTTTTAAGTTCTGGTAAATGTAGATAAACCATGCTAATCACCCAAAAATCATCTATTGTTAAATCAGAGGGAGCTAACTGCATTTTTTTGTCTCTGAGAGGGCCCCTTTTGCTACATAACAATTGTCCGCTTTCTCTCTCCATGATTGAACATGGTGAAAACGCCATCGAAAGCATGCTCCTAGCGTCCAGGAGGCAGAGCCAGCACAAGACGCGGAACACGCTTCGAGAGCGGGTGTGTGTTTCCACCTCTACCGCCGTGTATCAGTTACCGGCACACATCCTAATCACAGCCCGTTTTTGATGTTTCTGCAGCCTGTATCCTCCTGCTGAAATGCGGTAGATTTCTTTTTAAGGTAAGACCTCTTCACGAGGTACAATGCCCATTCACGAATAAGAGCGACTTTGCATTTCCATCGCCCCTCGCTACAAAAGCGCTCTTAGTAAACTAATCGTGTTACATTACCATAAATTTAACTGTGTACTGCTGTGATATCGCCGTTTCTTCCCCTTGTTCTAACTCACCACAATGTCATATTTGTTGTGTGTTTTCTTACACTAATTTTTGTAGAAATTATGCAATAAGCATATTGACACAATGCATGTCTTAAAGACCACTTTTCTAATATGAAATAGTAAAATGGCCATCAGTTACCCCCTATTCTTTAACATTTCTCTTAAATCCCTAGGTATTTGAAAACCTTCAAGGGTAAGACTATTAAATAATAGAGTCCCTTTATGTCATAATTGTGGCATCACTTTTTATTCACTCTGTGTTTTCTTGTTTATTTGTCCTGACGAAAGCTCTTAGACCCTCGGGCCGACAGAGCAGAAACATGTTGACGTTATTTTTTTGTCCAATTGACCAATGCTAAGGATTCCTAATTATCCCCAGAGCATACCAAATAATTTTTAATAAGTGGTCAAGTGAACTGAATAAAACCTATAATCACCTGCACACTTTTTTATTCATCACTCAGCTTCTGTGGGGTAACTCGCTTTTCTCTGGATACTGCCACGAAAAAACCAGAGATCGCCTCGGGTGAGGCTGGCAAGACACTGACTGACTAAGCCCAATGACTGTTGCCATAACGCTCGCGTGGGGCGGAGAATAAGATATACCGCTTCTCGAGATACGCAGCGTTTATGAGGGCTTTTTCAAATCTCTTGGAATAAGTGGTCACAAGTGTCCTATCTCCTTCTGATAAACTGTACCTTGATTCGGGGAACCGATAGGACAGCCATTCCTCTTCCCTCCTATTGATAACTAAGTACATTAAGCAGCGCGCAGCTGTGGGAACTTTGTCTCTGACATTCGTCTAAAACAGACATTTTGTCAAGGAACCCAACATGGAAGACATGAATGGTTTGAGTTTCACGGGGAATGATATCAGCGAGATTCTGGCAGCACAAACCTTAATTCAGAATACTGATCTAGTTCTAGTACTGGCACAAACCGATGATTGGGACAGTCTTACAGCAAAAAAACAGGAACAAATAAGGGTCGCAATCCACGGAATCATCATGACAGAATACCTACGCGCAAAAATAGCGCCACGTGGTCTCTGGATCACCAATGCACCAAGAATTTTTCTTCATGACCTAGCCTTTAGACGTGATTGGTCGGCAATCTCTTGGAAGTGCACTCTCGATTATCTGGTGCTAATAGTTAAAACTGCCAAGAGACTATCAGATGCCCTACTAACAGAGATACAAGCCATTGAAGCGGAACTAAAGAAAGGCATACAACCAGCGATCTACAAAAAAAGACTAGAGGATCTAAACAAAGAAATAACAGACAGTGAAGACTTTCTGATGCAAAACAAACTACAAAAACTAAGTAAAGATATAAAAAAGTTCAGTCATGAAAAAATGCATCCATATACAAAAACTGATTATAAGACGAATGACTCAAAATCAGATAATGATTCCGATGCTTGGGACTCATCCGGAGGGTCCGATACAGGGTCCGATGACTCAGGCCGCAAACAAGGCCGAGGTAACTTCCGGTCCAGACCACAGAGAAGAGGCAATAAATGGCCAAGACAAAACTTCATGGGCCCACCAATGCCATTCTTCCAGCCCTACATGCCACCATATACCGGATGGATGAATCCGTACAATCAAGGAGCCCAGCAAATGCAGAATTACATGGGCATACCACCGCAGGGGATTAACAATCAGAATCAGGATCCTTTTTTATTGAGGGGCCAGAATCAAAGAGGAAGAAGAAGAACCATCTCATGGCAAGACCAACAGCCGAATGTCCAAACCAGGAGTATGACATCATCCAAACCAGGAACCAGCAAAACGAGTCACTAATAGTTAATCTAAGCTCAGTGATTCTATCAAAGGAACAAGAAAACGTCCTAAACAAAGGACTTGGTTACGTCCCTACTCCCAATCTTGACCTCTTCAGATTAAAATGTGAACTATCTAAATTCTGCCGCTCACTCAAACTGAAAGCATACTTTTCTGAGTCTGCACCAATCACCGATCTTGGGGACACTAACCTCCGCAAGAAGTCTAACTTTACACCACCTACCAACATGGTACCAGTAGAAATACTAACCTTTGAACAGGCCATCCTAACAGGAATTGATGAGATGGAAAATAATGTTAAGAGACCGTATCAAAATCTGACTCGATTGGAAAGAAAAGCTTTAGAAGAACACCAAACAAATACGGACATAGTCATCAAACCCGCAGATAAGGGTGGAGGTGTGGTAATCCTTGGAAAAGAAGAGTATCGGACCCAATGCTTGACACTACTTGCGGATGAAAAGTTCTATACAAAAATCAATACTGATCCAACACCCAGACTGAAAACAACAATAGCTATGATGGTTTATGAAGCTGAAACAAATGGATGGGTGAGCAAAAAAGAAGCAGACTTTCTAATTACTGAGAATCCAAGAATCCCATACTTCTACTCGCTACCCAAAACCCATAAAAACAGAGTTCCACCGCCGGGCCGCCCAATAGTTTCGGGTATCGGATCAGTTTTAGAACCGCTCTCCAAATTTGCAGATCAATTCCTCCAACCATTGTTTAAAAAGACCCCCATATATCTACAAGATACCAGAGATCTGCTAAATCAACTCAAAGACCGATCCTTTGATTCTACCACAATGCTCCTAGTAGGACTGGACGTCGAGTCCTTATATACAAGCCTACCCCAAAAAGAAACATTAGACATGCTGGAAGACGTTCTATTCACTGAGAACTGGGACTTCAGGACACCGAGACACTTTGTCCTAGAGTGTTGCCGGATGGCACTCACTGAAAATTACTTTGAATTTGAGGACCAGGTATTCTTGCAGAGCCACGGAACCTCAATGGGAAGTGCCTTTGCCCCTTCGGTGGCAGGGCTCTACGTGAGCAATTTCGAAACCAACCATGTATTGACACAAACCAATCCTTACGTTTCCAGTATACTCTACTGGAAACGTTACATTGATGACGTTCTCTTAATATGGCATAACAACCAAGACCTAAAAATATTTGTGGATTGGCTGAATACCCGTGATCCATGGCTTCGCTTCACATATATGGCTGACAAAGAAAGCATTGACTTCCTAGACCTGACTATATACTCAAAAGAGCTGAAAATAGAAACCAAATCATTCAGGAAACCAACAGCTAAGAACAGTTTATTGTCCTACAAGAGTTATCATCCTCAACCGTTAAGGGACAATTTACCGTATAGTCAATTTTTACGGTTGAAAAGGAACTGCAGTCAAAAAAAGGACTATCTGGCACAATCAAATGAACTCAGCAGTAGACTGTTGCAAAGGGAGTACAAGACATCAACCATAGCAAAATGCAGAAAAAGAGCAATGAATCAACCTAGAGAAAACCTCCTAACAACTTTCGAAAAAAGTGAAACTGTGGATCTCATGACATGCGTAACCACCTTTTGTCCAGCTTCATACCAGGTGAATAAACTCATCCACAAAAACTGGCATATTGTCAATACTGGAAGATTCAAATGGCCAAAGCCACGCATGGCAAACAAACGCACAAAGAACCTACGGGATATGTTGGTACACACGCGCCCTAGAAAAACAATCATGGCGAAATCCACAATAAATGCCCACATGGTCCCAGTAACAGGACACTACCCATGCGGATCCTGTTTGGCCTGCAAATCCACTACGAGTACAAAAACCTTACAACTGTCCCCTACACTAAAATGGACACAGAAACAACACAGTAACTGCAATTCATCCCATGTAATCTATATGGTCACCTGCCCTTGCAATAGAAAATACATTGGGATGACTTGCAGAAAGGTGAAATTACGCATAGGGGAACATAAAAGTAATACTCGCCTAAAAAAGAATACAACCAAACTTTGTTCCCACTTCATTGAACAAAATCACAGCATTGAAGACCTGAGATGGACGGTAATAGAAAAGATATCGGAAGCGACACCCAACGCAGAAAAAATACTATATGAGAAAGAACAACGTTGGGTGGACCGTCTTAAAACTAATAAGTTTGGTTTGAATGACGAGATTTCATGGCATCACTTTGTACGCTGAATCATTAAGCACAACACAAGTCCTGCAAAATATGAGCCTTAAGAATCTAATTGCAGGCTCCACACATCAAAGTGACACATTAATATTAAAGTGACAAGCAAATGGTATGTAAACCATCTCGTTGGACATTCTTTTGCAGATTTTTCAAAAAACCACTTAATTATAATTTCTTATTTTTAAGTTCTGGTAAATGTAGATAAACCATGCTAATCACCCAAAAATCATCTATTGTTAAATCAGAGGGAGCTAACTGCATTTTTTTGTCTCTGAGAGGGCCCCTTTTGCTACATAACAATTGTCCGCTTTCTCTCTCCATGATTGAACATGGTGAAAACGCCATCGAAAGCGTGCTCCTAGCGTCCAGGAGGCAGAGCCAGCACAAGACGCGGAACACGCTTCGAGAGCGGGTGAGTGTTTCCACCTCTACCGCCGTGTATCAGTTACCGGCACACATCCTAATCACAGCCCGTTTTTGATGTTTCTGCAGCCTGTATCCTCCTGCTGAAATGCGGTAGATTTCTTTTTAAGTTAAGACCTCTTCACGAGGTACAATGCCCATTCACGAATAAGAGCGACTTTGCATTTCCATCGCCCCTCGCTACAAAAGCGCTCTTAGTAAACTAATCGTGTTACATTACCATAAATTTAACTGTGTACTGCTGTGATATCGCCGTTTCTTCCCCTTGTTCTAACTCACCACAATGTCATATTTGTTGTGTGTTTTCTTACACTAATTTTTGTAGAAATTATGCAATAAGCATATTGACACAATGCATGTCTTAAAGACCACTTTTCTAATATGAAATAGTAAAATGGCCATCAGTTACCCCCTATTCTTTAACATTTCTCTTAAATCCCTAGGTATTTGAAAACCTTCAAGGGTAAGACTATTAAATAATAGAGTCCCTTTATGTCATAATTGTGGCATCACTTTTTATTCACTCTGTGTTTTCTTGTTTATTTGTCCTGACGAAAGCTCTTAGACCCTCGGGCCGACAGAGCAGAAACATGTTGACGTTATTTTTTTGTCCAATTGACCAATGCTAAGGATTCCTAATTATCCCCAGAGCATACCGAATAATTTTTAATAAGTGGTCAAGTGAACTGAATAAAACCTATAATCACCTGCACACTTTTTTATTCATCACTCAGCTTCTGTGGGGTAACTCGCTTTTCTCTGGATACTGCCACGAAAAAACCAGAGATCGCCTCGGGTGAGGCTGGCAAGACACTGACTGACTAAGCCCAATGACTGTTGCCATAACGCTCGCGTGGGGCGGAGAATAAGATATACCGCTTCTCGAGATACGCAGCGTTTATGAGGGCTTTTTCAAATCTCTTGGAATAAGTGGTCACAAGTGTCCTATCTCCTTCTGATAAACTGTATCTATAATATCCCCCTCATCAATCCTAGGGGGTCAGAAGGGGTCTACCTCGCCCCCTTTCCTTCATTTCCCCTTTTGTTTTGGCCTCCTCTTGTCTCTCGATCCTACCGAGAGACAAGATGGCGGCCGCTCCTGACTGTTTACAATGTTGACAGCCAATCAGCTACTCCTCAGACTCCCGTTACACTGCCGGTTAGCTTCCCGGTTAGCTGCCCGGTTAGCTGCCCGGTTCGCGTACCAAGACGCGTCTCTACGGCGAAAAAAATCGGAATTTTTTTTATTTTTTTTTTGGGCCCCGCGTGGCTCTATAATATCCCCCTCATCAATCCTAGGGGGTCAGAAGGGGTCTACCTCGCCCCCTTTCCTTCATTTCCCCCTTTGTTTTGGCCTCCTCTTGTCTCTCGATCCTACCGAGAGACAAGATGGCGGCCGCTCCGGACTGTTGAGAATGTTGACAGACACCGGAGAGCCAATCAGCTTCGCATCGCAAAGTTCCGTTACGCGAAAAGTACGCGAACCGGAACGCTGCCCGGAGCGCTGTTACAGATATATATCTTATTTTGAACGTTAATTTCTCAAAATCCACTGAAGCACATATATTGAGACCTAGCAAAGGCACATCGGGCTAACAGTCCCTACAATTTTGCCAAGTTTCGTGCAAATCCATTCAGCCGTTCGAGCTAAAAGTGAGGCCAACCGCCCTATGGAAAAATGAATGGGAAAAACACGTTTTGGGACCCCCCTTTTTTCTTGGCCCCCCCTTGACGACCCCCCCAAATTTTCAGGGGCTGCTCAGAAACAAAATGTGCCATTTTCCTGAAAATTTCAGCCAATTCCGTCCACAAACGCCAAAGTTATTAGACATAGAATTTTCAAAAGTTCCATAGAGAAAAAATCCTAACTATATACCAGTAGGTAATATATATATATATATATATATATATATATATATATATATATATATATATATATATATATATATATATATTCCACGTTTCCTGCCTGCCCTCCAGGGCACAGAAAAAGGTCGGGACACTCCGAGATATTGAAGGTGTTTATTTACCACAAAGGTTCAACAAAGCCGACGCGTTTCGCCGTTAGGCTTGCTCACGGTAATGTCAGCACATTTTCCACCTGCATACATACACCCAGTGATAGTAATGAAAATAGGACTATGCACATTTCAAAACATAGATATGTCCGCCATCTTGTAATGGTTTTATATTACACACTCTCGCCCCAGTGGGCTGGTTCAACAGTATACATGTATTTAAGATACTTGTTCTCAGAGCCATGACGGGCTTTGCATGCTGTATGCGATGCAAGGCGTGCGCATACAGCAGAAACTGTTCCAGACTCAAGATCCCCAACAGTGACAGAACCTTTGAAATAAGAGGAGAATTTGATTGTAACACTGAGATGTGCGTGTACTGTCTTGTGTGCCCGTGTAACAAATGGTATACACTCAGTGTAAACAGACACTCACAGACTGTCACTCATCCATGGAGTTACTCACACACCTAGTCAGTCATGGAAAGAATCAATCACACCTCCATTTCCTCTACTATACAGTTATACACACCTTACTTATTCAAACATATACTAACACATATTTACTCTCTTATACAATCCCTGATACAAGTTCACAATGATCCATACAGCCACTCACACATTCACTGGCTCTTATGCACAGTTATTTATATATGTCAACTCTCACATGTACTGTGTTTTACATATGTACTTACTTTGACATGTAGCACTGAGATATCCATTCACTCACCAATACACTCATGCACACAGTCAACCGCCCATACAGCTGTTTCCACAAGCACTTTTGAGCCCATACATCTAGTGAATCAACTGCTCACACATCTATGCACAAAGTCATACACCTCCCAGCCACCCACACACACTCAGTCTCCCATACAAATACTTGGGCAACCAATCAATAACCCATATAGTTACTCATATAGCTACTGATCAACACATGCAGCAGTTTACAGAACAACAGACATAATGATACACAAATTAAGACAGTTTAGTCACTAACCCATTCACTCAGTGAGACACATTTAATCACTCACTCATACAGTCAGTCATGCACCTACTAAATCCTTCATCCAGACACTTATACATCCACTCATTCTTCAATATGTAAGACATATTTTAACTTTACAGAAACATACAGTCACTGGATGTTGTCATCAGTGATGTCATCAGTGATGTCATTTGAGATGTCATCAGTGATGTCATCAGTGATGTCATTTGAGATGTCATCAGTGATGTCACTGAGCATGTCATGAATGATGTAATATGTGACATCATCAGCAGTGGATTGCGGGTGCGCGATATATAGTTAGCCGTCTAACTATATATGCGAATTTCAATGGTTTTATGCGAGTAAATAAGGTTTTGAAAATGCTAATCCCTAACTATATATGGGCTAAAACCTATGGTTTTTTCCTTGAATTTCAATGGTTTTTTAATAACAAATATCAAAAGCTGTCAAATGTCAAGTACGTGATAGGTAAAAACATTTTCGTGTTTATGCACGCTGATGTGCTTTAAACGCTGCCCCCCCCCTCTTTTCTCTTAGAAGTACTCTCTCTTTGCAGATAGTGAAGGGTAGTTAACGCAGGCCTTTGCCCCCGTTGTAATCCGTCGTGCCTGCTTGTCTCTCCATTTGATTGATTGTTATCCAAGCATTTACTATTTTAGAATTTATTCTCTTTGGTTCATTCTCTATTTACTAACAAGCACAAAGCCGCAATATTCTGTTTAGTCTTTGCAGATAGTGAAAAATCGTGTTAAAAAAAAAAATAATCGCGCAAAATCAGTAGGCCACTAATGGGATCTCTTTTTGACCTCGCTAAAATAGAAACATTAGGAACAACCCTTCATGAGAAATACGAAACTAGTGAGATGAACTGAGCTCCACACCATGATGGCTGCAAGACAGCTCGGCTCCGCCACCCACCCCGCCCAAAATAACGATAAACTCTATGCAAATATTATAAATATATACAACACACCAGCAAAGTAACAGGGTAAAACATTTTATTAAATAACTATTTACATAACTATTTTATACTTTTTGTTGCCTGATCCGGCTAGCTCAATCGATCGAGCATGAAACTCATGCATTCTGATAGCAAGCGTTGCTGCTGATGCTATGCAAACAAAAACTGGTTTTCAGTTTGTACATTCTTCAAGATTTTTCATCCAAGGCTGGTTGAGAGTTTGTAGAACGATGGCTTCAGATTTTCAACATACGGTGTGGTGGTGCGGACTGGGAGGGTGCGCTTGACTTCTGCCCCCTCCCCAAGTCATGTTGCCCTGGCGTGGCCTAAGATCGCCCCCGACATAGGCGGCCGGCTCCCGGGGTCCGGCGGAACTTTTTGCCTTTTGATGACTTTTCCATTCTGGACCTTATCCCACAATCCGTTTGACCTGAAGACACGCTGTAGTGGGGCGCCCCTTTACCGTTTCAGTTGCCATTCCGCCCGCTTTTGCTACACTGTGCCTCTTCCGCCATTCAGCTGTTTACTGCCCGCTCTTGCGACTACAGCGTCTCGCTCACCATGTAGTTGAGTTGCTCCCGCTCTTGCGATGCAACTATAGGCCGCTGCCACAGGACTCTCAAAATGGTGGCCGCCTCTTCAGATTTGGGCGTGGTCCACTAAAATGGCCATGGGACACCTTGGAACTCGGACGCTTGTCTGCTAGGGCTTGGTCCCCATTCTCGAAAGCGTCCACTGAGCCTTGAAGATTCTACAAAAGTCTTGGGGGCCCCCGACTCCCGCAGGCTTCTGGTGGGGAGCGGCTGCCATGATTGCTCGTGGAATGGCCACGACTGAGATACGAGATGGTGGTGCTCTCATGCTAACGCCAGCTTCAGTCTGAAACATCCAGAAACACTGTAGACTACCAATTCGATCAGTTCCGGTAGCGCCCCAACATGACCCGGTAGGGAAGAACTTGCCCTCCCCTCTTTGACTGATGGTTCTTGTTGCCTGTCCCTTCTGTTGTCATTTAACAGAACTTTTTAGACTGCTGAAAGGGGTTGTGTTCCGACCGCTGGTTGGTGGAGACATTTTGACTATATTCTGGACCTACGTTGTCGCGTAATGCCTTATATGACCCGCCGCGTTAGCACACCCGGAAGTACTCCAGTGCGCGAAGCGCAGCTTCCCGGAAGGGATCCGGGGCGCGGCGCGCAGCGCGTAACGTAAGCATAACAGGTCATGTGACTTGTTAATAAAACTTTTCATTGGTTCATTTTACTTTTGTTATACTAATTATGAAAGGCTTGGTCATATGACCTAAAAATTACGCTTTTTATTGCTTTCGAACATTATTTTTTCTTAAACATATATGTTATAATGTTCCAGGCTAATGTATTTTCCCGGAAAATTTACAACTGTCCTGCAAGTAAAATATATTCGTTTTTCTAGCAAAAGGGCGTTTCTTCGTCCCATGACGGAGCCGTTGAGCAAAAGATGCTCGGCCTGCTGTCTTAGTCGCCGATACGCCTGAATATCAGATTCTTATCGATCACTTTATGTTGCAGGAGTAAAAAACACAACAGCCCTTGACCATTTATCTTTACTGCGTTCCTGCGTATTATACCTTTTAACCGTCATGTAATTGGACTGCTTTATTTCACTTGCCTTTTACTGATTCGAAAACAGAAACTAAAATTAAAAACTTTACCAATGTAAATACTACTACCATGTTTTGTTTTAAAAACCTTTATTGTGAAAATGTCAGTATACAAATACGGGCCTATAACCACGTGGGCCGGCCACGGAGCAAACTGGAATCGTATATGATGAGGAGACATTTACACTGTAGAGGAACGCAACGAGCGGGCCATTAGGTTGCAAGAACTAAAGATGTCTAACAGTTGCGGAATCGGTGGACGTACATTTTGTAATTAAAATACGACAGGGCCACTTACAATAAAATTATCTAGATATACATTTGCGGGCAAGTACCATGGGTGACGTTAATTCGAACTTTCAATAGTACAGTAATCAATAACACATCAGAACTTAATGATGTCGAAATATTCAATCAATTCTCATTCCCGCCCGCCATGTGCTTCAAAACTGCATACGAATCTCGTGATATCAAGGTTGTGCAACCAGTACACAACAAGGAGGTACGAGTCCCATTTATACCGGCGCCATTTTGGGCGAGGCTGGGCAGGTCCAGGATATAGTCAAAATATCTCCACCAACCAGCGGTCGGACCAGAACCCCTTTTGGCAGTCAAAAAAGGTTCAGTTAAATGACAACAGAAGACATAGGCAACAAGACCAACAGTCAAAAGAGGGGAGGGCAAGATCTAAAGCCATTGTTCTACAAACTCTCAAGCAGACTTGGATGGAAAAATCCTGAAGAATGTACAAACTGAAAACCATTTTTTGTCTGTATAGCATCACCAGCAACGCTTGAGTCAGCTTTGTGTGAAGCCGCCATTTTGATTCAATCAATAGCGTCCCCCTGCACACATTCAGGGACCTGGTCGTGTCTAAAGGTTAAACGGATTGTGGGACAAGATGCAGAAAGGAAAAGGAAAAAGTTCCGCAGGACCATGGGACTTTCGGCGCAGCATTGTAGGATGGCCACACCAGTGCGGCAACTTGCTAGACACCACCTCGGTGCCATCCAGATCTCGGCGCGTTGTGCTTCCTTCGGCCTACTGTAGCCGAAAGTGCGGACGCAACTCAGCTGGATAGCGAGTGAAACACCAAGGGGCGCCCCACTGCAGCCGAGGAGCCTCCATCTTGGGGGCGACGCACAGCATCACATTGCTTTCTCAAACAGCCCCCACTGACTGACGCGACCTCACGGCCCCACGCCGAATTTCGGCGCAGCATTGTAGGATGGCCACACCAGTGCGGCAATTTGCTGGACACCACCTCGGTGCCATCCGGATCTTGGCGCGTTGTGCTGCCTTCGGCCTACTGTAGCAGCAAGTGCGGGCGCAACTCTGCTGGACGCCGAGTGAAAAGATAAGGGGCGCCGCACTGCACATCAGGTGCCTCCACCTGGGGAGGCGAGAGAGGCCAGTTTGCGCCACCTCCCCCCCCCCCCCCCCCAGGCACCCCACGCCGACTTTCGGCGCAGCATTGTAGGATGGCCACACCAGTGCAACTTGCTGACACCACCTCGGTGCCATCCGGATCTCGGCGCGTTGTGCTGCCTTCGGCCTATTCGCACATCAGTCCGCTACTGACGCCGCCTCACGTGCCAACGGATTTTCTACGCTTTTTATAGCAGCGCGTAACGTAAGCATAACAGGTCATGTGACTTCTTTATAAAACTTTTCATTGGTTCATTTTACTTTTGGTTTCCTAATGATGGAAGGCTTGATCATATGACCTAAAAATATCACTTTTCATTGGATTAAAACATTTTTTTTCCCAAACGATGAAAGCCCCACCTTGTTTCTAGATGTTTCAGACTAAAGCTGGCGTCAGCCTGAGAGCACCACCATCTCGTGGCTCCGTCGTGGTCATTCCGCGAGAAATCATGGCAGCCGCTCCCCACCGGAAGCCTGCAGGAGTCGGGAGCCCCCAAGACTTTTGTAAAATCTTCAAGGCTCAGGGGACGTCAGAGTTCCAAGGTGTCCCAGGGCCATGTTAGTGGACCAGGCCCAAATCCGAAGAGCCGTCCGCCATTTTAAGAGTCCTGTGGCAGCCGCCTATCGCTGCACCGCAAGAGTGGGCGCAACTCAACTACATGGTGAGCGAGACGCTGTAGCCACAAGAGCGGGCGATAAACAGCTGAATGGCGGATGAGGCACAGTGTAGCAAAAGCAGGCGGAATAGCAACTGAAACGGTAAAGGGGCGCCCCAGTACAGCCGGCGAGCCTCCACCTGGGGAGACCGGTTCACGCCACCTCCCCCCCCCCCCCGGGGCGCCCCACGCCGTTTTTCGGAGCAGCATTGTAGGATGCCAAAACCAGTGTGACAACTTACTGGACATCACCTGGGTGCCATCCACATCTCAGCGCGTTCTGCTGCCTTGGGACTATTCACACAACAGACCGCTACTGACGAGGCCTCCCCGCGCACCCCCCGGGACGCCCCACGCCGTTTTTCGGAGCTGCATTGTAGGATACCAAAAACCAGTGCGGCACCCAGGTAACATCACCTGGGTGCCCTCCAGAACTCAGCACGTTGTGCTGCCTTGGGACTATTCGCACAAAACACAGCTACTGACTATTGTTGCTTCTTTTTTCAAAAAAATGTTTAAATGTATTTACTGTTTTTGTTGCGTTCTATATATTTAAAAGTTATTAAAGTGTTATAATCCTACTTTGTTGGAGTACTATATATTTATAATGTGACACATAATTGTAAACAGTTTGATGTACAAAGAGGCATCCCTGGAATCTTCCGCTTCAGGCTCGGTCCCACACACCCTCACAGTGAGAATCCCCTCCCCAAGCACAATACAGGATGGTTATCAGATAGTAGGAACGCGTGTGGTGTGACAGATCTACTGTAACTCCTTTGAAGAGGGGTGATTCTCTACAGTTGGGGCCATAAACTACATCTGCAGGGCTAGGTGATAGCCTGGGACCGGCCTGAACAATCGGACACAGAGGAAGAAGAGTGTCAGGGGGTGCGGTAGTGAATAGGGTGAAAGGGTGGTGTCGGGCGGGCACAGGGTGTGATTCTCAGGGAAGAGCAGCGCACATGGGAGGAGGTTTCTGGCCCATGCATGAGAGAGAGAGCGGGGGTGACCAGTGCGTGGGGGAGATGCTTGCGAGGGTGAGGAGCCATGCTGAGGATCGGCGGCGTGCAGAGAGTGGGTCTGGTCAAGGCATCTAAAATGGCTGCCGTGCTCAACAAAAGTGTGGCATTGCAAAAAAGACAAGATTGCGCAGACAATGTTTATCAATAAGGATAAATTTATAACAATTATTTAAAACAAAATATTTACTCGCAGTGACAAAATGGAGGTCAACACTTCCTGATTTCCATCGAATCGAACGTTAACAGACGTCACGCAACAAACAAAAAAACGCTCACGCACAGCCGCTGGAAGACATGTATCAACATATATGAACCTCCTCAGCCACCCTCAGAAAACAAAAGGGGTCAGGATACGTCTCCCGTACCCCCTTATACCTAGTAATTTAATGAAATCGAAACACAAAATGGCGAATTCACGTTTCGCTACCAGTTTGCGAACCGAGAAGCGCTTCTACCGCGAAAAATCTAATTTTTATTATTTGCCCCACGGGACCCTTTAATAACCCCAACATCATTCCTAGGGGGTCAAGAGAGGTCTACCTAGCCCCCTTTCATTAAATTCCCCCTTCGTTTTTCTCCTCCTCTTGTCTCTCGATCCTACCGACAGACAAGATGGCGGCCGCACCGGACTGTTTAGAATGTTGACAGACACCGGAGAGCCAATCAGCTTCGCTACGCAAAGCTCCGTTACGCGAAAAGTACGCGATCTGGAGCGCTATCTGGGACGCTGTCACAGATATACCTGTTTTTTAAACGTTAATTTCTCAAAATCCACTGGAGCACATATATTGAGACCCAGCAAAGGCACATCGGGGTAACAGTCCCTATAATTTTGCCAAGTTTTGTGCAAATCCATTCAGCCGTTAATTTGCGAACCGAGAAGCGCTTCTACCGTGAAAAATCAAATTTTTTTAATTTTCCCCACGGGACCCTTTAATAACCCCAACATCATTCCTAGGGGGTCAAGAGGGGTCTACCTTGCCCCCTTTCATTAAATTCCCCCTTCGTTTTTCACCTCTTCTTGTCTCTCGATCCCACCGAGAGACAAGATGGCGGCCGCTCCGGACTGTTTAGAATGTTGACAGACACCGGAGAGCCAATCAGCATCGCTTCGCAAAGCTCCGTGACGCGAAAAGTACGCGATCTGGAGCGCTATCTGGGACGCTGTCACAGATATATAAATTTTTTAAAACGTTAATTTCTCAAAATCCACTGGAGCACATATATTGAGACCCAGCAAAGGCACATCGGGCTAACAGGCCCTACAATTTTGCCAAGTTTCGTGCAAATCCATTCAGCCGTTCGAGCTAAAAGTGAGGCCAAACGCCCTATGGAAATTAACATGGGAAAAACGCGTTTTGGGACCCCCCTTTTTTCTCGGCCCCCCCTTGACGAACCCCGCCCCCAAATTTTCAGGGGCTGCTCAGAAACAAAAAGTGCCATTTTCCTGAAAATGTCAGCCGATTCCGTCCACAAACGCCAAAGTTATTAGACATAGAATTTTCAAAAGTTCCATAGAGAAATAATCCTAACTATATATACCTACTGGCTATCACCAGTAGGTAATATATATGTATATATAGATATATAGATATAGATAGATATATATATATATATTACCTACTTTCGGTCTCCAGTAGGTAGTTATAGTTAGGATTTTTTTCAATGTTAAATCTCAAATTTCTATTTGGAATAACTTTGGCGCCGGTTGATGAATCTGCCTGAAAATTTCCTCAACATGGCCTCGCGGTGCCCCGGTCCTTCCCTGAAAGTTTGGGGGGGATTCGTCAAGCGGGGTCCGAGATAAAAGGGGGGTCCCAAAACGCGTTTTCCCCATGTTATTTTCCATAGGGCGGTCGATTTCACTTTTAGCTCGAACGGCTGAAAGGATTTACACCAAACTTGGCAAAATTGTAGGGACTGGTAGCCCAATATGCTTTTGTTATGTCTCAAGATATGTGCTCCAGTGGATTTTGAGTAATTTAGGTTCAAAAAAAGATATATATCTGTAGGCGCGCCCCGGTACGCACACCGGGGAGCGCACCGTGCGCGTAACGTGACTTGCGCGCAGAAAGCTGATTGGCTCTTGGGTGTCTGTAAACATTCTAAACAGTCTGGAGCGGCCGCCATCTTGTGTCTCGGTAAAATTGAGACATAAGAGGTGGCAAAAACAAAGGGGGGAATTGACCATAAGGGGGCAGGGTAGACCCCCTAGGTTTAATGTAGGGGCTAAAATAGGGTCCCGCGGGGCATTAAAAAAATATATTTTTTTTCAATTTGCGCGGGGGAGCGCGCGGTACGCGCACTGGGAAGCGCACCGGGGAGCGAAGCACGGGGAAAATCCAGGACCATATTTATGAAGGCCTTACGACAGTTTTGCGCCGCCTATGCATCACTTTTTGTGATGCACCAGCGGTGTAAAAAAATGCGCATCGTTACGCTATATTTAAAAAATGACGCATCTAGGTAGATGGGTCACTTTTTAAAACCCTGCGCCACATTATACCTGCGTCAGGTATAATGTATGCAGAGGGGGCGTTCCCCCGCAAAAAGCTTCATAATAGCAACGCAGTGAAATCTATGAGATTTCACTGCGTCACTTTTAGGATGCTGTTGCGTCAAAATCTTGCGCCTGCCTCACAGCAGGTGTAAGACTGACGCAAGACCTTTCACATGGTGCTTTCCCCATGTGAAAGGACGCATTACTGGAGTTGTGTCACTTTTGTGACGCACTCCAGTAATGCGTCACTTTTGTGTTTACAGATACGTCAGAAATACTGACGTATCTGTAACTCCTTGCGACATGATTCGTCATACATTAAATATTACACATCTGGAATGTTGTAAGGAGTGCGCACAGAAAAGTGACGCATCACACCAGCGGTGTAAAAAAATGTGCCTCGTTGCGCTATATTTAAAAAGTGACGCATCTAGGTAGATGGGTCACTTTTTGAAACCCTGCGCCACATTATACCTGCGTCAGGTATAATGTATGCAGAGGGGGCGTCCCCCCGCAAAAAGCTTGGTAATAGCGACGCAGTAAATCTATGAGATTTCACTGCGTCACTTTTAGGATGCTGTTGCGTCAAAATCTTGCGCCTGCCTAACAGCAGGTGTAAGAATGACGCAAGACCTTTCACATGGTGCTTTCCCTATGTGAAAGGACGCATTACTGGAGTTGCGTTACATTGTGACACACTCCAGTAATGCGTCACTTTTGTGTTTACAGATCCGTCAGAAATACTGACGTATCTGTAACTCCTTGCGAGTTGATTCATCATACATTAAATATGACACATCTGGAATGTCATAAGGAGTGCGCACGGAAAAGTGACGCATCGCTGTTTTCACGTAGCGATGCGTCACGTTTCAGAAATAAGGCCTCCAGTTTATTCACTGTGTTACCTCTACGACCCTTTCTCTACGACCCTTTCTTGCGTCAATACGTCCCTTTTGCATACATTACACCTGACATAGGAATAATGTGGCACAGGGGTTTACAAAGTGACATATTTACCTAGAAACGCCACTTTGTAAATATGAATAAATAAGGTGCATTTTTTATTGGACTGATGCGTCACAAAAAGTGATGCTTTGGTGGCGTTAAAGTGACGCATGGCTTCATAAATGAGGCCTTCTGCCTTCAACTACAGCAATGCATCTTTTCTTATCCTTCCACACCCCTGTTCCTTTTCAACATTTTCTTTGAATATCAACATTCCCCATATTCACTCTTCTTCTCCTTACTTTCTTTCCTAACACTCACCTTCTTTCAGTCCTCCTACTTCACTTCCTTTCTCCTCTCATACCTTTCTGTTCTTTCTTACTCATTCTCCTTTCCATTATCAATGCACTCTTTTTTACTTACTCTTTTTTCTTTTTATTGGAATATAGCTCTTTGATGAGAATTGGAGGCAGTTCTGAAAAGAACTTTTGGTTTTCTTCTTTTTTCTAAACAGGAACAAAAACAGGGAACGGAAACTGCTCAACAGGAGCAAAAAAAACAAAAAAAATTAGGGGTGGGAAGAGCAGCAATGGTTTTCTAATGCTCGAACCATGAGCTGTACACTTTGTTCTCCAAAGGTAAGCAGTTGATTGCAGTATCTGCATCTGAGGGCACCATGGTTAAAAGCAGGTTGAATGTTCGGAGCCAGCTCTTGTGATCTCCCCCGCCCAGAAGAAGTTGTTCCTCCGGTTGATGTAGAGGCCCCATCACTGGGAACCTCTTGTGACAGAGCCCTGACACTTTCCCGGGCAAAATTCTGGGGGTGCTTCCTCTCCACATGTCGGATCATCGTGTAGTTTCCAAATGAGTACTTTTTTAAGGGGTTACCCCGCGACAGCTCTTCTTTGCAGATCCTGCACTCCACTTTTGGAGCATTCACCTTTTTTTGATTAGGTGGAATTTTAAAAAATTTCCAAATAAAATGTTCCTTAACTTTTCATTGAGGAGGCTCTTCATTAATGAATTCTGGTTCTTCCTCACTGCTGGATTGTCTGGCAGCCATGGTAAAACCAAGAAATATCCAGGAGCAAAAAGGCAGGTCTTGCAGTCACAAAAGTGAAAGAAGAAGTGAAGGAAATGGTTAGGGATTTCATTCTTTGTAAAAAAAACTGTTAGCAACCAATGAAAAGTGTTATTTTAAGGTCATATGACTTGACGTGCTGACACTGCACGTTCCGGAGCGCTTCCGGGTGCGCACACGTGGCGCGAACTTAGGCGCTTCCGGGGCGCATACGCGGCGCGAACATAGGCGCTTCAGGGGCGCATAGGCGGCGCGAACGTAGGCGCTTCAGGGGGACGTACACGCGGCGCGAACGTGGGCGCTTACGTTGCGCGCCGAAGTAACGTCATTATACTTTTACGGAAATGCATAATCATTTTCCTCATAAAAAAAACTGCTTTTATTCGTATAGTACGAAATGTTTTGCATTATTATTAACTTTTCATTCTTATTTTTTTCACGAACAAAAGTAGCGCTCTGGGTGCGCTTTCCGGAGAGCTTACCGGTGAGCTTACCAGAAAGCTTACCGGAGAGCTTACCGGAGAGCTTACCGGAGCGTGTACCCAGAGCGCTCCAGGCAGAAATTATATAAAAAAAACTCAAAAATTAATACTTACACAAAACAGCAAATTGTAAAAAAAAAACATAGGTTAGAAACTCGATATAGAAAGGAATTAGCATTTAAAAAAACGAAGAAATTCACAGAAAAAACCATAGGTTTCACACCAGTTATAGTTAGCTGGGAATTTTATTGACATAAAACCATTGAAATTCCCACGTTACAGTTGGACTCACTATAACTTGCGCGTGCAATGCACTGCTGATGACGTCACATATTACATCACTCATGACATGGTCAGTGACATCCCTCATGACATCACTGATGACACCATCCTTGTGACAGAGTGACAGACCTCCTTTCAGTGTAATGTGAGCCTTGAAACACATATTCAAGAATAGTATTTAACATTTTCAAAAAAGTAGAGATACCCATATCAGTTACAATAAACAATTCAGTAATTCCACCATCTATATACACATCCACTCATTCACAAACAGTTCTATATAGTCACTCATACATATACTCACTCATTATATGTAGTGATACACCTATACATCCTGTTACACACCGACAGTCATCAAAAAGTTACTCACACACATATTCACACATGCAAAAAAAGTAATGAACATTCATTTATTTGCATATACAGCTATACGCACACTACCACTTTACTTCTAAGAATACTTACACATACTTACTCTTTTAAACAATCACTTATATAAACACATACTTATTTAAACAGGAACTCTTACAATCTCTCAGTCTCACATATACAAACGTGAACAAGCCGTGAGGTGAAACGCGTTGTTTGTTTTTGCTGCCAATTAAATTTTCAAGCACAGCAAACTCCTGGTGTGTCGTTTACGTATTTTCCTGATGGGAGAATGTTTGGAGAAAGATTTTGGGCGTCCGGAAGCCTAGAAACGACCCACTCGTGAGCGGGTACTGGCTTTCACTGGGAATCTGTGTTTGATATATATATATATATATATATATATATATATATATATATATATATATATATATATATATATATATGTATATATATATATAGATATATATATATATATATGTCAAACAAAAAGCTCTTGTGCTTCGAGAGGGCTCACCACGATGCCTCTGCTATCCAGCTTGTTGGCCTCTTTTCAGGTTTCCTGCCTGTTCTCCATCAAGTTGTAACCATTTCCGACACATTTTGAGGCCACTACGCCTCTTAATCATGGAATCTGTTACAGAGGGGCATCAGCAACTTCACCTTCGTAATTCAACCATTTTATTGAATTTCTCTGGCCTAAGTGGGCGTGGCTTGCCATTTAATTAACTTTTTAATGTACAGAAAGGCATGTAAACCTACTTAAGGAAAATAATGAACTTACCTTCATGACTATGTTAACCATCATGCTCGTCGACAAAACATGGCAAGCCACATCCACTTAGGTCGAAGAAATTCAATAAAATGGTTTGAATTACGAAGGTGAAGTTGTGGAAGCCCCTCAGTAACAGATTTACTGATGAGGTCTCAAATGACATCATCCATAATGCTACTACTCACATTACTCCATACACCCTTATATTAATTCAAAGAAGAAAGTTGTTATTAAAAGGCATATATTTAATACACAGCATAAAATTACTCTGTGTGCAAATGTGGGTGCTCAGAATGGAAATAGCTTAAGCCTTGGAGACAATTATGACTGTGCATGTCGGAAGTTATAGTGTGCACCATTTTGAAGCCCGTAAAATGTGAGGTGCAAGTAGTACTCCATGTTGAACATTGGTAAAGTCAGAGCGCATCTGATATGCCTTTTTATGAGGTGTGGTTGTGAAAAGAGACTGTGAATTCTAAAATCCATATATGTTCTAGAATTGGCCCTGAAACACCCAACAGGATTGAGCAGTGATGAAGAGTTGGCCATACCTATAGCCTGAAGATATGTAGATGAATAATTACCGTCAATAGGCTGGTGTTGGACAACAGTTTGTATGTTGCTGGCTATTCTGCATTGTTTGCCCCAGTACAGAATTGAAATAGGGTGTACATACCATGAATTCAACATTTAATCTGAAAATAGGAGTCCTTTTTGAAAAGTAGGAAGGCCATATTGAATGTCTGAATACAAGCAGATGAGGAAACAGTGTTCTCTGGTTAATAATGAGCTTTATTGTGCTAGTAATCACTGTTTTCATGTGAACCATGAATTATAGTGCACCATTAACTTACATAAATTACTGCTGTATGGGATGTTATTTGAAGTGCATCTAATTGACATTTGCAATGCTGATGATGTGGAAATATTTAGGAAGTTCAGCAAATTTAGCAGCAACTGGGAGAGCTGATGCCAACACCGCGCTGCCAATTACGCGTTGCATTTCTGCCGATCTTTCCTTTCCGGGGTCCCTGCCAAGAAAAGGTCAGCAGAAAGGCATGGAAAGAGCCCCAAACAGGGCCCCTGGGTGCCTTTGTGCATTGGACATTGTGGCTGAGAGCACATGTTGTGCCCCTCTATGTCTGCACTGACATGCACACACTATGTGCCATGCATGACTGGTTCCTGGCAACAGGGCAAACACACAGTACAGGTGTCGCTGTGCCGAAGGCATAGCCTTCAGGCTCACTCTGTGAGCCAAAGCATGGCGCCGCCTTAAGACCGTCACTGGCACACCACGGGTTTACGTGTAATGCGGCGTTCTGGATGCCACCGTTCTCCCGAATGCCGTAAAAGAGGTACAGCAGTCGGACCACCACAATCGTAGTCCGGCCCTTAAACTTTTTTATTTAATTGTTCATAGTAATTTACAGTGTCATAGTCGATTGTTGAGTTTGTAGAAGGAGAAGGTGGGAAGATAAGCAATGTAATTATTATTTCAATAATAATTTGTATTGAAATATGTTTTTGGAAATATTAATGTAAATTATGTAATGCTGATTTCTTGTAGTTATATTTTAGGTGTGGGTTACTGGGTTTGTGGGGGTGAGAAGTTAATTATATCATAATTAACTATTAATTATTAGTTCAGAATTAATTATTCATTTGATTATTGATTAAACAAATTGTGTCAAAATTATATATTTTAGTTATATTTTAGGTGCCAGCTGCTGGGTTTGAAGGGGTTTAGGGTGGGAAGTTATTCAAGAAATAAATGATTAACAATTGATTATTACAAGTTAATTAGTTATTTAATTGATTATCAATTATTTAAATTACGCTATACTTATTTATTTTACTTTTGTTTTAAGTGTGGGCTGCTAGGCTTCTAGGGCTATAGAGTGGGAAGTTAAGTAATAACTTAAGCAAATAATTATTAAGATTATTTTCAAAATAGTAAATGATTATTAAAATAGTAAACAATGATTTTCAACCAATAAATATTTGTTTAGTTCATTATTATGTAATTTGTTTAAATGTTTTAATTTGATGAAATACATATTTATGTTTTTTAATGGTAATTTGTTATGTTTATGTTAAGAGTGTAATATTTTTTCTAAATGAATAGGGTAGTTCAAATATTTAATGTGTTTGAAGTGAAGTATTTCCTCTATGTTTGCTTAGACTGGAATGGTAATAGTAAATGCAACTTCTCTGAAGTTCAACGTTTTTTCAACCTTTGCACAGGCTGGAGTAGGAATAATACATCTTCCCTCTTTGAAGTTCATTTCTTTCCCTCCTGTTGTACAGACTGGAGAGGGAATAGTAAATGTAACCCCTCCAAAAGCTACAACATTCCCTAGTGTTGAATAGACTGGAATTGGAATTGGAAATCTAATCCATCTGAAGTCTAACACTTTCACTACTGTTGTGCTGTTTGGTGTCGGAAAAATAAATAAAACCATTCTGAAGCCCAACAGTTTCCCTACTAATGGATCCATTACCCGGACTCCGCATGACCTACAGACGCACGTATCGGGTGCGCTCCTCCCTTGATTCAGGCACCTGACCGAAGCCCGGGACGCAACCGCCCTGGCCCTCCACGCCTGCTAGCTCAACAGCTCCCTGGCGTTTTACATTTACAGTGTATATAATTTCAAGTAAGAACATTTTCTTAGAAGAGAGCATTTTATATATGTGTGATTTGTATTATATGGTATGATATTGAGGATGTAATTTTCATGGAATGTTCAGAAATAGTTGAGTATATTAAAAATATTTTAGAAGTACTTTGGGGTTTTTTAAACAATCTTATTGATGTTTTTTTTTTGCTCGCAGTTATGTGATGAGTTACATTGAAATCACTGTTTGTAGTAAAATTCAATATATTCTGAGAATAGCAAAAAAGGCAAAGAAAAAAATGTATAAAATGTTAAAATTATGTTGTGTTGTAAAAAATATAATATTTTATATTATTGCTGTATTTTTTCTTCTCTTTCACAGATCCTAATTCTAAAATATGACATTTTCAGAAATGTAAGTTATAAAAAACAACTGAAAAAATTGTTTAGTATTTTTTATATCTATTACTGTAAAAGTAAGATTAACTAAGTATTACAATGGCCAATGGGTTGTGTTTGCACACTGGTGAAGAAATGGGGAATGGACAGAGTAGATATGTGTGGAAAGATGTTCTGTGTGTGTTTTAAGTTACCGGATAAATTTACCTTGAATTATGAGTGTCCCTGTGGGCCAACTAACCCACCAGATATGTGCAGAATATGCCAGAGAGTTGTATTGCAGAGAGGTGTAAAATGGGCAATGGCTTCGGACCACCTCTCTGCAACGCAGCTGTATGGAGTTCAATAGAAAGACATGTTGGGCTAGTAGAACCCAGGGACTTTCAAGATTAAAAGAGACTACATTCCTCAACTTAAAACTGAAAGTGTTTGCACATGTCACATAAGGCCCCATCCCTTCCCTTCACCACTCTGTAAGCATGTCCTATCACTTTGCCAAAACCTAAGTACTTATAAATGTATGTTGTTCTCTGTTTCCACTACTGAAATACCTCTACTTATTTGTCATATAGTTAAGGCTTGGCTAGCCACGAACCCTAGTACAAGTCAATTTCTTTATATACTATGCATGCAGAGCTGGAAGAAGCTACAACATTTTAATACAGCCTTTAAAATACCTAGTTTATACCTATGTGGTTTTGGAATCACTGTGTCATAGGATACCATGTAACCTGGAAAAAAAGATTTGATTGGTTCAAAACATTTCCCATTGTACCTATTGAAGGACTGCAATCATGTCAATCATTCTTCTTTGAGCATCTTTGGAAAGATAACTCTGTGCTTACCTCCTGTCACTCTCATGCAATTTTTCAAACAATGAATTAGGAATATGTTCTTATTGTAACAGTCTGCCAATACCTAAGCACTTATGGGGCAAATTTAAAAGAATCCTGTGCCAACATTATGTCACTTTTTGTAACATAGTGATGGGGCAAGACAATCTTTCATATTTACAAGGAAAGGAAAAGGCACTCTGTGTATCTTTTCTTTTCCATGACCTAATCATACACACCAATTTGCGATGAAGGGGCGTTCTATAGGTGTTGCTGTGCGTGTTTCCACAGAATGCTCATAGAACAAGACACATCTCCAGATTTATCAGAAAACATACATCTGGACATGTGTGTGAATGCAGCACCATTCTCCAATTGGTGTAGCAAGTCTCAACAAGGAGAATTGTTTTCATTTCTCCTCATTTTTTCTCTTACTATATATGCTGCATTGCACATCATACATTGAAGGAGAAAAATGCCTTCACTGGTTGTTTTTGTGGAGGAAGGTGTGTCTTCTTGCACAAAAACAAACTCCACACGACACAGATATCCTTGCACCATGGTGCAAGGGTACCTGTGTCAACGCATGGCTGCAGTTTAAGCAGCAGTATAGAGAGAAGCATAGATTTGCAACATATTTATAGACATATGTTGCATCCCTGTGATTCAAAAGTACCACAGCACACTGCAGCTAAAAAGGTTACAGTGTCATGCTGCAGCACTTCCTTATATTTCTGCACTTACACATTCACCATACACTACTAAGGCATTCTTTCAATTATGCACTACAAATACATTCAACCAAACTTTCACACACTATCATACAAATATAGCTCTTTTTTTAAACAGAGAAGTTAGTTCAGAAAATCACTTTTTTTGTTTTCATTTTTGTAATTTTTTTTAACGATTTTGTGATTCTTTTTGGGTTTTTTTAAAAAGAAAAAAGAGAACTGGAGGAACAAAACAATAAACTTCAGGAAAAAAAAGTTTAACACCAGTGATTTTGCTGCCCTCTGCAGATAATGTCAATGGACTGCTCTCCATAGCAGAGCACTTTGATGCATTTTAATGTAACTAATTTTAACTTGTCAAATTCTGGACGTATGTCCGGGTGACCAGGAGATGAAGATGCCACAGTTGTGCTTGCCAATGCTGGAGGAGGGTTGTCACATAGTCTTCTGCGCTCCTCGTTCACCAGGTTTACATGGTGCAGAGTCCTGAGGAGCTTCATCATGCTGGCGGTCCCACAAGAGTACTTTTTTGTTGGATCACCTCTCGACAGGACCCTTTGGCAGATTTTGCAGATGACTTTAGTTGCGTTGACTTCTTCTGTCCTTCAGGAAAGGAAAAAAAATTCCACACCACAGAGATATATCTTTCTGGGCATGGAGGTTCAGGCACAAACCCATCATAAGAAGAGTGGTCTGAGTCTGATGGTGGCTGCTGTCCAGAAGCCATTGTTTTGAGATTGAAATCAACATCAGCTGTGAAAATCAGCAAAATAAAGTTCATCTTAGTTCTGAGATGTTACTCCCAAGAAGGTCTAAGAAAAATTATTGAAATGGGTGGGGTCCTTCAATAGTTACAATAGGAAATGTTATGAACCAATCAAATATTTTTTTTTCAGGTCACATGGGGTCTGCGCATCGTGTGCACAGGCAGCACGCACCCAACGCGACTTTGCGAAATTGCATTTAAAACTAATATAAGTTAATAAAAGTAAAAGTATATTATTTTGATGATTAACTTAGATAATGTCTTGTCCTAATATATATATATTAAATATACATATATCATTTTAGACATTAAAGAATTTTGCGGGTATAGTTTTGTCTCCTGCAACAGGATAATATCTCCCTTGGCCTTAGCTAGGTATTCGAGTATCTTTCTCTTCTTGACTGGGTGGTTAAGACCTTTGACATTAAGTGAGACTACCTTTAAGTTAGCCACCAGGGAGTGTTTGTTGGTCTGTGTCATTGGTGACGGTGTGTGATCGCAGTATTTCTCAGTTCTATACTTTCCCCTGCATGTTGAGTGTGAGTTCCCTTCCCACCTGGGTCCTCTAGATGTTTTGGTGTTACTGGTCGCTGCCTGCTGGACCTCGGGCTCCCAGTGGTTTTAGTCATTTTTGTTCTGGTTCTAGTGTTTGCACTTATGCACAAGTATAGAGATAGATGGGTGTAGATAGTATAAAAAAATGGGGAAAGATGTAAGACAGATAGCCAAGACAGATACACCCTCCCCCTCTCTCTCCTCCTTCCCCTCCCTCCCCTCCCCCTACATAATCTTGTATTTTAGACGTGTGATGACTAGATCGCCGAACTGTCTCCCAGGGAGATATTCAGTAGTTTGGCAGTGTGTCACTCACACAATGAGTATCCGTTTATAGACTCGGGATACGATTTTGTGTGTATTAGTGTCTCCCTCATTCATACCAAGTATGAGTCTCTGCTTGTTAGTCCCTGGTTCCCCCTCCCTCATGTACCTCCCTGTTTATCATATAAAAGGATATATAGTCTGACTTGAGTCCATGCTGCCATGCTCGGATGTCGCTTCCGGACCGAACACTGCTTGCTTGGTGGCGGGTCGGGTGCTGTCTCCTGTTTACTGTTTCTTGAGACTAGCGGTAGGGTGTTATTAGTCCTACAGTGTTTCTGTGCCAACCTCTAATCAGAGACATCAAGGCCAAAGAGGAAGTGAAGGGAATCTGTATCAACGAGGTGAAAGTAAAGCTAGCCGCGCATGCGTACGACATTATCATCGTGACAGAACAACCAAAGAGCTCCGTCTCGGCACTGATAAGAACGATTAAAACTTACTCAAAAAACTCAGGGTATAAGCTGAACAAGGATACGTCTGAGTGCAAACCCCTCAACGTCCATACTAATAAAGACTCTTTGGGAGGATCAAGGCTGGCCTGGCAAACGGGCTTCATCAATTACCTAGGAATTCAATTTGGCAATGACCTAAAAACCACACTGCACCAAAATGAGAAACGACTGTTAGGGAAGACAAAGACTCTTTTAGAGTCCTTGTCCCCCAAGTTTATTACATGGTGGGGCAGAATAGAAACAGTCAAGATGATGATCACTCCGATGATTAATTATCTAATGAGCATGCTCCCACTCATACTCACAGATGACTTGCACCGCAAACTGGACAAGATGAATAATACATTCTTTTAGAGAGACAAAAGAGCTAGAATAAGCTTAAAAAAACTAAGACGAGATAAGAAACTATGGGGTTTGAACCTAACAGACTACAGAGCCTTCCAAATTGCATTCATAGCAAAACAGGGGGCATACTGGCTGACACCCCCTCTGGACTACACGCCAGTTTGGGTACTACATGATCGAGCAATCCTGGGCAACCTAGAACCATTGGTCCTCCTAACAGCCAACAAACATATACACACCTCCAACCCAATATTCAAGAACAAAAAAGTGAACCTGCTCAAAATAAAGTAAAAAAATGGATCACAGTATTAAAAACTTGAAGTGAGAGTCTTTGTGGAAAAAACACCAAGATTAAATATAGGTGAAAACCCCTCTCCATAGAGACTTGGAAGAAAATGGAAATCTCCTATCCAGCCCAGCTGGAAGAGGGAGGAAACCCTACCACATTCAGCACCCTTAAAAAGAAACATAACCTACCAGACATCGAACTTTACAGCTTCCTAAAAATCAGAACAGCTCTAACTAAGACAAACTTAGCACAACACAACCCGTCAATCATACAATACATGACAAGGCTCAACAGAGTAGGACACCACGTTTCTCACCTATACAAGCTGCAACGCCCTAGCACCACCAAAATCAATGGCAAACCAGCAAAATACTGGACAAAACAGCAGGGCACCACATTAAATGAACAAAAATTGGAGCTTCTCTGGGCCTTCCCCTCAAGGAACAAGATCAGCCCAGCACTGGCCCAGACAAAATTCTGGCTATTACACAAAACCTATTGGATCCCAGCGCGACTTCTAGCGCTAGGCCTCAGGGAAAACAACCTATGCTGGAACTGCGAGATCAGGAAGGGGGCCCTAGCTTACCTCATCTTCTACTACCCTAAAGTTAGAAGGTTCTGGGAAAAAATATTCAGTTTTATAGAAAAAATGCGGGGTTGCACTCTAGAACCAGAATTCCCCACACTTGCCACGGCGTTCATAACCACTTACCTAGACTCACAACAGGACAGGGACCTACTAAACTTCCTTCTTACCTCGGCAGTAAAAATGGAAGGAGACAGCCAAGGCGACATTCAAGGAGTGTCTCAACTGGGTAACGTACCTGAGAGGTGCAGACAGTATTGCACTGCGGAACTCACCCTAGAAACCAGCAACCAGGGGAATGTGGGCATCCCTGGATGATTACTTGGACCCCTACTTGGACCCCTACGAACCACCGTGATAACAACATAGGAAGGGAGACTGCCCGCAAAGCACTCCCCCAAATTCCAAAGTAGACCCTCGAATGTCAACTTCTCCTTGTTCACTACACTCTTTCTTCTCTTCTGTTTCTCTTATTTTTCTTTCTCTTTTTATTGTTTTGACTATCCCCTCCCACTCACTACCATTCCTTTTGTAAGACAGTGGCAAATACAGTCAGTTTGTGATGTTACCCCGCAATGGCGAAGCAATGATAATTGTATGTTTTAAAATGTTCTTAATAAAATACTTCGAAATTTTTAAAAAACATAATAATTTGCGGGGGTCACGCATCCACCGCGTCAAACACATATATGACGTCACGCGCAAGCGAGTGAGCATCGCGTAAAGTAATAAGTATGTGTTGCGTATGCGCCTGGAGTCACATACCGGTCACATAGCAATCGCGCAGGAAAATAGGCACCCATCACACATCCTACGCAGATCCTAAACAACAATCCTAATCGAGAAAGGTACGCTTTGGGTGCGCGACTCCAAAAAAATAAATAATAATAATAATAAAGTAAATAATATATATATATTTAAAAAAAATATAAAGCAAAAAAAAGATTAGAGTTTCAATATTTAAAATAAAAATCCATTTATATAAAAAATATATACTGTAATTTAAAAATTAGAATGTGAAAAAATAAACAGTCAAAAAAATGTAGAAAATTAGTATCAAAAACATAAATGTAACTAATATTACATTTCAAAATTGTCATTTAAAAAACCTTTGAAATTCACTGAAAAAACAAAGGTTTCAGACATGTTATAGTTAGGAATTATCCTTTAAAAAAACTTTGAAATTCACTGAAAAAACAATAGGTTTCAGACATGTTATAGTTAGGAATTAACATTTTAGGGGTGTTATAGTTAGCTGGGCTTTTCACTTGTACAAAATTCCTCCGTTATAGTTAGTTCTACTAACGATAACTCGCGCGCCCCAATCTACTGCTGATGATGTCACATATTACATCATTCATGACATGGACAGTGACATGACTGATGACATGACTGATGACATCTCAAATGACATTACTGATGACATCATCCACTTCACAATCTGATACACGTCATCATACACTAGTATAACCTTTCATCACTCACTATAAAATATAGATAACCCTATTTGAAACCATTGACACACCAATACTTTCTAAAAACCCACTCAGTGGTTTCAAGATCTACACACAAATTTAAACACTTACCTATAGATTTACTCAAACATGCTGACAAAGATCAATAGAACACTATCAAATATACTTATATATCTACATCAACATTACACACCAGCATACATCCTATTCATGTATGCAATCATCCTACTCACTTATGCAAACAATTGATCATACTTACATTTACTTGGCTATACACTTATACAAACACCACTTCATTTATTCATATAGACAGTAACTCATACTTAGTGTGTTATAAAATCACTATTACAAGTATACAGTTATCCATACAGTCACTCATACAATCACTGAGTCATATGTATACTTATTTATATACAACATCTGTCACATACACTGCCTTTTATATTTCTACTTTGTTGGACATGTCTCATTGAGAAATATATTTACTCATCACTGCCCCCATAAAGACATTTACTCACCCCAAAAACTGTTTCCACATGCAGTCTTAACCTCTTAAACCTGCTAAATCAACTATTTACAAATCTTTGGACAGTCACACACCTCCTACCCAACCACACACAAATTCACTCTCCCACACAAATACTCACTTAAGTAATCAATAACTAATATAGACTTTCACATAGCTAGTAACCAACGTATGCAGTAGTTTACACAACAAGAGTCAGATTGATACAGATATTCACACAGTTTAATCACTATCCTATATATTTAGTGAGACACTTTAAATTAGTCACTTAAAGAGTCAATCACACTGCTAATAAATCCTCCATCCAGACACTTATACTTCCACTCATTCTTCAATGCTGATTGCTATATATGTATTTATATATATATATATATATATATATATATATATATATATATATATATATATATATATATATATATAATATTGAACCAAACCACATTCACTGGATGATGTCATCAGTGATGTCATCAGTGGTGTCATTTGAGGTGTCATCAGTGATGTCCCTGACCATGTCAGGAATGATGTAATGTGGGACATCATCAGCAGTGGAATGTGGGCGCGCGAGCTATAGTTAGTAGAACTAACTATAACGGAGGAATTTCAGTGGTTTTGTACAAGTGAAATGTCCAGCTAACTATAACACCCCTGAAACCTATGGTTTTTTCAGTGAATATATATAAAGGTAAGTATATGTCATGTTTATATTTTTACATGTATTGTTTTTAAATTTTTTTGTAAACTTGCATATATGTTGTGCTTTGAACTTCTTGCTTTGTTCAAAACATTTCAGTTCTATTTTTCTATTTTCAGTTTTCAGTTTTTTCCTGCTATGATAAAAAAAGTTTTGTCATATTATTTTGCAAAAAGTATGGGGTTTAAGGAGGGTAGGGTTGAAGCTAGTGTAGGGTTACTTGCTTAATTGTTTTTTAAATTTGCTTTTTAAGTATACTTATTATTGTTAGGTGCTTTCATTCTTTATTTAGTGAAGTTTGTTTGAAATTGGGAGTCTGTAGAAAAGGGAAAAAATAGGAACAAGTATATTACTTTAATTACTTAGGATATTTTGCTTTTAAGTTTAGCTAATAAAAGGTTTAAATAAATTAGAGAGAACACTTACTTTGTTTTGTTGATGTTAAAGATAATAGTTTCAAGGCTGTTGTGATGTGGCAAAAATCTAGCAGAGTTTTGTTCTTGTCCAATATTTGCAGTTTTTGATGTAGTTAGCTGTTAATTTTTTTGGAAGAATCACAGAGAAGAACTTTATTGCGTGATTAAAAGAAAAATCATGGCAAATACAGAATCTTAAAATTTGTAAAAGATACATTTAAAATGCATATAAAAAGTGGCGACTGATTGGGATCTAATGTGGATAGGGAAAGCCGATGGAGCCTGCCAGAACTTTAAGCCAACGACGGATCACTGGCTTTTGGCCCCTCGCAGAGTTTTTTTTCTGCGAGGTCCATAAACCTTACCAAGGCACAGTTTAATTTGATGTTCCTGGGGTCAAACAGGCCAGAACTGCTGCTCTGCATGATCTGATCTTGTTTGTGTTCCAAAGGTGCTTCAGAAGGAACCGTCTTTCATTCAGCAGTTTTGGTCAAAGACATAAGATGTGCGTGATGTCTTCTTTGTGATTCCCACAAAGTCGACAAAGTTCTCGTCCATGATCTCTTTTCCATTTTGGGAAATGGGCCAACAGATTAATAACTCCCAGTCTCAATTTTAGGAATTTTGATTTAGTTTGTGCAGTAAAAGATACGGTTAAATACTGCTGTGGAATCAACAGAGCATAGGAATGCAGAGTCAACCACCCATGACTTCTTTTTGCCAGCCGTGCCTTATCTTCCACAATTGACAACTTTTTTGTGCATAGTTTCGCTAGCCGTTTAAATTCCATTTGGCTTACATGCATGCTCCAAAGTTAATTTAAGCATAAGGTTGTTAGGCCTTCTTTCCAATAGTCGTTCCCTGCTCGCCATGAGTTCGTATCGAGACTAACCCAAAGGTGGTGTGCTAGACTGCCTTCCTTAGATGATCTCAGTTTGTGACAGCACACAAGAAAGGTCATGCCTCTGGCATATGGTTGATGGCAGATTCCCAGTTCCAACCTGATTTGTGCCGGAGATGTTTGAATTGGCAGTTTGAACACTGTTCTATAAATCTTTGTAATTATTTTGTCCAATTGGCCACTGTCCAGTCCATTTAGGACTTCTCTACCGTAGGTTAGTGTGGGAATGATTTTTGCCTGAGCCGCCTGTAAAGTAGGTGCAAAAGTTGGGCCTTGTAGTTTCTTGTGAACGGATCCAATTGCGATGGCAAGTGCTGCACCCTTCCTTTTTTGTTCTTCTAACTGAGATTTATATCTGTTGTTGTTGTTAAAGATGACTTTAAGGTACTTATGGCACTTAGATTCGACAATGCTTTCCTTATTAAGGGTCCAAGACAGTTTCTTAGCTTTCCCTGAACGGACCGCCAATATTTTTGTCTTCTTATTATTAATCTGTAGGTTATTCTTATTAGAATAATCAGAGGTGGCATCCAGGAGCCTTTGCATGCCGATCTTAGTTTTACTAAGAAGAACAACATCGTCGGCGTATAGTATGTTGGACAGCAAGACACCAGTTACATTGGAAGCATGTGAATTGACCTTGTTCAGAGCATCAGGAAGGTCGGATATAAATAAGTTAAAAAGTGTCGGGCCAGGACGCAGCCCTGTTTTAGACCTTTTGTCATTGGAATTGGGCGTGACAAACGTGAGCCGTCCCCGATCTTGATCCTGACCCATGTATCCTGATGTAGAAGTTGTATGGCTCTTAGGAAGTCAATTGGAATGTTGAGACTAGACAGCTTCTGCCAGAGCTTGGCTCTATTCACGTTGTCGAAGGCCGCTTGGAAGTCAATGAATCCCATGTAGAGTGGGCAGGAGCTGAATTCAGCCTGATCAATCAGGCAGGAGAGGGTCATGAGGTTGACCGAGGTTCCGGTGTTGCTTGTAAAGCCAGTTTGATTTGGAGGAATGATAGCGTTGTCCTCCGCCCATGCCCAAAGTGAGTTGAGCAAAACTCCTGCAAAGTACTTTGCTTCATTGTCGATTAGGGAAATGAGACGGTAGTTCCCAGGGGATTTTTTGTCCCCACCTTAAAGATTGGAGCGAGGACTGATCCACACCAGGAGGGCGGTATGATGTTTTTCTGCAGAATGGAATTGAATAAAGTGTATAGTTTTCCTGCCCAGAAGGGTACATCCTCCTTAAACAAAGCTTGAGGGACTCCACCTGGACCTGGTGCCCCGTCCTTCCGACCCCTTTTAATCAATTTTCCAATATATTGCTCCTGCACTGTTACGAGATCTTTGCTGCTCCCAGTCGAAGAGCACTCATTTGGTGATACTATTTTTTGACCGTCGTTGAGGGATTCCTTCTTAGACGGATTGATAATGTTCAGGGCTTCATAGTCTTCAAGGGTGAAATTCTGATGTAAGATTTTTGTTTTATGATCATTAAAGTGAAGATTAAGGAAATCAACCCACTCCGACTCCAATATGCAAGAAGAAGCTAAAAAGTTAGCTGTTAATTAGTTGGCGTATTTTATATTGTTAATTTAATTGGTTGAATAATTGTATTGGTTGTTCTTATTTGTATTTTTGTTCTATTGGTTGTTTTAGAGACTATTCAATTAATGTCAGTTATGTCCTTTCTTAAAAAACACAAATTAATTTTATTTAAAGATGTATATAGTACTAATTGTGCATTCATTCATTTATATGTATTCATTTTATGTTGAAAATAATGTTACATTGTTTAAAATTGTTTTTGATACCTTTTGTTGATGTTTATACATTTTATTTATTTTTTGATAAATGAGGTATGCTTAAAAATGTGCAATGTTCATGTTTGAATTATTAAACATGTTTAATTTTAACACCTTCGCTGCTAGGTGTTTTCCCCTCCTGTGCTGGAAAGAGTGATTTTGCACCTTTCATGACGAGCTCAGCTCGTCATCAGCACAGCTCAACCGTGCATCATGACGAGCTGAGCTCGTCATCAGCATGGAAAGGGTTAAGACATTTATTTATTATTATGTGGGTGTGACGGGGTGGACTCGGGTCCGCCAGGCTTACCTGTCTCCCCTCTCTTTGAACAGCACACAGGCGCTTGGCGGGGACCAACAGAACTGGACGACACCGACACGGAAGAGGTCGGAGACCACTGTTTCTTTAATTGGGCGGAGCTGGACAGCGAGAGCCACACCGGACACGCCTCCGGGACTCAGGTAAAAGCCGCCCAGGAACACAATCAGGGGTGTTATACACTCGGAGGTGAGAGAGACGGCGAGCGAAGAGAAGGAGAGGACGAGAGGAGATCGGGAGCGGAGGCGGAGGAGAGTCGGGAGTGGAGTCGAGCGGAGGCGGAGGAGAGTCGGGAGTGGAGTCGAGCGGAGGCGGAGGAGAGTCGGGAGTGGAGCGGAGCGGACGTGGACGGAGAGGAGAAGAGGGAACATCAGAGGCAGGAGACAGGAGAGGAAACGGGAGAGGATCGGAGGCGGGATACTGACACCGGACCAGCCGAGAGAGGACGACGGAGAAAGCCAGGAGGCCAACAGGAAGGCTCTTCGCCCAGCCACACTTCATCGAGGGAAGTGTGGCTACCAGAGGTACGGTCACGGCTTGCGGGCTGGGCGGGCTTTAAGTGGGCGAAACCGCCATAGGAGTCACTCACTCACACCTTGTGCACTACCCCCCCCCCCTCACTATCCGGCACATTAGAACCTCGCTGTGCACGTGTGAGTCCTCACCCCCTTTCCCTGGGATAAAGGTCTGACCAGGAGGCTAAAACATTGTTTCTTTTCCTTACACGTGGACGAGGCGGCCCGACACCGTGGAGCGGAAGGATCGGACTCCCAGTCCCAGAAGACACCGAGAGGAGAGGAAAACAGCGACGGAGAAACGATTACAAAGACTCACGGAGGAAGCAGAGACAGCGCTTCCCTACTATCGCAAAACCACGTATCGGAAGCGTACTTTGAAAGCAATAAAGCCTGCATTACCAAGATTCCCAGTGTCCGTGAGTCTACTTGAAGGGGCTGTTCCTACCCCCACGACCCCGTTCATTCCCTTAGCTATAGTCCAGGACCAGGGCGATCCCGAGGCGTCACAGTGGGCGATTTATTTTTATGTTTGTATATATTTTGTAGTTGTGATAGTTAAAGTTTTGTATAGGTAAGTTTTATGTGTTTTTACGATAATTATGTAGTCGATATTGTTAGTTTCAATATTTTTATTTGCAATTTTATTCAATGCACTTTTTGTTGATGATAAATTTGTTTTTGATATTAGTAATATTGATGTTTTTTCTGATGATTTTTTATTCAAAATCTGTGTGTTTTTTAAATAAGTATAGGTTAACGATGTTTTTGGTGTTCATATTAGTTAGACTATAATGTTGTAGGTCGATATTTGTGGTGATTATATTATATTAGTGAGCCATCCTTAGCTACCTCTGCAGCAATTGTTTCTTCCTACTGAATCTCAAAATAAGTCAAAAATCGAAACAGTAAATTGTAAAGTTCAAGATTAAGGATGGTATTCATTAGATTCTACGTAAACTCAGTGTTTATATTACAATGCATTTTCTGTGGCTGAGTACTTTCTTTAAAAACATTGCTACCCTTCATTATCCAACAGCTGTAATGCAATAAAAGCCGGGTTGCATAGTTTGATCCCCAAGGATTTTAAAAGAGTGATGATCCATACCTTCCTTAATTTACTATAAACTCTACAAAATAGGACGACATGAATGGTAGATTGTTCTGAATGATTGTCACAAGGACACAATTGCATATCTCGGGACCAGTCATTCATTTTTGGGAAACTTACAAGTTTATTGAAGATCCCAAGTCTAAATCTAGTCAATAAAAATCTGTCATAGCCACCAGGTGCCATTGTTAAATAAGGTTGTATATTAAAAGTTGTTAAAATCATCTGGTTGTGCTGGACAGTGGGCTTTAAAATCTCAACTGACATTCTGTTTGTGTCTAATAACAGGGGTCCCTCTTTTTTAACTCCTTTCTCGTAACCGTCCCTATAATACTCAAGTCAGTAAAATATTCAATATGGCCTAAATCACGCATAAAGTCTCGGACATACCTTGACCATGGAATCTCTAGAGCACCTTCCAACTTCAAGCTATCTGTTAAAATATCTTGGTTTAACTTAGTCTCTGTCTTTTTCCAGATACTATGCCATAAAATAATAGGCTCGATTTTTATGAGGTCAGAGATGTATGGTAGGGCCATCTAAGCCTGACATACATATGAAGATGTGCTATTTGGTACAGTCAAAAGATATTGTGAAAGGAGTTTTCCACCATTTACATAGTGTACACATCGATAAAAACCCACACCCCTGCCCCCTACATAGCTGAGGAGATGCGCTTTGCTTTGTTTATCTGGATGAGCTCTACTGGCTGTCTCCTGCCCAGTTTTTTTGACAAGTTAGCATGGGCAGATGTTGTCCTTGAAAACACACATTTTTTTGCGAATACTGCCTGGACAGATGAGTCGTTTTGGTCAAAAAGTATTCTGAGATATGGAAATCTCTTTACAGGCCCTATCTTCTGTCCAACAAGAAACATGTCCCTACACCTCTGACTACCACGGCCACACCTCATTGTAAAGGTTTTTGAAATGTTCACCCTAAGGCAGAGAATACTCATGAAATTGAAAAAACGGTCTTCAAACCCTCTGCAGTCCTACTTGCATGCGTGACATCAGGACTGTGTCATTCGAGTAAAGGAGGGCGGGTATTGGCCGTCCAGATATTTGGGGAAAATCTTGATTTTCTTTAGGCAGTGCCTTGCCAAGGCCATTAACAAAAATGTTGAAAAGAAAGGGGGCCAGAACACCACCCTGCCTGACCCCCTCCTTATCCGAAATGGGGCCGAGCGGTTACCGCTGAAGCCTAATCGCACACGTGCCTTGGCGACACTGCATAGGCGCCTGAGGTAGTGAATACGTTGTATATCCACCCTCATAGCCTTGAGGATCTCCCATAGCTTATCATGACTCACAGAATCCAAAGCTGCAGTGAGATCCGCAAAAGCTAGGAACAACCTGCCCTTTTTTGCCCATGAATACTTCCCAATGAAAATATCTAGGTTTAAGCTCTCTTCAATCATCCCTAGGCCCTCAAGAAAACCATATTGGCTATCGGATAGGACATTATTATCCTCTGCCTAATCACGTAGATGTTCTAAAAATGTTCGACCAACCACTTTAGTCAATTTGATGGGCCTATAGCAACCAGGAATTTGATGATCCCCCTTTTTAAAAATTTACCCAATAATCGATTCCACCGATATAGCTAGAAACCGGGCATGGCAACTAGCACTAAGTACCTGAGTAATAATAGGGCCCCATAAAGTCTTATTTTATTTAAACAGGTCTACAGAAACCCCATCCGGCCCAGGAGCCTTACCACCCAGACTCACGGAAATAGCCCAATTTACTTCCTCCAGCTTGAAATGGAGATCGGTGTATTGGATCGTAGGTTCAAGTATGGCATCCCCTTGGTTATTGTTTACTTGTGTGATGAAGTTTCCTTCACCATTATATACCCTAGACAACTGCTCAATTAATTGGTCCTCTGTTATAGCAATTTCAAATGTCGGGCCACCTCCGAAGTTCAGAAAAGGTGCTTTTACTGCCTTCCAGAAGGCCACAATATCTTTCAATTGGGAGGCTTCGTGCAAGGATTCCCAAGCTTCATTTCTCAGAGCAGTTTTTTTTCTTTCCTTGAGTGTCAGCCTGTACTCCCCTTTGGCCTGCCTCACGTCATTTCAATTTCTAGAGGTCCTATGTAATTCATGTTTTAGGTTAGTAAGGGCTCGCGTACAATTTGAGTCATTTGAGTCAAACCATCACTGGCGTTTCCCTTTTTTTTGATTCTGAACAAATAATCCCTCCCTTATAGCACCTGATATTATTTGAAAAGAAGATAAAATGCTGTCTGGAGCAGCTGTTTCACTTAATGGCTAGTTCGCTTTTTATTAGCACTCGTTTGAGTGGAGGGAGGATACGCCCCACTTACGGCGGGAGGTTAGTGCTCGAGCGGCCTGACCCCTTAAAACCGGATGTGTTTTAGACCGCGCAGCAGGCTCGCGTCTTTAAACACCTGAACTTGAGGCTGTAGGGTGTGTACCTGTTTACATTGCACTCCTTTTTTTAAATATCTCCGTGGAAATTGCGGTGACTTTCGCCAAGGCCATTAACATAACTGTTGAGAAGAAAGGGGGCCATAACACCACCCTGCCTGACCCCCTCCTTATCCGAAATGGGGCCGAGCGGTTACCGCTGAAGCCTAATCGCACACATGCCTTGGCGTCACTGCATAGGCACCTGAGGAAGTGAATATGTTGTATATCCACCCGCATAGCCTTGAGGATCTCCCATAGTTTATCATGACTCACAGAATCAAAAGCTGCAGTGAGATCCACAAAAGCTAGTAACAACCTGCCCTTTTTTGCCCATGAATACTTCCCAATGAAAATATCTAGGTTTAAGCTCTCTTCAATCATCCCTAGGCCCTCACGAAAACCATATTGGCTATCGGATAGGATATTATTATCCTCTGCCCAATCACGTAGACGTTCTAAAAATTTTCGACCATCCACTTTAGTCAAGGAGTCTAACAATGAGATGGGCCTATAGCATCCAGGAATTTGATGATCCCCCTTTTTAAAAATTGACACAATAATCGATTCCACCGATATAGCTAGAAACGGGGCATGGCAACTAGCAATAAGTACCTGAGTAATAATAGGGCCCCATAAAGTCCTATTTTATTTAAACAGGTCTACAGAAACCCCATCCGGCCCAGGAGCCTTACCACCCAGACTCACGGAAATAGCCCAATTTACTTCCTCCAGCTTGAACTGGAGATCGGTGTATTGGATCGTAGGATCATGTATGGCATCCCCTTGGTTATTATTTACTTGCGTGATGAAGTTTCCTTCACCGTTATATACCCTAGACAATTGCTCAATTCATTGGTCCTCTGTTATAGCAATTTCAATTGTCGGGCCACCACCGAAGTTCAGAAAAGGTGCTTTTACTGCCTTCCAGAAGGCCACAATATCTTTCCATTGGGAGGCTTCGTGCAAGGATTCCCAAGCTTCATTTCTCAGAGCTGTTTTTTTTCTTTCCTTGAGTGTCAGCCTGTACTCCCCTTTGGCCTGCCTCACGTCATTTCAATTTCTAGAGGTCATATGAAATTCATGTTTTAGGTTAGTAAGGGCTCGTGTACAATTTGAGTCATTTGAGTCAAACCATCCCTGGCGTTTCCCTATTTTTCGATTCTGAACAAATAATCCCTCCCTTATAGCACCTGATATTATTTGAAAAGAAGATAAAATGCTGTCTGGAGCAGCTGTTTCCCTTAAGCAAACCCCAATGGCTAGTTTGCATTTTATTAGCACTTGCTTAGTGATTACTGAGGGAGCCACCATCGACCAACGCAAGGTTTAACCATTTATCTTATCAATTGCTATGTTTGCTAACTCCTGGTCAAATTTATCCTGGTAACCAGATTGACTTATCAGCAGTATTACAGAAACACTCAAGAGAAAGTGGTCACTAAATGGGTTGTCATCTACAGATAAAGAGTGAAGCCTACATGCATGACTATTTCACAGTGTTTTAAAATCCATGGCACTACACAAAACTCTGCTATAAGAAAGTGTTAATCGTGGGAGCTGGTGTGGCACATAGCTTGTTTGCAAAACACAGATCAAAGCCAAAAACTATGTCGTTATACAGCTTTCCTAGGGTAGAATGTTGAATGTGGGTATTGCTAATCGCTTCTTTATATGTAAAACCACATAGTTTACCATCAGCATTTGGGCAAAAAGCACAGTTAACCCCCCCATTAAATTAACATTGTATCCTTGGCATTATCACTATACAAAGATTTCAAATCATTACCCAATTTTCTCAAGATCACTTCAACTTTATCCAGGGGTATATTATTTCCAAGTTTTTCAGTGTGTTACAATTCTTTCTATCCACATGAATTTTAATCAATTGGTAGTCTGTCTCCTCTATATACATCTCTGTTTCTTTTATTTTCAGCCTATTGGAGATATAGGTACAAAGCCCTCCCTTTGCCTTTCCACAAGACCCCACAACGACTGGAGTAAGAAAGATTTTGAACCCGTTAATGTGGATTATATCCTTTACCCACGTCTCCTGAAAACACAGTATATCATAATTTAATACAAAATCATGGTTGGTCAGCTTGGAACATAAACCTGAAATGTTTCAGGAGACAAGGTTACAAAGGGCGATATCACCATTACCAGAGGAGCTGGTTATTGCTACATTACTAAATGGTGAGACACCATTTTTGGGAGATGTCGGGCTGGGCTCGTGGATTCAATAATTTTAGAGGGCACACCCAAAGTCAGCTTGATGGTACCGATGTCCTCTTCTCCTTGCTCGATAAAGGCAGGGGATGGCAAGTGGTTGCATATAGCATTATGAGCCTGATTGAAAGTGTTTTTTTATTTATGCGCTTTATCACCTCGGCATACATTTAGGCCAGACTTACAAGTTGAAAAATGGGCACTGAGGTGAGTCAGTCAATCTATGTCTTCTAATGAATTAAAAATATCACAGCACTTACGACTGAGACCGTAAATCTCATCTGTGTGTTCCCCAAGAATTTTTCCTCCTCAGAATTGTTCCACTGGGCTCTAGGGACGCGACGCGCGTCTTGAAACACCAGAGCTTGAGTCTGTAGGGTGCGTACCTGTTTAGATTGCACTCCTCTTTTTAAATATTTCTGTGGAAATTGCGGTGACTTTTGCATTTTCACATGGGACATTGTGGGCATTTATTTAAAAAAAATAAAACTCAGCACAATATTTTACTTACCTGTACTTGCCTATCCTCCTCGGTCCACCGCGATGCAGTCATTTGAGTGGAGGGAGGATATGCCCACTTCCGGCGGGAGGTTAGCACTCGAGAGGCATGACCCCTTAAAACCGGATGTGTTTTAGACCGCGCACTAGACGCGCGTCTTGAAACACCAGAACTTGAGGCTGTAGGGTGCGTACCTGTTTACATTGCACTCCTCTTTTTAAATATTTCTGTGGCAATTGCGGTGACTTTCGCATTTTAGCAAGGGACATTGTGGGCATTTATTTTAAAAAACAAAAACTCAGCACATTATTTTACTTACCAGTACTCGCCTATTCTCCTCAGTCCACCGCGACGCTGTTGTTTGAGTGGAGGGAGAATACACCCCACTTCCTGTGAGAGGTTAGAGCTTGAGCGGCCTGACCCCTTAAAACCGGATGTGTTTTAGACTGCGCAGCGGACGCTAGTCTTGAAACACCAGAACTTGAGGCTGTAGGGTGCGTACCTGTTTACATTGCACTCCTCTTTTTAAATATTTCTGTTGAAATTGCGATGATTTTCGCATTTTAGCAAGGGACATTGTGGGCATTTATTTTAAAAAACAAAACTCAGCACATTATTTTACTTACCTGTACTCGCTTAGCCTCCTCGGTCCACCGCGACGCTGTTGTTTGAGTGGAGGGAGGTTAGTGCTCGAGCGGCCTGACCCCTTAAAACCGGATTTGTTTTAGACTGCGCAGCAGACGCGCGGAGCGGGCGCGCCAGCGGCGCGCCAAAGGCAAGCCCGTCTGCGCATGCCAGCATTCCGGAGGCGGGCGAGGCGGGAAATGCTGCCGGTTTCACTCAGAAAGGAATAAGGCATGATGGAATGGAACTTAGGAGACATCAGCCCCTATATACTGTGGAAATTGTGTTAAGCTTGATGGAGATAACAGAACCATCAGCTGCAGTATGTGTAACTGGACCTGCTCCACATTTACAGCTGGGGAGCACAAGCCTTCTGCAAAGAGGAAACATGGTGACGCAGGGAGGTTGAAGAGCATTAGAATTTATTTACTTAATGTCCGCTCCCTGAATAAAAACTCCCAGCATATCTCTGACCTGATCTCAGAATCTAACCAGATATAATTTTCTTAACAGAAACTTGGCTCTCGGAAAGTTCTAACCCTACTCTGGCGATCGCAATACCACCAGGCTATTCCATTGTGAGGAAGGTCCGTATAACTGGGAAGGGCAGCGGCATTGCTATGATTACCAAAAAAGATATCTCTGCTAAACTCATCCCTATGGATGAAATTTAAGGAGCGAAAAGTTTGGGATTTCACCGTGTTATATCTCCCCATCAATCGCTGGCAGGAGCCCTGATTTACAGACCGCCGGGATATGTGGCCCCTTCTTAAAGGGACTGGTTGATGTATTGACACCACTTGCCCTCAGATTTAATCACTGCCTAGCCCTAGGAGACTTTAACCCGAGAGCTCGAAAGGCTCGTCACTCTACGAGGCTTTAGCGTAGCTGAATATGCTACCCCTCATTACTAGTCATACACACGAGAAGGGCCAAATACTGGATCTAATCTTTTTAAACATTCCGGTCCATACGGAAGAGCCAATTCCTCTATTATGGACCGATCATTTCCTAATAAGTTTGAAAATTGACAAAATCAGAAAGGTTGGACCCACTCTTAAAAATAATCCCCTGTTTAAATCAAGACCCTGCCATAAAATCCTCCCTGGAACATTGAACACTGTGTTATCAGCACAACCCCTCTCCAGAAGTAATGAGGTAGTTGTGGACATAGTGAATTTGGAAAATTGGATAACACAAGGTGCAGAGCTCCTGGCACCAGAGTCCCTACGTCCACAACGGAATTTGAATCGATCTGCCCCTTGGTTTAATGAAAATTTGCGTAAATGTAAAAGTGCCTGTAAATGGCTGGAAAGAGCATGGAGGAGGAATTTTAGTCTTGATTGCAAGACATTATATAAAAAAGAATTAAAATTGTACCCCTGCAAAATTCCAGAGAAAAACGGCAATAACCTCCAAAGGCGAAGTATCGGAAGTCTGGACACATCAATTAGCCTTGTATTTCTATAAAAGAAATTGCTGACATCCAAACTCTCTTATACCCTTCTTCCAGCACATTGACTAATCCTCAATTCTTGGACATCAAACCAGTATGTAACTCCTCCTTCCTTCAGTTTCCTCCGATCACTCTGGAACAACCCCTCTCGATTATGAAAAGTTTAAAAACAACATCCCCCTCAGACCCCTGTCCTGCCAAAACTCTGGTGAAAGGGGCAGACATTATTAACACTGAGGTCAACAGAGTGTTAAATTTGTCTTTAAGCAGCGGGCAGGTTCCTTCTACTTGGAAGCAGGCCAAAATCCTACCGCTGCTGAAGAAACCCTCAGCGGATCCATTAGTTGCCTCCAACTATAGACTCATCTCATTGCTGCCTTTTTTCGTGAAATCAATTGAAAAATACGTAAACCAAGTCACCACTAATTACATTGAATCAAATAGTCTCTTTCACATGAGCCAATCTGGTTTCCGCACTAACTTTAGCACGGAAACGGCTCTCCTTGAAATCTCTGATTCCATCAAAGGGACTCTCGACTCCGGCGGAAGAGCGGTTTTGATACTGTTAGATCTGTCAGCTGCATTTGACACCGTGCCCCATGATAGACTCCTTCAGAGATTGAGGGACTGCGGAGTGGGGGGCACAGTGTTGAAATGGTTCTCCTCCTTTCTGGAGTATAAAAGGCAGGAAATTTGGAAACTGCCTTTCTCCTCCTGTATGCCTCCAATGAAAGTAGGGGTACCCCAGGGGTCTATGTTAAGTCCTTTACTGTTCAATGTATACATGACCCCCCTTGCTCCGCTGGCTGAAGAGGTGGGAGCCACAATTATATCTTATGCCGACGACACGCAGTTATTGTTCACCTGTACAAAAGGAGAAGCTTTTGACGGTGAGAAAATCAATAACTGCCTGAAGAAAATCTTTTCCTGGTTTAGCTTTAACCAGCTTCAGAGTAATTCGGCAAAGTCAGAAGGGATTCTCTTTGGGGCCTTTATTCCAGATGAATGGAGGAAGTGGTAGCCATCTGATATGTCCCCCCTCAGTCCTCGGTGGGAGTAGTTAGAAACCTCAGGGTACAAATGGATGACTCCCTGGACATGAAGAAGCAGTTTCAATCTGTGGCAGGGACCTGCTACGGAACTTTGAAAATCCTCCGTACATTTCTACCTCTACTGTCACTCGCCCAAAGAAGGATGGTAGTCCAGGCTCTTATTACATCACGGCTGGACTACGCTAATGTTCTCTATCTGGGTCTCCCTGAATATCTATTGAATAAACTCCAGGTGGTGCAGAATGCAGCAGATAGAGCCCTCCTTATGATGGGCCGCCGGGATCACATTTTCTCCCACCTCAGGAATCTACGCTGGCTTCCTATCTGCCGCAGAATTCAGTTTAAAGCCCTGACACTGGACTTTAAAGCTCTGCACGGCTCTGGTGCTCATAATATTAAGAGAAGAGTGAGCTTTTACTCGCCTCGGAGAGTCCTAAGATCATCCCATCTTTATTTGATGAGTGTATACACATTTGCACGCTCTCACAAAGGTGGTCGTTCCTTTCAAGTTCAAGTTGCCCACTTGTGGAATAAACTTCCGCCCACATTGAGGGAACTGTCCGATATTTGGCTCTTTAGGAAACAACTCAAAACGTGGCTATTTTTGCAATAATTTTTCTTTAGTCTTGAGCTGCCTTACCTGGTTTCATTAAACGTTGTGCTCTGCTAGCGCCAAGACACTCTTTTTGAGTAGCTGCGCGCTCTATAAATATGCTTTAACATATCATAGGGGGTTGGTAAAAGTACCTCAATGGTAGAATATGTATGTCCTGCGGCATAATGGACTGACTGCCAGCCCTATCAAGGATAAACTGCACCAGACTGGGGGCCATAGTATCACAAAAAGGCAATACATTATCGCCGCTTTTATCGGCAGGAAACTGCCGCTAAAGCGGCGATAATGGGCTGGATAATATGCCCTTGTGAATTCCCATAGATGCCCAGGTTAACACCAGAACCTGGGCTTCTATGGGAATTCACAAAGGCATATTATCAAGGCCATTATCACAGCTTTAGCGGCAGTTTCCTGCCGATAAAAGCGACGATAATGTATCGCCCTTTCTTGATAATATGGCCCCTGGAGACCTGAAAGTTAAAACCATACAATCACCAGCTAATGTTTTAGTTGTTTTGCCAACCCATCCTATTCTTTGGGCCATTTTGAATTCCGAAAAAAGAGTGTTAGTTATACCTATTCTAGCACTCAATAGATGCAATGATTTGTTCATCAATGTTGACCAATGTTCTGAAACCTTAGGAGGTAAAGGTAGGACATTTTTGCTAACACAACCGTATAAGGAGTTGCTTCTGGCGGAAGATGCAAAGTCAGGTTTGGGTTGAAATTTTCTCCAGAATTAAGTCTTCGGGAGTACTGTATGTTTATAGCTCTCACCTCATCCTTCAGTGTGGTATTCCCCGTAATAACTGGGTCCGCATTTGAATACTTTACAGCCTGTTTGCATGTAGAGCTCGGGCCTTCTGAAAAGTGCGGAACCCCTGGATATCCTAATGAAGGGAATAATGATATTTGATTTTGGGGGTCAGTTCGAACTGGCTCTTTAACTGTATTGCTATGTTTACTGGGATAATAGGCTTGTCCACTTACACGGTTGATTACGGACTGACTAACCGCTATTCCCTTCCCCCCATGTTAGGACTCTCTAATAATAATGATGATAACAGTATTTGCACTGTACCTTACACAGAAAGGCTAATAAGTCCCAGAGTCAAGATGTTAGTAGTATGGCCCAGCCCGGGCCTTCAGGATGTTTTAAAGGGCATGTAGACTCAGCGTCAGTGGCGTCTATGAGCCGCTAAGGAGCCTGGGACGTGTAGTTTTGTCTCGCCCCCCCATTGCAAATTTGGCTTCTCCTATGTTTTCTGTTACATTGCTTTTGTACCTGTAGTGTTGAATAACTTCAGATAAAACACATATTTTCTAGATGTACACTTCTTCTTGAGCATAATGCAGCCAATATGTTGTATTTTACAATGTCAGTGTTTTCTGGGTCGATCTCCGCTAGATACTGAATTTCTGGATAAAGACTTTAACACTCTATTTCACATGCTTGCTAGGCCTAGACTTACTCAAACAATTACCCTAGACTTTAAGAATGATCTGGCTAAGCTCAATCTTTCAAAAACATTATTAAGAACCCATCTCCCTGTAAGATATTATTTTTATGCTAAAGTTGTACAACTTTTTTGGTAAACTCTTTTCTGCAGAAATCTCCTCCAACATCTCTTTCAATTCAGTCTTCTCTGATTTTGTAATGTAGGAAGTCATATAACAACAGAAATCTAGTTGTCTGCAAAAAACTGAATTTCCATATTTCATATCACATTTTGAGAATTACAGGATTATAATCATTAATGAACTTGGAAGCCTCTGTTCTTCATATGTTGTATGTATTTTTCGCTGATTTGCATGTTACTGTATGCCTCACTGTAGACAAAAAGCTGTTGACTGTTCTTTTTTAAATAACTGTTTATGGAAAGCCAAAGCAATGTATTGTGTAAAATCTTCCTTTTTTCAGTATTTTCGGCAACCGTACTTTCCACATCTATGTGTTTGGAAACGCAGAACTTGTCAGTAGTATCTTTTGGGATGGTGCATGTCATACACTGTTCTATGAAAGACAGCACACAGTAATTACTGTCGGTTCCAAAAATTTTGGAGCATCTTTTTTCCATAACAGCAAGTGATTATGTGGAACATCTCTTGCTTGGTACTCTTTACGCCAGAAGAAATCAGTTACTTCACCAAGAGGAAGATTCATTTTGTTGCAGATTAAAGATTACATGGCTTGGAACCTGTAGTTAAAATATCTTCCAAGATTAGCAGGATCGAAAGAACAATTTCTCCTGCTGTATTTACTTTGATGTCCTCAATGTTTGAGTTTGCCTCTCCTAAAATTTCAAGCAGGTCATCCCATGCATATTCAGCACAACTAAGGGCCCTATTATGATGTCGGCTGGAAAGCAGGTCGGAGGCTTTCACACCAACATCATAGGTTTCACTTTTGACCACCATATTACAATGATGGCTGTTGGAAGTGCAACTGGACGGTCATTCCGGCTGGCTTCTGACTGGCTCAAGGAGCCCGTTGGCCAGTCAGAAATGGTACGAAATCCCTTAATGGCGGTGTTTCTGCCATCAGGATTACAATGTTGGCTTCCAACAGGCTTTCCATGTTGGGCTTTCCGACATGGAAATCCTGTTAGAAAGTGACTTTGGGGGCCCTTAGCAGGTCCACCTCCTTCTGCCTGCAGCCTCCAGTTGGGGGCCGAGGGGGCAGCTATGGTGCCCCCCCATTAATCCCCACACCGTGTGGCAGGCACCTTGAGGTTCAGGGATTAACGGATACTCCCATTTATCTATGGGAGCTTGTGCTACGGCCAGTTTACGGCCGGATTGCGGCCGCAGCATAAGCTCCCATAGAGAAAAGGTAGTTTTATGCATTGTAATGAAGGTTTTGAGACCACAGACCAGGATCGGTCGGACCTGAGACTGCAACGGTGTCGGGTGGATGTAAGTCCGCCCAACATCGTAATCAGGTGCTTTGTGTATTAAACCAAGGTGGCGCACCCAGCATGCATTTGAGTTCCCTATGACAATAATACCAATACTCATTGGTGCCAATTTGGCACACCATAAAATGAATTAAGTTGTGTACTACGTTTTTATCTTTTTCTTAACCCCTTCCATGCTCATGACGGAACGGTTCCATCATGAGCATAAGGTGGGCTGTGCTTATGACGGAACCGTTCCGTCATGGTTCCATAGACCCAATGGAACGTTCAGCACCGGGGGAAAATCCGCGCAGCACAGAAGGGGTTAAACTTTAGCAACAAATTCCCTTACAGAGAGATTTTGAAGATTAACATCTGCCTTCAGTATATGATTCACAGCATGTGAAAGTCTACAAAAGTAGCTCTCAAACAGAAGATGGAATATGTATGAAATGCACAAACAAAATATTTGATCCTCTAAAAATAATAATGTTGAGCAGTATTCAGCTGCTGGGATCTGTACAGGATGGTCATCATAGCTGACTCCTGCTCCGGTGGGAAACAGTTGGGGAAAACAGCGAGCTTTTAAACTTTTTTCCCATACACTCAAGCCAGCACCTTTTGCTTGTTTCAAATGAAACAGTTGAATAGCATGAACAAAGATTTCTTTAGAATGCAGAAGATAGATGCTGTATTGTTCATAAATGTGTTCCGATCTGGATCTAATCATGTTTTCAATCTATCCACTTGATGGTAATGTCTCATCCACTATACAAGTTATATTTTCAGCAACATCAACATTTGTATAGTGCACATTAATTTTTGTTGGTAATAATGTCGCCTTTTTTAACTTTATGAACAATTACTACCTCTTGCCATATTTTTCTACTATTCATTGGAACATTTACTAAAAAAGTAAGTGGTTCTGCAATATCGTTATCTACCCCTATAGTTTCAATATTCTGTTTAAAATCTTAAGGTAAACACACAGCTCTTCCTTTTAGTCCTTTCTGGAGCTCAGTTTGAGGTAATTTTCCTGTCTTTTGCTCTATACGAACTATGGCTTTGAATGGATGTATACACTGTATTAGAATTAATTCATAACTATGTAATACTTTAAACTCTTCTGGAACAGACAGCAATTCTAACATGATAAATATGACTCTAGCTGATATTTTATTGTTCTCTAACTTATCAAATCAGTACTTACATATAATCTGTTGTGTGGACAAATCTAATCTTTTCTCAACAAATAAATATGCACCAAATTCTTTCCACTTATCATTGTTTTTCAACGTTAGAGTACACCACTACATTGAGTGTGTCTGTCATACCTATCTGTAAGAGAGGTAGATGATTAGGCAGTTTTATGTGCGGATTGTACAAAGCAGAGGAAAGAATAAAAGGACAGTATATTTTGCATGACTATTTAGAAACTGTAGATTTCAACTATAGAGAAGCTGTGGACACAGTGATACGTTCACTAACACACTCACTTATGCATACAGTTAGACACCCTGGGAGTATTGATGCATACAGTTATACACTCATACACACATTGATACGCTCAGTGACTGACTCAGACACTTACTTATATAGACACTCAAAAACCCTGGGACACATTAATGAATACACTGAGGCACACATGTACACAGTATGCATTCACTAACTCATTTATACACTAACGTAGACCCACAATGATACACTTTCAGACTTATTGATACTAGGGGTGGGCGGAATTTTGCGTAGTCGCGCTACGCAAAGCTCCGTAAAACTGTAAAAAATCTCCCCGAGCAAGCAAAAGTTCAGCGAACACGCGGAATACCTTGTTCCACCCGTTTGCAATGCTTTTTTCCCTTTCGCGAACGCTAATTGCATGCTCAGGGAGAAACATCTTTGAACATGCATTTTGAAAGCGTGAACAAGCAAAAAATTCCGCAAAACCGCGGATCACAGAATTTTTGGCAATTCTGCGCAAAATTACCTAAATTCTGCAAATTCCGTGAGCGGAACGGAATTTACCGCCCAGGCCTAATTGATACATACACTTACACAGCCATGCACACAGCGATGTATTTACTGATACACTCACACAGTCACTTCTAAACACAGTTACATACCCCGGAGATTTTGATATATAAACAAAGGCACCCATGCATACCCTGTTGCACTCACTGAGTTACTCTTGTACTCACTGATACATACACTCAGACACTACTGTAGACACTAATACATACACCAATACACCCATAAACACAGTGATGAATTCAGTGATATTTTGACACACTCACTTATAAAATACTCAGATACCATGAGAGAGTGATAGATACAGTGAGACTCTATCACAATCACGTATACAGACAGTGAGATACTCTTTGACACGCTGATACATACACTGAGATAGCCGTGGATACACTGATGCAGTCACTAACCTAGTCACATACTCTCTGATAAATACAGTGAGACATTCTGAGAGAGAGTAATGCATGCAGTGACACACCCATGGACAAATGAATGCAGTCGCCAACTCACTGATATGCTCAGTTATACTTAGCTTATCCATAATACATACATTCAAGAGATGTAGAGGATAAAGAGTTATATCTGTGTAGTATTGAAAGCAGAGCAAAAAATAAAATGATAGTATGTCTTGCACAACTGATTACTAATGCTAGACAAAAGAATAACCAATTAGTCAGTAGATTAGCAATAAAGTTATTTGTTGTAGATGTTAATTTATTTATTTATTTGTTTACAGACATCTGATTTTATTTGAGAAACGAGATTTACAATCCCTGATAAGAGAAAGATTAAATAAACAGAGAAATCAGGACTATGAACTGAAAATGGAGAAAGACAAACACATTAAGGAGGAGAATTTCCAGAGGAAAAAAAGAGAAGAGTACTAATCAGTTCCTCACAAAAATATGTTGTAAAATGCAAAATGTGACCATAGTCTTATGTAAAAATAGAATGTACCCATCAAGTGGAAAAAAACCGAAGGAGTACGTGTTTCTGATAGTAGGAAATGCTCTAACAAATCAGGGACTTTGACATGGAGACAGAAACAGTTTAAGGAGCTAAGAGCTCAAATATTTTGGACTACAGGAATACATATTTGGTGAAAAGGATAAAGAAGTATAAAAGGAGAAGTATTGCATTTAGGCCAAAGTAACACTTTGAGAGTGATGTTCAGAAAGAACTTTCTCAGAAGAGGAAAGTATTTATATTAATATTGAATAGAATGAGGACACTAGACAAAACAGTGTTGTGTATGAAGAAAAGAACTGTTAGAAAGTGGCTTACTAATAGAACACAATTTTTGCACATTCATAAAGGTGAATTGAAGCATACCTCTAGTACATCACTTTATTTTAGCAGGGGAGGCTCCTCCATGATGGCGGAGGAGCGCCACTCCCCTGCTAAAAGATGAAAAATAAAATGATAATAAAGGTATTTTATTAGCCTTTTATTTTTGCCTTGTGTACTCGGTTGTCAGCACAAGTCTTTAGCGGGAGGGGGTAAGGCAATCCTCTTGTGACAGGCATGGCAGGGGGAAGACTGTCAGTTGGCCGGCTGTCTTAGGCTGGTCAAACCATCATGCGCACTTAGGGGCTTATTGTGAGTCATCTGGTCCACGGACCACAAGACTCAAAGTGGCAGTCTACCGTCCACCCTATTATAACTAACATGGTCCGACAGCCCTGGGACCACTGCAACCACCAGGGTACCACCATTCCCTGACAGTTACGTGGCAGTCCTAGGGCAGCAACATGCTTCCTGCCAACGCATAGTCCGATTTTTCTCTCCGTCCGTCATGAAACCTGTGATGGAGAAGACACAAAGGGGGCCTTACAGGGCCCCTGGTGCCTTACGCCATGTGGATGCACACAGGGAGGCACAACATGTGCCCCCCTGTGTGTATGCACCCTAGTATTTATATATTTTTTTACCTGCAGAGTATGGACTGCAGCAGTCTATCCTGTGCGGGTACTGCCTTTGACGTTCTCATTGTGGTGCCTATTTCATAGGCACTGCCCTGGGATTGCCAAAGAACCGCCCGCCTGACCAGGAGAAAACTCCTGATCTGGCGGGTGGTTCGTACACAGGTTTTGTAGTGAGGGAGCAAGTGGCCGCACTGCCAAGCTCGTAATGAAGCCCTATGGTTTCTGCAACCCAGTTGTGTTGCACATCTGGGTTAGAGAAACGCCACATGCTCCCAGACACTGTCTTAGTGGCAAACTAGGCCGCTCAGACCAATCCCAGTGCTTCTCTCATGCTGGGAATAGTATTCCCAGCATGAGAGTAGTGCCTGGATTGGCATCAAGGAGCTTGTGCAGTGTGCAGCCGGAGTCGAGGATCGGGAGAGAGGAGCTAGGCGGCAGACATCGGAGAAACAGGTAGGTGCAATGTTAATTTTATTTGTATTCCATTTTTTGGTTTTCCTTCCACCACCACCCCCACCAAGAAATGCGAGCAGCCGTCACTGTATTTTAATTAAGAAAGCTATTTGCAAGAGAACACCCTAGTGCATGTAGCTGATTTAACTGGTCATTGTTATGAAGTAAAATATGGTACTCCTGTTGCAAAAGAGGAGATGGTTCCTAGAAATGTAGAGGAAGTGGTAGCTAAAGAGGTGCAAGGAAGGCACACACAGCCCCCAGCGTACAAATGGAGCTATAGTACTATTTACAATATTCATCAGGAGTCAATTGATTTATCGAAAAAATATATGTGACTTTCCATCCAGAAGTCTCAAACTGAAAATTGCAATTTTCTAAGGATTAGTCTAAGTAAAGTGAGAAAATATAGTAATTTACAGGGACATTCATTGGCATGTCTTTCAAGAAAAGTTTGCATAAGCACCTTTTATCATTTCAGGATGTTAGCTGTTCACCACTCCAAAATACGAACTTTGGTTAGAAGACTTTACTTTGTAAAAGTCCTACCTTTTGTTTAGGAGACATGAATAGAGTTTTGTTGTATGGTACACTAACAGAGGTGGGACAATAAAAGAAATAAAAACAGTTAAAGACAATAGATCTCAATCGAGAGGTAGAGCTCCACCACAGGAGCCCTCAGAAAGGAGGTATAACCGTAGTTATAGGGTTAATATTAGAAAACCTGACAGTTATCAGGATACTTATATACGCTCATCTCATTCCTTTCAAGGTTCAATGAAAAACTCCAAGAGAGAAGGACAGTCAGAGGGACAAGAAGAGCATACAAAGTCCAGAGACAAGCCACACGCTCAAGAATACGATTCCAAAAAGAAGATAAACCAAAACAAAAACCATAGTTCAAAAAGAAGAAGGTTGCAGGTCTAAAGATCAGACATGCTCAGAATTCTGAGGACTCGACTACTGAACGGGGAATGGGCTATGACGTTGCCAGACAGTGCAGCAGAATTATCGATAGCTCGCAGAACCTGATGGAATTTCTGGTGACAGTGGACTTGAATGATTATATCACAGTGGAAACACCTGATACTAGGGTAAGTGTCCCACATAAATTGTATGAACTAACACTCCAAATAGAGGGGGACAAATGCAGGACAGTTAGAGGTCTCTTTTGGGAGAACCTAACATTTGGCTATGACATTTTGTTAGCTTAACAAGATTCGCTGCCAGCATTCGTCATGGATTGCCCTAGGGGAGAAATGGTAATTTTACCAGCATTTTCCGACCATGTTCCCAAATATTCAAAATATAGTTATGCGTGGGAGTGGGCGGTAGCCCAAGCCCCAGCATCATACAAAAACCATGTTGGATGGGATGAGGATTCAACCCACCACATAATTCTATTACAAAATACTCCAACCGCACAAAGGCAGTATTCAATAAAGCAAGGAGCTAAAAAGCTGGTCAGGCAGATCTTAGATCAACTTGAACACCAAGGGGGGATTGAAACTTGCACCTCTCAAATGAAAAACCCTTTGTTTCCTGTATCAAAACCGGACAATTCATATTGTTTAGTTTTGGATTACAAACATTTGAAAACTTGCACAAAGACATTTGCAGTTCAAAATGTTCACAGTGCCTCATTAAGGAATAACATTGTGCCGAAAAAATAAAAAAAACAATAGATACCTCAAATTGATTTTTTGGGCCAAAATATAGTGCCTGAGAGTAGATATTTGACAGCATTCTCAGCGCTATGGTGCCAGTGTCAAATTTGTCAAATCCTCCAGGGGTATAAGAACAACTCGGGTTGTTTTCGGCTAGGGTAACTAAGTTACTTCAGAATCTAGATGAGGAGGCATTATCCTATGTAGATGATATATATCTGAAGGATGATGACCTGGAGGAACACTTGACCAGAGGGAATACCATAATTTTGGGATTTGCAACTGAGGGTTACAAATTCTACTGTAAAAATCAAAAATAGACCACCGTAATGTCCTTTTTCTAGGATATGAGATTTCAAGTGAAGGAAAAAGCCTAGCAGCTAACGTTTTAGAAAATACCAAATGAAATATTGCCTCTAGATCAGTATGAATACATAATTTACACTGATGGTTCTGCTCAACTGGCCATAGGAAGTAAACAGCAATACAGCGCCGCGTTTACTATCATTAAAGGACGCATGCAGGATGGAAAGTTTCATCCGAATTGTACAAAAACACAGTTCTAGGAGACTGCACGGCACAGCTGGCAGAATTAAAATAACTAATACTGGCACTGGTAAATACAGATCGAGGATTCCCCACACTAATTGTGTGTAATTCCTTTTACTGTGTACAGTCGTACAATGAATATTTACATCACTGGGGACGGAATGGTTTTAAAGATGCAAAAAATGGCACAGTTAGGCACAAAACGCAATGGGAACAGGTAGTGGAGTTGAAAAACAAACTCTCAAGGGCTCATGCGGAACACACACTGAGTCATCAACGTGATGGCATTCACATCGAAGGGAATTTATTGGCTGACGAAACAGCAAAGGGGTCTGTACGCATGGCTTCCGTAGCTGCAATCACTTGTTCAAAAATGAGAATAGACAGTGAGATAATGGTTGCAATTATTACCACACGCAATAACTCAGCAGTACCAAAAAGATTTTCACTCACATATTCCTACAAGTTAGATGCAAACAGGGTTCCAATTGCTCAAATTCCTGGAGTGGGAAATAGATTTATACCAACTATGGATCGTAGGTTAGGATTAATTCTAGCAGCACATAAGTTATGTGTTCTGCACATGTAGTGTAGTGTAGTTCCTATTTTCCCTATAGGCCCTGTGCATTGGAATAACATACCAGCAGTGTAGATGTAGGACTGCGGTCTTCTAGTTCTCTACTGACTATGTTAGACTTAATTTGGGTTTGCGCCAGCTAGCTCAGAGGTCACTGGAAACATTCTTGACTGAATAGGAAGTGATCAGCTTCCCTGGCTCAGACAAAAAGGGATTCAGCTTCCGACAACCGCATAAACATGACAACTTTGCTCCTCAGAATAAGATTCAGAAAAGGGGGTGGTGATGAACAGAGTGTCTGAATTAAGCAGACCACTCTTACCCAGTCCAAAGATCAGGGCTTGATCCATCACCGTTTTTTAGCTCACTGCACCATCCCAGCTCAGAACTTGGCTATATGCAAATTAGTCTGACCCTGGCCCAGTGCATCATGGGAACATGGCAGACCAAACTACCAAGCCAATTCTTATACTGGGAAGGAAACAAGCTACCGGGGACCGGTTTCTGGCATTTCAGCCGTCTTCGGCCCGGCTTGCTTGAATCCTGATGGTGCAATGAGCTAGGGACTCACATCTGAGTATACCCTTCCACGCTTATGGTGGACAAAATGATTCAGAAAAGGGGGTGGTGATGAACAGAGTGTCTGAATTAAGCAGACCACTCTTACCCAGTCTAAAGATCAGGGCTTGATCCATCACCGTTTTTTAGCTCACTGCACCATCCCAGCTCAGAACTTGGCTATATGCAAATTAGTCTGACCCTGGCCCAGTGCATCATGGGAACAGGGCAGACCAAACTACCAAGCCAATTCTTATACTGGGAAGGAAACAAGCTACCGGGGACCGGTTTCTGGCATTTCATCACCACCCCCTTTTCTGAATCGTTTTTGGCCACTATAGGTGTGGCAGGGTATACTCAGACATGAGTCCCTTTCTCACTGCACCATCAGGATTCAAGCAAGCCGGGCCAAAGACGGCTGAAATGCCAGAAACCGGTCCCCGGTAGCTTGTCTCCTTTCTGGTGAAGAATTGGCTTGGTAGTTTAGTCTGCCCTGTTCCCATGAAGCACTGGGCCAGGGACAGACTGATTTGCATATAGCCAGGTTCTGAGCTGGGATGGTGCAGTGAGATAAATAACGGTGATGGATCAAGCCCTGATCTTTGGACTGGGTAAGAGTGGTCTGCTTAATTCAGACACTCTGTTCATCACCACCCCCTTTTCTGAATCGTTTTTGGCCACTATAGGTGTGGCAGGGTATACTCAGACATGAGTCCCTTTCTCACTGCACCATCAGGATTCAAGCAAGCCGGGCCGAAGACGGCTGAAATGCCAGAAACCGGTCCCCGGTAGCTTGTCTCCTTTCTGGTGAAGAATTGGCTTGGTAGTTTAGTCTGCCCTGTTCCCATGATGCACTGGGCTAGGGACAGACTGATTTGCATATAGCCAGGTTCTGAGCTGGGATGGTGCAGTGAGATAAATAACGGTGATGGATCAAGCCCTGATCTTTGGACTGGGTAAGAGTGGTCTGCTTAATTCAGACACTCTTTTCATCACCACCCCCTTTTCTGAATCGTTTTTGGCCACTATAGGTGTGGCAAGGTATACTCAGACATGAGTCCCTTTCTCACTGCACCATCAGGATTCAAGCAAGCCGGGCCGAAGACGGCTGAAATGCCAGAAACCGGTCCCCGGTAGCTTGTCTCCTTTCTGGTGAAGAATTGGCTTGGTAGTTTAGTCTGCCCTGTTCCCATGATGCACTGGGCCAGGGACAGACTGATTTGCATATAGCCAGGTTCTGAGCTGGGATGGTGCAGTGAGATAAATAACGGTGATGGATCAAGCCCTGATCTTTGGACTGGTTAAGAGTGGTCTGCTTAATTCAGACACTCTGTTCATCACCACCCCCTTTTCTGAATCGTTTTTGGCCACTATAGATGTGGCAGGGTATACTCAGACATGAGTCCCTTTCTCACTGCACCATCAGGATTCAAGCAAGCCGGGCCGAAGACGGCTGAAATGCCAGAAACCGGTCCCCGGTAGCTTGTCTCCTTTCTGGTGAAGAATTGGCTTGGTAGTTTAGTCTGCCCTGTTCCCATGATGCACTGCGCTACGGACAGACTGATTTGCATATAGCCAGGTTCTGAGCTGGGATGGTGCAGTGAGATAAATAACGGTGATGGATCAAGCCCTGATCTTTGGACTGGGTAAGAGTGGTCTGCTTAATTCAGACACTCTGTTCATCACCACCCCCTTTTCTGAATCGTTTTTGGCCACTATAGGTGTGGCAGGGTATACTCAGACATGAGTCCCTTTCTCACTGCACCATCAGGATTCAAGCAAGCCGGGCCGAAGACGGCTGAAATGCCAGACACCGGTCCCCGGTAGCTTGTCTCCTTTCTGATGAAGAATTGGCTTGGTAGTTTAGTCTGCCCTGTTCCCATGATGCACTGGGCCAGGGACAGACTGATTTGCATATAGCCAGGTTCTGAGCTGGGATGGTGCAATGAGATAAATAACGGTGATGGATCAAGCCCTGATCTTTGGACTGGGTAAGAGTGGTCTGCTTAATTCAGACACTCTGTTCATCACCACCCCCTTTTCTGAATCCTCAGAATAAGAGTGAATCTCTAGAGTTGTGTGAAACAATAGACAGCTATTTCACTTAGTCAGTTGTGCATTTTCAATTTCACCAGGGTGCGGAGAATAGAGAGACGGGCGTTTTCAATAAAAGATATTATTTATTGAGCAGTCTTCTTTCTCATGCAAGAGAAATGAATTGCCACAATTGCAAGACTTGGTATTATAAAAAGTGCGTACAGTAAAAGGAGTATTATGAAATAATACTGTAAAAGCATTGATATGGTTTCAGTTAGAACCGGCTGTCTCTAGTTGGCAGAGGTATACACTTCTGACAAGTAGGGACACACCTTTTCTAGTCAGGACAAGGGGATCACACCCTTTGATAACCCCTGCTCACCCCCATGGTAGCTTGGCAGAGCAGACAGGCTTATCTCAGAGGCTGTGTGTTAAGCATTTATGACCACATACAGTAATAAATTTAATACACTACAAATGGACACAACACCGTAGTATTATAAAAATAAGGATCTTTATATAAGGCTTAGCACAAGACCAAATAACGACAAAAATATACGCAATCTTAATAAATACTCTTGGAAGGGAAAATAATAGTTTAAAGGTAGTTTCTTCTTTAGCACAAAGTCTTTTCGTATCAAAGCAACTCTTCTTCCTGGAAACACAGTTCTTGGCAACAATGTAACCCATGCAGGAGTTACACGACGTCGAGGCAAAGTTAATCCAAAGGTTCGGCGTCGACCGCGAGGAGCGCTACGTCGAGCCCGGAGTCACACGGACCCCCAACAACACAGTACCTTGGAAAATGAAGCACACGATGATCAGCGGCGTCGAGCAATCCGGCGTCGCGTCTTCGGTGTCGATCAGGCCTCAGCAGTCGTCGATGTCGATGATTCTGTTGCAAGTGTGAGCAGCGCTCACGGCGTCGAGAGGGAACGAGGGCGATGTGATCAGCAGCGGTGCAGACACGAGGTCCCTTGGAGCTGGAGCCGCACTCACTACTCACTGGCGTTGCTGCTGGCGTCGATCCGGCCTGGCGGCCGGCGGCGAGGGAGCGGGACACTGGAGCCGTTACTCACTACGTTGAGCTGGATTCGGCGATGTCCGTCGGCGTCGAGATTGCTGGTTCTTTCAGAGGTGCTGGATTCACAGGTTCCAGTAAATAGCACTTTAGCAGATGAAGTCCTTTAGCCCTGTGACTTCAGCAGGAGACTGGCACTCTTCCAGTCCTTGGAGATTTTCTTAGCAAGCGTGAGAGTACACACACAGTTCCTCTCTCCTGGTTCCTTGGCAAAAATAAAGAAGCACTGCAGCATTCCCCCCAGCAAACAGCACACTGGCAGAAGGGGTAGGCAAGTCCTTGGATCAGCAGGCTTCTTGTCCTTGGTTTCAGGGTTCCTTGTCAGAAGTGATCTAAATTCTTGGTTCAGGGGTCCTTCTCTTATACCCCTTTTCGGCTTTGATCCCTTTGTCCATGCAGGGGAATTTCCCAACATCCTGGGTCTGTTGTGGGTGGAGCCAGGCAGAAAAAATGGAGGAGAGACTCAAGCCAATGATGTCAGGTCTAACAGTTTCTTAGCCATAAGATAGTTAAAATGAGTAAAATATGTACATTCATATATACATTGGTTAACGACCTCAACTGGTGCTTCTAACTACGCCTACCCCGGTGTACCTGGCCTAAGCCTAATACATGGGAGGGAGTAAGTAAGTAGCAGTTTAAGTTAAGTTGGTTTTGCCAAGAGTTTGATTCAAGAATTCTCTCTAAGGGTTTAGTCAGCACCATACCTTTGGAATAGAATGTAGGAGGTCTGGTATCTCCCTCTCAGGACCCGATATCCCAGTCACCCGCAAGGGTAGGCTGGAAACGCCGGAGCTGGATTTTCTCGGCAGGAGAAAGACAGCGTCTTTCTCAGCGCGTCGAGGAGGGGCAGCGTCCGTGGGCTTCTCGCATCTGCTGGGCTCTCTGCAAGGGGACAGCTGTTCTGCTCCAGTATTCACCACCACCGTGTGTTTGCTTAAGGCAACATTGGTATATTTATACCTGAAAGGTGCCAAGTTTGACGTAAGTTTTTGGACATAAGACGTCAATAAAGATGTCACTAAGAACTGATCGTTCTTACAGTGCTCGCAGGAGTTCTATTACTAATCACAACAAAGCAAGCGGGGCTTACCCAGGTTGCTAGGGGTTTGGTATGTTGAAAGAACTCAGTGTGCTATCTAGGAATCTAAGGAAGTGGCTTCTGCTGTGTCATGGACTTTCATGACTGCAGAGGCGAGTTACTGAAATATGGTTCTGATTATTGTGCCATTCATAGGGATATGTATTGATTATAGCCCTATAGGGGCATGAGGTCACAATATTGATCGGGGTCCTAGATAAAACAGATCACCCACTCCACGAATGTATGTCCATCAATTACTAAAAACTTAAGCAATAAAGATGCATGTGTATTCCTACCCACCCCAAAATACATTTTGCATTTGAAATGGTGTATACGAAATACATGAGAATGATAATAGGTACTGTACGTTTTAAGCAGAGTAATCATTTAAAATTTTTTGCATATATAATCAGTTGAACGATTTTGCGAAAAATTACACATGAAATGTCTCTTAAAACAGAAAAGAAGGGCGAGACTATTTCATCACATATAAATACAGTTGCTGTAAAATGTGCTAGAGGCTGAGGTAATATATTGTCTCTAGATCTACTAAAAATAGAAGCTCTGTTCTTTATGAATAGTTCTACTGTAAGTAGAGTACCAGTGCCAGAAAAAAGGTAAATATTTTGAAATTTGAAAAAAATAATTTCATCTTCAGGGGAAAAATAGTTCCAAATGTTTTTTAGTAGCTCTTGTTTATCAAAGCTGAAGGCCGAATTCAGAGTTCATGGGAACGCTGTGTCCTGGATTGTTTTCCAAAAGTTATTGTTTCTGTTCAGGGGAGAACATCATTTCAGACAGGCTCGCAAAGAATTGGTCTACATATTCAGGTGACAGTTCGACCAAGTTCGATAATGCTGTAACTTGGCAGTTGTGAGAATGATTGCTATCATCGATTTCTGGATCAGCAATGCTCACACAAGGTCCTACCTGGGTGATGTTGCTTTCACTTTCTGCTTCACTACCACCACCTAGTCGTAGCGCAGGAGTCTCAACGAATGCCGTCATCAGAATTGGTAACCGCTGAGGACAACACGATGCGTGAGCCGTTACTGGACTTATAAAAGTATTGACATCCATTGGTACTGTTGATTGTAGTGCAAGACAGGTGTCTAACACGCATTCCTCTCCGCATAGCATACATCGAAGCACAGGTAGGATGCAGGTCTGCCATATAGGTCTGAATGAAAGAAACCAGGTCATATTTAGATCTCGTAGCTGGGCTGGTCCAAGGACTTTAGTTATGCGGTCCAGGTAGCGTATTGCTAGGATCGTTTCTTCCATTGTCGCAGGAGTCATATCTGTGTTTTGGCTTGCCATATCGGAGCAAGAGGGTCAAAAATAAAATACCTGCTATGAGTCCCAAATGTAGTGGTAGGCCGCCAAAGACCGAATGGACAAAATTGGGAAAGATGCCCAGGACTGCTTCGAATGGTGTTAACAGTCCCGAAAAAATTGTCTTAAATACATACAAGATACCACTGGCATCCGACATATTTAGGATTTGGAGGAGCATTTCTGTGAAATGCACGGGGCAATTTGTTGATAAAAGTGTATGTATCTCTGCAGTTGTCCTTGCAACTTGGAGATCATACGTCTCTTTTGATGACGTGATGGGCACTGTTGTCTGTTCGTATAGAAGAGATATTGAAAGGAGGCCAAAATTGGAGCCACTGAGTCTCCAGGGCCATTTGGATACAATGCTTGCATACAGCAAGTGACCATGGAGCTGACGCTTAAGAGATATGCTTTCCCTGGCACCAAGCCACAACAGCTGTGATCCGTTATTAGAACATAACTCCCATTAGAAAGTTGTCTAAAGAATAGCTCTATTTGTGCTGCAGGTGTGCCATGCTGGTGGCATGAAAGGTTGTTCGAAGTACCCTCACAGGCCCCATGCAAGTTAATACCTTGGCACAAAAGTATACCACTTAGTGATTGTTTACACTCATTACCACTAAGAAATACATTTTTGTTATTGTCACTATAACATGTGGGTGTATAAGGTAATTTCCATGATGACTTAATGTATCCTTTACCCAACTTTTCATACTGGCCTGCTGGTATATACTTTAGGCAATTTTTAAATCGGAAAGTTGTTATCGGAATTGTGATAATCCCGTGTATTATCCATTCAATGACAGGTCTTTCTGACATTGTCAATGGTAATCTCTCAAGTTTTTCGATGCTCAGGATTGTATAGTCTGCTCCTTTCTGTGCCAAACTGATTTGTTTATCAGTAAGGTTAAAGATAGAAAATAATGACGTTGTGTTGATTACACGCCAGGGCACATAGCCTGAACGGAGGTTTTGCAACGTCTATCCTAGCTGTACAATAGAACGTAATTGGGACTGGCCATGGTGTAAAATGTGCTAGAGGCTGAGGTAATATATTGTCTCTAGATCTACTAAAAATAGAAGCTCTGTTCTTTATGAATAGTTCTACTGTAAGTAGAGTACCAGTGCCAGAAAAAAGGTAAATATTTTGAAATTTGAAAAAAATAATTTCATCTTCAGGGGAAAAATAGTTCCAAATGTTTTTTAGTAGCTCTTGTTTATCAAAGCTGAAGGCCGAATTCAGAGTTCATGGGAACGCTGTGTCCTGGATTGTTTTCCAAAAGTTATTGTTTCTGTTCAGGGGAGAACATCATTTCAGACAGGCTCGCAAAGAATTGGTCTACATATTCAGGTGACAGTTCGACCAAGTTCGATAATGCTGTAACTTGGCAGTTGTGAGAATGATTGCTATCATCGATTTCTGGATCAGCAATGCTCACACAAGGTCCTACCTGGGTGATGTTGCTTTCACTTTCTGCTTCACTACCACCACCTAGTCGTAGCGCAGGAGTCTCAACGAATGCCGTCATCAGAATTGGTAACCGCTGAGGACAACACGATGCGTGAGCCGTTACTGGACTTATAAAAGTATTGACATCCATTGGTACTGTTGATTGTAGTGCAAGACAGGTGTCTAACACGCATTCCTCTCCGCATAGCATACATCGAAGCACAGGTAGGATGCAGGTTTTCCCAAACAAAGTACCATGATGAGCCAAAGCAGGAGGAAAAATACACCTAGCCCAATCCAAATTTCTAACCATGGAGAAATAAGATAGGTTTCTTTGAGTTGATGAAAGAGTTCTGTTGCTTTTCTTTAAAAGTCTTTGTTGCTGGCATCACTTCAGGTTCGCTTTGATCTTCAGAAAAGGTATTGAAATTGATGAAGTAGCCAGATGCAGTTCTGTCGATTGTTGGAATTGTTTTTCCCAATTGGCTTTCATTAGCACATTCTGATGCCACATCATTGTAGACTGGTGTTTCATGACGAACTGTTTCAATTTGGGTTTCAAGAGGCACAAGTTCCATGGGATTTCTGCATAGTCCTTTTTTATTCACTGCAGGTTTATCAAATGTGATTAGTTTTTCAGTTTGAACCTCTTGGATACTAGCAAATTTGGGTATTCTGTTGCTTCTTGAGAGTCCACTGGTCCTGCTATTGATTATAGGCCACATGATTGTGGTTTTACCAGGTCGATTGATACAACTCTGTTCTCCTTTTTACCAGCAAGGGGCGGTAGTACTACTGATCTTGTTCCATTGATTGCTAAGACAGGTACTGCTTTTCTGTAAGAAGGCCTAAATTCCTTCTTCACCGCTATTTTCTCTCTGACGAGATCCCCAATCTTTGGAATCCAGACAGGTCTTGCTGGGACAGGTGGTGTGTCTTTAGTGGTTGTTGGCTGTTGCTTTAACTTTATGTTGCTCAGGGCTTTTCTTGTTTCATTTAAGTCCTGTATAATAGCCAAACGATCTTTGATGTCAAAGTATTTATGCTTATTTTCTACCACTGAAGCGAGACTATCTAAGTCCTGAACATACATTCTAGTTCCGAACAATAGTTCGTACGGGCTGAAACCTTTTAGAGAATTTCTTGGCAAGTTGTTAAGACTATGTTGGACACTTGTTAAATGTTGGACCCACCCATCACCCGAACCTAATAACTTTGCCCTTATAGATTGCTTTATGTCTCAGTTTTTTCTTTCCACTACCCCGTTTCCCTCAGGATGAGAATCGCAATCCAATGCCCATGCTGGTCATGGCCTCCTTATAAGCTCGAGAGCTAAAAGCAGGACCCTGGTCAGAATGAAGCATGGCAATTGCGTATGTGCCGATAAAGACTCGCAAATCTTTTATAACAGTTCTGGTGTCAGCCGAGCGCTGGTGTCTACATTTCTTAGTGTATTCAGTCTTAAAAATGTTTTTAGTAGGACGCTGGATTTTACTTATAGATAGCTTTATGCTAACTATAAGACTGGCCATGGCATTACTCCGCTTGACTCGTTACTGAGGTCTCTGTCGCAGTCTGGACAGCTCTTTACAAATTTATAATGGTGCAGGCTCATCCCTGGCCACCAGTATTCTGATTGTAATTCAGTCAGAGATTCTTTCATCTGTTTGTGCCTTGGACCTTCAGCCATGTGAGCGTCTGCTATTAATAATTTTCTCTGATTCGTGTTTGGAATTACCCTATCCCCCACTCCAGGGATTCGAGCAAAAGGAATGGAGTTTGCATCAATTACGTATGTATAATTGAGTGGATAGTTCACGGGTAGCGCTGCACAGTTGCCTTTTGAAGATGTTTTTACCGCCAGCATGGTTTCCCCGTCTAAGTATTTTTCTGAACGCTTTTTTGTGGCTACGGAAGCCGGCTTAGTTGCTTCCGCTGTGGCTGTATTAGCCAATGAATTTCCTGCAACGTGAACGCCATCACGTTGATGACTCAGAGTGTGTATCACGTGAGTCTTTTGTAGTTCCTTCTGTAAAAGAACTACTTGTTTCCAAAGCACTTTATGCTTGATTGTGGCACCTCTGTCATCTTTGTAATCGTTTTGAACCCAGCTCTGCAAGTCATTATTGTAAGATTTCACGCAGAAAAGCGAATCGCACACTAATAGTGTCGGGAATTCACGATCGGCATTTTCAAGCGCCATCTTCAAAGATCTGATTTCAGCTCGATGAGCCGAACAGTTTCTCAATGATTCAGTTTTTGTTATTTCAGTCTGAATTTACTGCAGAGCCAGCGACCTTTAACAATCCCGCAGGTTGCATTGTATGATTTATCATCTACATTGTAATGCTGTACAAATCTGTCTGTATAGATTATACAAGAGTACTGTTGGAGAGGCAGAATTTCGATTGGCAGAGGATATTCTTTTTCATATTTTAAATCATTCAGTTTTTTCATGTTCGGGACATAATAGTATTTCACTTTTTCTGTATCGAGAGAATTTTTCCACTGTATCCACTTTGGATTCAGTGCCACTGTTTTTAGATTTATTGGGCTGAATAGTGCCTCGAAGGCTGATTCTGCTGTGAAAACAGTTATTCCTTTGCCTTGTGCTTGTGATCTTTCTCTTGCTACAGCCGTCTGAACTGCCTTTACAGTATTTTCTGTAAGACTGAAAGTTTTTTCTGCTTGTGTGTACAAATGTGATTTGTAAGCTATTGGTACCGTTTCTCCCTCATTAGAGGTCAGGTACGTGAATCCGCATCTTCCTGGGATGACCCGGATTACAAGGTTGCGTGTATTGTCACGTGTTTCTAATTTGGTTTTAGCTAACATGTCTGTTTGCAGTGATCTCAACATTTCTGTGTGTTTTTGAGTCCAGTTGATTGTTTTGAAATCAGGTTTAATTAATTCGTAGAGAGGTTTAATCCTCTCTGCATAGTTTAGAATATAAGTTATTCCGAAATTCAGGAAGCCTAGGATCGATTGTAAGTTTTTCAGCGTTTTCGGTGCTTGGAGTACAGCGCATTTCTCTAAGAAGTTATCCGCTAGGCTTTTTCCCTCACTTGATAATTCGTATCCTACAAATAGGACAGTTAGATGGGCAATTCTTGATTTTTTAAAGTTGAATTTGTAACCCTCTGCTGTGAACCCAAGTATTATGGTGTTCACTCTTTTCAAATGAGTATCCAAGTCATCGTCAGTGAGATAGATGTCATCGACATAGGATAATGCCTCATCATCATAAATTTTTAGTAACTCTGTTACTCTGGCTGAGAATAGTCCCGGGCTGTTCTTGAATCCCTGTGGGAGCCTACAGAAATTTTTATGTGACCCCATTATTGAGAAAGCGGTCAAGTACCTGCTTTCTGGTGCAATACTTTGACAAAAGAACCCATTAGATATGTCTAATGTTGTTTTGTATTTTTTGCGAACTATGTTATTCATTAGTTCCGCACTGTGCGAATATTGTACCGCAATTGTTTTGCAACATGAGTTAAGGTGTCTGTAGTCCAAGACTAGACGATTCGAATCGTCTGGTTTGGAGACAGGAAACAAAGGATTGTTCATTTGAGAGGTGCATGTTTCAATTACCCCTTTGTATTCAAGTTGATCTAAAATCTCCCTGACCTGTTTTTTAGCTTCTTGCTTAATTGGGTACTGCCTTTGTGCAGTTGGTTGACATTTTAACTGGATTTTGTGAGGAGGAGAGTCCTCATCCCATCCTACATGATTCTTATATAATGCTGGTGCCTGGGCTACTGCCCATTTCCTTGCATATATATATTTAGTGTGAATTGGAATGTGATTTGAGAAGGCAGGCACAATCCTTTCTTCGCCGTTAGGGCACTCCCTGACAAACTCTGGGGGCCAATCTTTCTCAGCTAACAGGATGTCATAGACTTTTGAGAGGTTATCCCAAAATAGACCTCTTATTTTTCTAGTCCTATTTCCCTCTATACGCAGTGTTATTTTGTATATCTTATGAGGTTTGCTAACTCTGGTATCTGCAGTTTCGACTTGAATGTATTCATTTGTGTCCACTGTCTCCAGATGAATCATCAGGATCTTGCGAGCTATGCTGATTTCTGCTGCACTGTCTAGCATTGTCTGTGCCCACTCTCCGTTTTTCAGCTGTGTCCTCAGTATTCTCGGCATGTTCGATTACTCTAATACTGGCTACCTTCTTTCTTGGAAATTGTAATTTTTTACTTTGAGCAGGTTCCTTGTCTTTGGACTTGGTGTGCTCTTCCCTTGGATCTGGCCGTCCTCTTCTTTCCGATTTCTGCGAAAAAGATCGAGAGGGACGTGTATCAATACTTTGATATCTATCAGGCTTTTTCAAGTTATCCCTATTTCTAAGGTTATATCTTTTCTCAGAGTGCTCCCTCTGGGGAGACTGGTGTTCTCGATTCGGAGTTCTTTCCCTCCGCCGAGGAGACCTTCCTCTGGACTGGAAAACTTTTTCTTTGGGAGTGGATTGTTTATTTCCACCCCAGCCCTTTTTAGGAGTGTTCAGATTACTTTTAATAAATAATTTTTCAGGATTTTCGAGTAGTTGGGGTTTTACAGGTTTCCCACCCAAACTATCTCTACCTAATTCTTCGTAGCATTTTTCTATTATTCTGGCAAGCTCAATTGGTTGATCTGTTATATCTGTTTCTTTCAATTTCTGGCGGATCGCCACAGATGCTGCTTCTCCCTTTATGTTGGCTAGTAATATAGCCAAGACCTGCTTGAAGTCTTTCAGTAATTTCATACCAAGAGTTAAAGCAGGTTCAGGACCGTATTCATTCTGAATTTGTTTTAGCACATCCGGTATTACCGCCATGGACGGAACACCATGTGTTTTTGTGTAAATGGAAGCAAAAACTGTACCCCAAGTGTCACAGTCCTCCACATATGGTGCGACCCCCATTGGAAGGCAGCTAGTCGGAATTCTGTGTTTCTCAATAGGGTTAGTATTCGGGAATACTGCCTCTATTTGAGTAATTTTTTGTGCTAACCAGAAAGGAATTTGTTCCCGTTTTGTGGGAGTTTTTCCAAGACATGATTGTATGTTCTGTGGTGTAATTTTATTTGTGTGCCCCTGATGAGGGGTTAGCTGTGGAATATTAACAGCTGTTTGGACTGTTGCAGTCCGCATTACATATTGGACTAACTGTCTGTGTATTTTAATTAATAATTTTAGCTGTGCTAAAAGTTCTTCTCTTGACATTTTATCAATGTCTGGATGTGGTGTGTAGCTGGCTAGAACCGGCCACGTTGCTCCTGGTCTACCTAGTGGGCCGAGCCTGGTAATGTGATCATTGTGTTTTAGGGCGCCTTTAAACCAGAGCAGGTGCTCTTGGTATTTTAATGGGATTTCAATCTCCTCGAAAGGAGCGTATTCTTCCGGTGGTTCCTCTATTTTGTAATAGTGGAACTCGTGTGTTGTAGCGTTTGCTGCTGGAAAGTTTATCCATGAATAGAATACCTCTGTCTGCCGATACTCGTGTGCCTCTATCACGAAAATGACTGTACCACCTCGTGCTGTCAGTCCGTTTTCTATAAGTTTTAAAGTTATAGTTTTTCTTATGTTTGCCGGGATGATAATTGCATCCGGTTCATTAATCCCTATAACATCGGGACCCAGTAGATTCGCGTCTACTGCGACTTCATTGGTTCCGTTGTTATTGTCATTATTTGACATTGTATTAATGAAAGTTTGCAGAGCAGGTTTCCAAGGAAACAAAGATTAGGTGCACAATATTTTGGAACACTGTATGCTTCAACGTTGACTAAACCAGAAACTCTACATAGGAATCTCTTCCTACTAAGTTCCGGCGGATTTTAACCTTTTACCCACTCCAGACGTCTATTGGAGTATTTACGGGAGAAAGGGTCTGTGTGAAAAAGCACGACTGAGTTACTCTAACATCTTGCGTTAGTTTTATCGCCTTAGCTAACGTTGGGCTTCATGTAATGTAGTTTCTATTTTCCCTATAGGCCCTGCGCATTGGAATAACATAACCAGCAGTGTAGACGTAGGACTGCGGTCTTCTAGGTCTCTACTGACTATGTTAGACTTAATTTAGGTTTGCGCCAGCTAGCTCAGAGGTCACTGGAAACTTTCTTGACTGAATAGGAAGTGATCAGCTTCCCAGGCTCAAACAAAAAGGGATTCAGCTTCCGACAACCGCATAAACATGACAACTTTGCTCCTCAGAATAAGAGTCAATCTCTAGAGTTGTGTGAAACAATAGACAGCTATTTCACTCAGTCAGTTGTGCATATTTTAATTTCACCAGGGTGCAGAGAATAGAGAGACGGGCGTTTTCAATAAAAGATATTATTTATTGAGCAGTCTTCTTTCTCATGCAAGAGAAATGAATTGCCACAATTGCCAGACTTGTTATTATAAAAAGTGCGTACAGTAAAAGGAGTATTACGAAATAATAATGTAAAAGGATTGATATGGTTTCTTAGCCATAAGATAGTTAAAATGAGTAAAATATGTACATTCATATATACATTGGCTAATGACCTCAACTGGTGCTTCTAACTACGCCTACCCCGGTGTACCTGATCTAAGCCTAATACATGGGAGGGAGTAAGTAAGTAGCAGTTTAAGTTAAGTTGGTGTTGCCAAGAGTTTGATTCAAGAATTCTCTCTAAGGGTTTAGTCAGCACCGTACCTTTGGAATAGAATGTAGGAGGTCTGGTATCTCCCTCTCAGGACCCGATATCCCAGTCACCCGCAAGGGTAGGCTGGAAACGCCGGAGCTGGATTTTCTCGGCAGGAGAAAAGACAGCGTCTTTCTCAGCGCGTCAAGGAGGAGGGGCAGCGTCTGTGGGCTACTCGCATCTGCTGGGCTTTCTGCAAGGGGACAGCTGTTCTGCTCCAGTATTCACCACCACCGTGTGTTTGCTTAAGGCAATGTTGGTATATTTATACCTGAAAGGTGCCGAGTTTGACGTAAGTTTTTGGACATAAGACGTCAATAAAGATGTCACTAAGAACTGATTGTTCTTACAGTGCTCGCAGGAGTTCTATTACTAATCAAAACAAAGCAAGCGGGGCTTTCCCAGGTTGCTGGGAGTTTGGTATGTCGAAAGAACTCGGTGTGCTATCTAGGAATCTAAGGAAGTGGCTTCTGCTGTGTCATTGCCTCTCATGGACTGCAGAGACGAGTGACTGAAATATGGTTCTGATTATTATGCCATTTATAGGGATATGTATTGATTATAGCCGTATAGGGGCATGAGGTCACAATATTGATCGGGGTCCTAGATAAAACACATAAGCAGAAGTTACAGTGACTGTTTCTCTATTGAAACAGCGCTACTGGTGGCCAGGACTAAGAAAGCAGACTAAGGACTATGTGCCAGATGTAGGTACATAGCATTTACCGATTTGAAAATACCAAATTTTACCGATTCAGTATTTTCGAATCCGTAAATGCTATGTAGATAAAAATTTGGTAAAATTACTGAATCGTTAAGATTTGGTATTTACCGACTCGGTAATTGCCTTTCATTCCTATGGAGGCCCATAGGAATTAATGTCAATTACCGAATCGGTAAATACTGATTCGGCAAAATAGGGAAAGAGTCAAGGGTGGCAGGGTGTCACTATGACACCCTGTTGCACCCCTGATTAGTGCTTGTGTGCACATGTGGCACACATACATGCCCTAAGGGCATGTATGTCTGCCACATGGCACTGGTGTAAATGCACAGATTTGCATTTACAGAGGTATTCCTTATTTACCACCAACTAATAGTTGGTGGTAAATACCAAATCCTTAAAGTAAATGAGCACTGTTTAAATGCTCCCTACATGTCATTTACTGATTCGGTAAATACCAAATCAGTAAATGATGATTCGGTAAATACCGAATCGGTAAATGATGATTCGGTAAGTACTGAATCGGTAAATGATGATTGAGTAAATACCGAATCGGTAAATACCGATTTGGTAATTTCCGAATCTGTAAATTGCCTCCCTTCATACATCTGGCCCTATGTCTTGAAATGCAACATCTGGCAGCAGATGAAAGGCTCCACAGTAACACGTCCAGTACAGACACCATAATATTATCAAACAAACCACTCGTGTGTGTTTAATTGGACCACTACGGCCCCTTACAATCTGATGGGGTTTACAAGTATGATTCAGAAAAGGGGGTGGTGATGGACAGTGTCTGAATTAAGCAGACCACTCCTACCCAGTCCAAAGATCAGGGCTTGATCCATCACCGTTTTTTAGCTCACTGCACCATCCCAGCTCAGAACCTGGCTACATGCAAATTAGTCTGTCCCTGGCCCAGTGCATCATGGGAACAGGGCAGACCAAACTACCAAGCCAATTCTTGTACTGGGAAGGAAACAAGCTTCCGGGGAACGGTTTCTGGCATTACAGCCGTCTTCGGCCCGGCTTGCTTGAATCCTGATGGTGCAATGAGCAAGGGACTCACATCTGAGTATACCCTTCCACGCTTATGGTGGACAAAAACGATTCAGAAAAGGGGGTGGTGATGGACAGAGTGTCTGAATTAAGAAGACCACTCCTGCCCAGTCCAAAGATCAGGGCTTGATCCATCACCGTTTTTTAGCTCACTGCACCATCCCAGCTCAGAACCTGGCTACATGCAAATTAGTCTGTCCCTGGCCCAGTGCATCATGGGAACAGGGCAGACCAAACTACCAAGCCAATTCTTGTACTGGGAAGGAAACAAGCTTCCGGGGACCGGTTTCTGGCATTACAGCCGTCTTCCGCCAGGCTTGCTTGAATCCTGATGGTGCAATGAGCAAGGGACTCACATCTGAGTATACCCTTCCACGCTTATGGTGGACAAAAACGATTCAGAAAGGGGGTGGTGATGGACAGATTGTCTGAATTAGGCAGACCACTCCTACCCAGTCCAAAGATCAGGGCTTGATCCATCACCGTTTTTTAGCTCACTGCACCATCCCAGCTCAGAACCTGGCTACATGCAAATTAGTCTGTCCCTGGCCCAGTGCATCATGGGAACAGGGCAGACCAAACTACCAAGCCAATTCTTGTACTGGGAAGGAAACAAGCTTCCGGGGACCGGTTTCTGGCATTACAGCCGTCTTCGGCCCGGCTTGCTTGAATCCTGATGGTGCAATGAGCAAGGGACTCACATCTGAGTATACCCTTCCACGCTTATGGTGGACAAAAACGATTCAGAAAAGGAGGTGGTGATGGACAGAGTGTCTGAATTAAGCAGACCACTCCTACCCAGTCCAAAGATCAGGGCTTGATCCATCACCGTTTTTTAGCTCACTGCACCATCCCAGCTCAGAACCTGGCTACATGCAAATTAGTCTGTCCCTGGACCAGTGCATCATGGGAACAGGGCAGACCAAACTACCAAGCCAATTCTTGTACTGGGAAGGAAACAAGCTTCCGGGGACCGGTTTCTGGCATTACAGCCGTCTTCGGCCCGGCTTGCTTGAATCCTGATGGTGCAATGAGCAAGGGACTCACATCTGAGTATATACTTCCACGCTTATGGTGGACAAAAATGATTCAGAAAAGGGGGTGGTGATGGACAGAGTGTCTGAATTAAGCAGGCCACTCCTACCCAGTCCAAAGATCAGGGCTTGATCCATCACCATTTTTTAGCTCACTGCACCATCCCAGCTCAGAACCTGGCTACATGCAAATTAGTCTGTCCCTGGCCCAGTGCATCATGGGAACAGGGCAGACCAAACTACCAAGCCAATTCTTGTACTGGGAAGGAAGGGTTTACAAGTATATCATGGTTGCAGTGGATTCCTGCTCTAGGTGCCTATGGGTGTGGCCAGAGCGCTTGACTGACGTTTAAACTGTTGTAAAAGACTTGCGAGTCTTTATACAGACATACACAATTGGCATATTACATTCTGACGTGGCCATGAGATTAGCTCTAGGGCTTACAAGGAAGCCATGGGAAGTCTGGGTGTAGCATTGCAGTACTACTCTTTGTACCATCCTGAAGGAAATTCGGTCTGGAGAGGAAAAACAGGGACTTAAAGCAGTCTTTAACAGCTAGAGTATTAGGCTTGGGTGGAAATTGGGTAAAACATCTGTACGGAGTTCAAAGGGCATTAAATAATCAGCCAAGAAGCTCTCTAGGGGGTGTAACTCCTTATGATGTCCTTTAGGATCTAATCACCTAATTAGGATACTCAGGAATCTCACATCTTTCCTCTCACAAGCTGACTACAAGCAAGTGGTCCAAGTGCTTGTTTTACCGAGGCTAGACTATGGAAGTGCTACGCTCTGTGGCCTCCCCAAATATACCTTGGCCCCACTAAGGGCCTCGCTGAATGTGGCGGGCAGATTGGTTACGGGTACCAAAAGAAATGAGCACATCTCTCCAGTCTTAAAACCCCTAAATTGGCTACCCTATGAAGCAAGAATTAAGCTAAAGACTGCCGGTCTGTCTCACAAAGCCCTCCATTTCTAAACCCCCAGTTATCTAGCGCAAAAGCTTGAATTATCCAGAGGGGTAGACCTTCTCTGAGTGCTAACTCTCTCATCCTGAAACCACAGATCTTTTGCAAAAAGAGAACGTGTCACCGAGCCTTCTGTGGCTCGGCACCGAAGATCTGGAACTCTCTCTCACCAGAAATATGCAGAATTTCATCCAAGACTGTCTTCAAATTGGAAGCAAAAAGATTTCTCATGAACAAGTTCCTACCTTAAAAGAGTTTTAGATAATCTGCCCTAATACTTTGGACCTACACCCTAAGGCCTGCGTTTGATATTATTCTACTCTATTAATCACTTGCTCCCCTCCCAGCTCGCTATGTTCCAATCATTATCTTACTCTTTGCTGTCCCTTCGATTGTAACCTTCTTGTTGATGAGCATGTTTGATTTGTTTGGGTTGGCATCCCTTTGATGATTGTACTGCAACTTTAACCTTCCTCTCCCTCAAATAGTAAAGCGCTCTGATATCCTTTGGGATCATGTTTGCGCTATATACAACTTTATAAATAAATAAGTATTTGGGATGAGAATGTGGGTACCCGATCTTGATTGTGAAGGCACAGTGGCGGGTGAAAAATCTTTTGACATCCATAAACATTTGGCTGTTTTACAGGACCTGAATGAATCCAGGGCAATACAAAGTAATGTTCAGCTGAAAAGGACCGTCACTCGGGATGGAAAGTGTGTCATGGCAAAACCTCTGTAGATCCCTAAAATTGGGGATCTAGTTAGAGAAAATAGTGGACAAAAACGACTTTGGGCCATCATACAGTAAGCCTGCACCTGTCCTGGCAGTTGAAGTAACAAGACCAGTACTTCTACAATCTCTTGCCGGTTAAAAGGAGAAAAGATTTGTCTCAATTGACCTAATCAAACCACACGATGTGGCCTATACTGAGTATTAGACTGCGTGGACTCCAGAGTAACAGACACCCTCCTCTTACAACTATACAAGAAGTTCCAACAGAAAGACTCATCATGTTTGAAGGGTCACCTGCACGGAATGATGGACTATGCAACAATGCAATGGCACTTGTTCCTCTTGAAACTGAAGTTCAAACTGAGAACTCAACTGAAAGACAAATTTATATTTGACCAAACACGGATAACTCCGTCAACATGGCCCAACAAGAGCAAGCTACAGTTTCCACAAAACATGCGTAATTGCCAAAAATTGTTCGAACTGCATTTGGCTATTTCATTGACTTTGATATGGTTTTATTGGATCCAAGTGAACCTGAAACCATGCCCACCCAAAACACTTGTCTACAGCGATTCAATGATTTTCTGAACTTTCTTAAAAAGTCTTACCAGGTATCACTTTGGGTGGATCTCGGGGTATGTACCGGAATACTTTCCTTGTTTTTTTGGGTAGGCCTGTTAACTCTCTTTAGTATGCTTGTAAATAGAATTTATCTTCGAGAAGGCTCTGTGGCTCAAAAAGTGAATCTGATTCTGAAATCGCATCTATCATCACATCGTGAAAAAAGAGACCTATCATCAGTGAACATTACAGCAGTTCCTATACCCGATGGTATAGTATGGGCCAAAGTTGATTATGATATATTTGGCCTGACAGAACTTTAAAAAATACCACATTTATTTAAAATTTCATTGAGTGATATCATTACCTCCAGTACATTTTCCGATGATGGGATTATGAAACTATAATTTACATGTTGACTGATTTAGAAAATTCTGCTGCTTTATTTAATAATGAAATGTTGGAAGATACATCAGATTTTGAAACAATGTATTGCTATCAACATTATGGTCATCACTTTCTGCATAAATCTGCTAATTCCAGAAATGTTTTCACATACCACCAATAGGAACATTGCCCAACACCGCCGAAAAGAAGTTCAAAAACATTTGCACAAAGGTTTCCATATTTTTTAGGGTTTAACATGTCTGACCCACCATTATATTATTATAAAGTTGCACCAACACCAGCACAGAAAAATATGTTGACAAAAACCAAGCAGATTTACTCTGCTTCTTTTATTGCCCAGTTGTCTGAACAAGGTTTAGACTTATGGAAAGACACCCTTGACTTAAAATTGGTCAGGGGTACTAGATACTGGCAGGTTCAGAGAACAGAGGCACTATTTAGAGCATGCCTTATTCCGCAAAAAATAATGTTTTTAAATGAAACAGTACAACAAATGACCTGCCTTGGATTAGCCAGGAATAAAGATTTGAATACACCTCAGATGCCCACACCTTTACACATTGAGGGTAGCATAACATCACAAGAAGAGGTTATAATAGATGACATCATGCACTACAATAGGTCGGACTCCGAGTGGAAGGGATGGTTGATTTGGCCCACAGACACCAATAACTGTCATGAAAGATTCTTAGGTAAAACTAAAGGATTTAATATCAAATAGGCCAGACCCATGTTATGTACAGAAACAGCACCCTGGGGTAGTGACATCATACAGTGTTGGGAGGTTATGCCTCAATTGGCTAAAGACCTCAACACTCATACAGATGAAACAACATTAATTGTTACTTACAGAGGATGTGGATCTATAGGATTTTTTATTAAGTCCTAGGAAGCCACATCAAAAATGTTTCTATTATGCTGTCTACAGTGAGATTTGGAAAATATCACAACAAGAGGCCGCTGAAAGAATACGAGAAATAGAGTGAATAAATCTGGAGAAAGCTCTAGCAGTGGTAGATAATGGGTTAACAACACTAACCTCCAGTATATATTCACTGGGCAACATTGTATCTTCTGCTATTGATGTACTGGAATAGGATTTGTCCATATTACAACACGGGCAATCACAATTGCCTTCCATAATGTTATTAAGCTGGACGCTGCAATCTTTGCGCACAGGCTATGTGCCTTGGTGTTTCATAAACAGCACATCTATGTTTCCTCCGTACAATCTAACAGAAAAAGAGATAGAAATGGCGCAGAGGGGAGCAAAGTATACAATGCTGTATATTGAAAAACTGGACAGATTAGCCTTTCCAGTGGCAGAGTCACTGTCCACGGAATGGTTAATCCATGGCCACATAACTCTCCCGGTCACAACTTTTCAATTCCAATATTGCCTTGAACAAATGCAGGCAGGCAGATATGAACAAATGGGTAGGGAATTCATTAGGGGATCTTGGGAATTACCGTACGGATTTTGATGCTGGAGTGGGGAAAAAGAAGTGTTTCTTAGTGGTATGTTAGAAATGGGCGTCTCTAGTTGGCAATGGTTTGCACCTTTGTCCAAATAGGGACCCTTGCTTCTAGTCAGGGAAAGAGGGATACACTCCTAAAATAAGCCCTGCTCACCCCCTTTGTAGCTTGGCACGAGCAGACGAGCTTATCTCAGAAGCAGTGTGTAAAGCATTTGTGAACATCTACAGTAATACAGTCAAAACACTACAAATGGACACCGAACAAGTTCAGAAAAATAAGTAATATTTACTAGACTTAACACAAGACCAAACAACAAAAATCCACAATATAATATCTAGAATATGACTTTAAAATGGTAAAAATAGGTTAGTTTAATGTAGATGGTAAATGCAACACTTTACTCTCAAAGTGTCTTAGATGTGTAACTCAAACAAACAAAAGGGTTTGCGGGAAGGCGAAGCGTCAGTTCCTTGCTTCGGAGGAGGCAGCTCACCTGTTGTAACTGTGGCACCGGGGAGGCAATGCATCTGTTTCTTACCGGAGAGGAGGGGATGCGTCAGTTTCTTACTATTTTCCGGTTGCAATGGGACAAGATGGTGCCTGTTAGAAATGGGATTTGTGGCAGGCTAGGGCATGTGCCAAAGCCAGGTAGAAACCGTGACTCTAGTCAGGATAAATGAGTTATACTACTAAAATAACCCTTGCTCACCCCCTTGGTAGCTTGGCCCGAGCAGTCAGGCTTATCTTAGAGGCAGTGTGTAAAGCATTTCCACATAATCAATAGTAATACAGTGTAAGCACTATAAAAGGACACCACACCAGTTTAGACAAATAGCCAATATTTTTATATACTTTAAGACAAGACCAAAAATGCAAAAAAATCACAATACAGTAAATCTACAGCTGATAAAATAAGCTTTAAAAATAGGTCCTTGATGTCAATAGCTCAGTCCTGGGCTATCACGGCGTCGTGAGCAAACAAATACAAACAGTTCTGGCTGACCGCGGCGTCGCTGACCAGCTAGGGTGTCGGGAAGACCCGCAAAAAGCATCTTTTACAAATATTGGAAGTCGGCGACCTCTCGTTGAGTTTCCAAAAACACGACGTCCATACACGTTGGTTCAGGAGGTTGGTGCAGGAGTCATCGGGACCCTTGAAGTCACACGTTTTGCAGTTTGACCTCCTCTCTGTTGGGATCAAGAGTGCTGGTGTCGGCAGGCATCGTGTGCTGTGGTACGAAGTGCAGCGGTGCGGCGTGCAGTGCCTTCAGGTCGTGGTGCGAGCAGTGGCTCGGTGGCGGTGGCGGATGATGTAGTCGGTGAGACCAGGGTCGCAGTGTGAGGTAAAGGTGGTGCTCGTCAAGGTGCTGGTAGGTCACGATGCAAGCACCGGCGGTGTTGTTGCTGAAGCGCTGTCATTGGCTGACGAACTGAAGTCAATGGCACCGGCGTCAGTAGGCCACGGCTGCGATGTGGAATGAGGGTGGTGCGTCGTGTAACTTTACGAGCAGTGTCCTTGAACCACGGTGCAAGCAGCAGCGCCGATTTTGGCATGGACGGCGTCCTCGGGGATACCAAGGCTTTGTCATGAAGCGAGGTGGTGCGGAGTGCGTTGCCCGCAGGTCGCAGTGCGAGCGACGGCTCGGTGATGGCATCAGGTGGTGTCTTCAGTGAGACAAGGGTTGTGGTGCGGCATTGTGGTGGTGCCCTCTGCAATGCCACGGCATCGTCGTAAAGCGAAGCGGTGCAGAGTGCGGTGCCCACAGGTCACGGTGCGAGCAGCGGCTCGGTTGTGGCATCAGCAGGCATCGCCAGTGAGACCAAGGTTGCGGTGCGGCATTGCGGCGGTGCCCTCTGTGGTGCCATCAGGAAATGGAATCAGCAGTGGAATTGTACACATTGAGTGGCTTTTCTTCTGTTATAATGCAAAACACACAGTCCCCAGTGCTGCGGGCAGAAGATCTTGAAGTCTTTGTTGTTCCTGAGAATTCTTGAACAGGGGGCAAGTTATACCCCTTGGAGAAACTCACAAAAGTGGATTTCAGAAAGTTCAGTCCATTCCTTTCACTGCTCATGACAGAAGCAGCCAATGCAGGGCAACATAGCAAAGCACACAGCAAAGTGGTAGTCCCTCCTCACAAATTCTCCAGCTCTTCTTCTTGGCAGTCTTCTTGATCCAAAAGAGTTCTAAAGTTCAGGGGTTTGTGCCGCAGTATTTGTATCCAGAAATCCTTTGATCCTCTAGGCAAAGGGTGTCAGTGCCCAGCCAGAACCAGTTCTGCCTTCTCTGGTGTAATTTCCTGACAGGGGGTGGAGACGGCATTGTCAGAGGCAGGCCAGGCCCTTTGAGGTGCTGCTCGAGGCTAGAAGTTGTTGCTTGCCACAATCCCTGTTGTGGGTCATTCGCGGGGGTAAATACCGGATCCAAGACTGCATACGGAGGAGAGAGGAGAGAAGTAACGAAGCCGACTGGGGGCATTGCATCGGAACCCACAGCGGGACTGCGAGGACCAGTTTGCTCTGCGGCGAGAGACCAGCCGCACCTGGTTCCTCTTCCCGCCCCGCCTCCTTATTTAAGCCACACTCACCAACGCGCATGCGGGACGCGTGCGGGCTAAGCCCAGGCCAAGGGCGGGCCCGTTCTAGCCCATTACAGACCGGACAGGACCGGACTTGGCCACCCCTCTTGGCCCTGAGATACAACTGGCTACCTGGAAGACTCTAAGATGAATGGCGGGTCGTGAGACAAGGAGTAAAGCCACGGCTTCAAGTACAATGATAGCAGGTACCCTGGACAGCTTTCTAATTAGGGCGAATTCGATACTGTCCAACGAACTCACAGTGGTGGAGAAACGCCTTTCCCAAGGTATTGACAGTGCTAGATGATCTTCCCTGTGCCTTTTAGCTAGCGCCAAAACTCCAGAAAGGGAGGGGGATCCACCACTGCCTTATTGGACAGCATTGATCAGACAATTGCAGCAGTCCTGCTAGACCTAGGGAGCAGCCCTGGAGTGGCCAGGGCCTCAGTCCCGGCCGTACCCGAGTTGGTAGTACTACCACCCTCTAGTGATGCTATTAGTACTAGTGTAGTAAATGGTGGGTCTGACATTACAAACAGACAGTCCCAGGGGATAAGGGAAGGGGCAGCCCCAAAGAGGAAACGTGGCACACAGGCAAGGGGTGGGAAGAAGGCGAAATTAGTCAAGGGTTCTGAAGAGTGTCACCCCACTCCGCAAGTTACAAATATAGATACCCCTGTTGTAACTAATGACACCATGAACCTACCACCCCAGGTCTCGATGTTACCTCAACCTTCTACATTTAGATTTGGGGACACAGCGCAGGCAGGGAGTGAGGATTTCATTGCTGTCGTGGGTACCACCTTGAAATCCTTGCTCAAACCCTTGGGGGACAGACTTAGCTCCATTGAACGCAGGCTCCAAACCATAGAAAATGCCTCCGGGGAGATGTTGATATACTTTAAATTGGTTCCAACAGCACAGAAGGGTCAAGACACCACTGGTGGGAGGCCTTCAACTATCACAGTCACTCCCCCCAGTGGTGTCACGGCTGCCGCAACCACCCCCGATGTGGCCCTGGCGACAGCTGGTGTGGCCAAGGCTATCCCCCCTAGAAGTAGCGGTATGGCCAGGGAGAAGTCGGAGCGGCCTGCCGCTGAGGGGGGCCGAGTAAGGTGGAGCAAGGTAGTTAACCTGCCCCCTGAGGCGGCTCCGCTTGTAGTGGTACTTACTGGAGTGCCTGAGCTTAGCTGCTCAACCACAGAATCATTCTCCTCCCTAAAAAATAAAGTGGTCAGTTGGTTAAATATTCACAGACCCCTCCCGCCTAGCAAGGCAACTGAAATAGTTATGGTGAGAAGGGTGCCTTGGGTGGGCCAAACTACTAAAAATATTAAAGGGGATTGTGTCCTGGTTAATTTCAGGAATGAGGGGTTAGTCTCCCACATCTGCAATTGGGTGGGTGGCACAGTCGGTACTACAATCCAGACCCGACCTCTAGCCTTTTTTTATCCTCCCCCTACAAATCCAGCTGATAGGGAGTGTGAAGATGGGTGGACAAGGGTGGGTCACTTGAGACATACGGGAGGGCCTAGGCCTAACCACCATGTCACCCCTATGCCTATTAACTACTTCCATGACAACAGGTTCTGCTCCTTGGATCAGGTGGATTGACTGCTAACTCAGTCAGTCAGTCAGTCAAAAAGGCTTTATTTCGACATATAAAAATATCTTAAAAAGCGTACATACAATAAAATTCATTTCAGTGCATTTAAAGATAAAAACCACAAATTTAAATAGACCCTGATAAAAAACATAATTAAACAATTTGTCAGAGTCTTTTTGACCGAATTCGCCATGCCCACCCAAGATACTTCGAGGTGGCACATGCGTAGAAAGTACGAGTGTCTGAAAGAAGAATCCTTAGGGCCACGTTACAATGCCTAGTACCCAGTGTGCGACACATGGGTTTTAGCCATTTTGACCGTGGGACTTTGTATGCAGGACACTCAAATAAAAGGTGGGGGACGGATTCATGGCGCTGTGGGCAGAAAGGACACCACGGAGCAGTCTGGTATGGAATTTTCCAATGACTAGTAAATTCCATTACGGGGAGGAGGCCAATTCTAAATTTAAAATACAGGGACCTTTCCCAAGGGGCTGAGATTATGTCCAAATACAGTTCTCTAAAAGGAGTATCTTTGGACTCCATAAAATTTCTGGTCGACTTGCAAATCGAGGTGGAAGAATTCCTTCTATTTGTCACCCAGTTCCAATAAAGCTGTTTTATTGTTGATTTAGGCGGGGCTGTCTGTTGGAACCATGCTTCTTCCAGCCCCAGATTGGTGAGTAATGCTTTGATGTCCGTTAGCCACTTTATTTTCGCCCAACCTGTCGACCTTAATATCTCCCGCAGTCCATCCGCATAACTTGAGAGTTCGGGGACTCTCCAGATGCGGGCCCACAGAAGCAAAGGGCGTAACTTTGCTAGATCTTCAATCGCCCGACAGCCCATATCCAATTGCAGTGGCAAGATGGGGACAGAAGGGCCGAGGGACATCAGGCTTCTCAAGAAGATGTTCTCAGCTCGAGTGAGGTCTTTCAAGTTCGACATTCCCCATAGTTCCGCCCCGTACAAAGCGGCACTTACTCCTCTAGCTGAGTAGATATCCAAAACTGCGGCTATGGGTTTGGTTGAGGCTGCTCTCTGCTCTTTCAGCAGGGTCCCGGCTACTCTTTTTAGGTTTAACAGCATTTTAGTCAAATGCTGGTCCCATTTCATGGTATCCACTAGCCTGATACCCAGATAGTCGAAGGTCTTAGTCCTGTCCAGTGCCATGGAGCCCAATGTTGGCGGAGGGCCAAGTTTTTGCGGAGGGTTCAAAATGAGATACTTTGTTTTGTCTGTGTTTATACAGAGTCCTCTTTGTTTACAAAAATCGTCAAAGCCCGTAAGAAGCTGTTGTAGGCCCATTGGCGATTTTGACAAGAGCAAAGTATCGTCCGCAAAAAGCAGGGTGGGAATAGAACGACCTGCCAGGCGAGGGGCATCTGCTGGTATCCTTGACAGGTGGTCCACCACCCCATTAACATAGAGCGAAAAGAGTGTTGGGGCAAGAACACACCCTTGCCGCACTCCTCTATTCACATCTATTCTTCGGGTCTTTTGACCATTAGGACCCCAGCGGATTTGGGCATAGTTGTTTTCGTGAAACTTCATAATCAGATGAAGCAGGTAGGGTGGCAGGCCAAGGTCATTAAGGACCTTCCATAAGTTGTTTCTGGGGACCAAATCGAAGGCCGTTCGGAGGTCGATAAAAGCAAGATATAATGTGCCCTTCCCGATCTTAACGACCTTCCAGTGAATCATAAATAGCCTTAACGATTGTTCGATTGTTCCTGTGCCAGTTCGGAACCCTGCCTGGAGATCCGAAAGTATCCTGTTTTCATCTGCCCATTGCTGTATTCTCGTTAAGAGGACCTTGCCTGCTACTTTTTGTGAGCAGTCTATCAGGCTAATTGGCCTGTAATTCCCTGGGTCTTCTCTTGAACCTTTTTTGTGCAGGGGGACCACTTCAGCGGCCATCCAGGAGGCAGGCAGAGGAGCACCCGCCATGGCAGCGTTCAATACAGATAAAATCAGCGTACTCCAATCGTCTAGGTCAACACGGAGCAGGTCACCCGGAAGACCATCGGGGCCAGCCGCCTTGCGCGGGACGAGAGATTTTATTGCACCTTCCGCTTCTTTCTTAGTGAACAGACTTTCCTCAGGTCTCTCCTCCACTCGTGAGGGCTGTGGTACTGCGAAATCCGTCGCTTCAGCTGCGGTTGCTGTGTACAATTTCGAAAAATGTGTGTACCATAGGTCCTCGGTTATGTTACAGGTTATGACTGTATCAAGGGGTCTGTTTTTCTTGTGCACTAAGTCCCAAAAACCTTTTGCGTTTTTTCCGGCGCTGGCAATTCGGAGATCCTGCCAAAATTTGTCTTCCCAGTCTCTCCTTGCTGTTTTAAGCTCCGTTTTATAGCTCTTCCGTTTGGTGGCTATTAGGGTAGCATCTCCACTTTTTACAGCCACTATCAGAGCTCTCTTCAAGGCACGACACTCCTTCGAGTACCATCCTGGCTTGCCATGCCGGTTATCACGATTGGTGTTTCCATTTTTTACTTTAGCCTTGAAAAGGTCCCCAATTGACAGCGAGACCTCACAGAACAACGCTGTAATCCCATTTGGGCAAACAGGCTCACTTTCCAAAATGGCACAGGCTGTAGAAGTAACGGCTCTGATACATGCCAATTTCTCCTCATCTATTGCCACTTTGTCCCATTTCAGACGTCTTAAGCAGTTTGATGGAACCACCCCTCCCAATGGCCCTATTGCTAGTGTATCATGGTTTCCACTTGCATGGGTAATCTCTTTCCACCAGTTTGATAGGGTCAAAGAAAGAGCATTATGGTCACTATCCAGGGAGGATAAGACTATCATATCCTTCATATGTGCCCACAAGAAAAAGTTTAAAAGGATGTAATCAATCCGGGATGAATGACCGACCCTATTATATGTGTGGGCCCCCGCTAAGTCTGATGGTGTCCTCCCATTGGCTGCTCTTAAGCCGTGCTCCAGAGTGAGGGAATTTAGCTGGATGATTCTGGGGGTCCAACTGTTTATGATGGGAAGATCAAGTGACGGGACACCTCTCCTAGAATCTTCATCATATAAATCCAGGGATTCATCGGGCAACAGGGGCTCGTATGTACAATTAAAGTCCCCCATAACCAAGATTAAAGAGTCGCTGCTACACTCGCCCAGGGTTGCCTCCAGGTCCGAGAGCGTTGGTGACAAGGCTCTCCCAGAGGCCCCTCGTGTGTAGATGTTAATAATCTCCAGCTTTTCAGCTCTCCTCGGACAAGTTGCAGTGAGGCGCATCAAATCTGGAGATTTTTGGGGGTGATGGTGTACCCTCCATCCCAAAGAGATGTCTACCCAAACCAAGAGACCTCCATAGGGGCGACCTCTTCCCGAAGTTGGAATTTCTGCCGGGACAAAGAAGGTGGCATGACCCACTCGGTACCTTGGTTCTACGCACCACGTCTCTTGGAATGCACAGACTGAGTGGGGTTCGATGAGCGCCACCCAGTCCGGGACATCTAGCTTGCTGTTTAAGCCTGCCACATTCCAACTAATGGTTTTCAGGAATGCATGACGCTGGGGCTCGATGCAACCGCCATTCCCACCCTGTGGACCTGGGGTTTGAGTTCCAACCACTAACTCAATTTTATCTGCCCCGTCACCTAAGGGAACGGTAGGCGGGGATTGGGGTACAACATTAATGGACACGGGTACCTCCCCAGCTGTGCATATTTCATTGACCCTGGGGGGGGAGACATTGATAGCCGCTACGGTAGGCGGGGATTGGGGTACAACAATAATGGACAAGGGTACCTCCCCAGCTATGCATATTTTATTGACCCTGGGAGGGGAGACATTGATAGCCGCTAAATTATCAAGTCACCAACCCCAACCCTGTGGAGTGGCTGATTGAGTAGGGGTCCATACTCTTGCTCTGGGGTCCAAGGTTGGATAATGAGGGAGCCAAGCTCCTCTACCCCCATCTTGAAGGGACTTGTTAAGCCCCATTAAAGGGGGGGGGGGTGATAGAAGTACCCCAAATCCCTGGTCTGTATGTCGCAGAAATTGTGATACGACTGCTGGCTACAGATCATACCAGCTGCTCTGGGATCATTGAAGTTGATCAACACACAGTCCCCGGTAATAGCCTTACGTCTGTTGCCAATCCAACCCACGCATCGGACGAAGGCTATTCTACCATCAATGTGCCCTGGGAGGGGTCTATTAGCTTTTAGCCAGGAGAGCGTCTTGTGTTTAAGGTCAGAGTAGGACTCACAAGAACCCTCTTCAAGCTCGGGGACCCCTGTTAAAATTACCACATAAGGCTTACAGCCAGGGGGAAGGCTAGCATTTGGCGTGTGCCGCTTTACCCTGTCTTTAGCCGGAGATTTTACCGTGGTTTTTACTGGAGGTTTGGGCACGGCCTGTGTAACAGGAGTTGGAGGAGATGGGGTTGTAACACCCTTACTTGCGGTCATTATGTTACCAGTTACCTTAGTGTTAGAGACTATAGGCTTGGGATTTGCAGCAAATTTGACCTTAGGTGCCTTGGGAGCCTGGGTACTAGGTTTGTTCATTGAACGGGCCAAACTAGACTCAGGAGTAGAAGTAGGAGGGGGGGTATGGTTCCAGTGTTGGATGGCTTCGATTGGGGAACCTTTGCCATGGCGGGTGTTTTTTGGCAAGATGTGGGCTCAGGGGGGGCTGTAGAAATAAAGGGAACTAATGGCACAGCACCCCTCCTTGGCCCTCCATTTTCTTCAACCTGAGACTTAGCGTGAAATTTAACTAACGATTTCACTGCATAAAAGTTGTCCAGCATTGACTGCTCAAGTGAGGCTAGTTTGCGAGTGAGGCCGTCAATCTTATCTACGAGAGGCATCACCACAGACTTAATGATGCTCTCTACTTGAGGGAAAATGCTAGTATCTATAGGAGCCATTTGACCAGGAATACCCTCCAAGGCAGAGTCTCCGGTGTGGGATGCGTGAGGTTTTAAATAAGGAACCTGATTCGGAGTAGTACCCCCTTTTGATGCAATGTTCCTACTTACTTTACTGTGGGGTTTTAGAGATCCTCCCCTGCGGGGGCTAGCGGGACGCTTTCTCTTCTTTTGTGAGACTGTGCCTAGGGCTGGGTTCCATACAGGTACAGTTTGGGAAGTTATTACTCTAGGAGTGTTAATAACGGTATGTCCTGTAGTGGATGGGGAATTCACAGCTTCGCTAATAAGCACAGGGGGGCTGGGGACGTCAAGGTTTTCGGGATTGCTATCTAAAATCTGACCCCCTGGAGATGGAATACTAGGAGCAGAGGAAATGGAGTGTGTCGGGTCAAGTACAATACTTGGTGCTGTGGTGGTTACCCTTTCTAAACTGGCCCTAATCCGACTCACTCTCTCGTCTATAGTTGGAGAATCAACTATCAACAAAGGAGTTAGAGGAATATGACCAGGGCTATCAGCTAGGGCAATGGCGCCCAGAGATGAGCGCTTGTTAGACAAGCTCAAAGAATCCCGAGATAACCTTCGTTCTGCCAAGATTATCTCCTTCTCAACTATGGAAACTGCTCGGGTTATGAACTGGTCCATTGTGCCTAAAACAACGTCTCCAGCAGATTTCTTTGTCTTACAGGATCGAGTACCTTAAGCCATTGTCCTGGTGGCTGTATATCCGCTTTAAGGAGCCAAGGGATGTAGGCCAGCCCGGCCTCCTCCGGCCCCGGACGGCCACAGACGGCCCCGCCCTTGTCCCGGGCTTCTCCCGGCGCGCTCCCGCTCGCTCCCGCGTAGCGGGGGCGACTTCCTCCTTTTGAGTCTACAACTGATTGGATGTGATAGGCGGGGGGCGTGGCCAGCGGGGAGAGCAGCCCAGGTGTTGCAGGTTGGGCGCGCAGGGGCTCCTGGATGCTGGAGTCCCTGCCTGTGCTCGCAGCCCCGCTGGTCTACTCGCCTCACCCCGCGCTCCTCTCCAGCAACCAGCAATCACCAGCAGCAGATGGCGCGCTGCGGGACCCGCGGAGCGGGTCCGGCGAGGTGTCGGTCGGGAGGTGCTGAGGGTCCGTTTCCCACAAAGAACAGCAGAGAATACACGCTCCTTCGAAATCCGGGTAAGATTAGGCAGAAGGAACAGCTTCCAAGGGTCCCACAGGGGCGAGAGTGAAGCCCGCTTTTCACTCTGTTGGCGGGGGGCGTGGCCAGCGGGGAGAGCAGCCCAGGTGTTGCAGGTTGGGCGCGCAGGGGCTCCTGGATGCTGGAGTCCCTGCCTGTGCTCGCAGCCCCGCTGGTCTACTCGCCTCACCCCGCGCTCCTCTCCAGCAACCAGCAATCACCAGCAGCAGATGGCGCGCTGCGGGACCCGCGGAGCGGGTCCGGCGAGGTGTCGGTCGGGAGGTGCTGAGGGTCCGTTTCCCACAAAGAACAGCAGAGAATACACGCTCCTTCGAAATCCGGGTAAGATTAGGCAGAAGGAACAGCTTCCAAGGGACTGCTAACTGGAAAGTGTGTGGGGGGACGAGCTGACCCTGTGAGCTGCATGGATTGGCAGTCCACCTTGGTTGAGGCCAATGTTCAAAAGATAATTACGGGGGAATTGCATGGGGTTTTCGGGGGCCCTATTATCAATGACTCCCCTGACAGGGTGGTTTCCACCTTAATCCCAGTACCCTCGCAACCCGGGGAAAAAGTACACCCCATGCCATTATCAAATCCATCTACTGATAAATCACCCCTCAAAATTCTGTCATGGAACATCACTGGGTTAGGTAATAAACTGGTCTGCGCAGAATGGGGTTCTTATATTGATATGAACGATATCTGCCTCTTCCAGGAAACCTGGGCAAGAGAGGAGCAATTCCGGTCAGGTTATGCTACATTCTCAGTGCCCGCAACATGGGGGAGGAGGGGAAGGCCTTCGGGGGGGTTAACAATCTGGGTGAAAACTCACCTGGGATGTACTGTTAAGATGTTGGGAACCGCCTCGGAGGACGTACAATGCATCCTACTGGAGTGGCCCAATGCCTCCAGACTCGCCCTGGTTAATGTCTATTCCAGACCAGTGAGCATTACAGCAGAGTCTAAAACAATCGATGAGCTTTCTGCATTCCTACCCAGGTTACCTCAGGGGGTTATCTTTGTGGTAGGTGGCGACCTCAACTCCCATTTTGAGCCATTGGGTGAACTGATGGATGGTCCAACCCTGGAGGAGGATGATTACTGGAAAATACCTCCGGTGGTGGGCTAACCGCCGAAGATGTGGGCACCACTGGCTGTACAAATTCTATCCCTGACTCTAAGTCACTCAATTAGGGCGTGCAATGGTTGGGTAAGCTCAGACGTACCAGCCAGGTGCACCTACAATACATTTGGTCACAAGGCTCGTCTGGACTATATATTTGTAGAGACCTGTGGAATCCAGGGGAGATAGTGACCACAATCCATTGATCTTAGATTTCCTCTCCCCTGGTTCTGCAATAGCAGGCCCTGTGGGAGGGAGTGCACTAGATAATCGGGCACTCCTCTCAAGCAATAGACGGAGAATTAGATGGGAGAAAGCTATATCCCGCCCAGAGCTAGTGACTGAGATCTACGCTCATGTAGTCACGGCATTGGAAGCTGCTGGTGCCTTGACCCTCGGGAATACTTCCCCTATAACTTTTGTAAAACTGGTGGCTTTGCACCAGGAACTGATTACTCCCTTAGCCGGAATTTTAAATCCTTTGGGTAAAGGGAAAAAACAAGGTAAAAAATATTCCTGGTTTAATCCGGCATGCAGAAAGGCGAAAAAGGACCTCCTCAATTCCCTGAAACATAACCGCGTCAGGGCACTGATCAAAGAGAAAAGGGCAGCATATAAAAGGAGCAGCGAGAGATGCCCGGAGTTTCTGGCAGATTGTAAATACCGGGTCGGCTGAACCTGTTCCAGCTGTGGCACCAAATATCGCCGCTGAGGTGTGGGAAGATCCTTTTCTCACCTTATATCGGGCGGATACCGATTGCGGTGACTCAGACTGGCAAGCTCCAGCCTCCACCATCCAGAGCGGAACAACAGGGCTTGAGTTCTCGGTAGAGGAGGTGGAGACTGCTATTTTAAAACTACCAACAGGGAAAGCGCCTGGCTTAGACAAAGTACCAGGCGACCTTCTAAAGCACGAACCTGTGGTCTGGGCTCCCTATATAGCAGCCATCTTTAATGCAATCCTGGGAGGTATGGCGGTACCAAGTACTTGGTTGGGGGCAGAGATTGTTACTATCTTTAAGAGGGGTTCACCTCTGCTCCCAGCCAACTACGGCCAATCAGTCTCATAGATGTGCCCCAAAAACTATTTTCTAGGCTGATTCTAAATAGGCTCCTAGACTGGATTGAGGAGCACTCTATACTAAGTCCCTACCAAGCAGGGTTTAGGAAGAATATCTCCACTACAGACCAGATTTTCCGCTTGTACATGCTTTTTTGGAAACCGGTCAAGGTTGGGGGCGGGTCCCTCTATACAGTTTTTGTAGACTTACCCGAGGTTTTTAACTTGTCCCACGTCAGAAGCTGTGGTCTGTATTAGGGGAATTAGGGATTCCACCCTCACTCTTGAATATCCTAATCCGTCTTCATGCCCAGACCTACGCACAGGTTAGGTGTGGCAGTAATGAGACGCTGTCAGCTCGATTCCCCGTTGGCAGGGGGGTAAGGCAGGGGTGCGTTTTGGCGCCTACCCTGTTTTGCCTCTATGTCAACGGGGTAATCTCGCGCCTGGAGGCGGTGGTGGATAGTGATGCCCCTAAGCTTGCAGGGGCCAGGATCCCCGCGGTTATGTTCGCGGACGATACCCTAATACTTTCTAAGACACCTATGGGTATCCAGCGGGTCCTGGATGGGTTTGTCTCCTTCTGCCGGGGGCGGGGGTTGGAAATTAACACCTTAAAAACCAAATTTATGATTTTTAATCCCACCATAAAAACTCGCCCAAATCCTGTTATAGAGGGAGTCCGGCTAGAAAGGGTACACACCATTGATTATTCGGGGCTTACCCTAAATGAATCGTTTACCTGGGTCCAGCATCAGATGAAGTCACAACTTAAGCTGACCCAGAAGCTGGGGGCATCTTGAAGTTATTGAGCAAATCACGAGTCAGGCCAATCGGCCCGCCAATAGAAATTTATAAACTGCGGGCACGTGGGGGAGTGACCTATGGGGCTGAGTTGGGGGGCTTTAAGAGTGGCCCAGCGATTGCTGTTACAGAGAATAGATTTTTAAGACGGCTGGTAGCCTTGCCCCCGAGTTCCCCATTGGTGCCACTGAGACTCGATCTTGGCCTCAGGCCAATTTAAGAAGAACTGGCCCTTAGACCATTAACCTTCTGGAGGAGACTATGGGTTTGCCCGGAGTTGAGCACTTACAGGCAAGAGCTAATTGAAGTCTTGGGTCTGATTAACGTGGGTAAACTCCCCTGGTTTAAGCATGTCAGAGAAGAACTTGAGAAACTCGGCCTTACCGCAATGTGGACTGATCTGGAGCATTCTTGCGCTGGAATCTCTCCGAAACAGCTGGTTCATTTGTTCTGGGATAACAAAAGGACTCTCCTAGTGTCGAGTGCCCAATCTGGAACCCTTACAGCCACGTTTTTACTGACTAAAGACTCCTAATATTTTGAGCAGGTCTTGGATGATGTTAGCCCAACGGCTTTGAGGAAGCTGTTTTTAAAATGGCGGCACAGCTCCCTTCCCATTAGATCATTTACGACTAAGTGGAACCCAGCATCTCTCAAGAACTGTCCGGGGTGCACCGCAGACCTTGAAAGTGAGGCGCTCGTTGTTTTCTTTTGCCATGCTTATTTGAATCCGAAACGGAGGTGGATAATTCTGTTATGCAAAAATTTGGGGATAATCCACTGTTCGCATGCCTACAGAATCTTGAAGTCGGATCCTTCACCTGTTGTGGACTTCGCCGTTTCCAAGTTCCTGGCAGCAATGTGGAACATTAGAAGGCCGCTAGCTGCTATTTTATAAGTTGGGACTAAGGGGGCACACCTGCCTAACAAACCCGGGGCTGGCCCTTAATTACACCTCGGGTTGTGGGACCAATTGCTTTGTCAAAATCTTGATAGTGTTAAGGATTTGGTTTTATCTATTTTTATTCTTTTAATTGTTTTACTGTATTGTATTGTGATACTGTTGATCTTTTATGACAAACGTATGTCGAAATAAAGAAACAAAGTCAGGGATTGCAGAAATTTCAGTCCAGTCCTTTCACTGCTCATGACAGAAGGAGCCAATGCAGGGCAACATAGCAAAGCACACAGCAAAGTGGTAGTCCCTCCTCACAAATTCTCCAGCTCTTCTTCTTGGCAGTCTTCTTGATCCAAAAGAGTTCTAAAGTTCAGGGGTTAGTGCCACAGTATTTGTATCCAAAAATCCTTTGATCCTCTTGGCAAAGGGTGTCAGTGCCCAGCCAGAACCAGTTCTGCCTTCTCTGGTGTAATTTCCTGACAGGGGGTGGAGACGGCATTGTCAGAGGCAGACCAGGACCTTTGAGGTGCAAGGAAATCCTCTCTCTCTTTTCCATCACAGCCCAGGTCTATTCAGCCCTTTCCTGACCTACCTAGACTATCAGGAGCCACCCTTGCTTGCTAGCCATATGTCATCCAAAACACGGACAGGCAATCCACATTCCAGCAGAGGCATAATCAATCAATCAATCAATCAGTGACACTTATAAAGCGCGCTATATACCCGTAGGGTCTCAAGGCGCTGGGGGGGGGGGGGAGGTGCCGCTACTGCTCGAACAGCCAGGTCTTCAGCTTCTTCCTGAAGGAGAGGTGGTCTTGGGTCAGGCGCAGGTCGGTCGGGAGGGAGTTCCAGGTCTTGGCGGCCAGGTAGGAGAAGGACCTTCCTCCTGTAGTCGCTCTTCGGATGCGTGGGACGGCGGCGAGGGCGTGGTTGGCTGATCGGAGGTGGCGTTTGGGAGCGTAGAAGTTGACTCGGCTGTTGAGGTAGCTCGGGCCTTGGTCGTGTAGGGCTTTGTGTGCGTGGGTGAGGAGGCGGAAGGTGATTCTTTTGTTGACGGGGAGCCAGTGAAGGTCTCTCAGATGTCCGGAGATGTGGCTGGTTCGTGGGATGTCGAGGATGAGTCTGGCTGAGGCGTTCTGGATCCGCTGGAGTCTCTTCTGGAGCTTGGCGGTGGTACCGGCGTAGAGGGCGTTGCCGTAGTCCAGTCGGCTGGTGACGAGGGCCTGGGTGACGGTCTTCCTGGTCTCGGTGGGGATCCACCAGAAGATCTTCCGTAGCATGCGTAGGATGTTGAAGCACGCCGAGGAGACGTTGTTGACTTGCCTGGTCATGGAGAGGGAGGAGTCCAGGATGAAGCCCAGGTTGCGTGCATGGTCTGTCGGTTTGGGTGCGGTGCCCAGGGCGGGAGGCCACCAGGAGTCGTCCCAGGCGGAGGGTGAGGGGCCCAGGATGAGGACCTCCGTCTTGTCCGAGTTCAGTTTCAGGCGGCTGGTCGTCATCCACTCGGCTACCTCTTTCATCCCTTCGTGCAGGTTGGCTCTGGCGGCGGTGGGGTCGTTGGTCAGGGAGAGGATCAGCTGGGTGTCGTCGGCGTAGGAGATTATGCTGAGGTTGTGTTTGCGTATGATGGCCGCGAGGGGGCTCATGTAGACGTTGAAGAGGGTGGGGCTCAGAGATGATCCTTGAGGGACGCCGCAGATGACTTCGGAGGCCTCTGACTTGAACGGTGGTAGGCGGACTCTCTGTGTTCTTCCGTTGAGGAAGGAGATGATCCATTCCAGCGCCTTGTCCTGGATTCCAATGTTGCTGAGGCGCCGTACTAGGGTGCGGTGGCAGACCGTGTCGAATGCCGCGGAGAGGTCTAGGAGGATGAGGGCCGCTGTTTCTCCATTGTCCATCAGGGCTCGGATGTCATCGGTGGCGGCGATGAGGGCGGTCTCGGTGCTGTGATTGGCACGGAAGCCGGACTGTGAGGGGTCGAGGGATCCGTTCGTCTCGAGGAAGGCGGCCATCTGCTTGTTGACGGTCTTCTCGATGACTTTGGCTGGAAACGGGAGGAGCGAGATGGGGCGGTAGTTCTTGAGGTCGGTGGGGTCCGCTGTTGGTTTCTTGAGTAGAGCGCTGAGTTTGGCGTGTTTCCAGCTCTCAGGGAAGATGGTGGTGTCGAAGGATGTGTTGATGATGTCTCGCAGGTGGGGTGCGATGACAGCGTCGGCCTTGTTGAAGACGTGGTGAGGGCAGGGGTCGGTCGGTGATCCGGAGTGGATGGAGTTCATCGTGCGCATGGTGTCTTTGGTGCTGATCGGGGTCCAGGCGTGGAGGGTGGTGGTGGGGGGTGGTAGGTCGGTCATGGTGTGCGTTGGTTGGTTGTAGAAGCTGTTGTGTATGTCCGCGATCTTGTTGTGGAAGTATGAAGCGAGGGAGTTGCAGAGGTCTTGCGATGGGGTGATGTCGTTGTTTCCTGCGCTGGGGTTGGAGAGCTCTTTCACGATGTTGAAGAGTTCCTTGCAGTTGTGTGCGTTGTTGTCCAACCGGTCCTTGAATGCTGTTTTCTTGGCGGCGCGGATCAGCTGGTGGTGTTTCCGGGTGGCAAGTTTGAAGGAGGTCCTGTTGTTCGGTGTCGGTTCCTTTCTCCAGACTTTCTCGAGGGCTCGGCAGTTCTTCTTGGAGCTCTTGAGTTCGTCGGTGAACCATGGCGCCTTCTTGCTGCCGGGTCTGCTAGGCGGGGTCCTCAGTGGGGCGAGTTCGTCCGCGCAGTTGCTGATCCACTTCGTGAGGTTGTCGGCGGCCTGGCTGGGGTTCGCTGAGCTGGCAGGAGGGTGCTGGCTCAGGGAGGTGGCGAGCTGGTCTGCTGTGATCTTGTTCCAGCTTCTGCGGGCGGCCTGTTGTTGGTGGTGGTGGGTCGTCGTTCTCTTGAAGGTGAAGTGGACGCAGCTGTGGTCCGTCCATTGGAGCTCTGTGGCGTGGCTGAAGTCGATGTCTGTGCTGGAAGAGAAGACTGCGTCGAGAGTGTGTCCTGCGAGGTGGGTGGGGGTGGACACCAGGCATACTGGATGACTGAGCAAGAAATTACCTACTTCCTAAAGTGGTATTCTCAAACGCAGAATGTAAAAATCGCCTTTACCAAAAGATGTATCTTTAGATTCTGAGTTCAGGCATACTAAATACCTTGGGCCTTCCTTAGGGGTGCCTGACATGTACGAAAAGGGAAGGTTAGGGACTGGCAATTGTATGCACTGGCCAAGTCGGCATGGCAGTTACAAACTGCGTGCAGATTCTGCAATGGCAGGTCTGAGTTTACCTTTTTAGGGCTACTCGCATGGGTGGCACAATCAGTGCTGCAGGCCCACTAGTAGCCTTTGAATTACAGGCCCTGGCACACTCAGTGCACTTTACAAGGGACTAACGAGTAAATCAAATATTCAATCATGGAACACCAATCCATAACACAATTTACACAGAGAGCATATGCACTTTATCACTGATTAGCAGTGGTAAAGTGCCCAAAGTCCTAAAACCAACACAAACAAGTCAGCAAAACATAGGAGGAAGTTGGGATAACCCTGCAAAAAGGGACATTTCCAACAGCTCGTCGATGTGATGCGACGATCCAGTGCAATGCAACAAAAATGGCATCTTTAATGTCATTCGACAACTTGGATGCCATGCATGCACGCACGACAGACGTGTGGCGCACTCTGTACTCCTGAGCCGCAACATGCCCTGCAACACGCTTCTCTGGTGATGTGACAGCAAAATCTGCAGCAGTTACATGCTTCTCCGGTGCTGCGACCCGCTTCTTCAGCAATGCGTCGGCAAACATATGGGGCACTTTTCTTCGGTGATGCGACAGCAACAGTTGCACGGCAACACGCTTCTCCCTCGTTGTGTCGCAATTCCAGCTCCTATCGACAAGCAGTCTCTAGAGGTCCCAAAAGCAGCAGTATTCACCTCTCTGCAGGTAGAATTTTCAGTAAGGAAATTCAGGGGAGCTGGTGGTGAAGTCCTTGTATCTCTGAGACTTCAGAACAGGAGGCAAACTCAGCTTCAAGCCCTTGGAGAGCCCTTGGAGATCTTCCTCAAAATGACAAAGTACACACAAAGTTCCTTTTCTCCTTTCCTTGGCAATAAGTAACCACTGCAGGCCAACCCCAAACAGCACACAGCACAGGGGCAGTCTCCTCCTCCAACTTCCTTGGTTTCTCTCCTTGGCAAAGGTTTGTCCTAAATCCCAAAAGTGATCTAAAGTTCTGGGGTCTGGGCCCGAATATTTATTCTACTAAATCCTTTGAACTCTGAAGGCAGAGAATATCTCTACCTAGTCAAACCCAGTTCTGTCCTCCCTAGTACAGCTTGCTGGCAGGAGGTGGAGACGGCATTGTTGAAAGCAGACCTGGCCCATGTAGCTGTAAAGAAATCTCCTACCCCTACTCTCTAGTCAATGTAAGCTCAGGCAAGTGAAAGGAAATTTCATCCCCCTACTCTCTATTCAACCCAGGCCCTATTCAGCCCAGACCTAACTCATCAGACTTCTGCCAAAGGCCCTCTACAGCCCCCTGTCATTCACAACCCAGACATGGAATACACAAACCTAGCAGAGGCATACTGGATGGTTGGCAAGAAAATACCTACTTTCTAAAAGTGGTATTTTCAAACACAGAATGTAAAAATCACCCACACTAAAATATGTATTTTAACATTCTGCGTTCAAGCATAAAAAACTCATTTTTCTACCTTGTTCCCTGGGTCAGTTAGGATTTTAAGATGTTATAATCAAACTACCCAGTCCGGCCTATGCGAACAGATAGCCTTGCAATAGAGAAAAACAAAATTGGCTGTAATTCACTATCAGGACATGCCATACACATCAGGGTATGTCCTACCTTTCACATACAATGCACCCTGCCCATAGGGGTGACTAACATGCAGAACAGTGAAGGTTTAGGGACTAGCAAGTGGGTGCACTTGCCAAGTCGACATGGCAGTCCCAGACTGCACATAGCCTCTGCAATGGCAGGCCTGAACCATATTTTACAAGCTGCTTCTGTGGATGGCACAACCAGTGCTGCAAGCCCACCAGCAGCATTTGATTCACAGGCCCTCAGCACACATGGTGCACTGTACAAGGGTCAGACAAATAAATCAAATAGCCAATCATGGAATCACTAATCCATTACAACCATTTACAATATGGAGCACTTGCACTTTGGCACTGAGCGGCAATGGAAAAGTGCCCAAAGCATCTAGAGCAGAAAAACATAGCAAAAACGTAGGAGGCAACAGCGAAAGATGGAAGGGAGACCCACGCCAATGGTGCCAGGTCTAACACAGTACTAACTGTGAGAATACTTTAAGGGGATCACTTATATGCCAGGATATAATGCTTCATGGGGCCTATAACGGTTCGGTAGCAAACTTATCCTGTCATTTAAAGGGAACTACAAAACAGTTTCTGAGCATCTTGAAACTCTGCATCCGCTCGGGTATGCAGTCATCATATATACACAATGAACACACCATCTCTTCTAGCAGCCTCCCTATTCCTCAAATACTTATTTGTAAACTGTAAGACCACATTTAATATCTCTAACAGGTTTCTAATTGGTCTCAAAGTGGGTATAACAGAGTCTAAATGGGTATCATGTTAGTTGCATAAGTGGCTCTACGCATAGCTTAGTGGCTGTAACTGTGTCTGTATGGGTAAATGAGTGGGTGTGAGACTCTCCGCATCAGTATGTGATTGGCTATGAAAGTTTCTATATAAGTGTAAATGTGGGTGTGAGAGTCTCTGTATGGGTTTGTGAATCGGTGTTGTGGTGCCTGTAGGATATCTAAAGGGTTGTGACAGTGTCTATATGGGTATGTGAGTGGGTGTAAAAGTATCTACACAGGTGTAAGAGTGGGTGTGAAAGTCTCTGTATGGGTTTGCGTATGGGTGTGAGTGTCTGCATGGGTGTAAGAGTGGATGTGAGAGTGTCTGTATGGGTATGTGAGTGCTTGTGAAAGCCTCTGTATGGATGTCAGTGTGGGTGTAAGAGTCTCTGTATCGGTTTGTGAATGTTTGTAACAGTGTTTGTACGATATTTGAATTGGTGTGACAATGTCTGTATGGGTATGTGAGTGGATGTAAAGCTATCTATATAGGTTGTAGGTGTGGATGTGAGAGTCTCTGTATGGGTTGGTGATTGGATGTAACAGTGTGCATGGGTGTAAGAGGGGGTGTGAAAGTGTTGGAAAAGGTATGTGAATAGGTATGAAAGTCTCTGTATGGATATCAGAGTGGGTGTCAGAGCCTCTGTATGGGTTTCTGAATGGGTGTAACAGTGTCTGCATGGGTGTAAGACTGGGTGTGAGAGGGTCTGAATGGCTATATGAGTGGTTGTTTGAGTCTCTGTATGGTTTAGTGGATTGGGGTGTCACAGTGTCTGCATGGGCATGAGAGTGGGTTTGAATGGGTCGGTATCGGTATGTAAATTGGTATGAAAGTCTCTGGATGGATATAAGAGTGGATGTGAGAGTCTCTGTATGGGTTCCTGGATTGGTGTAAAAGTATCTGTATGGCTGTAAGACTCGGTGTGAGAGTGTCTGTATGGCTATGTGAGTGGGTGTTTAAGTCTCTTAAAGATGTAAGTGTGCTTGGAAGAGTCTCTCTATGGGTTTGTGATGGGTGTAACGGTGTCTGTAGAATATCCGAATGGGTGTGACTGTATCTGTATGGGTATACGAGTGGATGTTAGAGTGTATGAGTATGGGTATAAGAGTGGGTGTGAAAGGGTCGGTATGGGTATGTCAATCAGTATGAAAGTCTCTGTATGGATATAAAAGTGAATGTGAGAGTCTCTGTGTTTGTTAGTGAATGGGTGTAACAGTATCTGCATGGATGTAAGAGTGTGTGTGAAGGGGTCTGTATGGGTATGTGAAGGGGTGTTAAAATCTCTGTATGGATATAAGAGTGGGTGTGAGAGCCTCTGTATGGGTTTCTGAATTGTATCACAGTGTTTGCATGGGTGTAAGACTGGGTTTGAGAGAGTCTGTATGGCTATGTGATTGGGTTTTTAAGTCTCTGTAAAGATGTAAGTGTGCATGGAAGAGTCTCTGTTTGGGTTTGTGAATGGGTCTAACAGTGTCTGTAGAATATCTGAATGGGCGTGACAGTGTCTGTATGGACGTACAAGTGGATGTGAGAGTGTATGGGTATGAGAGTGGCTGTGAAAGCCTCTGTATGGATGTCAGTGTGGGTGTCAGAGTCTCTGTATGGGTTTGTGAATGGTTGTACCAGTCTCTGTAGGATATCTGACTGGTGTGACAGTGTCTGTATGGGTTTGCGAGTGGGTGTAAAAGTGTCTAGGTCTAAGTGCGGATGTGAGAATCTCTATATGGGTTAGTGAATGGGTGGAACAGTATCAGCATGGGCATAAGAGTGGTTGTGAAAGGGTCGGTATGGGTATGTGAATCGGTATGAAAGTCTCTATGGATATAAAAGTGGGTGTGAGAGCCTCTGTACGGGTTAGTGAATGGGTGTAAAGTGTCTGCATGAGCATAAGAGTGAAGGTGTCGGCATGGATATGTGAATGGATGAGAAACTCTCTGTATGTCGCCCAGGTTCCCCATTGACAGGGGGGTGAGACAGGGCTGTGTGCTTGCACCGACCCTGTTTTGCCTTTACGTCAATGGGGTAATCGCTCACCTGAATACGGTACCGAACAGCAATGCCCCTAAGCTCGCTGGTTGCAGGGTGCCTGCAATTATGTTTGCAGACGACACTCTGCTATTGTCTAAATCCCCCATGGATATTCAACACGTGTTGGATGGTTTTGAGGCATTTTGTTATGAATGGGGCCTAGAGATAAATGGCCTCAAAACCAAATACATGATTTTTAGTCCACCAGTAACCACACGCCCAACCCAGAGGATTGATGTAGCTAGGCTGGAAAGGGTCCAGACCTTTGAGTACCTGGGGGAGACCCTAAATGAAACCATGACTTGGGCCCCCCATCAAATTAAATCTCAACTCAAACTGGCCCAGCGGGCAGGGGCCATTTTCAAGTTATCAAACAAATCTTCCGTCAAATCGATTGACCCACCCCTAGAAATATATAAACTACAGGCAAGGGGGGCAGTAACGTATGGCAGAGAACTCTGGGGCTATAAGTGTAGACCCGAGATTGTGGCCACCGAAAATAACTTTCTAAGGCGTCTCTGCCCCCCAGCACGCCCCTGGTACCGGTTAGGCTTGACATGGGCCCATTGATGAGAAACTGGGTTTGAAACCATTAACGAATTGGCGGAGGCTTTGGACCACCCCAGAGCTCATGAACTACAGGTTGGAGCTTCTAGAAATCCTAAGACTCCCCAATGTGGGGAAACTCCCATGGTTTAAGTATCTGAGGGAGGAGTTTGGGAGGCTAGGTCTGCCTCTAATGTGGTCTGATCCAGAAACAGCCTGCAGTCGGGTCCCACGTAAGCATTTGGCAAGGTTGTATTATGAAAGTAAATTATCTGCCCTGACACAGAACACACAAACTGGCACTTTATCTGCAACATTTTTACTCACTAAAGACTTTTATTACTTTGAAGGTGTATTAAATGATATTTATGCTGTTTTAACTAGAAAATTGTATCTACAGTGGAGATACGGCACCCTGCCAATTAGAGCTTTTACGAGCAAGTGGTGTCCGTCTTCTCCAAGAAATTGTCCAGGCTGTAATAGCGAGCAGGAAAACGACTTGCATGTTTTGTTTTTTTGCCCAGCCTACAAAAAGCATAGAAGGTATTGGATCATTCCTTTATGCAACAACCTGGGCTTTACACACTGCATGCAAGCCTATAGAATTTTTAAAACAGATCTCTCCACTGTGACTGTATTTGCGGTAGCTAAATACCTGGCAGCCATGTTGAACAAGAGAAGGCTGCTAAATACCATTATCTGAATGTAGATCTATTTATTTCATAACTTATAGATGTACTGATGTTTATATGAATGAATTGATACTTCAGACACGCAATGGATGAACTTATGGATGTTTTTAATCAATAACGGACCGTTCATGATTACTAGGCCCTTTGGTTATTTGTACTTCACTCTCTTTTACTACTTGGATAATTTGTGTAACCTGTTTTAATTCTTTTAAAATGTTTAATTTGTGTGAATTCTTTTATGACAAATTTGTCGAAATACAGATACAATGATGATGATATAAGACTGGGTGTGGGAACCTCTGTATGGGTTAGTGAATGGGTATAACAGTGTCTGCATGGGCATAAGATTGGGTGTGAAAGGGTTGGTATGGGTATGTGAATGGGTATGAAAGTCTCAGTATGGATATAACAGTGGGTGTCCGAGCCTCTGTATGGGTTTCTGAATGGGTGTAACTAAATCTGCATGGGTGTCAAACTGAGTGTGAGAGAACCTTTATGGCTATGTGAGTGGGTGTTTAAGTCTCTGTAAAGATGTAAGTGTGCAAGAGTATATGTGTATGTGGGTGGCTGTGAAAACCTATGTATGGATGTCAGTGTGGGTGTGAGATTCTCTGTATGGGTTTGTGAATAGCTGTAACAGTGTCTGTAGGATATCTGAATGGATGTGACAGTGTCTGTATGGGTATGTGAGTCAGTGTAAAAGTGTTTATATAGGCATAAGTGTGGGTGTGAGTGTTTTTGTATGGGTTAGTGAATGGGTTTAGCAGTGTCTGCATAGGCGTAAGAGTGGGTGTGAAAGGGTCGGTTTAGGTATGTGAATGGGTGTAAAAGTCTCTGTATGGATATAAGAGCGAGTGAGAGAGCCTCTGCATGGGTATCTGAAAGGGTGTATCAGTGTCTGCATGGTTGTAAGACTGGGTGTGAGAGGGTCTGTATGGCTATGTGAGTGGGTGTTTAAGTCTCTTTATGAATGTCAGTGTACACAGAGGAGTCTCTGTATGGGTTTGTGAATGGATGTAACAGTGTCTGTAGAATATCTGAATGGGTGTGACAGTGTCTGTATGGGTGTAAGAGTGGATATGAGAGTGTATGGGTATGTGAGTCGCTGTGAAAATCTCTTTATGTTTGTCAGTGTGGGTGTGAGAGTTTCTGTCTGGGTTTGTGAATGGTTGTAACAGTGTCTATAGGATATCTGAATGGTTGTGACAGTGTCTGTATGGGTATGTGAGTGGGTGTAAAAGTGTTTATATAGGCATAAATATGGATGTGAGAGTCTTTGTATGGGTTAGTGAATGGGTTTAGCAGTGTCTGCATAGGCGTAAGAGTGGGCGTGAAAGGGTCAGTATGGATATGTGAATGGGTGTGAAAGTCTCTGTATGTATAAAAGAGTGAGTGTGAGAGCCTCCTTATGGGTTTCTGAATGGGTGTTACAGTGTCTGCAAGGTTGTAACACTGGGTGTTAAAGGGTCTGTATAGCTATGTGAGTGGGTGCTTAAGTCTCTGTATGGATGTAAGGGTGCACAGAAGAGACTTTGTATGGGTTTGTGAATGGATTTAACAGCGTCTGTAGAATATCTAAATGGGTGTGACTGTATATGTGTGGGTGTAAGAGTGAATGTGAGAGTGTCCGGGTATGTGAGTGGGTGTGACAGTATATGCATGGGTATGTGAGTGACTATGAGAGTACGGGAGAGTAAAAAAATATATATATATACATTCACTGAACAAACCATAGGTTTCAGGGGTGTTATAGTTAGCTGGACATTTCACTCGTACAAAACCATTGAAATTCCTCTGTAACTCGCGCGCTAGGAATCCACTGCTGATGATGTCGCATATTACATCATTCATGACATGGTCAGTGACATCACTGATGACATCACTGATGACATCTCAAATGACATCACTGATTACATCACTGATGACATCATTCACTTGACAATCTGATATCTTATCACACAGTAGTATATCCTTTAATCACTCAGTACAAAATACAAAGAAGAATTTTTGAAACCATTGACACATGAATACAAGTTCCTAAAAACCCACTCAGTGATTCATAGATCTACATACAAATCTAAACAGTTACCTTTCGATTCACTCATACATGCTGACAAAGATCAATAGAACACTATCAAATATACGTATACACCTAGATCTACATTACACACCAGCACACATCCTATTCACTTTTGCAGTCATCCTACTGACTTATGCAAACAATTGATCATACTTACATTTACTCAGCTAGACACATATACAAACACCACTTGAATTATTCATATAGATAATAACTCATACTTAGTATCCTATAAAATCACTATTACAAGTATACAGTTATCCATACAGTCACTGAAAAAATCACTAACTCCTATGTATACTTATTTTTATACAACAACTGTCGCATACACTGCCTTTTATTTTTCTACTTTGTTGGACATGTACCATTGTGAGATATCTTTGCTCATCACCACACTCATAAAGACATTCACTCACCAAACAACTGTTTCCACATGCAGTCTTAACCTCATATACCTACTAAATCAACTATTTACACATCTTTGGACAGTCACAAACCCCCATCCAACCGCACACACATTCACTCTCCCATACAAATACTCAGTTAACTAATCAATCTTCTATATATATAAAAACAAAAGTATGTCTGTTTGTCCTATATGCATTACTACACCCTTCATCCGATCGCCATGAAACTTTGAGAAGTTGTTGAGTAAACTCCTGCGAAGGTTTCTTGAAAAAAAAAGAATTTTTTTAAAATAAAAAATAAAAAAATGTTAAAAGTTGTTGGGTGCACTCCCACAAAGGTTTCTGGTAAAAAACAAATTGTTAAATATCGGCTCTCCGGCCCCCCCCAGGGCCCTCATAATCTTTCCAATACTGAACGTTTACAGTTTACGGTGCAACTCGTGTTTGCAATGACCATCAACAAAGCACAAGGACAATCGCTGCAAGTGTGTGGACTAGATTTGGAGAATCCGTGCTTCTCACATGGATAACTGTATGTGGCAAGCTCACGCGTTGGAAAACCTTCTGATTTATTTGTGTACGCACCAGATGGAAAAACAAAAAATGCTGTGTATCCACAAGCACTCGAACAAATAAACAGAATTAAAACAACACTTTAAAATGTTTTCCATATTAAAATGAATAAGTTTCAATAAAAATGACACAATGTAAATTGAACGTTTTCATAACAAGTTTCCTTAAATTTCCTTTCTTCTGAGATCGCAGCAACGCGCGACAAGTAAGCTAGTAACTAATATAGACTTTCATGTTTCTAGTAACCAATTTATGCAGTAATTTACATACCAAGAGACAGAGTGATACAGATATTCACACAGTTTAATCACTATCCTATATATTTAGTGAAACACTTTAAATTAGTCACTTAAACAGTCAATCACAATGCTACTAAATTCTCCATCCAGACACTTATACATCCACTCATTCTTCAATGCAGATTGCTATATATATAATGCATATTTAAATAACGAACCAAACCACATTCACTGAAAGATCTCATCAGTGATGTCACCAGTGATGTCATTTGAGATGTCATCAGTGATATCACTGACCTTGTCATGAATGATGTAATATGTGACATCATCAGTAGTGGATTGCGGGCGCGCAAGTTATAGTTAGTAGAACTAACTATATCAGAGGAATTTCAATAATTTTTGCACGAGTGAAATGTCCAGCTAACTATAAAACTAAAACACCCCTGAAACCTATGTTTTTTCAGTAAATATATACATACATACATATATATATATATATATATATATATATATATATATATATATATATATATATATATATATATATATATATATATATATATATATATATATATATTACCTACTGGCGATAGCCAGTAGGTATATATAGTTAGGATTTTTTCTCTATGGGACTTTTGAAAATTCTATGCCTAATAACTTTGGCGTTTGTGGACGGAATCGGCTGAAATTTTCAGGAAAATGGCACATTTTGTTTCTGAGCAGCTCCTGGAAATTTGGGGGGGGTTCGTCAAGGGGGGGCTGAGAAAAAAGGGGGGTCCCAAAACGCGATTTTCCCATGTTAATTTCCATAGGGCGGTTGGACTCACTTTTAGCCCGAACGGCTGAATGGATTTACACGAAACTTGGCAAAATTGTAGGGACTGTTAGCCCGATGTGCCTTTGCTAGGTCTCAATATATGTGCTTCAGTGGATTTTGAGAAATTAACGTTTAAATCAAGATATATATCTGTAACAGCGCTCCGGGCAGCGATCCGGTTCGCGAACTTTTCGCGTATCGGAACTTTGCGATGCGAAGCTGATTGGCTCTCCGGTGTCTGTCAACATTCTAAACAGTCCGTAGCGGCCGCCATCTTGTCTCTCGGTAGGATCGAGAGACAAGAGGAGGCCAAAACAAAGGGGGAAATGTAGGAAAGGGGGCAATGTAGACCCCTTCTGACCCCCTAGGATTGATGAGGGGGATATTATAGAGCCACGCGGGGCAAAAAAAAAAAATCCGATTTTTTCGCCGTAAAGACGCGTCTTGGTTCGCGAACCGGGCAGCTAACCGGGCAGCTAACCGGGCAGCTAACCGGCAGCGTAACGTGAGTCGGAGGAGTAGCTGATTGGCTGTCAACATTGTAAACAGTCCGGAGCGGCTGCCATCTTGTCTCTCGAGAGACAAGATGTGGTGAAAAACGAAGGGGGAAATGAAGGAAAGGGGGCAAGGTAGACCCCTCCTGACCCCCTAGGATTGATGAGGGGGATATTATAGAGCCACGCGGGGCAAAAAAAAAAAATCCGATTTTTTCGCCGTAAAGACGCGTCTTGGTTCGCGAACCGGGCAGCTAACCGGGCAGCTAACCGGGCAGCTAACCGGCAGCGTAACGTGAGTCGGAGGAGTAGCTGATTGGCTGTCAACATTGTAAACAGTCCGGAGCGGCTGCCATCTTGTCTCTCGAGAGACAAGATGTGGTGAAAAACGAAGGGGGAAATGAAGGAAAGGGGGCAAGGTAGACCCCTCCTGACCCCCTAGGATTGATGAGGGGGATATTATAGAGCCACGCGGGGCAAAAAAAAAAAAATCGATTTTTTTTCGCCGTAGAGACGCGTCTTGGTACGCGAACCGGGCAGCTAACCGGGCAGCTAACCGGGCAGCTAACCGGGCAGCTAACCAGGCAGCTAACCGGCAGCTAAGCTAAAAAAAAAAAAAAAAAAGATTCGATTTTTTCGCCGTAGAGACGCGTCTTGGTACGCGAACCGGGCAGCTAACCGGGCAGCTAACCAGGCAGCTAACCGGCAGCTAACCGGGCAGCTATATCTGTAACAGCGCTCCGGGTAGCGCTCCGGTTCGCGAACTTTTCGCGTATCGGAACTTTGCGAAGCGGAGCTGATTGGCTCTCCGGTGTCTGTCAACATTCTAAACAGTCCAGAGCGGTAGGGATTGTTTGTTTGATGTGCCTTTGCAAGGCCTCAAGATATGTGCATGTGTGGATTTTGTCTAATTAAGGTTAAAAAAATATATATATCTGTAAGCGTGCTCCGGCGCGCTTACGTTACGGGTTTGGTTTGCGCTGCAGAGGCGACGCGTCATGAGGCGTCTCACGTGGCTACGTGATACGTCACGTAATAAAGAGTATATTTTACAGCTACAGATATTAGCTTTTAAAAAACCAATGAAATTCAATGAAAAAACCACAGGTTATAGACTATATATAGTTAGGAATTAGCATTTACAAAACCTTGAAAATTCACTGAAAAAACCATAGGTTATAGACCATATATAGTTAGGAATTAGCATTTACAAAACCTTATTTTACTCGCACAAAACCATTGAAATTCCATATATAGTTAGTTGCACTAACTATATATCGCGCACCCGCAATCCACTGCTGATGATGTCACATATTACATCATTCATGACATGGTCAGTGACATCACTGATGACATCACTGATGACATCTCAAATGACATCACTGATGACATCACTGATGACAACATCCAGTGACTGTATGTTTCTGTAAAGTTAAAATATGTCTTATATTTTGAAGAATGAGTGGATGTATAAGTGTCTGGATGAAGGATTTAGTAGGTGCATGACTGACTGATTGAGTGAGTGATTAAATGTGTCTCACTGAGTGCATGGGTTAGTGACTAAACTGTTTTAATTTGTGCATCATTATATCTGTTGTTCTACAAACTGCTGCATATGTTGATCAGTAGCTATATGAGTAACTGTATGGGTTGATTGGTTGTCCAAGTATTTGTATGGGAAACTGAGTGTGTGTGTATGGGTGGCTGGAAGGTGTGTGACTCTGTACATAGATGTGTGAGTAGTTGATTCACTATATGTATAGATTCAAAAGTGCATGTGCAAACAGCTGTATGGGCGGTTGACTGTGCATGAGTGTATTAGTGAGTGAATGGATATCTCAGTGCTACATGTCAAAATAAGTACATATGTAAAACACAGTACATGTGAGAGTTGACATCTATAAATAACTGTGCATAAGAGCCAGTGAATGTGTGAGTGGCTGTATGGATCATTGTGAACATGTATCAGAGATTGTATAAGAGAGTAAAGTAAATATGTGTTAGTATATGTTTGAATAAGTAAGGTGTGTATAACTGTATAGTTGAGAAAATGGAGGTGTGATTGATTTTTGGCATAACTGACTAGGTGTGTGAGTAACTCCATGGATGAGTGACAGTCTGTGACTGTCTGTTTACACTGATTGTATCTAAGGTTATATTAGAGTCTGAAGAGGTTCATGGTATTATCACATGAATGATATCATCAGTGATGTTATCAGTCATGTCAAATGAGATGTTTTCAGTGATGTCATCAGTGATGTCATTTGAGATGTCATCAGTGATGTCATCAGTGATGTCACTGACCATGTCATGAATGATGTAATATGTGACATCATCAGCAGTGGATTGCGGGTGCGCGATATATAGTTAGTGCAACTAACTATATATGGAATTTCAATGGTTTTGTGCGAGTAAAATAAGGTTTTGTAAATGCTAATTCCTAACTATATATGGTCTATAACCTATGGTTTTTTCAGTGAATATATATATATATATATATATATATTCACTGAAAAAAACATAGGTTATAGACCATATATAGTTAGGAATTAGCATTTACAAAACCTTGAAAATTCACTGAAAAAACCATAGGTTATAGACCATATATAGTTAGGGATTAGCATTTACAAAACCTTATTTTACTCGCACAAAACCATTGAAATTCGTATATATAGTTAGTTGCACTAACTATATATCGCGCACCCGCAATCCACTGCTGATGATGTCACATATTACATCATTTATGACATGGTCAGTGACATCACTGATGACATCACTGATGACATCTCAAATGACATCACTGGTGACATCTCAAATGACAGCACTGATTACATCACTGATGACATCATTCACTTGACAATCTGATATCTTATCACACAGTAGTATATCCTTTAATCACTCAGTACAAAATACAAAGAAGAATTTTTGAAACCATTGACACATGAATACAAGTTCCTAAAAACCGACTCAGTGATTCATAGATCTACATACAAATCTAAACAGTTACCTTTCGATTCACTCATACATGCTGACAAAGATCAATAGAACACTATCAAATATACGCATACACCTAGATCTACATTACACACCAGCACACATCCTATTCATTTTTGCAGTCATCGTACTACAAGTACCCTGAACTGGTAAGCGACCGCAGAGTATTCCTTAACAATTAAGATTAACAACACCAAAGGTGCAATTGCAATTGCTAAACTGTCGGTTGGTCCCAACGTCTGTGCCACGCTATTCAAAATTACAGAGTGAAAGTGAAACTTGAGGAACTCAATTCCTAGTGATTGAATGGATAACGAGCAGTGACATAAACGGGGTCGTATTTAAAGGAATTACAATAACCACACAATCAGATAAGCATAATCGAAAAACTTTTGAGCTTTAACACAGCTAAAAACACAAAAACCAGCGCATCATGGATAAAAGAGAGGTATCAAGGAATACTCTTATTCAAACATGTTTTGATGAAGAAACAACTTCAACTGGAGCAAGTGGGGGCGTTCGAAAAACAGATTTAAAAAACAGATTACGCACATGGGAAAAATTGTCAAAGAAAGAAATTAACAAATGGTGGGAGCTGGCAGCTCTAAAAAAATACCTGGAAGTCAAACGAGTATCTCGAGGTTTGCGCATCAGTCTAATGCCAAGCCACCATGATACAAGTAATGACTTATTAACAGATTGGGGAGAATTTATCCTCAAATCTTCTTTGGGCTTAATGGAAATCCTAGTAAAGCACATAGAGATTGCACTGGAAAATACAACCAAACAACTGAAAGAAATGGAAAAAGAACTGGCCACATTGGATTTAAACCCGATAATGAAAAAATTTAAAGATGATCTGGAAACATATATTGAAAAACATGAAGAAAGTGTCCGCATGAGAAAACAAACAAAATTCCAACGTGATAAAGAGGATTACGAGGATGGTCGTATCTTCACTTATGCCAGAAAATATGAAAAATTCAGACAAAATGAATATGCAAACATGGGAAGCATGTCCTAATTATCCTCTCTTGCATCAACGGAATCCAGTGTCAGTGGAGGGGAAGAGGAACAAAGAGAAGCAAGAGCAAGAAATTATTTTTTAGATGAGATGAAATTAGCATTCAACCAAAAGACCTGGGAAAAAGCAATGGGCCCTCCGAGAAATCAGAATGAAAGAGGGAGAGGAAGAGGAAAAGGACGGGGAGTGCCACAAACAAACCAGAAGAGGCAAGCGAAAATACGGCACAACCTTCTGGCGCAAACCGCGTGGGAACCATGACGCGCAACATGAGAAAGAAATGGAACAACTAAGTGAAGACCAAAACACAACATCTATTGACCAGGAATTACAAGTAATCAATCTATCCAAAAAAAACCTTACTAACTTGGAACTGAACTTACTCAAGCGGGGCATGAACTTCTGCCCAACAAGCGGAATGAACTTGGCAGAAACACGCATAGACTTGTACAAGTTCATCAGAAAAATAAAACTGGCAAAATTATTCATCGACAAACCTGACATGGCCAATTACAGAAGGAACATACCCCAGCCTACAATGGGAATACCAATACAAGACGCTGCACATTTTGTAAACTTGATGGAACTAAGTCAGGATCCACAACAAAGCAGTGGAGAAGTACAAGCTTACTGTGTACAACTAGGAGCAGGAATCTCGAAAAAGAAACCACAATCGAAATTCTATCCGCAGGTACCACCAGTAAACAAAATAGACTTTTTCCATGAATGCGTCATAAAGGATCTTTATCAATTGAAAGTTCCATACAAAAAAGACAATTTAACTAAAGAAGAACGTCAAGCACTAAACAAACTCACAAAAGATGACACCATTGAAATAAAAATGGCGGATAAGGGTGGGAATGTAATAGTTCTGGACAAGGAGGCATACATGCGAGAAGCGCATTCTCAACTTAGGAACAAGGAATACTATGAAAAACTAAAAGTGAATCCTCTGACAAAACTAAAGGAAGAACTGGACCAGAAATTAGACATATGGTTAAAACAAAATCTAATTGACAGCAATGAGTACAAATATCTTCAGACGCCATATCCAAAAATGGCCACAATTTACTTTCTTCCCAAAATCCATAAGCATCCCACTAGACCACCGGGGAGACCGATTATCTCGGCCAAAGGGGCTCTATTGGAACCCATTGCAAATTATCTTGATGTTTTTTTGCTACCATACGTGAAGGATTTAACATCATATGTAAAAGATACCGGGGACATGTTGAGAAGATTACAAGATACTCCATGGCAACCCTCTTATAAGTTCATTACAATGGATGTCATATCATAGTATTCAAACATTCAAAATAAAATTGGTTTGGAGGCGTGCAAGTCCTTTCTCATGGACAGAAATATTCAATTTGCAGATCACAATGGTATGCTTCTTGAAATGATTTCTATGTGTTTGGAGCAAAACATTTTTCTATTCGGACAAGAGATATATTGCCAATCTAAAGGCACAGCGATGGGCTTTTCTTTTAGTCCTTCGTATGCATTCCTAACAATGGGGCATTGGGAGAAAATGTGGGCATGGAGATCTGAACATGATGAAGCTGTATCAAAAACTGTGGCATGGCTAAGATATATAGACGATTTATTGTTAATTTGGGATGGAACCAACCAGGAATTTGAGGCCTATTTTGAAATTCTTAACAGTTCGGACTTTGGTCTCAAATTCACATATACAATTAGCGAGTCTAGAGTGATCTTTCTGGATACAGAAATCGTTATTGAAAACAATGAAATACAAACAACATTGCATTGCAAGGATACGGCAAAAAATGCAGTCTTGCATGCTCAGAGCTTTCACCAACCAAGCTTAATTCACAATATTCCTTACGGAGAATTTTTACGAACAAAACGAATCTGTTTGAAAGAGGAAGACTGGAACATGAACAAAAAATTAGCCAGTAACAGATTTGAGAAACATAAATACAATCCGTGAAGTGTCCAAATCGCTTTAAATCGCTCCTCCAAGATCAAAAGAATTGATCTACTCAAGGAAAAACCAAAATCAGACTCGGATGACCAAAAGATTCGATTCATTACCACTCACTCCACACCCAACCAATCAATAATCAAAATTCTAAGAAAGAATTGGCACATTCTTCATATGGATACAAAAATTGCAGAAATCGTGGGGGACCATCACAATGGGACATACCGAAGAGCAAAAAATCTAAAGAACAAACTAATCCACAGTCACTTTCAAGAAAAGAAAAAGCGGGAAGCTTGGTACAAACCAAAAGGCTTTTACAAATGCTCTGGATGCAAAGTTTGCTGCATTGCCAAACATGTTAAAGAACTTGAAATGACAAATAAAAAAACATGGAAAATTGACCAATTAATCAATTGTAAAACACAATTTGTCATCTATATTTTGGAATGCCCTTGCTCTCTAAAGTACGTTGGAAGCACGAAAAATAAATTAAAATTGCGTATCCTTGAACATGTTCGTGCCACCATCAACTCGGATCGCAGTAATGCAGTGGCAAAACATATGGAACTGGAACATAACAGCAACTGGAAAGAACTAAAATTGAAAGTGTTGGGCCAAATCAAAGAGGAGGGGACCGTGAAAAGGTAATGAGACAAAAGGAATCGAAACACATTATGAGTTTCCGAACACTGAGCCCGTATGGGCATAACCAGGACGAAGAACTACATTGCCACTTTTAAACAAAACCTTTTCATAAAGAATTAACATTAATGAGTATGAAAGATACCTCTCGGAACACAAACAATTTTAACTTGCACTAGAGTTACTCTCTTAAACACGACTTCTATAATGGGGATATGTATTTTTCTTTATCATTGAAATGTGTGCAGATTGATTTATAAGTATTAGATTATGATTGATATTGACTCTTAATGTTGAAAATTATAGCCCACTGGAGGGCACCCAAGATTAAACAAAGAATGATGGACAATTGATCAAAGTAAATAGGATTATGTAAGAATGAATTTGAATAATGAATTGGAATGCCCACTAGAGGGCTCAATGAAATTGATATTGTTCAAGGATCATGATAAAATATGAATGTGGGTCAAGATTCAGATCGACAAGAAATGCACATAAAAAATGGTGATATAGGATTAATATATAAACAAAGGTTGTTATTAAGACTACATGTCCCATAATTCCTGTGGAGCAAACAGGAAGTGATGAAAACACATGAACGCTTTTCACGTAATTTAAAAAACGTAATTTTGTTGATTCAGTTTACCTGTGAGCAAGGTCCCCGTAGAAACCGAAACGCGTAAGGTGTTGCTGGCTTGCTGTAATGAATAACTATTAAAACTGGATAACTGATGCAAAAAAACGTGTGGCGTAATTCTGATATACACGAGAGTGCATGAGGAACCAACTCCCTGCAACGGGAAAACAGAATTCATATATATATATATTCACTGAAAAACCATAGGTTTCACACATGTTATAGTTAGCTGGATGTTTTACTCATACAAAACCATTGAAATTCACCCGTTATAGTTAGTTCAGCTAACTATAACTTGTGCGCCCGCAATGCACTGCTGATGACATCACATATTACATCACTCATGACATGGTCAGTGACATCACTCATGACATCACTCATGACATCTCAAATGACATATATATATATATATCCAACACACTGTCGCGCTCTGGATTGACACCAGCCAAGAAGAAAGCCAACGGACACGGACCAGTTAAGGTGCTCCAATTTTTATTTCAGGTGCAGTAGAAGCCTCATGACGTTTCGGCTCGCAAGAGCCTTGTTCACATGACAATGTTCAATTAGAAAAAACACCAATTGATACTGCCAGTGATTGGATGAAATTCGTCACATGAGAGGGTAGTGTTATATCATAGTGAACATAGAAGAAGTACTAACAGGTCTTTAAAGTGCATATTTGAAAAACATAAAAAGACCAAAGTTTGGGATACAGAATTACGGTAAAATACCCGATTGTTGCCCAAAAGTCACTTTACATTTAAACAGAGGTAAGCAAAATATATAAATCTCATCACTTCTTTTTCTTCTAACCCAATAGGACTTAGGATGTCTGATATTGGTATAATACCCAAATAACTAATACAGTATTGACAGTAAGCTCTTATATAATAAAGTGCAAATGCCTATTGTTTTCATATGTGCAAAACCCGCAGTAGTGCAATTTTTAATGTGCAAAAACTAGCAAAGGTGCAAAACTTGCAATGTGCAATATATCACATAATAGTGCAAATAGTTGCTGTTGTCAGCTAATGAGGAACCCATCCTGCTCTAGGATCCTCTTATTGAAATACTTTATTATTAAATTCATACACATCAATAACCACAAATATATAAAATATGGTTAAAATATTTACAAAAAGAGTCAAATATTAAGTCCTATATAGATACAATTGATGATAAAATCCGTACAAAAGCTTTGAATTATTGGGGACCCTCTGCTTCTGCATTTTCTCTATTCTATGTCACTATTTTAAAAAAATAATCATCACCGTGAATAAAGTGCTTAATGGGCTGAGTATATGTGACTATCAGGGAACAAGGACCCGTTTAGTCTCCAATATCCAGCCATACCCATCATATATAAAATCAGACTTATCATCAGATAGCAGCAAATACAGGTTAATGTCAGATTCAAAATCAAGAACTTGAATTCCTTATGCTACACTATATGTCTCCCAGCCGGGCTAAAAATACAATAGTATTTTAGATGACATATCAACACTATGTTAGTACAAGATTAATTAAGGTAAGCACGTATACAGGTCCTCCGTTACATTTAATCCCCCCGGGCTCTTAGTGTTAAGTAGAAGGATATACTTGGTCTCAAGCCTCCTCAACCTGTTCTCTCTGTCTCCACCCCTTCTACTGGCCAATATAGAATCAATTACCCATATATATTCACTGAAAAAATTTGGCGGCGGCTGGCTTGCTGGAGAAAATAAAGCACCTTGATTGAGCACTTACAAAACGGGTCTGTTCTTTCGTCATTGAAGTTTGAGCTGGGGCAGCCGCCTCAGTTCGTGTGGCGAATTTACATGCATATATATATATATATATATATATATATATATATATATATATATATCCCTTCATGAAGCACTGCACCCTGGGATCTGTAGTTTCGCTGCAGTCACCCTGCTTCAGGTGCAGTAGTTTGAACATTCGGGAGGAGGGACCAGTGACTCACCTATCCGTGTGCGGCAGGACTGTGTTTAAAAACTTTCATTTTGGCCCACACTCTGTTCATAGACTCTGGGCGCTGAGGAAGGCTGGACAATGCCGAAATGCATACGCCATTGAGAGTCACTAAGCTTCATTAAAGGTGTTTCCTGTCTCCCCCCTACTTGGCCTCTGCTTCTTTTTTCAAAGGAGTATTCTGCATATATATATATATATATATATATATATATATATATATATATATATATATATTTATATATATATATATATATATATATTCACTGAAAAAACCATAGGTTATAGACCATATATAGTTAGGGATTAGCATTTACAAAACCTTATTTTATTCGCACAAAACCATTGAAATTCCATATATAGTTAGTTGCACTAACTATATATCGCGGACCCGCAATCCACTGCTAATGATGTCACATATTACATCATTCATGACATGGTCAGTGACATCACTGATGACATCACTGATGACATCTCAAATGACATCACTGATGACATCACTGACATCTCATTTTACATTACTGATTACATCACTGATGATATCATTTATGTGATAATACAATGAACATCTTCAGACTCTAATATAACCTTAGATACACTCAGTGTAAACAGACACTCACAGACTGTCACACATCCATGGAGTTACTCACACACCTAATCAGCCATGCAAAGAATCAATCACACCTCCATTTCCTCAACTATACAGTTATACACACCTTACTTATTCAAACATATACTAACACATATTTACTCTCTTATACAATCCCTGATACAAGTTCACAATGATCCATACAGCCACTCTCACATTCACTGGCTCTTAAGTTCAGTTATTTATATATGTCAACTCTCACATGGACTATGTTTAACATATGTACTTACTTTGACATGTAGCACTGAGATATCCATTCACTCACCAATACACTAATGCACACAGTCAACTGTCCATAAAGCTGTTTCTACATGCACTTTTGAACCCATACACCTAGGGAATCAACTGCTCACACATATATGCACAGAGTCATACACCTCCCAGCCACCCACACACATACTCAGTCTCCCATACAAATACTTGGGCAACCATTCAATAACCCATATAGTTACTGATATAGCTACTGATTTAAACATGCAGCAGTTTACAGAACAACATATATAATGATTGTCAAATTAAGACACTTTAATCACTAACCCATGCACTCAGTGAGACACATTTAATCATTCTTTCATACAGTCAGTCATGCACCTACTAAATCCTTCATCCAGACACTTATACATCCACTCATTCTTCAATATGTAAGACATATTTTAACTTTACAGAAACATACAGTCACTGGAAGTTGTCATCAGTGATGTCATCAGTGATGTCATCAGTGATGTCATTTGAGATGTCATCAGTGATGTCATCAGTGATGTCACTGGCCATGTCATGAATTTTGTAATATGTGACATCATTAGCAGTGGATTGCGGGTCCGCGATATATAGTTAGTGCAACTAACTATATATGGAATTTCAATGGTTTTGTGCGAATAAAATAAGGTTTTGTAAATGCTAATCCCTAACTATATATGGTCTATAACCTATGGTTTTTTCAGTGAATTTTCAAGGTTTTGTAAATGCAAATTCCTAACTATATATGGTCTATAACCTATGGTTTTTTCAGTGAATTTCATTGTTTTTTTAAAAGCTAATATCTATAGCTGTAAAATATATTCTTTATTACGTGACGTATCACGTAGCCCGTGAGACGCCTCATGATGTATCGCATAACCGTGACGTATCGTCTCTGCAGCGCAAACCAAACCCGTAACGTAAGCGCGCCAGAGCACGCTTAAAGATATATATATATTTTTTTAACCTTAATTAGACAAAATCCACACGTGCACATATCACAAACGTTCAAAAAACACAATATGTCGGACTCCCGTTACGCTGCCGGTTAGCTGCCCGGTTAACGTACCGGGAAGCACCTTTACCGCGAAAAATCGCAATTTTTTTTTCTTTTGCCCCGCGGGGAACTTTAATAGCCCCCTCATCAATCCTAGGGGTTCAGGAGGGGTCTACCTTACCCCTTTCCTTCATTTACACCTTTTTTTCCCACCTCTTGTCTCTCGATCCCACAGAGAGACAAGATGGCGGCCGCTCCGGACTGTTTACAATGTTGACAGCCAATCAGCTACTCCTCAGACTCCCGTTACACTGCCGGTCAGCTTCCCGGTTAGCTGCCCGGTTAGCTGCCCGGTTCGCGTACCAAGACGCGTCTCTACGGCGAAAAAATCGGAATTTTTTTTTTTTTTTGGGCCCCGCGTGGCTCTATAATATCCGCCTCATCAATCCTAGGGGGTCAGAAGGGGTCTACCTTGCCCCCTTTCCCTCATTTCCCCTTTTGTTTTGGCCTCCTGTTGTCTCTCGATCCTACCGAGAGACAAGATGGCGGCCGCTCCGGACTGTTTAGAATGTTGACAGACACCGGAGAGCCAATCAGCTTCGCATCGCAAAGTTCCGTTACGCGAAAAGTACGCGAACCGGAGCGCTGTTACAGATATATATCTTATTTTGAACGTTAATTTCTCAAAATCCACTGGAGCACATATATTGAGACCTAGCAAAGGCACATCGGGCTAACAGTCCCTACAATTTTGCCAAGTTTCGTGCAAATCCATTCAGCCGTTCGAGCTAAAAGTGAGGCCAACCGCCCTATGGAAAAATGAATGGGAAAAACGCGTTTTGGGACCCCCCTTTTTTCTCGGCCCCCCCTTGACGACCCCCCCCAAATTTTCAGGGGCTGCTCAGAAAGAAAATGTGCCATTTTCCTGAAAATTTCAGCCAATTCCGTCCACAAACGCCAAAGTTATTAGACATAGAATTTTCAAAAGTCCCATAGGAAAAAAATCCTAACTATATATACCTACTGGCTATTGCCAGTAGGTAATATAATATATATATATATATATATATATATATATATATATATATATATATATATATATATATATATATATATATATATATATATATATATATATATATATATATATATATATATATATATATATATATATATATATATATATATATATATATACCTACTGGCGGTCGCCAGTAGGTAGTTATAGTTAGGATTTTTTTCAATGTTAAATCTGAAAATTCTATTTGGAATAACTTTGGCGCCGGTTGACGAATCTGCCTGAAAATTTCCTCAAAATGGCCTCGCGGCGTTCCGGCCCTTCCCTGAAAGTTTGGGGGGGATTCGTCAAGCGGGGGCCGAGATAAAAGGGGGGTCCCAAAACGCGTTTTCCCCATGTTAATTTCCATAGGGCGGTCGATTTCACTTTTAGCCCGAACGGCTGAATGGATTTCCACCAAACTTGGCAAAATTGTAGGGACTGGTAGCCCGATGTGCCTTTGCTATGTCTCAAGATATGTGCTCCAGTGGATTTTGAGTAATTAAGGTTCAAAAAAATATATATATCTATAGCCGCGCTCCGGTACGCGCACCGGTACGCGCACCGGGCGCTTACCGCGACTTGCGCGCAGAAAGCTGATTGGCTCTGGGATGTCTGTAAACATTCTAAACAGTCCGGAGCGGCCGCCATCTTGTGTCTCGGTAGGATCGAGACACGAGAGGTGGCCAAAACAAAGAGGGAAATGACCATAAGGGGGCAGAGTAGACCCCCCTTGACCCCCTAGGTTTGATGTGGGGGCCATAAAAGGGCCCCGCGGAGCAAAAAAAAAATAAATAAAAATTTTGATTTTCGTGGGGTGAGCGCCCGGTACGCGCACCGGTACGCGCACCGGTAAGCGTACCGGGGAGTGTACCATGGGGAAAAAGAATGACAGTTTTAAAAGTAGCTGTTTAAAAAAAAAATGTTTTTTTTTTTTTTTATACATACACATACATATATATATAAATGCATATGCATATATATATATGCATATATGTGTATATGTGTGCGTGTAGAGAGAGGTAGAGAGGTAGAGGTGTAGAGGTAGAGAGGTAGAGAGGTAGCGGTAGAGAGGTAGAGATTAGTAGAGAGAGAAGAAGAGAGAGGTAGAGAGGTAGAGAGTAGAGAGTGAGTAATAGAGAGTAGAGAGTGAGTAGTAGAGAGTAGTAGAGAGCAGTAGAGAGAGTAGCAGAGAGTGAGTAGTAGAGAGTAGTAGAGTGAATAGTAGAGTGAGTAGTAGAGAGTAGTAGAGAGTGAATAGTAGAGAGTGAGTAGTAGACAGTAGTAGAGAGTAAGTAGTAGAGTGAGTAGTAGAGAGCAGTAGAAAGTGAGTAGTAGAGAGTAGTAAAGAGTGAGTAGTAGAGAGTGAGTAGTAGAGAGTGAGTAGTAGAGAGTAGTAGAGAATGAGTAGCAGAGAGAATAGTAGTGAGTAGTAGAGAGTGAGTAGTAGAGTGAGTAGTAGAGACTAGTAGAGAGAGAGTAGTAGAGAGTGAGTAGTAGACAGTAGTAGAGAGTGAGAAGTAGAGAGTGAGTAGTAGAGAGTAGTAGTGAGTAGTAAAGAGTGAGTAGTAGAGAGAGTAGTAGAGAGTGAGTAGTAGAGAGTAGTAGATAGTGAGTAGTAGGGAGTAGTGAGTAGCGAGTAGTAGGGAGTGAGTAGTAGAGAGAGAGTAGTAGAGTAGTAGAGAATGAGTAGTAGACAGTGAGTATTTGAGAGTAGTGGAGTAGGAGAGAGTAAGTAGTAGAGAGTAGTGGAGAATATTCCAAAGTTTGGCACAGCACCACTTTCACAATGAGTCCAATCAAATCATATCACTTAGAGTCCTTATTGAAGCGCTGAATCTTGGTGTATCTTCAAATGCTTTTATTTTCCTTAAGTTTATGTACCACAGCCAGCCGAAAGGTTTCGTTCTGTACAACAGAACTTCTTCAGGGCGTTCTTATTTCCTTCAAGTTATGTCGGTATCCAGTTGTCATATAACTAGATATTTCTTCCAAATGTTAGACGAGACATAAGTATATTCTTATTCAAAGTGACTAGGTATCAATTTTACCCACACAATTCGGGCAGACTTGAGTAATTTATAGCATCCTCAAAGTCAGTCTTTCAAAAATTCCAAAGTATAGGACATGATAATCCAAATCCAAATGTTTCTCAAGAAAAGTAATTTACAATCGTTCGGAATATTGGTGTTTGGGCAGATATGATCCAGGGACCCCCAGTATGCAAGGGGAATTAGTCCCCCCTCTACAAACGCGCCAGTGGCCTGCATTGCAGAGAGGTGTAACAAGGGTGTGGCCTCATTACACTTCTCTGTAATGCAGCTCCCTCGCGCATACTGGAGGCTCCTGGTGGACCAGTTGACCCCAGGGACCCCCAGTATGCAAGGGGAATTAGTCCCCCCTCTGCAAACGCGGCAGTGGGCTGCGTTGCAGAGAGGTGTAACAAGGGGCAAAGTCTCATTACACCTCTGCAATGCAGCCCCTGGCGCATACTGGAGGTTCCAGGTGGCCTAATTGGCCCCCAGGAGCCCCCAGTATGCAAGGGGAATTAGTTCCCCCTCTTCAAACATGCACGGGGGCTGCGTTGCAGAGAGGTGTAAAAAGGGTTGTGGCTTCATTACACCTCTCTGCAATGCAGTCCCCTGGCGCATACTGGAGATTCCTGGTGGGCTTTCAGGTCTTATATAGTTAGGAATTAGCATTAAAAAAACCTTTGAAATTCACTGAAAAAACCATAGGTTTCACACCAGTTATAGTTAGGAATTAGCATTTAAAAAACCTTTGAAATTCACTGAAAAAACCATAGGTTTCACACCAGTTATAGTTAGGAATTAGCATTTAAAAAACCTATTAAATTCACTGACAAAACCATAGATTTCACACCATTTATAGTTAGCTGGAAATTTTACTGACATAAAACCATTGAAATTCCCACGTTATAGTTAGTTGGACTCACTATAACTTGCGCGCCTGTAATGCACTGCTGATGACGTCACATATTACATCACTCATGACATGGTCAGTGACATCACTCATGACATCACTGATGACACCATCCTTGTGACAGAGTGACAGACCTAATTTCAGTGTAATGTAACGCTTGAAACACATATTCAAAAATAGAAACAAACATTTTCAAAAAAATGGAGATACCCAAACCAGTAACAACAACCAATTCAGTAATTCCACCATCTATATACACATCCACTCATTCACCAACAGTTCTATATAGTCACTCATATATATACTCACTCATCATATGTAGTGATACACCTATACATCCTGTTACACATCAGCAGTCATCCAAAAGTTACTCACACACATACTCACACATGCAAATAAACTATTGAACATCCATTTATTTGCATATACATTTATACACACACTACCACCTTACTTCTAAGGAAACTTACCCATACTTACTCTCTTAAACAATCACTTATAGAAACACATACTTATTTAAACAGGAACTCCTACAATCTCTCACTATATATACTATACTCACTTATATACATCAATACTCACATATACTAGATTAAAACATATGTCGTTACTAATGAAGACACTAGTGAGACAGTCATTCACTCACTAACACACACATATACACACTCATCCACCCATACAGTCCTGCACATATGCTGTCTTCAAAACACATACAAACAGTGAGTCAGTCACCAACCCCTGCAGCCACTTATACACAAAGAGAAACACTGATACAAACATTTAAATATTTAAACAATACTCGCTAATATATGTATTCACTAAGATACACGTAATAAGCCAGTTACCCAACCAATTTTTTTTAAAAAAAACATCCATTTACACACTTATTTAAACATTTATTCTTCCATCGACCTTTACAAATACATATATAAAACAAATTTATTTTTCAGAAAGACACACATTCACTGGATGGTGTCATCAGTGATGTCATGAGTGATGTCACTGACCATGTCATGAGTGATGTAATATGTGACGTCATCAGCAGTGCATTACAGGCGCGCAAGTTATAGTGAGTCCAACTAACTATAACGTGGGAATTTCAATGGTTTTATGTCAGTAAAATTTCCAGCTAACTATAAATGGTGTGAAATCTATGGTTTTGTCAGTGAATTTAATAGGTTTTTTAAATGCTAATTCCTAACTATAACTGGTGTGAAACCTATGGTTTTTTCAGTGAATATATATATATATATATATATATATATATATAATTATATATATATATATATATATATATATATATATATATATATATATATACATATATATATATATATATATATATATATATATATATATATATATAATTATATATATATGCACTGGAATACTAAACACCCACTTCCCTTACAAAGAAATGGAAAGTTTGCATCTCTGCAGCCTCTCTTATTTTTCACCTTATTCATCTTCCGCTCAATCAACACATCATCCACAAATGCACACACCTACTTACTGCCTTTATTGGCTGGGCTTATCAATTATTCTTCTTTCATTCAAATTCAAAGTGCAGGCCCTTTATTCAGCCTTCTTCCTAACAACTACCCATCGATAGCAGTGGGAACATTTGCACACTTCCATCCTTTCTTGCGTCCTTACTACCGAACACTATGTGTACTTTATGCACTAGCTTGCTTCCTTAGATGTGGTACTCGTTTCTCTTGCTCCCACTGCGTAATCCAACACCCTATCTGTGTAATGAGCTGCAAATCCAAAGATTCTCTTCACTGACAAGGCAGTGGGTAGTTTGCGTGTCTCCAACCTTTCTTATTTTTTACCTTTTTCATCTTCCACTCAATCAACACATCATCCACACATACACACAACTACTTGCTGCATACCTTAGATGTGATTATCAACTATTCTTCTATTTCATATTCCTATTCAAAGTGCAGGCCTTTATCGAGCATTTTTATAGTAACAAGAACCACAGCCAAAGGCACTGTAAATTTGCACACGTGCTCTCTTTCTTGGCTGGGTTTATCAATTATTCTTCATTTTCATATTCTGATTCAAACTCAAGGCCCTTTATCAAGCCTTTTTGTTGTAACTACTGTTGCAGGAATTCTACTCCTACCCAGAACTGTGCATAAAGACTTAGGACCTCAATGAATTACGGTGTACCAAAACCCACCTTAGTACCCAAACCCCCTACCAGACTAGCAATCAGTGACTCATTGGTTCTTCGTCCTATAGCAAAAACACCAATGACTAGTCAACCCAGAACATGCAACTTAGATTACCTCAAGTAAGGTGGATAAAAAGAGCACTCTTTCGTTATAGTCTTACAGCAGTCCAAAACAAGGAGTAAATAAAGACACGTGCAAGTTTGAAATGTTTATTTCTAATGCCATAATCTCATGCGCAGTACCTTAGATAATACAACCAAACATATTATCAGAAACAAGGTTGTCAGCATGTTACTATTCCATAAAATACAAAGGGAGAAAGCATCTTATATTGCTAACAGGAAACAGGTTTAAAATATACCTACATTTCACCCTCCCTACCTACCAGGTTAGTTTATACCTACAGAAGGTCTCATAGGATTACATGGACGGCCCCATACCTCTGGTACTCAGCAGTAGTGGATCACATTGAGTTCTGCACAAACTGTTAGGACACCAATGTTCTCCAACTGTGTCTAATTATGCCCCCACAATACATTATTAAACGCGCCAGTATCAGACTTGGCCACAGCTGCATATGTGTTATAGGTCGAACGTGCAAGGATCATTCCGAATAACAGACACAGTATCCAAGATAACCTTGATGTTCCATGCTCTCACTATACACACTAAACTAGCGAGGCAGTCTAGAAATGTAGCATAACAAATTATTCTCATGTGAAACAAAATACTCAGCCTTCTCTAAACAATATCACAAGTGTGTGGTGTGTGCAAAGCAGAGCAGGAAAGCAATAATGGCGTTTAACCTTCTAATGAACCCATGCTAACTTAACACATGTGAGTGCAAGGCTCAGCCCACTACACCCTCCCTCGATAGAAACACGTGATATAAATGTGGGCGAATTAGGAATGCAAAGTCCAAGCCTGAAAAGCAGAGTCAAGTTCAAATTTGCATAAAAAATTATTTGTTGTTTGATAGAAAACAGTAACTAAATAATAAAGAATAGGTAGAAAAATCAAAGAGTCTTAATCCAACAGCGTATAAGCACAGTATGTAGCAACAGCCTCCAAGAGGAAGTCATTGTTCCCATCTGAAAACATTTCAGCCATCCAATTCAATAGTGAGAATGAACATACATGTTCCTCAACGACCAGAGCCTCTATCACCATCGGAGGAAAACTCGGGTCATCTTCAATGTTACTGCGTGCCAAGAAGTCATGCGCCACTGTAAAAACATTCCAACGTCCCATTATTCCATGTATCGCTGCTAAGGCCATAATCCCACCGCCAGAACAGAGCAAGTCATGAACCACTAAGGGGCTGATCAGCTGGTCATAATTTGCGTTGGGAGACACCGTACTGCAGAGACACAAATCCAGGGCCCAGTCGAAATCGCAGCTCAGGCAATAGAAGACAGGTTGAACGCATGTGAAAAAGGAAAATCGAAACGATAATCCATAAGCTGCACTCAATGTAGCCAGAGGCAGCGCTCCGTAATAACTAAGCATTCAGTTGCGGAGCAGCAACAGCCGGGACATATTGTCGTGTGCTGCAGGATGTGCATCCATATTGAAGTAAACAATTTAATAGAAGCACACAGGCAACTACGAGTATTAAGCGGAATTCACCAAAGATGCTGGAAAACATTGAATGAAAAAATGCAGAGAAGACACCAAATATACTTTGAAAAGAAGTCACAAGACCACTGCTTCTAACTTTAAAAAAGTAAGGTAACCTTGTAGTCAAGGATGCATTAAAGATACTCTGAATTAACTCCCCAAAATACAGAGGCACATCTGAATTTAATAAATCATACACTTCTGTGCGGGTGTTTGCTACATGAAGGACAAATGTTTCTCTAGCAGATGTAAGAGCGACCTCTTTTTGAGACAATAGCGCTCTTATATGGCTCATTTGATTCACTCTTCTTTCAAGTTTGGAATCGACGGCCAGATGGAAACATCCAGCTTCCCATGCAGAGAAGTAAACACAACCTTTTTATAGCAAACCACACGCTCAGTTACCGTAATCATGTAACCGATGCCTGCTAACATTGCACAACAATCTGCATTATTTCAAATTAAATAACTCTCGTTTGCCAGTAAACTGAACATTGGTATGATAGCAGGTGTCGCAGTGCCTTTCAAAATTCAGGCCAAATTAGGCGTATCTTGATTACAAGAGCCATGCAATTGTTTGTGTCTATAAATTAAAGAGTGATCTGGTGCTATTGTGCAATCCTCGCCATTCACATACACTTCTTTTCCCTCCCTCAGGCACCTATATATAAATGATAATAACCAAGCTTCATGCAGATAAGCGCTGCCTAAAGATCCAAATCTGCCTATAGCATAGTATTTCATGAAAACCTCAAACTTAAACAGGCTAAAAAGTAACGTTATGATACCGTGGATAAGCCACACAGCTGAATCGGTACTCCAATGAGTGACCACTTGTAACCATTATCATAGCGCGCCTTGTGCTCTGATTTGACAGTGAGAGAGTGATCACACAATAGTTTGTACTGCTAATCATTCTCAGCATACTCTACGAATACGCTTTCACGTTACACGTCGCATCAAAGCTTCCGCGTGACGTCATGTACGGCGCCCCGTACGCAAAGACACAAATGTTTTTAATTGTTTAAAAACATATATTTATGTATTTATTGAACATACTAACAGAACACATTATCTAGGATAATTATGAAAAAAAATTACGTTCCAATAATCCTATATTACTTTTAAAAGCAGTTACACCAATCGCGGTGAAATGTCATGCGTACTCGCATCGTAAGAGCACCGTAATCACTGCGTAAGCATACGCAAAGCCATGTGACTTTAAAATAAGAGATTTGATTGGTTCAAACACTTCCTGTTACAACTGTTGAAACTTCCGTCCCATTTTGATAATTCTACTTTGACTTTCTGATAAGAAGCATCTCTTCTGAAAATCTAGTCAAATAGAACGAAGTTTACCATAATAAAAGCAATGGACTCATCTTCCAGCCACTCTTTAGAGGAATATTTCATTCCTAAAGAACCTCCAAAGAAGAGGAAAGAAGCTCTAATTTTTAAGTTTTTTACTTTTCCAGATGTGCAAAAAAAGGTTAATGCTCCAAAGGTAACCTGTAAAATTTTCCAAACTCTTTCAAGGGGTGATCCATCTCAAAAATACTCCTTTGGCACAGCAAATATGGAGCGATACGTGAAGAACTTACACCCCAACAACTTTGCTCGAGCTGCAACATAGAGTTTGAAGGACAACCCACCTGCTGCTGCACCAAGCACATCAACTGCTGCACCAGCATTTTCAGCAAACAGTCCACACCCACAAATTCATCCTGATTTTGTCCAAGTTAAAATTCTATACATTTATTGCAATAAACTTTTGTGTTATGGGAAACAGTCTATTGACCTGATAAAACACAGGAAGCAGGAGCATCGCTGTCCTCGACATTACTTTTTTTTTCATTCTTTTGTTTTTGTTGGATACTTCCAAGCCCCCCATTATAGAATAAAATTGCCCCTCCCGGGAGCTAATTAAGAATAAAACAAACTTCTAGTTTTTTTTCCTTTTCCACCGCGTACAAGTACAATACGCGTACAACGCGTTTCTTTGTTTTTAAAAAAAAATAAATGTTTGCACCTAAAGATCTATGTGAGACCCCCTGAGCAGGCCTAGAGGATCAACATATTTCTACCCTGCCCCTTTCCTTATTTTTCAACTTTGTTTTACTGTTTTCTTGTGACTCAGTGCTGCCGAGACACAAGATGGCTGCCAACACTTCCTGGTTTGGAGTGTTGGCAGACATGACATCCAATCAGCATGCAGCTCGTGCTCGTAAGTGTACGGATTTTGGTACGCGTGCTGTACTTCGTCTCTAGAGATCGCTATGATTTTACTTTGATTTTCTCAGGAACAGATTTACACCATTTAACAAAAAGCACAATCTGCGAACCGAACTCTTACTCTCTGCCAAATTTGGTGTAATTCCGTTCAGTCGTTCGGGCTGTAGCAATGGCTAAAGGTCCCTATGGAAAATTGCAAGGGGAAAACATGTTTTGGGACCCCCCTTTTTTCTCAGCCCCCACTTGATGAATCACCCCCAAACTTTCAGGGAAGGAGCAGAGCGGAGAAGGCCATTTTCTTGGAGAAATTCGCAAAGATTCGTCCACCATCGCCAAACTTATTCCAAATAGAATGTTGTGGATTTCCTATGGAAACTATAACTACCTACTGGCGACTGCCAGTAGGTAATATATATATGTATATTTATATTAATGAGCAATGCGCCAAGCGCTTCAGGAGGGCTGCCCACGGCGCACCAAACCATCCAGCTTTCTCGTGCCCCAATCGATCTCACAGCCTCCCTCCAAGCGTTTCTTCAGAAGTCCGACGTGTTTCGGGGCAGACACGCCCCTTCTTCATGTACATCATCCCAGAGCCCACCCCCCACCTCTAACTAATGAGGAAATAACCAAGATGACTGATTGATGACTACTTTGCACAACCTACTCAAGGGATAATCTGCCCTGCAGCCAATGACAATCTCAGCTGTGGGGGGCGGAGTGCTTATCCACCTGGCAGGTCGGGACCAGGCACACTCATCGGTCATTCTGTCCAGACGCTGCCTGAACCACGTCGCGCTGAGGAAGGCTCCAATGGAGCCGAAATGCATTCGCATTGACTTTGGTTCTTAACTGCAAAAAAGGAAACCTTCATTGATTCCCCTGTGTGGCCTCACCTTCATGCTGCTGCAGAGGGATGTGTTTCATTAATTAGCGCGCACGCCAGAATCGCGCTGTGAGAGGCCCCTGCACCGGAAAGAGGCTCCTGGCTGCTGGTATCTGCCTAGGTGGACATTGTTTGTACCCGAGTTATTGGGATTCCAGGAGCCCGCCACAAGGAAGCGGCACGAAAACACGGCAGTGCTGGAGTATTTCACTTCGCCTCGGGCACCGGATCATTGATCCCGCCCCTGTCGTATGAAGACTGTCGCATCCGTGGGGTTGGTGCAGTTATGGGGAGCGGAGGTGTTTCCTGGCAGGCAACTTAAAAGGTGCAAGCACACCACGAACACTTGGCATCACTGATGCGGTGCCGGACCAGCGCACTGCATCCTGGAAGTGGTAGTCCTGACGCACTGGGCGTCCTACCACGAGTGCCCTGCAGCCAATGACAATCTCAGCTGTGGGGGGCGGAGTGCTTATCCACCTGGCAGGTCGGGACCAGGCACACTCATCAGTCATTCTGTCCAGACGCTGCCTGAACCACGTCGCGCTGAGGAAGGCTCCAATGGAGCCGAAATGCATTCGCATTGACTTTGGTTCTTAACTGCAATAAAGGAAACCTTCATTGATTCCCCTGTGTGGCCTCACCTTCATGCTGCTGCAGAGGGATGTGTTTCATTTATTAGCGCGCACGCCAGAATCGCGCTGTGAGAGGCCCCTGCACCGGAAAGAGGCTCCTGGCTGCTGGTATCTGCCTAGGTGGACATTGTTTGTACCCGAGTTATTGGGATTCCAGGAGCCCGCCACAAGGAAGCGGCACGAAAACACGGCAGTGCTGGAGTATTTCACTTCGCCTCGGGCACCGGATCATTGATCCCGCCCCTGTCGTATGAAGACTGTCGCATCCGTGGGGTTGGTGCAGTTATGGGGAGAAGAGGTGTTTCCTGGCAGGCAACTTAAAAGGTGCAAGCACACCACGAACACTTGGCATCACTGATGCGGTGCCGGACCAGCGCACTGCATCCTGGAAGTGGTAGTCCTGACGCACTGGGCGTCCTACCACGAGTGCCCTGCAGCCAATGACAATCTCAGCTGTGGGGGGCGGAGTGCATATCCACCTGGCAGGTCGGGACCAGGCACAATCATCGGTCATTCTGTCCAGACGCTGCCTGAACCACGTCGCGCTGAGGAAGGCTCCAATGGAGCCGAAATGCATTCGCATTGACTTTGGTTCTTAACTGCAATAAAGGAAACCTTCATTGATTCCCCTGTGTGGCCTCAACTTCATGCTGCTGCAGAGGGATGTGTTTCATTAATTAGCGCGCACGCCAGAATCGCGCTGTGAGAGGCCCCTGCACCGGAAAGAGGCTCCTGGCTGCTGGTATCTGCCTAGGTGGACATTGTTTGTACCCGAGTTATTGGGATTCCAGGAGCCCGCCACAAGGAAGCGGCACGAAAACACGGCAGTGCTGGAGTATTTCACTTCGCCTCGGGCACCAGATCATTGATCCCGCCCCTGTCGTATGAAGACTGTCGCATCCGTGGGGTTGGTGCAGTTATGGGGAGCGGAGGTGTTTCCTGGCAGGCAACTTAAAAGGTGCAAGCACACCACGAACACTTGGCATCACTGATGCGGTGCCGGACCAGCGCACTGCATCCTGGAAGTGGTAGTCCTGACGCACTGGGCGTCCTACCACGAGTGCCCTGCAGCCAATGACAATCTCAGCTGTGGGGGGCGGAGTGCTTATCCACCTGGCAGGTCGGGACCAGGCACACTCATCGGTCATTCTGTCCAGACGCTGCCTGAACCACGTCGCGCTGAGGAAGGCTCCAATGGAGCCGAAATGCATTCGCATTGACTTTGGTTCTTAACTGCAATAAAGGAAACCTTCATTGATTCCCCTGTGTGGCCTCACCTTCATACTGCTGCAGAGGGATGTGTTTCATTAATTAGCGCGCACGCCAGAATCGCGCTGTGAGAGGCCCCTGCACCGGAAAGAGGCTCCTGGCTGCTGGTATCTGCCTAGGTGGACATTGTTTGTACCCGAGTTATTGGGATTCCAGGAGCCCGCCACAAGGAAGCGGCACGAAAACACGGCAGTGCTGGAGTATTTCACTTCGCCTTGGGCACCGGATCATTGATCCCGCCCCTGTCGTATGAAGACTGTCGCATCCGTGGGGTTGGTGCAGTTATGGGGAGCGGAGGTGTTTCCTGGCAGGCAACTTAAAAGGTGCAAGCACACCACGAACACTTGGCATCACTGATGCGGTGCCGGACCAGCGCACTGCATCCTGGAAGTGGTAGTCCTGACGCACTGGGCGTCCTACCACGAGTGCCCTGCAGCCAATGACAATCTCAGCTGTGGGGGGCGGAGTGCTTATCCACCTGGCAGGTCGGGACCAGGCACACTCATCGGTCATTCTGTCCAGACGCTGCCTGAACCACGTCGCGCTGAGGAAGGCTCCAATGGAGCCGAAATGCATTCGCATTGACTTTGGTTCTTAACTGCAATAAAGGAAACCTTCATTGATTCCCCTGTGTGGCCTCACCTTCATGCTGCTGCAGAGGGATGTGTTTCATATATATATATATATATATATATATATATATATATATATATATATATATATATATATATATATATATATATATATATATATATATATATATATATATATATATTACTTACTGGCGGTCGCCAGTAGGTATATATAGTTAGGATTTTTTCTCTATGGGATTTTTGAAAATTCTATGTCTAATAACTTTGGCGTTTGTTAACGGAATTGGCTGAAAGTTTCGGGAAAATGGCACATTTTGTTTCTGAGCAGCCCCTGAAAATTTGGGGGGGTTTCGTCAAGGGGGGGCCGAGAAAAAAGGGGGGTCCCAAAACGCGTTTTTAACATTGAGTTTTCCATAGGGCGGTTGGCCTCACTTTTAGCTCGAACGGCTGAATGGATTTGCACGAAACTTGGCAAAATTGCAGAAACTGTTAGCCCGATGTGTCTTTGCTAGGTCTCAATATATGTGCTCCAGTGGATTTTGAGAAATTAACATTTTAAAAAACAGATATATCTGTGACAGCGCTCCGGGTAGCGCTCCGGTTCGTGTACTTGACGCGAAACGGAACTTCGCGAAGCGAAGCTGATTGGCTCTCCGGTGTCTGTCAACATTCTAAACAGTCCGGAACAGCCGCCATCTTGTCTCTCGGTAGGATCGAGAGACAAGAGGAGGAGAAAAACGAAGGGGGAATTTAATGAAAGGGGGCAAGGTAGACCCCTCTTGACCCCCTAGGAATGATGTTGGGGTTATTAAAGGGTCCCGTGGGGCACATAAAAAAAATTAGATTTTTCGCGGTAGAAGCGCTTCCCGGTACGCGAACTGGGTCGCAAACCTGTAGCGTAACGGGAATTCGCCATTTTGTGTTTCGTTTTAATTAAATCACAAGATGGAGGGAAAACAATGTGGGAAATGGTTATAAGGGGGCACGGGAGACGTTTCCTGACCCCCTATGTTTTCTGAGGGTGGCTGAGGATGCTCATATATGTTGATATATGTCTTCCAGCGGCTGCGCGTGAGCGGAATTTTTTTTTTGCTGCGTGACGTCTGTTAACGTTCGATTCGAAGGAAATCAGGAAGTGAAGACCGCCATTTTGTCACTGCGAGTAAATATATTGTTCCTTTCAAAGCGTTGGAACATGGAAAAGGGAGAAGGTAGAGATTGTCTTGCTGCGTAGTTTTTCTCAGGGTGTGCAGTAAGGCCCCGGTTGTGCTTATACTCACGGTGGGGTCTTTGAACACTTTAGCAAATGATGATCCAAGCTGAGGCAAAGGAGGGTGTCAGTCGGGGGGGGGGAGCAATGGTGCAGTTTTCACTTTCATGTCTAAGTGGTAAAATCTGGTTTGAGATGTCAACATAATCGGCGCCACCTGGTCCCCACTCAGGCACGTACGCTCTAGCAAGCAGCAGCCATTTTGAAAGCGCTATGGCCCCTCTGCCCCTCGCCGGTCCCCAGCGCGTCTCCCTGGCGCTACGAACACCCCTCCTCTCTGACCTCCCCCGTTCTCTCTGTGGAAAATGAATCCGTATTGATAAACATTGTCTGCGCCATCTTGCCTTTTTTCCCTGCCACACTTTTGTCGTGCACGGCAGCCAATTTAGATGCCTTGACCAGACCCACTCTCTGCACGCCGCCGATCCTCAGTACGGCTCCCTACCCTCGCAAGCATCTCCCCCACGCAACCTCCCCCCATCTGCGCTGCTCTTCCCTGAGAATCACACCCCGTGACCGCCCGACACCTCCCTTTCACCCTATTCACTACCGCACCCTCTGACACTCCTCTTTCTCTGAGTCCGATTGTCCAGGCCGGTCCCAGGCTATCACCTAGCCCTGCGGAAGTAGTTTATGGCCCCAACTGTAAAGAATCACCCCTCTTCAAAGGAGTTACAGTAGATCAAGGCCCCCACCCCATGAGATCCGTCACACCACATGCGTTCCTACTATCTGATAACGATCCTGTATTGTGACTGGGGAGGGGATTCTCACTATAAGGGTGTGTGGGACCGAGCCTGAAGCAGAAGATTCCAGGGATGCCTTTCTGTACATCAAAGTCTTCACAAGAATGAGTCACATTACAAATATATAGCACTCCAACAAAGTAGTAGGATTATAACACTTTAATAACTTATAAATATATACAACACTCCAACAAAGTAAACACGTTAAAAAAAAACATTTTAAACAACTATTTACATAGCAGCCTGCTGCAACATCCATCTCAAAGCATTCACCGTCCGCTTGACACTGTCCTTGCTCCTCCCTCCCCGGAGTAGCAACAATGGGCTGCTTTGGCCTGTCTTTTAGTCGGCTTTGGGTTATAAAAAGCCTACAAAATCCGTCGGCCTGTGAGGCGGCGTCAGTAGCGGACCGTTGTGCGAATAGGCCGAAGGCAGCACAACGCGCCGAGATCCGGACGGCACCGAGGTGGTGTCCAGCAAGTTGCCGCACTGGTCTGGCCATCCTACAATGCTGCGCTGAAAGACGGCGTGGGGCGCCCCGGGGGGGAGGCAGCGCGAACAGGCCTCCCCCGCCTCCCCAGGTGGAGGCTTCTCAGCTGCAGTGGGGCGCCCCTTGGCATCCAACTGAGTTGTGCCCGCTCTTGCGGCACAGTGCCTTATCCGCCATCCAGCTGAGTTGCGCCCGCTCTTGCGGCACAGTGCCTTATCCGCCATCCAGCTGAGTTGCGCCCGCTCTTGCGGCACAGTGCCTCACCCACCATCCAGTTGAATTGCGCCCACTCTTGTGGTGCAGCTATAGGCGGCTGCCACAGGACTCTCAAAATGGCGGCCGGCTCTTCGGATTTGGGCCTGGTCCACTAAAATGGCCCTGGGACACCTTGGAACTCGGACGTTTGCCTGCTAGGGCATGGGCCCCATTTACAAGTCAGAGTGAGAAAAAAAAGGTGGGGCTTTCATCATTTGGGAAAAAAAATGTTCTAAACCAATGAAAAGTGTTATTTTTAGGTCATATGACCAAGCCTTCCATCATTAGGAAACCAAAAGTAAAATGAACCAATGAAAAGTTTTATTAACAAGTCACCTGTTATGCTTACGTTACGCACTCCGCTCCGTGCCGCGCCCCGGATCGCTTCCGGGAAGCTGCGCTTCGCGCCTCGCGCACCAGAGCACTTCTGCGTGCGCTAACGCGGCGCATCATATGACGCATTACGCGACAATGCAGGTCCAGAATATAGTCAAAATGTCTCCACCAACCAGCGGTCGGAACAGAACCCCTTTCAGCAGTCCAAAAAGTTCTGTTAAATGACAACAGAAGGGACAGGCAACAAGAACCATCAGTCAAAGAGGGGAGGGCTAGTTCTTCTCTACCGGGTCACGTTGGGCCTCCACCGGAACTGATCGAATTGGTAGTCTACATTGTTTCTGGATGTTTCAGACTGAAGCTGGCGTCAGCATGAGAACACCACCATCTCGTGGCTCCGTCGTGGCCATTCCGCGAGCAATCATGGCAGTCGCTCCCCACCGGAAGTCTGCGGGAGTCGGGGGCCCCGGTGACTCTTGTAGAATCTTCAAGGCTGAGGGGACGCTTTTGGGAATGGGGCCCATGCCCTAGCAGTCAAGCGTCTGAGTTCCAGGGTTGCCAAGAGCCATCCTTGCAGGCCAGGCCCAAGTCTGTGGAGCCGACCGCCATTTTGTGAGCTCCGTGGCAGCCGCCTGTCACTGTACCGCAAGATTGGGTGCAATTTCGTTGGATGGCGGGTGAGACGCAAGTCAACTGGCCGAATGAAGCGCTGGGGTTTAGCTGAGAAACCTCCACCTTGGGAGGTGGGGGAGGCTCGTTCGCGCTGCCTCTCCCTTCTAGTGCACCCCACGCCATCTCCTGGCGCAGGTATATGTGATGGTCGGACTAGGGCACCGCAGGACGTGTCTTCAGGTCAAACGGATTGTGGGACAAGGTCCAGAATGGAAGTCACCAAAAGGGAAAAAGTTCCGCCTGACCCCGGGAGCCGGCCGCCTATGTCGGGGGCGATCTCAGGCCACACCAGGGCAACAAGACTTGGGGAGGGGGCAGGAGCCAAGAGCCCCCTCAGAGTCCACGCCACCACACCACCCCTCGGGGGCCTCCGTCAAGCGGTTCAGGGAGGCACCGCATCACATTGCTTTCCAATGCAGTCAGGTCATCAAACAGCCCCCACTTACTTTGAGAATAGTGAAGCTGCAGCAGGTGCAAATGAGCTTCAGACAGTGTTACAAGCGCTGCTCGGAACCCTCAACTATGGCACCCAACATCCAGGACTTATGCCATTTGTGCAAGGCAGTGACATCGAAGCATCTCAGGGACCAAGCAACATACCATATCCAGAGTCCTTCCTACAGCCTCTGCCTTCCTTCTTACCTAGTTATGGTTCTTTCAGTCCCACTCCAGGCTTTTAGTCTGTGGATGGAAAACCATGAACCTACACTCACCTATGAAAATCTTACTATTGATGCTTGACTGAGGCCAAGGAGATCAGAGTGCATGTCTGTGTAAGGTGATGAACCTTTGGGGAGATGATGTTACGTTTAAACGTAGCCCCTGAGTGCTTAGCTCGCTTCTGTTCTCTGTCACTGTTGTTGATTTTGAGCCCCAAATACAAAGGCTTGTTGTTGCTTGTGAATCCCCAAGTGTATATTTGCCCACACTGATCCATCTCGTAGGCCACAGAGTAGTGGGGGAGAAATCCCGGGAATGGCGGCATGCATTTGGATCGATGTTGCAGCAGGCTGCCATGTAAATAGTTATTTAATAAAACGTTTTACCCTGTTACTTTGCTGGTGTGTTGTATATATTTATAATATTTGCATAGGGTTTGTTGTTATTTTGGGCGGGGTGGGCGGCGGAGCCGAGCTGTCTTGCAGCCATCATGGCGTGGAGCTCAGTTCCTCTCACTAGTTTCATATTTCTCATGAGGTGTTGTTCCTAATGTTTCTATTTTAGCGAGGTCAAAAAGAGATCCCATTAGTGGCCTACTGATTTTGCTTGATTCCTTTTGTTTTTTCTAACGATTTTTGACTATCTGCAAAGACTAAAAAGAGTATTGCGACTCTGTGCTTGTTTGTAAATAGGGAATGAACCAAAGAGAACCAATTCCAAAACAGTAAATGCTTGGATAACAATAAATCAAATGGAGAGGGAAGCAGGCACGACGGATTACAACAGGGGCAAAGGCCTGCGTTACCTACCCTTCACTTTCTGCAAAGAGAGAATACTCCTAAAAGAAAAGAGGGGGGGGCAGCGTTCAAAGCACATCAGCGTGCATAAACACGAAAATGTTTTTACCTATCACGTACTTCACATTTTAAAGCTTTTGATATTTGCTATTAAAAAACCATTGAAATTCACTGAAAAAACCATAGATTATAGACCATATATAGTTAGGAATTAGCATTTACAAAACCTTGAAAATTCACTGAAAAAACCATGGGTTATAGACCATATATAGTTAGGAATTAGCATTTACAAAACCTTATTTTACTCACACAAAACCATTGAAATTTCATATATAGTTAGTTGCACTAACTATATATCGCGCACCCGCAATCCACTGCAGATGATGTCACATATTACATTATTCATGACATGGTCAGTGACATCACTGATGACATCACTGATGACATCTCAAATGACATCACTGATGACATCACTGATGACATCTCAAATGACATCACTGATGACATCTCAAATGACATCACTGATGACATCTCAAATGACATCACTGATGACATCACAAATGACATCACTGATGACATCTCATTTGATATCAATGGTCACATCACTGATGGTATCATTCATGTGACAATACAATGCATCTCTTCACACTTTAATATAACCTCTGTTACATCCAGTGTAAAATACAGAATATAATTATTTAAACCATTGACACACCAATACTAGTTACTAGTTACTACATACGCACTCACTGATTCCTATGTCTACACACACATTCACTCATTCACCCATACAATCATTCATACATACAATCACTCATCTTTACAACACTATCATATGCACTCATACACCTATGCAGACACTCACACTCTGCCACTCATCCATGGAGTTACTCACACACCTAGTCAGTCCTGTAAAGAATCAATCACACTTCCATTTTCTAATCAATACAGTTAAACATAGAGTACCTTACATTAACAAACATATACTAACACATACTTACTCTCTTATACAATCATTGATACAAGAACACATTGATCTGCACAGAGACACACATCTCCCAGCCAGCCACACACACACTCAGTCTCCCATACAAATACTTGGACAATCAATCAATAACCCATATAGCTACTCGAATAGCTACTGATCAACACATGCAGCAGTTTACAGAACAACAGACATAATGATGCACAAATTAGGACAGTCTAGTCACTAACCCATGCACTCAGTGAGACACATTTAATCACTCACTCACTCATACAGTCAGTCATGCACCTACTAAATCCTTCATCCAGACACTTATACATCCACTCATTCTTCAATATGTAAAACATATTTAAACTTTACAGAAACAGACAGTCACGGGATGATGTCATCAATGATGTCATCAGTGATGTCATCAGTGATGTCACTGACCATGTCATGAATGATGTAATATGTGACATCATCAGCAGTGGATTGCGGGTGCATGATATATAGTTAGTGCAACTAACTATATATGCGAATTTCAATGGTTTTGTGTGAGTAAAATAAGGTTTTGTAAATGCTAATCCCTAACTATATATGGTCTATAACCCATGGTTTTTTCAGTGAATTTTCAAGGTTTTGTAAATGCTAATTCCTAACTATATATGGTCTATAACCTATGGTTTTTTCAGTGAATATATATATATATATATATATATATATATATATATATATATATATATATATATGTAACAGAGGTTATATTAAAGTGTGAGGAGATGCATTGTATTGTCACATGAATGATATCATCAGTGATGTGACCATTGATATCAAATGAGATGTCATCAGTGATGTCATTTGTGATGTCATCAGTGATGTCATCAGTGATGTCATTTGAGATGTCATCAGTGATGTCATTTGAGATATCATCAGTGATGTCATTTGAGATGTCATCAGTGATATCATCAGTGATGTCATTTGAGATGTCATCAGTGATGTCATCAGTGATGTCACTGACCATGTCATGAATAATGTAATATGTGACATCATCAGCAGTGGATTGCGGGTGCGCGATATATAGTTAGTGCAACTAACTATATATGAAATTTCAATGGTTTTGTGTGAGTAAAATAAGGTTTTGTAAATGCTAATCCCTAACTATATATGGTCTATAACCCATGGTTTTTTCAGTGAATTTTCAAGGTTTTGTAAATGCTAATTCCTAACTATATATGGTCTATAACCTATGGTTTTTTCAGTGAATATATTAATGCTAATTCCTAACTATATATGGTCTATAACCTATGGTTTTTTCAGTGAATATATATATATATATATATATATATATATATATATATATTCACTGAAAAAACCATAGGTTATAGACCATATATAGTTAGGAATTAGCATTTACAAAACCTTGAAAATTCACTGAAAAAACCATGGGTTATAGACCATATATAGTTAGGGATTAGCATTTACAAACCCTTATTTTACTCACACAAAACCATTGAAATTCGCATATATAGTTAGTTGCACTAACTATATATCGTGCACCCGCAATCCACTGCTGATGATGTCACATATTACATCATTCATGGCATGGTCAGTGACATCACTGATGACATCACTGATGACATCATCCAGTGACTGTATGTTTCTGTAAAGTTAAAATATGTCTTACATATTGAATAATGAGTGGATGTATAAGTGTCTGGATGAAGGATTTAGTAGGTGCATGACTGACTGTATGACAGAGTGATAAAATGTGTCTCACTGAGAGCATGGGTTAGTGACTAAACTGTCTTAATTTGTGCATCATTATATCTGCTGTTCTGTAAACTGCTGCATGTGTTGATCAGTAGCCATATGATTAACTATTTGGGTTATTGATGGGTTGCCCAAGTATTTGTATGGGAGAGTGAGTGTGTGTGTGGGTGGCTGGGAATTGTATGACTCTGTGCATAGATGTGTGAACAGTTGATTCACTAGATGTATGGGTTCAAAACTGCATGTGGAAACAGCTGTATGGGTGGTTGACTGTGTGCATGAGTGTATTGGTGAGTGAATGGATATGTCAGTGCTACATGTCAAAGTAAGTACATATGTAAAACACAGTACATATGAGAGTTGACATATATAAATTACTGTGTATAAGAGCCAGTGAATATGTGAGTGGCTGCATGGATCATTGAAAACTTGTATCAGTGATTGTATAAGAGAGTAAATATGTGTTAAGAATATGTTTGAATAAGTAAGGTGTGTATAACTGTATAGTTGAGGAAATGGAGGTGTGATTGATTCTTTGCATGACTGACTAAGTATATGAGTAACTCCATGGATGAGTGACAGTCTGTGAGTATCTTTTTACACTGAGTGTATCTAAGGTTATATTAGAGTCTGAAGAGGTTCATCGTATTATCACATGAATGATGTCATCAGTGATGTCAGTGAAGTCATTTGAGTTGTCATCAGTGATGTCATCAGTGATGTCACTGACCATGTCATGAATGATGTAATATGTGACATCATCAGCAGTGGATTGCGGGTGCGCGATATATAGTTAGTGCAACTAACTATATATGCGAATTTCAATGGTTTTGTGTGAGTAAAATAAGGTTTTGTAAATGCTAATCCCTAACTATATATGGTCTATAACCTATGGTTGTTTCAGTGAATTTTCAAGGTTTTGTAAATGCTAATTCCTAACTATATATGGTCTATAACCTATGGTTTTTTCAGTGAATTTCAATGGTTTTTTAATAGCAAATATCAAAAGCTGTAAAATGTCTTCTTTTAAAGGAAAAATATATTTTATATGTTTGTAATATCATTTTTTTATGTATATATTTTTTTTATTATTTTCTTTTTTGTTTCGCTACCGGTCCGCGCACCGGTTAGCTTCCTGTTAGCTCAATTTGGTGCCGCGACCCGGTCCGCGAACTGGGAAACGTTCCGTTAGCGCAACTGCCGTGCAAGAAAACAACATCGTGACGCGTCGCGTAAACGCAACGTATCGCGTTGCCGCGTAATGCGTTTTATGACGCGCCGCGTTAGCGCACCCGGAAGTGCTCCGGAGCGCGAACCGAGGCGCGAAGCGCAGAGCCCCGGAAGCGCTCCGGGTGCGTAGCGGGACGCGTAACGTTAGCATAACAGGTCATGTGACTTGTTCATAAAACTTTTCATTGGTTCATTTTACTTTTGGTTTCCTAATGATGTAAGGCTAGGTCATGTGACCTGAAATAACACTTTTCATTGGTTTATTACATTTTTTTTCACAAATGATGAAAACCCCACCTTTTTTCCTCACTCTGACTCTCATTTTTATGAGAGAAAGACCTACTTTCGAAATTTGGAAAAATGGCAAGTGTTGTAGCTGCAGCTGCTGGAGCCACTCCACCACCACCACCACCACCACCAAAAAAGGATGGACCACCTCCTCAGGTCCTCATAAATCAAGAGGAGGAAGAAGAAGAAGAAGAGGAAGAGCAGCAAGTGAGGAGACCGTTTTTGCAAGAAGAACCAAGGAGGTCCCATGTAAAAGTCAATTACATCTGGCAATTCTTCACATATCCCCGGGGACAAAAAAAAGTAAATGCCCGATATGTCACATGTTTGATCTGTGACAACGAACTATCCAGAGGAACAGATAAAAAATACAGCTATGGCAATTACACCATGTATCACCATATGGACAGGTGGCACCCTATTAATTACAGTGCTGCACAGGTACGTGACCTACAGGAAAACCCCCCTCCTGTGGCCAGTACATCAGCTCAACAGGCAGTGATGGGACCAGAGGCGAGGGAGACGGTCCCAAACATACAGATGAACTTTGGTGATATGAAGCATACCTGTATTTTTTGCAGCAAATTTATTGCTTATGGAGAGAAAAGTATAACTCTCATCAACCTAGCTTATGAAAATCATAAATGTTCTAAACGGCCCAGAAAGTGAAATATCTTTTTTTTTGTTGCTCCTGTTGAGCCCTTTATAATGACTGATTTTCGTTTCCCCCCCCCAAAAAATAAAAAAAAATATAAAACCATTCTTAAAATACAAAAAAAGTAAAAAAAAATTCATAAAAAGAAAAAAAAAATTTAAAACAACAAAAACAATTTAAAAAAAAGTTTTTTTCAGAACTACCTCCCATTTATAAAAAATTGCTAGAATGTTTAGCACTCTGGCAACCTCTTTTTCTTTTGATTCGCTTCCCGGTTTGCGCGCCGGTACGCGAACCGGAAGCGAAACAAAGAAACATTTTTTTAAAAAGGAAGAATGAGTATAAGGGAAGGAAACAGATAGAAAAGGAATGAGGGAAGTAGCAAAGGCAGGAAACTGAGGGTTAAAGAAATGAAGCTATAACTAATGAACTGAACTAATGAAATGAACTAATAAAAGTTAAATGTGATAGAGATGTAATGGAAAGAGTACTAAACACTTACCTTATAATTGTCGTTAACTTAGGCACTTGTTATTTTTATAGTTTCAATCTGTGAAAGAAAGAACAAAAATTAAAAAATTGATAGAAGGTAGTAAAAGATGAGTGAGCATGAGACAAGATGAGTACATATTAAAAATCAAAATTCAAAGTACAGAATTAATTATACATATTAAATGGTTTATTTTTGCTGTTCTCAGAATATATCAAATTTCACTAAAAACAGTGAGTTGAAGGTATTCATCATATAACAGCGGGGAAAAAAAAAACACAGTCAAAATGATTGTGTTTAAAAAAAACATATAATATAACCAATCAGAAATCAGAACTCCTCAAAAGTAACTTACTTTCCATGACGTCAAAGGATGTCCTATGATCAGCTTATACTCTGTTGTGCTGTTATTATTTTCTGCCCGCCACTTTCTGAAAGATAAGCTCCATCGTTTTAACAAAAATGTGACATACAAAGCAATTTAAAACAGCACATTATATTACAGCAACACCTAGAATCATTATAGTCCAGTTACCTACCCTAAATTCTCACTTCTGAAAACAAGTCAAAAGGCAACATTGCTTCATAGTCAAATGGTAATCATTGCCGAAAGACCAGACTTTTTTACAATTCAAATAAGCTGTGTAATATCCTGATGTTGTGAAAGGGCCATCATATCATATAATAGCTGCAGTTACAAATGTTCTTCCTGAAATCAACGACTGTGTAGCCAAAACATTTTCAATTAGACTTGACAACTTATTTACATCCGGTTTATATAGTTGGAATTGTAAAATGACATTTCACCCATAAGTTTCTATAAATAATGTGGACAGCATTGCAGACTTACATTACCTCTACTCCTTGTTTTTATCTGCTGCTTGAATTAGCTTATTAAAACAAACAATTTTCGCTCTGTGCTACTCTTATCCACAAGGCTATATAGTGTAGGAGCCATTAGAACCTCTTGAAATTCCTCAGAACAAATCCAGAGATTCCTTCCCTAAAATTTTGGTTGTAAGAACACCAGGTAAGAATTTTTAAGGTGAAAAGGCAATCTTTTTTTGAAAGTTAAAACAGAATCATAGCAGAATGACCAGCCGTTTCCAGACTTCAAATAAGTTGTGTAATGTCCTGATGTTGTTGAAGGACCCTCATGATATATAATTGCTGCAGTTAGAAAAGTCCTTCCTGATATTGACAACTGAGAAGCCACAAAATGTTTAATTAAAGTTGTCAATTTTGTTCCATCAGGCCTACATTGCTGGAACATTAAAATGACATACTGGCCATATCTTCGTATAAATAATGTGGACAGCATTGCAGACTTACATTGGCTACACTCCGTGTTTTGATCGGCTGTTTTACTAGCTTATTAAAGGATACTAATTTACTGTCTGGCAAAGTTAAATATATAAATCTTTCTGAGTCTACACTAGTAGTACTTGATAACGTAAAATTCTCGCAGTCATGCTGCCATTCATAAGAAAGGCCAAACAGATGATCTACATCTACACCTTCATCTTGCAATACATTAAGCATATACATTAAAACTCCTGACAATCTTGTTGAATATTTTGAGAGAATTGTGTTTGACCTGAACATTTGTCTAACAGATTTCGAATTTCAGACATACTTTCTACTCTTGTTCTATCAGTGCTACATTTCTCTAACACAGAATTCAACAAACAGCAAAAACTTTGATCCGAATTGATCACAATTTGTTCTTTCAAAGTTTCTAGAGAAAAGACAACATTAACCATTACATTAGCATAGCAGTTGACACCAGAACTATTTTCAAATTGAAAACCAACAACATCTTCAACAGAATTCATTTTCTTTTTGCTTACAATTTTGGGTTCATCGACTTTTGGTCTTTTTGCTACAACCTCCCTACTATTAGTGATATTTCTTCGTTTCCGGCCTACCACACGTTTCTCAAACAAAGGATATTGAGGCAAATGTGGCGCATACTCTCTTCTTAACCTATTGTATTCCTTAACACAATCTAGATCCGCACAAATGTTTGTGACATCACACTCAATCAAGTACAAACCCGATAACGTTCTGACTCGTGACAATGCTGCATAAGCCATACCCTCTTGGAACACAGAACTGCCAATATTCACCAAAGCACTGTCTACACTTAAACCTTGCGATTTATGGATTGTCACCGCATATGCTAAGCAAACAGGAAATTGCTTACGGCGAACATATAAGTCTTTTACAAGCAAAAACCTAGCTGTGCAACGACCAATTAGCTGTACTTCCTCAATGCCATCAAATTTAATTTTTAAAAATTCAATTTCATCTCTATTTCTGTATTTCTCAAAATCAACAACATTACCCATTGATCCATTTACTAGACCTCTTTCAACATGTAAATTCCTTCTCAAAATGATACGGCAATTTAAGCACCCATTCAGAGTCTTTTCAAAACCAGCAGTTTTAGATATAGTCTTCTCTAATGAATCCAATTTAGATTTCAAATTCTCAGACAAAAAAATTGTTGCTCCCATATGCTCTATTCTGTCAATAGCTTCCAGTTTCACAATCTCTTGGTTTTCTAAATTCAACATTTTGTTGTTGAAGATGGAACATTCTGCAAGAGTTGGCATCAAACATATTCCCAATTTCTTCTCAGTAATTTTATGAAAAATATTCTCTGGCAGAACGTCTTCTTCTGGATACAAATTTGACAGTAATCGTGCATGTAAAGCTTCTATCCCACGCTCAGTCACTTTCCCGATTCTAACATATTGTTGAATATTCTTGTAATCTTCATCCTTCGCCTGACGCATAGTTTCATGCAGCTCAGCATAATTGAAGTTTAACCTTATGTTAACGTTGCCAATGCTTCCTAGGCACTTCCTGGTATCTTCATGTGTAAGCAGTTTAAACACTGGTTGTCCTTTCACTGGTGTCAGCTGCAGAAGATCACCGAAAACAATGATGTGTTTGCCACCAAATAACACATCATACTCTGTTTTAAGAACTTCCTGCATTCTCAAATGCACAAAGGCAACCATGACATTGGAAACCATGCTTACTTCGTCAATGATAAGAAGTTTCATCTTCTTCAGGACTCTAGAAACTTCACAACAAGCATCTCCGATAACTTGTGGTATTGTAATTTGTTATCATGCTCCACTGGCAGCATCAGTAGGCGATGCAAAGTAATACCTTTAATATTATGTGCTGCCAGTCCAGTTGGAGCGGTGACAACACAAGACAGCGATGACTCAGTCCTTTTCTGCAGATAACATGAAATTGCTTTAATGAGGAAACTTTTTCCAGTTCCTGCTTCTCCACTCACGTACAGTCGGACAGGCTTCAACGACGTACATGAGCACTCTTTCTTCTCATGACTTAATCCATGATCAATTTGGCTGGTAACTTCGTCATATATTTTCCTCTGCTCAATGTTGAGTTGTCTTTCCAAATCTTCTAAGTTAACCGCATCCTCCTGAGCATGTGCCATGGCTCTTTCCACTTCAATCATGGCAGTGGCAGCTTCATTTTGGATAACTGGTCCTCCTAGTGGATCCTGACTCAATGAAACAGAACTCTGACTGTCCTGAGAACTGTCTCTAGCAATCTCGGCTGCAATTGTTGCTTCCTGCTCGATTTCTGCATTCAACATTTCTAGATATTTTGGAAAAACAGGACATTCTATGGACTCCTTGGCTGCATTGAAAGAGTCTTCGTAACAGAGGAAATCTCCAAGCAGTTCCTCTTCTGCACGCCAAGGCTTGAAAAGTTGCAAAAGAGCTAAATAGAAAAACACTTTTCTTTCTGGAGATTCGCAATCCAATTTTCGATGATTTACCAATAGACATTTTCTTTGCTTGACCAGACATCCCTCACTTCCAATTACAGCATACACTCCTTTATCAATATCTTCTGTGATGTTCCTCTTGAAAATTTAATTTTGTAGAACCTCATACAGACAAAAATTCTCCAGGTGACTGCTTCTATTTGGATAATATGTATCCAACATGTTGGTCTTCAAAATATCTGTTCTGCTTGGCTCCTTCTCCGCCAAATACTCAATTTCCCGTACAGGTTTCAGAACTCGATTACGCGTTGCAGCAAGACCAAGACTTGCCCAAATGATACTCCTAGATTTGGCATAGAGACTTGCTGAAGATAACCGGTCAGAACATTCGTAAGCTCTGATTTCTCGATGCGACAACATCTTCAGACTGAAACTGTACAACTTCTTACTGAGGCTCTTTTCATGGGAAATGTCCTCCCACATATCCTTGAGTTCTGTCTTTTCTTTTTTTCTGATGTAAGACGTCACATACCGAGCCACAGCAATACAGTTGTGAGCCACAAACTGTATATCCATGTTAGCATTCCACATGGACAAAATCACTGTGTTGTAGTCGTTGATGTTCTTGGACTCTTCGTTTCTTTTCAAATTGTATGTATTTTTGGGTGATTTCCTTGTTACATTATGTCGCAGCGAAGACATCAAATTGTTCACTCTTCCTTTAGATATCACCGATCGTGGAAATCCAAAACGACATTTTGTATAGTACTTGTTCTTGTTTCTGAATTTACGACGACAGTACTTTCCACAGCGATGGCTTTGAAACCGTAAAACTTGTTCTCTTAGACTTTTGTCTTCCTTTGTCTTTGGAACAGCACATGTAGAATACTGTTCTATGAAATTCATCACTAAGTCATCCGGATCTGTTCCAAATTTGGGTGCATCTTTGATCCATAGTAGCATATGTATATGAGGAGCACCTCTTGCTTGATACTCCTTTCTCCAGAAGAAATCCAACACCTCTCCAAGAGGTGGATTTTTCTTGTTCGTGATGAAAGACATCATAGCTTCAAATTGATTGAAGTACCTGCATACATTCACTGGATCCAAAGAGCACAGTTCTCCGGGTGTCTTGAATTCAATATTTTCAATGTTTCCATTTGCCTCTCGTAGAAATTCAAGAAAATCTTCTCAGCCATACTCAGCACAGCTGAGAGTGAGGAACTATGTGGGAGTTCCTACGTTCTTCAGCATACATTTTAAGTCACCATGATGATGGTACCAATACTCATTAGTACCACGCTGACATGCCATCAGATTAATCAGGTGAGAATCCAAAATACTGTCTTACACATTGACTTTAACCATAAAGTCCCTTGCTGAGATATTTCGCAGTTGTACACCACTTTTCAGGATGTGGTTCACTGCATATGACAGTCCAGACAGATCACTTTCAAACAGTAGGTGAAACAAATAGGGAATGCATTGATGAAACCTAGGATCTTCTGCATACAATCGTAAAGTCCGGTATTCAGAAGCAGGAATTTGATCAGGTCGCTCATCATATCGTCCTCCTCGACCTGTGGGAAATAACTGTGGAAAACACAGAGCTTCCAAACTTTCCTCACAAACACTAATGGGACTCCCTTTGGCTTGTTTCATTTGAAACAACTCAATAGCATTCCCCATGACTTCCTTGGAATGCAAAGGATGAACACTATAATGTTCATATATTTCTTCATTTTTAGAGGCTTCTACTTTCTCAATTTGTCCAGCACACAATTTGCTGTCTTCTTCTTCACTTACTTCCTCTTCTGCAACACATACATTCTTGTAGTACTCATTGTTTTTTATCAAATACAATGTTGCCTTTTTGACTTTCCTAACATCCACTAAATCTTGCCAGATTTTCTTACTCTTTGTCGGAACCCCATTAACTAGGATAACCAGAGGTTCCTCTTCCACTTTCTCTACTCCAATTGTATTAATGTTTTTCTTCAAATCTAAAGGCAAATAAACAACTCTTCCCTTTAATCCTCTCTGTAAATCTGATGGAGGCAATTTCCCTGTCTTTGGCTCCATTCGTACAATAGCCTGAAAAGGATGCACACTTTGAATCAAAATAGATTCATAAGTATTTAAATCCTTCAATTCAGAAGGAATGTTAACCAATTCCAGATTATTATGAACCGCTCTAGCAGGCATCCGGTGTTGGTTTAATTTGTTAAAACAATAAGTACACATACATTGGTCCGATCCCAAATCAAAACAATTTTCTACCATCAAGTATGCGGCAAAATCCTTCCATTTACTATTGTTTTCCATTTTACTTTTTGCATATAAATCCACTAACTTAGTCTGATTCTTATAATAGGTCAGTCGACAACACACACAAGTGAAATTAGGCCTCTCACTTGATTTCACCTGAAAGATGGAAATTTCCTTGTGAAACTTATCTATATTAGATATCTGTACACTCTCCTCCACATTACCTTCTCCTACTGGGTCAATTTCAACATTGTTCTCTTTACTAGCAAAGTAACAGAACTCAATTTCTTCACAAATATTCTTCACATGTAGTTCTGAACCATGCAAAAGAGCACTGCTCAATTGTTTAAGCATAATTGCTGGACTCTTAGCATAATACAACATTTTCACTAATTTCCTCACTTTATTATGATACACTGCTAGCATCCTGAAATGATGAAAAACACTCTGGCATACTCTTCTGGAAAGACAAGCCAGTGAATGCCCATGCAAACCTGTTACTTCTCTCACTCTGCAAGGATCTAATTCTTGCAACAACTTCATTTTCTGTTTTAAACTTTTCTTATTAAATGTACGAACAAAATCACAAAGCAAATTGATGGAATCCTGTCGCACACTGCAAATAGTACTACACTTCCAGGTGTACACTGGTCCCTTAGGACGTCACCCTAAAACTTTATTACCTAACACTTCTTCTGCATCTGCAGACACAAGTTTTTCTTTTTCTACCGGACAACCATCTTTCACCTCATATGCTCGACCACTGGTGTCAACTGCATGCACCAAATCATTGTCCTGGAAGTAACTCTCCTCATTGAAAAATGCCTCACTACTTGAACTATGCATCCATTCTCCTGAGAAAACTTCACAAAAATTACTACGATTAACTACTCTCTTCCATCTACTATTTGATTTGAAATCATAAATTACCTTGTTTAGTTTCCCAATTCTATTGATTACCAAAATAAATAACTTTCGCTTAATTTCGTAAGCCTGATCAATAATTTTCTCTACATTTTTCTTTTTCTTATAAAATGCCACTTTCTGTTGGCCTTTCTTAAAAAAATGTTAACAAATTCACAATTATCCTGTTGCGGAACATTCGCCTACGAATGTCCCTTAATTGATTTTCCCTTCTACTGCCATGCACAGAGTTATCTCCTGCTCTAGCAGAAACTTTTTTGACGGGCCTTTCCTTTTCCTTTAAATTGTCTCTCTTCTTCTGCACTAAAACATGTTCAATACTGGTATTTTTCTGTCTGCAAATTCTTTTAAAAATGATTTCATTTTCTTACCCGGAGCTTTTTTGGCAACTTGAAACGATTTTATAGTAGAGGACTGCTGCAAATCTTTACCAAGGTTGAGTGTAAGTCGCTTTGCTTCTTTTTGTTTCCTTTGCCTTGAGGGCATTTTTAAAATTTTCAAAAGATCTTCAGTTAAATCTGTGGAAATTGTTTTTAAAAATTGTTATTAACCACTATTACCAAACAGTAAACCAATAACAGTATGCAAACAATTAAAACACTAGTTGTCAATTCTACCTACAGTAATTTAACAACATAGACAAAGGGGGCGTATTTACAAGGCCCTTGCACCAGGGGGAAGTGAGTTAAAATTCCAAGCACACATGGGGGCGTATTTACAAGGCCCTTGCACCAGGGGAAAGTGACTTAAAATTGCCAAGCAGACATGAGGGCGTATTTACAAAACCCTCGCACCAGGGGGAAGTGAGTTAAAATTGCCAAGCAAACATGTGGGCGTATTTACAAGGCCCTTGCACCAGGAGGAAGTGACTTGAAATGGCCAAGCACACATGAGGGCGTATTTACAAGACCCTTGCACCAGGTGGAAGTGACTTAAAATTACCAAGCACACATGAGGTCGTATTTACAAGGCCCTTGCACCAGCATAAGGTGTGGCCTATCCAGAGGTATGCTGGATTGTCTGGTAGCCATGGTAAAACCAAGAAATATCTGGGAGCAAAAATGCAGGTCTTGCAGTCACAAAAGTTTGTTTGAGGTGAGGCCTACTCATTGTTGCAGATGAAATTTTGGCTTGTTGAAGAGTACAGAGGACATAATACATGTGCAGGCCAACAGATGAACTGAGTCATGTCCACTGCACACTTGAACAAAGGCCAGACCTCCTCTGTCTCCCTGGACAGGCCTAAACCTCATCTGCACAATGTGATTAGTAATTTTAGGAAACACAGGTGATGTAATTGAAAAACGTGCAAATATTTTTGCTCATTTCACAATCACATCACCTGTGTTTCCTCAGCTTAGGTATCTCATTGAGTAGATATAGTCTAGCATATCCAAGAGTACGCAGAAGGTGAGGACTGTATGCAGCAGTGCAATGTACATAATTCTCCTCCTTTGACAATTACAGAAGCCTCAGCATATCCATGCCCCCTAAACAGTCCTAAATGTATATCATAATTATCATAGTGACTATGAAACTCTAGCAGTACATATTATGAAACCTAAATGACTTCAAGAAACGAGTTTTTAAACCGTCAAACAAGCAAATTATTCTCCCATATTCATGTTGGGAAATGAAATATTTATTTAAAAAAGCAGACTCCATGTTGTCCTTCTCATAAATGTGAAAAGTATTTATTTTTTTAAAAAAACGATTTTCTGGTCATAATTTGAAAACACAACACAGCTCCTATGTACAAGCACACCCTAGCTGGCTTCCTTATTTTCTCCAAAAAGCATACTAATCTCTTTCTAAATTAAAGGAATCTTTTCTCACCTTAGCACGATTTTTAAACACATCATGTAAGCAAATTAGTCTCCCAGATTCATGGGAGAAGTACCTTAAAATTGTCTAGCACACATAGGGGCATATTTACAAGGCACATGCACCAGGGGAAAATGACTTAAATTTGCAAAGCACTCATGAGGGTGTATTTACAAGGACCGTGCACCACCTTTAAAGTCACTTTTAAAATGGGGAAAATTATGTGAATGTGTCTCACAAGCCTTGTAAATATGCCCCCATGTTGACTATGTAACTCTTGCAGAACATATTGTGAAACCTAAATGACTTCAAGAAACGAGTTTTTAAACCAACAAACAAGCAAATTATTCTCCCATTTTCATGTTGGGAAGTGAAATATTTATTTAAAAAAGCACACCCCATGTTGTCCTTCTCATATATGTAAAAAGCATGTCTTTTTGTTAAAAAACGATTTTCTGGTCATAATTTGAAAACACAGCACACCTCCTATGTACAAGCACACCCTGTCAGTACTAATACTTCACATTATCTATAATTATAATTTGTCAAATAAGCAAAATCTTTTTTGAAAACATAATGAAAACACTTGACACAAAACAACATTTTAAATGCACAGCCGGCTTCCTTATTTTCTCCATAAACTATACTAGTCTCTATCTAAATTAAATGAATTTTTCCTCACCTTAGCAAATGCTTTTTGAATTTCAAAACAGTCTCAAAAACACACTAATTTTTCTTTAGCAGAGAAAAAGGTATGCACTCCAGAGGCTGCAACCAACAAAGGCACAGAAATGCTGAAATTCATCACACATATCTCTCATGTCACCCAATCAAAACTCTTCCCTCACTTTTTTCAAATCAACACCCTTCTCCCCTCTGCCCTTTCTGCCCTTTTTCCATAGCAACTACCTCCTGCCAGACCTCTCATGTTTACAAGTTCACACAACAATGTTTCAAATGAACTCTGAACTCTCAGTACACCTGCTAATCCACTGCAATGTTTCTTAAAATAATTTTTTCTTAACCATTCAAATTACATGTTTCAAAGAACACATTCATGCACCCTAACTTTCTGTTTTCAGCAATGGAAATCCACCAATCACTGCTACTGAATCATTAGCACTGAAACTCCACAGTTTTTTTTTACAAACTCCTACTGTTTCAACTGCCATTTTATTCCCACACTTCATCTGACTGCAGCAGAACCTCCTCTCACCATGTTTTCTGTCTGGATTGTTGGACATAGTTACATCCACTGGGCTCACAGGTATGCTGATAACAGAAATTTACACAACCTCGATTTTCAAAATGTGGAAATCAAATGGATTGGCCAAAGAGGATTGACATGTCACCAATTGATACCATTGGTGAAAACCTTTTTACATTTGCCAAACCCTGACCTCATAATTGTGCACTGTGGAGGAAATGATTTGGGCACTTTGACTGGGGTAGGTCTGGAAATGCTCTTAAAGGACACCTTTGAGCAATTAATGGCACTTTTTCCTCAAACTGCCTTGGTATATTCCAATATATGCCAAAGACAGAAATGGAGGTGGTCCAATCAAATTTGTCCACAAATTGAGAAAGCGGGGAAGCATGTAAATAAGTCTGTTTCAGTTTATATGAGAGACCATGGAATGGGCGCCATCTACAACAATAACTTGCGTTACTACATGCAAGATATCTACAGAGGAGATGGTGTGCACTTCTCAGATGAGGGAAACAGAGCTTTCATACAAAATTTAAGACTGTGTATTGGTACCTACTTATAAGTACCTAGAACTTACATAGAACCTAAAAGCTCTTTTCAGAGCTACCTTAACTATATTTACTCTTTTAAAATTTCGAATGTACCTTTTATCACAGATTTTCACTTATGTTCGCTTCCCAGTTCGCTACCCGGTTCGCGTACCGGCAGCTAACCGCGCGAAAAATTCAAAATTTTTTTTTTTTCCGACATATATGACCCTCCTCAGCCACCCTCAGAAAACCTAGGGGGTCAGGATACGTCTCCTGTGCCCCCTTATACCCATTTCCCACATTGTTTTACCTCCATCTTGTGATTAAATTCGACCGAAACACAAAATGGCGAACTCCCGTTACGCTACCGGTGAGCTACCCAGTTCGCGTACCGGGAAGCGCTTCTACCGCGAAAAATAATTTTTTTTTATTTGCCCCACGGGACTCTTTAATAACCCTCACATCATTCCTAGGGGGTCAGGAGGGGTCTACCTTGCCCCCTTTCATTAAATTCCCCCTTCGTTTTTCTCCACCTCTTGTCTCTCGATCCTACTGAGAGACAAGATGGCGGCCGGTCCGGACTGTTTAGAATGTTGACAGACACCAGAGAGCCAATCAGCTTCACTTCGCGAAGTTCCGTTACGCATCAGGTACGCGAACCGGGGCGCTAACCGGAGCGCTGTTACAGATATATCTGTTTTTTTAAACGTTAATTTCTCAAAATCCACTGGACCACATATATTGAGACATAGCAAAGGCACGTCGAGCAAACTATATCTACAATTTTAGCAAGTTTCATGTAAATCCATTCAGCCGTTCGAGCTAAAAGTGATTCCAACCGCCCTATGGAAAAATGAATGGGAAATATGCGTTTTGGGACCCCCTTTTTTCTCGTCCCCCTCTTGACGAAACCCCCCCAAATTCTCATGGGCTGCTCAGAAACAAAATGTGCCATTTTCCTGAAAATTTCAGCCCATTCCGTCCACAAACGCCAAAGTTATTTGACATCGAATTTTTTCAGAAATCCCATAGGAAAAAAATCCTAACTATATATACTTACTGGCGACTGCCAGTAGGTAATATATATTTATATATATATATATATATTCACTGAAAAAACCATAGGTTTTAGGCCATATATAGTTAGGAATTAGCATTTACAAAACCTTAATTTACTCGCACAAAACCATAGAAATTCCATATATAGTTAGTTGCACTAACTATATATCGCGGACCCGCAATCCACTGCTAATGATGTCACATATTACATCATTCATGACATGGTCAGTGACATCACTGATGACATCACTGATGACATCTCAAATGACATCACTGAACAGCACTTAAACTTAAACAGTTAAATAGTGCTCTTTTGCATGGGTGTGAATTAGATGTTAAGAAGATTTGTGCAGAAATTGAGGTAAGTTATTTTGGTCCAGAGGAAGATAATGCAGAAACTGATATAATTATAGAAGGAAATGTGTTAGAAAATGTTGGTAATGTTAATATTGAAAATTTTGAACAGGAAATAATAAAGTTTAAGGTAATTGCAGGTGAGAAACCAAATTTTTCTTGTGTCTGTTGTCGACGCATTAATTACAAAAGTCAAACTAGGTTAGTTGATTTATATTTAAAAAGTGAAGATGAAAGTAATAGTCAATGGAAAGATTTTGCAACTTATTTGTTGGTGGAAAACTATTTTGATTTGGGTTTTGAGCAACGTATTTGTAAATATTGTTATAATAAATTAAATGAAAATAAAATGCCTGCTAGAGGTGTCCATAATAATCTAGAGTTGATAAATATTCCATCAGAATTGATGGATTTAAATACTTATGAGACTATTCTGATTCAATGTGTACATCCTTTTTACAGGCTATTGTTCGTATGGAGCCTAAGACTGGCAAATTAAATCCTTCAGATTTACAAAGAGGATTAAAGGGTAGAGTTGTATATTTGCCACTTGATTTAAAAAAAAATATGGAAACAATTGGTGTTGAAAATGTAGAAGAGGAACCTCTAGTTATTCTAGTTAATGGTGTACCTACAAAGAGTAAGAAAATCTGGCAAGATTTAGTGGATGTTAGAAAAGTCAAAAAGGCAACGTTGTATTTAGTCCAAAACAATAAGTACTATAAAGATGTATACGTAGAAGAAGAAGAAGTAAGTGAAGAAGAGGACAATGATTTGTCTATTGGACAAATTGAAAAAGTTGACTTATCCAGAAGTGAAGAAATTTATGAACATTACAGTGTTCATCCACTGCATTCCAAAGAAGCAATACTGGGATGCTATCGAATTATTTGCCCCCGTTCTAATCCGTCGTGTCTGCTTCTCTCTCCATTTGATTGATTGTTATCCAAGCATTTACTGTTTTAGAATTGGTTCTCTTTGGTTCATTCTCTATTTACAAACAAGCACAGAGTCGCAATACTCTGTTTAGTCTTTGCAGATAGTGAAAAATCGTTTTAAAAAACAAAAGGAATCGAGTAAAAAAAAGTAGGCCACTAATGGGATCTCTTTTTGACCTAGCTAAAATAGAAACATTAAGAGCAACCCCTCATGAGAAATACGAAACTAGTGAGATGAACTGAGCTCCACACGATGATGGCTGCAAGACAGCTCCGCTCCGCCACCCACCCCACCCAAAACAACAACAAACCCTATGCAAATATTATAAATATATACAACACACCAGCAAAGTAACAGGGTAAAACATTTTATTAAATAACTATTTACATAACTATTTTATACTTTTAGTTGACCGATCCGGCTAGCTCAATCGATCGAGCATGAGACTCATGCACTCTGATCTCCTTGGCCTCAGTCAAGCATCAATACTAAAATTTTAATACATGAGTGTTCGTTCATGGTTTTGGTCCCTGAGTTGCTTCGATGTCACTGCCTTGCACAAATGACGTAAGTCCTGGATGTTGGGTGCCATACTCCAGAGTTCTGAGCAGCGCTTGTAACACTGTCTAAACCTTATTGGCACCTGCTGCAGCTTCACTATTCTCAAAGTAAGTGGGGGCCGTTTGTGGACCTGACTGCATTTGAAAACAATGTGATACGGTACCTCCCTAAACCGCTTGACAGAGGCCCCCAAGGGGCGGTGTGATGGCACGGACTCGGAGAAGACGCTTGGCTCCGACCCCCTCCCCAAGTCTTATAGCCCTGGTGTAGCCTGAGATCGCACCCGACATAGGAGGCCGGCTCCCGGGGTCAAGCTGTCTTTGACGTTTTGTAGCCTTTCGAATTCTATCCTTAGACGGCATTGTCTAATTCCCAAATAATCTGCATTTGAATCTGTGGTGAAATATAATAAAAAAATTTATTAACCACTATTACCAAACAGTAAATCAATAACAGTAAGAACTAGATTCGACAATGCTATAAAAAAAAAAGTATGCACAAGGGTGCAGGGGGTATCACTTTGACACCCTCTGACACCCTCAAAACAGGCACAGGTGCCATGTCGCAAGCAAACCAGCCCTAAGGGCAGGTCTGCCTTTCACATGACATAGGTGTGCGAGCACACAAGTGCATGCACACCGGAATCGGTATTTTACCATGAAGTTTGATTTCATGCTAAAATACTGATTCGTTAAGGCCTTTGGGACTCAGAAGACTCCCCCCTACATAACAAATTAACAGAATCGGTAAAATTACCGATTCGGTATTTTAGCATGAAATCAAACTTCATGGTAAAATACCGATTCTGTAAATGTAGATTTACCTACACGTGGCCTTGGATTTAAGCCCCTACATACCGATTTGCCATTTAACGATCGGAAACGGCCGAAAACGGCCGTAAACGGTCGGTAAATGGCCTGAAACGACCACCTACATCTGGCCCTAAGTGTGCATGCATTTGATTTCAAACAAAGTTTTAAAACATTTTATGTAAAACAATAATACACCTAGGGCCAGATGTAGGTAAATCACATTTACCGATTTTGAAATACCGAATATTACCGAATTTTACCGATTCGGTATTTCAAAATCGGTAAATGGGATGTAAGTACAAACATCTGATTTATTACTGATTCCTTAAAAATTCGGTATTTACCGATTCGGTAAATACCGAATCGGTATTTGCCATTGAATCCTATGGGCCTTGAAGCCCATAGGATTCAATTTAAATACCGATTCAGTATTTACCGAATCGGTAAATATCGAATTTGTCAAGGGTGCAGGGGGTATCACTTTGACACCATCTAGCACCCCCAAAACGGGCATGTGTGCAATGTGGCACACAGACATGCCCTAAGGACACGTCTGTCTGTCACATGGCATATGTGTACATGCACAGATGTGCATGTACACAGGAATCGATATTTTACCATGGATTTGTATTCCATGGTAAAATACCGATTCTGTAAGCCATGTGCCAATGGAAAATTGGCTACCCACATTTCAATCTTGCATTTTCGGTAAAATTACCGAATCAGTAAAATTACCGATTCGGTAAAATTACCAAAAACGCAACATTTAAGGGCAAATTAATTAATTTTACACATGGGGGCGTATTTACAAGAGCCTTACACTACAAGGAAAATGACTTCAAATGACCAGACACACATGGGGACGTATTTACAAGGCACATGAACCCGGGGGAAGTGACTTGAAATTGCTAAGCACACATAGGAGAGTATCTACAATTCCCGTGCAACACTTATGCATCATTTTTTACATGTACACCGTAACATGAACAACACAATTACATCATATATCTGTTCCGCAAAAGCGACACATTGCAGGAGTCACATCATTTTACCATCAAAAACAATTTCACCAATACCTTAAGAAACAAGGAAGTGGTGAAAAAAGCCAAGCTTGACGTTACGGCAGCCACGAGGTAGCTAGGCTCCGCCACCCCCCACCCCCCCCACTGCTCCAAGCATGTCTGTCGCCGCCACGCCCATTAACGGTAACATGAAATAGATACACATCAGCAGATACCTACCCCCATTCCGGAAACTCCCGAAGTGCAACAGGACCAAATTACGCCCATCTGGAAGATGAGGCCTAGACACGTGCAGGGCGGGGCCCGCCTAACCGCCATCAGCCGTGAGGTGGATGGCCCAAAATGTACTGGTCTCCCGATTCCCTTCTTCTGCCGCCTTGCAGGCCACGGGGGGGATGTCTTGCCTCTGCCTCCGACCCCCCCCTCTTATCGCCTGGTCCAGACATCACGGATATCAACGCCAGGTGTCGGCACGTTTGCTGAATACTGTAAAGGTTTTCCTACACTTGGCGACGTGCTCGCTGCCTTGAATTCCTGACGTGAGTCCATGAAGTTTCAGTCAACGTGTGCTTGATATGAGCTCCCCGTTTGGGCCTGAAGCGACGCCCTGCAAGCCACGGGGGGGATGTCTTGCCTCTGCCTCCGACCCCCCCCTCTTATCGCCTGATCCGGACATCACAGATATCAACGCCAAGTGTCGGCGTGGGGTGCGCTGGGAGGGAGAGGCGGCTCGAACGAGCCTCTCCCACCCCCACAGGTGGGGGCCCCTCAGCTGCACCCCCAACGCTCCACTCACCCAACAAAAGGGTGAGCTAAAAGTTAGGCCAAAGGCCCTATGGAAAAATGAATGGGAAAAACGCGTTTTGGGACCCCCCTTTTTTCTCGGCCCCCCTTGACGGAACCCCCCAAATTTTCAGGGGCTGCTCAGAAACAAAATGTGCCATTTTCCTGAAAATTTCAGCCGATTCCGTCCACAAACGCCAAAGTTATTAGACATAGAATTTTCAAAAGTTCCATAGAGAAAAAATCCTAACTATATATACCTACTGTCGACCGCCAGTAGGTAATATATATATATATATATATATTACCTACTGGCGGTCGACACCCCCAACGCTCCACTCACCCAACAAAAGGGTTCCTCCACTCTTGCGATGCAGCGGTGCGGCACTCACCCGACAAAAGGTCTCGTCCACTATTGCGAGGCAATGATGCCCCACTCACCCAGCGAGGATCTCGTCCACTGTTGCGATGCAACAACGCTTCTAGTTTCCTGCGTCCAGAAACCTTCTCCTCAACTTTGAAGATTCTATAAGAGCCACGGGGGCCCCCGACCCCCGATGGGGAATGACTGCCATGATCACCCACGGAACGACCACGACGTAGCCGCGGGACGTCGGCGCGCTCATGCCGGCGCCGGCCTCAGTCTTGAAATGATCAAAATCCTGCAAGACTACCAACTTGATCAGTTCCGGTGGGACACCAGTATGACCCGGTAGGAGAAATTGTTTCCTCCCACCCCACATTCACTGATGGTTCATGTCACCAGTCCCCTCTGCTACCCTTCAACAAAAGCTTTTGGACTACCGAAAGAGGTCCCGGTCCAACCACGACTTGGTGGAGACATTTTGACTATACTTGGACCTTCCTGACCTCACCCAAAATGGCGCCGGTACAAATGAAACTCTCAACTCCTTGTTGTGCCCCGATTGCTCAGCCTTGATATCATGAGATATGTATGCAGTTTTTAGCACATGAATTGATATGGGATAAGACTGATTACACGTTCGAACAATGAATATATATATATATATTACCTACTGGCGGTCGACAGTAGGTATATATAGTTAGGATTTTTTCTCTATGGAACTTTTGAAAATTCTATGTCTAATAACTTTGGCGTTTGTGGACGGAATCGGCTGAAATTTTCAGGAAAATGGCACATTTTGTTTCTGAGCAGCCCCTGAAAATTTGGGGGGTTCTGTCAAGGGGGGGCCGAGAAAAAAGGGGGGTCCCAAAACACGTTTTTCCCATGTTAATTTCCATAGGGCGTTTGGCCTCACTTTTAGCTCGAACGGCTGAATGGATTTACACGAAACTTGGCAAAATTGTAGGGACTGTTAACCCGATGTGCCTTTGCTGGGTCTCAATATATGTGCTCCAGTGGATTTTGAGAAATTAACGTTTAAAAAAACAGATATATCTGTGACAGCGTCCTGGATAGCGCACTACTTCGCGTACTTTTCGCGTAACGGAGCTTTGCGAAGCGAAGCTGATTGGCTCTCCGGTGTCTGTCAACATTCTAAACAGTCCGTAGCGGCCACCATCTTGTGTCTCGGTAGGATCGAGAGACAAGAGGAGGCCAAAATGAAGGGGGAAATGAAGGAAAGGGGGCAAGGTAGACCCCTCCTGACCCCCTAGGATTGATGAGGGGGATATTAAAGTGCCCCGCGGGGCCAAAAATAAAAAAAAAATTGTTTTTTTCGTGGGGTGCGCCCTGTTCGCGTACCGGAAAGCGGTCTGGGGAGCGTACTATAAGGAAACAAGAATGATTGACTTTTAACTTATTGTATGTTTATTGATTGTTCGTTTTGTTTTTTTTTGTTTTTTTTATTTACGTAGCTACATATAGGTATCAAGGTAGAGTCTATAATTTAATAAACGCCGTCTCCTTTGTAGATATCTTGCTTGTTGTTAAAGAAGTTATTGTGGTATATGGAATTCATACCATAGTCTGTCTGGAAAGCTGAAACAACATGGTGGCAGGAGATGATAAAGAGATGTTAAATACACATTGGGGATTATATAGTGGGAGAAAGGAAGTATCTATGAACAAAGTTAGTATGTAACACCAAAAAGTTGCATAGTATATTTAAAGTCTGACTTCACGTTATAATCAATTTGCTACTAGTTTTCAATATACATATAAAAATAAATAATGTGTCAAACAATTTTTGAATTAAGAAATAAAAATTTATTTTTCAGATTGTTTTTCAAAATTTAAAAGAAAATCTAAAAAATCGTGATCATTTTTTTCTTCATTTTTCAATAGAAAATCTACTGCATCTACACATTGCACAAGTTCATTGTTTATTGTATCGTCGAAGAAATCCTGGTCAACTTCCGTCTCCTTTTGTTTTTCTGTTTTAATTTTCAAGTTATTTTCTTGTCCTTCCATTTTGAATTCTGAAAAATGAATTTTTTTAAAATATATCAGTACAGTTAGGGCACTGTTGGGTTTCAGTACAGACAGGCAGTTTGGTTATTTAAACAGTCTTTTTTTCTTTGGGCAGTGTATGGTATCAAATTGGAAGTAGAAATATGAAGAAAATTATCAAATAAACTCTTAGTCAATTTTGAATTATACTAGAGAAGTCTAACTCTATCCTTATCTCAGGGCCGGCGTTAGGCATGGGCAGCGTGGGCTGCCGCTCAGGGCCTCCCACTCAGCCCACCAGCATGGGGCCACGCACTGGTGATGAGTCCTTTTGTTTTCCTGGAGATCTATCACAAAGAAAGGTGTCGCCTGCAATTAAGGTCCATTTGAAGGGGCCCCCTCCTTGGGCCTCTCATGGATGGTATCAGGAGGTATAGGGGAGGGAGAAGGAGACGCTCCTTCAATTGCAAGGAGACCATTCACAGACACTGTGGGGGGCCCATTGTCCAGCATTTTGGCGCACCCTCAGTTTTAACTTTTAGACCACAATCAATTCTCACACCTATGAAGGTGTGAGAAATGCGTGTGGAGTAAAAGTTTCACATGTGGGGGCGTCAAAATGCTAGACAATGGGGCCCCCACAGTGTCTGTGCATGTTCTCCTTGTAAGTGGCCAGTTATGTAATTTGGAGGGGGCCTTGCGCACGTTCCCTTTTAGCCCAGGGCCTCGCAAATCCTTGGACTGGCTCTGCCAAAAGTAAAACAGAGAAGTCTATTTTATTCTATAAGTATTACAGAGTGAAAGAATAAAACTGTCTGAAAATGTTTTTCTAATTAGCTTTCAGTACAGAACATACTTCAGTTTTAAAAATTATATCTTACCTTTTAAATATAACTTGAAGTTATCAGTTGATTTTTTGTTGTTCTGCACTTCACGAAGTAGTAGTCAAAATGGCTGTGTTTCTCTCTCTTTGTTTATATATATTCAGGTTCATAACCAATCAAATGTCATGATATAATAGTAGAAATTAAAAGTAATATTTTAATTGGTTGTCATTTCCAACATTTCTGATATGTTTTGTGAAGTAATTTACCTCAGGGATTTTAGAGAGTTCTACATGCTAAATGGGTAAATGGTATTTCAACTAAATTTGTGAAAATGGTATGTAGTATGAGCTACTGTTTAATTGGTGAAAGTGTCTCCAATGGTTTTTCTGTAAATTACTTTTCCACCTTTTTTAAACGAGTGCTTGTCAGTGCGTTTCCCGGTACGCGAACTTGCAGTGTTACGGGAGTCCTCCATTTTGTGTTTCGGTAGAATTGAGATATAAGATGGAGGGTAAATAATGTTCAGAATGGGTAGATTTGGGTACTTTAGACGTATGCTGTTTCCCTAAGTTTTCTGAGGATGGCTGAGGAGGCTCATATATGTCGATAAAAAAAATTGTTTTTTTTCGCGTGGTTAGCTGCAGGTATGCGAACTGGGTAGCGTACCGGGAAGCGAATATAGGTGAAAATAAGTGAAAAAAAGGTACATTCGAAATTTCAAAAGAGTACACTAAGTTACGGTAGCTCTGAAAAGAGCTTTTGGGTTCTGTGTATGTTGTAGAAACTTATAAGTAGGAACCAATATACATTCTTAAATTTAGAATGTAAACTCTGTTTCCCTCATCTGAGAAATGCACGCCATCTCCTCTGTAGATATCTTGCAAGTAGTAACGCAAGTTATTGTTGTCGATGCAGCCCATTTCATGGTCCCTCATATAAGCTGAAACAGACTTATTTACATGCTTCCTCGATTTCTCAATTTGTGGACAAAATTGATTGGCCCACCTCCATTTCTGTCTTTGGCATATATTGGAATATACCAAGGCAGTTTGAGGAAAAAGTGCCATCAATTGCTCAAAGGTGTCCTTTAAAAGCATTTCCAGACCTACCCCAGTCAAAGTGCCCAAATCGTTTCCTCCACAGTGCACTATTATGAGGTCAGGGGGTTGGCAAATGTAAAAAGGTTTTCACCAATGGTATCAATTGGTGACATTTCAATCCTCTTCGACTAATCCATTTGATTTCCACATTTTGTAAATCGAGGTTGTGTAAATTTCTGTTATCAGCATACCTGTGAGCCCAGTGGATGTAGCTATGTCCAAGAATCCAGACTGAAAACATAGCTAGAGGAGTTTTTGCTGCAGTCAGATGAAGTGTGGGAATGAAATGGCAGTTGAAATAGTGATGTTTGTAATGTAAAAAACTGTGGAGTTTAAGTGCAAATGATTCATTAGCAGTGATTGGTGTATTTCCATTGCTGAAAACAGAAAGTTAGGGTACATGGATGTGTTCTTTGAAAGATGTATTTTGAATGGTTATTTAAAAATGTTGTTATGAAAGATTGCAGTGGATTAGCAGGTGTACTGAGATGTCAGAGTTCATTTGAAACATTGTTGTGTGAACTTGTGGCCATGACAGGTCAGGCAGGCAGTAGTTGCTATGGAAAAGAGGTAGAAAGGGGAGAGGGGGGAAGGGTGTTGATTTGAAAAAAAGTGAGGGAAGAGTTTTTATTGGCTGACATGAGAGATATGTGTGTTGAATATCAGCGTTTCGGTGCCTTTGTTGGTTCCAGCCTCTGGAGTGCATACCTTTAATTCTGGTACAGAATAATTGGTGTGTTTCTGAGACTGTTTTCAATTTCAAAAAGAATTTGTAAAGGTGAGTTATCGTTTATATATTTTAGTTAAAGAGTAGTATGCTTTTTTGCGTAAATAAGAAAGTCAGCTGTGTATTTAAAATGATGTTTTGCGTCAAGTGTTTGCATTCTGCTTTCAAAGGCGATTTTGCATTCTTCATTTACAGAATCGGAAAAATTATTGGTTCGGTAAAATACGGAATCGGTAATTTTACCGATTCTGTAAATTTGCTATGTAGCGGGGAGTCTTCTGAGTGTCAAATGACTTAACAAATCGGTATTTTAACATGAAATCAAACTTCATGGTAAAATACCGATTTCGGTGTGCATGCACATTTGTGCATGCACAAGTATGTCATGTGAAAGGCAGACCTGTCCTTATATAAATGTAGGTGTATTATTGTTTTACATAAAAGGTTTTAAAACTTTGTTTCAAATCAAATGCATGCACACTTAGGGCCCGATGTAGGTGGTCGTTTAGGCCATTTACCGACCGCTAACGGCCGATTTCGGTTATTTCCGACCTGTAAATGGCAAAAAGGTATGTAGGCGCCTAAATCCAGGGCCACATGTAGGTAAATCTACATTTACAGAATCGGTGAAATTGTTTTGGATGGTAAAATGATGTGACTCCTGCAATGCGTCGCTTTTGCGGAACAGATATATGATGTAATTGTGTTGATAATGTTACGGTGTACATGTAAAAAATGATGCATAAGTGTTGCACAGGCATTGTAGATACTCTCCTATGTGTGCTTAGCAATTTCAAGTCACTTCCCCCGGGTTCAAGGGCCTTGTAAATACGTCCCCATGTGTGTCTAGTCATTTGAAGTCACTTTCCTCGTAGTGAAAGGCCCTTGTAAATACGCCCCCATGTGAGCCTGGCAAATTTTCATTTTGATTGTTTGAGTTACATAGCCATGTTAAAAGTTGTTGAAAAAAAGGTGCTAGTTCCTTTAAAAAATGTTTTCATGTGTATTAGGGCATTTTAAGTCTGTTCCCCATGAATGTAGGGGCCAGATGTAGGTGTCCGAAAATAGCCATTTACCGATCGGTAACGGCCGAATTCGGCCGTTACCGGCCGGTAAATGGCCATTGACATGTAGGGGCCCTTAAATGTTGAATTTTCGGTAATTTTATCGAATCGGTAATATTACCGATTCGGTAATTTTACCGATTCGGTAATTTTACAGATTTGGTAATTTTACCGAAAATGTAAGATTGAAATGTGGGTAGCCAATTTTCCATTGGCACATGGCTTTCAGAATCGGTATTTTACCATGGAATACAAATCCATGGTAAAATACCGAATCATGTGTACATCCACATCTGTGCATGTACACATGTGCCATGTGACAGACAGACGCACCCTTAGGGCATGTTTGTGTGCCACATTGCACACATGCCCGTTTTGGGGGTGCTAGAGGGTGTCAAAGTGATACCCCCTGCACCCTTGACAAATTTGGTATTTACCGATTCGGTAAATACCGAATCGGTATTTGAATTGAATCCTATGGGCTTCCCCGGGTACAAGGGCCTTGTAAATACGCCCCCATGTGTGCCTGGCAAATTTTCATTTTGATTGTTTGAGTTACATAACCATGTTAAAAGTTATTGAAAAAAAGGTGCCAGTTCCTTAAAAAACGTTTTCATGTGTATTAGGGCATTTTAAGTCTGTTCCCCTTGAATGTAGGTGTGTTATGTCATGTGAAGGGCAGACCTGTGCCTGTTTTGAGGGTGCCAGAGGGTGTCAAAGTGATACCCCCTGCACCCTTGTGAATACTTTTTTTTTATAGCATTGTTGAATCTAGTTCTTACTATTATTGATTTACTGTTTGGTAATAGTGGTTAATAACATTTTTTATTATATTTCACCACAGATTCAACTGCAGATTATTTGGGAATTAGACAATGCCGTCTAAGGATAGAATTCGAAAGGCTACGAAACGTCAAAGACAGCAGTTACCTAATATTTTGCAGCAGTCCTCTACATTAATATTACCTCAACGGACGAAGAGAACACCGGGTAAGAGAACGAAATCATTCCTTAAAAACATTTGTAGAAACAAAAGTATAACTACAGAACAAGTTTTAGTCCAGAAAAAGAGAGCCAATTTAAATGGAAAGGAAAGGCCCGTGAAAAAAGTTTGTGCTACAGCAGGAGATAACTCTGTGCATGGCAGTGGAAGGGCAAATATTTTCAGGGACATTCGTAAGTGAATGTTCCGCAACAGGGTAATTGTCAATTTGGTAAAACAATTTAAAAAAGGTCAACAGAAAGTGTCATTTTATAAGAAAAAGAGAAATGTAGAGAAAATTATTGATCAGGCTTTCGAAATCAAGCGAAAGTTATTTATTTTGGTAATTAATAGAATTAGGAAACTAAACAAGGTAATCTATGTTTTGAAATCTAATAGTAGATGGAAGAGAGACGTTAATCGGAGTAATTTTTGTGAAGTTTTCTTAGGAGAATGGATGCATAGTTCAAATAGTGAGGCATTTTTTAATGAGGAGAGTTATTTTCAGGACAATGTTTTGGTGCATGCAGTTGACAGCAGTGGTCGAGCATATGAGGTAAAAGATGGTCATCCGGTTGAAAAAGAAATACTTGTGTCTGCAGATGCAGAAGAGGTGCTAAGTGATGAGGTTTTAGGGAGACGTCCTAAGGGACCAGTGTACACCTGGAAGTGTAGTTCTATTTGCAGTGTGCGACAGGATTCCATCAATTTGCTTTGTGATTTTATACGGACATTTAATAAGAAAAGTGTAAAGCAAAAAATAAAGTTGTTGCAAGAATTAGATCCTTGCAGAGTGAGACAAGTGACAGGTTTGCGTGGTCATTCACTGGCTTGTCTTTCTAGGAGAGTATGCCAGAGTGTATTTCATCACTTGTGGGACACCCCTGCGCCGCACGGCCACCAGCTGCTGCGTGTGCCCCTCAGCCTTGTCCCTGCCTCGCTGCCTGCCTCGCTGCCGGCCGACTCTGTTGTCGTTTGTTTTGTTTTTGTTTTTGCCCGTCATTTGTGCTTGCTAATTTGTCTCCTTGCTTCCCTGCCCGTGTTAGCGTTTTTTTCCTCTGTTTTCTGTATTTCTGTACTTTTTCTCAGCTTGTCCTTCCTGTTTGCCCGCCTACCCTCGCCGCCCTCTGTCTTCCCTCCCCGCTCCCCGCTTCCCGCCACCACCGCAGGCCCCGCCCCTTTTTTCATTCTGTTCCCTCCCCGCTCCCGCCTCCCAGCTGCTCCGCCCACCCGCGCACTTCGCCTTTATATGGCGCCCGTGCGAACGCGCAGCGGTCACGCGCAGCGGGCGCGCCGATTGTGCGCCGAAGGCGCGCCAAAGGTAAGCCCGTCTGCGCCCGTCCACGACCGGATCGCGACCAGCGCCAGGACCCCTGGCCCCCGAAGACCCCGACCGACCCGCCTGACGTACTCCGCCGCCACCCTCATCGCTCTCAACTCCGGCCGACTCCCAGAATGCCTTCAAGCAACCCCACGACGCACCCACGGACCTTTCAGCTGCCACGCCTGCAAGTTCACCTGCATCCGGACCTGCCCCGCACCAGCACCCGCCAAGTCGAACACCAGCAGCACCCACCTCAAGTGCATCCTGCTCAACACCCGCTCCGTCCACAGACACGCCATCGAACTCTGGAACCTCCTAGACGCCACAGCCCCTGACGTCGCCTTCCTCACGGAGACCTGGATGAACGCCTCCTCAGCTCCCGACATCGCCATCGCTATCCCAGAGGGCTACAAGATCGTCCGGAGGGACCGCAACGCCAACCAGATGGGAGGAGGCATCGCCATCATCCACAAGAACACCATCCGTCTCACGACCAGCACCGACAACACCCTGACCACCGCCGAACACCTGCACTTCCAGATCCACACCAACCCGAACACCACCCTCAGAGGCACCCTGATCTACCGACCCCCTGGACCACGCACACAATTCAGCGAGGACATCGCCGACTTCGTCAGCCCGCTTGCCCTCCCCTCCTCTGACTACATCCTCCTGGGGGACCTCAACTTCCACCTGGAGAACAACAACGACCGCAACACCACCACCCTACTGGACAACCTCGCCAACCTGGGACTCAAGCAACTGGTGTCCACCCCCACCCACCTCGCCGGACACACACTCGACGCAGTCTTCTCATCCAGCACAGACATCGACTTCAGCCACGCCACAGAGCTTCAATGGACGGACCACAGCTGCGTCCACTTCACCTTCAAGAGAACGACGACCCACCACCACCAGCAACAGGCCGCCCGCAGAAGCTGGAACAAGATCACAGCAGACCAGCTCGCCACCTCCCTGAGCCAGCACCCTCCTGCCAGCTCAGCGGACCCCAGCCAGGCCGCCGACAACCTCACGAAGTGGATCACCATCTGCGCGGACGAGCTCGCCCCGCTGAGGACCCCGCCCAGCAGACCCGGCAGCAAGAAAGCCCCTTGGTTCACCGACGAACTCAAGAGCTCCAAGAAGAACTGCCGAGCCCTCGAGAAAGTCTGGAGAAGGGAACCTACACCGGACAACAGGACCTCCTTCAAGCTTGCCACCCGGATGCACCACCAGCTGATCCGCGCCGCCAAGAAAACAGCATTCAAGGAACGGCTGGACAACAACGCACACAACTGCAAGGAACTCTTCAACATCGTGAAAGAGCTCTCCAACCCCAGCGCAGGAAACAACGACATCACCCCATCGCAAGACCTCTGCAACTCCCTCGCTTCATACTTCCACAACAAGATCGCGGACATACACAACAGCTTCAACAACCATCCAACGCACACCATGACCGAACAATCACCCCCCACCACCACCCTCCACGCCTGGACCCCGATCAGCACCGAAGACACCATCCGCACGATGAACTCCATCCACTCCGGATCACCGACCGACCCCTGCCCTCACCACGTCTTCAACAAGGCCGACGCTGTCATCGCACCCCACCTGCGAGACATCATCAACACATCCTTCGACGCTGCCACCTTCCCTGAGAGCTGGAAACACGCCGAACTCAGCGCTCTACTCAAGAAACCAACAGCGGACCCCACCGAACTCAAGAACTACCGCCCCATCTCGCTCCTCCCGTTTCCAGCCAAAGTCATTGAGAAGACCGTCAACAAGCAGATGGCCGCCTTCCTCGAGACGAACGGATCCCTCGACCCCTCACAGTCCGGCTTCCGAGCCAATCACAACACCGAGACCGCCCTCATCGCCGCCACTGATGACATCCGAGCCCTGATGGACAATGGAGAAACAGCAGCCCTCATCCTCCTAGACCTCTCCGTGGCCTTCGACACGGTCTGCCACCGCACCCTAGTACAGCGCCTCAGCAACATCGGAATCCAGGACAAGGCGCTGGAATGGATCATCTCCTTCCTCGACGGAAGAACACAGAGAGTCCGCCTACCACCGTACAAGTCAGAGGCCTCCGAAGTCATCTGCGGCGTCCCTCAAGGATCATCTCTGAGCCCCACTCTCTTCAACGTCTACATGAGCCCCCTCGCGGCCATCGAACGCAAACACAACCTCAGCATAATCTCCTACGCCGACGACACCCAGCTGATCCTCTCCCTGACCAACGACCCCGCCTCCGCCAGAGCCAACCTGCACGAAGGGATGAGAGAGGTAGCCGAGTGGATGACGACCAGCCGCCTAAAACTGAACTCGGACAAGACGGAGGTCCTCATCCTGGGCTCTTCCCCCTCCGCCTGGGACGACTCCTGGTGGCCCCCCGCCCTGGGCACCGCACCCAAACCGACAGACCATGCACGCAACCTGGGCTTCATCCTGGACTCCTCCCTCTCCATGACCAGACAAGTCAACAACGTCTCCTCGGCGTGCTTCAACATCCTACGCATGCTACGGAAGATTTTCCGGTGGATCCCCACCGAGACCAGGAAGACCGTCACCCAGGCCCTCGTCACCAGCCAACTGGACTACGGCAACGCCCTCTACACCGGTACCACCGCCAAGCTCCAGAAGAGACTCCAGCGGATCCAGAACGCCTCAGCCAGACTCATCCTCGACATCCCACGAACCAGCCACATCACCGGACATCTGAGAGACCTTCACTGGCTCCCCGTCAACAAAAGAATCACCTTCCGCCTCCTCACCCACGCACACAAAGCCCTAAACGACCAAGGCCCGAGCTACCTCAACAGCCGGATCAACTTCTACGCACCCAAACGCCACCTCCGATCAGCCAACCACGCCCTCGCCGCCGTCCCCCGCATCCGAAGAGCGACTACAGGAGGAAGGTCCTTCTCCTACCTGGCCGCCAAGACCTGGAACTCCCTCCCGACCGACCTGCGCCTGACCCAAGACCACCTCTCCTTCAGGAAGAAGCTGAAGACCTGGCTGTTCGAGCAGTAGCGGCACCCCCCCCCCACCCTTCCCCCAGCGCCTTGAGACCCTACGGGTATGTAGCGCGCTCTACAAGTGTCACTGATTGATTGATTGATCATTTCAGGATGCTAGCAGTGCATCATAATAAAGTGAGGAAATTAGTTAGAATGTTGTATTATGCTAAGAGAAACAAGAAAAAATAATTTAAACTATCATATAAATTGAATTAAAAAAATATAATACAAATATATATAAAATATATTTGTGAATTAGAATAAAAATATATGTTACAGCTATAGATATTAGCTTTTAAAAAACCAATGAAATTCACTGAAAAAACCATAGTGATGTCATTTGAGATGTCATCAGTGATGTCATTTGAGATGTCATCAGTGATGTCATCAGTGATGTCACTGACCATGTCATGAATGATGTAATATGTGACATCATCAGCAGTGGATTGCGGGTGCGCGATATATAGTTATTGTATCTAACTATATATGCGAATTTCTATGGTTTTGTGCGAGTAAATTAAGGTTTTGTAAATGCTAATTCCTAACTATATATGGCCTAAAACCTATGGTTTTTTCAGTGAATATATATATATATATATATATATATTCACTGAAAAAACCATAGGTTATAGACCATATATAGTTAGGAATTCGCATTTACAAAACCTTATTTTACTCACACAAAACCATTGAAATTCCATATATAGTTAGTTGCACTAACTATATATCGCGCACCCGCAATCCACTGCTGATGATGTCACATATTACATCATTCATGACATGGTCAGTGACATCACTGATGACATCACTGATGACATCTCAAATGACATCACTGATGACATCTCAAATGACATCACTGATGACATCACTGATGACATCTCATTTGACATTACGGATCACATCACTGATGATATCATTCATGTGATAATACGATGAACCTCTTCAGACTCTAATATAACCTTAGATACAATCAGTGTAAACAGACACTCACAGACTGTCACTCATCCATGGAGTTACTCACACACCTAGTCAGTCATGCAAAGAATCAATCACACCTCCATTTCCTCAACTATACAGTTATACAAACTTTACTTATTCAAACATATACTAACACATATTTACTCTCTTATACAATCCCTGATACAAGTTCACAATGATCCATACAGCCACTCACACATTCACTGGCTCTTATGCACAGTTATTTATATATGTCAACTCTCACATGTACTGTGTTTTACATATGTACTTACTTTGACATGTAGCACTGAGATATCCATTCACTCACCAATACACTCATGCACACAGTCAACCGCCCATACAGCTGTTTCCACATGCACTTTTGAAACCATACATCTAGTGAATCAACTGCTCACACATCTACGCACAGAGTCATACACCTCCCAGCCACCCACACACACACTAAGTCTCCCATACAAATACTTGGGCAACCAATCAATAACCCATATAGTTACTCATATAGCTACTTATCAACACATGCAACAGTTTACAGAACAACAGACATAATGATGCACAAATTAAGACAGTTTAGTCACTAACCCATGCACTCAGTGAGACACATTTAATCACTCACTCATACAGTCAGTCATGCACCTACTAAATCCTTCATCCAGACACTTATACATCCACTCATTCCTCAATATGTAAGACATATTTTAACTTTACAGAAACATACAGTCACTGGATGTTGTCATCAGTGATGTCATCAGTGATGTCATTTGAGATGTCATCAGTGATGTCATCAGTGATGTCACTGACCATGTCATGAATGATGTAATATGTGACATCATCAGCAGTGGATTGCGGGTGCGCGATATATAGTTAGTGCAACTAACTATATATGGAATTTCAATGGTTTTGTGTGAGTAAAATAAGGTTTTGTAAATGCGAATTCCTAACTATATATGGTCTATAACCTATGGTTTTTTCAGTGAATTTTCAAGGTTTTGTAAATGCTAATTCCTAACTATATATGGTCTATAACCTATGGTTTTTTCAGTGAATTTTCAAGGTTTTGTAAATGCTAATTCCTAACTATATATGGTCTATAGCCTATGGTTTTTTCAGTGAATATATATATATACATACATATATAAACATATATCATCTGTATATCTATATAAATACAAACATAAATGCATGCATACATATACTTATATGCATACAGATGCATGTTATTTACATGAAAGTTGAAAAAACACTAATAAAAGCAAAGCTAAAAAGCCACCTCATTACAAACAGAATGGCTTTAACTTAAACGAGGGCGAGATCTATTGCATTTTCAATGCTTGTTTACTTTGGTTCCATCAAGAAGGCATTCAGATGTGTCACACATTTGCCATAAATTTTGAATGTTAGCACTCTAGTTGCACATTATATCACTGTAGTAAAGCTACTGCTCACCAGGGACGTCTGCTGCTCGTATTCAAAGTGCATGCTTCAGTCTGCATGTCAGAATTTTTTTAATGAAATAGAAGAGGATTTGAGAAGTCACTCAAAATGATCCCTAATTTTTCTTTCTGAAGCACTAATCATACTTTCTATGGCAAAATTAACCCCCTCATGTTGTTCCTTTTTAAATTGAGTGTTTTCAGACTTACCACTTCATTCCAATCAAGATGGCTTCTGGTGTGCCATACTTTTGTCATAAGTAAAAATGTTAGCGCTCTAGTTGTTCTTTAGAACACTCTGGGACATTCTGTCATTGGGCTTTACTTGGGGTACATCTGGGTGATATTTGGGCTACATTTAGGCTCTTTTGTCTCTGGTGGCCATCTTGGGAGACTGTATGTCAGAATTTTTTAATGAAATTGAAGAGGGTTTGAGAAGTCACTCAAAATGTGCCCTAATTTTTCTTTCTGCAGCACTAATCATAATTCATATGGCAAAATATACCCCCTCATTTTGTTCCTTTTTAAATTAAATGTTTTAAGAGTTACCACTTTATTCCAATCAAGATGGCTTCAGGTGTGCCATACCTTTGTAATAAGTAGGACTGTTAGCGCTCTAGTTGTTCTTTAGAACACTCTGGGACATTCTGTCATTGGGCTATACTTGGGCTACATTTGGGTGATATTTGGGCTACATTTGGGCTCTTTTGTCTCTGGTGGCCATTTTGGGAGACTGCATGTCAGAATTTTTTAATGAAATAGAAGAGGATTTGAAAAGTCACTCAAAATGTGCCCTAATTTTTCTTTCTGCAGCACTAATAATACCTTCTATTGCATAATATACCCCCTCATTTTGTTCCTTTTTAAATTAAATGTTTTAAGAGTTACCACTTTATTCCCATCACGATGGCTCCAGGTGTGCTATACCTTTGTAATAAGTAGGACTGTTAGCGCTCTAGTTGTTCTTTAGAACACTCTGGGACATTATGTCATTGGGCTATACTTGGGCTACATCTGGGTGATATTTGGGCTACATTTGGGCTCTTTTGTCTCTGGTGGCCATTTTGGGAGACTGCATGTCAGAATGTTTTAATGAAATAGAAAAGGATTTGAGAAGTCACTCAAAATGTGCCCTAATTTTTCATTCGGCAGCACTAATCATACTTTCTATGGCAAAATATACCCCCTCATGTTGTTTCTTTTTAAATTAAATGTTTTAAGAGTTACCACTTTATTCCAATCAAGATGGCTTCAGGTGTGCCATACCTTTGTAATAAGTAGGACTGTTAGCGCTCTAGTTGTTCTTTAGAACACTCTGGGACATTCTGTCATTGGGCTATACTTGGGCTACATCTGGGTGATATTTGGGCTACATTTGGGCTCTTTTGTCTCTGGTGGCCATTTTGGGAGACTGCATGTCAGAATGTTTTAATGAAATAGAAAAGGATTTGAGAAGTCACTCAAAATGTGCCCTAATTTTTCATTCTGCAGCACTAATCATACTTTCTATTGCAAAATATACCCCCTCATGTTGTTTCTTTTTAAATTAAATGTTTTAAGAGTTACCACTTTATTCCAATCAAGATGGCTTCAGGTGTGCCATACCTTTGTAATAAGTAGGACTGTTAGCGCTCTAGTTGTTCTTTAGAACACTCTAGGAGGCTGCAGTAGAACACAAAGGAATCAACTGACAGTCTCTGTCCTTGTTGGATGTACATGTTTTACTGAGAATGTCAGACTTCATTTTCACATGACTGAGAAAGATAATGTGAATTTACAGAAAATATGCTTTCAGTTTAGCTTATAGATCCCCTTCCAAACCACTGTGGGAAAATCATGAGATATTAGTTTTCTTTCAAACATGGTTCATGATATCCCAGCAGAAGGTTTTTTCACATGGTAAAATCACCTTAGAACCCACCACAATTCCTAAAACGAGTATGGTACCATCAACAAATGATTTATAATGTAACTAAAGTCCTAAAACCCTCTATTAACTACAATGCTTTTTAATGAGGTGCTATCATGTATATTGGTCCCAAGATGGCTGCCAACACTTCTTGGATGAAGTGCTGACAGCCAATCAGATCAGATGTGTGGTTAGGCTCCGCCCAGATATATATCTTTTTTTGAACCTAAATTACTCAAAATCCACTGGAGCACATATATTGAGACCTAGCAAAGGCACATCGGGCTAACAGTCCCTACAATTTTGCCAAGTTTCGTGCAAATCCATTCAGCCGTTCGAGCTAAAAGTGAGGCCAACCGCCCTATGGAAATTAACATGGGAAAAACGTGTTTTGGGACCCCCCTTTTTTCTCGGCCCCCCCTTAATGAAACCCCCCCAAATTGTCAGGGGCTGCTCAGAAACAAAATGTTCCATTTTCCTGAAAATTTCAGCCAATTCCGTCCACAAACGCCAAAGTTATTAGACATAGAATTTTCAAAAATCCCATAGAGAAAAAATCCTAACTATATATACCTACTGGCGACCGCCAGTAGGTAATATATATATATATATATATATATATATATATATATATATATATATATATATACAAGAGATCCAAAAATCCATGGTCAAAGACCGTATGGAGTTATTGGGTATCAAAGAAGTCTCGGCTGAGACATCAGATATTCAACCTATCACACACACCACAGGCCCCAAACCAGCGGAACCATTCCGAATAATAATGGGTTACTGTAATCAGCACAAGGAAGTGCGTAAAATAATAAACAAAAACTGGCCAATAGTCAGCAATGATCCCATTATAGGCCAGAGCCTCCCCAGGAAAGCGTCCCTAAACTTTAGTAAGGCACCTAACATGAGGGATAGAGTGGTTGTAACATGCCCAGAAATCCTTGATAGCACTTCATGGTACCAACACAATCAAGGCTTCTTTAAGTGTAAGACCTGTAAGGCCTGTGTCCATGCTGTAAACAAAAAGGTGTATAAGGACGGATTTAGTGAACGAGAACATCGCATCACTAAGGTGCTAACATGAAAGACGGATTACGCCGTATACGTCCTAGAATGCCCATGTAAGTTGCAATATGTGGGGAGCACAGAAGGATCTTGCAACATTTAAGGGCCATAACCACAAAAGATAATACCTACCCTGTATCGCGGCATTTTAAAACACACCACCAAAGTAATAACAAGGAGTTAAAATACTATGTGGTAGATGCTGTCACTGCTAGTAGGAGGGGAGGCAATAGGGAAAACAAATTACGCAAAATGGAGACCAACTACATACTAAAATTCAATAGCAAACAGCCCGTAGGTCTTAATGTAACTGAGGACCTGTACACATGTTTACATAAATAAAACCAATGATAATGGAATCAAATAAATGATATATACTGTCTGAAAATGCTCAAAAATGGCAATACCGTGTAAATAGAGTGTATATAGATGAAATGTAAGGGGAGGCTTTTCCTATATGGATTTTAAAGGAGATATTTATATATATATATATATTTTTGTACAACACGGTATATATAATGAATTGTAAATTAGTCAGTGGGACTGCAAAAAAATGTCCTACTCGTTGGTTGATAAAGTAGATTCATGGTAACATGTGTACTATATGTAGTTTGGATAATTCATGTGCATGATATATTTACTAATCTGAGGGGCACATAAATATATCATTTGATAACCTGAAAAAATATATTTGTTTGAAATTCATAGCGCAAAGACAAGCTGAAGTAAATCCGGATAGATGAATAATGTATAACTAAGGGAGAATGTGTGGAATCCGAGTACAGCTGTGAAACTATAAAATGCTAAGACACGAAAAAAAGTTATGTGAAAACAGCTTGGTCCTTGGTAATAACATGAAAACTATTTTTGTTTTACACACACAGCAGCACTTTACACAGGTTGGGGGGAATAATGAGTAAGACAGACAGCGACACTCCATAGGATGTATTCACAGTTCAAACCAAATGGATTTAACCAACAATTGTGAGATAACAAAAGAAACAAAAACGTTTACAACCAGGGATTTAACCTGATATTATCAATGAAAAATAATGTGTTTCAAATTTAGTCAATGTACAATTTTTACGATGGTACTTTGCATTGTTTACATTGTTTACATTCAGGGATTTAACCCGGTATTTTAAATGTTTAGTAATATTTATTGAAACAGTGAGTAATATTCATCAATGTTTCTCATATTGTTTGCTGTGAATAGTATTGAGTAGCAAACACTCAAAATGTCTAGTCTGTCCACTAAGTCAATGCCAATGAGGGCAATTTTAAATGAACCAATCACGAAACAGCACTGTGCACTTTAAATACTCTTTGAAAATGTGGTTACGCTGTCATGTGATCAAGGCTTTGTGCCGAAACGTTATGGCGACAGCTGAATAAAATCTGAAACCAGCATCTCACGTTTGGTCCGTGTCTGTTTCCAGCGCGATCGAGAGCGAAGGCGATTGCGGTAGGAGAACGGAGGTTGAGTATATATATATATATATATATATATATATATATATATATATATCCTCGAAAAACTCCTTGCATCCAGACACGAAAAACCAGGAGACAGACCACAGGACCAGATATTAAGTTTCTTCTTTTATTTGCTCAAGTTGTGCGAGAGTGCATAACGCGTTTCGGGCTCCCAGAGCCCTTGTTCACATGCAATTTTTGTTTTGTACATTTTCTATTTTTATAGTGCACTTAACACCCAAACTTTACCACCTCCTCCGTGTGTCACATGATCATGGAAATAAAAGACACATTCAAGATGTAACTAAAGTGTCTATATGTCCGTATAAATACATTTGCATAAAAAATAGAATCACTTGAATAAACAAGTTTTCATCTGCAGTCTCTGGATAAATCCATCAAATATTTGTATCTAGAGGGGAACAAGAGAAAAAAGGGAGGGGAGTATGTTAAAAAAGTTTCCATCTTTAAATAGTTAGAATTTATAGATTGTTCAATGAGATCAAACTGATGGATGGGTAAGATCTTAAAGTGCTATTTTTAAAGTGCAAACAGTGCATGTCCTAAAAGTGCAAAAGATTAATTATGACATATGTTTTGTCTAGAGGAAGAGAAAGTGACCATGTGCATGAAATACCAACTTGTAAACAAATTTGCCTTATTTCAATATTGTCAACAATTGGGTTAAAACCACATTTTGCTTCAATTAAAATTCATGATAAAAGCATTTGATAATCCAAGCAAGTATAATCATAAATAGATAACTCTTATTAAAACACCCTGTGTATAAAAATTGTGTAGAAAATCAAATTAAGTACAAGTAATATGTTACATATATTTACAAAATGGCGAATGATTCAAGAGGATTCATTAGTTTCCGCCTAACAGGGAACCTGACTAGACGGAACGGAAATTTGAAGAAATGTTTAGGAATATCGTTGTTATATGTGCAAACAGATAAAGCATACTCCAGGCAACAGGGAACCTGACTGCCTGAGAGCGGAAAATCCAGATTTGTTTAATACCAACTAGACCACTTGTAGATAATTCCAGAATTGCAGAATAGAGTATTGAGGGATATTAGAGGAAGGTATGTAAATCTTCTGTATTGTTAAGGCCATTAGGGCTTTTACTGTCGAATTCCAATATCATATTGGATTCCAACTGCCTTAATTTCAAATCCCTATTACCACCTCTTCTTAGTTTTGGTATTGCTCCCACTACATAATAAGATAAACAATTTACATCTCTATTGTGTGTAGACTCAAAGTGGCGTGCCACTGGGTAGTTTGAGTCATTGTGTAAAATTGCCCGTAGATGTTGTAGGATCCTGACATGCACTTGTTTGCTGGTGCTGCCGATGTACTTAAGGCCACAAGTGCACGTCAGGACATATACCGCAAATTCAGTTTTGCATGTATATTGACCCACAATTGGAATTGCGGTCTCACTGAATGGGGTATGGTAGTGGGTTTTATTGACACCAAATTTGCATGCCCTGCAGGTGGAACATTTGCGAAATCCTCCTGCGGTCTGCATCCAATTCCTCTTTTGTTTAAGTTCAGGACTTGGTTGGTCTAAAATTGCTCCCATACTCCGTGCCCTACGAAAGGTAATCGTGGGTTTAGGTGGTAACAATGCTCCTAGGACCGAATCTGTCATTATAATGGGCCAATTTTTGGTGATAATTTTCCTGATTGTGTTCTCCTGGTCACTAAATGCTGTGATGAACCTGGGGCATGTATCAATTTCGATGTCAACATATATATCCAATTACCGCTCCGGCGCCTGTAACCACCAAACGGAGAAAGACACATACTCCAGAATCAGCATACACTGCTGGCTGCGGTGACTTTATTTAATTATAAATAGTGCGAGATGTCAGGCAGGATGGCGTGTTTTGGCTAACGTGTAGCCTTGCTCACATAACCTCGCTGCTCAAACAACTGAATTTAAATACATTAGTGACTGTGCTCAGGTGACTGTTTGAACTACACAAGTGGTAAAAAGTGAAAACATACTGCGATATAAACTGCCAGTCTATTTTCCAAAAAATAATATCCGCACAAATGCACTTATATACACCTTAACATCATATTGGGTGTTGACATTTTATCAATTGATTTGCAAATGTTAACGGTTCTAATACAGTTGTGACAACTTGGAAAACAACAAATGTTATAATCTGGTCAGTGGCGTCAAGCGTGATTATTTGTACCAATACAATTATACTAAAAGTTGTAGGGTTACCCATACGAAAACATTATTGCTACAATGCCAATTCTTGGAATAAAACCTTATTCCATATCAAAAAAGCATAAATGTGCAAATCTTAATGTTCTATCAAAGCATTCGATCAGATATTTTAACATTGTAAGTACAGAAATCATACACTTGTGTTCAAGCACTAAGATTCCTTAACGCGCTGTAGAAAGTTCTGGATACGTGACAATAATCTCAGATCCAATGCCCAAATGCATAAATAAAATTGTCACGTAACAAAAGCCTGTAACAGTTTAAGATGGAATTATCTGTGTAGACCTTACCCATTGGTTGTCAAGAAAGAACGCCTGTGACCCCACACTATATTCGCAGCAATAAGAAATTATAAGTGTAAAGTGATATAAAAAGTGCAAATAACGTGTTGTGTAGTAAAAAGATTGTTCAAGTGATCATCATACTAAACCAGTAAGTGTTTGACAGACACTAAGGTGAACTGGTTGAGAGAGATCGGCACGAAGTAAAATGGATTTCCTATGGAAACTATAACTACCTACTGGCGACTGCCAGTAGGTAATATATATATATATATATATATATATATATATATATATATATATTCCAACAACATCCCTCCAAAGAAGAACGCGGAGAGCCAAGGGGATTGACAGGTCAGCAAACACGTTTATTTTTCTCCCCAACAATGGCGGCGAATGCATTTCGGCTAGTTTTAGCCTTCCTCAGCGCCCAGCATTGCAGCAAATGACGATCCCAAATGTTCCCTCCTGCACCTGTAAATGTCCAGCGCCTGACGCTCCTCCCCCTAATGCAGTCGGCACATCCCGCTGGAGTCCGTTCTAGTTTCTGGACTTCAACTCCCAGAGTGCATGGTTCCTGCTTCCCTGGGTCGATGGCGTGGGGGAGTGGGGCTGACTGTGGGTCTCGCTGGTGGCAGGTAGGTGAGGAGCGGCACAAGCCTTGGCGGGAGAAAAGTTCGACGGTCGCTGTCCTGTGTCCCCTCATGAGCCCAGCACCAGTGTACCAAGGGTAGAACGCCGGGTCCGGGCAGTCAATGCGGACTGAAGTCCCCTTCGAGATAAAATACCTCGTTTGACCCCAGCACTCGTCCAGGTCCTCTGGCAGCTCTCGGAGGCTATCGATCCCTCGATGCAGTTTGTAGCTGCAAGCAGCTAAGTGCCAGTGTGTGCTCCGACAGCTTTTGACGCCGGGGGCCTTCCGTTCTGTGTAAACTGGCAACACAGCAAAATATTCCAACAACATCCCTCCAAAGAAGAACGCGGAGAGCCAAGGGGATTGACAGGTCAGCAAACACGTTTATTTTTCTCCCCAACAATGGCGGCGAATGCATTTCGGCTAGTTTTAGCCTTCCTCAGCGCCCAGCATTGCAGCAAATGACGATCCCAAATGTTCCCTCCTGCACCTGTAAATGTCCAGCGCCTGACGCTCCTCCCCCTAATGCAGTCGGCACATCCCGCTGGAGTCCGTTCTAGTTTCTGGACTTCAACTCCCAGAGTGCATGGTTCCTGCTTCCCTGGGTCGATGGCGTGGGGGAGTGGGGCTGACTGTGGGTCTCGCTGGTGGCAGGTAGGTGAGGAGCGGCACAAGCCTTGGCGGGAGAAAAGTTCGACGGTCGCTGTCCTGTGTCCCCTCATGAGCCCAGCACCAGTGTACCAAGGGTAGAACGCCGGGTCCGGGCAGTCAATGCGGACTGAAGTCCCCTTCGAGATAAAATACCTCGTTTGACCCCAGCACTCGTCCAGGTCCTCTGGCAGCTCTCGGAGGCTATCGATCCCTCGATGCAGTTTGTAGCTGCAAGCAGCTAAGTGCCAGTGTGTGCTCCGACAGCTTTTGACGCCGGGGGCCTTCCGTTCTGTGTAAACTGGCAACACAGCAAAATATTCCAACAACATCCCTCCAAAGAAGAACGCGGAGAGCCAAGGGGATTGACAGGTCAGCAAACACGTTTATTTTTCTCCCCAACAATGGCGGCGAATGCATTTCGGCTAGTTTTAGCCTTCCTCAGCGCCCAGCATTGCAGCAAATGACGATCCCAAATGTTCCCTCCTGCACCTGTAAATGTCCAGCGCCTGACGCTCCTCCCCCTAATGCAGTCGGCACATCCCGCTGGAGTCCGTTCTAGTTTCTGGACTTCAACTCCCAGAGTGCATGGTTCCTGCTTCCCTGGGTCGATGGCGTGGGGGAGTGGGGCTGACTGTGGGTCTCGCTGGTGGCAGGTAGGTGAGGAGCGGCACAAGCCTTGGCGGGAGAAAAGTTCGACGGTCGCTGTCCTGTGTCCCCTCATGAGCCCAGCACCAGTGTACCAAGGGTAGAACGCCGGGTCCGGGCAGTCAATGCGGACTGAAGTCCCCTTCGAGATAAAATACCTCGTTTGACCCCAGCACTCGTCCAGGTCCTCTGGCAGCTCTCGGAGGCTATCGATCCCTCGATGCAGTTTGTAGCTGCAAGCAGCTAAGTGCCAGTGTGTGCTCCGACAGCTTTTGACGCCGGGGGCCTTCCGTTCTGTGTAAACTGGCAACACAGCAAAATATTCCAACAACATCCCTCCAAAGAAGAACGCGGAGAGCCAAGGGGATTGACAGGTCAGCAAACACGTTTATTTTTCTCCCCAACAATGGCGGCGAATGCATTTCGGCTAGTTTTAGCCTTCCTCAGCGCCCAGCATTGCAGCAAATGACGATCCCAAATGTTCCCTCCTGCACCTGTAAATGTCCAGCGCCTGACGCTCCTCCCCCTAATGCAGTCGGCACATCCCGCTGGAGTCCGTTCTAGTTTCTGGACTTCAACTCCCAGAGTGCATGGTTCCTGCTTCCCTGGGTCGATGGCGTGGGGGAGTGGGGCTGACTGTGGGTCTCGCTGGTGGCAGGTAGGTGAGGAGCGGCACAAGCCTTGGCGGGAGAAAAGTTCGACGGTCGCTGAAAAAAACATAGGTTTCACACATGTTATAGTTAGCTGGACATTCCCCTCATACAAAACCATTGAAATTCCCCAGTTATAGTTAGTTCAGCTAACTATAACTCGCGCACCCGCAATGCACTGCTGATGACGTCACATATTACATCACTCATGACATGGTCAGTGACATCTCAAATGACATCACTGATGACATCATCCGGTGAATGTGTGTCTTTCTGAAAAATAAATATTTTTTATATATGTATATCTAAAGGTCAACGGGATAATAAATTGGTAAATAAGTGTCAAAATAGATGGGTTTTTTTGTAAAATTGATTGTATAACTGACTTATTAATTGTATCTCAGTGAATACATGTATTAACGAGTAATATTTAAATATTTAAATATCTGTATCAGTGTCTCACTTTGTGTATAAGTGGCTGCATGGGTTGGTGAGTAGCTACATGAGTGGTATATGGGTTATTAGTTTGTTTTTTGAGTATCAATATGAGTGTCTGTATCGGTCGGTGGGGGCTATTACTTAGCATATAGATGCATGAATGAGTGACTCACTGTTTGTATGTTTTTTGAAGACAGCATGTGTGCAGGACTGTATGGGTGGATGAGTATGTGTATGGGTGTGTTAATGAGTGAATAACTGTCTTCATAGTGTCTTTATTAGTAAGTACATATGTTTTAAACTAGTATATGTGAGTATTGATGCATATAAGTGAGTATATGTGAGAGTGAGAGATTGGAAGAGTTCCTCTATAAATAAGTATGTGTTTCTAAAAGTGATTGTTTAAGAGAGTAGGTATGTGTACGTTTGGGTAGAAGTAAGTGTAGTGGTGTGTGTATAGCTGTATATGCAAGTAAATGGATGTTTGATAGTTTATTTGCATGTGTGAGTATGCGTGTGAGTAACTCTATGGATGAGTATTGGTGTGTAACAGGATGTATAGGTGTATGAGTACATATGATGATTGAGTACATGTATGAGTGACTACATAGAACTGTTTGTGAATGAGTGGATGTGTATGTAGATTCTGGAATTACTGAATAGGTTGTTGTAACTGGTATTGGTATCGCCATTGTTTTGAAATTTTTAGTTTCTATTTTTTAATGTGTCTATTAAAGGTTATATTATGCTGAGAGGAGGTCTGCCACTCTTTCACAAGGATGATGTCATTTGAGATGTAATCAGTGATGTCATGAGAGATGTCCCTGACCATGTCATGAGTGATGTAATATGTGACATCATTAGCAGTGCATTGCGGGCGCGCGAGTTATAGTTCGCTGAACTAACTATAACAGGGGGAATTTCAATTGTTTTGTATGAGTGAAATTTCCAGCTAACTATAAAATGTGTGAAACCTATGGTTTTTTCAGTGAATTTCTAAGGTTTTTTAATGCTAATTCCTAACTATAATGTGGCTGAAACCTATGTTTTTTTAGTGAATTTCTAAGCTTTTTAAATGATAATTCCTAACTATAACGTGGCTGAAACCTATGGTTTTTTCAGTGATTTTCAAAGGTTTTTGTAAATGATAATTTTTAAATGTATTAATTGTTATTTTTTATACTAATTTACTACATTGTTTTAAAGTATTTATTTTGAGATATTTTATGTTTTAAATTACATTACATATTTTTAATATAAATTGAAAAAAAATGTTTTTAAAAATATTGAAATTGTAATATTTTAATTTTTGTATTTTACATTTTTTTTAATATATATATATTTTATATAGAAGGCAATGATATCCTATGGAAAGAAATTCAAGTTACTGGTAAGTTCAGTTAAATTTACTTTTCAGGAATAGTAGTGAGCTGAAAGATGCAGCACTGAGGTCTCTCCAGATAACAGGTGAGTAAATCGGAATTCATAGTTCGGCTGATTTTTGAGGAATTTTTTTAAGTTCCAAAACTCCACACTTAGAAAAATTTCCAACTGAAACCAGTCAATGTTAGCCTATGAAAGGAAATTCAAGTTACTGTAACTGCGATTAGAATGACTTTTCAGGATCAGTAGTGGGCTGAAAGATGCAGCACTGAGGTATCTCCTGATAACAGGTGAGTAAATCGGAATTCGTAGTTCGGCTTATTTTTGAGGAATTTGTTTAAGTTCCAAAACTCCACACTTAGAAAAATGTCCAAGTGAAACCAGTCAATGTTAGCCTACGGAAGGAAATTCAAGTTACTGTAAGTATGGTTAGAATTACTTTTCAGGATCAGTAGTGGGCTGAAAGATGCAGCACTGAGGTCTCTCCTGATAACAGGTGAGTAAATCAGAATTCGTAGTTCGGCTGATTTTTGAGGAATTTTTTAATGTTCCAAAACTCCACACTTAGAAAAATTTCCAAGTGAAACCAGTCAATGTTAGCCTATGAAAGGAAATTCAAGTTACTGTAACTGCGATCATAATTACTTTTCAGGATCAGTAGTGGGCTGTGTCAGGACCCTAACGCAAGTTGTGGCAACAAATGGCTATAATAGGGAGTCAACAAGGAAAGGCCAGTCAGTAAACTGCGCTTGGACAGAACTAATCCGGAATCGGCATTTCAAGATGGCCGCCGACTCCGGTTTTGAGGTAGCAGTCTAGCATTTTCACCGCAGCTGCAGAAGAATCCAGGTGAAGAGCGAGCGCAATTGCAAATGCGCACTTCACTGAAGATTCCGACGGAAGTAGCAGCATTTTCGTGAGTTTGAGGATTTGTAATTTCTAGATTAGGGAAAGTTTAGCTAAGGGTTAGTATAATTGAAAATTTCACCGCTAAGCATATAAAATTACGAGTCGGAGTATGAGGAGAGATTAGAGTTGCCGAGTCAACTGAGAGAAAGTCCGTAGAATTACCTGAGGCATTTCGGAATCCGAACAGTGACAAGTTGACGAGAAGGCACAGTGTCTTGCTCCATGAGATACACCCACCAGAGGAAAGAAACGATAAGAAACGGAGAAGAAAGAAAAGAGAAAACAAGAGCTAAGTGACATTTGAGATTTTATTTTACTTAATGATACTGAGATAAAACTGTAAGAAAACATATGAGTAAATACTAACCTTTTATGTTGTGGGAGTTCTAAAATGGTATTCCATTAGCCTGCAAGAAAAGAAGAAAAGAAGTTACAGTACAGTCGGAATAGGAGTAAACCATAGAAGATAAGAAAAACGGAATACTAAAAGACAAAAATACGAAGTAAGTCTAATTAGTAATAACAGAAAGAAATAGAGTACCTTAGCCAGAGTAAAGATATAATAAAGACTTTGTGTTACAGATAAGTAAAGCATACAAAACGGAAAGTAATAAAGAAAGGGGCAGAAAAGAAATAGAATAGCGATACACGTCTACTTGAGAAGTAAGTAGACACTTAACTCCAGAACAAGTTAAGAGGATGGTTAAGACTAGAGGTTTGAAATAAAAGGCAATTCTATGTTCCAGATTCAACTATAATTGGGTGCAGATCACAAACACACCCAAAAACAGAAGAGAGGCACAGATCTTGGAAGCTAAGGGTAGGTGAAGATTAACAGAGAAATAGATAGAGAAAAGGATTAGGCATATTGAAGAATAAAAGGAAGTAATGTGTATTATTTCCATAGGTCCCATCAACAAGTAGAAGCCTGCAGTACGGACAAGAATTGCTGGAGCCAGTCCAAGACCAGTCTCTTCTCTTTTATTGTTTTATCCAATTCCCCCTTCTCCCATGTAAATATTCTAGAAGCTCATTATTAATTGACCTCTGGTTATTGCCTAGTGGGATTAGGGACTAAGCATCTCTGTTCCTGTGCAAGCCTGGGGTAAGAGATTTATATATATATAAATCTCTTACCCCAGTCGCCAGTAGGTAGTTATAGTTAGGATTTTTTTCAATGCAAAATCTCAAAATTCTATTTGGAATAGCTTTGGCGCTGGTTGACGAATCTGCCTCAAAATTTCCTCAAATTTGCCTCGTCGAGCTCCGGTCCTTCCTTGAAAGTTTGGGGGGGGTTCGTCAAGCGGGGGCCAAGATAAAAGGGGGGTCCCAAAACGTGTTTTCCCCATGTTAATTTCCGTAGGGCAGTCAAACTCACTTTTAGCCCGAAAGGCTGAATGGATTTCCACCAAACTTGGCAAAATTGTAGGGACTGGTAGCCCGATGTGCCTTTGCTATGTCTCAAGATATGTGCTCCAGTGGATTTTGAGTAATTTAGGTTAAAAAAATATATATATCATTGGCCGCGCCCCGGTACGCGCACCGGGGAGCGCACCGGGCGCGCTATGCGACTTGCGCGTGAAATTTTGATTGCCTGTCGGGTGTCTGTAAACATTCTAATCAGTCTGGAGCGGCCGCAATCTTGTGTCTCGGTAGGATCGAGACACAAGAGGTGGCAAAAACAAAGGGGGAATTGACCATAAGGGGGCAGAGTAGACGCCCCCTGATCCCATAGGTTTGATGTGGGGGCTATAAAAGGGCCCTGCGGGGGGAGCGCCCGGTACGCTCACCAGGGAGCATACCATGGGGACAAAAGAATGACAGACTTTCTAAAAATTGTATGTTTATTAATTGTTCTTTTTGTTGTTTTTTTTTTATTTAAGTACCAACATGTAGGTACCAATGCAGAGTCTAAAATGTAATATACACCGTCTCCTTTGTAGATATCTTGCATGTTGTTACAGAAGTTATTGTGGTATATGGAATTCATACCATAGTCTGTCAGGAAAGCAGAAACAACATGGAGGCAGGAGATGATAAAGAGATGTTAAATACACATTGGAGATAATATAGTGGGAGAAAGGAAGTAACTATGAGCAAAATTAATATGTAACATAAAAAAAGTTGCACAGTATATTACAAGTCTCACTTTATATTATACTTATTTTGGTACTATTTCATAATTTACATATAAAAAAGAATAATGTCTCAAACAATTTTTAATTTTTAAATAAAAATGTATTGCTGTGATTTTTCAAAATCTAAAAGAATTTCCAACATTAATTCGTCAGGTATGTCCTCATTTGGTTCCATGTTTCAATTTCTTCTACACAATTAAGTAAGTCTTGGTCCAGAGACTGATCCAAAAAGTCTAATTCATCAATGTCTTCCTTAGGATTGTTTTCCAAATCAATTTCAAATGAAATATTAATTTTATTTTGTTCTCCTTCCATTTTCTTGCTGTAAATTGCATAAAAAATAAATATATCAGTAGAGATAGGGCACTGTTGGGTTTAAGTTCGGACAGGTACATGTGAGTTTTTAACAGTGAAGTTATCTTTGGGCAGTGTATGGTATGAGGTAGGAAGTAGAAATATAAAAAAGTGTATGTGTAGAAGCCTAATATAATTCATAATTATACCAGAGAAGCCTAATTCAATCTATAACTATAACAGAGAAGCCTATCTCAATCTGTAATTATAACAGAGGGACAGTAAATAACTGTCATTAAACGTTTTTACAAATGAACCTAAAGTGCCCCTTCACAAATGTATAACTTACCTTATAGAAAGGTGATGAAGATAAATGAGTAAATCTTTTAAAGATGTATCTCAGGTAGTTGTAGTCAAAATGGCCGTGTGTCCCTCTCATTTTTCATTTATATTCATGTACATAACCAATCAAATGTTAGGGAAAAAAAGTAGGAAATGAAAGTAACATTTTAATTGGTTGTAAATTCCAACACTTTTATATGTGTTTTTCTCATGTAATTTACCTCAGGATATTTAGACAGGGCTACAGCCCAAATGGCTGAATGGAATACTATCAAATGTGGGATAATGGTAGGGAGTGGTATATAGTAGGGTCTATGCTATATTTGGTGAAAGTCTGTCCAGTAGTTTTTATGTAATTTCGTTTCCCACATTTTTTGGAGGAGCGCTCACCAGTGCGCGCCCCGGTACGCGTACCGGGAGCGCTACGGGACTCCGCCATTTTGTGTTTTGGTCGAATTGAGACACAAGATGGAGGACAAACAACGTTGGGAATGGGTAAAAAGGAGCACAGTAGACACCCCTTGACCCTCTAGGTTTGCTGAGGGGAGTTTCGAAGGGGCATATATGCCAAAAAAAAAAAAAATGTGCGGTGGGAGCGCCCGGAACTCGCACCGGGGAGCGTACCGGGGAGCGTACTCTGGTGAAAAATAGTGAAAAAAGTTAGAGAAAGATAATCATTTTGAGTGATCAGAGGCAGGGTAGCTCTGAAAAGAGCTTTTGGGTTCTGTGGCTGTAGGTTCCAATGCACAGTCTTAAATTCAGGAGGAATATTCTATTCCCCTCATCTGAGAAGTGCACACCATCTCCTCTGTAGATATCTTGCATGTTGAAACGCAAGTTATTGTTGTATATTGAACCCATTCCATAGTCTCTCATGTAAGCAGAAACAGATTTATTCACATGTTTCCGTGCTTTCTCAAATTGTGGACAAAATTGGTTGGACCAGTTCCATTTCTATCTTTGACATATATTGGAATATACCAAGGCAGTTTGTGGAAAAAGTGTCATCAGTTGATCAAAGGTGTCCTTTAAAAGCATTTCCAGACCTATCCCAGTCAAAGTGCCCAAGTCATTTCCTCCACAGTGCACTATTAAGAGGTCATGGTTTGGCAGATGCAAAAAGGTTTTCACCAATGGTATCAATTGGTGACATCTCAATCCTCTCTGGCCAATCCATTTGATTTCCACATTTGGTAAATCAAGGTTGTGAAAATTTCAGCTAGCTGCATACCTTTGAGTCCAGTGGATGTAGCTATGTCCAATAATCCACACAGAATACATGATGAGAGAAGGTTCTGGTGCAGTCAGATGAAGTTTGGGAATGAAATGGCAGTTCGAACATTAGGAGTTTACAAAAAAATAATTGTGGAGTTTCACTGCTCTTGAATCACAAGCAATGATTGGTGGATTCAGATAGTTGAAAACTAAAGGTTAGGGTGCATGGTTGTGTTTTGTAAAAGAAGCAATTTCGAATGGTTAAGAAAAAGTAATTTAAAGAAACATTTCATCGATAAGCTGGTGTATTGAGAGGTCAAACATCCTTGCTTAGTTAATTTGCAACATTGTAGAATAAACTTTTGAGCCTGAGAGTTCAGTAAGGAGGAAGTTGCTATGGTAACAGATAGAAAGGGCTGAGGGGGAAGGGTGTTGGTTTGAAAATAGTGAGGGAAGAGTTTTGATTGGTTGAAATGAGGCATATCTGTGTAGAATTAAAGGTTTTCTGTGCCAGTCATGGTTGCAATGTGTGGAGTGCATACCTTTTGCTCTGCAAAAGAAAAATTGGTGGGTGTGTCTGACATTGTTCTCTATCTCCCAAATCATTTGTAAAGGTAAGAAATGATTCATTTAATTTAGATAGAGACTTGTATGCTCTATGGAGAAGATTTGGAAGCAGATTGTTTTTTTTAATGTTGTTTTGTGTCATGTTTTTTGATAATGCTTGGTAAATATGTTTTCCAGCATAGGGGAATTGCATTATGTAAAATTGAGAAGTTTCTCTAGTGACATGGAATGCTTGTATATAGGACCTGTGCTGTGTTTCTAAAATGTTATTTAAAAAACTATTTTGGTGTAAATAAATGCCTTTTATATTTTTGAGAAGGAATTATTAGTGTTTGCCTCATTAAATAAATATATTTGAACCTTTTACAATGATGTCACCTGCTTTACCTCAGATTAGGATGCAGATTGAGTTTTTTTCTGGTTGGTTTGTGTCATGTTTTTTGATAATGCTTGGTAAATATGTTTTCCAGCATAGGGGAATTGCATTATGTAAAATTGAGAAGTTTCTCTAGTGACATGGAATGCTTGTATATAGGACATGTGCTGTGTTTCTAAAATGTTATTTAAAAAACGATTTTGGTGTAAATAAATGCCTTTTATATTTTTGAGAAGGAATTATTAGTGTTTGCCTCATTAAATAAATATATTTGAAACTTTTACAATGATGTCAACTGCTTTACCTCAGATTAGGATGCAGATTGAGTTTCTTTCTGGTTGGTTTGTGTCATGTTTTTGGATAATGCTTGGTAAATAGGTTTTGCAGCATAGGGGAATTGCATTATGTTAAATTGAGAAGTTTCTCTAGTGACACGGAATGCTTGTACATAGAACCTGTGCTGTATTTCTAAAATGTTATTTAAAAAACGATTTTAGGGGCAAATCAATGGTATTTACATTTGGCCTTATTTATGATTGCCTTGTGCCGCCGGTGCGTCACTTTTAACATGGGAAAAAGTGACGCACCGGTGGCGCAAGGCCTTCATAAATAAGGCCCTGAGTTTCTTTGCTGTTGGTTTCTGTTTTGCTTTTTAATAATGCTTGCTATCAACATTTGCAAGATAGAGGATTTGTATTTTGAGAAACCGTGAGGTTTCAGTAGTGAAATTGAATGCTTGTACATAGGACCTGCGCTGTGTTTCTAAAATGTTATTCAAAAAACGGTTTTAGGGGCATATTAATGGTATTTACATTTGGGTCTTATTTATGATTGCCTTGTGCCGCTGGTGCGTCACTTTTAACATGGGAAAAAAGTGACGCACCGGTGGCGCATGGCCTTCATAAATAAGGCCCTGAGTTTCTTTGCTGTTGGTTTATGTCTTGCTTTTTGATAATGCTTGCTATCAACATTTGAGAGATAGAGGATTTGTATTTTGTGAAACAGTGAGGTTTCAGTAGTGAAATTGAATGCTTGTATATAGGACCTGCGCTGTGTTTCTAAAATGTTATTCAAAAACGATTTTGGGGATAATCAATGGTATTTACATTTGGGCCTTATTTATGATTGCCTTGTGCCGCCGGTGCGTCACTTTTAACATGGGAAAAAAGTGACACACCGGTGGCGCAACGCCTTCATAAATAAGGTCCTGAGTTTCTTCGCTGTTGGTTTGTGTCTTGCTTTTTGATAATGCTTGCTATCAAGATTTGCAAGATGGAGGATTTTTGAAACACAGCACAGGTCCTATGTACAAGCATTCCAGGTCACTCGTGAAACTTCTCAATTTCACATAAGACAGTTCCTCTATGCTGCAAAATCTTTTTACCAATCATTATCAAAAAACATGACACAAACCAACAAGAAAGAAGCTCAATCTGTTTCCTAATCTGAGGTAATGCAGATGACATCATTGTAAAAGGTTCAAATATGTTTATTTAATGAGGAAGACACTATTAATTCCTTATCAAAAATATAAAAGCCATTCAATTACCCCAAAGTCGATTTCAAAATTACATCGTAGAAACTCAGCACAGGTCCTATGTACAAGCATTCAATTTCACTACTGAAACTTCACTATTTCACAAAAGACAATTTCTCTATGCAGCAAAATGTTTTAACCAAGCATTATCCAAAAATATGAGTAATCTGAGGAAACATAGATGACATGATTGTGAAATCTGCTAATATATTTTTTGAATCATGCAGATACTATCTAATCAACCTTTTTCTTTGAAATATTCTAGCCTTGAGTTACTCCATATTACACCTTTTGTCTGTTTTATACCGTCTCTCTTTCTCTTTCTGACTTTTTTTCTCTCTTCCTGTTACAACCTCTGTCTGACCTACTTCTTGTAACATCCTGTCTCTGATTTACTTCCTCTTACACCCTCTCTCAAACTTACTCTCTGTTTTTTCCTTTACAGGCTCTCTCTGTTTTAGTCTCTCTTACAACCTTTTCTCTTCTAACACCCTCTCTCTGTGTTAGGTCCTGTTACACCCTCTCTCTGTTTTATACCCTGTTACATCCTTTTTCTGACTTACTCTCTTTTTTTGACTTACTCCCTCTCCCTATTACATCCTGTTTCTGTCTTTCAACATATTATACACTCTCTTTGTCTTAGTCCTCTTGTATGTTTTACTCCCTCAACCTGTTTCTTTGTCTGAGTCTCTCTGTGTTTTTGTGTTACTTCCTCTAGCTGTTTTTCTTTGTCTTACTCCTAGTTATATAGTTGCTGTGGTATAAACTTAGATATGTTGCAAATTAGTGTTTATATTGTTTGCTTATTGTCATTGCTTTGTTGTTTGCTAATAGTGGTCTATAATGTGTTATTTTTTTCTTTACCACAGATTGAAATCAACATTTCAATAGTAAGCAAAAATGCCGTCAAGGCAAAGGAGAAGAAAAAATACCATACGGAAAACAAAAAAATCAGCAACGGAATTAAAGGAATCCTCTACAACAAGTACTTCAAAAAACACCAAAAAAGCTCCTGGTAAGACAACTAAGTCTTTTTTTCGCAACATATGTAGAACAAAAACAAATGTTAACGGTAATGTGAAGCTCCAGAAGGAGAGAGCAAATTTGAAAAGGAAGGAGAGGCCCTCAAAAAATGTCTCTACTGGAGCAGGAGAGAAGAGTATGGATAGCAATAGAGGCAAAATCAAATTAGGGACATTTGTAGATGAATGTTTCGCAATAGGGTAGTTTTAAATTTGCTAAAAAATGAAAAGAAAGGTAAACAGAGAGCTGCTTTTTACAAGAAAAAGAAAAGTGTAGAGAAGAGTGTTGATCAGGCTTTTGAAGTTAAGAAAAAATTATTTATTTTAGTAATCAATAGAATTAGGATACTTAACAAGGCAATTGATGTTTTCAAATCGAACAGTAGATGGAAAAGAATAATTAATCGGACTAATTTTTGTGAAGTATTTTCTGTAGAATGGATGCATAGTTAAAGTTCTGAGCCATTTTTTAATGAGGCGAGTTACTTTCAGGAAAATGATTTGGTGCATGCAGTTGACACCAGTGGTCGAGCATATGAGGTGAAAGATGGTTGTCTGATGGAAAAAGAGAAACTTGTGTCTAGAGATGCAGAAGAAGTGTTAGCTGATGAAGTTAAAGATATGTTTTTATATATCTAAATAAAGATGTTATAATTCAAAGTGTTAGCTGATGAAGTTTTAGGGAGACGTACTAAGGGTCCAGTGTACACATGGAAGTGCAGTAGTATTTGTAGTGTGCGACAGGATTCAATCGATTTGCTTAAAAAAAAAATACGTACATATAGTAAGAAAAGTATAAAACAGAAAGTGAAGATCTTGCAAGAGTTAGATCCTTGCAGAGTGAGAGAAAACACAGGTTTGCATGGGCATTCACTGGCTTGTCTTTCTAGAAAAGTATGTCAGAGTGTTTTTCATCATTTTAGGATGTTAGCAGTGCATCATAATAAGGTGAGGAAATTAGTGAGAAGGTTGTATTATGTAAAAAGTCCAGCACTTAAGCTTAAACAGTTAAACAGTGCTCTTTTGCATGGATCTGAAGTAGATGTGAAGACTATTTGTGAAGAAATTGAGTTTTGTTATTTTGGGAACAAAGAGGACAGTGTAGAAATGGATATAGTAATGGATGGTAATGTGGAAGACAATGTACAGATTTCAAGTATAGAAAAGTTTGACGAGGAAATTACCAAGTTTAAGGTGAAATCAAGTGAAAGGCCTAATTTAACTTGTGTGTGTTGTCGAGGGACTCATTATAAGATTCAGACTAGGTTAGTTGATTTATATGCAAAATGTGAATTGGAAAATAATAGTGAATGGAAGGATTTTGTAAGTTATTTGTTGGTGGAGAATTCTTTTGATTTGAGTTTTGATCAGCGTATTTGTAATTATTGTTTGAAAAAATTAAATGAAAATAGAAAGCCTGCAAGAGCTGTTCATAATAATCTTCAGTTGATAGATATTCCTTCTGAATTGATGGATTTAAATACTTATGAATCAATTTTGATTCAATGTATCCATCCTTTTCAAGCTATTGTTCGCATGGAGCCTAAGATAGGGAAATTACCTCCTACAGATTTACAAAGAGGATTAAAGGGAAGAGTTGTTTATTTACCTCTAGATGTCATGAAAAATATTGATACGATTGGTGTAGAAAGAGTAGAAGAGGATCCTCTGGTTATTTTAGTTAATGGGGTTCCGACAAAGAGTAAGAAAATCTGGCAAGATTTAGTGGATGTTAGGAAAGTCAAAAAAGCAACGTTGTATTTGGTCAAAAACGATGAGTACTATAAAGATGTAAGTGTTGGAGCAGAGGAAACAGTTACAGAAGAAGACAGTGATTGTTCAGTTGGCCAAATTGAAAAAGTTGATGTGTCTAGAAGTGAAGAAATATATGAACATTATACTGTTCATCCTTTGCATTCCAAAGAAGTAATGGGGAATGCAATCTACTTGTTTCAAATGAAAGCAGCAAAAGGAAGTCCTATTAGTGTATGGGAAGAAAGTTTGAAAGCTCGTTGTTTTCCACAGTTATTTCCAACAGGTCGAGGTGGACGATATGACGATTGACCAGTTCAAATTCCTGCAGCTGAATACCGGACTTTAAGATTATATGCTGAAGATCCAAGGTTTTGTCATTGCATTCCGTATTTGTTTCATCTACTGTATGAAAGTGATTTGTCTGGGCTTTCTTATGCAGTTAATCATATACTGAAAAGTGGAGCTCATCTGCAAAATGTTTCGGCGAGGGACTTTATGGAGAAAGTCAATCTGCAAGACAGTATTTTGGAATCTCAGCTAATCAATCTCTTGGCATGTCAGCGTGGAACAAACGAGTATTGGTTCCGTCGTCATGGGGAATTGAAATGTATGCTAAGAAACTAAGGAACTCTTACATGGTTCCTCACTCTTAGCTGTGCTTAGTATGCATGGGACGACTTACTTCAATTTCTACGAGAGGCAAATGGAAACAAACAAAATATAGAATTGAAAACACCTGGAGAACTGTGTTCTTTGGATCCAGTGAATGTTTGCAGATATTTTAATCATAGATTTGAAGCTATGATGTCTTTTATTACCAACAAAAAAATCCTCCCCTTGGAGAGGTTTTGGATTTCTTTTGGGGGAAGAAATATCAAGCGAGAGGTGCTCCTCATATACATATGTGATTATGGATTAAAGATGCACCAAAATTTGGAACTGATTCGGATGACACAGTGATGAGTTTCATTGAAGAATATTCAACATGTGCTGTTCCAAAAACTACTGAAGAAAACAGTTTAAGGCAACAAGTTTTACGTTTTCAATCTCATCGTTGTGGAAAGTACTGTCGTCGAAAATTTAAAAACAAGGAGAAATTATACACGAAATGTCGTTTTGCTTTTCCACGACCAGTGATTTCTAAAGGAAGAGTAAATAATTTGATGTCTTCTCTGCGACATACTGTGACAAGGAAATCACTAAAAAATACATACAATTTAAAAAGAAACGAAGAGTCCAAGTATATCAACAACTACAACCTAGTGCTTTTATCCATGTGGAATGCTAACATTGATATTCAGTTCGTTGCTGACAACTCTATTGCTGTGGCTCGATATGTGACATCTTACATCACAAAAAAAGAAAAGACTGAACTGAAGGAAATGTGGGAAGACATTTCACATGAAAAGAGTATAAGTAAAAAATTATACAGTTTCAGTCTGAAGATGTTGTCGCATCGAGAAATTGGAGCATATGAATGTTCTGATCGGTTATCATCAGCAAGTCTCTATGCCAAATCAAGAACAATCATTTGGGTGTGTCTAGGTCTTGCTGCAACACGAAACCGAGTTTTGAAATCTGTACAAGAAATTGAATATTTGGCGGAGAAAGAACCAAATAGTACAGATATTTTGAAGACAAACATGTTGGATACATACTATCCAAATAGAAGTACTCACCTTGGGAACACTTGTTTGTATGAAGTTCTGCAAAACTACTTATAAGAGGAACATCACAGAAGATATCAATAATGGAAAATATGCTGTCATTGGGTGTCTAGTGAAGCAGAAAAAAGGCCATTTGATTAATCATCGAAAATTGAGTTGCGAAGCTCCAGACAAAAGAGAATTTCACTATTTAGCTCTTTTGCAAATCTTTAAGCCATGGCGTACAGAAGAGGAACTACTTGGAGATTTTCTCTGTTATAAACACTCTTTTATTGCAACCAAGGATACCATAGAATGTCCGGTTTTTCAAATTATCTGCAAATGTTGAACGAAGAAATAGAGCAAGAAACCACAATTGCTGAAGAGATTGCTAGAGACAGTTCTCAAGACAGTGAGAGTTGTACTTCATTGAGTCAGGATCCACTAGGAGGACCAATTATCCAAAATGAAGCTGCAACTGCCATGTATGAGGTGGAAAGAGCTATGGAACAAGCTCAAGAGGATGTAGTTAACTTAAAAGATTTGGTAAAGCAACTAAACGTTGAGCAGAAAAAGATATATGACGAAGTCACAGAACAGATTGAACATGGATTCAGACATGAGAAAAAAGTGTGCTCATGTACATCATTTAAGCCTGTCCGTCTGTACGTAAGTGGAGAAGCGGGAACAGGAAAAAGTTTTCTGATTAAAGCCATTTGCAACTTATTTGCAGAAAAGGACTGAATCACCGCTGTCTTGTGTTGTAACCGCTCCAACTGGACTGGCAGCACATAACATTAAAGGGATTACTCTACATCGTTTACTGATGCTGCCAGTTGAGCATGATAATAAATTGCATTACAACAAGCTATCTGGAGATGCATGTTCTGAAGTTTCCAGAGTCCTGAAGAAAATGAAACTTCTTATCATTGATGAAGTAAGCATGGTCTCAAATCTAATGCTTGCTTTTGTGCATTTGAGAATGCAAGAAATTCTTAGAACAGAGTATGATGTGTTATTTGGAGGAAAGCAAATTATTGTTTTTGGAGATCTACTGCAGTTGACTCCAGTAAAAGGACAACCAGTGTCTAAAATGCTCACGCATGAAGATACCAGGAAGTCCCTTGGAAGCATTGGAAACGTTAATATATGGTTAAATTTTAAATATGCTGAACTGCTTCAAAATATGCGACAGGCAAAGGATGAAGATTATAAAAATATTCTACAAGATGTAAGAATCAGAAAAGTAAGTGAGCTTGGGAACGAAGCTTTACATGCTCGATTAATTTCAAATTTATATCCAAATGAAAACATTCTTCCAGAGAATATTTTTTAAAAAATTACTGAGAAGAAATCTGGGATATGTTTGATGCCAACTCTGCAAGAATGTTCCATCTTCAACAACAAAATGTTAAACTTAGAAAATGAAGAGATTGTGAAACTGGAAGCAATAGATAAAATAGAGCATATGGGTGCAACAATTGTTTTGTCAGAAAATGTGAAAACAAAATTGGATTCATTAGAGAAAAGTATATCTAAAACAGCTGGTTTTGAAAAGACTCTGAATGTGTGTTTAAATTGTCGTAACATTTTGAGAAGGAATTTCAATGTTGAAAGAGGTCTGGTAAATGGAGCAATGGGTTATGTTGTTGATTTTGTGAATTATAGAAATAGAGATGGAATTGAATTTTTAAAAATAAAATTTGATGGCATTGAGCAAGTACAACAAATCAGTCGTTGTTCTGCTAGATATTTGCTTGTAAAAGACTTATATGTTTGCCGAAAACAGTTTCCTGTTTGTTTGGCATATGCGGTGACAATTCATAAATCTCAAGGTTTAAGTGCAGATAGTGCTTTGGTGAACATTGGAAGATCTGTGTTTAAAGAGGGTATGGCATATGTGGCATTATCTCGAGTCAGAACTTTATCAGGATTGCACTTGATTGAGTGTGATGAGACCAAGATTTGTGCAGATCTAGATTGTGTTAAAGAATACAATAGGTTAAGAAGAGAGTATACTCCACATTTGCCTCAATATCCTCTGTTAGAAAAACGTGTGGTAGGCCGAAAAAGAAGAAATGAGAATAATTGCAGTGAGGTAGTAGCAAAAAGACAAAAAGTAGATGAAAATGTAATTCAAAACAGAAAGAAAAAGGATTCTGATAAAAATGTTGTTGGATTTCAGTTTGAAAACAGTTCTGGTGGCAACTGCTATGCTAATGTAGTGGTTAATGTTGTTTTTTTTCTTCAAACTTTACAAGAACAGATTGTTGAAAATCGGGATCAAAGCTTGTGTGGTTTATTGAATTCTGTGTTTGAGAAATGTAGCAGTGATAGAGCAAAAATAGAAAGTGTGACAGAAATTCGAAATATTTTAGACATGTGTTCTGGTCAAGATAAATTTTCACAGAACATTCAGCAGGATTGTCAGGAATTTTTAATGCATATGTTTGGTGTTTTGAAAGATGAAAGTGTAGATGTAGAAAATCTTTTTAGCCTTTCTTATCAATGGCAGCATGACTGCCACAATTGTAGTTTATCAAGTACTACTAGAATATACACTGAAAGATTTATATATTTGACTTTACCAGACTGTAAATCAGTGTCATTTAATAATCTAGTTAAAGCAGCTGATCATAATATTGTTTGTACTCAATGTAAGTGTCCAATGCTGTCCACATTATTTATACAAACTTATGGTCAGTATGTCATTTTAGTTTTCCAACGATGTAGACCTGATGGAACTAAATTGACAACTTATATCAAAAATGTTGTGGCTTCTCAGTTATCAATTTCAGGAAGAACCTTTACAATTGTAGCTATTATTTATCATGACGGTCCTTCAACAACATCAGGACATTATACATGCTACTTAAAATGTCAAAAAGGTTGGAGTTACTGCAATGATTCTCATTTGACTTATAAACAACGTTTGCCTTTTGACTTAAAAAATTCTTACCTAGTGTTTTTAAAAACAAAGTTTTAGTAAAGGTATTTGGCCTTTGAAGACGGGAGCAGTTAATAAAAGTTAGTTAGTTAGTTAGTCTAATGTTTAAAATTATTTATCTCATATAGGTACTGTAAGCGGATCTCATAGTAAGTGATATCAGTTTTATAGGAAATGTTGAACATGAGTGATCAAAAAAGAGAATGTGAATTTTTAAACATTGTGAAAATGTCATATGAGCTTTTCTTTGAAAACTTCGGGTAAATGGTAATTTCAGAGTTTAATTAGAGAAAATTCAAAATGCACTCACATATCTGACACTATTTGGCCGTAAGGAAAGTTCAAGGTATGAGTAATAAGTCATAACTTAACACAAGGAGGAAAATGAAAACATTGAGAATTATTTCAGATGTTCTTAGATCTTTTTTCATAGGAAGTCGATGAAATGGAAGTTTTAGAGAACAGCAGAGTATTTTCCTACCAAAAGGACCTTCACTATCTACTATTTGGCCTCAAGGAAAAGTAAGTGAATCAAAGATTAGTGTACATATATGTTTGTAAGTTTATGTTTTTTTTTAAACACAATCTTTTAGATTGTGTTTTTTTTCCCGCTGTTATATGATGAAGAGTTTGAACTCAATGTTTTAAGTGAAATTCAATATATTCTGAGAACAGCAAAAAAAACTATGTAACATGATGTATAAGTTATTCTATAGTTTGCATTGTGTAATTTATATTGTATTCTCATTGTCTCACACTCATTTTCCTTTTTCCACCCTTTTTCAGCTCTCTTTACTCACTTACACTGCCTTTCTTTCACTTTGTTTCATCGCTGTTCCTTTACTCCACTTCTTTCACAACTCCTCAATCCAATTTCAACTGTGTGTATTTCTCCTCACCCTTGCACCACTTTTCAGCTTTCTCACATTCTCTCAGTACCACTGCTTTAGTTCTCTTCCCCTCTCTTTCCTTCTTTTGCTCCTTTACTCCTTTTCCTTTCTTCACTCATTGTATTGCAGTTCACTCAGTCCTTTCCTTTGTCTTTCTGTGTACTTACTTCCTCACTCCTTTTTCCTCTATCGTTCTATATTAACCTCATTCCTTTCATCCCTTCAGTCTGTGACTCCCCTTCACTCACTCTCAGTCATCTTCCATTCCTCTTTCTTATTAATGGATTCTCATTTAGACTCCTTTCCCTTTCACTCATTTTCCTTTTACTTACTTCTCTTTCCTGATTTCGTTTTGGTATCTCACATTCTTTTAGTATCTTACTTACCTTCAGTAATCTGTTCTCCTTCTATTTCTTTTTCCCTCTTTTTTGTCTTTCTACATTACTTTATTTCTGTATCCTTCACTCTTGCTTTATTTCTTACTACACTTTTTTTGATTTTTTACCTCTTGACCTGTGTCTTCTAATTTAAAATATATATTTTACTAATTATAACTTTTTTTTCTTTTGTCTTTCACAGATATAAAGTGTAGTTTTAACATGCAATTAAGTTGTCATTAATTATATGGTGTGACTAAAAAATGTAGTTTGCCATCACCCTTTGCTTTAACCTCACTACTTTTCTCCCACCCTACCTCACCCCTGTTTCCTTACTCTGCTTCCCTCACTTATTCTTATCCTCCATGTTTATTTCCCTTTTCCTTACTTTCCTACCACACTCAACTTCTTTTAGTCTTCCTGATCACCCACACTCCCTCACTTTCCTTTCTTTTCTGGTTCACTCAGTCCCTTTCTATTACTCCTTCCTTTACTCTCTCTGTTCCTTCTCTCTGTCACTCCCTATGTCTTACCCTTATTCACTTTTATCCACCCTCTTTCACCTCTCTTTACTTACACTCACTGCTCTTTTCTTTCCCTCCGTCACCGCTGTTCCTTTTCTCTGGTTCCGTCACTACCCGTCATTCCCCATCCTTTACTTTCCTTCTTTTTACTTTAATCACCCATTCACATTCTCCCAGAACCTCTGCTTTAGTCTTCTTCCTCTTTCTTCTCTTCTTTTGGTCCCTTATTCATTTTCCTTTTCTTAGTTACTTCCACTTATACCTTTTCTCTGTTTTACTATCTATTACACAGTCCCTCTCTGTTCTTCCCTCTAGCTCTCTTCCTCTTTACACCACTGTCTCTGTCCCCTTTGCTCATGCTCACTCCTTCATTATTTTTTTTCTTTTTTTTTTGGTACGCTCTCAGGACGCGCCCCGGTACGCGCACCGGGGCGCGCACCGGGGCGCGCACCGGGAGCGCTCCAGGGTGAAACATTTAAAAAAAAATGAATATACTTTAAAAAAGGTATTATATTAATATACATATATATTCACTGAAAAAACCATAGGTTTCACACCAGTTATAGTTAGGGATTAGCATTTAAAAAACCTATGAAATTCACTGAAAAAACCATAGGTTTCGCACCAGTTATAGTTAGGAATTAGCATTTAAAAACCTATTACATTCACTGAAAAAACCATAGGTTTCACACCAGGTATAGTTAGCTGGAAAATTTACTGACATAAAACCATTGAAATTCCACGTTGTAGTTAGTTGGACTCACTATAACTTGCGCGTGTAATGCACTGCTGATGACTTCACATATTACATCACTCATGACATGGTCAGTGACATCACTCATGACATCACTGATGACACCATCCTTGTGACAGAGTGACAACCCTCCTTTCAAACACATATTCAAAAATAGAAACTAACATTTTCAAAAAAGTGGAGATACCCATACCAGTTACAACAACCAATTCAGTAATTCCACCATTTATATACACATCCACTAATTCACCAACAGTTCTATATAGTCACTCATACATATACTCACTCATCATATGTAGTGATACACCTATACATCCTGTAACACGTCAACAGTCTTCCAAAAGTTGCTCACACACAAACTCAAACATGCAAATAAACTATTGAACATCCATTTATTTGCATATACAGCTATACACACACTACCACCTTACTTCTAAGGAAACTTACACATACTTACTCTCTTAAACAATCACTTATAGAAACACAAACTTATTTAAACAAGAACTCTTTCAATCTCTCACTCTCACATCTACTCACTTATATACATCAATACTCACATATACTAGATTAAAACGTATGTAGTTACTGATAAAGACACTAGTGAGACAGTCATTCACTCACTAACACACACATATACACACTCATCCATCCATACAGTCTTGCACATATGCCGTCTTCCAAACACATACAAACAGTGAGTCAGTCATTGATGCATCTATGTACTAAGTAATACCCACACCAAACGATACAGACACTCATACTGATACTAAAAAAAACATCTAATAACCCATATACACACACATGTAGCTACTCACCAACCCATGCAGCCACTTATACACAAAGTGAAACACTGATACAAACATTTAAATATTTAAACAATATTCGCTAATATATGTATTCACTAAAAATACACTTAATAAGCCAGTTAACCAATCAATTTTTTTTTAAAACATCCATTAAGACACTTATTTAAACATTTATTCTTCCATTGACCTTTACATATACATATATAAAACATATTTATTTTTCAGAAAGGCACACATTCACTGGATGGTGTCATCAGTGATGTCACGAGTGATGTCACTGACCATGTCATGAGTGATGTAATATGTGACGTCATCAGCAGTGCATTACACGCGCAAGGTATAGTGAGTCCAACTCACTATAACGTGGAATTTCAATGGTTTTATGTCAGTAAAATTTCCAGCTAACTATAACTGGTGTGAAATCTATGGTTTTTTCAGTGACTTTAATAGGTTTTTTAAATGCTAATGACTATATAGAACTATTGGTGAATGAGTGGATGTGTATATAGATGGTGGAATTACTGAATTGTTTCTATATAGTCACTCATACATATACTCACTCATCATATGTAGTGATATACCTATACATCCTGTTACACACCGACAGTCATCCAAAAGTTACTCACACACATACTCACACATGCAAATAAACTATTGAACATCCATTTATTTGCATATAGAACTATACACACACTACCACTTTACTTCTATGGAAATTTAAACATACTTACTCTCTTAAACAATCACTTATAGAAACACATACTTATTTAAACAGGAACTCTTACAATCTCTCGCTCTGACATATACTCACTTATATACATCAATACTCACATATACTAGATTAAAACATATATAGTTACTGATAAAGACACTAGTGAGACAGTCATTCACTCACTAACACACACATATACACATTCCTCCACCCATACAGTCCTGCACATATGCTGTCTTCAAAACACATACAAATAGTGAGTCAGTCACCAACCTATGCAGCCACTTATACACAAAGTGAAACACTGATACATATATTTCAATATTTAAAAGTTACTCGCTAATATATGTATTCACTAAGATACACTTAATAAGGCAGTTAACAAATCATTTTTTTAGAAAAAAAACATCCATTTAGACACTTACTTAAACATTTATTCTTCCATCGACCTTTTTCATATACATATAGAAAACATATTTATTATTCAGAAAGACACACATTCCCTGGATGGTGTCATCAGTGATGTCATGAGTGATGTCACTGACCATGTCATGAGTGATGTAATATGTGACGTCATCAGCAGTGCATTGCAGGCGCGCAAGTTATAGTGAGTCCAACTAACTATAACGTGGAATTTCAATGGTTTTATGTCAGTAAAATTTCCAGCTAACTATAACTGGTGTGAAACCTATGGTTTTTTCAGTGAATATATATATGTATATATATATATTGTTATTAGTTCTGACAGGCTAAAAGATGCAGCAGTGAGGTCTCTCCTGATAACGGGTGAGTAAATCGGAATTCGTAGTACAGCTGATTTTTAAGGAATTTTTTTAAGTTCCAAAACTTCACACTTAGAAAAATGTCCAAGTGAAACCAGTCAATGTTAGCCTATAGAAGGAAATTCAAGTTACTGTAAAGTATGGTTAGAATTACTTTTCAGGATCAGTAGTGGGCTGAAAGATGCAGCACTGAGGTCTCTCCTGATAACAAGTGAGTAAATTGGAATTTGTAGTCCGGCTGATTTTTGAGGAATTTTTTTTAGTTCCAAAACTCCACACTTGGAAGAATTTCCAAGTGAAACCAGTCAATGTTAGCCTATGGAAGGAAATTCAAGTTACTGTAACTACGATTAGAATTACTTTTCAGGATCAGTAGTGGGCTGAAATATGCAGCACTGAGGTCTCTCCAGATAACAGGTGAGTAAATCAGAATTCGTAGTTCAGCTGATTCTAGAGGAATTTTTTAAAGTTCCAAAACTCCACACTTAGAAAAATTCCAAGTGAAACCAGTCAATGTTAGCCTATGGAAGGAAATTCAAATTACTGTAAGTATGGTTAGAATTACTTTTCAGGATCAGTAGTGGGCTGAAAGATGCAGCACTGAGGTCAATCCTGATAACAGGTGAGTGAATCGGAATTCGTAGTTAGGCTGATTTTAGTGGAATATTTCGCTCAATAGTGAAGGAAGGGGGCGGGGCCTAAGGTGACATGTGTGCAAACACGCCCTGTGGCGCGTTTTAGTTTGGGGAATTAATTCCTCTTCAATCCTGAGGTCCCCTGTGAACCAACTAGCCCACCCGGTACCTCCAGTATGCGCCAGGGAGCTGCGTTGCAGAGAGGTGTTCAAAGGGCACGTCCCCTTTTTACAACACTCTGCAACGCAGCCCGTGGCGCTTACTGGAGGTACCTGTTGGACTAGTTGGACCCTAGGGGACCTCTGGATTGAAGAGGAATTAATTCCCCAACTTAAAACGCGCCACAGGGCATGGTTGCACACATATCACCTCAAGCCCCATCCCCTACCTTCACCACTGTGCAAACACACCCGTAGCACATTCTAAATTGGGGGATTAAGTCCCCTTGCAGACTGGGGGTCCATGGGGGCCAACTAGCCCACCAGGAACCTCCAGTATGCGCCAAGGGGGCTGGTTGCAGAGAGGTGTAAAAAGGGGCGTGGCCTAATTACACCTCTCTGCAACCCAGCCCCCTGGCGCGTTTACAGAGGGGGAACTAATTCCCCTTGCATACTGGGGGTCCCTGAGTGCCAACTAGCCCACCAGGAACCTCCAGTATGCGCCAGGGAGCTGCGTTGCAGAGAGGTGTAATGAGGCCATGCCCTTTTTACACCTCTCTGCAACGCAGCCCCCTGGCACGTTTGCACAGGGGGAACTAATTCCCTTTGCATACTGGGGGTCCCTGGGGGCCAACTAGCCCACCAGGAACCTCCAGTATGCGCCAGGGGGCTGCATTGCAGAGAGGTGTAATGAGGCCATGCCCTTTTTACACCTCTCTGCAACGCAGCCCCCTGGCACGTTTGCACAGGGGGAACTAATTCCCTTTGCATACTGGGGGTCCCTGGGGGCCAACTAGCCCACCAGGAACCTCCAGTATGCGCCAGGGGGCTGCATTGCAGAGAGGTCTAATGAGGCCACGCCCCTTTTTACACCTCTCTGCAACGCAGCCCCCTGGCACATTTGCAGAGGAGGAACTAACTCCCCTTGCCTACTGGGGGTCCCTGGGGGCCAACTAGCCCACCAGGAACCTGTATGCGCCAGGGGGCTGCATTGCAGAGAGGTGTAATGAGGCCACGCCCCTTTTTACACCTCTCTGCAACGCAGCCCCCTGGCGCATTTGCAGAGGGGGAACTAATTCCCCTAGCATACTGGAGGTCCTTGGGGGCCAACTAGCCACCCAGGAACCTCCAGTATGCGCTCGGGAAGGTACAGAGTACAGTACAGAGTACTGTACAGAGTACCCCGCGTTTAAATAAAAAGAAAATTTGGCCTTGGGGGTCCTTGTGGGACCACCTGAGCAGGCCTAGGGGGTCAGGGTGTTTCTACCCTGTCCCCTTTGCGTGTTTTGCACATTTGTTTCACTGCTTTCTTGTGCCTCAGTTCGCAGCGCACCACAACTCGCTGGAGGAAGACATTGAATCAATATGAGAGCCAGCAGGAAGTCCGCCTGGTAACGCCCACAGAGTCGGGACTTACGAACCTCATCAGGTGCTCCAACAATGCGGTTACATGCTATAGACTCTCTTTGCTCTTTGAAGAAGTGCAAGTCAGCACGAAACGCGTTGGGCGTTTAAAGATTGAATGAGCGTCCTGTGTTCTGGAAGCAGCTTCCTTGATAAATGCAGCGAAACGTACCTCCTCTGTGTGGCTTCCTTGAGGGGAAAACTCTCTGTGTTTTTGATGTTGAACGGCCAGTCCTGCCGTGAGGAAGCCCCGCTGCGGTACGCGGTGCCAAGCCAGCGCCTGGGGGCACCTTGCTGTTCAGGGAGCGGAGGTTGCAAGGGAAGTTGTATGGTTCCTCCTGGAGCTTACATGACACTCAGCCCACCCACTGCGGAGTAATAGTCGTTGAATTAGGCAGTGCACCACAACTCTCTGGAGGAAGACATTGGAGCACTACGAGAGCCAGCAGGCAGTGCGCCTGGTAACGCCCACAGAGGCAGGACTTACGAACCTCATCAGGTGCTCAAACAATGCGGTGTGCATGACACAGACTCTCTTTGCCCTTTGAAGAAGTGCGAGTCAGCACAAAATGCGTCGGGCGTTTAAAGATTGAATGAGCGTCCTGCGTTCTGGAAGAAGCGTCCCTAATAAATGCAGCAAAGCTTACCTCCTCTGTATGGCTTTCTTGAGGGGACAACTCTCTGTGTTTTTTATATATATATATATATATATATATATATATATATATATATATATATATATATATATATATATATATATATATATCACTGAAAAAACCATAGGTTATAGACCATATATAGTTAGGAATTAGCATTTAAAAAACCTTGAAAATTCACTGAAAAAACCATAGGTTAATAGACCATATATAGTTAGGAATTAGCATTTACAAAACCTTGAAAATTCACTGAAAAAAACATAGGTTATAGACCATATATAGTTAGGGATTAGCATTTACAAAACCTTATTTTACTCACACAAAACCATTGAAATTTGCATATATAGTTAGTTGCACTAACTATATATCACGCACCCGCAATCCACTGCTGATGATGTCACATATTACATCATTCATGACATGGTCAGTGACATCACTGATGACATCACTGAGTCCGAAGTGACGGAGAATGAATCCGGAGACGAGCAACAGAATATGAGAGTACCAGCCAAGACACGACAAAGAGCACGGCCAAATAACGCCAATGACAACGAAAAGACCCCTTTTCACCAGGAATTCGATGTCATCAAGGGGACCTGGCTACGAGGTGGCAAAACAAAACCACCGGACATGGCCCAACAACAACAAACATCAAAAAAACAAGGCGGACAAGGAGAGAAGGCGGCGGCCAGCGGTGGCGGAAAGGGAAGAGGCAGAGTGAAGCACAACAATTGGGGCAATCGGACTCGCGGCAACAAAAAGTGAACTTTGCCCAAGATACCACAAGCCAGAATCTAACGGTGGTTAATCTAACCGAAAGAACTTTAACGGACTGCGAAAAGAATTTACTCAGCCTCGAACTTACCTTCTGCCCAAGTACATCACTTGAAAATACCCAAACGCGGATTGACCTCTTCCGATTTACACGCAAGCTCAAGCTGCACAAATATTTCAAATTACGACCTCATTTGAAAGAAATTGAAGATAAGGGTATCAGACTAACAGCAACAGATGCCCTTACGGGCAGAGAAATAGAAGCTCTAGAAACCCTCGAGGAACTGCGGGAAGATAATCCCACACATAATTCATCTGAGACCCTCAATAGAGGACAAAGAGCACAGGCCTTCGGTATTGAGCAAGATCGGGAAGAGAGCGGGTATAAACCTCCTTCAATATTCATCCCACAGATGCCCTGGGATGCTATTGACGCCTTCTCTGAGGCCATGACCCAAGAACTCATGCAGAACAGGAAAGTGAACCGTCCAATAAAACATAACATCACAGAGCAACAAAAACTGCCTCTACACGACCTCATGAAGGATGAAAACACCATAATCAAACCTTCGGAAAAAGGGGGGAACGTGGTACTACTCACTAGAGACTACTACTGATATGAAGCATTACGCCAGCTTTCTGATACTAACTTCTACGTCAAATGCACCAACGATGTATATCAGGAAAGCATCCGGAGCTATGACAAACTGATAGGGAAATGGCATGACTGCAACATGCTAAGCAAGGATGAATTTCTCTTTCTCCGGAACAGCCAACCCCTTACACCAACGTTTTACCATCTGCCAAAACTACACAAGGACAATCTACACCCACCGGGCCGTCCGATTGTGTCATCCATTGGCAGTCTCACTGAAAACATGTCCCGTTTCATCGATAAATTTCTATTCCCCTTGGTACTCACTTTACCCTCATATGTACGGGACACCAAGGACTTTTTAAACTAAATTCGGAATGTGAAATGGGACTATGACTGCCAGCTTATTGTGTTAGACATCACAAGTTTGTACACAGTCATAGACCACCAGCAAGGCCTAAAAGCTATTCAGCATTTCCTGAACTTGAGACAATTAAGATTCACCACACATAACATCATGGTCCTCGAATTCACTGAATTCTGTTTGAACAATAACATCTTTTTATTCGAGGACCAATTATTCAGGCAAGTGTCTGGAACGGCGATGGGTACCTGCTTCGCTCCCAGCTATGCGAACCTCTTCGTTGGCTGGTGGGAGGAGCAGGTACCCAGGAGCTGCATGGTAGATGGTTCCGAAGGAAAGACGGAGGGTTGGTTCAGGTACATTGACGACCTGTTTATTGTCTGGCGGGGCTCATCAGTAACAGCACATGCCTACATCAACCGACTGAATGAGAATGCTTATAACTTACATTTTTCGGGGACGGTAAGTCCGGTAACTGCGGACTATCTCGACCTAAAAGTGTTTTCAGAGGACCATCAGATTCACACAGCTCTACATAGAAAAACCACTGCTGGCAATTCCACACTCTTTGCCAGCAGCAGCCACCCCCCACAACTCATTAAGAGTATTCCATACGGAGAGTTACTTCTACTCCGAAGGAACTGCTCAAGATTAGAGGATTTTGAGGTGGCAGCAACTGAATGTGTGAACAGATTTAAGGCCAGGGCATACAGAGAGACTCTTTTAAATAACACCTTGAGTAAAGTAAGGGCTATCCCTAGAGACTCCTTGCTGACAACTAAACCTATCCCTAGGAATAACTCCATGACATCAAAAGTTGAGAAAGGCAAGTTTAGATTAATAACTCCCTTCTCCGCTGGAGCCAATGATTTAAGATCTATGCTCCGTAAGAACTGGCACATTCTCAAAACAGACATCACACTTAAAGATGACCTACCCACACACCCCCTCATAACCTTCAACAAAGCCAAATCTTTGAGAGACTATCTGGTTACTAGCCATTTAGATAAACCACTCCCTAAGAGCAACACCTTAAAAACTATGAGTGGGTTTTATCCATGTGGAAAATGCAAAGCGTGCGCTGGAAGCAAAAGGGTCCTCTCCATAGAAATACCTGACACTGGCAAGAAACTGCAAATTAAGCAGTTTATTATATGCAGCACACCCCTAGCAGTCTATTGTTTGACCTGCCCATGCGGCCTTCGCTACATAGGGAGCACCATTAACATGCTCAAACTACGGATCTTAGAACATCTAAGGGCGATCAACAAAGCAGATCAATCTTACCCAGTCGCCCGGCATTTTGCTGAGAAACATAATAGAGACCGTAGCCAGCTGCAATACTTTGGTCTTGATACCATTAAGAACACTGTCAGGGGAGGCGACGACTACGCAGACTTGAATCACGCTATATTATAGACCTTTCCACAAAATGGCCTAGGGGGATGAACAGTGGGGAAGAAATGGTTTTCCATTTAGGCAAATGATGTAGTGGTTGCCTGTGAACCTCACTGTATTCTGTATCTGCTGAACTTCTGTGGATTATTGTATGAACAACATATTTCGTGTGCTAACAAAAATGGTTTGCCTAGATGAAATTTGAGATTGATTTTCCATTGTTATACAAAATTTCTGGCACACATAAGCATATTTGTGGTTCATATATATATATATATATTTTACTAGAATCATTCATAGGTTCAAAGGGCTCTTTGATTCCTAATAACAAATGATGTATGTAAATCAACTAGAGATGATGCACAATTGGCACTTTTGCACTTTCTTTTCCTGCAGTCTTTTCTTCTATTTTTTCCTTCTTTTCACTTTTTGACCTTTTCAGTCTTTACACGATGAAATAGACTCTCTTATCTATTTGTTGATGTATATAATATTGTGTAAGAATGGGACTCACCTCTACTTATTTTGGAGGACTGTTGCTGATCCACGGCTATATCAAATAGTGTAAATGTAGCACAATTAATGTTATATACCCCCCACTAGAGCACTTTTACCTATCTGTAGGTTTAATAATGCTTATCGTATATGTTGTGAGCATTGAGTAATGTATATGGTGAAACTTTACCGTTACAAGATGGAGCCCGGAATGGTTGGGAGGTCTCTAGTCCTCTGTCGATGTCGACTAAGAGGTGTAACTCTTGTACATTGTTAATGTTGATAAATGAACCGGTTTGTATGTGTGAACACACACACTGACGAAGGCAAATCGCCGAAACGCGTCTGTGGTTTAGCTTGTAGTTAATAAACTACTCCGTGGCAAAGGAACCTCCCGAGTGCTGTCTTTTCATTCCTTGTGAATTGCCTGGATCTGATGAGCGCAATATATATATATATATATATTTTTTTTTTATTACCTACTGGCGGTCACCAGTAGGTATATATAGTTAGGATTTTTTCCCTATGGGATTTCTGAAAATTCTATGTCTAATAACTTTGGTGTTTGTGGACGGAATTGGCTGAAATTTTCAGGAAAATGGCACATTTTGTTTCTGAGCAGCCCCTGAAAATTGGGGGGGGGGGGTCGTCAAGGGGGGGCCGAGAAAAAAGGGGGGTCCCAAAACGCGTTTTTCACATGTTAATTTCCATAGGGCGGTTGGACTCACTTTTAGCCCGAACGGCTGAATGGATTTCCACGAAACTTGGCAAAATTGTAGGGACTGTTAGCCCGATGTGCCTTTGCTAGGTCTCAATATATGTGCTTCAGTGGATTTTGAGAAATTAACGTTTAAATCAAGATATATATCTGTAACAGCGCTCCGGGCAGCGATCCGGTTCGCGTACTTTTCGCGTTACGGAACTTTGCGCACGGAAAGCTGATTGGCTCTTCGGTGTCTGTCAACATTCTAAACAGTCCGGTGCAGCCGCCATCTTGTCTCTCGGTAGGATCGAGAGACAAGAGGAGGCCAAAACAAAGGGGGAAATTACCATAAGGGGGCATAGTAGATCCTCATTGACCCCCTAGGTTTTATGTGGAGGTTTTAAAAGGGCCCAGGAGGGTAAAAAAAAAATTTTTTTTTTTTTTTGCGTGGTTAGCGCCTAGTACGCGAACCGGAAAGCGTTCTGGGCAGCGTACTATAAGGATAATAGAATGATACACTTTTCAAATACTGTATGTTAATTGTTTGTTGTTTTTGTTGTTTTTTTTTGTTTTCTTTATTTTTAAAGTTTTTTTTTATTTTGATTGTTTTTCATAATTTATTAAACTTTCTAACATTTCAGTGTCTGAAATGTCATTATTTTCTTGAAATATTGTTTGCAATCTGTGAGGTTGTAAAATGTCCTCATTTGCAAGGAGGGCATCTACTGCTTGGACACATTGCAGCAGTTCATTATCCAAGCTTACATCCATAAATTCCATGTCAATTTGTTCAATCAATTCCTGGCTGCTCTCTTGCAGGTCCATCTCAAAAGAAACTTGGTTTTCGCCTTCCATTTTGCCTGAAATTTGGATTTTAAAAATATATATTAGTAGAGATAGGGCACTGTTGGGATTAATTTTAGATAGGCAGTTTTTATCAGTGAATTTATCTTTTGGCAGTGTATAGTATCAGAGTGGAAATAGGACTATAAAAAAGTGTATGTGATGTAACCAAGACAAGCCTAACTCCATTCATAACTATAACAGAGAAGTCTATCTAAATACATTACTACTACAGAGGGATAGTGTATATCTAGCAGAAAAAGTCTACTATATTAAGTTATAGTGCACAATATATTTCATTTTTAAAAATTATAACTTACCTTCACAAAGAAGTTGAAGTTTTTGGAAGCTATTAAAATGTGAGGTACAACAAGAAGTAGTAGTCAAAATGGCTGTGTTTCCTTCTCTTCCTTTATATATATACAGGTATATAACCAATCAAATGTCAGGTAATAAAAGTAGAAAATGAAAGTAACATTTTCATTGGTTGTCAATTCCAACAGTTCAGATGTGTTTTGTGAAGTAATTTACCTCACGGTACTTGGAGAGGTCTACAGGCTAAATGGCTAAATGAAATTTCAATCAAATTTGTGAGAATGAAAGGGATTGTTATGTAGTATGAGCTAATTTATATTTGGTGAGAGTGTCTCTAGTCGTTTTTCTGTAAATTACTTTCCCACCTTTTTTTTGGACCGCTTCCCGGGAAGCGGTCCGGTCCGCGAACTAGGAGCGTAACGGGAGTCCACCATTTTGTGTTTCGGTCGAATCAAGGTATAAAATGGAGGGTAAATAATGTTCTGAATGGGTAGAAGGGGGCATGGTACAAGTATTTTGCCCCCCTACGTTTTCTGAGGGTGGCTGAGGAGGACTATATGTGCGAAGAAAAAACTTTTTTTTTAAAATTTTGCGCGGTTAGCTTCCAGTTCGCGTACCGGATAGCGCTCTTTGAGCGTAGTTTGTTGAAAATTACAGGAAAAAAGTTAGAAAAAAAATAATAAAAGTGTGTGATCAGATGAAGGGTAGCTCTGAGAAGAGCTTTTGGGTTTATGGTACATTTAGGTACTTATAAGTAGGTACCAATGCACAGTCTTAAATTCAGAATGAAAATTCTGTTGCCCTCATCTGAGAAGTGAACTCCATCTCCTCTGTAGATATCTTGCATGTAGTAACGCAAGTTATTGTTGTACAGAGAGCCCATTCCATGGTCTCTCATGAAAGCTGAAACAGATTTGTTTACATGCTTCCTTGCTTTCTCAATTTGTGGAGAAAATTGGTTGGACCACCTCCATTTCTGTCTTTGGCATATATTGGAATATACCAAGGCAGTTTGAGGAAAAAGTGTCATTAATTGCTCAAAGGTGTCCTTTAAAAGCATTTCCAGACCTACCCCTGTCAAAGTGCCCAAATCATTACCTCCACAGTGCACTATTAACAGGTCAGGTTTTGGCAAATGCATAAAGGTTTTCACCAATGGTATCAATTGGTGACATTTTAATCCTCTTTGGCCCAACCACTTAATTTCCACATCTTGTAAATTGAGGTTAGGTAAATTTCTGTTCTCAGCATACCTTTGAGCCCAGTGGATGTAACTATGTCCAACAATCCAGACCTTAAACATGGTGGGAGAAGGTTGTTCTGCAGTCAGATGAAGTGTGGTAATGAAAGGGCAGTTGAAACAGTAGGAGTTTCTAAAGAGAAAAAAGTGTGGATTTCCAATGCTAATGAATCATTAGCAGTGATTGGTGCATTTCCATTTCTGAAAACAGAAAGTTAGGGTGCATGGATGTGTTCTTTGAAAGATGTAATTTGAATGGTCAAGGAAGAAACATTTAATGAAAGATTGCACTGGATACGCAGGTGCACTGAGAGTTCAGAGTTCAATTGAAACATTGTTGTGTGAATTTGCAAACATGAGAGGTCTTCCAGGAGGTGGTTGCTATGGAAAAAAGGCAGAGAGGGCAGAGGGGGGAAGGGTTTTGATTTGAAAAAAGTGAGGGAAGAGTTATGATTGGCTAATATGAGAGATATGTGAAATGAATATCTGTATTTCTGTGCTTTCAATAGCTGCAGCCTTTGGAGTGCATCCTTTTTCTTCTGCTGAAGACAATTTGGTGTATTTCTGAGACTGTTTTCAAAACTCAAAAAATATTTGCTAAGGTGAGAAAAGATTTATTTAATTTAGATAGAGAATAGTATGATTTAAGGAGAAAATGATGAAGAAAGCTGTGTTTTTAAAATGTGGTTTTGTCTCTAGTGATATACTAATAGAATTAGTTTCTTTGAGAAATTGTAATTGCATATTCGGTGTAGCATTCTGGCATGCAGTAACACAAGTTATTGTGGTACATGGAGCCCATTCCATGGTCTGTTATGTAAGCTGAAACAGATATGTTGGTTTTAAAAACGATTTTAGAAATCAATTACATTTCTGGATATGTACTGCTAGAGCTTCATAGGTTGTTTTGGGCCATATTTATAAGGCATTTGAGTGTCTTTGATGTTATGTTTTCCTTTTAAAATGGAAAGTGTTCCTCATGGGGCAAGTGTCTTGTAAATACGCTCCCACTTGTGCTTTGCAAATTTAGATTTTGATTATGGGAGTTACATAGCCATGTTAATAATGTCCAAACAATGGTGGTAGGGCATTCAAGAAAATGCTTTTCTGTGTCTCTAGGACATTTTCAGTCCTTTCCTCTTGAATACAGGTATACAATTGATTTATATGCTGTGTTTAAAAACGAATTTTCAAATCAATTACATTTCTTGATATGTACTGTTAGAGCTTCATAGGTTGTTTGGGGTCATATTTAGAAGGCATTTTAGTGTCTTTGATGTTATGTTTACCTTTTTAAATGGAAAGCGTTCCTCATGGGGCAAGTGTCTTGTAAATACGCTCCCACTTGCGCTTGGCAAATTTAGATTTTGATTATGGGAGTTACCTAGCCATGTTAATAGTGTCCCAAAAATGGTGCTAGGGCATTCCAGAAAACACTTTCATGTGTCTCAAGGACATTTTTTGTCATTTCTTCATGAATGCAGGTATACAATTGATTTATATGCTGTGTTTAAAAACGAATTTTGAAATCAATTAAATTTCTGGATATGTACTGTTAGAGCTTCATAGGTTGTTTGGGGTCATATTTAGAAGGCATTTTAGTGTCTTTGATGTTATGTTTACCTTTTTAAATGGAAAGCGTTCCTCATGGGGCCCTGAGCAGTTCTTAGCCATGTTATTTAATGGGAAGTGGATAACATGGCTAAGAGCATTTGCTGGAAAATGCATGAATATCGCTGACTTTTCAGCGATATTCATGCATTGCGGCCGTCTTTTTTCGCATTTGCGAGCAGTTCTTAGCCATGTTATCCAATGGGAGGTGGATAACATGGCTAAGAGCATTTGCTGGATAATGCATGAATATCGTTGACTTTTCAGCGATATTCATGCATTGCGGCCGTTTTTAATCGCATTTGCGATAAACAATTACATTTCTTGATATGTACTGTTAGAGCTTCATAGGTTGTTTGGGGTCATATTTAGAAGGCATTTTAGTGTCTTTGATGTTATGTTTACCTTTTTAAATGGAAAGCGTTCCTCATGGGGCAAGTGTCTTGTAAATACGCTCCCACTTGCGCTTGGCAAATTTAGATTTTGATTATGGGAGTTACCTAGCCATGTTAATAGTGTCCCAAAAATGGTGCTAGGGCATTCCAGAAAACACTTTCATGTGTCTCAAGGACATTTTTAGTCATTTCTTCATGAATGCAGGTATACAATTGATTTATATGCTGTGTTTAAAAACGAATTTTGAAATCAATTAAATTTCTGGATATGTACTGTTAGAGCTTCATAGGTTGTTTGGGGTCATATTTAGAAGGCATTTTAGTGTCTTTGATGTTATGTTTACCTTTTTAAATGGAAAGCGTTCCTCATGGGGCCCTGAGCAGTTCTTAGCCATGTTATTTAATGGGAAGTGGATAACATGGCTAAGAGCATTTGCTGGAAAATGCATGAATATCGCTGACTTTTCAGCGATATTCATGCATTGCGGCCGTTTTTTTTCGCATTTGCGAGCAGTTCTTAGCCATGTTATCCAATGGGAGGTGGATAACATGGCTAAGAGCATTTGCTGGATAATGCATGAATATCGTTGACTTTTCAGTGATATTCATGCATTGCGGCCGTTTTTAATCGCATTTGCGATAAATCTTGCTAAGGAGAAAATGATGAAGAAAGCTGTGTTTTTAAACTGTGGCTTTGTCTGTAGTGATATAGAAATAGATTTTGTTTCTTTGAGAAATTGTAATTGCATATTCGGTGTACCATTCTGGCATGCAGTAACACAAGTTATTGTTGTATATGAAGCCCATTCCATGGTCTCTTATGTAAGCTGAAACAGATATGTTGTTTTTAAAAACCATTTTTGAAATCAATTACATTTCTGGATATGTACTGCTAGAGCTTCATAGGTTGTTTAGGGTCATATTTATAAGGCATTTGAGTGTCTTTGATGTTATTTTTCCCTTTTTAAATGGAAAGTGTTCCTCATGGGGCAAGTGTCTTGTAAATACGCTCCCACCTGTGCTTGGCAAATTTAGATTTTGATTATGGGAGTTACATAGCCATGTTAAAAATGTCCCAAAAATGGTGCAAGGGCATTCAAAAAAACGCTTTCATGTGTCTCAAGGACATTTTCAGTCATTTCCTCTTGAATGCAGGTATACAATTGATTTATATGCTGTGTTTAAAAACGAATTTTGAAATCAATTAAATTTCTGAATATGTACTACTAGAGCTTCATAGGTTGTTTGGGGTCATACACCATTTTTGGGAAATTATTAACATGCCTATGTAACTCCCATAATCAAAATCTAAATTTGCCAACCGCAGGTGGGAGCGTATTTACAAGAAATTTGCACCATGAAGAACGTAAAATAGCATAATAGACACTCAAATGCCTTATAAATATGACCCAAAACAACTTATGAAGCACTAGCAGTGCATATTTCCAGAAATGTATTGGTTTTCATTTAATGATTTACTTCATTGGTAGGCCTTCACATGTTTTTTTACCTTGGTTTTTTTCAGTGAAAATCTTATCTGCAACCATGTGTTGGCCTCACCTCAAATAAACAAAACAGGTGATGGACCGAATGTGGATCAATGACACACATTCACCCCAGTATAAAGATCTGGGCCTAAACAAACCTTTAGATAGGCTACATCTTATCGTCATCCTGAATTAATCATTTAAAATATTAGGGAGTGATTTATGATTGTTCTATACCTGTTTTGTACCATTGAGTGTCATTTTTGTGATGCAGTGCTGGTGGAAAACATTTGCTATGTTAAATAATTAGTAGGGCATTAAGTTTTAGATGACTGTTATTCATTTACTGTTTGGTAATAGTGGTTAATAACATTTTTTATTATATTTTTCCACAGATTCAACTGCAGATTCTTTCATAGTTTGGAAAATGCCTACAAAAAATAGAATTAGAAAGGCTAGAAAACGTCAAAGACAGCAGGATGATGTTTTATTGCAGCAGTCCTCTTCCCCAAATACTTGTCAAAACACCAAGAAAGGTCCGGGTAAGAGCACGAAATCATTCTTAAGAAATATTTGTAGTAAAAAAAGTTTTTCTCCAAAAAATGTTTCAGTCCACAAAAAGAAAAGCAATTTAAATGGAAAGGAGAGACCCATCAAAAATGTTACTGGTAGAGGAAGAGATAACTCTGTGCATGATAGTAGAAGGAAACAACAGTTTAGGGACATTCGAAATCGAATGTTCCGTAACAGGATAATAATTAATTTATTGAAAAATATAAAAAAAAAAGGCCAACAGAAAGCGGCATTTTATAAGAAGAAGAAAAATGTAGAGAAAATTATTGATCATGCTTTTGAAATTAAGCGAAAGTTGTTTATTTTGGTAATCAATAGAATTAGGAAACTAAGCAAGGTAATTTCTGATTTCAAAACAAAAAGTAGATGGAAGAGAGTAGTAAATCGTACTAACTTTTGTGAAGTTTTTTCCGGAGAATGGATGCATAGTTCAAGTTGTGAGGCATTTTTTAATGAGGAGAGTTATTTTCAGGATAATGATTTGGTGTTTGCAGTTGACACCAGTGGTCGAGCTTATGAAGTGAAGGATGGTTGTCCAGTTGAAAAAGAACAACTTGTGACAACAGAGACAGAAGAGGCGCTAAGTGATGAGGTTTTAGGAAGACGTCCTAAGGGTCCTGTGTACATTTGGAAGTGTAGTTCTATTTGCAGTGTGCGACAGGTTTCCATCAATTTGCTTTGTGATTTTATACGGACATTTAATAAGAAAAGTTTGAAGCAGAAAATGAAGTTGTTGCAAGATTTAGATCCTTGCAGAGTGAGACAAATGACAGGTTTGCGTGGTCATTCACTGGCTTGTCTTTCCAGGAGAGTATGCCAGAGTGTTTTTCATCATTTCAGGATGCTAGCAGTGCATCATAATAAAGTGAGAAAATTAGTGAGAATGTTGTATTATGCTAAGAGTCCAGCAATTATGCTTAAACAATTATGTGCTGCTCTTTTGCATGGTTCTGAAATAGATGTGAAGAATATTTGTGAAGAAATTGAGTTTTGTTACTTTGGTAGTAAAGATGAGAATGTTCAAATTGACCCTGAAGTAGAGGGTAATGTTGAAGATAATGTACAGGTTTCCAGTACAGATTATTTTCAGAAGGAAATTGCCACGTTTCAGATGAAATCAAGTGAGAGGCCTAATTTCACTTGTGTATGTTGTCGACGCACTTATTATAAGAATCAGACTAAGTTAGTGGATTTATATGCAAAAAGTGAAAGGGAAAATAATAGTGAATGGAAGGATTTTGCCACATACTTGATGGTAGAAAATTGTTTTGATTTGGGAGTGGACCAACGTGTGTGTACTTATTGTTGTAATAAATTAAATCAAAACCAGATGCCTGCTAGGGCGGTTCATAATAATCTGGAATTGGTTGAGATTCCTTCAGAATTGAAGGATTTAAATACTTATGAATCTATTTTGATTCAAAGTATCCATCCCTTTCAGGCTATTGTAAGAATGGAGCCAAAGACAGGGAAGTTGCCTCCAGCAGATTTACAGAGAGGATTAAAGGGAAGAGTTGTTTATTTGCCTCTAGATTTGAACAAAAACATTAACACAATTGGAGTTGAGAAAGTGGAAGAGGAACCTCTGGTTATCTTGGTTAATGGGGTTCCGACAAAGAATAAGAAAATATGGCAAGATTTAGTGGATGTTAGGAAAGTGAAAAATGCAACTTTGTATTTGAAGAAAAATAATAAGTACTATAAGAATGTATATGTTGCAGAAGAGGAAGTAAGTGATGAAGAGGATAGCGTTTTGTGTGCTGGCCAAATTGAGAAAGTAGAGGTGTCTAATAGTGAAGAAATATATGAACATTATAGTGTTCATCCTTTGCATTCCAAGGAAGTCATGGGGAATGCAATTGAGTTGTTTCAAATGAAACAAGCCAAAGGGAGTCCCACTAGTGTTTGGGAGGAAAGTTTGGAAGCTCGGTGTTTCCCACAGCTATTTCCCACAGGTCAAGGAGGAAGATATGATGAGCGACCTCATCAAATTCCTGCGTCTGAATACCGGACTTTACGATTGTATGCAGAAGATCCTAGGTTTCGTCAATGCATTCCCTATTTGTTTCATCTCTTGTTTGAAAGCGATCTGTCAGGACTGTCATATGCAGTGAACCACATTTTAAAAAGTGGTATACAGATGCGAAACATCTCGGCAAGTGACTTTATGCATAAAGTCAATGTCCAAGACAGTATTTTGGATTCTCACTTAATTAATCTCATGGCGTGTCAGCGTGGTACTAATGAGTACTGGTACCGTCGTCATGGTGATTTAAAATGTATGCTGAGGAACTTAGGAACTCCAACATGGTTCCTCACTCTGAGCTGTGCCGAGTATGGCTGGGAAGACTTACTTGAATTTCTACGAGAGGCAAATGGAAATATTGAAAACATTGAATTCAAGACACCTGGAGAACTGTGTTCTTTGGATCCAGTGAATGTATGCAGGTACTTCAATCATAGATTTGAAGCTATGATGTCTTTCATCACAAATAAAAAGAATCCACCTCTTGGAGAGGTGTTGGATTTCTTCTGGAGAAAGGAGTACCAAGCAAGAGGTGCCCCTCATATACATATGTTGTTGTGGATCAAGGATGCACCTAAATTTGGAACAGATCCGGATGACTTAGTGATGAATTTCATAGAACAGTATTCTACGTGTGCTGTTCCAAATGCAACGGAGAAGAAAAGCCTAAGAGAACAAGTTCTACGTTTCCAAAGCCATCGTTGTGGAAAGTACTGTCGTCGTAAATTCAGAAACAAGGACAAGTTCTACACCAAATGTCGTTTCAACTTTCCACGACCGGTGATTTCTAAAGGAAGAGTGAACAGTTTGATGTCTTCGCTGCGACATAATGTGACGAGGAAATCACCCAAGAATACATACAATTTGAAAAGGAACGAAGAGTCCAAGTACATCAATGACTACAACCCAGTGATTTTGTCCATGTGGAATGCTAACATGGATATACAGTTTGTGGCTGACAACTGTATGGCTGTGGCTCGGTATGTGACATCTTACATCACCAAAAAAGAAAAGACCGAACTGAAGGATATGTGGGAGGACATTTCCCATGAAAAGAGCCTCAGCAAGAAGTTGTACAGTTTCAGTCTGAAGATGTTGTCGCATCGAGAAATCGGAGCTTACGAATGTTCTGATCGATTGTCTTCAGCAAGTCTCTATGCCAAATCCAGGAGTCTCGTTTGGGCGAGTCTTGGTCTTGCTGCAACGCGAAATCGAGTTCTAAAACCTGTCCGGGAAATTGAGTATTTGGCAGAAAAGGAACCAAACAGTACCGACATTTTGAAGACCAACATGTTGGATACATATTATCCAAATCGAAGCAGTCACCTTGAGAATGTTTGTCTATATGAGGTTCTCCAAAATTATATATTCAAGAGGAACATCAAAGAAGATATTGAGAAAGGAGTGTATGCTGTAATTGGAAGTGAGGGATGCCTGGTCAAGCAAAGAAAATGCCAATTAGTAAACCATCGAAAATTGAGTGGTGAATCTCCAGAAAAAAAGGAGTTTTTCTATTTAGCACTTTTGCAACTTTTCAAGCCTTGGCGTGCAGAAGAGGAACTGCTTGGAGATTTCCTCTGTTACGAAGACTCTTTCAATGCAGCCAAGGAGTCCATAGAATGTCCTGCTTTTTCTAAATATCAAGAAATGCTAACTTTGGAAATTGAGCAGGAAGCAACGATTGCAGCCGAGATTGCCAGAGACAGTTCTCAGGACAGTCAGAGTTCTGTTTCATTGAGTCAAGATCCACTTGGAGGACCTATTATCGAAAATGAAGCTGCCACTGCTATGAATGAAGTAGAAAGAGCCATGGCACATGCTCAGGAGGATTCAGTTAACTTAGAAGACTTGGAAAAACAACTCAACGTTGAGCAGAGGAAAATATATGATGAAGTTACCAAGGAAATTGAGCACGGATTAAGTCATGAGAAGAACGAGTGCTCATGTACATCGTTGAAGCCTGTCCGACTGTACGTGAGTGGAGAAGCGGGAACTGGAAAAAGTTTCCTCATTAAAGCAATCTCTTGTTATTTGCAGGAAAGGACTGAGTCATCGCTGTCTTGTGTTGTCACCGCTCCTACTGGACTGGCAGCACATAACATTAAAGGTATTACTTTGCATCGTCTACTGATGCTGCCGGTGGAGCATGACAACAAATTACAATACAACAAGTTATCTGGGGATGCTTGCTGTGAAGTTTCAAGAGTCTTGAGGAAAATGAAACTACTTATCATTGACGAAGTAAGCATGGTTTCCAATGTCATGCTTGCCTTTGTGCATTTGAGAATGCAAAAAGTACTTAAAACTGAATATGATGTGTTATTTGGTGGCAAACACATCATTGTTTTCGGAGATCTTCTGCAGCTGACACCAGTAAAAGGTCAACCTGTGTTCAAAATACTCACGCATGAAGATACCAGGAAGTGCCTAGGGAGCATTGGCAACGTCAATATATGGTTAAACTTCAATTATGCTGAACTGCATGAAAATATGCGTCAAGCAAAGGATGAAGATTACAAGAATATTCTACAAGATATTAGAATTGGAAAAGTGACCGAGCATGGGAAAGAAGCTTTAAATGCACGATTACTGTCAAATTTATATCCCAAACAAGAGATTGTGCCTGAGAATATTTTTAAGAAAATTACTGAGAAGAAATCCGGGATATGTTTGATGCCAACTCTTGCAGAATGTGCCATCTTCAACAACAAAATGTTGAATTTAGAAAAGCAAGAGATTGTGAAACTTGAAGCTATCGACAAATTAGAGCATATGGGATCAACAATTATTTTGTCAGACAATTTGAAATCAAAATTGGATTCATTAGAGAAGACTATATCTAAAACAGCGGGTTTTGAAAAGACTTTGAATGTGTGTTTAAATTGCCGAATCATTTTGAGAAGGAATTTACATGTAGAAAGAGGTCTGGTAAATGGATCAATGGGTAATGTTGTTGATTTTGAGAAATACAGAAATAGAGATGGAATAGAATTTTTAAGAATTAAATTTGATGGCATTGAGGAAGTACAGCAAATTGGTCGTTGTTCTGCTAGGTTTTTGCTTGTTAAAGACTTATATGTTCGCCGTAAACAGTTTCCTGTTTGCTTGGCATATGCGGTGACAATCCATAAATCGCAAGGTTTAAGTGTAGACAGTGCATTGGTGAATATTGGCAGTTCTGTGTTCAAGGAGGGTATGGCATATGTGGCATTGTCACGAGTTAGAACTTTATCGGGATTGTACTTGATTGACTGTGATGTCACAAACATTTGTGCGGATCTAGATTGTGTTAAGGAATACAATAGGTTAAGAAGAGAGTATGCGCCACATTTGCCTCAATATCCTTTGTTTGAGAAACGTGTGGTAGGCCGGAAACGTAGAAATATCAGTAATAGTAGGGAGGTTGTTGCAAAAAGACTAAAAGTCAATGAACCGAAAATTGTTAGCAGAAAGAAAGTGGATTCTGTTGAAGATGTTGTCGGTTTTCAATTTGAAAACAGTTCTGGTGTCAACTGCTATGCAAATGTAGTGGTTAATGTTCTCTTTTCACTAGAGAGTTTAAAAGAACAGATTCTGTTGAATTCAGAACAAATTTTATGCTGTTTGTTGAATTCTGTTTTCGAGAAATGTAGCACTGATCGAACAAAAGTAGAAAGTGTGTCTGAAGTTCGTTATCTGTTAGATGAATGTTCAGGTCAAACAGACTTCTCTGAAAATAATCAGCAAGATTGTCAGGAGTTTTTAATGTATATGCTTGATATATTGCAAGATGAGGGTGTAGATGTAGATCACCTGTTTGGGCTTTCTTATCAATGGCAGCATGACTGCGAGAACTGTATGGTATCAAGTACTACTAGTGTAGACTCAGAAAGATTTATATATTTAACTTTGCCAGACAGTAAATCAGTGTCCTTTAATAAGCTAGTAAATGCAGCGGATCACAACATGGAGTGTAGGCAATGTAAATGTGATATGATGTCAACATTATTTATACGTAGATATGGCCAGTATGTCATTTTAATGATCCAACGATGTAAGCCTGATGGATCAAAATTGTCAACTTTAATAAAAAAATTTGTGGCTTCTCAGCTGTCAATATCAGGGAGGACTTTTGTAACTGTAGCAATTATCTATCACGATGGTCCTTCAACAACATCAGGACATTATACAGCTTACTTAAAGTCTCAAAACGGCTGGTCATTCTGCAATGATTCTGTTGTAACTTTCAAAAAAAAATTGCCGTTTGACCTTAAAAATTCTTACCTGGTGTTTTTAAAACCAAAATTTTAAAGAAAGTTTTTTGGGATTTCCTGTGAGGAATTGGAAATTGTTCATCAAGTAGAGGGAATGTAAGTCTGCAATGCTGTCTAGATTATTGGTCCAAAACTTTTAATTATAATGTCAATTTTAAAATCCAACTATATAAACCTGATGCAAGTAAGTCTGCTTCATAGTAAGCAGTATCAGTGTCATAGGAAAAGGAGAACATGAGTGACAAAGAAGAGTAAGATATTAGTAGTCCAGGATTGTGAAAAATATTCTCAAATGTTTTCTTTTTGAAAGATGCGAAAATAGAAAATGACGGGATTTGATTTGAAGAATTACAAGATTTGCGAATCGCTGCAACATGATTTGGCCTAGTGGAAACATGTGATAGAATGTGAGAAGTCTTTTTTTGTATGTAACATATTTTTCGAAATGATGGAGGTTTTCTTTCAGAAAGTGCCGGGCTGAAAATATTTATAGCACAACAGAGTGGATGCTGTTCATAGGAGATCCTTTGACGTTATTGAAAGTAAGTTAATTTTAAGGAGTTTTAAATTCAGAATTCTTATGTTGTATGGGTTTTTTAAACACAATCATTTTGATTGTGTTTTTTTTTCCCCGCTGTTACATGATGAATACCTTCAAATCACTGATTTAAGTGAAATTTGATACATTCTGAGAACAGCAAAAATAAACCATTTAACATGTATAATTAATGTTCTGCTTTTTGTACTTATGATATACATTTAGAAATGTGAGGTAGATATGGAAAAAGTGAGTCTTCTGTAAGTGTCAATTCTAATGCTTACAGTGCTGTACTTCTGGGTACTGTTTTTTTTTAAAAAAAAGAAATAGGCCTCACCTCTAAGAAAGCTCTTGAAAGCACACATCTTATTTGCATCCTGAAACAATCATTTAAAATGTTAGACACAATTTTATGATGGTTTTACATCTCTTTTGCGCTGTTATTGCATCACTATTGTGAGACATAAGCAATGCAAAAGAAGCATCATGTTTCAAAATAGGCCTCATTTCATCAGTATGAAGATACTGTTTGTTTAAAATAAATATCTTTAGGATTGTGTACGGGTCGTAGAGAAGTAGAGGTTTCTGTAAGTGTCAAAGTTGTTTAAAAACTGTTTCTTCTTGAACCTTTTCCCTTCTTTTTTCTAATTTTTAAATACATGTTTTAATATTTTTGGAAATGTTTTTTCTCTCATTTACAGATTGAATATATGAAAAATTTTCTTTAAAAGTTATCAAGAATTATAAGGTAAATGTTTTCTACTTTTATAACCCGCATTCCACTGCTGATGATGTCACTGACTATGTTATGAATGATGTAATAAGTGGGCATGTTTTACTACAATGGTAGGTCTTCACATCTATTATCTCCTCTGTATTCTTCAACAAGCATAAATTTGATATGCAACCCAGAGTACGGTTCACCTTAAACAAACTTTTAGAGAGGACACACCTTATCGTCACCCTCAATCAATCATTTAATCTATCACATTTAACATCTATTAGTTCTACTGCTTCATTTCTTTAATCTTTACTTTCCTGTGTTTGCTACTTCTCTCATTCCTTTCTCTATTACTTAATTTTTCTACTCCTTCCAGTATTTTTCTCACTCCCTCTCTTCTCATACTTCGTCATTATTATTCACTAATTCTGTCTCTATTAATGTTACTGTTTCTGAATGATCTCCAAAAAATTTTAAAACAAGAACAGTAAGTATAAGGATAGGAAAAGACATTTATGTTACAAGAAAGACAGCTATAGGAAGTAAACAAAAAAAACTGTTACTCGCAATCCACTGCTGATGATGTCACTGACCATGTCAAAAATTATGTAATATATGACATGATCAGAAGTGAATTGCGGGTAACAGTATCTTTTCTTTACTCCCTATAGCTGTCTTTTTTGTAACATAACTGTCTGTTTCCTTTCCTTATACTTACTGTTCTTTTTTTATAAAATTTTTTTTTGGTTCGCTCAAAGTTCTCGTACCGGAGTGCGAACTGGGAGCGAACTAATAGAAATAGAGCTTGGCAGAGTTCAAAGAATTCTACCAAATGTTTTTTAATAATGGGGAGGTAGTTCTGAAAAGAACTTTTTTTTTGTTTTTGTTGTTTTATTTATTTATTATTTTTTTTTGAACATTTTTTATATTTTTTTGTTTTTTTCTGAACATTTTGTATTTTTTTTTATTTTTTGGGGGGTAGGGGGAAACAAAAATGATTCAGTGAAAAGGGCTCAACAGGAGCAACGAAAAAAAGAAGAATTTATTTCTTGGGTCGTTTTGGGCACACATGATTGTTGATGGCTCTCATTATAAGGGTAATGCTACTTTCGCGGTAGCAAAGTGTCTGGTTGCACCACACACAGACTTGCTTCACTTCCCCCATGTTGATTTGGATGTTCGGGATCACCTCCCTCGCCTCCGGTCCCGATACCTCCTGAACAACGGATCTTCTCGCCATTTCTGGGGGATTTTGTTGTTGGTCGCGAAGCTGGGCATTGCTGTAATTGTTAGGGTGCCACCGACCCATGTGCCTGTGCATTGTATAATTCCCATAGCTGTACTTTTTGTCAGTGCCCCTGGAAAGACGATCGCCGCAAATACGGCAAAAGACGTATCTGGCATTGACTTTTTTTTGGTCAGCTGGAAATTTAAAAAATTGCCAGATGTAATTTTCTTTCCTGTTATATCTCCTGGGCTCCTCTGGCAAAAACTCAGGAATTTCTTCTTCTTCCTCCTCTTCTTGATTTTCCTCCTCTTCTATAATTAGTGAAGCATGTGGTCTTTTCTTCCCATGAGGAGGTGGAGGAGGTGGTGGGGGCACACTGGCTGAAGCAACCATTGAAGCCATTGCTGAAGAATCAAAAGGGGTCTTTCTCTCACCAAGATGAAAGTCAGAGTGAGGAAAGAAGGAGGGGTTTTCATCATTTGGGAGAAGGAAAAATTCTAAACCAATGAAAAGTGTTAATTTTACATCACATGACCAAGTATTACATCATTAGGAAACCAAAAGTGAAATGAACCAATGAAAAGTGTTATTATCGAGTCACATGACCTGTTGTATTTACGTTTCGCGCTTTGCTCCGCTTTCCGGTCCGCTTCCGGGTCCGCTAACTTGGCGCGTCCAATGACGTATTACGCGATAACGCAAAACGTCATGCGAACGTAACAGTTACGCTAAAGGAACGTTTACCGGTTCGCGTACTAAGCCGCGGCTTTAAATTGAGCTAACGGGAAGCTGACCGGTTCGCGGACTGGGAGCGAAACAAAAAAAAATGTTTTAAAAAAATTGTCTAAAATACATGAAAAATATATTTCAAGATTTAAAGGAGAATACATTTTACAGCTACAGATATTAGCTTTTAAAAAACCATTGAAATTCAATGAAAAAACCATAGGTTATAGTCCATATATAGTTAGGAATTTGCATTTACAAAACCTTTAAAATTCAATTAAAAAACCATTGGTTAAAGAACATATATAGTTAGGAATTTGCATTTACAAAACCTTATTTTACTCACATAAAACCATTGAAATTCCATATATAGTTAGATGCGCTAACTATATATCGCGCACCCGCAATCCACTGCTGATGATGTCACATATTACATCATTCATGACATGGTTAGTGACATCACTGATGACATCACTGATGACATCTCAAATGACATCACTGATAAAATCACTGATAACATCTCATTTCACATGACTGATCACATCACTGATGATATCTTTCATGGGATAATACCATGAACCTCTTCAGACTCTAATATAACCTTAGATACAATCAGTGTAAACAGACAGTCACAGACTGTCACTCATCCATGGAGTTACTCACACACCTAGTCAGTTATGCAAAAAATCAATCACACCTCTATTTTCTCAACTATACAGTTATACACACCTTACTTATTCAAACATATACTAACACATATTTACTTTACTCTCTTATACAATCCCTGATACATGTTCACAATGATCCATACAACCACTCACACATTCACTGGCTCTTATGCACAATTATTTATATATGTCAACTCTCACATGTACTGTGTTTTACATATGTACTTACTTTGACATGTAGCACTGAGATATCCATTCACTCACCAATACACTCATGCACACAGTCAACCGCCCATACAGCTGTTTCCACATGTACTTTTGAAACCATACATCTAGTGAATCAACTGCTCATACATCTATGCACAGAGTCATACACCTCCCAGCCACCCATACACACACACTCAGTTTCCCATACAAATACTTGGGCAACCAATCAATAACCCATATAGTTACTCATATAGCTACTTATCAACACATGCAACAGTTTACAGAACAACAGATATAATGATGCACAAATTAAGACAGTTTAGTCACTAACCCATGCACTCAGTGAGACACATTTAATCACTCACTCATACAGTCAGTCATGCACCTACTAAATCCTTCATCCAGACACTTATACATCCACTCATTCTTCAATATGTAAGACATATTTTAACTTTACAGAAACATACAGTCACTGGATGTTGTCTTCAGTGATGTCATCAGTGATGTCATTTGAGATGTCATCAGTGATGTCATCAGTGATGTCACTAACCATGTCATGAATGATGTAATATGTGACATCATCAGCAGTGGATTGCGGGTGCGCGATATATAGTTAGCGCATCTAACTATATATGGAATTTCAATGGTTTTATGCGAGTAAAATAAGGTTTTGTAAATGCAAATTCCTAACTATATATGTTCTTTAACCAATGGTTTTTTCATTGAATTTTAAAGGTTTTGTAAATGCAAATTCCTAACTATATATGGACTATAACCTATGGTTTTTTCATTGAATATATATATATATATATATATATATATATATATATATATATATGCGCAGATGCAGCTCTCTCCTCAAAGCCGCGCAGCAGCCGCCGCAACAAAGCCAAGAAAGAAAGCCACGCCACTCCAACGTCCGTTTATGGGCTAAAACGATTTTATTGCGTTCAAGGCCACCAGATCTTACGCGTTTCGGGCGTCCGCCCTTGTTCACAGATCAAATGTCAGTAAGTTCATAATGGCTTAAATACACAAAGTTTTTCCCGGGCATTTTTTTCACCATCACGTGATAAAGTGACATAAAAGACACACTACCAAACTAAGGCTGAGGCAGTCTTTCCTCTGAATTAGTGCCACGTTAAAACAATACACAAATATAATAACAGCATGAATGCGCTATTTACATCTCAATCTATATACAATGTACAATTCATTTTTTTGATTAAAAAAATAAATAAATATATGTGATCTATAACAATATATATACATTATAAAAAACATGTAAGTTGGGACAATGTGCAAACAACGCAATATTATGAGTTGTTGATAGTTCAATAACTAATGGTTGAATGGCAAAGTATATATAAGCAAGATTATAATGATGAATCAATAAATCTTGATGCCAAGTTGATACAGCAAAGTAGTCCCAAAGTATACAGACAATAAGTCTGTCCAATTTAATATCAGCATAAATGCCTATTGTATAGATTGTGATGAATTGTGTGTATCGTGGTCACCAAAAAACATCGTAAAATACGAAGGAGTTGAAGGGCTGCTTCCAATCACGCCCCATCAGTCTGTGTCCGAAATCGAACGTGCTTCAAGTGTTTAAGGAAATGTGCATACCTCCTACAGAGATAAAAAAGGTAAAAAGGGGAAAAGAATTTTGTTTTTTTGTGACAATGAATTTCATAGTTTTTTTTCTTGTTAATTCATAGTAACCATAGTAGGAGTCAAAGCTCCTGACCACTATACACCATGGAAGCCATGATGAAATAAGATTAATTCAGTGAAATAAAGTAATACAGAAACTAAGAAAACAGAGAAGTCAGATCTTGGCATAATGACTGACATACAGGATAAATTAACCAACAAAGAAAGCCATTATAGGAACACATGTAGATCTTCCGTGGTGTTAAGACCGTTTGGAAAGCGACTGTCCAGTTCAAGAATGAACTGGGATTCCAGTCGCCTCAGCATGAGATCCCTATCACCCCCTCTAGTTGATTTTGGTACTGAGGCAATGACAAAGTATGTTAAGCAGTCAAGATTATTCTGGTGGATGGTTTTGAAGTGGCGGGCCACGGGATAGCTGCTATCGTTATTAACGATTGCGCGTAAATGTTGGAGAATTCTGACATGCACCTGCTTACCTGTGCTCCCCACGTATCTGAGGCCACAGGTGCATGTCAGAACATACACTGCAAAATCTGTTTTGCAGTTGTGTTTCCCTTTGATTTCCACAGGGTCAGGTCTAAAGGGTGTAGAGTATTGGGTGGTGTTAATCCCAAATTTGCATGCACTACAACTAGAACACCGTGTGAAACCCGGCCTGGTCATCCAGTTATTCTGTTTGGTTAACTCAGGAAAATCACGACTCAATTGGGTTCTCATGCTGGGACCTTTTCTATAGGTAATAATGGGTCTATCCGCTATTTTTGGGGCCAGTACTAGATCAGTTTTTAAGGCTGGCCATCTTTGAATAATAATAGATCTAATTTTGCGTTCCTGTTTGTTAAAGGTCAGAATCAATCTAGGTGGACCATTACTCGATTCTGTGTTGGCTTCAAGATTTGACTCTGAGGTGGATAAAAGTGAATCCCTGGGTCTACAGTTAGCTTTCGCTATGGATTGCCTAAGTACTGATTCTTTGTATCCCCTTTCCCTGAATCTGTCAAGGGCTTCAGTAGCACAGAGTTGAAAGTCCTCATCACTACTGCAAATTCGTTTAAGCCTAAGCAGTTCTCCGAAGGGGATATTATCGATGACATGACGGGGGTGGGAGCTGCTGGCGTGAAGTGTGCTGTTGCCAGCAGTACTTTTACGATGCAGTTTGGTACACAATTTAGAATTTTTCACAAACACTTTAACATCAAGAAATTCCACCTCTGAGTTGTCAATATGTGATGTAAAATGTAAATTCTCATTGTTGTTGTTGATCAATTGAATAAACCTTTCCGCATCAGTTCTCTCCCCCCTCCAAATTATAAAAACATCATCGATAAAACGCAACCAATGCAATACATTGTTGGACATGATCTCACTGAAGTTGACCTTTAGTACCTGCTCCTCCCACCAGCCAACGTGCAAGCACGCATAGCTGGGGGAAAAGCAGGCACCCATAGCCACTCCTCTTTGTTGTAAATATAATTCCTTGCCAAACATAAAATAGTTATGATGCAAACACCAATTGGTCAATTCTATTAACATTTTGTTATGAGTATAACAATTAATAGGTCTGGTTCCCAAAAAATGTTCAAGTGCTCTAAGTCCAGCTCGGTGATTGATGCTGGTATAGAGTGACTCTATATCTAGGGTGATTAGTAGTAAGTCATCACTCCAGGGAACGTTGTTAATTCTGTTGAGAAAGTGACCAGTATCCCTGATGTAAGAGGGTAATGTTTGCACTAAGTTTTGGAGGAAATAGTCATATATATAATCCGCAATTGCTTGAAAGCATTACCGTATATTGCAACACTCATCTAACTTAGAGGTAAATAGGTAGTTGCAATGTCCGTTTATACTCAATTTTTGAGTCCATTGTACTTTGATTGCGAAGCGCAGTGAAAAAAACGGCAATAATTGTAATTTTGTTCAAGTGTATATATGTATATTATGTAATTTACTAACATATAGTTACAATGCCATGTACAATCATTGGGTATTATACCATTCTAAAATGGCCGAACCTTTAACTATGTGTAATATGCTACCAAGATTAGGGGAAGTTTTCACTTTCAATTACACCTTCCATACTGTGTGTTTATTTAAAGCCGGTAAAATGTTATGTTGGGTAACGTGTGAGCAAGACACACTTGGTGTCGAAACGCGTAACGTTTTTTGAGAATAAACTCTGCATCTCTACCACTGAGTGCACGTGATGCTTTCAAGCAATTGCGGATTAAATAATAATTCTCTGCATTTGGGTTCGCCGATAACACGCCACCTGACTACGGGAGCAGGATCCCGGAAGGACCCTACTGTTGGATTTTATATATATATATATATTATATATATATATATATATATATATATATATATATATATATATATATATATATATATATATATATATATATATATAGCTTCAGCCTGTCTTCCCAAGCAGCCCATGAAGAAGAGGCTTAGTGCCTTGAAACGCGTTGGCAACAGGAAACACACGGAGCCAAGATGCAGCCTGCATTTCTCACTGCCGGATGGCCAAAGCACAGTCGTGTTCCCTCCTAATGCTTTGGGCATTTGGTATAACATTTCTCACACGGCCGCCCTGCCGTGGGGAGGAGAACCATCGTCAGCTGGAAAAAAGCAAATCCCAGTTGACAGAGGCTTATGGTAACGAACCTTTCGAGACCTGAACAGCACTGCGCTTTACATGCTAATTAAGGCTGCAGCGAGACTCTGACACCTACTATAGGTTTAAAACAATGCTTTTAAAATTGGAAATCACATGCTGGATGTACTCGCACTCAAGAACTCTGACACCCATCATGCATTAATGAACTGCTGAGATGCACACGCCCTCTGGGGGCGAACATGAAAAAAACGGCGGAAATGGATTTAAGTGCGCAGCTTCAGCCTGTCTTCCCAAGCAGCCCATGAAGAAGAGGCTTAGTGCCTTGAAACGCGTTGGCAACAGGAAACACACGGAGCCAAGATGCAGCCTGCATTTCTCACTGCCGGATGGCCAAAGCACAGTCGTGTTCCCTCCTAATGCTTTGGGCATTTGGTATAACATTTCTCACACGGCCGCCCTGCCGTGGGGAGGAGAACCATCGTCAGCTGGAAAAAAGCAAATCCCAGTTGACAGAGGCTTATGGTAACGAACCTTTCGAGACCTGAACAGCACTGCGCTTTACATGCTAATTAAGGCTGCAGCGAGACTCTGACACCTACTATAGGTTTAAAACAATGCTTTTAAAATTGGAAATCACATGCTGGATGTACTCGCACTTAAGAACTCTGACACCCATCATGCATTAATGAACTGCTGAGATGCACACGCCCTCTGGGGGCGAACATGAAGAAAACGGCGGAAATGGATTTAAGTGCGCAGCTTCAGCCTGTCTTCCCAAGCAGCCCATGAAGAAGAGGCTTAGTGCCTTGAAACGCGTTGGCAACAGGAAACACACGGAGCCAAGATGCAGCCTGCATTTCTCACTGCCGGATGGCCAAAGCACAGTCGTGTTCCCTCCTAATGCTTTGGGCATTTGGTATAACATATATATATATATATATATATATATATATATATATATATATATATATATATATATATATATATATATATATATATATATATATATATATATATATATATATATATATGTATATATATATGTATATATGAGAACACAGGTTTCCCTCACTAAAGTTCTGCGTACGCGGACACAGCCTCCACGCCAACCACAGGAAGGAAAAGACGAACCACCAATCTGGCAGGCAAATAGTATTTATTTTCTTGCAGTTCACACAGCCATTTGTCAGCGACGCGTTTCGAGCACGGATGCCCTTGCTCACGCTGCTATGCAAAGAATAAAACAATCACAAGCCGTTTTTAAATGCATGTCACCTGTGTAAGTTACCACCCCCTGGTGGCAACCTTCTATATCACGTGATAAACATAAGTGTAGAAAGACTATCGCTGCTTTGGAATTTTTTCTCTAAGCACACTTAAAGAAGGGGGACAGATGTCAGGTTAAATCCAGAATTGATTAACAATGTTAACAAATTGCACAAAATAACTGGTTAAATCCACATATGTACAGAGTAATTCATTATTGTGTTAGCATACAAAGCACGTAATATGTACAAAAGTGCAAAAAGGCATCAAGACCATAGTATAGGTGTGCAAAATATAGCAAAGTAGTCTTTAGCAGCAAATAGACCATAATAAAGTGCATATGTGACAGAAAAGTGCATAAATAGTGATTGCGACGAAAGATGAACGACGTCTATGGAAGTACATGTCAAGCCACCAATACCACCAGAACAACGGAAGCCTGAGCAGTAAATATAACTGAATTCAGAGCCCTGAATTAAAATAGGTCATAAATACATAAAGGCAATCGATGTCGCGGAAGGTAAAAGCAGTATCAAAAGTGTAGAAAAAGTGTTAAAATAGTGTTAAAAAGCTGGTATCAAAATTTCTTATAAATATAGCAATATCTACAATCAATTTAGACAGAACAAATAATCAAAGTGCAACGAGCAGTTATATAAAGTGCTATACACAGTGCGAGACTCAACACACCAATATCAGTATAAAGCAATATGGTATTACATTGGTTCAACAGGGCAGGGAAATAAACTCAAATTGCAGGGTACATAAATAGGGAACCTAACTTATGTACCACTAATCGGCTGAAGGACGCTGGTGTGAGTAACTGGGTAAAAGATGGGTATACATAACTTGGGACATCACAAATAGGGAACCTAACTTGAGATGTCTGAGAGCTTACAGAGTTGTACTAATAGACTGGAAGAGAAAAATGCCTGGAATGGGATATTATTCTAAAAAGTGGTGCATTTCTTCAATGTTGTTAAGCCCGTTGGGCCAACGGGTATCCAGCTCAAGTATAAACCTCGATTCCAACTTCCTAAGTAATAGTTCTCTATTGCCACCTTTCCTGGACAGAGGTACAGAGCCAAGTACAAAATACGAAAGGCAAGATAGATCTCTTTTGTGAGTATGGTTGAAATGCCTTGCGACCGGATAGGCCGGATCGTTATGGAGTATGGCTCGTAGGTGTTGTAATATGCGCATATGTACCTGGAGTTTGGTACTCCCCACGTACCGAAGTCCGCAGGAACATACCAAAACGTACACGGCATAGTCAGTCTTACAGGAGTAGTTACCCAGTATAGGTTTGTCCTCCGAACTAAATGGGGTAGTGTAGTGGGTAGTGGACATGCCAAATTTGCATGCCCGACAGCTGGAGCATTTGTAAAATCCTCTAGATGGTCGTAGCCACGCTGCTTTGGTTTTTAGTTCAGGAGCAGCGGTATCTAAGTAGCTACCCATGGTCTTAGCTCTCCTAAAAGACACTAAAGGAGTAGGAGGTAACACTGGATTGAGAATATGGTCACTTAAGACTATTGGCCAATTTTTGTTCAGGATGGCCCTGATTTTCTTTTCTTCTCTGCTAAAAGTGGTGACCATACGAGGGCCTGTATCTAGAGGCCCACTAGTGGTGGTATTCTCAGTTTCAGTGTTATTCTCAGGGAACAGACTTTCTCTGGAGCGAGATAAAGATTTTTGATAGGCTTTTTCTAATAGTGCTTCCGAATAACCCCTAGCTTTAAGACGGGATTTGAGATCTTTTAAGCATAATTCAAAATCAGAATTGGAGCTGCATATTCTTTTAAGCCTTAACATTTCTCCATAAGGAATGCCTGTGATGGTGTGTCTAGGGTGCATACTAGTACAATGTAAAGTGGCATTGCCCGCTGTCTTTTTTCTATGTAAGGTGGTGTTAACCTTATTGTTTTCTATGTACACTTCTACATCTAGAAATTGAATTCGTTGTTTTTCCACATGGGCGGTAAAATTCAGATTGAGGTTGTTTTGGTTGATGTCATTTATAAATTCAATAGCTTCCGCCTTAGTGCCCTGCCATGCTATGGAAATGTCGTCAATATAACGTAAAAATCTGATGACATGGGTATCCATCCAGGCCTTGTGGCGTGTCATGAGGACCCGCTCCTCCCACCAGCCTACGTGTAAACACGCATAGCTAGGAGAGAAGCAGGCCCCCATCGCCACACCACGAAGTTGTCTGAATATGTCTTTGCCAAAGGAAAAGAAATTATGGTGAAGACACCAGTCCATTAGCTTAATGATGACCTTGTTGTGCTCGTATATATATATATATATATATATATATATATATATATATATATATATATATATATATATATATATATATATGTATATATATATATATATATATATATATATATATATATATATATATATATATATATATATATATATTCACTGAAAAAACCATAGGTTATAGACCATATATAGTTAGGAATTAGCATTTACAAAACCTTGAAAATTCACTGAAAAAACCATAGGTTATAGACCAAATATAGTTAGGAATTTGCATTTACAAAACCTTTTTTTACTCACATAAAACCATTGAAATTCCATATATAGTTAGTTGCACTAACTATATATCGCGCACCCGCAATCCACTGCTGATGATGTCACATATTACATCATTCATGACATGGTCAGTGACATCACTGATGACATCACTGATGACAACACCCAGTGACTGTATGTTTCTGTAAAGTTAAAATATGTCTTACATATTGAAGAATGAGTGGATGTATAAGTGTCTGGATGAAGGATTTAGTAGGTGCACGACTGACTGTATGAGTGAGTAATTAAATGTGTCTCACTGAGTGCATGGGTAAGTGACTAAACTGTCTTAATTTGTGCATCATTATGTCTGTTGTTCTGTAAACTGCTGCATGTGTTAATCAGTAGCTATATGAGTAAATATATGGGTTATTGATTGATTGACGAAGTATTTGTATGGGAGACTGAGTGTGTGTGTGGCTGGCTGGGAGATGCGTGACTGTGCAGATCAATGTGTTCTTGTATCAATGATTGTATAAGAGAGTAAGTATGTGTTAGTATATGTTTGAAAATGTAAGGTACTCTATGTTTAACTGTATTGATTAGAAAATGGAAGTGTGATTGATTCTTTACAGGACTGACTAGGCGTGTGAGTAACTCCATGGATGAGTGGCAGAGTATTGAGTGTCTATATTGGTGTATGAGTTCATATGATAGTGTTGTAAAGATGAGTGATTGTATGTATGAATGATTGTATGAATGAGTGAATCTGTGTGTAGACTTAGGAATCAGTGAGCGCGTATGTAGTAACTAGTATTGGTGTGTCAATGGTTTAAAAAATTATATTCTGTATTTTACACTGGATGTAACAGAGGTTATATTAAAGTGTGAGGAGATGCATTGTATTGTCACATGAATGATGTCATCAGTGATGTCATCAGTGATGTCATTTGAGATGTCATCAGTGATGTCATTTGAGATGTCATCAGTGATGTCATCAGTGATGTCATTTGAGATGTCATCAGTGATGTCATCAGTGATGTCACTGACCATGTCATGAATGATGTAATATGTGACATCATCAGCAGTGGATTGCGGGTGCGCGATATATAGTTAGTGCAACTAACTATATATGGAATTTCAATGGTTTTATGTGAGTAAAATAAGGTTTTGTAAATGCAAATTCCTAACTATATTTGGTCTATAACCTATGGTTTTTTCAGTGAATTTTCAAGGTTTTGTAAATGCTAATTCCTAACTATATAAGGTCTATAACCTATGGTTTTTTCAGTGCATTTCATTGGTTTTGTAAATGCTAATTCCTAACTATATATGGTCTATAACCTATGGTTTTTTCAGTGAATTTGATTGGTTTTTTAAAAGCTAACATCTGAAGCTGTAAAATGTATTCTTCTTTAAATCCAAAAATATAATTTAGATGTTTATTAATAATTTTTTTTTAAATATTTTTTTGCTTCGCTTTCGATTCGCGAACTGGGAAGCTTTCCGTTAGCTCATCTTGATGCTGCGACCTAGTCCGCGAACCGGTAAACGTTTCGTTTGCGCAACTGTGATGTTTTGCGGAAGCGCGACGTATCACTTTGTCACGTAATGCGTCTTATGACGCGCCGCGTTAGCGCTCCCAGAAGTGCTCCGGATCGCGAACCGGAAACGATCCGGGACGCGGCGCGCACCGCGTAACGTGAGCGGAACAGGTCATGTGACTTGTTAATAAAACTTTTCATTGGTTCATTTCACTTTTGGTTTCCTAATGATGTAATACTAGGTCATGTGATCTAAAATTAACACTTTTCATTGGTTTATAACTTTTGCTTTTCCCAAATGATGAAAACCCCTCCTTCTTTCCTCACTCTGACTTTCATCTTGGTGAGAGAAAGATCATTTACATATAATTGAGCAATGGCTTCTGTACTTGCTTCAGCTGGTGCACCCCCACCACCACCTTCACCTCCTCATGAGAAGAGAGGACCATCATCTCGGTTCATTGCCAACACAGAGGAGGAGGAAGAGGATGAACTTGAAGAAGAGGAGAGAGAAGAACAAGAGTTCTTACAAGAGTTGCCCCGTGTTTCCCGTCGGAAAACTAGTTTTATCTGGCAGTTTTTTTCATTCCCTCGAGGGGAGAAGAAAGTCAATGCAAAATATGCCACCTTCCTTATCTGTAAAAAAAGGCTATCAAGAGGCACTGAAAAAAAGTATAGCATGGGAAACTATACCATGCATCGCCATATGACCAGGTGGCATCCACTCAACTACAGCCGTGCAGAGTTGCGTGACCTGCAGGATAATCCCCCAACAACTCCTGTGGCCAGGTCAACCTTGCATATCTCTCTGACTGGAGGAGAGGCACAGGAAACCGTGCCAAACATTCAAAAGAACTTCAAACACATGAAGCTAACCTGCTTGTATTGTGGGGCATTGCTTTCATGTGGGAACATGAGCGTAAACTTAATGAACATTGCTTACGAGAATCACAATTGCCCTAACTCACCCAAACAGTAATTTTTTTTTGCTCCTGTTGAGCCTTTTTCAATGCCTGTTTTTTGTTGTTTCCCCTCCATCAAAAACAAAAAAAATATATAAAACTGTGCAAAAATACAAAAAAATCAAAAAATGTTTAGAAAAAAAAATAATAATAATAAAACAACAAAAACATAAAAAAAAGTTCTTTTCAGAACTACCTCCCCTTTCAAATAAAATTGCTAGAATGTTTAGCACTCTGGCAAGCTCTATTTCTTTTGGTTCGCTTTCCAGTTAGCTGCCCGGTTCGCGAACTAGAAGCGAACCAAAAATTTTTTTTTTTTTAAAAAGAAGAGTTAGTATAAGGGAAGTAAACAGAGAGTAATGTTAAAAGAAAGACAGCTATAGGGAGTAAACCAGAGATACTGTTTAATAGATCTATTTAACGAAGAAAAGATGGAAGAGGGTATAATTGCGAAAAACAAAATGGATAAGGAAGTGAAAGAAAAAAAAGAGAGTAGAACAATAACAAAGAAGAGTTTCTTGGAGAATGTGAGTGAATGTTCAAAATAAGATTAAAACATGTGGAATAACAGAGAGAAAAAATAGAAAACAGAAAAGAAGAAATAACTGAAAAAGATTAATTGAAACAGCAAATAAATGTAAATAACATAGAGCCATATCATCAACATAGGCAATAAAAGTTTTGCTTTTTTTATCAGCAGAAATATGTCGCCAAAGTATTCTAATTAGCTTGATACATATGACTCCTTGTGAGGCCTGTCTTGCAACATGGTGCATCTTTTTCATCAGTGCTGCATCGGTTTCATGTGGCACGATTTTAAAACAGCATGACACATTTGCCTAAATGCATCAATTTGTAATTTCGACGCCTCATAACATATCTTTTGCACCGCTACTGTGTCACAAAACTGACGCACAGTGGCGCAAAACATACATACATATATCATAAATCTGTCCCTAACATTTTAAATAATTAATTCAGGATGACGATAAGGTGTGGTGTCTCCTGAGGTTTGTTTAAGGTGAGGCCTACTCAGGGTTGCATATCAATTTTACGCATGTTGAAGAATACAGAGGAGATAATACATGTGAAGGCCTACCAATGAAGTAAGTCATGTCCTCTTATTACATCCTTCATGACATGGTCAGTGACATCATCAGCAGTGCATTGCGGGTAAAAAGAGTAGAAAACATTTACCTTATAATTCTTGTTAACTTTTAAAAATATTTTTTCATACTTTCAATCTGTAAAAGAGAGAACAAACATTTCCAAAAATATTAAAACATGTTTTTAAAAATTAGAAAAAAGAAGGGAAAAGGTTCAAGAAGAAACAGTTTTTCAACAACTTTGACATTTACAGAAGCCTCTGCTTCTCTACGTCCCCTACACAATCCTAAAGATATTTATTTTAAACAAACAGTATCTTCATGCTGATGAAGTGAGGCCTATTTTGGAATATGGTGCTTCTTTTGCATTGCTGATGTCTCACAATAGTGATGCAATAGCAGCGCAAAAGAGATGTAAAGCCATCATAAAATTGTGTCTAACATTGTAAATGATTGTTTCAGGATGCAAATAAGATGTGTCCTTTCAAGAGGTTTCTTTGAGGTGAGGCATATTCAGTTTTTTTTAAGAAAACAGTACCCAGAAGTACTGCACTGTAAGCATTAACTTTGACACTTACAGAAGACTCAGTTTCTCCATATCTACCTCACATTTCTAAATGTATATCATAAGTACAAAAAGCAGAACATTAATTATACATGTTAAATGGTTTATTTTTGCTGTTCTCAGAATGTATCAAATTTCACTTAAATCAGTGACTTGAAGGTATTCATCATGTAACAGCGGGGAAAAAAAACACAATCAAAATGATTGTGTTTAAAAAACCCATTCAACCTAAGAAATCTGAATTCAAAACTCCTTAAAATTAACTTACTTTCCATAACGTCGAAGGATGTCCTATGAACAGCGTCCACTCTGTTGTGCTATAAATATTTTCAGCCCGCCACTTTCTGAAAGAAAACCTCCATCGTTTTGAAAAATATGTTACATACAAGAAAAGACTTCTCACATTCTACCACATGTTTCCACTTGGCCAAATCATGTTGCAGCGATTCACAACTCTTGTAATTCTTCCAATCAAATCCCGTCATTTTCTATTTTCGCAACTTTCAAAAAGAAAACATTTAAGATTATTTTCACAATCCTGGACTACTAATATCTTACCCTTCTTTCTCACTCATGTTCTCCTTTTCCTATGACACTGATACTGCTTACTATGAAGCAGACTTACTTGCATCAGGTTTATATAGTAGGATTTTTAAATTGACATTATAATTAAAAGTTTTGGACCAATAATCTAGACAGCATTGCAGACTTACATTCCCTCTACTTGATGAACCTTTTGCAATTCCTCAGAGGAAATCCCGAGATTCTTTCATTAAAATTTTGGTTTTAAAAACACCAGGTAAGAATTTTTAAGGTCAAACGGCAATTTTTTTTGAAAGTTACAACAGAATCGTTGCAGAATGACCAACCGTTTTTAGACTTTAAATAAGCTGTGTAATGTCCTGATGTTGTTGAAGGACCATCGTGATAGATAATTGCTACAGTTACAAAAGTCCTTCCTGATATTGACAGCTGAGAAGCAACAATTTTTTTTATTAAAGTTGACAATTTTGATCCATCAGGCCTACATCGTTGGATCATTAAAATGACATACTGGCCATATCTTCAAATAAATAATGTTGACAGCATTTCAGATTTACATTGGCTACACTCCATGTTGTGATCCGCTGCATTTACTAGCTTATTAAAGGAGACTGATTTACTGTCTGGCAAAGTTAAATATATAAATCTTTCTGAGTCTACACTAGTAGTACTTGATACCCTACAGTTCTCGCAGTCATGCTGCCATTGATAAGAAAGCCCAAACAGGTGATCTACATCCACACCCTCATCTTGCAATACATCAAACATATACATTAAAAACTCCTGACAATCCTGCTGATTATTTTCAGAGAAGTCTGTTTGACCTGAACATTCATCTAACAGATAACGAACTTCAGACACACTTTCTACTTTTGTTCGATCAGTGCTACATTTCTCTAACACAGAATTCAACAAACAGCATAAACTTTGTTCCGAATTGAACACAATCTGTTCTTTTAAAGTCTCTAGTGAAAAGAGAACATTAACCACTACATTTGCATAGCAGTTGACACCAGAACTGTTTTCAAATTGAAAACCGACAACATCTTCAACAGAATCCACTTTCTTTCTGCTTACAATTTTCGGTTCATCGACTTTTTGGCTTTTTGCTACAACCTCCCTACTATTACTGATATTTCTTCGTTTACAGCCTACCACACGTTTCTCAAACAAAGGATATTGAGGCAAATGTGGCGCATACTCTCTTCTTAACCTATTGTATTCCTTAACACAATCTAGATCAGCACAAATGTTTGTGACATCACAGTCAATCAAGTACAATCCCGATAAAGTTCTAACTCGTGACAATGCCACATATGCCATACCCTCCTTGAACACAAAACTGCCAATATTCACCAATGCACTATCTACACTTAAACCTTGCGATTTATGGATTGTCACTGCATATGCCAAGCAAACAGGAAACTGTTTACGACGAGCATATAAGTCTTTAACAAGCAAAAACCTAGCAGAACAACGACCAATTAGCTGTACTTCCTCAATGTCATCAAATTTAATTTTTAAAAATTCTATTCCATCTCTATTTCTGTATTTCTCAAAATCAACAACATTACCCATTGATCCATTTACCAGACCTCTTTCAACATGTAAATTCCTTCTCAAAATAATTCGGCAATTTAAACACACATTTTATGGCTGAGATACCCGCCACCCCCTCTCAACACAATCCCCAAGAATTGGGAAACCGGAAACAGTTCTTGAACTTTTGGAAGGCGGGAAGGGAGTTACCCTTCCCGGCCGTATTTATTAAAATATGAAACAAAATCAAAACATTAAAATAACAGTTTCATATTATGTACAATTTCATTTCCACATTACGATGTTTGGCTAACCTTAACAGATCTCTAATACAAAGGTTCTCCTAGCCGAACTAACATCCTACAAAACATTTGACTTGAAATTGTACATCCTAACGTTAAGGGCCAACGGCAAGGTCGTAACCGGTGTCAGATCCCTAAACCAAAATACCACCCTCACTTGTGAGGGGAGCGACCGCACAGAGGCGTACCTCAAGTGCATCTACCAATTTCCCTTGGACTTGACGGGGGCCCCAATGAACTCGACGCCACTTAACGGTCGTCCGAGGACTCGTGTGAGGTGTCTAAAAGGTAGCGTAAACCCCCTCCCGCACCCCACACAACTTACCCATCTGCCGTCGCAGATGTCCTGGCCCCGAGAAATTCCCCAGGAGGGCCCGTAGCCCCTCCTATCCAGGAAGGGGCCTTGACCACCTTTCCTTTCCTTCCGGCGGCCTATCCTTAGACGGGACCGCCTCCCCGTTGAGGGGCCAATGGCCACCTCCCCCGAGCGCTCCCATCCGTAATGGGTGACGCCCCCCCATAGGGATCCTCCAATTACTGCTCACCGATCATGACCTTACCGCCCGACCAAAATAAATACGACAATTTTACCTAACTTACCAAGATTACAAAACAAACATAACTTATTACAAGCATGAATAGTGATCAACACTAGTGCAAAATTACTTTATTTGCAAAACATACTGAAAATAACCATTCTTTATTGCATATTCAAAAATTTCACGACGATCATCACAACCTGCAAGAAACAGGGTTACCACATCAAAACTTTATTCAAAAACAACTAGCTGTCCTCAGGGGCTGGTGGGTGGGTCAAAATTGGCTCTTCGTTCCGTCTCGAGCTCACGTGCAGCGGGGAGGTGCAGCTTCAGAGCACAGGAACAAGAGGATGCTTTCTTGGCTTCCTGCTCCTTTTATCCGTCTTCAGGGCGGGCGTAAACCCGCCCCCGCCTGCCTCCGAGGGCGTGGCCAGCCGCGTCAGTGTCGAGGACAACCCACTCTAGGGCGGGAAAAAGGCGCGCCCTGGCTACTCCGCTTCGGGCATACCAGCCGAGACTCGCCTCCCGCCCAAGATGGCTTCCCGGGGGGATCGTGGTACTCCACCATACGTTCGGGGGGACCGAATGGTCGCCCCTTTCCATATGGTTGAGATACCCGCCACCCCCTCTCAACACAATCCCCAAGAATTGGGAAACCGGAAACAGTTCTTGAACTTTTGGAAGGCGGGAAGGGAGTTACCCTTCCCGGCCGTATTTATTAAAATATGAAACAAAATCAAAACATTAAAATAACAGTTTCATATTATGTACAATTTCATTTCCACATTACGATGTTTGGCTAACCTTAACAGATCTCTAATACAAAGGTTCTCCTAGCTGAACTAACATCCTACAAAACATTTGACTTGAAATTGTACATCCTAACGTTAAGGGCCAACGGCAAGGTCGTAACCGGTGTCAGATCCCTAAACCAAAATACCACCCTCACTTGTGAGGGGAGCGACCGCACAGAGGCGTACCTCAAGTGCATCTACCAATTTCCCTTGGACTTGACGGGGGCCCCAATGAACTCGACGCCACTTAACGGTCGTCCGAGGACTCGTGTGAGGTGTCTAAAAGGTAGCGTAAACCCCCTCCCGCACCCCACACAACTTACCCATCTGCCGTCGCAGATGTCCTGGCCCCGGGAAATTCCCCAGGAGGGCCCGTAGCCCCTCCTATCCAGGAAGGGGCCTTGACCACCTTTCCTTTCCTTCCGGCGGCCTATCCTTAGACGGGACCGCCTCCCCGTTGAGGGGCCAATGGCCACCTCCCCCGAGCGCTCCCATCCGTAATGGGTGACGCCCCCCATAGGGATCCTCCAATTACTGCTCACCGATCATGACCTTACCGCCCGACCAAAATAAATACGACAATTTTACCTAACTTACCAAGATTACAAAACAAACATAACTTATTACAAGCATGAATAGTGATCAACACTAGTGCAAAATTACTTTATTTGCAAAACATACTGAAAATAACCATTCTTTATTGCATATTCAAAAATTTCACGACGATCATCACAACCTGCAAGAAACAGGGTTACCACATCAAAACTTTATTCAAAAACAACTAGCTGTCCTCAGGGGCTGGTGGGTGGGTCAAAATTGGCTCTTCGTTCCGTCTCGAGCTCACGTGCAGCGGGGAGGTGCAGCTTCAGAGCACAGGAACAAGAGGGTGCTTTCTTGGCTTCCTGCTCCTTTTATCCGTCTTCAGGGCGGGCGTAAACCCGCCCCCGCCTGCCTCCGAGGGCCTGGCCAGCCGCGTCAGTGTCTAGGACAACCCACTCTAGGGCGGGAAAAAGGCGCGCCCTGGCTACTCCGCTTCGGGCATACCAGCCGAGACTCGCCTCCCGCCCAAGATGGCTTCCCGGGGGGATCGTGGTACTCCACCATACGTTCGGGGGGACCGAATGGTCGCCCCTTTCCATATGGTTGAGATACCCGCCACCCCCTCTCAACACAATCCCCAAGAATTGGGAAACCGGAAACAGTTCTTGAACTTTTGGAAGGCGGGAAGGGAGTTACCCTTCCCGGCCGTATTTATTAAAATATGAAACAAAATCAAAACATTAAAATAACAGTTTCATATTATGTACAATTTCATTTCCACATTACGATGTTTGGCTAACCTTAACAGATCTCTAATACAAAGGTTCTCCTAGCTGAACTAACATCCTACAAAACATTTGACTTGAAATTGTACATCCTAACGTTAAGGGCCAACGGCAAGGTCGTAACCAGTGTCAGATCCCTAAACCAAAATACCACCCTCACTTGTGAGGGGAGCGACCGCACAGAGGCGTACCTCAAGTGCATCTACCAATTTCCCTTGGACTTGACGGGGGCCCCAATGAACTCGACGCCACTTAACGGTCGTCCGAGGACTCGTGTGAGGTGTCTAAAAGGTAGCGTAAACCCCCTCCCGCACCCCACACAACTTACCCATCTGCCGTCGCAGATGTCCTGGCCCCGGGAAATTCCCCAGGAGGGCCCGTAGCCCCTCCTATCCAGGAAGGGGCCTTGACCACCTTTCCTTTCCTTCCGGCGGCCTATCCTTAGACGGGACCGCCTCCCCGTTGAGGGGCCAATGGCCACCTCCCCCGAGCGCTCCCATCCGTAATGGGTGACGCCCCCCCATAGGGATCCTCCAATTACTGCTCACCGATCATGACCTTACCGCCACAGGCCGGATAGTTGACCGGCTATCCGGACCCCCCACTCCTGCCTAAAGGTCATGTTTTAAACCCTTCAACCAAGCTATGAGGTCTCCTATGAGTAACTCATTCCCCACCCGGGACAAATGAACCCCGTCCCCCAAATACATACTGTCCCCTTTGATACAACCATGCGAAACAGAATGCAGTGTACTTGAACGGAACAATCTACTCACTTTGTTATTTATTTTCCTTACTGAATGATTCAGAGCAGAAACCGAAATAGCCCCCCGCCACACTTTCCGTGGGATCATATGGGACCATGCAATTGTGCACCCTGGAACTCTTCTTGCCAACCAACTTACTGTGGAAAGCATTGCCTCAAGAAGAAGTCGTCTACCAGTGGCCACCAAATCGTTGCCCCCAAGATGGACTATGATTATAGACGGCGGTGACCTTGTCCGCCCTAATAAACCCTCGAAAAAGGATTGAAACTGGTCAATACAGAGCCCGCCCTTTCCGTAGAAGGACACCCTGTACCCGTATTCCCCAGCCACGTGAATCATATCACCTGCATTGAATACGTCCGCAGCACGCCTCACGTATGAGTGGCCCACGACCCACACCTCCTTTTTCGCAGTCGGTGATTTCTGACCGCTGGTCCCCAGGTGTCGGGTCGACTGCACAGTCCGCCCCGCTTCGTAAGCTTGCGCAACTAAAAACCAAACAAAAACAAGAAGCGTGAGTATATCATTACAGCTTCACAACATGTGCAACCGCACATACCTTTTATAACAGTTCGAGGACCAACGCCCCACACGTTTTACTTCCTCTACACTCAGACCCTTGGCTGTAGCCTCAGTAGCAGCCCCTATCCGAAAGGAATGGGTCCCGAACTCGCCGGGGTTCAAGCCCGCGGCCGAAATCGACATCGCAAGCACCCTCTGGAACTGAAACCTCGTCAGTGGGGTGGCGTCAGCGTGTCGCAACAAGGTCCCCCCCCCATGCTGCCACCCTCTGCGCTAAATATTGCTCTACGCACACCACAGGGCACATGGAAGAACCGGGGATCCTCTGAATGATTACGCAGTCCCCGATTGCACCCTGATCGGTTTTGGACCTAACAAACGAGACCATCATCGTCTCCTCCCTGACCTGAATGTGCTCCCGGCACAGTCCCCCCATCGTATCCCGCTTGTTCTTCGCCATTAATTCGCTTACCCGCATAGCCCCATGGAATGCTAGTGCAAATGCGGCTCGGAACAACACTGCTTCGTACTGGGATGAACACGTTGCCGGGAGTACGGACCATAACAGGGTCAGCCTATCCAGACCTATTGGGTGCCTCTCATCTACTCTGCGACCCTCAAGGCGTTGCCACCCACGTAGCGCTTTCTGCACAACGAAAGACGCTGTCGGGTCCCGGATCCCATGAGCCTTTGCCATAAAGGAAATGGCGGCCCGATGCCTCTGGGCCGTAGCTACTGATTTGCCTGCCTGATGTAAAGAGAGCAGAAATTTCACTATAGACTCTTCCTGACCCCAAAGCTCCCCCCTAGCAGTACCCAAAAAGGCCCAATAGGAACGGAACGCCCCTTCATATGCCTTCCTCGTCCTGGGTGCTAAACTCTCTCCCATGAGGTTTTGTAGTTCGGGGCACCGAGAGACCAGAGAGCTTCGGGAAAGGGTGCCGCCACCGGGTCCGCTGTGGGCAGAAAACCCCAGAAGGCCTGCATACGGAAACGAGAAAGCGCATCAGCCGCTTGGTTCATTACCCCCGGCACATGTCTTGCCCTAAACAGTACATTCAGTTGCATGCATAACAACACAATTTCCTTGAGCAGTCTCAGAATCAATTTGCATCGTGCTGCCTGACTATTGATACACTCAACCACGGTCATGTTATCAGACCAGAACACCACAGAGTGATCACGGAACCCCTCGGGCCAAGTTTTCAGTGCCACCAAAATAGGGAAAAGTTCGAGAAAAGCAATGTTACTTGTCAACCCGCACTCGTGCCACCATGACGGCCATTTTTGAGCCGACCATTGTGCACCAAATATGGCACCAAAACCTATACTCCCCGCCGAATCTGTCCACAGCCCCAGCTCCTCGGAGGACACTGCAGGCCTGTTCCAGACAACTCGACCATTGAAATCCGCCAGGAATGCCAACCAAATGCGCATGTCCTGGCGAACCTCTGCCGAGAGCCTCGTGCGATGATGGCCTTCCTTCAGGCCGACCATGGCTTGTGCAATCGAGCGGGAAAAGGGGCGCGCCATTGGCATCACTCTCAGGGCAAAATTCAACTGACCCACCACCTGTTGCAACTGATGCAGGTTTACTTTTGTTGCACGAATACATGTCTCAAGGGATAACCTGAATTTCAACACTTTTTCCTTGGGTAATCGAAAACAACCTTCTACCGAGTCGAGCTCGATCCCCAGAAACTCGAGCAAGGTCGAGGGACCCACAGTCTTACCTGGTGCCAATGGCACTCCGAATTGATTCATTAAGACACGAAATTCATGTAAAGCCTGTCCACACGCAGGATCCCCGGCTGCCCCCAAAAACAGAAAGTCATCGAGATAGTGCATAACATGTTGAAAACCTGTCTTCCTTGTGAATACCCATTGCAGAAAACAACTGAACTTCTCGAAATAGGCACAGGAAATCGAGCACCCCATTGGCATACATCTATCCATGTAATAGCGACCCTGAAACTGAAAACCCAGGAGACGCTGATCGTCTGGGTGTACCGGGAGCAACCGGAACGCTGACTCGATGTCCGATTTTGCCATCAGCGTCCCGGGCCCCAGGCGATTCAACATGGCAACGGCCTCATCGAAAGATGCGTACCGCACCGAACATACTTCCGGGTCTATCGCGTCATTCACGGAAAGACCACGTGGGGCTGATAAGTTATGTATCAGCCGAAACTCACCCGGGTCCTTCTTGGGGACCACCCCTAGAGGGGAACAAACAAAGTTAGCAACCGGTGGCAAATCGAATGGGCCGGCGACGCGACCTCGAGTCACCTCCTTCCCAATCTTTACCTGTACCACCGCCGTGTGCTGCAAGACCGACAGTTGATTCTTACAATTTGCTACACCCTGAAAATCCCCCACTGGGATGCGGAAACCATATGAAAACCCGTTTCGTAACACCCCAGCGGAAGCATGATCCGGGTATTCGTTGAGCCAAGGAATCATTGCCATGGTATCAATCGGGGTAGGTAAAGGTGCCCCTCGGACTATATCAGACCTGTTTGGCGCCTCCCTTACCACCGTTATCACCCGTTTTGGCTCTGCACATGGACTCAGGATGGGATGGCTGCCCACACCCCCCACACTCATGTCTGAATTTGCATGACCCCTGGGGCCTCGTACATTTCCCTCTGTTAAAATTCCAACAGATCCCCCTTTTACCTGTGTTGCCACTTGGCTTCGAGTGGTACTCGTTACCTGCACCCGTCCGAAAGGGTGTCCCAGAGTTCTGGCGGGAAGATTCCCCCCCGTTACTCCCTAATAATGGTACCTTCAACATTCCTGTACTCTCCATTTTTTGCCATGACACGGAGTCGTAACAATCCCAAGTCAAAAATGGGTCGTGTTCCTTAGCTTTTCTAAAAAGATTGTCATAGCAAAACCACTGATTGCCCCCATATGCTACGGAATACTCCATGATACGTGATTGATAAATTGGCAACTCGGTCAACAACTCGGGCCTGCGCTCGCCCATGATGGAGGTAAAAATGCCCCACGCTCTGCCCCAAGTACCAATGTTTTCGTCAACCTTAAAGGCGGCCATTTTTGCGCGCCAAACACTCGGATGCATGAGCTCCTTTTGGCTCTTCACATGCTCCATCTCGTAATGGTCAGTAAGCAAAGAAAACATGTTCACATACTTATCGGCCCAAATCTTTTCCTTAATTTCAAGTGGAACATGCTGGGCCACTTTCTCCCTTCGTGAGGGTACAGACCCCTCCCCCGCAATCGGCAGTAGCCGCTTACCTGAACTAGGTGCTGTACTTGCTGCCGAACTCGGGCCTGCTGCAATCTCAGCCACCGGAACCTGTGGGGGAACAGAAGATGGTGCCTTCGCAGCCTCTCTAGATTCCCGCAGTTGTCTCATTACTGCCCTGGCGTCGTCAGCCGTGGTGCCCTCACTATCTTTTCCCAACCACGCTGCCAGTTGTGCCGCCAACTCGGGAGGCATATCCTCTCCGTTCACGGGGGTGACTACCACGGGGATTGGATGCCCCTCCTTCGGAACCGGGGCAGGCTCCTCTATCGGTGTATCGGGAACCGGGGCCTCCCCCCCAGGTGCCCCCCTCTTGGACCTCTTGCCTCTCCCGCTAGGGACTACTCCCGGCAATGCTGGACCGACGATTCGCTTCGGTCCTCCCTCCCCATTCTTTACCGCCATCTGCTTCTTCAACTCGGCTACCTCCTTTATGAGCATGCGGAGCATCTGATCGGTCCCGACCCGCTTTCCGACCTTCTTGCCCGGCATTCTCGAACGAAATATCTGTAAAACAAAGACAAAAATTACAACGCTCAAAATTGGCTCTTCGTTCCGTCTCGAGCTCACGTGCAGCGGGGAGGTGCAGCTTCAGGGCACAGGAACAAGAGGATGCTTTCTTGGCTTCCTGCTCCTTTTATCCGTCTTCAGGGCGGGCGTAAACCCGCCCCCGCCTGCCTCCGAGGGCGTGGCCGGCCGCGTCAGTGTCTAGGACAACCCACTCTAGGGCGGGAAAAAGGCGCGCCCTGGCTACACCGCTTCGGGCATACCAGCCGAGACTCGCCTCCCGCCCAAGATGGCTTCCCGGGGGGATCGTGGTACTCCACCATACGTTCGGGGGGACCGAATGGTCGCCCCTTTCCAAAAGTCTTTTCAAAACCCGCTGTTTTAGATATAGTCTTCTCTAATGAATCCAATTTTGATTTCAAATTCTCTGACAAAATAATTGTTGATCCCATATGCTCTATTTTGTCAATAGCTTCAAGTTTCACAATCTCTTGCTTTTCTAAATTCAACATTTTGTTGTTGAAGATGGAACATTCTGCAAGAGTTGGCATCAAACATATTCCAGATTTCTTCTCAGTAATTTTCTGAAAAATATTCTCAGGCACAACGTCTTCTTCTGGATATAAATTTGACAGTAATCGTGCATTTAAAGCTTCTTTCCCATGCTTGGTCACTTTTCCAATTCTAATATCTTGTAGAATATTCTTGTAATCTTCATCCTTCGCCTGACGCATATTTTCATGGAGTTCAGCATAATTGAAGTTTAACCATATATTGACGTTGCCAATGCTCCCTAGGCACTTCCTGGTATCTTCATGCGTGAGTATTTTGAACACAGGTTGACCTTTTACTGGTGTCAGCTGCAGAAGATCTCCAAAAACAATGATGTGTTTGCCACCAAATAACACATCATACTCAGTTTTAAGAACTTCTTGCATTCTCAAATGCACAAAGGCAAGCATGACATTGGAAACCATGCTTACTTCGTCAATGATAAGAAGTTTCATTTTCCTCAAGACTCTTGAAACTTCAAAACAAGCATCCCCAGATAACTTGTGGTATTGTAATTTGTTGTCATGCTCCACTGGCAGCATCAGTAGACGATGCAAAGTAATACCTTTAATGTTATGTGCTGCCAGTCCAGTTGGAGCGGTGACAACACAAGACAGCGATGACTCAGTCCTTTCCTGCAAATAACAAGAAATTGCTTTAATGAGGAAACTTTTTCCAGTTCCCGCTTCTCCACTCACGTACAGTCGGACAGGCTTCAACAATGTACATGAGCACTCTTTCTTCTCATGACTTAATCCATGCTCAATTTGCTTGGTAACTTCATCATATATTTTCCTCTGCTCAACGTTGAGTTGTTTTTCCAAGTCTTCTAAGTTAACTGAATCTTCCTGAGCATGTGCCATGGCTCTTTCCACTTCATTCATAGCAGTAGCAGCTTCATTTTCGATAATAGGTCCTCCAAGTGGATCTTGACTCAATGAAACAGAACTCTGACTGTCCTGAGAACTGTCTCTGGCAATCTCGGCTGCAATCGTTGCTTCCTGCTCAATTTCCAAAGTTAGCATTTCTTGATATTTGGGAAAAGCAGTACATTCTATGGTCTCCTTAGCAGCAGTGAAAGAGTCTTCGTAACAGAGGAAATCTCCAAGCAGTTCCTCTTCTGCATGCCAAGGCTTGAAAAGTTGCAAAAGTGCTAAATAGAAAAACTCCTTTTTTTCTGGAGATTCGCCACTCAATTTTCGATGGTTTACTAATTGGCATTTTCTTTGCTTGACCAGACATCCCTCACTTCCAATTACAGCATACACTCCATTCTCAATATCTTCTTTGATGTTCCTCTTGAATATATAATTTTGTAGAACCTCATATAGACAAACATTCTCAAGGTGACTGCTTCAATTTGGATAATATGTATCCAACATGTTGGTCTTCAAAATGTCGGTACTGTTTGGTTCCTTTTCTGCCAAATACTCAATTTCCCGGACAGGTTTTAGAACTCGATTTCGCGTTGCAGCAAGACCAAGACTCGCCCAAACAATACTCCTGGATTTGGCATAGAGACTTGCTGAAGACAACCGGTCAGAACATTCATAAGCTCCAATTTCTCGATGCGACAACATCTTCAGACTGAAACTGTACAACTTCTTGCTGAGCCTCTTTTCATGGGAAATGTCCTCCCACATATCCTTCAGTTCTGTCTTTTCTTTTTTGGTGATGTAAGATGTCACATACCGAGCCACAGTCATACAGTTGTCAGCCACAAACTGTATATCCATGTTAGCATTCCACATGGACAAAATCACTGGGTTGTAGTCGTTGATGTACTTGGACTCTTCGTTCCTTTTCAAACTGTATGTATTTTTGGGTGATTTCCTCGTCACATTATGTCGTAGCGAAGACATCAAACTGTTCACTCTTCCTTTAGAAATCACCGGTCGTGGAAAGTTGAAACGACATTTGGTGTAGAACTTGTCCTTGTTTCTGAATTTACGACGACAGTACTTTCCACAACGATGGCTTTGGAAACGTAGAACTTGTTCTCTTAGGCTTTTCTTCTCCGTTGCGTTTGGAACAGCACACGTAGAATACTGTTCTATGAAGTTCATCACTAACTCATCCGGATCTGTTCCAAATTTAGGTGCATCCTTGATCCACAGCAACATATGTATATGAGGAGCACCTCTTGCTTGGTACTCCTTTCTCCAGAAGAAATCCAACACCTCTCCAAGAGGTGGATTCTTCTTATTTGTGATGAAAGACATCATAGCTTCAAATCTATGATTGAAGTACCTGCATACATTCACTGGATCCAAAGAACACAGTTCTCCTGGTGTCTTGAATTCAATGTTTTCAATATTTCCATTTGCCTCTCGTAGAAATTCAAGTAAGTCTTCCCAGCCATACTCTGCACAGCTCAGAGTAAGGAACCATGTTAGAGTTCCTAAGTTCCTCAGCATACATTTTAAATCACCATGACGACGATACCAGTACTCATTAGTACCACGCTGACACGCCATGAGATTAATTAGGTGAGAATCCAAAATACTGTCTTGGACATTGACTTTATGCATAAAGTCACTTGCTGAGATGTTTCGCATCTGTATACCACTTTTTAAGATGTGGTTCACTGCATATGACAGTCCAGACAGATCGCTTTCAAACAAGAGATGAAACAAATAGGGAATGCATTGACGAAACCTAGGATCTTCTGCATACAATCGTAAAGTCCGGTATTCAGACGCAGGAATTTGATGAGACCGCTCATCATATCTTCCTCCTTGACCTGTTGGAAATAGCTGTGGGAAACACCGAGCTTCCAAACTTTCCTCCCAAACACTAATGGGACTCCCTTTGGCTTGTTTCATTTGAAACAACTCAATTGCATTCCCCATGACTTCCTTGGAATGCAAAGGATGAACACTATAATGTTCATATATTTCTTCACTTTTAGAGGCCTCTACTTTCTCAATTTGGCCAGCACACAAATCGCTATCCTCTTCATCACTTACTTCCTCTTCTGCAACATATACATTTATATAGTACTTATTATTTTTCTTCAAATACAATGTTGCCTTTTTGACTTTCCTAACATCCACTAAATCTTGCCATATTTTCTTATTCTTTGTCGGAACACCATTAACCAAGATAACCAAAGGTTCCTCTTCAACTTTTTCTACTCCAATTGTGTTAATGTTTTTGTTCAAATCTAGAGGCAAATAAACAACTCTTCCCTTTAATCCTCTCTGTAAATCTGATGGAGGTAACTTCCCTGTCTTTGGCTCCATTCTTACAATAGCCTGAAAGGGATGAATACTTTGAATCAAAATAGATTCATAAGTATTTAAATCCTTCAATTCAGAAGGAATCTCAACTAATTCAAGATTATTATGAACCGCCCTAGCAGGCATCTGGTTTTTGTTTAATTTGTTACAACAATAAGTACACACACGTTGATCCAATCCCAAATTAAAAGAATTTTCTACCATCAAGTATGTGGCAAAATCCTTCCATTCACTATTATTTTCCCTTTCACTTTTTGCATATAAATACACTAACTTAGTCTGATTCTTATAATAAGTGCGTCGACAACACACACAAGTGAAATTAGGCCTCTCACTTGATTTCATCTGAAACGTGGCAATTTCCTTCTGAAAACTATCTGTACTGGAAACCTGTACATTATCTTCAACATTATCCTCTACTTCTGGGTCAATTTGAACATTCTCATCTTTATTTCCAAAGTAACAAAACTCAATTTCTTCACAAATATTCTTGATATCTATTTCAGAACCATGCAAAAGAGCAGCACATAATTGTTTAAGCATAATTGCTGGACTCTTAGCATGATACAACATTCTCACTATTTTCCTGACTTTATTATGATGCACTGCTAGCATCCTGAAATGATGAAAAACATTCTGGCATACTCTCCTGGAAAGACAAGCCAGTGAATGACCACGCAAACCTGTCACTTGTCTCACTCTGCAAGGATCTAATTCTTGCAACAACTTCATTTTCTGCTTCAAACTTTTCTTATTAAATGTCCGTACAAAATCACAAAGCAAATTGATGGAATCCTGTTGCACACTGCAAATAGAACTACACTTCCAGGTGTACACAGGACGCTTAGGACGTCTTCCTAAAACCTCATTACCTAACACCTCGTCTGTCTCTGTTGTCACAAGTTTTTCTTTTTCAACTGGACAACCATCCTTCACTTCATAAGCTCGACCACTGGTGTCAACTGCAAACACCAAATCATTATCCTGAAAATAACTCTCCTCATTAAAAAATGCCTCACAACTTGAACTATGCATCCATTCTCCGGAAAAAACTTCACAAAAGTTACTACGATTTACTACTCTCTTCCATCTACCATTTGATTTGAAATCAGAAATTACCTTGCTTAGTGTCCTAATTCTATTGATTACCAAAATAAACAACTTTCGCTTAATTTCAAAAGCATGATCAATAATTTTCTCTACATTTTTCTTCTTCTTATAAAATGCCACTTTCTGTTGGCCTTTTTTAATATTCTTTAATAAATTAACTATTATTCTGTTGCGGAACATTCGTTTTCGAATGTCCCTAAACTGTTGTTTCCTTCTACTATCATGCACAGAGTTATCTCTTCCTCTACCAGTAACATTTTTGATGGGTCTTTCCTTTCCATTTAAATTGCTTTTCTTTTTCTGGACTAAAACATTTTTGAGAGAAATACTTTTTTTACTACAAATATTTCTTATGAATGATTTCGTGCTCTTACCCGGAGCTTTCTTGGTGATTTCACGAGTATTTTGGATAGAGGACTGCTGCAATAATACATGATCTTGCTGTCTTTGACGTTTTCTCGCCTTTGTAATACGATTTTTAGTTGGCATTTTTTCAATTTATAAATGATGTGCAGTTGAATCTGTGGAAAAATATAATAAAAAAACTGTTATTAACCACTATTACCAAAAAGTAAATGAATAACAGTCATCATAAACTTAACACCCTACTTATTATATAACATAGCAAATCTTTGGCACCACCACTGCGTCACAAAAATGACACACAGTGGTATAAAACAGGCATACAACAATCATAAATCTCTCCCTAACATTTTAAATGATTTATTCAGGTTGACGATAAAGTGTGGCCTATCTAAAGGTTTGTTTGGGCCCAGATCTTTGGACTGGGGTAAATGGGTGTCATTGATCCACATTCGGTCCATCACCTGTTTTGTTTGTTTGAGGTGAGGCCAACACACGGTTGCAGATGACATCATAGACACTCAAATGCCTTATAAATATGACCCAAAACAACCTATGAAGCTCTAGCAGTACATATCTACAAATGTAATTGATTTCAAAAAATCGTTTTTAAACACAGCATATAAATCAATTGTATAGCTGCATTCAAGAGGAAATGAGTGAAAATGTCCTTGAGACACATGAAAGCGTTTTATTGAATGCCCTTGCACCATTTTTGAGACATTATTAACATGGCTATGTAACTCCCATAATCAAAATTTAAATTTGCCAAGCACAGGTGGGAGCGTATTTACAACAAACTTGCCCCATGAGGAACGCTTTCCATTGAAAAAGGGAAAAATAACATCATAGACACTCAAATGCCTTATAAATATGACCCAAAACAACCTATGAAGCTCTAGCTGTACATATCCAGAAATGTAATTGATTTGAAAAAATAGTTTTTAAACACAGCATATAAATCAATTGTATACCTGCATTCAAAAAGAAATGACTAAAAATGTCCTTGAGACACATGAAAGCGTTTTATTGAATGCCCTTGCACCATTTTTGGGACATTATTAACATTGCTATGTAACTCCCATAATCAAAATCTAAAAATTTGCAAAGCACAGGTGGGAGCATATTTACAACAAACTTGCCCCATGAAGAACGCTTTCCATTTAAAAAGGGAAAAATAACATCCTAGACACTCAAATGCCTTATAAATATGACCCAAACAACCTATGAAGCTCTAGCAGAACATATCCAAAAATGTAATTCTTTTCAAAAATCGTTTTTAAACACAACATATCTGTTTCAGCTTACATGAGAGACCATGGAATGGGCTCCATGTACAACAATAACTTGTGTTACTGCATGCCAGAATGCTAAACCGAATATGCAATTACAATTTCTCAAAGAAACAAAATCTATTTGTATTTCACTTGAGACAAAGCCACATTTTAAAAACACAGCTTTCTTCATCATTTTCTCCTTAAATCATACTATTCTCTTTCTAAATTAAATAAATCTTTTCTCACCTTAGCAAATACTTTTTGAGTTTCAAAACAGTCTCAGAAGTACACCAAATTGTCTTGAGCAGATCAAACAGGATGCACTCCAGAGGCTGCAGCTATTGAAAGCACAGAAATACAGATATTCATTACACATATCTCTCATATTAGCCAATCATAACTCTTCCCTCACTTTTTTCAAATCAAAACCCTTCCCCCCTCTGCCCTCTCTGCCTCTCTGCCTTTTTTCCATAGCAACCACCTCCTGGAAGACCTCTCATGTTCATGCAAATTCACACAACAATGTTTCAATTGAACTCTGAACTCTCACTGCACCTGCGTATCCAGTGCAATCTTTCATTAAATGTTTTTTCCTTGACCATTCAAATTGCATCTTTCAAAGAACACATCCATGCACCCTAACCTTCTGTTTTCAGAAATGGAAATCCACCAATCACTGCTAATGAATCATTAGCACTGAAACTCCACAGTTTTTTTTCTTTACAAACTCCTACTGTTTCAACTGCCCTTTCATTACCACACTTCATCTGACTGCAGCACAACCTTCTCTCACCATGTTTAAAGTCTGGATTGTTGGACATAGTTACATCCACTGGGCTCAAAGGTATGCTGAGAACAGAAATTTACCTAACCTCAATTTACAAGATGTGGAAATTAAGTGGTTGGGCCAAAGAGGATTAAAATGTCACCAATTGATACCATTGGTGAAAACCTTTATGCATTTGCCAAAACCTGACCTGTTAATTGTGCACTGTGGAGGTAATGATTTGGGCACTTTGACTGGAGTAGTCTGGAAATGCTTTTAAAGGACACCTTTGAGCAATTAATGGCACTTTTACCTCAAACTGCCTTGGTATATTCCAATATATGCCAAAGACAGAAATGGAGGTGGTCCAACCAATTTTGCCCACAAATTGAGAAAGCGAGGAAGCATGTAAACAAATCTGTTTCAGCTGTTTCAGCTTACATGAGAGACCATGGAATGGGCTCCTTGTACAACAATAACGCGTTACTACATGCAAGATATCTACAGAGGAGATGGAGTTCACTTCTCAGATGAGGGCAACAGAATTTTCATTCTGAATTTATGACTGTGCATAGGTACCTACTTATAAGTACCTAAATATACCATAAACCCAAAAGCTCTTCTCAGAGCTACCCTTCATCTTGTCATATGGATACTTCATTACATATATTGCGTCAAGTTAGCATGAGTGTATTACATGTTTAAACAGCCGTTTTGCCTTCGGCTTCAGTTTTGCACACGACACGTACTTGTTGTTGTAGCTTTCACCCTAGAAGCGGTGAGGTGTTTTATTTGAGAATAATATGTTATTCCTATGCTATCAGCTTTGCCTCGTACACTTGGTACAACTGTCTGCACACTGAGAGCTGCACACTCTAAGATTAACCTAACACAAGGTTGCTGGGAAGTCTGATCCTCGCACCACATTAGACATTAGACATAACACAAATAATGTTGATGCCAACATTTTGGGCTCTACGCGGGTTTAAGATAGAGTTACACGGAATGAACGAGGACACTTGGTGCTGCGCATGGAGAGAGCTGGTAGCTGTTGATGTGAACTGCTCCTACTGACATTGAGAGGTATGGGGCCGCCCTGCTAAAGCCCGAATGAGACCTTCTTAGATATAAAATAATATACTAGATAGGGTGCGCGAAATATAGGTGATATCGATTCTATAGGTTTTGCATTATAACATGCTAGCACCTTTTGCTTACTATGGATTAGTGACTATGCTGCTAACTCTGATTTTTATAATCTGCATTTTGGTATTATACAAGATACTGCGTTTGAGAACTTTGCATTGAATAATAAATATTTCAAACTTGCATGTGTGTTCTTTGACTCCCAGTTTTGGTTTGAAATGATTATATAACGAAAGAGTGTTCATGTGTTCCACGACTCCTGAGGTATTCTAAAGATCATGTTCTGGTTTGTCTAAGACATGGTTCATTCCATAATGATCCATGAGACACTGTAGCTAGCTAGGTAAGGAGATTCCTGACACTGAGATGAGTTTTGGATCATCCTAACTCACTAAGGTTCTAGATCTCTATGCACAGTTCTGTGGGAGAACGGAAACCCTGCTACATGGCGCCCAACGGATTGGTTGGCCGTATTTCATGACACTCGAGTAGTATATCATTCAAAACCTTAACACCTTCATACCCGTTTCCGGTAAACGGTGGTGTCGGAAAAACCTACCTATTTCTGAAATAGGTCTTTTCAAGCTTGAATTCTTCTGTAAACGGTTTCTTTGAATTACTACCCAGTTGTGCTACAAATTGTTCTTTGTCTCTTTTCGCTTCCTTTGCTACCATGGCCGTGGAAATTGCGCAGCATAGCCGCATCGCGGTTCGCGACCACTTGCGGACATACAATGTCCCTGTGGACGGCTTGGCTGTGGTTCTAGTGGTGAGTGCGGAACATGCGTACCCGTACGAATTATTTTATTCCTGGGTAACATTTCCGGCTGTGGACGCTAATTCGGGCGTCTTCCATTCATACACTGCCTCGGCAGTACCGGCGGCTTATGCTCCGTACAGGGCACTGGAAGTACCTATAGACGCTTGGCAGCACGGAGTTTGGTTTGGTGGCGCCCTACCCCATTCTTTGAACGCTACGAGGTTAGGTCCTTTGTCCATTCCGGGCACAAATTGGCCCGCCTTGGGTGGATTTACTCCTCATCCTAATCGCGCCACTTGTAACGTAGGTGACCTGAGGCGTCTTCATGAGGTCTCGGTTGGCGTGATTAGGGCGCTTGTTCATTACATTAGTCGTAATATTCAAGGCGCAGCTCCCGCAGGTGCGCAGCTTCGAGCAGAACAGGCTGGTTTGAAAATCAGTCCTGTCTTGGTGAATTCCGTTATGGGCAGAAAGCCAGATAGTACGGATGAATTTCCTTACTGGCTTGCCGAGAAATTCGACCAGTTAGAGGCTGTGTTTCCTAATACGACTCCGAGTGAAAAACACCGGATTCTTACGCTTAGTTTACCGAAGGAAATAGCCCCGGAACTTGCTGACTGTGAGACATGGGGTAAGACTTTTGCAGCGGTTTACTCGAGGTGCTTTGGCACACCGTCAGTTTCGAACCTGTCTGCGATCCTCAAACGTGTTCAGGATGATCACGGACCTGAGTCGGCGGTTGAGTTGGGTATGCGCCTGAACGGTTCATTTGAGACAGTTTGCGGTATTATCCTTGCCAATGTAAAAGGGGATGCAGTGAACTTTCAGGTGGCCAATGGTCTGGCGTTAGTACCCGATGCCGAGAAGCCCCGTCAGCTGGCAAGGATTATTGTGGCGGCTTATAAAACGGTTGGCCGCAATTCTAAGGGTGCGAAGGTTTTTCTTGAAAAAGAAAAGAAGCAGCCCCAGGGGCAGTCTTCGGAAACAAGTGGACAGCCCAAGTCCAAAAAACAAACTTGGCCCAAAAAGCAGAATAAGGGTAAGCAACAACAACAACAGACACAGGTCTCTAGTCCGGCGCCTTCACAACCTGCGCAGTCAGAGCGTGTTTATGAATTGCGCGATCGCGCTACGATTAAATCGCCTGAAAGATATCAGGCATCTGACCAACGCTCTCCTCGTTCCTTTCAGGACTCATCGGCTCCGTCAACCGGTGGTGGAGGGGGCGGCAGGGGCAGGGGTGGTCAGCAAGGACGTGGCCAGCCCCGCACGCGAAGTGAAGGGGACCAGCGGGACGACTCTACGCCAAAGAGACCGCAGTTTGCCAAGAAGAAAGTCGCTGCCTTAACGGCGCATCGATATGCCCCAGGTAGTGAGAACGCGGCTTCGGAATCTGACGTGGGCTCTGACCTTGCTGGACAGCGCGGCGGAGATTACCATAGTGAGAGAGGCCCTCCGTCCACTGTTGAAGGTGACAGCGACTGACACTTATGTTGTAATCGAAACGGCTGATACACATGTTGCTCCCCCTAAAAGGCTTTTTGACATTGTCCTGTTAATCGAAGGTGACATGCAGCGAACTGTAAAAGGGGTATTTTGGGAAAATCTTTCAGATACGTATGACATTTTGCTTTCGGAGGCTGACTGGCCCCCACCTTTTGTTCTCGCAGCTCCGCGAGGGGAGGAGGTAATCCTCCCCAGTTTCGCGCACACTGTCTCGAGAGTGGAAGCGCTGCATTTTGCAGAAGAGTGGGCTCTGGCGCTTGCGCCGGCTGTGTACCGAAATCAGTGTGGCTGGGATAAATTGTCCCCTAGCCATGAGATTCCTTTAAGGTCACAGCCTCAGCCACAACCCCAGTATCCCATACGACGTGAAGCTAAAGCTTCGGTCGCGGCTATCCTTGAACAATTGGAATATCAAGGTGTAATTGAAACATGTGTGTCACCAATGAATAATCCCCTTTTTACTGTTAACAAGCCGGACGGCTCTTATCGTCTAGTTTTGGATTACCGGCATTTGAACTCGCATTGCCGTAACTGTGCGGTACAGAATACTCACGGCTCTGCCCTAGTGAATAGTCTTGAGCGTAAACGGTTCAAAACCACGCTTGACATTTCCAATGGTTTTTATGCACATAGATTAGATGGTCTAAGTTCCCAATGGACCAGTTTTACGTGCGGCGGCGTACAAAAAATGTTTAAACGACTCCCAATGGGATATAAGAATAGTCCTGGAGTGTTTTCCGCCCGCATTGTCTCTCTTTTGGAGCGATTCGATCCAGTTGCATGTTCGTATGTGGATGATATTTATCTCACAGACGACGAGCTTTGGGTGCATCTGTGTCGAGTAAACAGCATAATTTGTAACTTTGCAGACATGGGTTACAAATTTAACTTTGCAAAATCACACATTGCGGAGTACACAGTGTTGTTTCTAGGTTATGAACTTAACCATGAAGGAAAGGGGTTGGCACCTCACTTCCTGGAGAAGTGTGCGCAGTTGCGCTCTCCGACAACGCTGAAAAAATTACAGTCTTTACTGGGTTTTTTGAATTTCGGGAGAACATACATTCCGGAATATGCCCAGCGTATCAAGCCTTTATATGCCTTGGTACAACCATCTTTTTCCAAATCATGCTGGCTGCCTGAGCATTCAGCCATTCTGCAGTCCTTGCAGGCTGATTTGCTAACTTCCGACTACTTACAGACTCGTGATAACCAGACCAACCTGGTGATAAGAATTATCCCTGGGACGGTGGGTTTCACGTACCTGACTTTTAATGAAGGGGATACTGTACCTATTGCTTACAAGTCACACTTGTACACTTCGGCTGAACTGCGTTTTTCCACTGTGGAGAAAGTTTTAACGGCTGTGCAGATGGCAATTCTTAAGGAACGTGCCCTGTCGCAGGGAAAGCGCATGTTGGTTGTCACCCCGTGTCCAGCCTTGGAGGCGGTCACGAAAGCCAGTGTACCAAATTCTAAAGCTTTGCACCCTCGGTGGATTCAGTGGGCTACATCCTTGACATCTCAGGATGTCACGTTTATTTTTGACGCCGCTTTACGGTCGCAGGAGTATTTACAGTATGAATTTGTTCATCCTGCTCCTTTAGCAATGAGACCGTTGGAGGATTTCCACTGTATCATTTACACGGATGGTTCGGCGCAGGTTGCGCATGGCTCTAAACATGCCTACGTTTCCGCTTGCGCCATTGTGGTCGGTGCCATGGTGAACGATGAGTTCAAGTCCAGTGTTGTGCACACGCAAACGCTAGGGGACTGCACCGCACAGTTGGCAGAGCTTCGTGCTCTTATGCTTGCATTGGAGTACGCTGATCCTTGTGTGACGACTTTAATCGTAAGTGATTCTTACTACTGTGTCCAGTCTTACAATGAGAACTTGTTTTTTTGGATTCAGAATGATTTTCGTGATTCCAAGGGTAGCACAATAAAACATAAAATGATCTGGGTCCGAGTGGCGGAACTTAAAGAGAAACTGCCGCTCGTGTTTGTGATTCATACTCTGGGCCACCAGCGCGTGGGAGTCCACGCTGTTGGCAACTCGCTTGCTGATGAAGCAGCGAAGTCAGCGGTATCAAAATACTTAGTTGCAGCGGTCACGAGGTCCAAAAGCAAAATAGATGATGACATCTTGGCGGCTGTTGCTGCCACAGCGAAGGGAGGTAAATATCCTGCGGGGTTCCCTTCGAAGTACACATACCACTTAAGTCCCGATAAGGTTCCTTATGTGAAAATTCCTGAAGTTGGAGAGCGTTTAGTTCCCAACTCGGATCGCAGAGCTTCTCTGATTACAGCGGCTCATGAAGGTGTGGCGTCTGCGCATGCGGGCGTCTCAGCCACTGTATCTCAGCTACAACAGAGGTTCTGGTGGCGGGGACTGTACAAACAGACGCGCGATTATGTCCTTATGTGTGACATTTGTCAGCAGATTAAGCCTTCTACTGCTGCGCGTCCGCCTCAGACACAGTTGTGCATCTCTAATAAACCGCTTGGTTGCGTTTATTTGGATCACTGCGGTCCTTTTTCTTCTGATACTGCTTGTAAATACATCTTAGTAGCAGTTGACTCATGCACACGCTTTGTATGGGTATGGCCGCATCGAAGCGCTGATTCGCGAACTGTCATTAAGGATTTGCGTGTCTTTGTGGGAATCTTTGCTTGTGGTACTTTCCATTCGGACCAGGGTCCGGCTTTCGCCTCTAAGGCGTATAAGGATGCTATGGTTTCGTTGGGAGTACAGGTGAAGTTTTCGAGCCCCTACAGGCCTGAGGGCAATTCTGTAGTAGAAAGAATGAACCGCGACTTAAAGCAATCTTTGACAGCCCGTGTTATAGGCACTGGTAGAAACTGGCTGACCCACCTCTATGGCGTGCAGCGTGCGCTTAATAATCTCCCTAGAAGGTCTCTGGGTGGGCGGACCCCATACGAAATGCTCTTTGGTATCAAGATGTACGTCCCTGACCTTGATGGTGCAGACTGCCAGGCCCAGGCCGCGGCCTTTGACGTAGATGAACATTGCAATGTTTTACAGGATCTACAAAAGACCAGAGACAGTCTTGCAAAGGAACACTTGCCCTCCACGTCGGATGATGCGTTGCAGATCCCGGTAGTTGGCTGGCTACCCCAAGTTGGAGAACTGGTTCGAGAGAAGATCGATAACAAGAAAGAGTTTGGTCCCTCATTTAGATCGCCGGTTCGAGTCCTTGGAGTGAAGGGCACAAGAACAGTCATTTTACCACCACTTCCAGGTCGTAAAGAAAACAGATTTATTTCTATTGACAATGTCAAGATACACAGGGTGGCCGATTCTTCATAGTATGACACCGGCTACATCCTGTCCTTCCATGGTGAGGAACTCTGTGCTGGCTATTACATCTGGTGCAGATCAGGAGGTGTCCCTCGAGATGCCTGCTTTATCCAATCCTTTATTAAATACAATTCCTCTTGCTAACATTGATGAGCGGACATATGCAGATCCTGCTGATTTATCTATGTCTGATCTAAATGCTCGTTTGGCTAACCAGTCCAGATTCTCTTTTGACTCTGTTTCGGAACTTTCAAAGAAACCATCGACTATTGCAAAGTATGCCACGTTATTTAAGAAACATTTTTTAATTCCTCCTTGGACCTACGTTTGGCTGATACTATTTTCATTTTATCTTTTTATGTCAATTGGTTTTGTGTTTTATTTTTTCCGCTTGATTGATGGCCATTATGTGAAAGAAAGAACAGGAATTCGGTACCTTAATGGAACATTGGCCCCTCTATCCTCCTCACATTCAGCACACAGGCTAAGGAGAGACTTGAAAACAGTACAAATTACTGCTTGGCCTGTCCTTGATGGGATTGTGTGGGATGCAGTTAGGTTTCAGATACATGGCCCCACAGAAGTTATTAATGTTCCTAATGTGCTTAGAGTAAACATGGGAGATGTGGTTAAGCAAAATATTCATTCTGATGACTGGGATCTTCAGGCCGTAGAAGCATTGTTCTCTGATTTAAAATATTATTCGGCCTTTGATGCTGAGGATTTGTACTTAGATTCTGTCAATTATGGTGATTTGTTTTGTTATCAACATTATGGAAATCATTTCTTACACAAGACCAGTTCCAGGAGGGTTCCTGTGAATTACACTCAGTGGGAACATTGCCCTGCTCCTTTACAGGGGAGCTCAAGTACGTTTCTGGGAAAATACTCTTATTTTACAGACTTTAATCAGTCAAATCCTGAGTCGTTTTATTTTAAAATAAACCAGAAATTCATGCCCAAAGTCAGACTTACTGATACAAAATTGCTGTATTCAAAGTCCTTTCTAGAAAGGTTATCTGTAGATGGCTATGAGTTATGGAAGGATACTGTTGACCTTAAATCGGTTTGGGGTACCAAAGATTGGCAGGTACAAGGCACTGAGGCTTTGCATCGTGCATGTCTCATCCCGAATCACATGTTGTTTTTAAATTCAACTATTTCCCAAACAACATGTTTTGGATTGGCTACATCTAAAAAATTAAATACCCCTACTATCCCTGATTTGGAAGAATATTCCGGTTGGAGTAATTTCAGTACATCGTCCATCAGTGAGATACAAACACTTTTGCAGAACTCATCCTTTAATGTTTCCCATTTCGACCCGGAGGGGTGGCTCTTGTGGCAAAGAAGCTCTGATGCTTGCCAACGTCGTTTTTTGGGTTTGTCTGAAGGGTTTACGCACATCAGGCCAGATCCCAGGTTTGAAACAGATCACACTGTTACTACTTATTCAGTAGGAAAATTGTGTCAGAACTGGTTACAACATTCCACTTTGGCTGCAGTTAAACTGCATCTGTCCCAGTTGAATGAAAATATAGACCTAAATGATTTTATAAAAGGCCCAGCTAGGGGTAGATCTAAACGCTTTCTTTATGCTATATACAATGAGATTTGGAAATTTTCACAAGTTGAGGCAGCAAAGCGCCTAAGAGCTATTGATCAAGCAAATTTGGAAAAAGTGCTTGCAGTGGTCGATAACAGTATTAACATGCTTTCGTCCAGAATTTACACATTGGATAATATTGTTTCTTCTGTTGTTGATATTGTACATGATGAAGTGTCCACGTTATACCATGGTCAAAATCAATTGCGTTCTGTAATGCAGTTTGCATGGACGCTACAGACTCTTAAGGCTGGTCGAGTTCCCTGGACCTCATTGAACGTTTCATCCCTTTTTGCTCCTTTTAATCTTACTGAGAAACAGCGCATGCTTTCAATGCGTGATGCTTCATTTTCTATGCTACATATTGAAAAGCTAGAGTCCTTGCCTTTCTCTGTTGCTGAAACCACTACTGCCACATGGCTCATTCATGGATTAATTACATTACCATTCCCTTTATATAAATTTGCTAACTGTATGCGTTATATTGCTATAGGACGATATGAACCGCTAGGCAATGCATTCCTACATGAGGCATGGTCATTACCATACACATACAGATGTTTGAAAGATGGCAAAGAGGTTAATCTTAATGGTGAGGAATGCACACAGTCACCTGACCATTCATTAATATGCAGACACATTCAGTTACACGGTTCTTGTAATCAGGACCGCCCAAATTTAGCATGTGTTTTAAAAGGCACGCCAGTTCCAGCAGTAGTGCCCACATTTACATTATTAACTAATGGTAGTTATTTGCTTTTAAACAACGAATTATGTTGTGGTTTATTAATTGGTGTGGCTTATATAGTTACTGTATCAGAGCGTGTAGTGTGCTGCAAGAACGTGCTATACCCACCCACGCATGGCTCCTCAGATGTCTCCATCTGGCCACGGATCCCAACCTTGGAAGCGAAATTCAATGGTTTGAGCAGAATAAGGGCCCTTTTGTCTCAAGAACAAGTGACCCTGACTTCGGCCCGGGAAACTTATGTCCTTCACATAGCCAACACCCGCACAGAGGTGCAGGCGCTCTTAAACACTGATTTGCCATTTCATTTCTGCGAGCTGGTACACCAGATTTTTAATGCTTCTTCAACGAATGGCCTTGCACATTTTTTTAAACTAGTAAGCAGTGGCCTCGTGACTACTTTTGAAAAAGTTTTTGGTATCATTCCCACGTTTTTCCACACTATTTTTTCGAGTTTGTTTGGTGGAATACCTGTTTTGCTGGCTGTGGCCGCAGGCTTTCTGTTGGTGTTTTTCTTCATAAAACATGGATGCCCATCCTGCGCAAGACGCCGTTCAACGCCTCCTGACCCTGTGTCGTAATCGGATGCTCAATTACTATGGAACATTGCCGCTTGCAGCATTAAGCACGGCCTATAGATTGTCATTTCGGTTCACCGACTTCACGTGTGTCCAACCTGTGTTTCACTGCCTGAGCTGCGAGTTCGATTGGGCCATTGATTTATGCCTATGCTTGAAGACTGCTCCTGACGTCGATTTTGATCAGCTAATGCGTCCCGTTGTGGCTCACGAGCTGCTCTGTTCTGGCGAGAGAGTTATGGCCTTGGCAGCGATAAATGGAGTTCTGGGCCAATGGGAGATCTCTGCAGCGGCGAATGCCTTTCTGACACACAGCGATCTGGTGAACCCACCGAGTTGTCCTCTGACGTTGCAGGAGGATCCGATGCTGGAGGAACACGTATGTTCTTTCCCATTGCTAAATTGGATGGCTGAACTATTTTCGGATGATGGCAGTGATTTCATACTGGAGGCTGTTGCGACTTTCTTTGCATATACTTTCCAATAGTGAGATGCCTAGAAGGAATGCTTTGTTGTGAAATATAACTTTCCCCTCGCTGAATTGGAGGGATGGACTATGTTCAGCTGATGGAGAGTTCACTCACGTGATGTCGCTGGAGATAACGTATAGATGGCGCATTGACTTTGGATATCGGATAAGTGCCTTGCTTTTTTCTCTTACAAACAATTGAAAGGATGCGACTTGGTCATGCATCTCATTATTTTTGGACCTGGCGGAAGACTTTTGGTTCAAGACTTTTGCTATTTTTTAGATTTGAGGCCACTGTAGGCATTCATACATATTCATACATACATATTCATTCATACATATTTTTAGCTTATTTAGCTCAAGATTATTGAATTTTGCTTTCAATTTTTGTATCTGATTTAGTATTGCCTTTTCCCTTATGATTGGCGGTGCTCGGACCAATGGGGGGGTGTCATATGGATACTTCATTACATATATTGCGTCAAGTTAGCATGAGTGTATTACATGTTTAAACAGCCGTTTTGCCTTCGGCTTCAGTTTTGCACACGACACGTACTTGTTGTTGTAGCTTTCACCCTAGAAGCGGTGAGGTGTTTTATTTGAGAATAATATGTTATTCCTATGCTATCAGCTTTGCCTCGTACACTTGGTACAACTGTCTGCACACTGAGAGCTGCACACTCTAAGATTAACCTAACACAAGGTTGCTGGGAAGTCTGATCCTCGCACCACATTAGACATTAGACATAACACAAATAAGGTTGATGCCAACATTTTGGGCTCTACGCGGGTTTAAGATAGAGTTACACGGAATGAACGAGGACACTTGGTGCTGCGCATGGAGAGAGCTGGTAGCTGTTGATGTGAACTGCTCCTACTGACATTGAGAGGTATGGGGCCGCCCTGCTAAAGCCCGAATGAGACCTTCTTAGATATAAAATAATATACTAGATAGGGTGCGCGAAATATAGGTGATATCGATTCTATAGGTTTTGCATTATAACATGCTAGCACCTTTTGCTTACTATGGATTAGTGACTATGCTGCTAACTCTGATTTTTATAATCTGCATTTTGGTATTATACAAGATACTGCGTTTGAGAACTTTGCATTGAATAATAAATATTTCAAACTTGCATGTGTGTTCTTTGACTCCCAGTTTTGGTTTGAAATGATTATATAACGAAAGAGTGTTCATTTGTTCCACGACTCCTGAGGTATTCTAAAGATCATGTTCTGGTTTGTCTAAGACATGGTTCATTCCATAATGATCCATGAGACACTGTAGCTAGCTAGGTAAGGAGATTCCTGACACTGAGATGAGTTTTGGATCATCCTAACTCACTAAGGTTCTAGATCTCTATGCACAGTTCTGTGGGAGAACGGAAACCCTGCTACAATCTGATCACTCACAATTATTATTTTTTTCTAACTTTTTTCACTAATTTTCCACAAATTACGCTCCCCGAGGCGCTACCCGGTTCGCGAACCGAAAGCTAACCTCGCGGAATGTTTTTTTTTCCGCACATATAAGCCTCCTCAGCCACCCTCAGAAAACCTAGGGGGTCAGGATAAGTCTACCATGACCCCTTCTACCCATTCTAAACATTATTTGTCCTCCATCTTGTATCTTAATGCGACCGAAACACAAAATGGTGGACCCCCGTGACGCTTAAAGTTCGCGAACCGAGCCGCTTCCTGGGAAGCGGTCCAAAAAAAAGGTGGGAAAGTAATTTACAGAAAAACGACTAGAGACACTCTCACCAAATATAGATTAGCTCATACTACATAACAATCCCTTTCATTTTCACAAATTTGATTGAAATTCCATTTAGCCATTAAGCCTGTAGACCTCTCTAAGTACCGTGAGGTAAATTACTTCACAAAACACATCTGAAGTGTTGGAATTGACAACCAATGAAAATGTTACTTTCATTTTCTACTTTTATTATCTAACATTTGATTGGTTATATACCTGTATATATATAAAGGAGGAGAAGAAAACACAGCCATTTTGACTGCTACTTCTTGTTGTACTTGTACATCACATTTGAATAACTATCAAACAATTCAACTTCTTTGTGAAGGTAAGTTGTTATTTTTAAAACTGAAGTATATTGTGCACTATAACTTAATATGGTAGACTTTTTCTGATAGATATATACTATCCCTCTATAGTAGTTATAGATTTAGATAGACGTCTCTGTTATAGTTATGAATGGAGTTAGGCTTGTCTTGGTTAAATCACATACACTTTTTTATAGTCCTATTTCCACTCTGATACTATACACTGCCAAAAGATAAATTCACTGATAAAAACTGCCTATCTAAAATTATTCCCAACAGTGCCCTATCTCTACTAATATATATTTTTTAAATCAAAATTTCAGGGAAAATGGAAGGCGAGCAACAAGTTAAATTTACAATTGTACTGGAGGAGAGCAGCCAAGAAAAAAATTGATGATTTTATGGATCAAAGTAGAGACCAGGAACTACTACAATGTGTTGAAGCAGTGGATAACCTGCTTCAAAATGAGGACAATTTACACCCTATATTCATTTTTGAAATTTCTGACACTGAAATGTTAGAAAATTTAATGAATTATGAAACACAATCAAAATAAAAAAATACTTTAAAAATAAAGAAAACAAAAAAAAACAACAAAAACAACAAACAATTAACATACAGTATTAGAAAAGTCTATCATTCTTTTATTCCTTATTTCAAAGTCAAAGTCAAAGTTTATTATGTTTTGGCTCTCAGTGAGGGCCACATAAAATAAAACACACAGTATACATCACATAAAGGAAACAACAAAGTAAAACCATGCAGTCTATAAAAAGCGATGTGACACATACAATCATTAGTCTAGCAGTCCCCAGCAATTCCCCGTGCATTGTCAATAAATATCTAAAAAACTTTTAAAAAAGTTAAAAATTCTGTAGCAAAACATTTCGTTTGGGGGGCTATAAAGTGCATGGAGAAAAGTATTTACATTTAAAATTCCTAGCTGTAGACAAATTGGTTTCAGCCATTTGAGGCGAAAAGGACGCAATACCTTGCATACAAACAAAACATGATTACGATTCTGTACACCATTATGACAGAAATTACATACGGGAGACACACCGTACCATTTTGCGTGAAGAGAGTTTAAAGGAAGCAGATCTTGTCTCAATAAAAACCATAACCTTCTGATTCTGTGAGGGATGTTCCAGATGAGATATTGTTGGGGCTGTTTAAACAAGTATGTATTTAACAAAGATTGTCTGTCTTTTTTCCTTGATTGGGCTATCCTATCTAGTTTGTAACATAGTTCCCAGGATGCATTTTTTAATTTCATCTTAAGTTCAACAGGGTCTAATAAGAACAAGGTGTTTGCATCCAACTCTAGTAGACCAACAGCCATTCTAAAGTTTTTTACCAATAGAGAGAAGTCATTGAGATCCCCCAAAAGTTCTCTTTTAATCGCTTCTCTGAGGGAACCATTTTTTCCTCTAACCAGACAGGCTACCCATCTTACAAGGGCAATCAACCCCTGCACCCAACCACTTCTCAAACCAAATTCTAGCCTGCATGAACTGTCAGAGCAGGCCGTATTTAGTGATAATATTTTCCTTAAGATCTTTCCTTCTGTTTTCGACACAAATCCCCAGTGTTTTATATCCACTAATTCAATCCCATAAAGGAGAGTGGCAGGTATCTTAGCTTTGAATACATCAAGGAATAATGTGAAGTGTCTCTTCCCTGTAGCATTGTACAAAGAGCACAATCCCATCCCATGTGACAATGCTTTACGAGAATTGTGCTCTATGTGGGCAGTCTCACTTATGTTTGCTGTAATTATTTTCCCTAAAAAGGTGTAGGTTTTAACGACCTCTAATTTCTGTCCTCCTAGTATCCAGTTGTAGTTTGCAGACCTGCATTTTTTCTTACCGAAAATACACATAATCTTGCTTTTAGTAGCATTGATCTTCATAAAGTGTGTTTCTGCGAAAAGTGTTAATGCATGCAGGCGATTTGACAGGCCCTTCGGAGTTAGGTCAAGAACAAGTATATCGTCTGCATACATTAGAACAGATATCGGTACTCCCCCGATTTTTGGGGCTAGTCCTCCACTGGATGTTATTTGGGACGGTAGGTCAGCTGTATATAGGGAGAACAGTATAGGGGCTAATATGCATCCTTGTTTTAATCCATTCTGGGAAGGGATTGATTGGGAAAGTCCCCTTTCCCCACCTAGTAACAGCTTACACCATGTGTTGGTGTGAAGGGACTTTACCAATTCTAGTAAATATGCTGGCATACCCATTGTGGCAAGTTTTTTCCATAACATTGACCGATCTACCTTATCAAACGCGGTTGAAAAATCAATGAATGCCACATATATTCCGCCTCCTCGAACTCGGACATATTTGTCTACAAGCACCTGTAAGGCAGTTAAATTGTCCAGGGTTCCATGCTCTTTACGAAAGCCAGTTTGCTGCATAGGTAAAATATCATTTACATCTATCCATTTCATAATTAATAATAAAACACATTTTGCGAAAATTTTTCCTATTGAATCTAAAAGTGCAATTAAGCGATAGTTCTTAGGGTTATCCCGTTCTCCCTTTTTGAATATGGGAATCAGAATACTACCCCTCCAAGAATTGGGGACTAATTTAGTAATAAAACATGTCTGAAACAGTGGGAGTAATATCTTACTCCATAAAGTAACATCCTGCTTTATCATAGTCATGGGCAATTCGTCCGGGCCCATGGCTCCGGAAGAGCGCATACTTCTTATTACAGCTGCTATAGATTCTTCAGTAGGAAGATCTATGTTATCATCTTTATTCAGGATAAATTCCAAATTATTATCCTCCACTCCATTGGAAGCGTAAAGATTAGAGATAAATGCCATCCATACTTCCTCTGCAATAGAAACTGGAGTAGGAAGAGTTCTCGCTCCGCATCCTTTTCCTATTACAGACCAGAAGTCTCTAGAGTTATTATTGACAGATGCCTCTCTTAACTGTATCCATAACTTATCTTCTTTTTCTTTCTTTAATTTATTTTTTAATCTGTTCCTTCTTCTTTTGAGTAGGGCTAAGTTTAGTTCGTTTTCTCTGGTTCTGTTTAGGTATTGTTGCCTAACGATTTTATTTACTTCCTTATTTAAGGATAGCAATAAAGGTGGAGGACGTGGGAGGTTCTTAGGTTTACTATTTATCTTTGCCATCCTTCTTAGTTTCTGCGATAGTAATTCAAACTGAAGGAGTTCTGAACCTTGCCATTCCTCTAGTTCCAATATGGTTAGGGCAAGAATACTTTGAGTCTTCCCTATAGATCTAGAATCCCAGAAACATCTTCCTCCCTTACACTTAATATTAATTCCTGTATTACTCAAAGTCCAGGACTCAGCCGCAGGGGGTTGGAGGGAAATTGTTATATTAATGATTTTATGATCACTCAAGGTAGAGTTAGAAATCACAATATCCTGAATAAAAGAGAACGTCTCATAATCTGTGATAACATAATCTAAAATAGACTCACCTCTATATGACCCATGTGTGAACTTAGCTGGGACATCAGAGGGCATTCTGCCGTTTACTATAAGCCCCTCTACCAAGCTTATTTCCTCTAATAGGATTTTTCCTCGTTTGTTGGTTTTTATTTTATTAGGAAAAACAGATTGAGGTATATTATACGCTTCTTCCTTTGTCTTATTTCTAAATAGCTCTAGGCTTATGTTAGAGACTTTACAGTTCAGGTCACCCATAAGTAGGATATATGGAGGGACAGCCCCCTCTATCAACTGTTTTATGTACAAGAACATTCGCTTTAAAACGACATTAAACTTATGTTCTGGGGGTATATATGCATTAATAACCACAAGTGACTTTCGAGGACCTTCTAAAGCTAGATTATTAATGGTTATTACTTGAAAAAGTTTGCTAATATCAACGTGATGAGAGAATTGCCATTGGAAAGCATTAGATAAAAAACAGACAATTCCCCCTTTTGCATGACCTCTATTTGATTGGGTAGCGGGGGCCTCAAAAGCAAAATAGTCTTTCCCCCCATATTGTATATCTTTACACCATGTTTCTTGGATACACAATATATCAGCATTCAGAGAAAGGAGATAGTTCAATTTCTCAGGGGAATTGTACAAACCCGCAGCATTCCAAGAGATAATATTAAGTTGTCTGTTAAAGATGCTGAAACAGACATTTACTCATCGATGTATTACTCGATAATGCTCCAGGTAGCCAATTCCATTGCTGGGGGTCATGACATTGAGATGAAATCATGCTCTCATTATATGTTGGAATCTTTGAAACCATACGCTTTCCCCTTGATACACAAATGTTTAAATCCTTGTTACAAGCAGACAAGACATTTTGTTTAATATCCAAGCTAGATGGTCCCTCTCTATAACAGATACTAGTAAATGGTAATACATCTATACCTCGACATTGAAAAGCTTCTGCTTGCTGTAGAATGATATTAGCAATTATTTTTGAGCAGAATTTAACCCTTGCTCGTTGACCATTCTCACATGTTACCATTGAAACCAGATCTATGTCACTTGACTGAATTAATTTTAAACTTTCAATGTCTTTAAGGCAGCTAAGCAACCATGACCTGTTTAAATTTAGGTCAAAGTCAAATAATGGCAAAAAGTCCAATGACAGTGTATCCACCCATACTGGAGCAACTTTTGGTGGCACATTAATTGATACCAGTGGTACTTCAGAAGGCAATTGAAAAATAGGGGCAGATGGATTAAGTGTTCGTATTACCATCGTCTCCTTTCTTATGTTTTCTTCTGCTGATGCACGTGGTTCTGACTCGTTAATCTTAGAACTTGGGGCTCTTCCATCACTAATTTTAACAGCAGGAATGTCTTTCACAGTCAAGGTGGAGGTGCTAACCTCTGCCACTTTCATATTGATATCTGATATGGAGTTTTCTGAAATTTCCAGTTCCTCCAAAGCTTCATTTACATGTTGCTGAAATATAACTTGCCTTTGTCGTCTCCTTGTACACTTGCGAACTGGCTTCCTGTTCTTTCCTTTATATTTTTTACATTTTCCCTTTTTGGATCCCTTAGTATCAGATGTTGATTCATATTCTTTTTTATCATGACTAAAGATAGGGAATAGCGCATTTCCAGTGGTTTGCTTGTCCTCTACAGGGCCTTCTTCCTCCTTTGTTTGACTCTTTGATGTAGTATCAGATGTGGGGCGTGAGCTTTCGTCCATCACTATAGAGTCTCTTTGTTTTTCATTCAACTTTATTGTGGAGGGTGGAAGTAAGGTTTCAACATGCTCATGTACTTCTACCTGGAGCGTTGGCCCAACCACAGGAGTTGTTCTTAATATGTTATCGCCTTCCACAATATTTGGGTTCACAGGAAATGTTCTTAATGTGTTATTGCCTTCCGCAGTATTTGAGGTCACTGGAGTACTGGGCATGACTTTTCCATTCTCCGTATGCTTTGTCACTAGGACTTTCAAAATCTCAGTTACTGAGTCCATAATACAATCAGTACTCACAGCAAATTTTCCTAATAGCAATAATATAGAGGCCAGCAGGTCCTCGAGAGCTATCAAAGAGTCTGAAATCGGTTTTTCATTTTTTGGATATTCGGTCTCTACATAAGCACGAATCCCTGATAGATTGAGATTTGGAGATTTCATCTCACTTTGCATAGAAGGAATGTCGTTGGATGCAATGGATGGAGTACTGCTATATAATGTTAGTCCAGGGGGATGTACTATGTTGGGAGTTTTGTTCAATTCGGATTGGTTCCCCTGTCTCTCATCCATGTATCGGCCACAGAGTTCTAAATCAATACTGGACAACATAGATAGTTCCACTGCATCCTTCTCCATCTGTCCGACTTTCTCATTTTGCTGTTTTGCTTCTACCTTTGGTGATATCAACTTAGGGAGCTCACTATCAGTAGAAGCTGGCATAGTACTTGACTCCTTATAGATTGGTAGAAACATTGAAATTGAATCTTGAGTAAGATCAGACTCAAAAGGAAAGTCTAATTGTGGTAGCGACCCCTCTTCCTTTGGAGGAGATCTTTCCATTTCCTTTTTTGCCGAATTTTCCCAAATTTCCATTAACTGCCTTTGTCCCTTCAATTGCAAGCTATTAGCATATTTATTCTGCAAGGGGTTCGATCTTATTAATGCATTTGGCCGCCCTTCAAGCGTTCTTCCAGAACGTAATTTCCTAACTGACATAGTGCACTTTGCAGAAGCCTTTCAGTCGTTTTGTGATTAGAATCAAATTTTAGGAGTTAAAATCTGGGATATAAAAGTTGGAAATGGACTGTCTTAAACTATATAAAAGTCAATGCAAGTGTTATGCTGTATGTGCCAGACCCAATGAGTGAATGGTCACCTCGCCAAATATCCGTCAGCTAAATCGACTGATGGTATATTTAAAATATTTGAAAGAAAGTGGGCCCAGCCCAGCCTACCTCGGCCACTGAGGGCCCGCCCTTTGCCCGGGCTTAGCCCGGCGTCCCGCTCGCGTCCCGCGAGACGGGGGTGACTCCGCTTTTCTGCGCCTCCTGGCGCGAAACTGACGCGGCCGGTGCCGCTAGGGCTGCTGGGAGTGGTAGTCTCCTCGCCCTGCACCGCGCTCCGCTCGCCGTCTTCAAAGCTGGTTTTAGTAGCGGGAGGCGGGCGGATGAAGGCGCCGATCTGTTGAAGGTAAGGTGCAATCCACAAAGCAGTCCTCACAGCGTCAGTTCTAAAGATACCCCCTCGACCAGGGTGACTCCGCTTTTCTGCGCCTCCTGGCGCGAAACTGACGCGGCCGGTGCCGCTAGGGCTGCTGAAAGTGGTAGTCTCCTCGCCCTGCACCGCGCTCCGCTCGCCGTCTTCAAAGCTGGTTTTAGTAGCGGGAGGCGGGCGGATGAAGGCGCCGATCTGTTGAAGGTAAGGTGCAATCCACAAAGCAGTCCTCACAGCGTCAGTTCTAAAGATACCCCCTCGACCGGGGTGACTCCGCTTTTCTGCGCCTCCTGGCGCGAAACTGACGCGGCCGGTGCCGCTAGGGCTGCTGGGAGTGGTAGTCTCCTCGCCCTGCACCGCGCTCCGCTCGCCGTCTTCAAAGCTGGTTTTAGTAGCGGGAGGCGGGCGGATGAAGGCGCCGATCTGTTGAAGGTAAGGTGCAATCCACAAAGCAGTCCTCACAGCGTCAGTTCTAAAGATCAACAAACAATTAACATACAGTATTAGAAAAGTCTATCATTCTTTTATCCTTATAGTCCGCTGCCCAGAACACTTCCCGGTTCGCGAACTTGGCGCTCACCACACTAGAAAAAAAAAATTTTTTTTTTTTTGACCTTCCTGGGCCCTTTTAAAACCTCCACATAAAACCTAGGGGGTCAACGAGGATCTACTATGCCCCCTTATGGTAATTTCCCCCTTTGTTTTGGCCTCTTCTTCTCTCTCGATCCTACCGAGAGTTAAGATGGCGGCCGCTCCGGACTGTTTAGAATGTTGACAGACACCGGAGAGCCAATCAGCTTCGCATCGCAAAGTTCCGTTTCGCGAAAAGTAAGCGGACCGGAGCGCAGCCCGGAGCGCTGTTACAGATATATATCTTGTTTTAAACGTTAATTTCTCAAAATCCACTGAAGCACATATATTGAGACCTAGCAAAGGCACATCGGGCTAACAGTCCCTACAATTTTGCCAAGTTTCGTTGAAATCCATTCAGCCGTTCGGGCTAAAAGTGAGGCCAACCGCCCTATGGAAATTAACATGGGAAAAACGCGTTTTGGGACCCCCCTTTTTTCTCGGCCCCCCCTTGACGAACCCCCCCCAAATTTCCAGGAGCTGCTCAGAAACAAAATGTGCCATTTTCCTGAAAATTTCAGCCGATTCCGTCCAAAAACGCCAAAGTTATTAGACATAGAATTTTCAAAAATCCCATAGGGAAAAAATCCTAACTATATATACCTACTGGCGACCGCCAGTAGGTAATATATATATATATATATATATATATATATATATATATATATATATATATATATATATATATATATATATATATATATATATATTCTCACTGAGGAAACCATAGGTTTCAGGCGCGTCATAGTTAGAAATGAGCATTTAAAAAACCTTAGAAATTCACTGAAAAAACCATAGGTTTCAAGGGCGTTACAGTTAGTTGGACATTTAACTCATACTGAACCATAGAAATCCCGAGTTATAGTTAGTTCAGCTAACTATTACTCGCACCCCCGCAATGCACTCCTGATATCATCACATATTACATCACTCATGACATGGTCAGTGACATCACTGAAGACATCACTGATGACATCTTAAATGACATCTAATGTTTTTTAAATGCTAATTTCTAACTATGACGTGCCTGAACCCTTTGCTTTTTTCAGTGAATTTCAAAGGTTTTTCAAATGTTCATTTCTAACTATAACGTGCCTGAAACCTATGGTTTTTTCAGTGAATTTCAAAGATTTTTTAAATGCTAGTTTCTAACTATGCCTACAGAGGGAGGACAAGTGAAGAAAGAAGAAAAAACTCACAGAAAGAAACAACAGAATTCCACAAAGACGAAGAAAAGTGCCGGAAGAAGCAAGACATGTGCAGAAAGAACCAACAGAGGAGCAGAAAGAGGCCTTTTTGCAAAATCATCCTGTGCCCACAACTTTTTCAGACGGTTACTGGTGGTAACTGGCTCTGACTAACCAGGGCCTAGAACCACTACTTTGCTGAAAGACACTTAGAATACAGTGAAAACACCTACATACACTAGGGAACACTATGCATAGGGGTACCCCTGTGATTAGCTTGACATCCTCTGTAAGGCCATAGTACATAATAGGGCAGGGGGATTAAAACTACCTCTTAAAACGGGCAACGGGCGCGTTTACACAGTGGTGAAGGGAGGGGAAGGCCTGAGGTAACATGTGTGCAAACACGCCCTCTGGCCATTTTAAGTTGGGAGATTAAGTCCCCTTGAATCCTGAGGGTCCCTGGGGTACCTCCAGTAAGTGCCAGAAGGCTTCGTTGCAGAGAGGTATTAAAAGGGGCATGGCCTGGACCACCTCTCTGTAAAGCAGGCCTCAGGTGCTTACTGGAGGTACCTGGTGGGCTAGTTGGCCCCCAGGGGCCTTCAGGATTGAAGGGGAATTAATTTGCCTACTTAAAATGCACCCCAGGGTACAGGGCTGAGGCACAAGATGGCACCCAACACTTGCTGGTTTGAAGTGGTGACAGCCAATTAGAATGCAGCTTGTGATCGGCAGGGTGCGCGGATCCTCCATGCCTCTATATATCGAAACGTTTATTTTTTAATTTTCTCAGAAACTACTGAATGGATTTACACCATTTAAGAAAAAGAGTGCTTTCTGTACCTAGCACTTTCTTTTTGCCAAAATTGGTGTCATTCAGTTCAGCAGTTCGAGCTGTAGCCATGTCCAAAGTTTCCTATGGGAAATTGATGTTTTCACCTCTTTTTCTTGAATCTCTCAGGAACTACTGAACTGATTTACAGATTTACACCATTTAACTAAAATATATTTTTCTGAAACAAGAGCTACCTTTGTGCCAAATTTGGTGTAATTCCGTTCAGCAGTTCGGGCTGTAGCCGTGTCGAAAATTTCCTATGGGAATTAACACGGAGAAAAGATGTTTTGGGACCCTCTTTTTTCTCGGCCCCCGCTTGCCAAATCACAAATCACCCTGAAACTTTAGAAATAGGAGCGGCCGGAGCGGGCCATAAGTTTTGAAAATTTCGCGAAGATTCGTCAACCGGTGCCAAAGTTATTGGGAAATGAAAAAACGCTTTTTGAACAGAAACAAGGTCCTAAGTATAACTATATATATATATATATATATATATATATATATACAGCAACGCTCCCAAGAGTGCCACAGACCGCAGCACCCTCTCAGAGAAAAACGGACACCAAGTCAGGTAGCGAGTGCAGCATTGTCTTCTTTATTGTGTTTTATTTTTTCATGTGTAGCAGGAGTGCCACAATCCGGACGCGTTTCGGCGACCCTGTCGCCTTGCTCACCAGATACAAAGTGTTTGCCATCACACACAAAATTTTTAAAAAGCCATATCACCAATCAAAACACTTGTTCCCATACCATGTGACCGCAAATTATGCCTCATAGAAATAGACTACAGACTTCATCTGGGTGAGTCGTCTACCATAATTGACGAATTTGTAGCATTAATACTATCTGTACAAATACATAAATATGCTCCTAGGTATGGTCAAAGAACAATTACCCTGATCACTTTTGTAAATAGACATACACAGCCTATAACAGTACAAATACATGTTGTTCTACCCATGTCACTAATACGCTTAAAATCATAAATATTATAAAATATGTCAATATAAAAAGCAATGAACAACTGGGCCTATTATTTGCATAGTGCAATGTCGTGGCTCAACACCAGTAATGTGATCATCATGGACATACCTATACATAACATCCATCATCGCCAATATATCATGTGGGAGCAGCATAATAATTGTAACTGGTTTAAAAAAAGGAAAAAGTGCTGTTGTGCCAATAAAGTGCAATGTGTAAAACATTCTATGTGTGCAGAAAAGTTTTAAAATACAGGCTCCCCAGCCGGGGAATCCTGTTGGGGAAAGGACAGTTTCAATAGGAACAGATTATTTAACAGTTTTCACATAAGAACCATTGACCAGAGTCAGGGTATAAAGTGACTTGTGCATGATAATTCCACGATGTGCAAAATTGGGCATAGATAAATAAATTACTATTAATCATATCTGAATACAAAAAATGGCTCCAATAAATAGGATAAGACCATAAATTCGCAATAAATTCATGATAAAATCCACATTCATAAAACACCACCCTTTGGAGACATAAATATAAATACCACACACATCGTAAAAGCATTTCAATATTATGTAAACGTCACTAAGAGAAATCACGTACAGCCACTGCTACCACTGTCTAATGTCAATTATCATAAATAGTGGTGCAAATCTTCGCAGATGTTGAGACCTCTGGGACTCTTGGTATCTAATTCCAAGATATACTTGGTCTCCAACTGCCTAAGGGACTTATCTCTATCACCACCCCTTTTGTTTGCATGCACACTGTCAATTACAAAGTAGGTCAAGACATTGAGGTTACCCCCATGCTCTGACTTGACGTGTCTTGCGACGGGATATGATGGATCCGAACTGACAGTGGCCCTTAGGTGTCGGAGAATGCGAGCCTGCACAGGCAGTTTGGTGCTCCCTACGTAACGAAGTCCGCACTTACAGGTTAAAACATACACCACATACTCCGTTCTGCAGTTAAAATTACCTTTGATCTTGACCTCACTTTCCTTGAATGCGCTTTGATATGTTTTCGTGTTAGCACCAAACTTGCAGGCTCTGCAACTACTGCACTTGTAAAAGCCATACTTGGAAGACAACCAACAGTCCTTGTTTAGTATCTCTGGACTATTTGTGACTAAATCGGATCTCATGGAATGAGCTTTACGGTAAGTGAAGTCAGGCTTTACGGGCAAGACTTCTCTCATCACTCCATCTGTCAATGCAATGGGCCATTGGGAATTAATAATTTTCCTGATTGCTTGTGACTGTTTACTGTACGTGGTGATGAACCTACACGATGCTTCACCTGTGGGTTCTGCTGATGTTGTGACTATTTTGTGGGCCAGGGTTTCCTCTTCGCTGGTGGTTGGGGAACATGGTTGAAGCAAAATATTTCTATCTTGGGAGTTAGCTTTCTTCAATGCTACCTCCAAGTTGTGCTTCCTATAACCTCTGGCTAACAGTCTCTTTTTAGCAATCTCCTGTGACTCAATCCATGTCTGCTCTGTGATACACGCTCGTCTAATCCTTAAGAATTCACCATAAGGTAGACTGTCAATAGTGTGGCGTGGATGAAAACTGGAAGTGTGCAGAAGCGTGTTACCAGCTGTGGGTTCTTGATAGAGGCTAGTAATGATGACCCCTTCTTGTACTGTTACCTTGATGCCTAAAACTTTCACTGTGTGTACATTGATGTCGCTAGTAAAGGTTAAATTAAGCTCATTGTCATTCATGCATTGAACAAAATCAGATGCCTGCTCTGCATTACCTCTCCATATTATAAAAACGTCATCAATGTAACACCACATGTGAGCTACATGGGCGTCATATAGGGCCTTGTGGTGGCTTCTGAGGACATGCTCCTCCCACCAGCCTACATGTAAACATGCATAACTGGGGGAGAAGCATGCCCCCATTGCCACACCTAGTTTCTGTCTGTAGATCTTAGTGTCAAATAAAAACACATTGTTATTTAGACATCTTCTGATCATCTCAACCAACATTTTGTTGTGCTGATACATACCGATGTTTCTTTGATCTAAAAAGTATTTCACTGCACGTATGCCATCCTCATGCCTGATACAAGTGTATAGTGCAGTTATGTCAAGAGTCATAAAAATCATGTCAGGTGACCACTTAACAGTATTGAGTTTGACTTAGAAGTCTCTTGAGTCCCGTAAATATGTTGGAAGAGGCGTGACAAATTCTTGCAGATAGTGATCGACGTACTTAGCCGTATTCACGAAACAGCTATTAATGGCAGAAATGATAGGTCTGCCCTGCAGAGGATTCAAGCCTTTGTGGACTTTGGGAATAAGATAGAATAGGGGCAACACAGGATATTCTTTATGAAGAAATTTAAATTCATCTTTTGTAATCAGCCCCTCCCGTTGCCACTTGGATAAATCATTTTTGTAATCATTGCCTATTTTGCGCACCAAGATTCCGTTACTGCGCTCATAACAATTTGCATCTTCCAATTGTTGGAATGCCTCTACGCGGTACGTCTCTTTATCCCAAAGAACAATGTTCCCTCCCTTATCTGCATTATTGATCACAACCTTTTTGTTGTCCTTCAATTTCTTCATTAGTTGGAAGTATTCTCTTGTCTTTCCACTGGCTCTGGTCTTGGATCTGCAAGTGTTCCTGTATAGAAACTTTAGTTCGTCGGTGACCCTCTCTTGAAAAATATCAAGAGCGTCTCTTGGCATAGTTGGTACAAAAACGTCGATGGTGCTTTAAATGGACTTTTTCCAGGTAGTGAAATGTTGATTCCTTCTTCCTGCGCCACAGTTTGAGAACTATATATATATACAGCACGTGACTCCTCTGGATCTCTCGGTGTTTCAGCAACCACGCAGCACACCAGCAAACAGGAAGGAGACGGACCACGTCACATCAGCAGAGTTGTTTTTATTGAACAACAGAAAGCAGCTACGCGTTTCTGGCAAGATATGCACTTGTTCACGCTGCACAACTATATATATATATATATATATATATATATATATCTATATATATATATATATATAGATATATATATATATATATATATATATATATATACAGCTCCAAATCCTTACTGTACTGACGTACCAAAGGAACACCGCACTCCGGGCAGCTTCAAATGCAAGTTTCCTTATTTACAGCAACAGACGCGTTTCGGCTGAAGTGCCTTTCTCGATGTTACCAGCACTCATTTGAAACGCCATGTTTTATTTACATTCCAATGGTCAAAATTAAGGAAGGACTCGTGTTCCACTACTAATGTGGGCACCATTTTATAACATGTTATATTACATGTTCAGTTCATCCATTATTCAACAATTCATCATTTTGTTGATGTCTCATGATTCATTATATAAATAATTAAAAAAAATTAGAATCAGAATGAGCAAATACTTAAATTCATAATAAAATAACATATTTTGCAATGCATCACCATGGATGTGAGTTTACTAATAGAGCCGTCGATCGGCTAATATCCTTCCATATGCAACCCCAATCACACCTCGAGATAACATAGCTAATCGTAGACAGTTGGAATGTGTGAACATATTACTGTTAATCTATGCAGAAATTCATCTAGGTGCATATCAAATCAAAACAAGACCTGAAATTATAACCCTCCATTACACCCCAGCCCCACGTCTGACACTTTGTCAATTATGCAGTACATGGGGCATGTGTTTGTTTAAACGGACTATCTGGATTTATCATTGTCCTTATAATACAATTTACTCATAATTATTTGAGACTTTTGCTTGCTTTTACTGTCACTATCCCCACCTTCACTATCCTCACCATATCACTCCTCCCGTACTCCCCAGGGGCACTGTTCAACCTTTATAAAATGAATATTGTTGGATACTATATCCCTGCTTTACCTACTTTGTGATTAAAGCATTGTAGACTTACTATGTATATTATTTCTCATTAATTTTGGTCAATATGTATGTTTCCTTGCTGGGACCCCTTCCCTCTCAATAGATAATGAATAAATCATCCCTATATTGATACCACCTTATAACCTAGCAAGAATTGGATTCACTCCGGTAGGTCCTGGGCACCCGCTCCTCCCACCAGCCAACGAACAAGTTTGCGTAGCTGGGGGCAAAGCAGGTGCCCATCGCCGTACCGGTGAGTTGCTTGTAATACTGGTCTCCGAATAAAAAGATGTTATGGGTTAGGAAAAACTTGATGTACTCAATAAGCATGATGGTATGTGCTGAGTACCACAGTTGTCATCTTTCTAAAAAGGACATTACTGCTGTTATACCGTCCTCATGCTTTATGCATGTATATAAACTAGTAATGTCTAGAACCATAAGTTGGTAACTAGGGTCCCACTCAATGTTCTCAATTTGATTTAGAAAGTCTTTGGTGTCCCTGATATAGGAACCCAACTGAAGTACCCATGAAGACAAAAAGTGATCGATAAACATGGATAAATGCTCAGTCAGTCCATTCATGGAAGAAACAATAGGCCGACAAGGCAGATGTTTATTGTCCTTATGCAGTTTAGGTATGTGGTAAAAGGTGGGTGTGACAGGATTCGAACTCCGTAAAAATAAATGTTCTTCCAGGCCCAACATGTTCTTGCTGTACCATTTAGCGATCAGATTATCATATTCCATGATGCTTTTTTGGTACTCTTTAGCTTTAACTATTAAATAACAGTCCGTATTTAATTGTCGGAGTGCTTCTTCACAGTACACCTCCCTTGTTTGTAATACCACATTACCCCCCTTATCAGAGGGTTTTATGCCGATGGTTTGGACTTGTATTAATTGTTGTAGTGCTTGTTTCTCCATTTTTGATAGATTGCCTGAGCGTATGTTTTGTTTAGGTCTCCCTCTGAACTTAAGGAGGTCACTAGTCATCGCATCAGAAAAAATGTCAATAGCATCAGATGGCATTTGCGGATTGAACAAGGACTTAGGTTTAAATGGACTTTGTTCTCTGTCCTGTTCCACACCCACATTTACCGCTCTGGTTGGAAAATCTGGAATTCCGTGCACTGATTCCCCAGCGGTCTCTAGCTTCAATTCTTACAGACACTCAATTGCGGTCAGATCTTTCCCAGTGAGGGCGTCAGTTGCAGTCATCCTCACGGTATTCCCTTTTCATTCTTTCAGATGTGATCTAGTTTTGAAATATTTATGGAGCTTGAGCTTCCGCACAAAACTAAATAGGTCTATGCGTACTTGTGTATACTCCAATTGATTACAAGTTCAAGTTCAAGTTCCAAAATTTGTATAGCGCACTACTCACCCATAGGGTCTCAAGGCACTTGAGGGAGGGAGGTGAATTACTTATCAAATATCCAGGTTTTTAGTTGCTTTCTGAAAGAGAGATGGTTCTGAGTGAGGCGGAGGTGGGTGGGGAGAGAATTCCAGGTTTTAGCCGCTAAGTAGGAGAAGGATCTTCCCCCCATGGTGGATGTGTGGATGCGCCGAATTGCGGCGAGGGCTTGATTGGACGATCGTAGTTGGCGGGAGGGGGTGTAAAAGGATAGACGCGTGTTGAGGCATTTGGGTCCTAGGTCGTAGAGGGCGTTGTGTGCGTGGGTGAGGAGACCGAACGTTATTCTCTTGTTGACAGGGAGCCAATGGAGGTCTTTCAGGTGGTCGGAAATGTGAGCTTGCCGAGGGATGTCTAAAATGAGTCTGGCTGAGGCGTTTTGGATGCGTTGGAGTTTTTTCTGTAGTTTGGCTGTGGTTCCGGAGTAAAGGGTGTTGCCGTAATCCAATCGGCTTGTGACCAGTGCGTGGGTGACTGTCTTTCTTGTTTCGGTGGGAATCCAACGGAAGATTTTTTTGAGCATTCGTAGGATGTTGAAGCAAGATGATGAGACGGCGTTGACTTGTCTGGTCATCGAGAGAGAGGAGTCCAGGATGATGCCCAGGTTACGTGCGTGGTCCGTAGGTGTGGGTGCGGTTCCAAGGGCGGGTGCCCACCATGAGTCGTCCCAGGCAGAGAGGGATGATCCTAAGATGAGGACTTCTGTTTTGTCTGAGTTTAGTTTTAACTGGCTGTTCTTCATTCACTCGGCTACTTCTTTCATTCCTTCGTGTAAGTTAGTTTTGGCGGTGTTTGGGTCTTTGGTGAGGGAGAGGATCAGCTGGGTGTCGTCTGCGTAGGAGATGATGTTGAGGTTGTGTTGGCGCGCAATGGATGCGAGGGGACTCATGTATACGTTGAAGAGGGTGGGGCTGAGTGATGATCCTTGTGGTACGCCGCAGATGACTTCGGTGGCCTCTGATTTGAAAGGGGGGAGGCGGACTCTCTGGGTTCTTCTGGTGAGGAACGATATGGTCCAGTCCAATGCCTTTCCTTGTACTCCGATGTTGCAGAGGCGTTGTATGAGGGTGCTATGACAGACTGTGTCGAAGGCTGCGGAGAGGTCAAGTAAGATGAGAGCAACTGTTTCTCGTTGTCCAGTAGTGTTTGGATGTCATCTGCTGCTGAGATGAGGGCGGTTTCGGTGCTGTGTTTGGCTCGGAAGCCTGATTGAGAGGGGTCGAGGGATTTGTTGGATTCGAGGAAGGCGGCGAGCTGACTGTTGACGGCTTTCTCGATGACTTTGGCGGGGAATGGGAGGAGCGAGTCGGGCGGTAGTTCTTAAGTTCGGTTGGGTCAGCCGTGGGTTTCTTTAAAAGGGCGCTGAGTTCGGCATGTTTCCAGTTTTCCGGGAAGGTGGCGGAGTTGAGGGAGCAGTTGATGACGTCTCGGAGATGGGGAGCGATGATGGAGTCTGCTTTGTTGAAGATGTGGTGGGGACAAGGGTCGTTTGGCGATCCAGAGTGGATGGAATTCATCAGGCGGATGGTATCTTCAGTGGTGATTGGGTTCCAGGCGCAAAGGTTGTTAGAGGGGGGTTTTGGTTCAGAGGTGGGTGGAGTTGGCTGGTCTTCGGGCTGGTTTTGAAAGCTGTTATGTATTTCGGCAATTTTGTTGTGGAAGAATGATGATAGAGAGTCGCAGAGGTCTTGGGAGGGGGTGATGTCGTTAGTGCCTGCGGAGGGGTTAGTGAATTCTTTGACGATGTTGAATAGTTCCTTGCTGTTTTGGGCATTGTTGTCAAGTCGATCCTTAAATGCTGATTTCTTGGTGGATCGGATGAGTTGGTGGTGTTTGCAGATGGCGTTCTTGAAGGAGGCCAGGTTGTCAGTGGTAGGGTTTTTTCTCCAGGTTTTCTCGAGAGACCGACAGAACTTCTTGGATTTCTTAAGGTCATCGTTGAACCAGGGGGCTTTTTTGTTACCTTGCTTGATTAGATGGTTTTTCAATGGTGCTAGTTCGTCTGCGCTGTGGGTGATCCATTGTGTGAGGTTGGTGGCTACTTGGTTAGGGTCCGATGAATTGGCAGGGGGTTTTGTTGAAGCGACGAGAAGAGCTGGTCGGTGGTAATTTTGTTCCAGTTTCTTCGGGGAATTGGTTGTGGGGGGTTATGGGTCGTGGATTTTTTGTAGTGGAAGTGAACGCAGCTGTGGTCCGTCCAATGGAGAGCTGTGGTGTGATCGAAGGAGATGTGCTTGCTGGAGGTGAAGATAGGGTCAAGCGTGTGTCCAGCAGAGTGGGTGGGGGTGTCAACGAGTTGTTTGAGTCCGAGATTGGCCAGGTTGTCCAGAAGGGTGGTGGTGTTGTTGTCGTTTTTCTTGTCCAGGTGGAAGTTGAGGTCTCCCAGTAGAATGTAGTTCTCGGATGGGAGGGCATGTGGGCTGATGAAGTCAGCGATATCTTCACTGAATTGTGAGCGGGGTCCTGGGGGTCTGTAGATAAGGGTGCCTCTGAGTGTGGTTTTGGGGTGGGTGTGAATCTGGAAGTGAAGGTGTTCGGCGGTAGCGAGGTTATCGTCGGAGCTGGTCGTGATGCGGATGGTGTTCTTATGGACGATGGCGATGCCTCCTCCTGTTTGGTTGATGCAGTCCTTTCGGATGATCTTATAGGTGTCTGGGATGGCTATGGCGATGTCGGGGGCTGATGAGGCGTTCATCCATGTTTCTGTAAGGAAGGCGACGTCCGGCGATGTAGTGTCGAGTAGGTTCCAGAGTTCGATGGAGTGTCTGTGGACTGAGCGGGTGTTGAGCAGTAAGCACTTTAGGTGGTTAGTGTCCGAGCTCTATCTGGAGTTTGTGGATTTGGTGTGGCTCCTGATGCAGTCGAACTTGCAGGAGTGGCAGGTGAAGGGTCCATGGGTGTGTCCTGGAACGGCTTGGTAGCAGTTTGGGAGTGAGCCGGGGTTGAGAGCTGAGAGCTTTGCGACATCGTATATTATGCGGGTGGAATGGGATTTGCGTGGACCAGGGGATCTGGCGCTGGGTGTGGTCCAGGCGCGTACAGGCATAGACGGTCTTACCTTTGGCGCACCTGCGGCGAGCATGGGGCGCGTCCGCTGCATGTGAACGCTGGGCGCAAAAGCATCTGTCATATGTAGATAGTGGAGGGGGCGGGGGCGAGGGAGGATCAGCTGGGAGGCGGGAGCGGGGTGGAGATCAGGGCAGGGAGGCACAACAACAACAACAAAATGGCAGCAGGCCAATATCGAAACAGGATTGGGGCACAATCGTAAATAGCGCGATGCAAACGGCAGTGGCGCCGGCACAATCAGGCACAAATGAGTCTGCAGGCAGCACAGCACAAGTTCAAATTATCATAAAAGCGCACCTTGGCAATCAAGCGCTACGATCTAATTTACATCAGCAATTAATCAATAATAAACAGGCGGGGCAATCTAGCGCTACGAACTCAAATAAACAATTCATCAGGCTAAAGCGAGCAAGGCGAGATAAGCACTCAGCAGTCTGACGAATACCAGGCGAAGCAGGGAGCAGCGTGTGGAGCGACCGCTTCTGATGGGAGCAGAACGGTCACAGTGCTACCAAGGCAGAGCAGGGTAAACAGTATCAGTGGGAGGGAGGATCAGCTGGGAGGCGGGAGCGGGGTGGAGATCAGGGCAGGGAGGCACAACAACAACAACAAAATGACAGCAAGCCAATATCGAAACAGGATTGGAGCACAATCGTAAATAGCGCGATGCAAACGGCAGTGGCGCCGGCACAATCAGGCACAAATGAGTCTGCAGGCAGCACAGCACAAGTTCAAATTATCGTAAAAGTGCACCTTGGCAATCAAGCGCTACGATCTAATTTACATCAGCAATTAATTAATAATAAACAGGCGGGGCAATCTAGCGCTACGAACTCAAATAAACAATTCATCAGGCTAAAGCGAGCAAGGCGAGATAAGCACTCAGCAGTCTGACGAATACCAGGCGAAGCAGGGAGCAGCGTGTGGAGCGACCGCTTCTGATGGGAGCAGAACGGTCACAGCGCTACCAAGGCAGAGCAGGGTAAACAGTATCAGTGGGAGGGAGGATCAGCTGGGAGGCGGGAGCGGGGTGGAGATCAGGGCAGGGAGGCACAACAACAACAACAAAATGACAGCAAGCCAATATCGAAACAGGATTGGGGCACAATCGTAAATAGCGCGATGCAAACGGCAGTGGCGCCGGCACAATCAGGCACAAATGAGTGTGCAGGCAGCACAGCACAAGTTCAAATTATCATAAAAGCGCACCTTGGCAATCAAGCGCTTCGATCTAATTTACATCAGCAATTAATTAATAATAAACAGGCGGGGCAATCTAGCGCTACGAACTCAAATAAATAATTAATCAGGCTAAAGCGAGCAAGGCGAGATAAGCACTAAGCAGTCTGGCGAATACCAGGCGAAGCAGGGAGCAGCGTGTGGAGCGACCGCTTCTGATGGGAGCAGGACGGTTACTGGGACAGAATGTTAGTCCCATCGTAAGTACCTTATGTTCCACATCAGTATGGGTTTTTTCCGAGAGGTTGACTACTGTTAGATTGGACACTTTTATTGCCTGCTCGTGTTCTTCTTGCAATTCGCACAGCTTCGGCTTTGGCCCCTTCCTCTTCCTGCCTCCCTCGCCTTTATGGGTTTTTCTGCGCCTCCTTCCGGGGGTTTGTTTTCCCCCCCCCAGAGCCACAACTGTCGTATAATATTGAATTCGTCGTCAAAAGGAGTAAGTGTTTTACTCCCTTCCGCTCTTGTGACCCACCCTTCATCTCCCGACTCATTTTCGGTGACTTCTGATTCTGAGGTCTCCACGATTGGGGTGACTTGTGTGGATCGTTGGTTTACTTCCTTTCAGGGGCCATCAAACTTACGGCGAAGGTAAGAACTCTTCCCTGTAAATAATAATTTTCGTCACAAGCAAATTTTTCTTGCTTACGCAACTTGATATTTTGTTTATATTTGACCAATCGTGATTTCATTTGGCCCATCATATCATCCAAAAGCATCTAATCTAGGTCTTATTTAGATAAGTCTCCTTCCAGTTCTTTAATTTCTTGAAGGCTTTTTCCCTGGCACTCCGCGCATACTTGACCAATATGCCAAGTGTGCCTCTGCAATATTGCACCGTGTGTTCTGCCCAGTCAGTTAATAGCTGTGGAACCGGGTTTTCATAGGAGGGCACAGTATATACCCTCAGTCCTCTAGGGACACGTTGTTCTTCAATATAATTTTGTAGGCTGGTGGCCTCCCACCACTTACGCGTTTCACTTTCATAGAGATGCTGCAATTTGGTCATGATATCGGTTGATTTGTTTCTGGGTTGTTCCTGGCTGCTGGCAGCAGTGTGGGCGTGTCTAGTGTCTTGTCTTTTGAGCATGCCCATGGCTGCTTCTCGACGCTCTTGTTCACAAAACATGGCTTGTGCCATGGCAAAACGTTCTGGCTGTACGTAGTTTTGTCGGCCGTCAAAACTCTTTTAATTGCAAAGTTGCAAAGCTGCCCTGTTTGCCCTGCCGACAATACTGCTGTCACTCGTACGATCCGAGTGCATATGCTGCGCTGCTCTGTGTGACTCACCGAGGGTGGCGTCTCCATGCGCGAAGCTCAGGCGCTGGGCATTCTTCTCCCTTCCTCTGCGTGATGTTCCACACACGTTGAATACACAATGCGGCAGTGCAGCGAGATCACAGTTCTGGCGGTGCCTCCTTAAAAAGACCGGCTCCAAGTTTCCACAACGTAGAACGGGAGGCACTCACAGGCGGGTGCAGGTGAAGCGGTTGCGGACTCCGCTTTCAATATACAGCTCAAAATCCTTACTGTACTGACGTACCAAAAGGAAAACCGCACTCCGGGCAGCTTCAAATGCAAGTTTCTTTATTTACAGCAACAAACGCGTTTCGGCGGAAGTGCCTTTCTCGATGTTACCGGCACTCATTTGAAACGCCATGTTTTATTTACATTCCAACGGTCAAAATTAAGGAAGGACTCGCATTCTACTACTAATGTGGACACCATTTTATAACATGTTATATTACATGTTCAATTCATCCATTATTCAACAATTCATCATTTTGGTGATGTCTCATGATTCATTATTTAAATAAATACATCAGAATGAGCAAATAGTTAAAGTCATAATAAAATAACATATTTTGCAATGCATCACCATGGATGTGAGTTTACTGTCGGTTGCCAGTAGGTAGTTATAGTTAAGACCTAGTTTCCATAGGAAAAGTATTTTTGATTTGATTATAACTTTGCCGTCGTCTGACGAATCTTTGCTAAATTCTACAAAGAAAAAGTCTATCCAGGTCAGCTCCTTTCCTGAAAGTTTGGTGCTGATTCGTCAAGGGGGGGCTGAGAAAAAAGGGATGTCCCAAAAGTCATTTTCTCTATGTTAATTTCTATCAAGAAATTTTGCGACGAGCTACAGCCCGAACTGCTGTACGGAATTATCCCAAATTTGACAAAAAGGTAGAGCTTGGTTCAGAAAGCGACCTTTTTTTTAAATGGTGTGAAACCGTTCAGTGGTTTTTGAGAAAATCAAAAAATAGGAGTAAAAAAATCAATTTCCCATAGGAAACTTTGTGCAAGGCTACAGCTGAAAGTACTGAACAGAACTACCCCGAATTTGGCACAAAGGTAAAGTGTGGGTCAGAAAGTGACCTTTTTTTGAAAGGTGTATATCTGTTCAGTAATTGCTAAGAAATCAGAAAAATAAAAGTTTCAATATCTGGGAGGAGCCTAATTCCCGTGCACAAGCTTTACTGTGATTGGCTGCCAACACTCCAAACCAGGAAGTGTTGGCAGCTATCTTATGTGTCGGTAGAAGTGAGGCACTAAAAAACTGTGAAACAAAGGTAGAAAACAAGAGAAGGGGGCAGGGTAAAAACACCCTGACCCCCTAGGTCTGCTCAGGGGTCGCAGAAGGACCCCCAGGGCCAACAAAACATTTTAAAAAATTAAAGAAATCAGCACAATCCACTCTGGGGTCGTGGATTCCTACAGTTTATTTTAATGAGACCCCGGGGTGGGCTAGGTCTCAGGGGAATTTTTTTTAAATAGCGGGGGCTCGCTGGGCTGCAGGGCCCGCTGGGGTCCCCACAGTCCCGGGGCTCGCTGGGGTTCCTACAGTCCCAGGGCTTTATTCATGTTGGGAGGGGTGTTGCCTGGCCCCTCTCCTGGAGCCCTCCATGTGCTTATAACTTTTCGTGGGTTCCTGCATTTCAATTTTATGAGACCCCGGGGTGGGCTAGGTCTCGAGGGAATTTATTTTTCAAAAAATAGCGGGGCTCGCTGGGGCTGCAGGGGCCCACTGAAGTCCCCGCAGACCCGGGGCTTCACTCATGGTTGGAGTGGTGTTGTGCGGCCCCTCTCCTGGAGCCCTCCATGAGCTTATAACTTTGGCGTGTTTGACAAATGTTTACGATACACAACAAAAAGTTTCTCTTTTTTGATCAGCTCCTAGCTTGAAAGTTTAGGGGTGATTGGTCAAGGAGGGTTTGAGAAAAAAGGGGTGTCCCAAAACGTGTTTTCTCAATGCATTTTCCATACAAAACTTTAGAAAGGCTACAGGTGAAACTGCTGAACGGAATTACCCCACATTTGGCAGGGAGAAAGGTCTTGGTCCAGAAAGCGGGGTTTTGTAGAAATGGTGTAAATCCGTTCTGTAGTGTTTTGAGCTATTAAAGAAAAATATATATATCTGGTTGGTGCCTTACTGCTGAGCAGGAGCTTGCCTCTGATTGGCTGCTAACACTTCAAACTAGGAAGTATTAGCAGCCATCTTCTGCCTCGCATCGAGTGAAAATATAAAAGAAAGGTTCCGGGGGCAATTTAATATAGCCGAGCTCTGTGTAATGATGATTTGGACGCAGTGAAGGTTTAATATTTATTAATAATAAAGGAGAAACAGGTGAGCATGAGGGCAGCACGACTTCCACGACTTCCACTCCAGGACACCAGTAGGAAGCTAAAGATTTCACGCTTCCTGTGCCCAACATCACCACTTCGCCGCTATGCCTTTAGAAGCCAGACCGTTGGCTTGCAGCTCTCTACCTTTGCGAGCTTGTACGCTGCTGTGACTGTACCTCTACAAGCTACTACGCTGCTTTTCCTTTGGGAGTGGATGGCTCGTTGTTCTGCATCTGAGAGTCAAGCGGACGGTCCGCAGTTGTCCCTCTGCGAGCCTAGGTGCGAACTGCAAAATATTGAGAGAGAAGAAGAGAGAAAGAGTGAGCTACAAGGAAGAGAGAAACAGTGTGAGAGAGAGGAGGCCAGAGAAAGAGAGAAAGTGTGAGATACGAGGAAGAGAGAAAGAGAGAATCATTGTGAGAGAAGAAGAGAGAGAAAAAGTGTGAGAGAGGAAAAGAGAGAGAGAAAGAGTGAAGAAAGAGTGAGAGAGGAAGAGAGAAAAAATGAGAGAGAGGAAGCCAGACAAAGAGAGAAAGAGTGAGACAGAGAGGAAGGCAACGAGAGAACCAGTGTGAGAGACAGGAAGAGAGAGAGATAAAGAAAGAAACAGTGTGAGAGAGAGGAAGCGAGAGAGATAAAGTGGAAGAGAGAAAGAACAAATGAGAGAGAGAGTAAGAGACAGAGAAAGAGAGAAAGTGTGAGAGAGAGAAAGGAAGAGATGGAGAGGGAGTTTTGACACTGTGCACCGGTGTGTCACCAACCACGTGCAACCCTCAAGTTTAGTGATCTGAAAGATAGTAGAGAATTAGTTATTACAGAGTACATGCAACTGCACACAGGTAATCTGTTTCGTCAATGTGCAATGAGGATGGTGCACTCCATCCACTCCCACTGCTTGGAGGTGTCTGTGCGCTCTTGTGCGCCCAGACTATTGCACACCATCCACTCGCACCCCCCAGAGGTGACTGCCCGCTGCTGCGGAAAGAAGTATGTCTGCTCACCTTTTGCACCGCCGTGTGTGTAAGAGGGTCCACCATGTGCTGAAGCAACCTTCTCAGGTGTTGGATACTCGCAGCACAGCAGAGCTCACAAACCAGAGTGGGTGTTGATTGTCAGGATGGCCATGCATCATCACAGATTTTTTCATGCGTTCAGCTCTGGTGGAGTTGAGGGGGTGAACGTCGATTTGTGATTCACAGCCTGTTAGAAAAAAAGCAAGATAAGATCTTGTGTCATGCGTCCATCAAAGAAGAGAGAGAGAAAGAAAGAAAGAGTAAGCAGAAGACAGAGAGAAAATAGAAATAGTGAGAGGAAGAGAGAGAGAAAAAGAAGAAAATGAGAGGAACACAGACTGAAAGAGTGAGAACGACAAAGAAAGGGAGACAGTGAGAGAGAGGAAGAGAGAAAGAGGGAGAGTGTGTAAGAAAGAGGAACAGCGAAACAGAGGAAGAGTGACAGAGAGCGAAACAGAGAGAGAGGAAGAGAGAGGGAGAGAGAGAAAGAGACAAACAGTGTTAGAGGAAGAGGGAGAAAGAAAGAGTGTGAGAAAGAGAAGGGAAGAGATAAGGAGGGATACTGAGTACCCACACTGTGTACAAAACCATCACAGTTTACCTTTTTGCCACCGCTCTGTCTTCAACCACGTGCCGCGACCTAGTGGCACTCTCAAGCTCCCATATCTGAAAGATAGTACAGAATTAGTAATGGCAGACCAGGGTAAAAACAAGTGAGGCCACTTCTGCTCAGGCCCCCTGCCCAGCTAGGTGTGCATACATTAATGGACCGGCCCTGCAAAAGAAAAAAAGTGACACCTCTGTCTGTTGCTAAATGTGAGGTAATAATGCCTATATGCCTCCAGAAAGGCCATAAGATACCCACTGGGCCGCTGGCTGTATCCAAACAACAGCGACACCGACCACATCTGCCCCAGACTGTTTCAAAAAGCAGCCCACAGTTGGAACTGGGCCCCGGACCCTCGGGCATTGCACGGAGGAAGTAAATCATATTCAAAAAAAGTCTTTATATTGAGTGGCAAAGCATCAAATGATAGAGCTGGGGAGGCAGATACATAGAAATCAAATCAAGCAAAACAGTTATGAACAGAGGTATAAATAACATCTACTCATCAGTTCACAACTAAACATCAACTCCTAATAAGTATCACAGACAACCAAATTCATAAATAAACAATGGTCGTGTGTTGGTGCCAACGCAACGCTTCTGGAGATGATGGAAGTGTTGACGTTTCGGTCTGTTATGCAGTCGTCAAGAAGACCATCATCAGGACAAAATAGTTCGTTGCTGGGACAACCCCCTGAAATTTCCACATGGGCTTGCTTCTCGTTTCAATACGCGGCAAGGGATGTGGGGCTAAGGATCCACTAAAATAAATGGGATCTGCAAAACGACATATGTAGGTTTGATGTTGGAACCACTAATTGTTAGGTACTCGGCGTAGTTATAAGAGTAAACTAGTTGACTGGTAAGATATGACCTGAAAAATGGTGTATGTCCGCTTGAATCTAGAAGCACTAGTCGTTAAACACTTGGTGTAGATAACAAGGTTTGTAAAGATCGCAGTCAGCAATGCAGCGTAAACCATCAGCATGCCCAGTCAACAAATGACGAGGAAGATGTTGTCATTTGTTGGCTGGGCATGCTGATGGTTTACACTTATGGAATACATAAAACGCAGCTCTGTGGCACTTACTGGAGGTACCTGGTGGGCTAGTTGGCCCCAGGAACCCTCATGATTCAAGGGGACTTAATCCCCCAATTTACAACGTGCCAGGGGACGCGTTTGCAGAGTGGTGCAGGGAAGGGGGACCTGATAATGCAAGTGTGCAAACATACTCCCTAGGGTCCCTGGGGCCAACTAGCCAACCAGATACCCATAGTAAGTACCACAGAGCTGCGTTTCAGAGAGGTGGTCCAAGGCCACGCCCCTTTTTACACCACTCTGCAAACACCAGGAAGCACCTGGTGGGCAACTTGGCCACCAGGGACCTTCAGGATTCAAGGGGACTTAATAGGGATGTTGTAGTTAGAAATTAGCATTAAAAAAACATAGGATTGAGGCACATTATAATTAGAAATTTTAGTTTAAAAATCCATTGAAATTCACTGAAAAAACCATAGGTTTCAAGGGCGTAATATTTAGAAATTAGCATTTAAAAAACCATTGAAATTCACTGAAAAAAACATAGGTTTCAGGGATGTTATAGTTAGTTGCACATTTCACTCGTACAAAACCATAGAAATACTGCTGTCATAGCGAGTTCACGAATACTTAGTTTCACTGTACTTAATACGTTTCATGAATATTATTTGAAACATCAAATGAAAGGAGCAAAGTAACACAACACACTAAATTAACTTCTACGGATCAGCTATTGTTTATATATCTGTTTTTCAGATAGATAAATAGATCTCTGGCTGTCCAAAACAGAAAAACACATGGACTGTGAAACAAATATTGACTGGTCGTGATTGGTGACATAGTGCTGTATAAAAAAATTTAAAAAAACATATATTCACACATCTGGATGAGATTTTACAAGAGTGTCCACTCTTACATGCATTTGCCATAACAGGATACAATATTTCCTTATTCTAGTTGTGGAGTTGCGTGGACAAGTTAAACAAACAACGTCGACGTTTCGACCCTAAGGAGTAGTGCAGATTCATATGCATCTGTGTCGGGTCTTCATCAGGACAGGGAGAGGTAGGACAGCCTAAAAACACACGGGAAGTGTAGTAATTAGCTTCCGTGAGTCCTACTTGCAGGAATGTCAGCCGACACCCTTTAATTACTTCTAGTCTGTTCTTGACAGATACTAGAAATTTGCTTCTCCAGCCGGTAGAATGATTAAAGTGGGGCACCACCGTAGTAATCACTAAAGATTGGAAATTTCAAAGAAAGGATGTCTTCATACATCAGTGTCTGGCACCGAATGACCGCATTCACAGTCCATGTGTTTTTCTGTTTCGGACAGCCAGAGATCTATTAATCTATCTGAAAAAAAGGTATATAAAAAATAGCTCATCCTTAGAACTTAATTTAGTGTGTTGTGTTTCTTTGCTTCTTTAATTTGATGTTTGAAATAATATTCGTGAAATGTATTAAGTACAGTGAAACTAAGTATTCGCCACTCCCAACAGAACTATTGTTTTTGTTTAGTATCAATACCCAGGTTCTGAGGGTTACTGGGTTACCCATTATAATTAATGGTTATAGTTAGTTCAGCTAGCTATAACTTGCACCCCTGCAATGCACTGCTGATGATGACACATATCACATCATTCATGAAAGGATCACTGATGACATCACTGATAACATCTCAAATGACAACGACTCAAACATCTAAACACAGTCACATACCTCCTACCCACCCACACACACACTCAAGCACCTATACAAATACTCCGTCAACCAATTGATAACCCATATAGACACTCATGTAGCTACTGACCAACCAATGTAGCAGCTTATACAACAACAGACAGACTGATACAAACTGATTTAGACATTCACATAGTTTAGTCACTAAACCATGCATTCAGTAAGACACATTTAATCACTCACTTAAACCTTCAGTCACGCACCTACTAAATCCTCCATACAGACACTTATATACCCACTCATTCTTCAATACACCTTGGCATATATATAAAACATAATTAAACTTTAAACAAACACACAGTCACTGTATGATGTCATCTGTGAAGTCATCAATGATGTCATCAGTGATGTCATTTGAGATGTCATCAGTGATGTCATCAGTGATGTCACTGACCGTGTCATGAATGATGTAATATGTGATGTAATCAGCAGTGCATTGCGGGGGCGTGAGTTATAGTTAGCTGAATTAGCTATAAAAGTGGAATTTATATGGTTTTGTATGAGTGAAATGTGCAACTAACTGTAACACCCCTGAAACCTATAGTTTTTTCATAAAATTTCTAACGTTTTTAAGTTGCTAATTTCTAACTATAACATGCCTAAAACCTATGTTTTTTTTTATATATATATATATATATATATATATATATATATATATATATATATATATATATATATATATATATATATATATCCAAAAAACATCCCCAGGTAATCCACACTAGCATGGAAAAAGGGTACGGACTCCGCTTTCATGCAAGCTCATATCAGAGGTTGATGCGGATTCATTTATCTCGTTGCACACTGTTCTCTGGACACTTGGTCCTGCTGAGGTTGCTTTAGCAAAGCGTGGCCTCTTTGCATTGTCAAAATTGGTGAAAACTCGAAAATTTGTCCTGTTTCGTAATCAATGAATCGCGGTTGAATTTAAAAGCGTTTCTTATTTTATTGGTGTCTTCATGTTTTTTTCAGACGTCCCTTTATGTAATTCCTAATTTTCGTGATGTATTGCTTATTTTTACAATTATCTAGACCAATATTCAGTTTGTCAATTTCTTTTGATAATTCCTCCCTGTCAATCTGTGCATATTTCATTACAATTTTCACAAGTCTCATTGAGGCGTCCAGGTTACTCTCTCCCCATTCTGTTAACATTCTGGGATTTGGGTTGCCAGACTTGGGGCTAGCATTATTCTTAACCCCCGGGGCACACGCCATGCTTCTTCATATTTTTTAGGTATTTCTGCTCCCACCATTCTGTTATCTCAATTCGCATTTTTTCTCAATTGTCTTGAGCACATTTTTACTGTCTTTGTCTTGATTAGTACCAGATGAGTTTCTTCTTGAGCTATCCTCATTTGTAACTGGCATACTGTCAAATAGTTCCTCTGCTACTGCCTCTCTCTCACATAGTGCTTCCTCCGACATGCTACTGTATGTGCGGGTCTACCCGGGAGATTCAAATTGGTCCCTCAGGGGTCTACAACAGTTTAAGCACACCTCCCCACCTGCTCAATGCCAAATCTACTCACCGCTTGTTGCTGCGCTGTGCCAAAGCAAGTCCTCCAACTCACTGCTTCCCGCCGCTTGAAAATGGTTTACGATCACTTGGCATGCAGGGGTTAACCGTGATCATCTCCTTCTCAGACTAGAACACTTCCTGCAGGCTATGTACCGCACAGCCACAATCGGGGAGGGAGTCTGCAAATCCTAAAGTATCCTGCTTCTGCTATTAATCCAAAAAACATCCCTAGGCAATCCACACTTGCATGGAAAAGGGGTTCAGACTCCGCTTTCATGCAAACTCGGTTTATTTCATATCCACCGCTCCAGCTCGCCATGAGGCATTTCGGTCACTGAGGTGACCTTGATCACATGAGGAAATATTAGCCATTCAAAGATTAAATCAGCCATAATGTCAAATCACATGACATGAGTAAAATAATGTGAATGGAAAACAGACTCAACATACATTATAAACTTATTTTTGGGTGATGTGCTTATTGTGAAGTGTTAATACCATTGTTGGTAATGTGCATAAAACTGTTTTATATGCAACCAACATGTTAAAAACCATCACTGCGATAAAAAAAATATAAATTAGTTTATAATTATGTGCACCAGATATAAGAAATTCACATAATGAACTCAATGGTATTTCCCAAGTAACATGGGATTTATTGTCTGTACAGTGCATAAATTCATTGTCACCCATATTGTTTTTTTTATTTGATATATCACTGCGGTTAATTAGTCATGTTGGCACGCACCTTTCTATAAGCCCGTTGGCTTTGTTTTTGTCTGCATAAATGCTTAAACAAATGATGAAGTATTTCTGCCTAAATGCTCATAACCGTTTAAATGCACAAGTAAATCACATCATAGTCACCTTTCCTAAAGGGCTAATGTGCTAAATCTGACTAAAGTGCTATATGATATAGAGTGCTAATTTAAAATATTAAATACATTGAACAAAACTCAAATATCCAGAAATTGGACACAAATTCAAAAAAACTCAAATACTAAATGTAATGCAGCGCTAATAATCTAAGCAGAGATAAATAACTGATGGGCTAAATATAGGATAGTTTAAGTAAAACAGTGCGACCCATCTCAGTACAAAGAAATTCATGTGCAAAAAATTCATGCGCTAGAAGATTTCAGGGAGAGAGGTGATATAATCCTATATCTGCTTCTACATGTGCAAATATGCAAAATATATACATGAATACACATAAGATGAATTCACAAACCTTGTTTAAAAATAGCATAAATAATAATGGATTTTTGGTTACAAATCAAACATAAACATTCTAAAATGCTATAAAAATGATTTCATTACTATAAGATTATAATGGGAAGATAGTGCTAAAGATTGTATCTAAGCGACAGATATAAATAATATTAATAATTTATATATTATAAAATCCCTATAAAATCCTAAAGGAAATTATTGATTCCTCTTCTTGAAAAATTCCTTAAAAAATTATGACAAACTTCATGTAATATTAGTCCGATCAATCACTCACATCTACCTCCTTGTCATTCCATTGTAACTACAGGAAGTTATACATTTCATCACTGTTGTTTAAACCGTGTGGAGATTTGGAATCTAGTTCTAAAATCATCTTTGATTCCAATCTTCTCAACAACTTCTCTCTATTGCTGCCTCGTCTCAGTGGAGTTATAGAGCCAATTACAAAATATGTGAGGCAATCTAAATTTTTGTGATGTGTGCTTTTAAAATGTTTTGCCACAGGATACATCTGGTCTGATTTGACAATTGCTCACAGATGCTGAAGGATTCTGACATGCACCTTTAGCTTTGTGCTGCCAACGTAGCGTAAGCCACAGGTACATGTCAGCACATAAACTGCGTGGTCTGCGCTGCAATTAAAATTTTCTTTCATAAGAATTGGCTCTGCACTGAAAGAGGTCCTTTATTCTGTGGTATTAATACCAAATTTGCATGCTCTACATGTCTTACATTTAAAAAAACCTCTCTTGGGTTTTAACCATGTAGTGCAGGATGAACTTTCTAGACTGTTTTTCACCAAAGTAGTTCTCATTGAGGGTGCCCTCCTAAAGGTAAGTTTTGGTTTATTAGGAAGCTTTTGTTCCATTATCGTATCTGTTAATACGATCGGCCAATTCTTGTTGATGGTACTTCTAATTGTGTTCTCCTGCCTACTGTATGTGGTTATTAATCGGGATTGGAACCAGAGAAGCAGGCAGTCCTCTACGGCAAAATAGTGAAACGATTGTTTCCACCGGGAGGACATGACGAAAGCGCCCCTGGTTCCCTAATTTTTAAAGATAAAAGACGTCATTGGACGAGGAACACTGTTTAAGATATTCTTAAACAGGATTCTCAATAGATAATTGAAGCGGGCTATGCATATATAGGAGAGAAAAACGGATAATGAAGCCAACCCACCAATCCTAGAAAATACCACGTCCCAACAGAACCTCATTTGACCATATCCAAAGGATATTCTTACGGGTGATCTTATTGACCCCAGAAATAAGACAGACAGAACGTAGTGTCTTGACAAAGGTGGCTCAAAACCAAACCTACCACCGAAACGCGTTGACGCAATTCCAAGTATAATTCTTTAACTCGGACACCTGTGTTGATACAATACAAGATTGTGCACAACACATGGGTGTCATATAGAGTTTGAATATACACTTAGTATCGTACAATTGGATGTCTTACTGTTGTCTGACCCCCTTATTTGTATCAATTTTGCTGGTTAATTTTTGAATTCCATGTACTTTTATTAGTTTTGTCATTTTTTAACTGGTTTTATTTGTGTATAGTGGTGCTATTGTCCACTTGTTCTTTTAAATATATTGTGTAATTAATAAACTGTGTTTTTTGACTTTATATACGAATTGTGCTAATTGCTTTGTGATCTAAGTTCTTTAATTGAATACCCTACTCAAGGGAACCTTTTCTGTTTACTGGTTGGTTAACCCTACTTCCCTTGATTTTGGTTAAGGGGTACCTCTCACTTTCTTCTACCTGTGGTTATTAATCTCACAGTATTATCATTGTCTTTGTTCTCTTTTGATTTTTTGGGGAGTGTCAGCACTGAATTGTTCCTTATTGGCGAGGAGGTTGTTCAATGATTGGTGTATTTGTGGTACCTCTCTCTACTGATTGGTTTAATGTCTTATTGTTGTAACCTCTTTGTTTAAATCTAGTCAAAGTTTCATTTTGACACTTTGTGAACTCTGTCTTGGTGCTACATATTATTTTTTGTCTCAATAACTCTCCGTTGCGTTGAGTTTCCTGCCTTTGTCTTATGGTGTAAGGTGGTTTCTAGTTTTGAGTCAGCCACATACACAGTAACATCTAAAAATTCCACTGACATACTGTTGATATTGGCTGTAAATTCAAGATTAATATCATTTTCATTGAAAGTCTTTACAAATTGTTTAGCACTTACAAGATCACCATGCCAAATTATAAAAATGTCATCAATGAACCTTATCCATTGTTTTACATGTACATTCATTAAGAATGGAATCAATAGAGCATTGGTGGAGGCCTCACAGCTGATATCTGCTACCTACATCCTTGGACTGAATACAAAGGGAGTTGGGTGTACTGGTGGCTTGGTGCTGTGCTCCGCCATATTGCAAGCCCTGCAGCCAATCAGCACTGCACACAGATGAAGGACATCTACACTGGGGAATGACCACACCAAATCTTCTGCAAACACTGTGCACTAGGGCTCTCTTTCTGTTGCGTTCCTCCATCTGCAACAGGCTCAGAGTGCATTTTGGGGTTTTGGGTTATGCTTATACCCAGCTTCCTTCATCTCTGCCCCGACCAAATGCACAAAGCTATTATCTGTCAGCAGGGGGTTCCTGTTGGAGGCAATGGATTATGGCATGAGCTGTCAAATGGAAGACATGAAGTAATACGGAAATGGCAGGGTTGGGAGTACAAGACAGTATATATTAGTGATTCAAAAAGGAATGAGTGGTAGTTACAACAGGCCATGTCCAGTGCTAGGGTTTTTTAGAAAAGTAGGACTACAGGGGCGCACTACCTGGGTTAAACGTTACAAAGTGTGTAAGGAGCAAACGTATCGTTGTGTAGTGCGTAAAGAGCAGACGGCAAAACGCCCTTAACCGTCTCAACAAGTCAAAGACAAGACAATAGTACAACAAATAAGCTCTCGCAACTACAAGTGTGTATAACAAGACAAGGTTCAATGACCAACAGTAAAAGGAAACGCAGACGCAGGTTCTTTGGTGTGAAATTTCTTGTTACAGCAAGACGTTAACTTTTCTCCAGACTTTAAGAATGATATCAAACGCCGACACGTGTTTCGTCGTGTGCGGGTGAGTCAAACACGACTCTTCAGGGCTGATAATACAAAACAATGTAGGCAAATTTTAGTCTAGACATGTACAGTTTGATACTGCATATGGTGACAAAAGTGTAGCCAACATGCAGTCTGACGTGCGTTTGTGTCGCACATGATAGGTGAAAATTGGTGACGGTACTTGCATATTCAGGCAAGTGCTCGGTCTATGGTGCTAATGTGTACGTAGTAAGTGAGAAATAAAACTTAAAGACCTTAGTGTGGTCATGATTCACTCGTACACAGTGGTCCTAAAATTATGAGGGTGTCCGTCGTGATGGTGAGTAAAACCGTGAGATGCACTGCTTCTATTATTTCTAAAACATAAGTGAAGAGGTGTTGTGTGACCTCATAGCGTGGTAGTGACAAAGTGCCTATATAGGGTAAAGATCCAGAAAGCACAAGTTCATGCAATGTCTGATGGTCTAAGGATAATGGTTATTACCTTATACTCCCAATCCACGGTGTGGTTGGAGTAAGTCTGGGTCTTTAAAAGCTCAGTTATAGGCTATATGGTGTGAAAAAAGGAAAAGAAAGAAAAGAAAAAGGATTCATGAGGAGGCTTCTAAAGGAAGAAATGGTATATCTATTTACATAGAGTTTTGGGCAGCACAAAATACTGTTCCTTACCAATGGGTATTTTGTGTGTTCATACATAGACGAAGCTGGTTAATAAGGTGATTAATGGTGGTATGAGAATGGAGTTGTCCAATCCCATTGGTAATCTTGTAGAGATTATAAAGCGCTATATGTGGGAAAAAGGAGAGATATGGAAATCATGTGTTACCATTATATAGCGCTAAAGGTTGTTTAATACAACGTTTGCTAACTGTAGATATATTGTACAGTGCCAGCCCAGCCATTCTATACGGAAAATGATTTACGGATAAAAATAGGAGGGGGGGGGATTTTTTTGGGATGGGTTCGTTTTACCTGTATCCTGTTGTGTCGTCAGGCGGTGAGCCGGGAGGGGATTCTTAAATTGTGCCGACTTGAGGAAACGAGTCTGTCTCCTCTGAGGCGGTGTGCTGTCAAGTAAAGACAAGACATGGTGAGAATAGTAGTCCATAGGGACCCTGTGTTGGGAGCAAGTGTGCTCATTACGTGCTGAGCAAAAAACGGGTTATCGGCAAGTAGTAAAGCGGTATTAGAGTCGCTCTTACCCGCTTCATGCAATCCCTCCTCTGTTTGTTCCCGGCGGTCGTCTCTCGTGTACGAACACGTGACCCCGGGAGAGGAGGGATTAAATGGAAGTGAATAGACATAGAAAACGTCTTAACGGCGAAGCAGCTACCAGCGCCATTGTTAAGAGGTGAATTTTATGGTAAAAGAAGGGCATCTATGTGTTTGTCCAAAGTTTACATTCTGGGAGTAATGACAATACACTAGCGTGTTTGGTTAGTCTAAAGGTCCCGATATTTCTAGAGAAGGTACATAATTAAAACGATACTGGCTATTACCAGAAATAATAAATAGCTTTTATTCCTGTTTCGGAATAAAGTTGTTAGAACGACACTGGTAATGTGTGTCGGTACCATAAGTCCATTGTCATCTGTTTATATTTAGTGAAAAAAACGTAGAAAAGAAAAGGTATGGCGTAGAGCATGCAGAATCACCCCAAGTGTGGCCGGATCATTCGTACATAAGGTGCATGTTTGGGAGAGAGTGTATAGATTCGTGTGGAATGTGACAAAATAAGGAGGACACGTCATACCCCCGTACATTTGAAAGTATACAAATATGTCTATACAAAATCTTTCAACACAAATGCGTAGAATCTGACAAAATGTATGACAGATGGTTAGCAAGTCAAAGACATATGTCTGTAGTGAAGGACTTTGTGACAAAAAGACATATAGCCCTATGAATTAATATAAAATACAAAGTTGTCTCAATACATTAAAATACAGTAGTGGAAAACATATCACTCCTAGAGAGAGGAAACTCTCATGTTATCTTCAATTGTTATCCTCTTGGAATTCAGAATTGTGGAGTGGGAAAAAGATGTTTTTACCAAAACTGTAAACAGTGTGCACCAAGGATCCCCCCGGTGAGAATCTAATCCCCCAGGAAATATTGCAGCTCAGAATCGTAGTTAAGCCCATGTTCTACGCTACGTAGGCGCATGATCCATGTCGCCTCCCTACGTCTGAGCATCAGTTCACGGTTGCCCCCTCTAATATTGAGGGGAATTAGATCGATTCCAAAAACACGTACTTTGATGTCGTCCTCATTGGGTTGACACTCTGCGATATGAAGGGCTACTGGGTATCTAGCGTCCCTCCTTTGTATAGCTCTCATATGTTCAGCTATCCTCTCTTTTAGGGCCCTAATGGTGCTCCCTACATATATCTTGCCACACTTACATTCAATAATATACACTACAAACTTACTGAGGCAAGTAATGTTGTGTTTTATCTGGTAGACCATTCCATCATGACTAGCAAAGTTTATTGTACCGTGTTTACCCCATCTGCACATAGAACAGAATCCACATCTGTGGAAGCCAAGGCCTCGTGTAGATAGCCAGTTCTGTGCTGTGGTGTTAAGGGGAACGGTGGGACTCAGTTTATTCCTCAAGGTGAAACCTTTCCTGTAAGTGATGGAGGGTCTGTCCGATATAAATTCCTTCAGTGTGGCGTCCTCTAATAGAAGTTTCCAATGTCTGTTAAGACTCTTACTAGTATGTTGGTTCAATGCATTAAATTCAGTTATAAATCTGACGTGTTGGTCAGAGGTTTTCACCTCCGTACGTGTTTTAAGACAATCAGGTCTTGTGATGGCCTTTGTTTTCGTCTCAGCTTTTCTGAGGGTAGTTTTAGAGTAGCCTCTGTTTAGAAATCTGTTATTCATGCTTGTGATACAGTTGTCCAGTTCACAGGCTTCACTACAGTTTCGTTTGGCCCTGAGAAATTCCCCGTAAGGGATTGATCGTATCTGATGCTCAGGATGAAAACTGGAAGCATGTAGTACAGAATTACAAGCTGTGGGTTTTCTGAAAAGTTTCGAGTGCAGATGATTGTCCTTGACATAGAACTCCAGATCTAAAAACTCGATATTGGTTAAGCTGTGATGCATTGTGAAACTGATTTCCCAAGTGTTGGTGTTGAGGTGTTCGAGAAAGGAATGAAGAAGTTCCTCGGTCCCGGACCAAAGGAGAAAGCAGTCATCTATGTATCGGCCCCAGAAGACTATGGAGTCAGTGTATTGTCTCCCTTTGGAGCCCCAAATAAGGTCAGCCTCTAATGCTCCCATAAAGAGATTTGCAAAAGAGGGTGAAAATTTGGAGCCCATTGCTACTCCTTTCTTCTGCCTGTACCATTTTCGATCAAACATGAAGAAGTTGTTCTCCAAGATGATCTTCATCATTTGAATCAACATGTTAGTGTGTGCCCATAGTGAAGCCGGTCTATTAGAAAGAACCTTGGTAATGGCTGCAATTCCTAGGTCTAAGTTGATGCTGGTGTACAGAGACACCACGTCCATGGTGACTAGTATAGTGTCTTTCTGCCAGTCAATATCTGCCATGATGTTCAATATGTGCTTTGAGTCCTGTATATATGAAGGAAGGTTTTTCACTAGCGGTCCCAGAAAGAGATCTACGTATTCAGCGATCCTTTCAGTGGGACCCCCAATCCCCGACACAATTGGTCTGCCAGGTGGGAATGGTTTGTCCTTATGTATTTTGGGCAAAGTATAGAGCCATGGATGTGTGGGTTTGAGAACCTTAAGATACAGATATTCATTGTCATCTAAAAGACCTGATTGTTTCCATTGTAGTAGTTGTTCATTTATCAGCTTGGTAAGTGGACCTGTAGGGTTGTAGTTGAGTGACTCATAGCAAAGATAATCACTCAACTGGCCAAGGATCTCGTTATTGTAGTCAACAAGATCCATGACCACCACATTACCCCCTTTGTCAGCCTCCCTAATGATAATACTGGGGTTCTTACTGAGAGTTGAAAGTGCCGATCGTTCACCTCTGGTTAAATTATCCTTGTATTTAAATTTTGTGTTTAGGTTTCTGGTATTTGTTCTGTCTAGGTCATCCAAGACACGTTTGTGAAAGTTATCAATGTTGTTGCCCCCTGATAAAGTAGGTATCCACCTGGATTTGCTCTTAAGACCACTCGTTATGGTGTAGTCTGTCTCCACATCAAGTTCTTCCAATAACTGTTCCATTTCCAATGGACTATCTTCCCTGTCAGTTAGAGAAAGAAGCAGGTGTGTTGCTTGTACATCTTTAATAGTTAGCGGTACATCATCAAATACATTTGGAACAAGGGTAGGTTGTCTTTGTACCTGTTGTGATCCCACAAAATGTTTCTTTAGTTTCAGACTTCGTGTAAACTTAAAAAGATCAATTTTAGTTTGACACAAGTCACCTGTGGCATATGGATTGAAATTAAGGCCTTTGCTTAATAAGGAAATCATGTCTGGTGTCAATGAAATCGAGGAGAGATTAATGACTTGGACACCATCAGCAAGTGTAGCTAGTTTCTCTGTGTCCCCGATCTTAGCTTCCTGCGATATTCTTCGCTTGTTGCCGCGTTTGCCCCTATGGGGTTTGTGACTACTGCGGCCTTTAGAGGTTGGGTTCTGTTGCCCTTCCTCACTCGCTCCACTTCTAAAAAAAAGTTTGAATTACTCGGTTGTGCATTGGCAAGAATCTCGTTTTCAATGTCACTGAGTCCGGTAGAACTCAGAGAAGTGGTACTGGAGTGAGCGGAATTGGAGGTGTCAGGTCTACCAGGTTGGGAACTATTTTTTGGTCTGGGGATCAGTGAATCGTATTTGCGGTCAAAGGTATATACCCTCCCATTTTTGTAGTCCGCCTCCTCCCTCTTGATTTGGCGTGCCTTTCTATTTTTTATTTCTGTCTGGTGTTTGAGCAGAATTTCATCCAGTAGGGTGTAATTCTTCACGGTGGCCTCGGGTTTATTTAGATCCTTAATTTCTTGTTCTATGTTAGAGATTTCTGTCTGTAGCTTGGCGGTTTTCCGGTCAGCACTTTCAATAAGGATGTCCATAAGTGTGGTAGAGTTCTGATTAAGAGAATCCTCCCACTTGACCATGAGGTCTCGGTCGAGATCATCATAGGTGGGGAAGATGTGGGACCGTAAACCCCTCGGAACTATCTTGAGTCTCAAATAGTGCTTAAGAGTGGCCCCATCCCACCATCTGGAATTTTCCTGTTTTTTTAGTTTCTCTAGTTTCAAAAATTTGTCTCTAAGACCCTCAACTCGTGCAGGACCCGCTGCGGCCGATGCCTGGTGTGTGGGCATGCCTTTGGCTAGGTTCTCAAAGAGATCTGCTGCTGCTTTATCTCTGTCCATTCTGTACTGGATAAAAAACTGCTATGTGTGAGTTGCTAAAGTTAGATCGGTAACGTGGAGGCACCCAGTCCTAAAGCCAATCAGAGATACTGAGCATGGGGTTTTTTAGAAAAGTAGGACTACAGGGGCGCACCACCTGGGTTAAACGTTACAAAGTGTGTAAGGAGCAAACGTATCGTTGTGTAGTGCGTAAAGAGCAGACGGCAAAACGCCCTTAACCGTCTCAACAAGTCAAAGACAAGACAATAGTACAACAAATAAGCTCTCGCAACTACAAGTGTGTATAACAAGACAAGGTTCAATGACCAACAGTAAAAGGAAACGCAGACGCAGGTTCTTTGGTGTGAAATTTCTTGTTACAGCAAGACGTTAACTTTTCTCCAGACTTTAAGAATGATATCAAACGCCGACACGTGTTTCGTCGTGTGCGGGTGAGTCAAACACGACTCTTCAGGGCTGATAATACAAAACAATGTAGGCAAATTTTAGTCTAGACATGTACAGTTTGATACTGCATATGGTGACAAAAGTGTAGCCAACATGCAGTCTGACGTGCGTTTGTGTCGCACATGATAGGTGAAAATTGGTGACGGTACTTGCATATTCAGGCAAGTGCTCGGTCTATGGTGCTAATGTGTACGTAGTAAGTGAGAAATAAAACCTAAAGACCTTAGTGTGGTCATGATTCACTCGTACACAGTGGTCCTAAAATTATGAGGGTGTCCGTCGTGATGGTGAGTAAAACCGTGAGATGCACTGCTTCTATTATTTCTAAAACATAAGTGAAGAGGTGTTGTGTGACCTCATAGCGTGGTAGTGACAAAGTGCCTATATAGGGTAAAGATCCAGAAAGCACAAGTTCATGCAATGTCTGATGGTCTAAGGATAATGGTTATTACCTTATACTCCCAATCCACGGTGTGGTTGGAGTAAGTCTGGGTCTTTAAAAGCTCAGTTATAGGCTATATGGTGTGAAAAAAGGAAAAGAAAGAAAAGAAAAAGGATTCATGAGGAGGCTTCTAAAGGAAGAAATGGTATATCTATTTACATAGAGTTTTGGGCAGCACAAAATACTGTTCCTTACCAATGGGTATTTTGTGTGTTCATACATAGACGAAGCTGGTTAATAAGGTGATTAATGGTGGTATGAGAATGGAGTTGTCCAATCCCATTGGTAATCTTGTAGAGATTATAAAGCGCTATATGTGGGAAAAAGGAGAGATATGGAAATCATGTGTTACCATTATATAGCGCTAAAGGTTGTTTAATACAACGTTTGCTAACTGTAGATATATTGTACAGTGCCAGCCCAGCCATTCTATACGGAAAATGATTTACGGATAAAAATAGGAGGGGGGGGATTTTTTTGGGATGGGTTCGTTTTACCTGTATCCTGTTGTGTCGTCAGGCGGTGAGCCGGGAGGGGATTCTTAAATTGTGCCGACTTGAGGAAACGAGTCTGTCTCCTCTGAGGCGGTGTGCTGTCAAGTAAAGACAAGACATGGTGAGAATAGTAGTCCATAGGGACCCTGTGTTGGGAGCAAGTGTGCTCATTACGTGCTGAGCAAAAAACGGGTTATCGGCAAGTAGTAAAGCGGTATTAGAGTCGCTCTTACCCGCTTCATGCAATCCCTCCTCTGTTTGTTCCCGGCGGTCGTCTCTCGTGTACGAACACGTGACCCCGGGAGAGGAGGGATTAAATGGAAGTGAATAGACATAGAAAACGTCTTAACGGCGAAGCAGCTACCAGCGCCATTGTTAAGAGGTGAATTTTATGGTAAAAGAAGGGCATCTATGTGTTTGTCCAAAGTTTACATTCTGGGAGTAATGACAATACACTAGCGTGTTTGGTTAGTCTAAAGGTCCCGATATTTCTAGAGAAGGTACATAATTAAAACGATACTGGCTATTACCAGAAATAATAAATAGCTTTTATTCCTGTTTCGGAATAAAGTTGTTAGAACGACACTGGTAATGTGTGTCGGTACCATAAGTCCATTGTCATCTGTTTATATTTAGTGAAAAAAACGTAGAAAAGAAAAGGTATGGCGTAGAGCATGCAGAATCACCCCAAGTGTGGCCGGATCATTCGTACATAAGGTGCATGTTTGGGAGAGAGTGTATAGATTCGTGTGGAATGTGACAAAATAAGGAGGACACGTCATACCCCCGTACATTTGAAAGTATACAAATATGTCTATACAAAATCTTTCAACACAAATGCGTAGAATCTGACAAAATGTATGACAGATGGTTAGCAAGTCAAAGACATATGTCTGTAGTGAAGGACTTTGTGACAAAAAGACATATAGCCCTATGAATTAATATAAAATACAAAGTTGTCTCAATACATTAAAATACAGTAGTGGAAAACATATCACTCCTAGAGAGAGGAAACTCTCATGTTATCTTCAATTGTTATCCTCTTGGAATTCAGAATTGTGGAGTGGGAAAAAGATGTTTTTACCAAAACTGTAAACAGTGTGCACCAAGGATCCCCCCGGTGAGAATCTAATCCCCCAGGAAATATTGCAGCTCAGAATCGTAGTTAAGCCCATGTTCTACGCTACGTAGGCGCATGATCCATGTCGCCTCCCTACGTCTGAGCATCAGTTCACGGTTGCCCCCTCTAATATTGAGGGGAATTAGATCGATTCCAAAAACACGTACTTTGATGTCGTCCTCATTGGGTTGACACTCTGCGATATGAAGGGCTACTGGGTATCTAGCGTCCCTCCTTTGTATAGCTCTCATATGTTCAGCTATCCTCTCTTTTAGGGCCCTAATGGTGCTCCCTACATATATCTTGCCACACTTACATTCAATAATATACACTACAAACTTACTGAGGCAAGTAATGTTGTGTTTTATCTGGTAGACCATTCCATCATGACTAGCAAAGTTTATTGTACCGTGTTTACCCCATCTGCACATAGAACAGAATCCACATCTGTGGAAGCCAAGGCCTCGTGTAGATAGCCAGTTCTGTGCTGTGGTGTTAAGGGGAACGGTGGGACTCAGTTTATTCCTCAAGGTGAAACCTTTCCTGTAAGTGATGGAGGGTCTGTCCGATATAAATTCCTTCAGTGTGGCGTCCTCTAATAGAAGTTTCCAATGTCTGTTAAGACTCTTCCTAGTATGTTGGTTCAATGCATTAAATTCAGTTATAAATCTGACGTGTTGGTCAGAGGTTTTCACCTCCGTACGTGTTTTAAGACAATCAGGTCTTGTGATGGCCTTTGTTTTCGTCTCAGCTTTTCTGAGGGTAGTTTTAGAGTAGCCTCTGTTTAGAAATCTGTTATTCATGCTTGTGATACAGTTGTCCAGTTCACAGGCTTCACTACAGTTTCGTTTGGCCCTGAGAAATTCCCCGTAAGGGATTGATCGTATCTGATGCTCAGGATGAAAACTGGAAGCATGTAGTACAGAATTACAAGCTGTGGGTTTTCTGAAAAGTTTCGAGTGCAGATGATTGTCCTTGACATAGAACTCCAGATCTAAAAACTCGATATTGGTTAAGCTGTGATGCATTGTGAAACAGGTCTTTTAGATGACAATGAATATCTGTATCTTAAGGTTCTCAAACCCACACATCCATGGCTCTATACTTTGCCCAAAATACATAAGGACAAACCATTCCCACCTGGCAGACCAATTGTGTCGGGGATTGGGGGTCCCACTGAAAGGATCGCTGAATACGTAGATCTCTTTCTGGGACCGCTAGTGAAAAACCTTCCTTCATATATACAGGACTCAAAGCACATATTGAACATCATGGCAGATATTGACTGGCAGAAAGACACTATACTAGTCACCATGGACGTGGTGTCTCTGTACACCAGCATCAACTTAGACCTAGGAATTGCAGCCATTACCAAGGTTCTTTCTAATAGACCGGCTTCACTATGGGCACACACTAACATGTTGATTCAAATGATGAAGATCATCTTGGAGAACAACTTCTTCATGTTTGATCGAAAATGGTACAGGCAGAAGAAAGGAGTAGCAATGGGCTCCAAATTTTCACCCTCTTTTGCAAATCTCTTTATGGGAGCATTAGAGGCTGACCTTATTTGGGGCTCCAAAGGGAGACAATACACTGACTCCATAGTCTTCTGGGGCCGATACATAGATGACTGCTTTCTCCTTTGGTCCGGGACCGAGGAACTTCTTCATTCCTTTCTCGAACACCTCAACACCAACACTTGGGAAATCAGTTTCACAATGCATCACAGCTTAACCAATATCGAGTTTTTAGATCTGGAGTTCTATGTCAAGGACAATCATCTGCACTCGAAACTTTTCAGAAAACCCACAGCTTGTAATTCTGTACTACATGCTTCCAGTTTTCATCCTGAGCATCAGATACGATCAATCCCTTACGGGGAATTTCTCAGGGCCAAACGAAACTGTAGTGAAGCCTGTGAACTGGACAACTGTATCACAAGCATGAATAACAGATTTCTAAACAGAGGCTACTCTAAAACTATCCTCAGAAAAGCTGAGACGAAAACAAAGGCCATCACAAGACCTGATTGTCTTAAAACACGTACGGAGGTGAAAACCTCTGACCAACACGTCAGATTTATAACTGAATTTAATGCATTGAACCAACATACTAGGAAGAGTCTTAACAGACATTGGAAACTTCTATTAGAGGACGCCACACTGAAGGAATTTATATCGGACAGACCCTCCATCACTTACAGGAAAGGTTTCACCTTGAGGAATAAACTGAGTCCCACCGTTCCCCTTAACACCACAGCACAGAACTGGCTATCTACACGAGGCCTTGGCTTCCACAGATGTGGATTCTGTTCTATGTGCAGATGGGGTAAACACGGTACAATAAACTTTGCTAGTCATGATGGAATGGTCTACCAGATAAAACACAACATTACTTGCCTCAGTAAGTTTGTAGTGTATATTATTGAATGTAAGTGTGGCAAGATATATGTAGGGAGCACCATTAGGGCCCTAAAAGAGAGGATAGCTGAACATATGAGAGCTATACAAAGGAGGGACGCTAGATACCCAGTAGCCCTTCATATCGCAGAGTGTCAACCCAATGAGGACGACATCAAAGTACGTGTTTTTGGAATCGATCTAATTCCCCTCAATATTAGAGGGGGCAACCGTGAACTGATGCTCAGACGTAGGGAGGCGACATGGATCATGCGCCTACGTAGCGTAGAACATGGGCTTAACTACGATTCTGAGCTGCAATATTTCCTGGGGGATTAGATTCTCACCGGGGGGATCCTTGGTGCACACTGTTTACAGTTTTGGTAAAAACATCTTTTTCCCACTCCACAATTCTGAATTCCAAGAGGATAACAATTGAAGATAACATGAGAGTTTCCTCTCTCTAGGAGTGATATGTTTTCCACTACTGTATTTTAATGTATTGAGACAACTTTGTATTTTATATTAATTCATAGGGCTATATGTCTTTTTGTCACAAAGTCCTTCACTACAGACATATGTCTTTGACTTGCTAACCATCTGTCATACATTTTGTCAGATTCTACGCATTTGTGTTGAAAGATTTTGTATAGACATATTTGTATACTTTCAAATGTACGGGGGTATGACGTGTCCTCCTTATTTTGTCACATTCCACACAAATCTATACACTCTCTCCCAAACATGCACCTTATGTACGAATGATCCGGCCACACTTGGGGTGATTCTGCATGCTCTACGCCATACCTTTTCTTTTCTACGTTTTTTTCACTAAATATAAACAGATGACAATGGACTTATGGTACCGACACACATTACCAGTGTCGTTCTAACAACTTTATTCCGAAACAGGAATAAAAGCTATTTATTATTTCTGGTAATAGCCAATATCGTTTTAATTATGTACCTTCTCTAGAAATATCGGGACCTTTAGACTAACCAAACACGCTAGTGTATTGTCATTACTCCCAGAATGTAAACTTTGGACAAACACATAGATGCCCTTCTTTTACCATAAAATTCACCTCTTAACAATGGCGCTGGTAGCTGCTTCGCCGTTAAGACGTTTTCTATGTCTATTCACTTCCATTTAATCCCTCCTCTCCCGGGGTCACGTGTTCGTACACGAGAGACGACCGCCGGGAACAAACAGAGGAGGGATTGCATGAAGCGGGTAAGAGCGACTCTAATACCGCTTTACTACTTGCCGATAACCCGTTTTTTGCTCAGCACGTAATGAGCACACTTGCTCCCAACACAGGGTCCCTATGGACTACTATTCTCACCATGTCTTGTCTTTACTTGACAGCACACCGCCTCAGAGGAGACAGACTCGTTTCCTCAAGTCGGCACAATTTAAGAATCCCCTCCCGGCTCACCGCCTGACGACACAACAGGATACAGGTAAAACGAACCCATCCCAAAAAAATCCCCCCCCTCCTATTTTTATCCGTAAATCATTTTCCGTATAGAATGGCTGGGCTGGCACTGTACAATATATCTACAGTTAGCAAACGTTGTATTAAACAACCTTTAGCGCTATATAATGGTAACACATGATTTCCATATCTCTCCTTTTTCCCACATATAGCGCTTTATAATCTCTACAAGATTACCAATGGGATTGGACAACTCCATTCTCATACCACCATTAATCACCTTATTAACCAGCTTCGTCTATGTATGAACACACAAAATACCCATTGGTAAGGAACAGTATTTTGTGCTGCCCAAAACTCTATGTAAATAGATATACCATTTCTTCCTTTAGAAGCCTCCTCATGAATCCTTTTTCTTTTCTTTCTTTTCCTTTTTTCACACCATATAGCCTATAACTGAGCTTTTAAAGACCCAGACTTACTCCAACCACACCGTGGATTGGGAGTATAAGGTAATAACCATTATCCTTAGACCATCAGACATTGCATGAACTTGTGCTTTCTGGATCTTTACCCTATATAGGCACTTTGTCACTACCACGCTATGAGGTCACACAACACCTCTTCACTTATGTTTTAGAAATAATAGAAGCAGTGCATCTCACGGTTTTACTCACCATCACGACGGACACCCTCATAATTTTAGGACCACTGTGTACGAGTGAATCATGACCACACTAAGGTCTTTAAGTTTTATTTCTCACTTACTACGTACACATTAGCACCATAGACCGAGCACTTGCCTGAATATGCAAGTACCGTCACCAATTTTCACCTATCATGTGCGACACAAACGTACGTCAGACTGCATGTTGGCTACACTTTTGTCACCATATGCAGTATCAAACTGTACATGTCTAGACTAAAATTTGCCTACATTGTTTTGTATTATCAGCCCTGAAGAGTCGTGTTTGACTCACCCGCACACGACGAAACACGTGTCGGCGTTTGATATCATTCTTAAAGTCTGGAGAAAAGTTAACGTCTTGCTGTAACAAGAAATTTCACACCAAAGAACCTGCGTCTGCGTTTCCTTTTACTGTTGGTCATTGAACCTTGTCTTGTTATAAACACTTGTAGTTGCGAGAGCTTATTTGTTGTACTCATGTCCAGTGCTAGGTCCAGTAGTCCAAGCAGTGGACATATGCTCTTTGTTGGAAATGGCCCTTTTTGTAGGGTTATCCCCAAACTTGTTGCTTCTTCCTCCCTTGTTTTTCCTGACCTATGGTTGTTGGCAATAGGACTCTGGGCACTTTACCATTACTGACCAGTGCTAAAGTGCATATGTTCTCTGTGTAAATTGTTATTGTAATTGGTTATCCATGATTGGCATATTGTATCCCTAGTAAAGTACACTGAGTGTGCCAGGGCTGGTGATACAAATGCTACTAGTGGGTCTGCAGCACTGATTGTGCACCCCCACATGAGTAGCCCTAAAATGGTGTCTTAGGCCTGTCACTGCGGTGCCTGTGTGCAGTCTGTGAACTGCCATGTAATGTAAAAATGTAAATGTCCTCCTCGTCATTGTCCCGACTGATCAGGCCTAACCCTTCCCTTTCAGTGCAAATTGGTCACGACTATGGACGGCCCAAGGTACCCCCATTGGGCAGGGTGCAGTGTATGTGAAAGGTAGAGCATGTACTAGTGCAGGTAACATGCTCCGGTAGTGAATTACAGCCATTTTCGTTTTTCACTATTGTAAGGCTACCTTGCCCTTAGGCTATCATGGGGAATGCTGGCTACAGTGGCTACCAGCATATCTTCCCATAGGAGCAAGGTAGGACATAAAAGTCTGGTATCCCTGAACTCAGAATTTAATAACACATCTTTTAAGAAAGGAGGTTTTTAAATCCTTTGTTTGAGAACAGCACTTTTGGAAAGTGGCTGTTCTCTTGTCTTTCCTTGACTTTTCTGTGTACCTAGGCCTGTTTGTGAATTGACTGTCTGGTTTGTGAGTGACAGGGCTGGGGGATTCCAGGAGACAGAATGAGTCTGACCTGTGGTGAACAGAGAGATCTGCATCTAGAAGGGAGGGAGGAGTTGCAGCTGGGACCTGAATAGGACTGTGCCTGCCCCCCACAGTACTTGCTCCACACCCTGTGGTGCGTCTGATGTCTCTGCCCTGCACTGTGAAAGGAGAGAAGGAATCATTTCAACAAAGTGCTCCAGGGCTGTGCTTTCCCTCCACAATGCTGGCCCACCTCGTGTGGGGTGTCTAATAATTCTGCTCTGCACTTTGAAAGGAAAAAAGGAGTCATGTAAACATTGTGCTCCAGAACTGGTTTGGACCGGGCTCAGAGCCCTCCTGCACAAAGGAAACAAAGACTTTTGGGGGTATGAGTACAAGGGGAAACATCACTTATAACGCATTTATTACAACGCACTACCATTACAACGCAACCATTACAACGCAAACCATTACAACGCATTGCGCTGGGGGGCGCTCTAGGATAGGGAATATATTTAATTTACTATCCAACACCTTCCCTACTATCCACGGGGACTGGAGTTGGAATAGTAAATTAAATAAATCACTATCCAGCGCTTAAAAGCACTATGCGTTGTAGTGGTATGCGATGTAAAAACCGCGTTGTAACAGCAGGCGTTGTAATAGCCTGCGTTGTAACGACACCAATCCAAGTACAAGACCCCAGACCACTAAACTTTAGATCATCCTGGAATCAAGAAGGAACCTCTGCCAAGGAGAAAGCTGGAAGACTGTCCTGCTGTTGCTTTGCTGGACTGACCTGCAGTTGCTTTGCTGCTAAGGAGAGAGAAAGGACTTTGTTGTTGCTTTGTCCCCTTGCTTGAAGAGATCTCCAAGGGCCTGTTGTGAGCTGGCCTCCTGTTAAGAAGTCCCAGGAACAAAAGGACTTCACCCCTGAGCTTTGCCTAAATTCTGCTGAGAGAGTTCTGCCCTTCCTGAGTGCTGAATCCGACTGAGGGGCATCTGAAGGTTGTGGCCTGCTGTTTGGAAAGCTGGAGAACAAGAAACTAAGACTATCTGCAAATTTTCATGCATCGCTCGTTTGCGAAGGGCATCCCCGTCAGTGCGAGGAAATTCCCCCCACCGCGAAAGATCGAGATCGTCGCAGCGCCTCTTGCCGCTGCAAGAACCAACACCTCCTTCGCTTGCGGAACGCATTGCTCCAGTGCGGGAAAAGTACCATCGCTGGAGTATCGTCGCAGAGACTGTTGTCTCTGGGTGAGATCGCCACACCGTTGCGAACCTCGTCGCAGAGTCATCGCATCGAGGGGCCCAGAGAGGAGAAGATCTACGCTGCGCCACGCATCGCTGCCACTCCTGAGATCGTCGCCGTCCTGAAGATCGTTGCATCGTGCCTTTGCGAGACGCTCCCAACACAACCAACGCACCGGAATCCATACAAGGTACCGCCTCCCTCCCCATACAGAACGGATTCGTCGCAACATGCCCGCTGCGTCCAGCGGGGCTGTCGCATTGCTTCCCAAGGGTCTCAGGAGTGACGCATCGCTTGTTTTCCACCGCACCAGCTTCTGTTTTGGAACGTTGTCGCATCTAAAGGTACTGTTGGGTAAACGTGACGCAACTGTTACCTATTCTAACACAACTGTGGATTATTTTGATGCAACCACTAAGAACCTCTTAAAAACCATATCTTGAACTGTATGTTGGATTTTTGTCGTTTTGGTCTTGTTTAGTTTAGATTAAATACTTGTATTTTTCTAAACTGTTGTGGAGTCCATTTGTGGTGTTTTCACTGTGTTACTGTGAGGGTTGGTACACATACTTAGCACATTGCCTTTGATAAGCCTGTCTGCTCATGCCAAGCTACCAAGGGGGTGAGCAGGGGTTATCTAAAGAGTGGTTCCTCCTTACCCTGACTAGAAGCAAGGGTCCTTATTTGGACAGTGGTACCTTCCTCTGCCAACTAGAGACCCCCAGTTCTAACACTCTTCATCATGTCTGTTGCTACCAATTAGAAAAGCATGCAGGCTCTAGTGAGGCAAGGGGGATTCTCTAGTCGGGTAACTGCTCGCACTCCCAAATTAATCTCAGCCTATCACAAGAAGGGTTCTGGCTGTGTGAGATCCATCTTGGTTGAAGGGGGGCGATGGACCTGAGTAGAGGTGGCAGTGCTGATGGAAATGCTGAACTGTTCAAAGGACACTGCAAGAAACCTGGTAGATTCTCATCTCCTATGTGTGTCCACAGTGCTCCTGCACCAGGATTAAATGTTTTACAAAGGGAACGAGTGCTTTATCTACTCTGCAAAAGAATAGATTCCAGAATCTGACTGCTTGATTGTCAGTATTGCCAACTTCAAGAACCAAGAGCCACGGTGGAGTTAGGTGCAGGTGAACTGTTTTTTCAAGCCTTGTTTTTGTGAAAATGATGCATAATATGCAAAGAAAGTTTGATGGTTTTCTGTGTGAAAACTGTACATGTGGTATACCCTTGGCTACAAAAGTCAGATGAAATACAAGCGCGGTGTATTTCTATACATTTTCTTAGGCCCTGTGGTGAAGTTTTCGCATGCAGTAGCAGTGCACATACCCTGCCCTGCATAGCTCCGCATAGCTCCGCCCCTGGCCTACTGGTGTCTATTACGTGCATTTCCTGACATATACTTTCAATTATCGTACCCAGACACAGGCGGAATAATTGAAAGCATATGGCGCACATGCGCACCACTCGCGGTTTTGTTGTTTTCAAAATTGATCAGTGATCGCTTTCGGTTTAGCGATGGTGGGGCGCTTTCCACGTCCCCAAGAACTATGCTTGGTTTTTTTTACAATAGCGATCGCGAAATCGCTTTCAGTGGTGCTTCCTTTTCTTCTCCACTGTTAGATGTTTGCCGTGTACGTAATGTGCTACCAGGTTTTGTGATTTCCTAGCTTGTTTCTTCATCCTCGGAAGGGTTTGTCTCCTGATGTGCCCCCTGCTGGTAGTGGAATGCACGGTCCACAGGTTGCGCCCCGATCTCCGCAGCAAGCGCGCTAACCAGACAGGCTACCCTAGGCAGATCAGAGCCTATGGGTTGGATTTTGCGCATATAACTCCTCAAGAGGATTAGAAAATAAATAGGACTGCTCTTTTGAGCAACAGCTTACACAGATCGTTCTACTGCGAGTTTCCGAATCCCTTTGGGGCAGACATTGCGGGGAAAATAGCTCTTTCTCCATCCTGGAGGGAAAAGAAAGGTCGCAGCGAGTCAAAGGCAAGAATGCCAAAGGGTGCAACATGTGACTTCTTGCAGGAGGCTCCCCGGGAAGACGGGGCCCACTTCCCGGGACATGTGGCCACAAGGCGTGCTGTAGCTCGAGTCTGACTCGCTTTGGGCCAGGTGACAGGGACATTACTGCTTTTTGGGAACTGACCATCCCCCCTGCTCCCAGGGGCCACAGTGGACCGGGTGGAGTGCCAAGGGTCTCGCATCCTTCTGCCTCCCCCGAAGGCGCCTCTGCCACAGCTGACATCTCCTCCATCCTATGCCCCAATTGCATCCTTTCCCAAAAGCAAGCCCCTCCTCTTGGTGACTCCCGCATAAAGCACATTTTCTGCATCAAGCCTTAGGCGCCCCCCCCCTCCACCATGAATTCAAGCCCCCTTTATATACAATTGTATCTCTCACAGAAGCAACACATGTTGCAGTTCAAGAGGCCCCCACTACTCTCCGTCTTCACCCAGCCCCACCCCCCGCTCAGGAACGGGCACCTGCTGTACCCCCGAAAGGCTCCTTTGCCCAGTCCACATCCCAGCCTCAAGCCTGCTGCCCCCCCGTGCAGAACCGCCGACCTGTAGCAGCAGGACCCACACGCCCCCCAACACACATGTATCACCAACATCTCCTCCTCTGCAGCTTCCCACCCCTAGAGCCAAGAAACCACTGAGGCCCCCTCCCCTGGCAGAACCAAGAAAGGAACAGCTGAGGTGCCCTCCACACTTATAACAGAACTGCCCCCCCTGCAAAACCAAGGAACAGCCTAGGTGCCCCCACACTTACAACAGCACCCCCCGCAGAACCAAGGAACAGCTTAGGTGCCCCCCACACTTATAACACAGCACCCCCCGCAGAACCAAGGAACAGCCGAGGTGCCACCCACACTTAGAACTGCACCGCCCCCCTGCAGAACCAAGGGAGACAGCTGAGGTGCTGCCCACACTTATAACAGCACCCCCCGCAGAACCAAGGAACAGCCGAGGTGCCACCCACACTTAAAATTGCACCGACCCCCCTGAAGAGCCAAGGGACAGCTGAGGTGCGCCCCACACTTATAACAGCCCCCCCCAGCCGCAGGACCAAGGAAGAGTCGAGGTGTCCCCTCCCCCACACTTATAACAGCTCCGAATCCCTCCATAGTACCAACAAATTGTCGACCCCCCACTCATCACAGCACCCCCTTTGCAGGACCAAGGAACCCTCCCCCTGTTTATCACCGGGCCCTCTGCCCCCCGCTGCCCCCACCCTTGCAGGACCATTGGCTTGCCAGGGATCAGAGAAGCCTCCCGCCCAGAAGAGCCGCACACCTGCTGATGTGCAGTACCGCTGTTTGTCGCTGCAGGAGCGCCCCCTGCTTACCCTGCTCGCCTGCGGGAGCAAAGGCAGGTTCCAAGCAGGGGAATCTGCCCCCACCCAATAAACCATTCCTTAAAAACAAACCTTTTCCATATCATATGTTCCAGCCCCTTTAAAACCAAGCACATGGTTTGGATCACCCCATGCCCTCCCGTCCACCATCATAAAACAGTTCCCCATTCGCACCGCGCATCATTTGAGGGCAGTACAATCGACACAGCTGCCCCTTCTCCCCCACTTGGGCACCCTTGTACTACACACAATGTCCTCACGACCACCCCACCTCCACCCATGCCCCTCCCACAGTTGCAGCTCTGTTCCAGAACCCTTTCTAAACCCCCCTTAAACCTCAGGTGGTGCTTCCCATCTGATCACACATAGCCCCTTCTAAAGTTCACCCGCGTGCCCATGACCACCTGTCACTGTCACCCCCATCCGCCCAGCAGTCCCCACCCCTTCTTCCAAGCTGTGCCCCCAACCACGTTGTCCAAGTAAAAATTGGGGAGCTGGAAAATGGCGTCCTGCCGCTGCCCCCCAGATATCGCTTCAGGGACCTCCTGCTGGGAGAGTGGCAGGCGGATGACAGGTAAGCCCCACCCAATTTAATTATGAATTATTTACAGTAATGTCGTCGGCAGTAAAGTTTGTTCCTATTCACGTATAGTGACTTTTCATGTCTTCCAGCACATATTGTATTGATAAACACGTTGATATTTACCCATGGTATATCTAGATGGTCTACCTTTTATCTCTTTAGGGTGATGAAATGTGGGTCTGGGATTTGAACCTGCAGCTTTAAATGTCTGCAGCGTGAGTGATAACGCGCCAAACGAGGAACCAAGCCTGCTGTCTGCGGGTTATGTGAACAAACACAGAATTATACACAATCAACAAAAATCAATTGACAACAGTCTTCTAGCATTGTTTTTATTTACAATGTAGCTCAGCCACTTATTCAGGCAATTAAAGTAACATTTATACTTTTTATAAAGTGCCCTGGTAAAGGGGGAGGGGGATTGGTGCAGTGAGTGTAGGAAGGGTAAGTGACATAAAAACAGAGCCAAAGGCTATCATCAATCAAAGATTATTAAGCTAATTCAAATTATTAGTGACCATAGGTTCCAAATTATTATTACAACATAACATGCTTCCTACATGTGCTGAATATCGTTGTTCACGGAAAGAAGCTGAGAAATACACAAAACAGTCGACGTTTCGACCCCTATTGTGAAAGCAGGCGGAAGTTGATCCCTTGCATTGGGGTCTTCATCAGGACGAGAGGAAGGGGGGCACAACCGTAGATGCTTGTTATCGTAGGTGGAGAGAGAGTGGTTACTCCCACAAAGCAGAATAATTAGGCTAGGTAAGGCCTAAGTTGAAAGGCAAAAGTCTGGTCTCAAAACCACTGAAGAGTACTGGAAAGAACGTCGTTCTGGTTAAGTAAATAGGTGTCTAGTGCGGACAATAGTCTCGGTCCAAATAATTTGTGGAAGAATCAGCAAGTCTGGTTAGACACACCGTATTCTCCTATGGACAATGATCTCAGTAAACATACTACGTAAAAGAGGAATCAGCAATTGAAAATCTGGTTAGACAAATTAATATCTGATATGGAAACTGGTCTCGATAAATATACTTCGTGGCGAAGGAATCAGCAGATCTGGTTAAACATAGCGTAATCTCATTTGGACAATAGTCTCAATAAACCTACTGCGCGAAGGGGGGATCAGCAAATGAAAATCTTTACAAAGGAGGAATCGGCGAGCTAATTCAGGCCATAGGTGTACACCGGCGGCATCTGCAAGGAGAGGAATGAATCATTGTATCGGCAGCCGATACTGCTGATTCCTTCGCCACGAAGTATATTTATCGAGACCATTTTGTAATGTAAATGTAAAATGTAATGTAAAATGGCTTTTATAGAGCGCATACTATCACTCCATGGAGCATCTTGGCGCTGTAGGTCAGCCCAAAATAGAAAAGGGTGAGTAGGCTGGAACAACTCAAGAGATCAAACATTACACCAAACCCTTACAGGCCGCGTCGGAGAGCGTAAAAACCCAGGTCTTTAGGGCTTTCCTAAACAGAGATTCAGTAGGAATTTGACGAAGTGCAGGAGGAAGTTTATTCCAGGCTCTAGAGCCTAGGACTACAATGGATTTCCCACCTTTGGTCGCTAGTCTGAATTTTGGGACCACTAGTAAGTTGAGGTGGCAGGATCTCAGGTTTCAGGATGGCAGATGTCGTTTAAAGTTATTGGACAGATATCTAGGTCCTAGTGCATGGTAGGCTCTAAAGGCAATAATCAAGATTTTAAATAACAAACGCTTATGGATGGGAAGCCAGTGGAGGGCACGGAGTGCTGCAGAAGCCGATGATCTCCTGGGCCAGGCCAGGACAAGACGGGCGGCGGCATGCTGGACCATCTGCAACTTGTGGAGCACGGTCTTATTTGCTCCAGCATATAGACTGTTGCAGTAGTCCAGTCTTGATGTAATAAGTGCCACCGCCACCGTCTTTCTCGTGGACAGAGGAAGGAGATCAAAAAACTTCCTTAGCATTCGGATGATATGGAAGCAGGAACTTGCTACCCCAATGGCTTGTTGCTTGAATGAAAGAGCGTTGTCGAACTTAACACCTAAATTGCGGGCAGAGGAAATGGTGTTAGGGGGAGCTTCAGCGCCTTCAGGCCACCACTACTTAGGGGAAAATAGATTTTGCACGCCAAATGGAAGGATTTCTGTTTTACCAGAATTACACTTCAAGTGATTGATCTTCATCCATTCGAACGTTGCCGTTAAGCATGTCTTGAGATTTTCTTCAGCTTGTGAAGACTCCCTGTCGAGAACCAGAATGAGCTGCGTATCAGCAGCGTAGGAGATAGTGCTGATCTGATACGAAGAGATTAGCTCAATCAGGGGTACCATATAGAGATTGAAAAGTAACGGGCTCAAAGTAGAGCCCTGAGGTACCCCTGTTTTAATCGGTTTTTCCTCGGATCTGTATTGGCCCAGCACTGTGATTTGTCGTCTCAGGCTCAGGAAATTTTGGAACCACTCTAGCACTACTCCGCCTATCCCTGCGCTCCGAAGACGGTCAATCAGAATGGTGTATGAGACCGTGTCGAAGGCCGCCGATAGATCGAGTAATATCAAGACGGCCTTTTTTCCAGAGTCCATAGCGGAGCGCAGGGATTCAGTGGAGAATAAGAGTGCAGATTCGGTAGAGTGTTTAGACCTGAAGCCCGACTGAGGCTTCAGGTCCATATCAGATATTAATTTGTCTAACCAGATTTTCAATTGCTGATTCCTCTTTTACGTAGTATGTTTACTGAGATCATTGTCCATAGGAGAATACGGTGTGTCTAACCAGACTTGCTGATTCTTCCACTAATTATTTGGACCGAGACTATTGTCCTTACTAGACACCTATTTACTTAACCAGAACGACGTTCTTTCCAGTACTCTTCAGTGGTTTTGAGACCAGACTTTTGCCTTTCAACTTAGGCCTTACCTTGCCTAATTATTCTGCTTTGTGGGAGTGACCACTCTCTCTCCACCTACGATAACAAGCATCTACGGTTGTGCCCCCCTTCTTCTCGTCCTGATGAAGACCCCAATGCAAGGGATCAACTTCTGCCTGCTTTCACAATAGGGATCGAAACGTCGACTGTTTTGTGTATTTCTCAGCTTCATTCCGTGAACAACGATATTCAGCACATGTATGAAGCATGTTATGTTGTAATAATAATTTGGAACCTATGGTCACTAATAATTTGAATTAGCTTAATAATCTTTGATTGATGATAGCCTTTGGCTCTGTTTTTATGTCACTTACCCTTCCTACACTCACTGCACCAATCCCCCTCCCCCTTTACCAGGGCACTTTATAAAAAGTATAAATGTTACTTTAATTGCCTGAATAAGTGGCTAAGCTACATTGTAAATAAAAACAATGGTAGCAGACTGTTGTCAATTGATTTTTGTTGATTGTGTATAATTCTGTGTTTGTTTACTGGGACCCCTCTTTCTCAGCAACATATGTACCCAGGTCCCAGTGACTTTATTGGGTGAACCCCCCTTTTCTCAACTTGCGGGTTATGTGAGCATATGTGCAACAGGTGCATTTACCTACTGTACTATATGCATACCCAGTGCTAAAGTAGGATAAAAACAGAGAGGAAGTCTCTAGAAAGGTTGTTTTCAAAAACCACAGTTGATGGACAGAATGCAGAACAATGTCATACATTCACCCCAGTACAGAGATCTGGGCCTAAATGCATCGTTTTTTGCGCTCCACACCACCCCAGTTCAGACATGGCCATATGCAAATCAGTCTGACCCTGTGCCTCATGGGAACTGTCCAGCCCGAACTGCCAAGCCATGCCTTCCCTGGACCGGAAACAAGCTTCTGAGTACCGGTTTCTGGCATTTCAGCCGTCTTCAGCCCGGCTTGCTTGAATCCAGTGGTGTGGAGGGCATGGGACTCACGTCTGAGCATACCCATCCCACCCGGGGTGACAATTGCAAAAACCACAGTTGATGGACATAATGCAGAACAATGTCATACATTCACCCCAGTACAGAGATCTGGGCCTAAATCCATCGTTTTTTTGCACTCCACACCAACCCAGTTCAGGCATGGCCATGGCGTCCTGCCGCTGCCCCCCAGATATCGCTTCAGGGACCTCCTGCTGGGAGAGTGGCAGGCGGATGACAGGTAGGCCCCACCCAATTTAATTATGAATTATTTACAGTAATGTCGTCGGCAGTAAAGTTTGTTCCTATTCATGTGTAGCGACTTTTCATGTCTTCCAGCACATAATGTATTGATAAACATGTTGATATTTACCAATGGTATATCTAGATGGTCTACCTTTTATCTCTTTAAGGTGATGAAATGTGGGTCTGGGACCTGTATCATCTCTTTCCTCTTCGGCGCCATTCCTTTTGCACTCTCTTTCTGCACATACCTGCTTTTATCTACACCACTTCACCATCCCTGCCGCACACAGCCCACACACCTGGAAGCGTTTCATTTCGATTCCTTTGGCACTGTCTCTATTTTGATAGCCGTGTACTTCCTTCACACACTTCCCCACAGTTATAATTGGAACATATGAGACCATTGCTCTGTGCGCTCTGCGGAGAGGCCAAGGATGGGATGTGCATGCAGTCTGAATACCTGTATAACCCACTGACAGGACCTGAAAGAAACTCATTCTTCTTCAACCTCAGCTGCAGAGTTCTCAGTCCTGCTGCATCATAAACACCCACCCGCAACCTGAACTCATCCATACGCCTAAAGGCGAATCAGGTTACAATATTTATTTATTTATTTTAGTTTCTTGTATAGCGCAGGTATCGATCCCGGCAGGGATATCTCCGCGCTTTTGCTCGCTAGGATGTAGTGGGGGAGGAAACTTTGCAGATGATCTGTGATAATGTGAGCTGACCCGACCAATTATTCCTCTAAGAACAGGCTAGTTTTTAACTTTTTCCTAAAGGAAAAGTGGTTGGAGATTTGCCTAAGACTGAGGGGAAGGTTGTTCCATAAGGTCGGTCCCACAAGGGAAAAGGCACGGCCGCCTTGTCTGGTCTTTTTTACAAGAGGGGGTTTTATTAGCAGTTGGTTGCTAGAGCGCAGACATCTGTCTGGTTTGTAAAGTTGCAACTTTTGGGTCAGATAGTTAGGGCTGTTCCCGAACAGGCACTTATGAACAGTGCAGCAGATTTTGAACTTGATACGTTGCCGTATCGGCAGCCAATGCACTATACAAAAGCCATACCTTGTGTAACAAGCATTTGCAATGCAATAGGTCTCACATTATTAAAGTTTGAGCTATTGGTGTTGCATTATTTAGCGATGCCAAAAGCTCAAACTTTAATAATGCGAGACCTATTGTATTGCAAATGCTTGTTCACTGTTGCCAGAGACACTTTCCGCTCAACCCAGTCTACCATGGTTAAAAATTATGTGAAAAGGCGTACATAGAAGAGAACCACAAATTATGCTAATAAGTAAAATCAATAATGGGAATAAACACAAGATCTTAGCCCCATGTTGCCTGCTTTTATAAAGCAAGGGCAAATTAACTTTTTTAAAGTCCAGGAACCCTACCTATGGCGCTCAGTCTCAGAGAACATCTAGACGGACAGGCCCTGATTGAAATTTCACACATCAGTGAAAACTTGCCTGGTACATCCTGGCCAATAATTAATTTTCACTAGCTCTATTGGTAAAATATATTTCAGAAACTTCTCTGGTTACACCACTACCCTTCTGTGAGGAAATATGCAGTATACAAGTAGACCTAACATAACATACCGACATCTACTAAGGGGAAACAAACACACAGTATTAATAACACAGTATGTATTAATAGAGGGACTCTCCAAGAACTACTAGTAGGCAGCACCCAATGAGACATGCAGACACTTTGAAAGAGACACGTGAACGGAAAAAAAACACACCAACAGTGACAGCAAGACAAACCCTCAGATAAGAAACAAGTGGCACTTTAGCAACCCAAGAAACCTACACCATGAATAGGCCAGAAAAACACTACTGTGATATGCACACAGAAAGATTTGCACACAGAGATAGCGAACACGACCTTCACTGTAAAAAAACAAAAGCAGCGACACTACGAGTGACAACACGGCGAGGCACAGAAGAGGAAAGAGGCGCACGTATTGGCAGCCACCAAAACACACACACACAAACATACAGAATGAATGACAGGCACAATCGCAGAGAAATGGAGCCAAGGATAGTGGGTCACACAAATCGCACTGCGAGCACCAGCACACACAGGCCGAGAGAGAAAGAGGCAAACTGGCGCTTCGAAAGCAGGTGTGCGCCAGCTCTGGTTACTCGGTGTGGGATTAGGGGGATCCCATCCTTCTTAATCCTACACAACAGCGCGCTACCCCGGCAGGTGAGCGGCCTCCTGGAGATCCGCCTCGCACCTAGGCTCGTGAACCACCACTCTCGGCCCCCATCAACCAGGAGATGGCAGCTGCCTTCCTGGGCAGATGCCTCGTGATGGAAGCGACCATGTCCTATCTGCCTGGGAAGGGGGGGTGGGGGTTGTTAAGGGTGCCAATATGCTCAGATGCAGCTCTTGTGCGCATGCGATGGGGCACCCAGACCCCGAGCAGTACCTGCCGGGTGCTTCGCGCAGTACCCCCCTTACACAGCGCCACGAACTCTCTACAGCAGCCGCTCCCTCTCAGACACCTCTGTGTGTCTGGTGCACGAAAAGAAGACGAGGCGGGAGAGGGGGCGCACACCTGCCCGGATACGCTGCACCAACTTACCTTCAGATCTGGTCTTTTGTAAGTATTAGCCACTGACTTTAAGCTTGGGGGGGGGGGGAGGGGGGAGAGATAGTCGGTCCCAAAACCATTATGCGCAACTACCTTAAAAAACGTGTTTTTTTTTTAAGGATGCGATGTCAGTAGCCGGTCTTATATTTTCGTTGCCGGTGTGACCTCTGCTATATTTTCAGTAATGTCGACTCCGTGATTCCGATCCCGGGACCAAACCTTCCTCGGGCTTTCATTTTTCAGAACAAGGTAGTTCCTACGGAGAGAGCTCCTTTTAATCCAAAACGCAAAGCCTGCAAAGAACAAATACAAACTAGTCCCGAAATTATAGTTTCAGTTAGTGGTAACGCACAAATGGCCAGGATCTAACTGCACGGTTTCAAGTGTCAGCCGTGTTTGGTTTTCCCTTTCTCCGTTTTATTTCCATAAACCAACTATTACAACACAGCTTATAAATATACATTGGTTTGTAATTTGAATCCAGGGCGCCCTGGGGGCATTCGAGCCTCCGAGAGGGGACGAAAACAGAAAAAAAACGGGCACTCTTCCACTTGAAATGATTGCTGTTCCTTCTCTGCAAAAAGAAAAAAAAAATGTTACACGCAGGAGGCCATAAAACAATTTAAACCTGTTTAGGGCTGGAATGCGCGAGCGCTGCTTGGAAGTGAAACGAAAGGTAAGCTCACCTTCGGAGACAGAGCAGGTGTTGCCCGAGGCCCTGGCCTGGAATTTACAGGTGAATCAGCTTTAGCGAAAGAAAAAAAACACCCTTCTCACGGAGGCATTTCGTGACTTGGTGCCAAAGAAAAACAAACAAAGAAAACTTGTTACACACAGGAGGATCTATATACAACAAAATCAGATGGACGGCGCAGATAGAAATCGAGGGTATCCGAGAGGCCTTGAGGGGCTGGCCAGGTGTAGCTTAAGTCCCGTCTCCAACCTTCATTGCAGTGAGGCATTTTCTGATCTGATACAGAGGAAACTGTTCTAGTGCTCCCGTACCAGGAAGCTGAGCCCTTGTTCTTGAGATCTGTACAATCAAACCCTTGCAGAATCCTCCCCAGATCAGATCGGTCTTTCATCCTTCCGAGGTCCGCAAAATTAGTGGCAATTGCGATTTTTATATATAACAATTGTAGGTATTTTTCGAAGTGAAACGCTTTGGATGAAAACGTTATATAAATAATATATAAGTGCCAGATCTCACCTTTAAGCAGCCAACTCTTCACTTTGGGGTTGAAGTGTCACTATATGGCACACATAAAGCCACGTGGTGCCCTCCAATAAAACATGAAATCAGTGGTAAAAAGTCCAAACAATATAAAAAAAATTAGACTATCTCTGAAATCCTGCGGGTATACAACAACCACTCAATACACATTTCAACTCTATATTTATTTGACAAGTTCCCAGCTGAAGTGTATGAATATTTGAGAAATGTAATTGGTCGGTCCTCATGGTAGGTTGGGACGATTTGTTTTGGGAGAGCTCCATGAAAGAACAGCCACGAGATCAGAGACAGGACTCCCCCGCCCCCTCCTGCTCTGGCAGGTGCAAAACCAACACAGCTCACAGCATCGGCCGGGTCCCGAGGGGAGGATGGGGGCGGCACAATTGTTTCCATTTAATAAATAATTCCCCCAAGGGCGGTCCAGAACAGGCAGGCAATTATTCAGTGGCGGCCGACAGGCCACTCGATTCCTACGGTTATTTAGTGCTCGTTTACCCAAAGAATTAAAATCTATTTAACCCCCTCCAGCCCTCTCCGCCAACAGCACTGTAGGGGCTAAGGGGGGTAAACAGGGGGATAACAAGGCGCAGATCGTTTCCACAAACAGGGTCACAGAGAGAAAATGAAAGTGCTCCTCTGGGGCATTTTGCTGTTTTCCTTACGGCTATGAAAGCTATAGTCCTGCTGGGAAATAATGTCAATACAATTAATCGCTATCAGTAACAGTGCTATTCCTACCACTAAACTAATATTAATTAAAAAAAACACACTAAGGCGTTCGCCTCGAGAACTATCGCCATTCTCGAAATTATTTATCCACACTCCTTAAATGTTATACTGTTTTATTTGTTTACAGTAGAAGAGTAGTAATAGTGTATTGCACTTACGTGCGCATTTACAGAAAGACAACGCTCTGGCGTGATGTGTGCATAAAAATGCAATTCATGTAAATGACCAGCTGGTTTCTCCTTTCCTCGACAAATGCAGAGTCCCGTCATAAATATGAGTCAAAAACATTCTCATTTGGGTCACAAGAAATAAGGCATGAGATGAGGCATGGGGAGGGGAACCCGCAGTGAGGTGAAACCTTTTAAACCAGAAGGCATTGTCTTGCGTTTCATCGAAAATAAATTCGGTACTTTGCGCGGGGTGGATTTCCTCTTTTCCAAATCCCAACATGTGTGCCGCGCGACGCAAAGGCAACAGCAGAGCTCCCCTGCCGGCTCCCTCCAATGCCTTGTTTGCAAACACACACCTCTCCACACAAACACACTCGCACCTCTATTCTCTGCAGGACAATGATCCCCTGACACCCTGGGAGTGAAACGAGGGGGCGTGCCGGAGCTGTGTTTGCCGCTATTAGCGCGGGAGCTCACAAAAGCGTCCCCTCTTAATCCTGTGTACTTAGTGATCCGCGCGCCTCTCCTCTTCTTTTGTCGCGCGCTAGGTGTGCGACCGGCCGGCGCTGATTGGCCGGCTGGTGCCGGGACGCCCCGCCCCCTCCGGGGCCGTAGCTGTCACTCTGCGCGAGCCCTACCCGCCGCGCCTTTGAACTTCGCCGCTACTTGCCGAAGCGCGCCGGTTAGTCTTCATTCCCGGCCAGGTGCTCCGCGGGGCCAGTCACCTCCACAGCGGCGCAGAGAGAGAGGCTTCAAAGCGCTGGAGGACGCTGAGGATTCAAGGAGGAGCCACCTGTTGCAGACACCGGCCTGAGGAGCCAAGAGCGCGGGCATGATCAGCTGAGAAAAGTTGCTGCCCCCCCTCGGTGTGTTGCGCGGCTGCTTCCCCGGCACCATGTCCAAGCCCGTGGACCACATCAAGCGGCCCATGAACGCCTTCATGGTGTGGTCGCGGGGCCAGCGGCGAAAGATGGCCCAGGAGAACCCCAAGATGCACAACTCGGAGATCAGCAAGCGCCTGGGCGCAGAGTGGAAGCTGCTCTCCGAGGCCGAGAAGAGGCCCTACATCGACGAGGCCAAGCGCCTGCGGGCGCAGCACATGAAGGAGCACCCCGACTACAAGTACCGGCCGCGCCGCAAGCCCAAGAACCTGCTCAAGAAGGAGCGCTACGTCTTCCCGCTGCCCTACCTGGGCGAGCACGACCCGCTGAAGGGCGGCCTGCACCTCGGCCACGCCGGGGGCTCCGCGGACTCGCTGCTCGGCTCCGCGGAGAAGGCGCGCGCCTTCCTGCCGCCCACCTCCTCGCCCTACTCCCTGCTGGACCCCGGGCAGTTCGGGGGTGGCGGGGCCCTGCAGAAGATGGGCGACATGCCGCACTCCCTCTCCTACGCCTCCATGGGCTACCAGAGCGGCGCCTTCGGGAGCCTGAGCTGCCACGGGCAGCACACGCACACTCACCCCTCGCCCACTAACCCCGGCTACGTGGTGCCCTGTAACTGTAGCGCCTGGCCCACGTCCAGCCTCCAGCCGCCCGTGGCCTACATCCTCTTCCCGGGCATGGCCAAGGCCGGGTTGGACCCCTACTCCTCGGCCCACGCGGCCGCCATGTAACAAGGAGCATCTTCCTCGGACACTGACGGCAAACAACACTGAAAACAGACTGTGGAGGGTGGGGTGAACTCTGACCTCCCAAAGTGCATGTACATAATGGACGACATTGACACCCTGAGGGCAGGGCCCCCACCCGGCAGGGAAGCCTAGAACTGCTGCTGTGTGTTTGTTGGGGCAGGTTGCGGGCAAAGGCCACTCCATGCCCCAGGATAACTTTATCCGTCACAGATCGGATCCTGGACGCCAGAGGACAGTCAGCCAACTTGTAAGCTCTGTGAAATACGCCCTTGACCCAACTCTTTTGGACACACTAAGGTGACACGTTAAATAAGCAAATAGCTGGTTCTGATTTTTTTTATTTATTTATTATAATATATAAATATGATTTGTGATATCCGCTGTGATCTCAACGTGAACTCTTGAAGGGTCTTTGGTACTGAGAACATTTTATTTTATTATTTGCACATTTGAAAATGTTCTCTTGTGCCAGGTAAACAAAAAAATCCAAACCGCTTAATAGTTGAACTGAGCAAGAACAGAAGGGGGGTTTATATATTTAAAAATCACAATATACTGATAGCAATTGCTTATTTTTCCAAGAGGATGTTAACTTATTTTGTGACCCATGTGAAAATTAGGCCCTTTTGCTTAACTCACTCAGAAAATGTCAATTCTGAAGTCTAAGTTGTAGCACTGTATTTTTTATTTTCTAAACAAATTGTGTTTTTTGAAAGCGAAAATGTCTTGGACGATAAAAAAACAATGTACCCCGGGGTTTTATCTCCTTCTTCTGTTCCTTTGTTGAACAAAGACATTTTAAATAAAGACAATCCTGTCATTAAAACGACCAAAAAAATCAAACGATGTGGTGTGAATTAAAATATTCCTTAAAGCAAAGGACCAAATATGCTGCCTAGCAGGGGCGAGTGGAGTACTGCACTTCAATATATTGTGCTTCTCAAGAGATTTAAAAGTCCACGCGAAACTGTGATCTGTAAAAAACGTCTAAGGTGACCCAGATATTGTCGACTCTGCCTAGGATAGTTGATTTTTAAACAGGCTTGATCACATCATACGGACATCCCTCCACTTCAATATATGTCGTATCACCTCCAAAGTTCGAGAACCCAAATAAACTAGAGATTCACGTTAAATGATTACAGAGGAATAGTGCAAAAGGTTAAAGATAGAACAAAACTTTCTAGGAGTGACAAGACAGTGTAGCCATCGCGCAGTGTAGTACGGTTTGCAGTTTACAGTTCAGTTCAGTTTAACTTTATTTCGGCTAATATAGCCATAAAATAAGTTTACGCTAATCAAAGCACTCCGTCGGATTATTGACCAGAGAACTAAGATGACACCTGCCTGTGCCGCTCAACGTCATTGTGTGATCCCCGTCAAATCATGTTACACCCCTCCCTGTGACACGGTCCATTTCGAGTCCCACTTTTAGAATGGGTTCACAATAGGCATTTGAAATACCCTGAAAGAGTGAGAATTAGGCACCTGTGTTTGAAAGACGATCCGACCCGTCACGTGACGAGGCCTTCCTTGGAGTAATGCCCTGTAGACACGCGCACCTGCTTGTAAACCTAGTGACACTTTCCCTAGATTGCACGGGGGCTCGCTCCTCTCGAGGGTGTGTAGTGGGGGGGGGGGGGGGGGGGCTCCTTTTCAGAAGGCAGGCGGCACATGCGACTACTCCGGGCTCACAGACAGTGGCCCCTCTCACGTCGTTTCCCGCGCTTTGAGTTCAGAGCAGTGCGCAGACCGCGGCCAGGGGAAGCCCGAGAGCTGCTTTTATTGCGTCCCCTCAGGTACGAGCAGACGCGCATGTCTCAGAGTGACTGGGGTGTCAGTGCCTCCTTTGTCCGGATACCACGCAGCGCTTTATCCCCGTGAGTGCTTTGGGGGTGTACGGGTGTAATTGTCCCTGTGAGAAATCTCCCTTCTGTCACGTAAAATGGCACTGTTAAGGCAGCCCAGTGCTTAACGTTGTATATTTCTCTTAGGTTCAATCTCTCCTTTATGAACACAGAACTACAGGAGTCAGAAAGTTACGTAAAAGGAAAACAAGGCACAGTGACTGCTTACACTTCGCAGTAGACAGATGTACACATTGTAGGAGCAGTTGTTTAAAACGAAAAGTATGGAAAACACAGACATGTGCCTGGCTGCTTCATATATCCCCCGAAAAAAGGGAAACAATGTCAAGAGCCTGCTATATATCACCCTCGTGCACCCTATATGACGAGAGCGCTCTTAAAATAGTGTAGAGATCCGAACTCTCTCTTTAGTCTGTAATCTATAGTTGTGATAAGTAATATGTGATCCACAGGGCAGGTGAGCCCCTTGCCCCAGGTTTGTCTTTTTCGTTGCCTGTTCGCATGTGCAAGGCGACCAGCTGAACTCTGCAGTAGACCACACGGTGAGCTCTCGGTCGGTTACTAAAGGCTAGGCCTATAGAATCCTCGACCAATCACACTGCTGATTTTTCATGAAGACTGACTATCTCTATCTATCTATCTATCTATCTATCTATCTATCTATCTATCTATCTATCTATCTATCTATCTATCTATCTATCTATCTATCTATCTATCTATCTATCTATCTATCTATCTATCTATCTATCTATGTCCAGTTGCATCTGCCCACCTGTGCCCACCTGTAGCTGTTTACGAACCTGTCAACCTTTATAGATTGACAGGTATGTAAACAGGCCCGTGTCTCTGCCCATGAGAGTCTGTGTATTTAGGTATCTCTAGCCGTGATTTGCTGTGCATCTGGATATACACCTACAGTTGTGCACGTGTATATCAGTCTGTATCTATGTATTTCTCCTTCTCTGGGGCCCATGTCTCTGAAAATTTGCGCATCTCTGTATCTATCCAGCTGAGGCTGTGCGTGTGTTTGACATACCGTTTCTGTGTACCTGTGTATCTACACATGTGCGTCTGTGTTTTTATGTATCAGAGCTGTTGTATGTGTCTATCATCAGTGTTTGTGTCTCTGTGTATCTGCCCCTTTGTGTCTCTGCACGTATGTATGTATGCATTGGTGTGTGTATGTCGGTATCTAATCTGAGGCCGTGTATGTTTCTGACATTCTTTGTCAATGTGTAGGTGCAGAAGTGCTTCGGGTCTATCTATGCATCTTCTGATACGTGTTTGTGTGTCTGTGTATGTACACACCCGCCAGCCTCAGCATTCATCCATCCACATGCTTGAATGGCTCTAAATTGACTCAGCAGTCTGCAGATCTCTGTATTTACCCACCCACGTCCTTGGTCTCATGCGTGTTACCCTGTGTCTGGACATCCCTTTGTATGCCCTCCTGTCTATATGTGCTTCGCAGTGTACACACCTGTTCCCTTAGTGTCCATCCCTTCGGTTCATCTCTCTATCTGTATCTATCTATAGCGGTGCCCTTATCTCTGTGTCTGTGCATCTGTACATCCACTGTCGCCCTCTGCTTGTCTGTCTGTCCGCCTGTTGAGCATCTTTGTCATTCTGAAGTTCTGTATGTATCTGTCCATCTTCTGCCCTGTTTCTTTACACCTGTTCATCTGTGTCTGGATATCTATAGATTAAATCACTCTCTGCATCTGTGTTGTTGTACCTGACTGCCTTTCTATGTATGTATCCATCTCTATGTTTGTACTGATATATCTAACAGTCTGTAGCTGAGCCTATTTTTACATGTATACAGCCATCTATTTTCCTTTCTCTGTCTATGTATACGTTTATCCACATATTGTATCATGTTTTTTTACGTCTATCCCTATATCCCTGTCCCTGTATGTATATACATCTATCCCCCTATCTCTGTGTATATATGCACCTAACCCCTTATCTCTGTCACCGTGTATATGTGCATCTTTCTCTGTATCTCTGTATTTGTACATCTATCCCCACATATCCGTCTGTGTGGGTGTATATATAAATCTATCCCCACATCTCTGCCTATCTGTATTTATAAATCTATCCCCACATCTCTGTCTCTGTGTGCATGTGTGTGTATATATATATATAATATATATATATATATATACACACACACACACACACACAAACACACACTTGTCTCCTATCTATGTCTCTGTGCAGTTATATATCTATACTCATAACTCTGTCCCTGTGTATATGTGCATCTATCCCCTTATCTCAGTCTCTGTGAGGATATACACATCTATCTCCGTCTGTGTGTGAATATCTACACCTGTCACTCTATCTCTGTGTATATATACATCTATCCCCATATCTCCGTCTGTCGATTTATACATCGTTCCACATATCTCTTTCTCTTTGTATTTATACATCTATCCCCCATTTTTGTTACTGTGCATCTATACATATGTCCCCATATGTCCGTCTCTGTGTGTATATATATATATATATATATATATATATATATATATATATATATATATATATCATCATATCTCCACCTCTGTGTATTTATGCATTTATCCAAATATCTCTGTCTCTGTGCATTTCATCTATCCCCATATCTCTGTGTTTTATACGTTGATCTACATAGCTCTTCTCTGTGTATCTATACACAGATCCACAGTTCCTGTATGTATATGCTTATACATTTCCCCACACTTCTCTATATACCTAAACATCTATCTTCAGATTTCCATTTATTTACACACCTGTTCATATATCTCTGTCTCTATTTATTCATATGTCCAAATATCCTTGCCTCTATGTGTTTCTAGAGCTATCTACACACCGCATTGTATTTATACTTCTATCCACACTCTATGTATTTATGCATCTGCCTCCATATCTCTGTCTATACTATACCTTTATATACATATGCCTTCCTCTACGTAGTTATACATCTATCCGGATATCCGTCTCCTATCTATTTATACACCCATCCAACTATCTCTGTCTCTATATATGTATCCATCTATCCACGTCCCTGTATTTATAGATCGAGCCACACACCTCTGCTTCTATAGAGTTATCCATCCATCCACTTACCTCAGACCCTGTGCATTTATACATCTTTCCGAATATCTATGTATGCATACATCTGTCCACACATCTCAGTCTCCATGTGTTTAAACACGTATCCACATATTCCTGACTCTATGCATGTACACATCTGTTCACACACATCTCTCTATATGTGTCTATATAATTATACACATGTCCCTATGTATTATACATCTGTCCACACCTGTCTCCATTTGTTTATACATTTATCCTCATATCCCTGACCCTGTTTATTATACACCTGTCCACATATCTCTGTCTCTAACTGTTTATACATTTATAACTGACTCTGAATGTATACATCCGTCCACATATCTCTGTCTCTTTGTCTTTAGGTATCAATTTATACATTTGTTTTATTCTGTATCTATATGCATCTCCCTGCCTGTGTCTGTATCTGTGTGTCTGTGTACAAGTTAACCGATCTGCATATCCATGTATGTATTCAGCCACTTCTGTGTATCTCAGTATGTACCAATATGTGGCTGTGTACCTCTCAGGGCTGATGCCAAGGGTTTTTGCACCTGAGGACAAGTTCTATTTTGACTTCTGACCATGGCGATACTGTCATATTTAGAAACCCCCGTTCGGTGCCCCCCCCCCCCCCCCCACACACACAGCTTCACCTTACCATGGCCTCTGCCCTGGTAGCCCTATGTTTCTGTGTGTACCTGCACCTATGTCTCTAGTTCTGTGCCTGTTCATCTATCGCACTCTGTCTTTGCACTTATGTATCTACCCACCTATGTCTCTGAAACTATCTGCCTATCTTATGTGTCTGTGTATCTGCCTGTACCCCTGGCACTCTGTGTCTCTCAGTCTGCGGCATTGTCCCTGTTTCTGTTCCTATCTGTCGGTATTTCCACTTACACAGTGGAGGAAGCAGCGCAGCATAAGGAGAAGGGCAAATAATTATTTTCCAAGTTGTAAGTTCCTGTCCTGCCTCCGTGCTGCTTTATGTGCATGTCTACGGAACCCTAGGCTGGCATATTGGACCATAAAACACAACTGCGTTAAATGTTCTGCATGTGTACTGTCACATGTACCACCGTTGTGGTACATGTGACAGTACACATGCAGAGGCTCAACTTTGCTTACACTTGTGTATATCTGCAAATGTTTTCTGTGTTTGTGTTTGTGAAGTTGCTTCACGTGTGTGTGGGTGAGTGTGTGTGAATGTGTGTATGTCACTGTGTGGCTGTAGGCATTTATGTAGTTGTGTGCATGTCTATCTGTGTGAAAAATGTTTATGTGTGATTGTGTATGTCGGTAAATGTGTATCCATCTATATTTCGTGTGTGTATGTGTGAATGTCTCTGTGTCTATGTGTTTGTGTGTGTCAATCTCTAAGCATGTGTTTCAGCACTTGTGTGCAAGCCAGTGTGTGATTGTGTGCTTGTTTGTGTGTGTATGTCTTTTTGTGTGTGTTTGTGTGCATCTATGCGTCTATGTCCCTGTGAGTTGATATGTATTCATGTCCATGAGTGCACAAGTCTGTGTGTATCATGACATATGTGTGTGTGTATATCTATGTGTGAGTTTGTGTATATTAGTGTTTGCCTATGTGTTCGTGTTTGTGTATGTGCTTGCCTGAGCGTGTTTGTGTCCATTTCTATAATATTTTGTACACACGTCCATGTCTATGTATGTCTTTGTGTGCTTATGTTCAGGAATATGTGTCTGTCTGCATGTTGGTGTGTTTGTTTCAGTGTGTGTACATACTTCCCCGTTAAGGTTGCAGCGAAGCCCCCTATTGAAGAGGCAATTGGGAGAGGTCCCTAAAGTTGGCCATTCTTGACCTATTCACAGGGGCTTTGGAAAAATGCAAGTGATTCCCAATGAAAAATGCAGAGAGGAAATGGTCTTTTAGGGGTTCCAAAAGAGTCATTATCTAGTCAACATCCTTTATGGTTAGGTAACCTCTTAAAATTTACACCTAAACATAAGATTTACACCTTAACAGTGAAAAGAGATGTCCCCAATACAGTGGCTTCAAATTGATTTTGTTGCTTCTATCACTCTATCAAAATAATGTAGGCACCAGGAAGAAGTGTGATTGTACCTTCACCATCAGGTATGAGGGAAAAGGTGGTGCATGTGTGTGTGTGTGTTCTCGCAGTCACTCGAGTCTTTCTGTCGGAATGGATTCCTGAACTCTAACCGGTTCTTCATTGAACACTGAAGTGGATATGGGGTTAGATTTATTCTGGTTTGTGCCAGGTGCCCTCTCTCTTAGAACTTGAAAGGCAGTTAGATAAGCAAAAAGTCATGTCTACTGATGTCTTATTTGATCGAACAACAGAGATGGATGGATGGATGGATTGATAGATAGATAGATAGATAGATAGATAGATAGATAGATAGATAGATAGATAGATAGATAGATAGATAGATAGATAGATAGATTCTCATTCACTAAAAAGCATCTTGTTTGAATCTCATGTACCTCTTCAATCATACGTATTCCCCTGCTGGTTCATTTAACTTTCCAGAGTTCTACCCAATAACTTCCAAACATGCCAAAAACAAGAATTCTATGTTCGTGGCTGCAAGTCCCATAGCCTAGCAGTTTACCTGTGCTATGTTATACAAATGAGTGCATTCCGTTTTTGTGCAGAGAAGCAGACATGGCATCTTAATGTGCGAACAAAGTTTTTAAAAAGCCTCACACTGGGTGTCATGTGTTAATTCGTGACACTGACACATTAATTTATTATGTTATGCTGGTAGCTGTGATATCATGGAATTGTGTATTTTAGTGTCCTGGCATCCTGACCAAGTATTTTGAATTCTCCAATCTGTGTGCATTTATACTTTATGTGTGAGTGTGTGTGTGTATGTAAAACACACTCAGTGCACTCTGCATTGTGTCGATATATCAAACAATATAAACATTTTGTGTAAACATTTGTGGCCAAGACAACCCCCTTTATTACACCATTGACAAAACCTTTGTCTCACGAACATCCTATAGGCATGACTAATATTTGCTATCAAAGTCCACCTTCGCCTGTAATAAGTACAGTTGACAATACAAATACTGGTTACATTAAAAAAAAAATAGAGAAAAGGAAAATGTGACTGCGAAAATAAAGACCATGCAAAAATACCTGCTTACAAGTATAGGACGAAGCATGACATGCCCCCATCAAAGAAAGTAAGGAGATGAGTTCGGCTGGTTTAGGGATTTGTAAAAACGTTTGCGTGTTGCATGTAGATATTTTTGCATGGCTTTCATTTTTTCAGTCTACATTCTTGAGTCTTTATTTTATTTGTTCCATATATATTGTGGAGTCCAAAGTTTGAAGCACAACACTTCACTAAGCTCCTAAATTGATAGGATTTTACAGTATGCACTGGTGCACATGCTTGCTGGTAGATTGATACAGCTTCCCATTATTTTTAGAACAATAGTTGTATTAACTTTGATCACTGGATTACGTTGATTCTTACTAGCATGGCAAATGATTTACAATTACATGTTGTACAGTGTTAGTCTTTCAAAAAAACAAATGGCTAGTTATGAGGGCAGAAGATGGGTTACAAACCTCTTTCCGGCTTCTATTCCTGCTCTGTGAAATGAAAGATGGATGTCAAAGGCGTTTTTCTCATGAAATGAACTAACACATGAAGATAGTGCTGAGGTAAACCTGGTGGCAATTATGTGTGCAGGGCATTTCTGTTGCTCATATGGTAAGTTATGGCTTTTTCTACTATATGTCTATTTCCGTGGCATTTCAGTTTCAACTACATGACTATATACTGAGACAGAATATGTTTCTCTAAAGAGAGAAGATGAATAACACATTTCCATGCACAACGTTCCTTTGAGGTCATCAAAGGGTTCAGTGATGTAATAAATCCTGGAAGAAGAATGAATAATAGTCCATAATGTAAAAATATGACTGTAGTTCCATTAGCTGCAAACTGTGAAAAGGCTGCTGTTCCCAAAAATAAAAGATTAACAGTTCTAAGCGCACTCAACTCATTTTTGTAAAGCAAATTGTAAACAAAAAATCTGCATAGTGAATTTATGCAAATAACAAGAATTGTCTTTTCTGAACAAAATCCCCTTTTGATGCAAATGTTGATTTGTTTCTGTTAGAGAATATAAGCAGATTGTGTTCCATCACAGAGCAGAACATTCGATTTGATTTACAAAAGGAAATGCTGCTTTTAGATGATACAAAATAACTCCATTCCTACTCGAATGATGTGCAAGAGATTTAAAATGAAGAATCAATGCTGAATGTGTGAAACACTAGCCAGATGTCATTCAGGTTTATCAAACATAATCACAGTTATCATCAAATGAAAATATCCATCTCCACCAGAAGTCTCAAATTCTCAACCTTAATTTCAGTCACTATTGCATGTGTATGTATATCTATATGTGTATATATATATGTGTGTATATATATATATATATATATATATATATATATATATATATATATATATATGTTTGTCTTACATTTACAAGACATCAAGCGTAGCTGTCAGCGTTATTTCAACTAAAAAAAAACAGAAGGACCTGAGCATAAAGTATTTATAAGCATTATGTAACCATAATACACCTTATACCTCATGTTTTATGTGGCATGACAGTTTTTGATTCAATAACTTGCCATTGGTTGCAATTTGCAATATGCAGACATGATGCCATGATATCAGTTCATGTTTTATAGACAAAGCCACTGGAATTATGCTGCAGACGAGGTCCAAATTACTTGGCAGAGTGGACTAAATTAGGCGGCTGGAAAATGCAAAATATGCTCCATATTGCAGTACATTTTTTTATAGTATTACTTCATTCTTTTGTCATTTTACACTTAATAACACTTTCTTGACATAGATTTCACTGTATTAGTACCCGTTTAACACTCAATAACAACCACAAGCAATTGATAGATGACCAGCCAACGTTTGCAAAGGGGTTTCAATTGCAGTGGAGCATGTTTTGCTGCAATTCTAGTAACTTTTGATATGTGTCAGTTAGAAACAAAAATGTTTTTTGTTAAAATGTGCATGTTGTGCAGCAGAAGATGGATTATTTGACAAATGTGGCAAATACATAATTTTGCAGAAAATGTCATGGCTGCAAAATTACATAATTCCAGTGGCAAGTGTATGTTTTTTTTAAAGACTGCTGTTTTTTTAAATACCTATCAAACAATGAATAGATAGATAGATAGATAGATAGATAGATAGATAGATAGATAGATAGATAGATAGATAGATAGATAGATAGATACCCTCTAGTAAGTTGTCAATGATGGGAGCAGATGATCTCATAAAGCCAAGTGGTTTGTAAATATCACCCAGACTTGTCAATATGGACCACTTTGCACCTTACCTATTATGTATTTTTACATTAAATGTTTATTTTGGGGGTAGTTGGCTTTTGTTTTTTTTCTTTTTCCAAAGAGTGGTTTGTTCCCTGAAATTCTGGTATAGACATTTTGGGTGTGTGGTGTACAAACAAGGGAACAATGTTCTGCAAACAAGAATGTAGAATTTTAGAAAAAGACATTTTTTTTCCTGTTAAACATATTCTGTTTGTAAAAAAAATACATATTTTTGAAACTATTCTCTTTAAGGGACACGTAACAACGTGCGCTGATTGAAAATAGGATGCTACGGTTTTGTTTATCTTTCATGAACAGATTCTTGATAACTCAGTGGACGATGACCAGGGCTAGCGCAAACCTGTAATTCTGAGGCTGCGGAATTGACAGCATATTTATGTGTTTGATACTCTTGCAACATAACTTGCTGTATGCCATGCAAATATCAGCAAAAAATATATCTGGGTCAAATGGATTTAAAAAATCCAAGCATGGAAGGGTCTACACAATGCCACATACTTTTGCAGTTTTCCCGCATAATTATATAACTCGGACGCATCATTTTGTCTTCCACAGCTGCATAGTCCTTGTTGCTCTGACAATGATACAGTTCTTCAAGTGGTATTGGGTTTGGGGCTACTATTAGGCACCTGAAACTTCAATGTCTAGCTATCCATCCCCAGAGTCTCCTTGGGGGTCTATCTTCCAATTGGACCTCCACATCCCTCCTGGACCCAGCCACGTGTTTCTCATTCACTCGGTACAAGACAGTGGAATTGCTCCTCTATGCCGAGCTTTTCGTGTGAAAGCACTGCAGTGGCGGGTTTGTTTACTACCTTGGAGAGCCCTACTTTGCTTTTCAGTGTGAATGAAACCGCGTCTGCTGTACATATATATTTTTAGTTGAAAGAGCACGAATCTTACATTCATCTTCTGTAATTTGCACCTCCCTGAAGGGCTACCAAAATATTGTCAGAATATCACCTAACATGAATAGTGTGTCCTAAATGTAGTCTACAAACATATTACCCCTTTGGAAGTAGCATAATTCCAACTCTACACCCAAAGCGGACATATTTTATGTAATTGTACTATCCCATTATATGTATATATTTCTGTCTATGGCATGCTCACATGCAGCCTCTTGAAAGCAGGTGGGTGGCTGGGCTTTAACAACCTGCATTAGCATGTTGACCCAAACAATTAGCGGCGTTCTTGGCGCTATCAAGCGCCTCGTCCCCGGCCTCCCTGGAGGCCACCCGGCGGAGCTCCTTCTAGGGAAGCGCTGTCCATCTGGCAGCGCTGAACGGCAGAGCGGCGCTCCCCGGGAAACACCCGTCCGGGACCTGCAGTGGATTAAAGACAATCTCCGCACGCCGGCCCGGGGTGCGAGGGTGCCTGGGAAGAATAGATAGATGCACTGGAGGGAGGGAGGGGGTCGGGGACGCCGGCCAGGGCTGCTTTCAATCTCAATACGAGACAAACATCTACAACAGCAGACGACTGGGGGGTGCCTCGGGAGCCGAGATGACAAGAGGCGCTGGACGCCGAGGGGGGATGCGAGCGTGATTTAACCCCGCCTGACAGGGGGTGTCAGGCTCAGGGGCAGGATCCATAGCTCAGCGTCCCGCACAATCTGGCCAGATTGGTTTCTGGAGCTACTCCAGGCCCGTGGGGCCGGGCCCCTCATGTTTCTGAGGAGACTGGGGGCGCTACTGTATGCTCGGTCACATCAGTCGGAGCAGTCTAAGCGCGGGAAAACCCCAAAGGGTGGCCTCGTGTCAGACTCGGCCCTGTAGCTGTGAGGCCTTACTCGTACCAGCTCGCTCGAAATATGAACATTTTGGGGCACCAGTGAGATACTGTTATCTTAAATTCCTTGTTTTACATTTTTGCCTTCCCAACCCTCCACTTCCCTTCTCTCCCCCTTCCTCTCCTCTCTCGTGTCATCTTTCCTTCCATCGACACTCCCCTTTTCTTTCTTTCCCCTTCTTACTTATCTATCCCATCTCCTTCTCTCTACTTCCCTCCATCCTTCAATCCGACTATTCCACCGTCCCTCCCTACCTCGATTCTTTTTATCTATCCATCATTTCCTTCCTCCCTCCTTCTCCATCTCCCTTTGGTTCTCCCATCCTGTTACACTTGTACACATGACGCCCACCCTATCCTCGCACGCTGCTCTTCTTTCCCTTTCCCCCCGGACCTCCGTTTCTTTTCAACCCCAGGTCTAGCGCAAACAGGCCGGGCGTCGGAGCGGTATTTACCCCTCATGAGCGCGGACTTCCCTCGAGGGAGCAGAGCAGCTCCCTGTCCAGCCTGTTTTTCCACACCTGTCTGTCTCTCTCTGCTGCCTGTCCTCGGAGCCCCCGGCCGGACGGAAAGCTGAGCCTTCCCCGACTTGCAGTGCTCATGGAAGGGAGCGGGTCCGACCAAGCACCGGCGGCCGTCCTCGGCTCAGCTTTTGTAAACTCAAGATAAGAAAGAGCTCCTAGACGGCCATCTTCGCAGGGGAGGAAAAGAACATGACGTGGAAGAGAAGGAGCGTCGCTGTCAGCCGCTCACTCACGTGTCACGGAACAGCTGGCGTGACGCACAGCCCATGCTTAATTTGGGCCGGTGTTTGTGGGTGACGGGCTCTGGCATTCATTTTTTTGTGGGATGGGCTTATTTTTCACACTCAGAAAATGAGAGCGGGGAGGAAGAAGGGGGAGAGATAGGAACACAGGACGTATATTGGGATGAAAAAGAACATGACGAATGCCTTATAAAAGGGTAAATAACGGGGAAAATAAAGAAGCAGGGCTGGCGCCAAAACGAGACAGCTTTGGTATTTGACAACCTTGCGTTGGGCAATGCAGACCTAAAAATATATCTGGGACTTTGCACTTGACTTTTTTTCACAGCGTGCCAGAAATGTTCAATATCAAAATCATTACATACAAACGGAAAACCACCAGCAAATATGTACAACATCAAAACTCCTTTCTAGTTGCACAACCCCCTTAGGGCCTTTGTAAATAAAAACACGGGAAGATATGTGTTATTCCTGTGCCAGGTGTTCGAAGGTTGCCACCGTTGCACCCCGGTGCGCGTTCTTTTGTCAGCTGAGCTGCGCACGCGCAATGGAGGATCCGTATGAGGACAGGTGAACAGATGTGTGGAAATCTGCCCTTGTGTCAACAAATCTTGTTTTTATACCGAACCTCTGCAGTATGTATGCTCTTGGGTAGCTGTAATTATGGCTAATTTAAAGATGCTCAATTTACTAACCTAAGAAAATAGAAGCTGAACCGGTTTTGCTAAGATTCAGACGGCGACCACCACTCTGCCGCAAGTCTCAGTTGCGAGCGTTTAACCCGCTGAGCACTCCTGCAGGCCATGACGTGTAACTGTACACACTCGCGTGGGCACACGTCCCCAGACTGGCAGTATGTGGGCTTTAAGTCAAACACTGTGGACTGTTTTCTATTGCTGTTTCGCGGATCACCCTCTCAAACATCTGGATTCTTTCAGAGCGCTACCCTTGCTTCTCCCAGCTATGTAACTGCCCTTGGTGCGTCTCTGAAGGCACCCCAGGAGGTACTAGACGCTGTAGACTGTCGGTTATTGCTGTTCTCCTCTGAGACATACCTCGCCCTGTCGTTTCTGAAGCACTTGCCAGTCAGCGACAGCGTCGAAAGACCATTACCTTTTTCAGGTCTAGGGCCAGTTCCGAGTCTGAGGTCTTTAAGGCACCGCAATGGTCGAAGAAAGAAAGAAAAGAACTCCATTCTAAAGTTTAAGTGACAGACTGGGGCAAAAAAAAAAAAAGAAAAGAAAGAAACCGGCACAAACATCGTATGCGCCCCCCCCCCCCCCCCCACTGGCCTTCGGGTTGGCTGAGAGCAAAATGCGCCCTACCGTGAAAATGACCATCCTTTCCTCTTTATTCCGGTCAGACTCAACCGCCACATCCCCTCTCCCCTCCATACAGTAACTTTCCCTCCATCCATTGCATACATTGTCCTCGTTCCCTCCTCCCTACACCACACCCATGCTCTCCGCACCACCATCCCTTCCCTTCACTTCCATCCTTGCATCATGGGCGCGACTTTCCTTCACAGTCCCGCCTTTCATCTCGCCGCCACTCCATCTCCCTCTTTTTGACCTGTTTTTATTGCTTCCCGTTTCACACGCCCCTTCCTCCGTGTCTATCTACAATGCAGGCTCACGTAAAGCCTTTGACGCATCGGCTACACCCCCTCCCAATGCCCACGTTCTCACTGCCCAACCCAAATATTGCTTTATTTGATTGATGATTTCAGATGGATACTTTTTGTCAAACCTGTTCAATTATGACACAATCAACGTGGGTCATCTCAGTTTATTTAATAATACCTGTAGCGCTTAGAAGCCGAGCAGGCGTTTTGCGCTCGGGCCTCCTTATGTAACACAGAGTTGTTGGCCGGCTGGCAGCTCCGGGCCCGGACGGTCCGAACCCACTAGAGAGGAAGACGAGTGGGTCTCCCCCTCGAACCCCGAAAAAGATACACGGTGTCGGCACCTCATCCCTGGCCAGCATGTTTTTTAACCGCTGGGCATGTCATAAAACGCAGAGTATTAAAATGTCTTTTTAAAAAAATCAAACAATAGAATTGTTTGCAGATGTTCATTAAAAGAAAAGCCTGGTCGGACTAGAAGATGAAACTCAGGCCCCAATGTACAAATGGGCCCCTAGTAGCCAATCAGAGAGTTAATAAGTGGCCCATGTTTGGAATCCTAGCAGACGTGAACTCTCAAGCACAACTTAGGCTCCATAAGTATGGCCTTTGCGGCAGGGCAGCGCAGCAAGCAATATTACTGAGTGTTTTGCGAAATATGGGAGATTGCATGAATAGAAGAGAACACCGCCTGTAAAACCGTCCATCCAAGCCACAAAGCAGACCCACAAGCAGCCCAAAAAAGCCCACACACTGATCTGCCACACCATCCCCTTTCTCAGTGACCGATTGCCATATACACCAGCCCGCCTCTGAAAAAAGGTGAGTTTTTCTCCAGAAGACACTCAAAACACTCAATTGCAGGAAAATGAACCCCTCGGTTGCCTGCACAAAAATAATCAAACTTTACTTTATTAAAGCTGTTAAAAAAAAGAAGTGAATAGCCCCATGGTCAATCCTCGTGAGCCACCACACCACCACACACCTACACAAACACATCGCCTTTGGAACCAAGTGATAGATTTTATAAACAACTTCGGGCACAGCGCCCAGCACCAACTGCCTTGTCTCAAGGCGCGCCAAGATAAGGCGCTCTTGAAATCCCATAGAAAGGTAGGTACCCTCTCCCGGAGGTCGCAAGGATGAAAGGCTGCGCCGGGTCTGACAAGATTCGGTTCCATGAGCTGCAGCGCACTGGGCTGAAGGTCACGGCCTGGCCTCTTATCGAGAAAGTGCAAACATTAAAATATATCGATATCCGACTGAGGTCTTGTGAGGTGTAAACAATAAACTCTATTCGAGTTGGCAACATATTCTGAGAATGTAAACTATTAAAATCCAGTATAGATTTTGGGTTTAGATTGCAATATCCCTTTGCTTTCCTTTAAGCAGAAGCTATGTCTCTTCCCACCCAATAGTATTATCCCAGAGTACAGCCATCATCAAGTTACGTTCGTTCACTTAATTCTACGTAAAATGCGCCTTCTCCAAGGCAAAGCCACGCACTCAGTGTGCATTTTTTTTAAAAAGCAGCACAATGAGTGGCGGAGTCTCGGTGATTTACAAGTTCGCCGCTGACGTCTGCTGTAATCTGCAGGGCACACGTTCGAATCCTGGTAGGCTCAAAGCCTCCCGTCGTCCTTCTACGGTCGATGTGCGCAGTAATATTGCACTTTGGTAACTCTAAAATCGTACTATTTGCAGCTCCTAGAGCCTAAAGGAGATTTCAAGCGCTATATGAAATAAAACAGGTTATCCATTTCTCTGCCCGCTTTTTGCACCCTTTTGACGGGCCGCTTCCAGGCCTGTAACATTTCCAGATTGTAAAACAGAGTAAATCTTGCCTTTTTTTTATTGAAGGTTTTGGAAATACCGGTTCTGTTGGCAGCGTCTATTTCTTATTGCAGTTTATATTTTGAAGCTGTAAGTGCGGAGTGTAAACAGGCCCTGCAGAGTCGGCGTCAGATCTCACAGTCTGGGGAGGAAACAAAACATGTAACTAACTCTTTCATCAAACAAAAACCCACGCACGTTGTTTTATTTGTGCACACTGTACACGTAGCTCTTGCACTTATTGCACAATTCACTGGTGCCCAGTTTAGCGGATGAAAGGCTGCGCTAGCCTCACAGGTGGAAATCTTTAATCTATGGGTTGCGCATATATTGTCTCAAAAGATGCACCATCCCTGAACTGTTTTGTGGTTTTAAATGGAATATTGTGTTCTAGAGAGCCAACTGAAGATTATTGCCCACATCTGTAAATAAAGGCCTGGAGAAGAAATCCCGTCGAATAAGCGCTTCTGAAAAGCCAGAAAAGGGGCAGGTGAATGTTACATTGGATTGCTAGCTAGAGAAAGGCAACGAGAAACCCAGATGTTAGCTAAAGTATGGAAGATCCGCTGGACGCTGATATTCAGGTGAGCTACCACAGTGGGAGGGGGAGAAGACGAATGAGAAAAACATTAAAGAAGAGGGCGCGGTGGCAAGTAGAAAGTGATAACGGGTATTATAGCTGAGGCAGGAGGAATGGGAAAAACATTAAAGTAGTAAAGATGGGAGAGAAAATGAATACAGCGGAAAGCAGTACAGCAGGATAAGGAGAGAGACAACCCCCTCCCCCACCCAAAAAAATCGAAAAATACTGAGACATTAAAAGAGGAAGGAAGGGAATCGAGACAAGTTACAGCAAGAGAAAGAAGACAATGAAACTTAACACACAAAAAAAAGAATAATGAAAACGAAAGCGACGCCAAGATTAAAAAAAATGACGAGCGATCGAAATGGCATGGCAGGAAACAGGGAGGAAAGAAGAAGAAGATAGACTAAAAAAAGAAAACGGAAAATAAGAGATGGGGAAGGAGAAATGCCCTTGAACAAAGTGGTATTGAAGAGAGAGGATACATGGAAAGAAAGTAAGAAAGAAATGTTTAGGACGAAAAGGAAAAGGAAGATTAAAAACTATGAGAAACACAAGGGCCAAAAAAGAAAGATACCATAAAAATGACAGATCGCATATGAAAACGCGGGAAAAACGATACTAATAAGAAGGTAAAGTTGAATATTAAGATGAAAAGTACATAGAATAGATTGGGAAACAAAAGAAAAAAAGACAAGATCTGTAGAAGCAGAAGGGAGGGTGGGGGGCGTGAAATCAAAGAGTGCGCGTGGCACGGAAGGAGAGGAATCAAACATAGAGAAAATAGCTCAAATTAGCCGAGATTTGATGCCGCGCGTTTGAAGAAATAAAACGATTTCAAAGAGGTGTCTCATGCTCGGCCTGTGAGCACTAATTTACATGACTTACAAACGCGCCCCCTCGAAAACCTGGTCCCACGTAGTGCCTAGTAGAGGCGCTTTAAACTTTACTGAAGCAGACTGCGCGCCTCTTCTCTCCTCTCAGGTGGGAGCTGATGCTATTTGTCCTTTTCCCACCCCTTTCTGTGCCACCTGTCTCCCGATCTCACTTCCGCTCCTGACTCCCCTCCTTTCCCTCTCCTCCCCAGACCGGTCTCCGTCACTTCTTTTGCGTGGTCCTGCCGTTGTCTGGCCTGCTTTCATCTCTCCGATCACCATGTCGTCTTTCACTTCCCCTCTCCTCTCACTTTCTCCCACAGCACACCCTGGCCGTCCCTCTTCCAGTCTTCATCTCCACAGTGCTCCCTTTACCTCACGCATCTTTCCGTATTTCTGCTTCCTTTCATTCTTTCTACTTCTCTCCTCTCTTCCCATCTTTTCTCTCTCGGTCGCCTCAGTCTTGCTGCCTATATATACTCTTTCTCCACATTCCTCCTCTTTCTGTGTCTGTCACCTCTTCCTCCTTTCTTGATCGCTTCTACACCCTCCTTTCGTCCTCTCCCCTCTCCCCCTCTTTCCCCTTTTCTTGTCTGCTTTCTTCAGTTCCTGCCCCCGCTCTTTTTCGATCTCCCTTACAGCATCTCATTTCTTTTCATTATTGTTTTCTCTCTTTCTCCCTCTCTTCTCCTCTTCTTTGCCTATTTGATCTCTTTCTCCTTTCCTGCTATCTTCTTGTCCCATTCCCTTCGCCTTCTGCTCTTTCCCTGTCTTTGCTTTCTTTGTACCAACTCCTCATCCCATGTCTCTCGTTTCTCTCCCGGATTTTCTCCGTGCCGTTTCAATTTCTCCTCTCCAGGCCTCTCTCAACCCTTCCTTCCTGCTCCCCTCCCTCACCTCTCGTCATCCCTCCAACCTCTCTTCATCCATCTCACATCTTCTCACCCTCTCCTCCAGTCTCGTTATTCTCCTCATATCTCCACCCTCTCTTTCTCCCTCTGCACTCCTCCACCTCCTGTTGTCCTTCTGCTCTCCACATCTATTTGTCTCACTCACCTCTACCTCCTTCTCTGCTCTTCCTTCTTCTGCTTCCAAGTCTCTCTCTTCCTTACACCCTTCATCTCTCTTCCCTTCTCTCCTCCCATCCCGCCACTCTCCTCTCTCATCTCATCTCATCCCATCTCTCATCTCGCTCTTCTCTCATCCCATCTCTCTGTCTCTCTCCTGGAGTTCTGTCCTCTCCTCTCCTATTTTCTTCCCCATCTCTCTCCCTCTCCTCTACTCATGTTAGCTGTTATTTTTTTCACTTTGCTCTCCTCTGTGTTTGTTTGTGTCTCCCTCTCTTTAGCCACCACTGTCCCCTCTACTTCTACCCGCCACCCACTCGTTTCCCCTACCCATAACAGACACACTCATTCCTCCGAATTTCTTGTTACTACTACTTTTATCTTCCACTATCTACTTCAAAAGCCTCACTTTTTCTCCCCTTATGGACAAGCTCTGTCGAACCCTCTCTCTCCCCTATTACTTTCCATCTCTCCGCTAACATTCCCTATATCCATTATATCTGTGACCCTTTCTTCTCCTCATTCCCTAGAAATCTCTCACCCGTTCTCACCCTTATCTACCACTGAATGCCTCTATTCATCTTCCTTCAATATGTTACTTTTATCTTCTTCTTTCTCTCGCCTTTATTCCTCCCCTCCCTCCGACACTCTGCCACTGCTTTCTTTTCCCTCTCTCAATCTCTCACTCTTTCTTCTCTCTCCCGTCTATATTAATGCTTTTCTCTGTTTTTTGTTACTAGCACCTCCTTCCACCTCCTATCGCTGTCTCGCCTTCGTTTTCCTCTCTCTCTCTCTCTCCCCCCGTCTCTTCCCTCTTTACCACCGTCCCCCTCGTTTCTCCTTGCTTTTCCTCACAATCCCGTCATTTTCTTTTCACATTTTCTCTCCTCCATTGCCTTTCCTTCCTAACATTTCACCCCTCATTTTCCTCCTTCTATCCCACTCACTCTTTCCTTTCTTAACACATTTCATTCCTTCGCTTCTCTGCCACACCCTTCCCCCCTCTCTCACTCCGTCTCTTTTCTCTATCACCACTTCTGTCACATTCTTTCCTCCTGTCTCCCTCAGTCAGTGCCTCACCTTTTCCCATTCCTTTCCCACCACTCTATATTCAACTCTCAGTTGCCCTGCTCGCACAAACTCGCCCCCTAGCGGCGCCACCTCCTCTCCCCCATTCTCTCATTTTTTTTAATTCGCCAGTCAGTACCCAATATTTTATTGCACTTCCTTGCTTTTTTGAGTTATCTCCTTCATTCTTCCCTCACTTCCGCAGCACTTTAACCCACGATCCTCCTTTTCTCTTTTTAGCCTTTATCCCCTCCAATTCCAGTGACCCCAAAATGGCGGAGGATTGAAAGATCCAAAATATTTTTTTTTTATCACAAAAAGGCCCCGCACGGTTGAGAATCAGACATTGTGACTGAGTAAAAAACAGGGGGAGGTTGGAATGATCCATGAATTGATGCAAAGGGGCCGAGCGGCGCAGATAAATTATTGAAATCTAAAGCAAGATTAATGCGAGTGAAACAAACTCGAACACAATCGGGTCTGAGAGAGGGAACACGCGCAGATTAGCTTGCCCTTGTTCGACGTGTCCCCCTCTTCCTCGTGCCATTGTCGCGGGGTAAGGCGATGGGATTTGCACACTTGAGGTGTAATAGCATTACTGCAATAATTAAAATTTTCATTTCACGTCCAGATTGTTTACTTATCTGCTGGAAACATATGTTGGGCGAAGTTAAGATTCTGTAGTCTGCTCTGTTGCCCCAGGTGCAGTTCTGCGCTGGTGGGGGATCGCGGGGAGCAGGCGCGAGGGCCGCCGCTATGAATATGATTCGAATATTATTAAAATCCGCAGCCTTATCGGCGGCTGTGAATCCGAAGGATACACCATTGAACCGAAGATTTCCGAGGCATGCAGATGGCGAGGACGTGTGTGTTTCTGTGTGTGGGGTGGGGCGGTGGAAGGATGGCGCACTGCCCCCGCACGTCCTCCTGTCACCTCTCCTCGCGCTTGGTTAGGGCACGTGGTACAACATATTTTGGGCCTTCCTTCATCACAGGTATTGGCAGCAAACGAGAAAATGAGTTTAGTTGGGGGTCGTGGTGGGGGGCTGTTTTTGTCTCTGTGCAAGGGTCCTTTGTGCCTTAATGGCGGTGCAAAAGATGCACCATGGTGCGGGCTATTTACAACGCGACGCATCTGGGAGATGCGTCAAGTTGTAAAGCCCTGCGCCTTAAGGAGGCGTTCCGGTGCAGGGGGGGGGGGGGTGTTCCGGCGCAGGAACGCCTCCTAAAAGTGGCTGAGTGAAATCTACAAGATTTCACTCGGTCACTTTTAGGCCAATGCTACGTCAAAACCCTGCGTCTGCTTGAAGCAGGCGTAAGGCTTGACACAGCATTAGTAGAATGGGCCCCCCAGAGCATTGCTGGAGCTGCGTCGCGCATGCGACGCAACTCCAGCAATGCGACACCTTTACGGCACAGATGCGTCCCGCATCTGTGCCGTTTTTGCCCCATGGTGCGCCGCATTGTAAATGCGGCGCATCATGGGTGGCGGAGGCATGGCGCATAATTACTGGCGCACCCCTGCTAATTTGCAGGGATGCGCCAGTAATTGTAAATATGCCCCCAGGGCTTTAAAGGGTCCAAGTTGAAAACGGCTCCACATCGGGCCTTATATTCATGCCTTTAACTTTACAAGAAATGAAACGGATCTCTGAACACCAAGGGGCGTATTTACAAGCCCCTAGCGCCACTGGAGCCTCACTTTTGTTTTACGCTGCGGTGCCGCAGTGGGTTGGCCCATATTTATAAGGCCCTGCCAAAGCCACTTTTCGTGGCTTTACAAGGCCTTGCAAATATGCCCCCTCTTTCACAAAGTACTGTGGGCCAAAGGGGAATGTCATGTGTGTTGTGTGGGTATTCCCACACAACACCCATGGCATTTTGACACTGCCCCAGCATTCGTAAATCTGAGGCAGTGCCAAAAACGACTGCTTTTCCAGGGGAGGCATTAAAGTGGCACAAGGAGAAATACTTTTATTTTTTGCTCTTTCTATGTGTGCTGCCTGCAGCACACATAGAAGGACATGCGACACACATAGAAGGAGCAAAACACCAAGAATGATTCCTTTTGTGCAGGATGGTGTCCCTTCCTGCAAAACACAACCCTCCCTGCAACACAGGCACCCACGAGCCATGGTGCAAGGGTGCCTGCGTTGGAACACTGCTGCTGTTGTTTTCGTGCAGGATGGGGTTTTCGTGCAGGATAAGAGCCCTGCGACAATTTTGCACCATGTAAAGTAGTACATGTGTGACGCTTGGCTCTCATAAAGATTTATGAAGCTACGCAAAGCCAACCTGCATGGCTTTGAGTGGCCTTATAAATCACGAGGAAGGCAATGCAGTGCGAATCGCTGCTTCACCTTAATCTGCACCGGGGAGTGGTTCCATAGGTGTTGAAGTGGGTTTCCCTGTGCAACCCCCATGGAATTTGACGCTGCCCAGGTTTTCAAAGTTATGTAAACCTGGAGAAGCGTCAAATCCATCTGCCTCCCAAGGTGAGGCATAATGAGGAGAAACATGGTAATTTCTTCTTGTTTTTCCTCTTTTCATATGTGCTCCATTCTGCAGCACACATTGAAAGAGGAAACCGCATCATAGGATTGTTTTTGTGCAGGAAGGTTTCCCTTCCTGCACAAAAACAATCCTACCTGCAATGAAGTAACCCCTGAATGTGCCTACATTGGCTACATTAGCGCTAGGCTGCCAAAACGGCACACGCGTGACAGGAATGCACTGTATTGCGTAAATACGGTGCATTCCTGCCCTTTCACTTTGGCGTAGGGCTGTGCTGCAGGTGCCTTGCTGCGCTGACTTACACCCAAATACAACAAATAAGGCACTAAGGGGCAGATTTATGATAACTGGCGCATCCCCAGGGATGCGCCAGTTATTTTGCGCCGCTGCTCCGCCACCCATGGTGCGCCACATTTACAATGCTGCGCACCATGGGGCAAAAACGGCACAGATGCGTGACGCATCTGTGCCGTAAAAGTGACGCATTGCTGGAGTTGCGTCGCAAGCGCGACGCAGCTCCAGCAAGACTCGGGGGTGCCCTATCTGTGCAATGCTGCGTCAAGCCTTACACCTGCTTCAAGCAGGCGCAGGGTTTTGACGCAGCATTGGCCTGAAAGTGACTGAGTGAAATCTTATAGATTTCACTCAGCCACTTTTGCGAGGCGCACCTGCCCCGGAACGCCCACCCTGCGCCGGAACGCCCCCAAGTGGCGCAGGGCTTTATAACGTGAGGCATCTGCCTAGATGCGTCACGTTGTAAATGGGTCGTAGGGATGCGCCACGTTTACGCCGCAGTTGCGTGACGCAAACGTGGCGCATTACCAACATAAATCTGCCCCTAATTCTTTTCTCCACTCAGCCTAACATCACTTGCTGTTTCGGAGTAAAAAACAATAATTTCCATTCCTGGAAAGTGGATTTTTGGATACTGAAATGTGTTTGTCTAGCGGAAAAACAAGGGAAACATCTGAAGGTTAACTAAACTTCTAACTGAAATTAACAAGAGCCAGTAACCAGTTTCAAGAAGCAACCAAAGTCTGCAAGAAATTTCTCCATAGCAGTAAGAGCCCACAATTTTATGGCAAGACTGGAGGCTAGCATAATTTCCATGCCAGCAACAGGATTGTGTACACATCATTTGATTAGTTATTTGTGAGTTTTATGTAGCAGTGAAGGTCGCATCATGGATACTTAAGGGCGCTGTAGAGTAGGGAATAAAATCGAGGATTGGGAAACAGTTTGGGATCGTCCACAGTTTCCTGAAGTGCACAAAGCTGGGTACTACCTTCAGAGTTGGGGTCAAAAACTGGTCAACTGGAATTTCTATAAAGAACATTAATTTGATCAACTTAGGGAATTATGGCACATGCTCTCCACAAAGGAGACACACCAGAAACATTTCTGAAACCACCCTTTTGGCTTTGTCAATGCTTGTTTTACTTTTTTGTCAAATGTTATTCTTGGGGAAACTGGCAGTACGTCATCAATCTGAAAAAAACATTGGCTAACAGTTCAGTTCAGTAAATCTTTATTTCGAAGAATAAAAATTTCTCATAAAAACACATTACATAATAAAATTTCATTACATATCATTCCTGAACTTTTAGTAAATAAAAACTTTAGAAAAGAGAGGGTACAATTCCTAAAGAGAGCCTGATTATTTACAAAGATAAATTAATTTCTTGTATTCCTCAATCTTACAGCTACTTTTAAAAAGCTTACAATGGCACATAAAGTATGGGTATCACTAGCTTTCTGTAGGAACAACAATGCAGCTCTTGCATGGCGAAATTTCTGTTTCCTAAGAATGTCTACCAAGAACAAACGTCTAGGGTTTCTATGAAATGAACATAAAAGTACAAAATGAAGGGTGTCCTGCGGAGACCTATTGTCACAGCCGCAGGCACCCTTCTGCTCAATTGTTACAGTAAAACCAGCAGGATAGGTTAAAATGTTAGGTAACCAATTGAGCCTAAAATGGCACATTAAAAATCGATCATTTTGGCTGTACATCAGAAACAAATATGGTTCCATTCCCACCCCATTTCTTACAAGGTCATGAGCTGCTATTGATTTCTTTACAGAGCCAAGACCACTTCTGTCAGATTCAAATTTTCTAAGAGCATTTTTTTCACCCTTGGTTTACAACTATTTGAGATCGAAGATGGATCATTAAAAAGATGGCACTGGTCAATATTCACTAAAGAGTCTTTCACGCAAAAGCATTGTTTTAGCCCAAAAACTAAATATTGCCCTAGTAGTTCCTGGAACTAAAAGGAACTACTGTGTGCGTGGATTTGCTCCTAGAAAAGCAGAAGGCCTCAATTGCTGGAGAGAACTGTCCCACAGTACAATGATGCTGTATGCTGTAGTGGGCTGAAGAAAAAGAAAAATCTGAGTAACACAATATCCGACCAATGATCGAAGATGACTGACTGAAAGGCCATACAAGTAAGCAAAATAAATATAATTTTAATCAAAGCAAAAGATCTTGGCTAACGCCAGACCTAAAAATGCTGTCAAGATAAAGCCCTACAAAAGGGGGTGGTAATGGACGGAGCATCTGAACCAATCAAACACTCACACCCAGTCAAAAGATCTGAGTTTAATCCATCACCGTTCTTTAGCCCACTCTGCCACCCCAGTTCAGACATGGCTATATGCAAATAAGTCTGACCCTGTACCTTATGGGAACAGTCCAGCCCGAACTGCCAAGCCATGCCTTCCCTGGACCGGAAACAAGCTTCCGAGGACTGGTTTCTGGCATTCCAGCCGTCTTCAGCCCGGCTTGCTTGAATCCAGTGGCAAAGTGAGCAAGGGACTCACGTCTGAGCATACCCTGCCACACTTATGGCGGCCAAAAGTGGTACAAAAGTGGGTGGTAATGGACGGAGCATCTGAACCAATCAAACACTCACACCCAGTCAAAAGATCTGAGTTTAATCCATCACCGTTCTTTAGCCCACTCTAGCACCCCAGTTCAGACATGGCTATATGCAAATCAGTCTGACCCTGTACCTCATGGGAACAGTCCAGCCCGAACTGCCAAGCCATGCCTTCCCTGGACCGGACACAAGCTTCCGAGGACCGGTTTCAGGCATTCCAGCCGTCTTCAGCCCGGCTTGTCAAGATAAAGCCCAGTCCTTCCCTGGGTGACTGCAGGAAGAGTGGACAGGGATCCGACCTACATTAGGCTGCAGAGTGTTCAGGGGCTAATCTATGAGAAAATAACGCAGCATGGTGCAGCAAGTTATTTTGCTACGCATGCTGCGTTAGTTTCAAGGTACAGGGTTGCAACATATTTAGAGCAACATGCTGCATCTTTGTGCGTTTCCCTGCACAGGCGCACAAACTGTTGCCATGCACCAGTGCAGCTACCTTTGCACCATGTTGCAAGGATGCCTGCATCATGGGGAGACTGTTTTTGTGCAGGAAGGGGCACCTTCCTGCACAAAACAATCACTTGAGGTGAGTTCCTCTTCCAATACATGCTGTAGAATGCAGCATGCATTGAAAGAGGAAAAAACAACATTGCGCCTCACCACGCCACCCCTGGGGATGATGTAGCATCCTGACGCATTTCCAGGTTTCTGATTGCCCGTGAATCTGGAAATGCATCAGTGGACATGGGTGTTGTGTGAGAACATCCACAACAACACCCATGACACGCCCCTAACACAAAACGTATTGTGTGAAAAGGGGTGATATTTACAAGCACACAAAAAGCCACGCAGGGTGGTTTTCCGTGTGCTTGTCAATATCATGCAGCAGGTTGCGCCTCCGATGCGTCTTGCAACGTGATGCACCAACAGTGCAAGGGGCACATAAATAAGCCCCTCAAGGTCTAGGGCACTAGATTTAAGTTCAGCTCAGACCCGACCATCTGATAGATTCCCCGGGGATCTGTATTCCACACAGAAGTTGGCTCAACCCCTAAGATACACAGTTGACCATAGCTCTTATCAATACAGAAGTATAGCACCACCAAAACAACCAACCATAATAGCAAAGAGCAGAAAATCACAACAATCGAAAGGAGTAAAGTTCTTTTTTTGCTATGGGTTGAATTTTCATGCATGCAACACAAAATAAATAAGGTGCTCTCATGCTGGAACTTGCACCAGAAAGGCTTCATATTGAAGTGTGGAGGCCAAGCTCCAGATAAACCACATTGGTGTGGGCCACAATTAGAGATGGCATCATAGGAATACCCCTGGGCACCCAACGTCCCTTCTGCCACGCAGCCCTGTTTGGTTGGACGGATAAACGGAAAGCAGGAGGGATTGGTACTGTGTTTTAATCTGCTTTGAGTGGGTTTTTATAATGACAACCAAGATGTTGACATTATTGGCATCTCAATGCAGCACTGATTCCTCAAAAACAGGGACAGCGTAAATTACACCATTCACCCTTTCACCTCCAATGGCATCTCAAGAAGTGATATCATGCAACATTTGGTCCTGTGACATCACAGTCAGTGGTCTCAAGTGACATTTTCCCCTGATGCCATGACACAAAGTGACATCACGTTTTCTGTGAAAAAGGACCCAGCAAGGGATTCTTCATTACAGGCATATTTCATGCTGATTACTGAAGAGATACCTTGAAGGATTTGGTAGCTCTTTGAAAGTGGACAGATTTCATTTATGATTGCTCACTTCCTCAGCATGTGCAGTTAAATTCCATATAGGTATCATAATATAGACCTCGGTAACTTCATTACCCACCCCCTATATTTTTCCTTACACTACACTTGTCACGGTTTACAGGGACTGACCTTTTACCTAGATACTACACTGCATTCAGAACGCAGGTTTTACCTAGTTTGAAATCTCATACATTATGCATGAGGATTCTTGGATGCACAGCAGGGCTACTATCTCCTGTATAAAATCTATGTAAAAAGTTCAGGCCCAATGTCATCCTTAGGTCGACACAGTAACACAGCAAGGTAGGACCCCTGGGGAGACCTATGGGTATATATACATCCCATCTTGCTAAGATAAGACAGAGGAGACCGCGACTTCCCTGCCGACACACTGACCAGAGACGCTAAGGTTCCTGTATGCAGACACTCCAGCTCGCAGTGGTCTAAAATATCCCTTGTGGGGCATCCAACTCAAGACCAGGACGGGGTCCCACAGTCTCTCACTTGAGTTAACGGGGTTGACTAAATCCGAGAGGGATTCTTGGTTTAACACCTATCTCCATGTAGGTACACTTAGGTATATCTAGTTAGGGAAGTATTGTAGAAGTACGCATCATTTTATCATGGGTTTTATATTCTCGGAGGTATTCATAACTATTGTAAGATGGTAGAGCTATACCATCCATTTACCTTTCTAGTACTGCTGATCAATTATATCTTATACCACCTAACGGTTGTTGCAGCTCACCTATTTTACACCAGAATAACAAGTGTTAAATAAATTCTTATTGAAAACGCCCACCCTGTTTATTCTGTGTATTTCTCTGAGACAGACTGAGTAAGCACGAGTGACTAAGCAAAAGGTAGTATGTTGTTTCCACGGTCTTCAGGGATCAGGGTTGTCGTTTGATAGTTTCCAGGAACTATTCTCTTCTCAATAAGAGGCGATTCTAGTGGCACTATGAGGTAGTTGGTACAAAAGGCCAACATACCCTGAGGGGGTGATCGGAGTTTGTCTGACACCAATCCTACAGTGTATGTTGTCTAAACGCGCAGATCCTGTATACTTTTTATAGGAACTCGATGACACGGTGCCGCCAATGTTGGTTGGGTACTTATTTAACAGTAGAATCTGAGTAATTCTGTCGTGCTATTCTCAGAAATCTCTATTCACAAAACACCAGAGACGTCTGGAGTGGGTGGGCAAAACTCTGCCACAGCTTAGTAGGTGAAATATCCTATTTATTGGCTGTTGGTTAATCAAGCTTGAAGGACACAGTGTTCCGAAAATTGTGCAAAACACCTTATCTTAGTTTCATTGAAACGCACTTCCTTCTTTATAAAACCCCCCAAAAAAACAATGACTCAAGAAGGGGATAGAGTTGTGCAAGAACTAAATCTCTCAGCGGAAGAGGACAATGCAGATGCCATTCAGATTGCAGAAAATGGTAGAAATGCAGTCACTGTGAAGCTGCTTGGGCATGGTTTAAATACCTAGGGGTGGCATAGTAGCTTTCATGATTGAGGCACACGAATCATACAGAACAGAGGTATTTTATTCATGGGTTACATTCCTAGCAGCGAATGCAAGAACAAAACCTTTTTATTTTTACACAGAAGATGAAACACCAGCGGAATATTGTCCGTATGAGGACATTGAGGTTTTGCTCATGTTCCAGGAACATTTATACTGGTTTAAAGGCACCCTACCCCATACAACAAGAAGAGTGAGACACGGCTCGCTCGGAAGAGAAGGGGCAACATGGCCAATATTAGCAGCCTATACAACACATCCTGACATCAAAACAATGCCAGGGCCAGACTTACTCATATTTCACAAAGAGTTAATAAAACTTTACAGAAACATGACGCAATTCGTCATGAGGACAATTACAGTCCAGTCAGCAATGGTAGCAACAAATACAACTAACATTCAAAACATAACAGCTAAGATTACACCTTAAACGTTACACACAGTAATGGGTAATATACACGCAAAACGCAAACAAATACCATTCTGGATAGCTCAGAAAATAACACAGCTAGAAGCAGTATTCCCAAATACCAGCATTTATGAAAAACACAGAATGCTGACAATCTGCTTTCTCATGGGGATAACACCAGAGATAGATGACTGTACTTCTTGGGGTAAAGTTTTCGCTGCCATATATACCAGAACTCAAGGTATACCATCCCTAGCAGTAATACCACATGTATTAAGACAAATACAAAATGAGTAGGGAGCAAAGTCTGCTGTGAACTTAGGGATGAAGTTACTAGGTAACTATGCCCAAGTATCAGCCATAAATATTAGCAAATATTAAAGGGGAGGCAGCATCAGTCACTATCACCCAATGCCTATGGGAGTTCAGTCCTCTACAACAGGAACACAAACTACCAAAAATAATAGAAACTGCATATGCAGAATTAGGCAGGGACAGTTTGGGTGGAAAAGCATTAAAACCACAACTGATGGGCAGTCCCGAGAAGGAGACCTTCAAGCAGACACCTGCTTCTTTTAAAAAGAAGTGGGACAATAACAAAAAACAAAAAGTTAAAGAAAACAGATCTCAATCCAGAGTAGATTTCCTCCACAGGAGCCCTCCGAAAGGAGGTACAACCTTAGGAATAGGGATAATATTAAGAAACTTGACAGGTATCAGGATACTGATACACATTCCTCTCGTTCCTTTCAGGGTTCAATGAAAAACTCAGAGAGAGAAGGATGGTAAGACAGACAAGAATAGCATACAAAGTCCAGAGACAAGCAACACACTTAAGAATATACTTCCAAAAAAGAAGATAAACCAAAACAAAAACCACAGTTCAAAAAGAAGATGGTTGCAGGTCTTAAGATCAGACATGCTCAGAATTCTGAGGACTCGACTACTGAACGGGAATGGGCTTTGATGATGCTGGACAGTGTGGCAGAAGTAACAATAGCTCACCAGAACTTGATGGAATTTCTGGTGACAGCGGACTTCAATGATTATATCATACCTGATACTAGGGTAAGTGTCTCACACAAATTATATGAAATAACATTCCAAAAACAGGGGGACAAATGCAGGACAGTTAGAGATCTTTTTTGGGAGAACCTAATGTTTGGCTATGACATTTTGTTAGCTGAACAGGATTGGCCAAGAGCATTCGTCATGGATTGCCTTAGGGGAGACATGGTAATTTTACCAGCATTCTTCGTCCATGTTCCCAATTATTTAAAATATACATATGGGAAGGAGTGGGCAGTAACCTAAGCCCTGGCAATATACAAAAAACATGTTGTATGGGATGAGGATTCAACCCACCACATAATTCCATTGAAAAATACACCTACTGCTTAAAGGCAGTATCCAATAAAGCAAGAAGCTAAACAACAGGGCAAGGAGACCTTAGATCAACTTGAATGCCAAAGAGTAATTGAAACATGCTCCTCTCAAATGAATAACCCTTTGTTTCCCGTATCACAACCGGACAACACATACTGTCTAGTGTTGAATTACATACATTTAAACACTTGCACTAAAACATTTGCAGTACAGAATGCACACAGTGCCGCATTAATGAATAACATTGTGCAGAAAAAATACAAAACAACACTAGATATCTCAAATGGATTTTTTTGCCAAAACATAGTGCCTGAGAGCAGATATTTAACAGCATTCCCAGCACTAGGGTCCCAGCGTCAATTTTGTCAACTCCCCCAGGGGTATCAGAATAGCTTGGGGTTGTTTTTGGCTAGGGTGAATTACTTCAAAATCTGGATGAGGAGGCATTGTCCTACATAGATGATATTTATCTGACGGATGATAAGCTGGAGGAACACTTGAACAGAGTAAACACCATCATTTTTGGGATTTACCTCTGAGGGTTACAAATTCAACTTAAAAAATTGAAGATTGCCCACCTTAATTTCCTTTTTCTAAGATATGAGCTTTCAAGTGAAGGAAAAAGTCTAGCAGATAACTTTTTAGAAACATGTGTGCTGCTCTAACCTCGAAAATCATTAAAACATTTACAATCATTCCTGGGAATCCTGAACTTTGGCAGAAGATACATTTAAGATTACGCGGAAAGAGTGAAACATTTCTACGATTTGATAAAGCCTGACTTTTCAGTTTGACAGTGGACACAGTAAAACACACATACTCTTTGTTCCTTACAAGCTGACATGCTAGCTTCAAAACACTTACATGTGTACACGTAAATGTACGCAACCTGGTGAGTCGTATGGTTGCGGGTCGATCTGGGTACACCTATATAACATATAATGAAGGTGAGACAGTACCAATAGCACACAAATCACATTTGTACACAAATGCTGAGATGCGTTTTGCATCAACTGAAAAAATTCTAACAGCAGTACAGACTGCTGTAGCCGAGAAAGTGCCCTGGCTCAAAGGAAACGTATAATAGTCATTACCCCGGTTCCAGCCTTAGGGGCTGCAACAAAGGCAAGCATTCCCAACGCTAAAGCCTTACATCCAAGATGGATACAATGGGCTAATTCTCCCACTGCAACAGATGTAGAATACAGGTACGACTCAAATCTAAAAACGCAAGCATTTCTGCAATACGAACAAGAATATCCTCTACCAAATGAAATAATGCCTCTAGAAAAGTATGAATATATAATTTACACTGACGGTTCAGCGCAACCGGCCATAGGGAGCAAACAGCAGTACAGCCACACGTGTGCTATTGTTAAAGGATGCATGCAGGATGGAAAGTTTCACCCGAAGTGTACAAAAACACAGTCTCTAGGAGACTGCACAGCGCAGCTTGCAGAACTAAAAGCACTAATACTGGCACTGGTAAATATGGATCGAGAATTCCCCACACTAATCGTGTGTGATTCCTTTTACTGTGTACAGTCATATAATGAATATTTACATCACTGGGGACAAAATGGGTTTAATGATGCAAAAGGTGGCACAACAAAGCACAAAACGCTATGGGAACAGGTAGTAGAGTTGAAAAAGGAACTGCCAAGGGCTCACGTGATACATACACTCAGTCATCAATGTGATGGCGTTCACGATGAAGGGAATTCATTGGCTGATGAAGCTGCAAAGGGGGCTGCACGTATGGCTTCCGTAGCTACAATCACTGGTTCAAAAATGAGAATGACGGTGAGATAATGGTTGCGATTATTGCTACACGCAATAACTCAGCAGCACTGAAAAGGTTTCCACTCAAATACTCCTACAAGTTAGATGCAAACAATATTCCATTTGCTCAAATTCCTGGAGTTGGGGGTTAGAGTAATACCAAATATGGATCATAGGTTAGGATTAATTCTAGCAGCGCACAAGAGTATAGGGTCTGCACATGCACGAGTTAAAGCAACTGTTTCTCTACCAAACTAGCGCTATTGGTGGCCAGTACCAAGAAAGCAGAATAAGGACTACATCTTGAAATGCAACATCTGACAGCAGATGAAAGGCTCCAACGTAACACCTCCAGCGCAGACACTATTATTAATAACAGACAATCCACTGGTGTGTGTCTATTTGGACCACTTCAGCCATTAACAATCTGATAGGGCTTACAAGTATATCATGGTTGCATTGGATTCCTGCTCTAGATTACTATGGGTGTGGCCCCAGTGCTTGGCTGACACTGGAACTGTTATAAAAGATTTGCGAGTCTTTATAGGGACATACGCAATAGGTACATTACACTCTGACCGTGGCCCCGTGTTTAGCTCTAGGGCTTACAAGAAAGCCATGGGAAGTTTGGGACTAGCATTGCGGTACTCATCTCCATACCTTCCAGAGAGAAATTCGGTTGTGGAGAGTAAAAACCGGGATTTAAAGCAGTCTCTAACAGGTAGAGTATTAGGTTCATGTTTAAATTGGGTAAAACATCCGCATGGTGTTCAAAGGGCATTAAATAATCAGCCAAGAAGCTCTCTAGGGGGTGTCACTCCTTATGAGGTCCTATTTGGGACAAGAATGTGGGAACCTGATCTTGATTGTGAAGGCACAGTGGTGGATGATAAACCTTTTGACATCCATAAACGTTTGGCTGTTTTACAGGACCTATATGAATCCAGGGCACTACAACGTAATGTCTAGGTGAAAATTACTGACACTGGGGGAGCAAAAAGTGTCACGACAAGACCTGTCTGATCCCTAAAGTTGGGGATCTGGTCAGGTAGAAAAAAGCGGACAAAAAATAATGTTGGCCATCATACAGAAAGCCTGTACCTGTCCTGGCAGTTGAAGGAACATGAACAGTACTACTGCCACCTCTTGCTTTTAAAAAGGAGAAAAGATTTGTCTCAATTGATCTGATCAAACCACACTATGTGGCCAATACTGCGTAGTAGGCCACTTGGACTCTGGAGTAACAGACTCCCTCCTCTCACAACTATACCAGAAGTCCAAACAGAAAGCCTCATCACGTTTGAAGAGTCACCTACATGGAATGAGGGAGTAAGCAACAATGCAATGGAACTCATTTCTGTCAACACCGAAGTTCAAAATGAGAACTCAAGAGAAAGACAAGTTTTAATTTGAGCAAAAACGGATATCTACGTCAACATGCCCCAACGATAGCAAGCTACAGTTTCCACAAAACCTTCGGAATTACCGGAAACTGATCAAACTGCATCTGGCTATTTCATTGACTTAGATACTTTTTCATTGGATCCAAGTGAACCCGAAATGATGCCAGCCCAAAAATCTTGTCTGCAATAATTCAAAGATTTTCTGAACTTTCTTAAAAATACTTACCTGGTATCACCTTGGGTGAAACTCTGGCTAACTACCGCAGTACTTTTCTAGTAACTGTCTTTTGTATGCTTATTAATGGATCTTATCTTCGCGGAAGCTCTGCAGCCCAAGAAGTGAATGTGATTCTGAAACCACATCTATCATCACATCGTGAAAAAAGAGACCTATCATCAGTGAATATTACAGCAGTTCCTATACCTGATGGTATAGTATGGGACAAGGTTGATTACGATATACATGGCCCAACCAAACTTTTAAAAATACTCCATTTATTTAAGACTTCATTAAGTGATATCATTACCCCCAGTACATTTTCCGATGATTGCGGTAATGAAACTATTAATAATATGTTGTCTGATTTAGAGAAATCTGCTGTTTTTACTAATAATGAAATGTTAGAGGGCACATCAGACTTTGAAACAACGGATTGCTATCAACACTGTGGTCATCACTTTCTGCATAAATCTGACAATCCCAGAAATGGTGTCCCATACCACCAATGGGAACAATTCCCAACACCACTGAAAAGCAGTTCGAAAACATTTGCACAGAAATGTCTGTATTTTTCAGGGTTTAACAAATCAGACCCAGCCTCATATTATTATAAGGTTGCACCAACACCAGCATGGAAAAATATGTTAACAAACACCAAACAAATTTATTCTGCTACCTTTATTGCCAAATTGTCTGAACAGGGTTTCGACAAATGGAAAGACACCATAGACTTAAAATCAGTCTGGGGTACCCAGAGTGGCAGGTCCAGGGAACAGAGGCACTATTTCGAGCATGCCTTATTCCACAGCAAACAATGTTTTTGAATGAAACAGTGCAACAAACGACCTGTCTTGGATTAGCCAAGAATAAAGATTTGAATACCCCTCGGATGCCAACACCATCACACACTGAGGGCTATATAACAACACAAGAAGAGTTTACACTAGATGACATCATGCAATACAATAGATAAAACCGCGATTGGAAGGGATGGTTGATTTGGCCTGTAGACACTAATAAATGGCAGGAAAGATTCTTGGGTTAAACTAAAGGATTTAGTATCAATAAGCCAGATCCACATTATGTACAGAGACAACACCCAGGGGTAATGGCATCTTACAGTGTTGGGAAGTTATGCCTCGATTGGCTAAAAAACTGCACCTGAATGGGGCCTGTCTCCCTTGCACAATGCTGTCTCCACCTCCTGTGGTCATATTGCACTAGTGAAGGCAGAACTGGTTTGGACTAGGCTCAGAGCTCCTTGTACAAAGGGATCAAAGACAATTTGGGGTATACGCATTAGACCTAAACCCCTGAGCTTTAGACTACTTCTGAAATCAAGAGGAACCTTTGCCAAGGAGAAGATCTGGAGAAACTGAGGAGAAGTACTGACCTTGATGTGTGTCTGGGGTTGGCCTGCAGTTGCTGTTTCAGCCAAGGAAAGAAGGACTTTGCTGTGTGCTGTGTCCCCTGCTTGAGGAAAGTCTCCAAGGGCTTGAGTAGAGCTTGCCTCCTGTTTTGAAGTCTCAGAAACACAAAGGGCCTCATTAGGATGACGGGCAGACTTTGTCCGCCCGCCACCCTATCGGTATTCTGGACCACCCGCCATAAGGGCGGGGGTCCCATTGAGGGAATTAGGATGTGCCCGCCACAGTGGCGGGCACATCCTTCATTTTTAGCATTTGCATATACAAAGCGGCAGGCACCGCGAGGTGCCTGCCGCTATGTACATGCAAATGAAGGGGGGTACCATAGGTACCCCCGCTGTGCACCCCCACCTCGGCCTTCACCAGGGGGGCCCACAGGGGCCCCCCAAAGCAAAGACCGCCGGCCTTTCCGTGGCGGCATCGCCGCCGCGGAAAGGCACCTATTTACACGCATCCAAATATGGATGGCGGTGTCTGATAGACACCGCCACCATATGAACCCTTTTCCGCCCCGGCCGCAAGGCGACCGGGGCGGAAAAGTGGCGGGCGGTGTTTGCCACCGCTGGGGTCCCCCCCGCCATTGTAATGTGGCGGGGGGGAAAGGGTGGCGGGCGGGCATTTCTGTTGGGCGGATCGCCACCACCACCATGGCGGTGGCGATCCGCCCGACATCATAATGGACCCCATAGACTTCACCCCCAATTCCCCTGAACTTTCTTGCTGGGAGTTCTGACCTGCCAGGAGTGCCTGTGGCTGTGTTTGGCCTCTGGAGGTTGTTTCTGCTAATAGGAACTGGAAAACAATGCAACAACAAGAAAATCAATGCATCTCTCTTTATGCAACTGCTTTTCTGATGCAACGCTGTGGTGTGAGAAGAATCTCCCTGCACCACTGCACCGCTGCTGAAACCGACACAGAGTCTGTCGCCGCTGCAAGAATCGAAGCATCGAGGGATCGCAGCTGAAGAAATCAACGCACCACAGCTCGACGCCGCTACATTGTTCGCTGCCGCATCCCAGACTTCACTCATTGTCCCTGTGCGGTACGTTTTCCCCGACGCATCACCAGCGAATCGGAGTCGTCTCAGAATCAATGCATTGCTTCCCCCTACAGACCGGACCCGATGCACCACTCCCCTGTGTCCAGCGGAACTGTTGCATCGCATCCATGAAGTTCTCAGGGGAAACCACCTTACAACGTGGTCGTTACACCGTGATACATTTAAATTGTGCTGGATGGCGCCATACACTAAGTAATAGTATGATTTACTATTCCAACACCTTCCCTACTGTTACGTAGGGTGGAGTTGGAATAATAAATCATACTATTCCTAAGTCCGCACCATCCAGCGCAAGTCGTTATAACGTCTTGCGTTGTAATAACTGCAATGTATCCTACCGCGGTGTAAATCATCGCGTTGTAACATCACATATTCGGTCTCAGGAATCAATGCATCTCTTTGTTTTTCTATGCTTCCCATCGCTGCGGCTGTTTGGCTTTGTGATTTTTGTCGCAACAAAAGGTACTTTGCAAGAAATCACGTATCTATAGTTTTCTATGTACTCAGTTGCTAAAACCTTCCGAAAGTAATTTTTCTTAATAATTGTATGTTGGATTTTTGTTGTTTTGGTCTTCTTAAAGTTTAGATAAAGATACTTTATTTTTCTAAACCAGTGTGGTGTCCATTATTGGTGTTATCAGTGTGTTACCGTGAGTGTTGGTACAAATACTTTACATATTGCCTTTGGGATAAGCCTGTCTGCTCATGCCAAGCTACCAAGGGGGTGAGCAGGGGTTATCTAAAGTGTGTATCCCCTTATCCTGACTAAAAGCAAGGGTCCCTATTTGGACAAAGGTACCTTCCTCTGCCAACTAGAGACCTCCATTTCTAACATTGGTGGGCAGTGGTGAGGATTTGAACCTGTATTTGTACTTGACCCACAGTGATTGGTGTACATCACAAGTTTAGTGCAGACCACCATGCAACCACATACTGTGTTTTGTTTTTGGTTCAATTTTTGAGTGGCCCTTAAAGTATCCATGCATCATGTCTCAGAGGGTAACCCAGCAAGTGAGAAGGCAGATTTGGAGTTTAACATTGAGGTTTTGCTTACCTACAAAAGTAGATCAGCTCAAACAATTTTGCAAAGATTTTAGATGTCCAATGAGGAGCAGCTCTAAGAAGGAGGGGCTGCAGAAGGCCTTAATGGCCTGGTGGGTGGCCAAAGAGGCTGGGGAGACAGGTGATGCAGAAGTGGATGTGGATGCCTCGAGGGATGGTTTCAGGTCACATGATCTGCTTGTGTCCAGAGCAACCTCCAGGGCGGGCAGCCACCATTCTGCTAGGAGCTTTTCCCCAAAGGAGCTGGAGGAAAATCAGAGGGTTAGAGATCATAAGTTACAAGTTTTAACCTTTAAAATGAAGCAATTGGAAATGGAGAAACATAAGGCTGCCATGGAGGCAGAGGAAAGCAAGAACACTCTCGCTTTAGAGGAAAAGAAATTGCTTTTGAAGACCGAAAAGAGGGCAGAGGAGAGCAAGAACGCTCTCGCTTTGGAGGAAAATAAATTGCTTTTGGCTCATAAGTTGAGCATGAGGGAACTGGACATTGAGGCCAAGCAAGTTGAGTCCAGTTCAAATAGCGGCACAAAACAGCCAGTGCAAGGGGGTAAGGTGTATATACCCAAGAACTTAATACAGAATTACCAGAAGGGTTCCCGATGGATTCGCTTAGTGGGCCCTGAGAGTATGAATAGAGGGATCCAACTAGATTCAAGAAGGTGTAGAATGGGAATAGACACCTGCTGTTGCAGTAGAGACCCCGATTTCTAACAGATTTCATCAAGGAATCTTGGGAATTATCATTCAGATTTTGATGATGGAGTGGGGAAAAGAAGTGTTTATGAGTGGTACAAACTGCGAGAATACTTTAAGTGGATCACTTATATGTCAGGATATAATGCTTCATGGGGTCTGTAACCATTCGGTAGCAAACCTATCCTGTCACTTAAATGGTGCCTCAGCTGCTGTGATCACTCCAGTGTTCCGACTACTTTCTAATGAGAGTTACTTGATGCTGAACGATCATGGTTGCTGTGGGATGCATTGCATATCTAGTAACCGTGAGTTCCAGGGTTACTTGCTGTATGCAAGTATTGTTTCTACCATCACATACAGTCAGGGAGGCACCGTTATGGTCTTTCTTCAATATTTCATTAATACAGTTTGATGCTTTGAGCAGAATGAAAGCCATGCTTATACAGAAACCAGTGCCCTTAACCTCCACTCGAGAGAGTTTTGATCTTCAAGTCGCAAGGTCTTCGGCAGAGATACAGGCACTGATACGTATAAATTGCCCCTTCCATTTAGTAGAAATGATGAGTCGTGTCTTTAACATGTCTGATACGACTGGCATTGTCTAACTATTTAAGACCATAGGTTCTAGACTATTAAAGAACTTTCAGACGGTCCTCAGAGTTATACCAAACTGCATATGCTCTGTATTTGGAAGCATAGTTGGGGGACTGCCGCTTCTAATAGCAGGTATCCTGATTGTCATTTTTCAGCTACGCAATAGACGTCACAGTCAGCAAGGAGATGGAAACAGTACTCATGGGGAGAAAATACCACAATCGCATAGTACAACTTCTAGGCACACTTCGCCTAAGGGACCTGAGTACTTCTTGGTTCTTGTCATTTAGAAAAGTCTGGATGGACTGTATCTTACCTGTCCTACTATGCCTGTTTTGCGGAGAAGAATGTGTGTTAGATCTCTGCCTGACACTCCCATCATGTGTGCAACCGGATGTTGATGCTTTAGTGGACCCGATAACGGCCCATGTTCTGCAGTGTCCCCAGCGTATTCCCATGTGGATGGCGGCATTCCTAGAGCCACCACCGGTAATATCTGCTCCTGTTGGTATGGACACCGGCTCCTCCTCTGACACCCAGGCTTTGGAAGGAGCACAGGCTGCCCCAGCACCGGCTGTGGACAGTACGGAAGATCATCTGTGCTCAATTGACATAATGTGTGAGGTGTTACAGGGACCGTCGACTGTGGAGGCAAGCAGCGACAATTTTGCATCCACCAGCCAGGACACATAAACACTTGACTCATTTGGCCCATCGTGTGCTGTGAAAAAAATTAGACTTTTAGAGAATAAAACAGAAAATTAGAACTCTATATCAAAATTGACATTCCTTTTGAGCAAGTTTGGCTTTCAAATGCTTGGAGCAGTTTGGACTATACCTACGGACATATTAGAGCTGTAGCTTAAAGTGACAATTTCCAATAGTTTCTGTCTTTTTTTTAAAACAATTTTTAACACTTTTTAAAACAATGTTTTTTTAACACAACAAGAAACTAATGTTTTAAGTATTTGCATACAAGTATCTAGTCCACCTAGTAGTATGGTTAGAATTAAACTATGTCATCCTTCGGAAGAGAAGTGGGTGTTATATTCCATACAGGTACCATAATATAGACCTCGGTAACTTCATTACCCTTCACCTATATTCTTCCCTACATTACACTTGTCACGGTTTACAGGAACTGCCCTTTTACCTAGATAGTACTGCATTCAGAACACAAGTTTTCCCTAGTTTGAAATCTCATACATTATGCATGAGGATTCTTGGAAGCACAGCAGGACTACCATCTCTTGTATAAAATCTGGATCACTGACTTAATATCGATTACACTAATATAGAATTACACAAATATCGAAGATAAAATATCGAATACAAAAATATCAAATTCCTATCTACAAACAGGTAAGTACAAAAATATCGAATTCCTATCTAAAAACAGGTAAGTACAAAAATATCAAATCAAAATATAGTTTTAAAAAACATAGTTAGTCAAAATAGCGAATTATTTTAAATGTCTTAAAAATAATTTAAAATTAATGACATATTAAAAATAATGAACTAAAATACACTTAAAAATACTTTAATAACTTTAAAATTATTAAATAATTAATTTAAGTTATAAAAAAACCATACAATTTTATTTTCAAAACATATATATATATTAACATAATATTAATAGAAAAAATACAATATTTTTACCATAGGATAGCGGGAGGGTAAAATTTACTATGAGTGCAACAGTAGGGAAAATGTTGGATAGCATAGGGGTAAAAATTACTATTCCCACTCCAGAGAGTGCAACAATAGGGAAAGCATTGGATAGCGTAGGGGTAAAAATTACTATTCCCACTCCAGTGAGTGCAACAGAAGGGAAAGCGTTGGGTAGTGTAAGGGTAAAAATTACTATTCCCACTCCAGTGAGTACAACAGTAGGGAAAGCGTAGGATAGCGTAGGGGTAAAAATTAATATTCCGACTCCAGAGAGTGAAACAGTAGGGAAAGCGTTGGATAGCGTAGGGGTAAAAATTACTATTCCCACTCCAGAGAGTGCAACAGTAGGGAAAACCATGGATAGCGTAGGGGTAAAAATTACTATTCCAACTCCAGTGAGTGCAACAGTAGGGAAAGCGTTGGATAGCGTAGGGGTAAAAATTACTATTCCCACTCCAGTGAGTGCAACAGTAGGGAAAGCGTTGGATAGCGTAGGGGTAAAAAATATTATTCCCACTCCTGAGAGTGCAACAGTAGGGAAAGCGTTGGATAGCATAGGGTAAACATTACTATTCCCACTCCAGAGAGTGCAACAGTAGGGAAAGCGTTGGATAGCAGAGGGATAAAAATTACTATTCCCACTCCAGAGAGTGCAACAGTAGGGAAAGCGTTGGATAGCATAGGGGTAAAAATTACTATTCCCACTCCAGTGAGTGCAACAGTAGGGAAAGCGTTGGATAGCGTAGGGGTAAAAATTACTATTCCCACTCCAGTGAGTGCAACAGTAGGGAAAGCGTTGGATAGCGTAGGGGTAAAAATTACTATTCCCACTCCAGAGAGTGCAACAGTAGGGAAAGCGTTGGATAGCGTAGGGGTAAAAATTACTATTCCCACTCCAGTGAGTGCAACAGTAGGGAAAGCGTTGGATAGCGTAGGGGTAAAAATGAATATTCCCACTCCAGGGAGTGCAACAGTAGGGAAAGCGTTGGATAGCGTAGGGGTAAAAATTACTATTCCCACTCCAGAGAGTGCAACAGTAGGGAAAACCATGGATAGTGTAGGGGTAAAAATTACTATTCCAACACCAGTGAGTGCAACAGTAGGGAAAGCGTTGGATAGCGTAGGGGTAAAAATTACTATTCCCACTCCAGTGAGTGCAACAGTAGGGAAAGCGTTGGATAGCGTAGGGGTAAAAATTATTATTCCCACTCCAGAGAGTGCAACAGTAGGGAAAGCATTGGATAGCGTAGGGTAAACATTATTATTCCCACTCCAGAGAGTGCAACAGTAGGGAACGCGTTGGATAGCAGGGGGGTAAAAATTACTATTCCCACTCCAGAGAGTGCAACAGTAGGGAAAGCGTTGGATAGCATAGGGGTAAAAATTACTATTCCCACTCCAGTGAGTGCAACAGTAGGGAAAGCGTTGGATAGCGTAGGGGTAAAAATTACTATTCCCACTCCAGTGAGTGCAACAGTAGGGAAAGCGTTGGATAGCGTAGGGGTAAAAATTACTATTCCCACTCCAGAGAGTGCAACAGTAGGGAAAGCGTTGGATAGCGTAGGGGTAAAAATTACTATTCCCACTCCAGTGAGTGCAACAGTAGGGAAAGTAAATACTTCATATATTATTTAAAAAATATATTAATACCAATACAAAATTAATTAAAAGTAATTACCAATGTAATATAATATAATAATTAATCAATTAAAAAGTACAAATAAAAATTATTTATTAAAATTAATTACCTATTAATACAAATTAATTACCAATTACCAATTAATTAATTAGCAATTAAAAATTAATTAACAATAAATTCAAAATAAATACCAATAAACAATTTAAAATATTTAATTAATGACAATTAAATTACTTCCCACCCTATTCCCCTATAAACCCACAACCCGCTATGGGAAATAAATTTATAAAATTAACATAATTATCAATTAATCAATTAATAAAAATGTATTACCAATTAAAATTTAATTAATTACCAATTAAAAATAATTAACAATTAATTCAAGATAAATACCAATAAATAAATTAAAATATTTAATGAATTATAATTAAATTACTTTCCACCCTATTACCCTATAAACCTACAACCTGCTACGGAAAATATATGAATACAATTAAAATAATTATCAATTAATCAATTAAGTAAAATTAATTGCCAATTAAAATTTTATTAATTACCAAATAAAAATTAATTAACAAATAATTCAAAATAAATACCAATAAATACATTTAAATATTTAATTAATTATAATTAAATTATTTCCCACCCTATTCCCCTATAAACCCACAACCCGCTACAAAATTAAATTACGGAAAAATTAAATAACATAAAATTCATTACTTAAAATAAATTATAAAATAAATATACACTTTTCACACATATACTAACATACAAAACACTTTAAAAAATGTGATGTTATAAAAAATTCGATATATTTAATACCTATATTATATACTTCGATATTTTGACTTTCTATATTTATGAAATTCGATATTAAATTACTTACCTTAAGTTCGATATTTTTGTTGACTACATTCTGTCCATTCGATATTTTGTCGATTCTATATTTTGACTTCAATATTAGTGCTATTCTATATTTTTGATTCAATATTTTGTCTGTATACCATAAAATCTATGTACAAAGTTCATGCCCAATGTCAACCTTAGGTCGACACAGTAACACAGCAAGGTTAGACCCCTGGGAAGACCTATGGGTATATATACATCACATCTGCTAAGATAATACAGCTGAGGTTCCTGCATACGGACACTCCAGCTCTCTGTGTTCTAAAACATCCCTTGCAGGGTGTCCAACTCGAGACAAGGATGGGGTCCCACACTCCCTTACTTTAGGTAATGGGGTTGACTACATCCTATAGGGATTCCTGGCTTAACACCTACCTCCATGCTAGGTATACTTAGGTACATCTAGTTAGGGAAGCATTGTAGGAGTACGCATCTTTTTATCATGTGTTATATATACTCAGATGTATCCATGATTATTGTAGGATGGTAGAGCTATACCATCCATTTACCTTCATGGTACTGCTAATCATTTATATTTTATACTGCCTAACGGTTGTTACAGATAACCTGTTTTGCCCCAAAATACCAACTGTTCAATAAATTCTTCTTGAAAACGCCAAGCCTGTTTATTCCTTGTATTTCTCTGAGACAGACTGAGCAAGAACAAGTGACTGAGCAAAAGTTAGTATATTGTTTCCACGGTCCTGAGGGATCAGGGTTGTCATGTTCAATGGTTGCCAGGAACTATTCTCTCCTTGGTAAGAGGAGATTCTAGTGGCACTATGAGCTAGTTGGCACAAAAGGCCAACATAACCGGGTGGGGTTGACCAGAGTTTATCTGACACCAATCCTACAGTGTATGTTGTCTAAACGCGCAGATCCTGTATAATTTTTATAGCAACAACACAACAGTGTCCTATGTCAATGCATGCTTGTTTAAGTTAGTAAAATAGAACTTAAAGACATAGAAATAGTAACATACAATAATATATTTTTTGAGAAACATAAGACAGACCTATTCAAAACTGTATTAAAATGTTGTGCATTTATGGGCTGCCCGTATCTTCCGCAGCATGACAGTTTCAGCAGGTAGGGGCCTCCTGTCGCATTCCCCTCCCCATGACCATCTGGTTGGGGGAGATCCAGGAGATGAGAAGAGGCACTCTTCCACGATCCGCTGGGTGCCCTTGATACACCCACAAGCTAACCCAATTTTCTCTTGCCTACATATGCAATAATAAACCTGCAGCCAAGCTGTCTCCAACAACTTCTGGTGTGGCCTTGTCTTTTCTCATGGTTTGCATTCTATGGTTATATGCATCTCAACCAAGGCATCTTATGTGGGTGTGTGAGTGCTATGGGATATCGAAGCTATGCAACAATATAGATCTTTGATTAGAAAACAAGATTGCCATGCTATTTAATCAGTGGTCGAAGTGGGGAATAAAAGTAGGGGAACTGTAGGTGGAGAATCAGAGGGTGGGAACAATCCGAGGATTGGGTCAGTGGGCGAAGTCAGAGGTGTGGCCAGAAGGAGCAAAACATCCCAATTCAGTATTTTGCATTTCACTGACACATTACAGCATATTGCATTATTTAATTCAACCAATGGATGCACATGTTTATTTAAGGTGTAAAGGAGTTATTGACATTAAAATACATTCACAAAGTGGGATATGTTTCCAATCACAGAATGTTCCAAATACGCTTAAAAGTGGAATCACAAGCCATTTGTCTTCGAGCCATGTAGTTTCTATCATCAGCACTTCTCTGATTTTCCACAAGAGCAGTTCAAACACGAATGGCAAAATATCCTAGTTTGCAAAAGCTTTCCACATAAATATGGCTCTGCCATATTTGCCACATAATTCATCATCTGCAGCATAATCAGATAATTTTACTAAAAAATTGTTTAGAGCTCAAATGGATCAAAATTCACAAAAAATGTGACTTGTGTTGCTGCAAAGTAGGGGATCCTTTGCAAAGGTTGACTAGTCACCTTTCTCACTGCTGCATTTTTGTGTTACACTGGTACTAATGAGGCAACATCTTTGCAGAGACTGTTAGTATGTGTAAAAATATCAAAATAATAAAGTATCAGAAAGTGTCAACACTGTGACATAATTTTGTCCTCCATTGCTGAATAATTCCAGGGTCCCCAAAGCAGGGAGCACATGTTAAAAGTACTTGTGCATGAACTAGAGAGATCACAAAGTTTGCAAAACTAATTTGGTGTACGTGCAAATCCTGCATTGCCAATCCCTGGTGATTTGTGCTACTACTGCTGAAACAAGGCCAATAGAGGTACCAATGGGTGAGGGGGACTGGCCTAAAGGGTTCTGTGACCTTGGTGACAGTTGCTCTAGGGTGTGCTGCTTTGTAGGCCTGCTTGCAAGACAGGGCTTCCAATTTAACCCCCACTTGCCACCACTAGGGTCCACCGGCTGGTGCCAAGACACCAGGGCGTCTAAGGTCTAGAAGGGGAATTTTAATGTCTAGCAAGGGAATGTGGTCCCTTAGGAGAGTGGTGTGGTGGAATGGCCATGAAGGCTAAACCTGGTTCACCAGTTCCAAATTTGGCAGCTTTAGCCAAACTGCCACATCCTCTCCCCCACTAAACACCATACTGCCCCAGAGAGATAAACTTGTACTGCCTTCCTTTATAACCCATTGTGCGCTATAAACACCTGGATGCAATTCAATTCAAATTATGCTCTAGACAAGAGTAATATGTTGCCTGAAAAAAAAGTAATAACATCTTGGAAAAAGCAATGACTCGTGCGGAATGCAAGATTAAGTAAAAGCATGCAAAATGTAACCAAGAACAACATGGTTACCATAAGCTTTTAGACTCACTATTCAGAAATCAATGAGTCTTTTTGACTGAAAAGTTAAGGACAGGACTACAGGGCCCAGAAGGGACACGTTCAATGTCCATTGCTTATATACTTATAAAACGTAAGCAGTATGGTTTAAAAGGATCACATCCCTGAACACGATTAAACATTTTCCACTCAACGCATCAACCAGTACCTCCAGGAATGGTGCACTTCCCCTCCTGCGGAAAACAATTTTGTGTAAATCAAAGAAAGACCAGAAAATGAAAGTAGCGCTTCACTGGCAAACTCTGTAAAGTGGTGCTAATGTATTTGGGTGCGAATAAAACCAATATGGTCACTTTGTGACCACTCTGCTTTGCTTTATTTAGTTCTAAAGTTATTTGACATATTTCAAACCTTTTTTTCTCTCCATCCCGAGGCTGCACTTTGGAATAGAGAAATGCAGTAAAAGACTACATTTCTGGCAAAAGTGATTCTTTCTTTTTGGATCCATTTCACAGGAGAACGGATGAAGGAAAAGAGAGGAAAGTGGGTAAGAGCTGTTTCTTGAAGTCAAGGTTTTCATTCAGCAAGTGAGGAGGAGCGAGACAGACACGGAAAGAGAGGGAATAAGAGGAAGAAAGACAGGGCGGAGGGGCAGCGGCAGAGCAGGAGAAGCAGACACTGTCCTTGTCTTCTATGGGCAAGAAGGAAAAACAAGAGGGGCTAATTTACAATCCCTTGTGTGCCTGGTGCATCACTTTTAATATGGGAAGAAGTGACGTGCCCGGGGGATAAGCCAGTCATTTTCCACCCACCCCACCAGTCCCGAAACGCTCACGAATGGCCGGGCCTTATTTAGAGGCCATGGCTATTTCTGCCGTCCGGAACTGATGCTGTTAAATTAAATAAGTAGGGACAAGCCATGCCCTGCCAATCCTACCCAATTCCTTTGTATTTAACACAAATTAAGTATTTTGTTATGCTACTGAATGATTGCTACTTACTATAAGAATGTAATTTCACTGCATCTGATTGAATAAAATGAACATTCATACCATCATACATACTTGCTTGTGAAAAAGACACTTGTTTGGAGCTCTTGTTTCCAACTTTTAATGTAGTCTACCTAAATGGGAAGTAGACAGCATCTAGCCTTTAATTTATGAAAAAAATAACTGCAGGGAACCACCGTTTTTTGAAGTAAGCCCTTTGCTGCAGGCACTGCTGAATGCTGGGGTTGCAAAATACCAAGGATGCCTAGTCTCCATTCGATGTCATGCCTCTTTCTCCACCACCCTCCTCTTTCTGTCACTTTATCTCACTCTAGTCTAGAAGGTCCCTTTTAATCACTATATTGTTTGCCCTTTATCACTATTTTCTTGTCTGTATCTGCATCATTCTTTCTCTCTGCTTTCTTTCCTCTGTCTTGCTCTGGGTCAAAGGTAGATGAGAAAAAATACGTATGATCCAGAAAAGTGCGTCCTATTGCCGACCACGTGCACTGCCCTACGCACGCTACCGACGCCCAATACGAATTGGATGCAAAAACGTAGCAAGCAGCAAAATAATTCTAAGTGTGAAATCACAATCTCAACGGCCAAGCATTTTACTGCATGGGCCGTTGGAGCATACACTGTCAAGTTCACTGTTTTTTATATTCTTTTATACATTTTCTATAATGCAACAAGCAAAGGATAGAACATGTGGTCTAACAGGACCTCAACATGTCGCTAAAAAGCAGGCGCCTAGCTCTTCTTATGGGAAGAATGTGAGTAGATTTTGTCCAAGTGATATAGCGGGGTAGAGTAGAAAGCTGATTTCACTAGTTCTGCAGCTTCTTGCTTGTCTATGGTAACTTTAAAACGAGGCTATGCTTATTCAATCAGTCAGACTAAATGTGCAATGTACCAACACTGAAATACAAAATAACAAAGGGGCATATTAGCAAGGGCAATATAGCTGCACTTTTTCCCGCTAAAGCTGCATTTTTATCGCCCTATCAGCAAGCTGTCGCTAACAGCAGTTAGCAACAGCTTTTAGGCCATAGCGACCGGTTTGGGTTCCGCTTTGCATGTCAGCGATATTTATCGCTAATGACATGTAAAGTGGGGGTACCCAAACTGTTACCGACTGAAAGCAGTCGCTAACACAGCTATCGCCTATTAGCAACACAGGCTTACCGATAAAAAAAGTCACGCTAAGCGCGATTATTGCTAGAATCTAACGCCTGCTAATAGGATGACTTACCTGTATATTCAATGGGAGGTAGATTTTCAGGTTAAGCCCCCATTGGCGTTAATGCGTGAATATAGTTGGATTTCCCGCAATATTCACGCATTTCGCCGCTATCACTGGATATTTGAGCACAATGGAGAAAAACGTTTCTAATAGCATGTTTTCTCCGCTAGCATATCCAGCAATAGGCAGCGATAAAAAAAACACGCTAAGCGCGTTTTGCAATAAATATCGCAGTTCCTTGCTAATATGCCTCAGAATGCTTACAATGCTTATTAATGTGCAGTAACGCAAAGGTTATGGTAGTACATTAGGCAGGTATAAAACAATTTCACACTTACTCCTTTTTCACCAGGAGATGAACATTTACATAAAATCAATATAATTTAAACTGTTCCTTTTGACAAGGAATTCACCCTCTTTACATTTTTTGTTTTCTACTTAAGTATTAGCATCATCAACAATATCAAGGGCATAGGCGGGATGATGCCTTTATTTTTGCAAGCACCACAAATGATGCATCAGCTTAATTTAATCGAAATGTATAGGTAAGCATGATAAGAATTATTGCTTGTAATGTTTCAAAAATCTTCATTCCTCTCCTCCTAAATAACCCAGATGTCCAAGACCCTTTAGGCACTTTAAAGTTGAGTTCCCTAACACTATTTTTCTGATCTGTTTGATCATGGATGCTGAGAGAGGTGTCAGTTAGGTGTGTAGACTTTAAGTCGGCTGCGGCAAAAACCACAGCCCTTGGGCAGAGAGTAGACAATCAAGGGCCATTCTGTTTTACATGAGCATGGGTATCTAGGTGATCATTTGTGAGGCCCAAAGAAATGACTGTGGCATTGGTCATTTCCATAATATCTTTGCATTTCATCCCATTTCATGGATAGCATGTCCTATACCATGGTTAGGAAACAGAAAAACAATTTAAATAGAGAAGAATCTGCTTATCTCGGACACTTCAAAGTATCTCTGAAATCTCTTAAGGGGGTGCTCTGCAGAGTGTCTGATTACGGGAACCACACAATGAGCATCAAAAACCCCAGTCCAGACTTGGGGTAACCAGGGATAGGAGTACTTGCCACAGATAAACTTGGCAACTGCACTTATGAATCAACATACCAATGGGAACATGGTTTTCCAAGTAGATAACATGGAAGGTATAGTTTCCAGAACAGCATTGCACTGACTTTGACCCATAAAAATGCTCCAGTTACTTGGATCTCAGTGTTCTCAAAACTTTTCAAAAACTGAGCACGCAAGATGAATAGCGTCTGTAGGCAGTGCCGGACTGGCGATAGCAGGCACCAGGTGTTTCTCTAGTGAGCCAGTGGGGTGGCGGCTGGTTTTGTGGCTGTGGGGGCCGCTTTTGTCACTGGGGGCCAGTTTTGCAGCAGTGCTTCTTCCTAGCACCCCTCCCCCACTCCCAGGGCCGGTGGAGCAGCAATGTGCCAGGTCTGGTTGCTGTTACCAGTCCGGCTCTGCCTGTATGAAGTAATATTTGGTTTGATCCAAGTCATCCATATCTCCTGTATGTTCTGGGATGGTGTCTGCACACTTTTGCACATGCTGTTCATGGTACAACAGAGCAATTCAAGTTTCACGTTTCCTGAGTGCACTCTGTACAAAGACACACCTCCCCAGATGTTGGTACAAATCCAGCAAGAAGAAAATGTATTATTTGGTGATATTTCTACATCAATAGCATGTAGGTGTTGTTCTGGTGCACACATTGACAGCTCTATTCAAGAACAGGTACAACGCAGTCTGACTTTCCACCAGCTCCGCATTGAACTGATGTGAAGTGTCCTCCAGGGAGCCGGAGAACAGGTGAGACAGCAAAGAGAGCAGCCAATCCAGATGGGGATCCATCCAATGCAGGAAGACTGCTGTGCACCACAGAAGGAGGTGGAAATGATGAGAGGCGGTGGGCCCATCATTGCGCTCCTGCAGAGGAGCAGGACAGATGGGCTGACTCCCGTCCAGAACAGGCGAGGCTGGTTGCGGTTTACTGTTTGGGCTGGTTGCAGAAGCAGAGGCAAAAACAAGAGCTGTTGCAGCAGGTTGTCTCCAACTGTGGGCTGGGACAGTTTTGGAGGTGGGCACTGATGGGCATTTGACCAGCGGGGGGTATTGCACGCCTGTATGGGGGTAAGTGGATCCATATTAGTAATCTGTGACACTTCACAGCTGTGTTGGTGAACAGCAGCACAATATATGGTCCTTTCCATCAGGGCAGCAAGGCAGACGTTTGCTAGTGTACCTTAACAAAGTCCCAAACACCTGGCGGAAGAGCTCGACAGACCTCAGAGAAGCAGTCAGATAAGACTGTTTCAACCTGAAAACAGAAACTGTAGACAGTAAATACGTTTTTGACAGTACTGGACAACTGCATTATCATTCAATTCCAAATCAATCTAACCAGAAGAAACAGAGAGATTACAAGGCAACATGATAGAGCATCCCATAGGAATCTCTTAGGGGCTCAGCTTTGCGCTTTGAGTTGGAATGGATCTGATTGATGGCAAAGCCAAGGACAAGGTACCTGCCAATTTCAGTTTTGTCTATGAACACTTATTTGCTAGTTTATTATTAATTATACTGCTTTTGCTCTCAACTTTCCCTGCTGACACAGAGAGACAGGCACAGCAAAATATTTGCTTGATTCCTAAATCTTTCCAAATCTCCTGTGCTATTACTGAATCAAGTGTGTTCCTTGGTCAGTCTAAATATGCTGTGAAATACCTGATTGTGGGATTAATGCCCTGAGTAACCACTCAGCCATGTTCACAGCATCTACTCTTGCGATTAACCCCTTGGCCGCGGCACAAATTCTTCAGCGGTGCGAATTCTGATGCGGCGCGGGGTCCGAGGGGGCGGGCGTGGTGCTTCGGTGCTCATGACGGCACCACGCCGTCATGAGTGACGGGCAGCATGTGCTCATGAGGGCGTGGTGCCGATATGACTCCGCAGGCTCATTTAATCTGCCCGCACAGGCGGGGAATTAGTGCCACGTGGGCGGAGTGGCAGAGGCATGACGGCACCACGCCGTCATGAGCACACGCCGCCCTTGACTCACGACGGCGTGGTGCCGTCATGAGCACCCAAAGGGTTAATATGCTTCAATCCATCAAAAGAGCATGCAATCACAATTACATAAGAATAGGAAGCACATTTTGGGATCTGAATGAAGTCCATCGGTGGGTGGGCAAAGGGCATAGTTCGGGTTATAAAAGGTAAGAATGGTGCTTACCAGTGGGTTGCTGCAGAGCAAATCATATCATCCTTTCTGATATAGATGGCTCATGGTAAAGCCATTCTGTGTTGTGAAGCAGACATTTTGGTGCAACCACACATCTATCAGCTATTTCTCCATGCTCTTTCCAGTGCCATTATACAACTCTGTGTAGTTCAGTATTGTTTTTACACTTCTGAAACTTGATTTTGTAACAAAGATAAATCCTTTAAAGAGGTAACAGGAAACAAACCAGTCTGTCTGACAGATACAGCAGTTTCATTGTTAGAGATGGGGCAGCATGGGGGGCGTGGCTTAGCGCCCGTAGGAGATGGCGGTGCCAGCGTGAGTGCTCCGCCGCGGTTGGGGTGCACCAGCGGACCGCGTTGGTCTTCACCTACTTGAGCGGAGGTTTTCGATGCCGGAAGGCGCCCGGAGCAGGGTACAATCTTCTGCAGCAGCCTTCATGGCGTTTTGTCACCTTTTCTGATCGGCGCTCTCGACAACGCTGTTCTATGACGTCCGCGGCCGCCATTTTGAGCAGCTCTCTACACAAGATGTCCCTTGCTGGTGAATCATCGGCGCTTTCACAAACCATTTGAAACGTCTGAAGCCTCCTTCTTCCATCATGGTGGGTCATCGTTTTTTCACCAAATGACTTTTCTTGCTTTAAACATCTTTCAATTCTGGTTCCAAGTGACATACATTTTTTTTTTCCCTTTCCACACATGCTGCCATTTTGTCACTCTAAATACCTTCTGGCTCCTTCAGTCCTGGTATGCCTGCGCAGTTTCACCTAATTGCCTAATTTGCTTCTACTATGTATTACAGCGGATTGCGCCTTTGCTTACCAGTTTTTTATTAGTTTCTCTCTCCATTGGCAGCTAATTCTCTGCGCTTTTTCACAGCACAGTATGTCATATGTGGTTTCCACATTTTAACGATCAGAGGCTCATACCCTGTTGCGGGCGGCTTTTTACTTTCTCAGCTTTATCTGCCCCTGCTTCTGATTGTTGATCTTGCTAGTTTAGCTCTGCATATGACTCGTAATTTTAACCCTTTACCGCTGTGTTCTCTAATTTCTCTTCCAATGCTGACTATTTACTCTGGAAGACAAGGGGTCTTTTTCTCTCCTAATGCACACTCCCTGGTTGTGCTTCTGGTGAAAATTGATAACTGATGGGCAAACTTACAACGACTTGCGCCAGCAAAATCTCAAAGCGCACTTTTATCAAAAATTCAACTGTTTTTTCAGCATTGGCCCAGTTCGAAGCTTCTCAAGAACCTCCTGTTCTTATGTCAAAGCCGGCCATGGAATCCCTTCCTCAGCCCATCAGGAAGAATACAGTAAAACGACTGAAAAAAGACCCCCCCTCACCATCCGCTTCTGCTCCATCTGCATCTATTGACTTGTTGTTGGAAGAGATAAGGGCACTCCGCCCTTTTATGGAAGAGACTAATGCTAAATTACAGGTTCTAACTGACAATTGGACTCAAATGGAAGTTCGGGTTGCGTCTGTGGAACACAATGTTGCTTCTCTTCAGGAATCCTCTGCTAAGACTGCGCACATGCATTCCCAGATCTCCTCTCTCCAAAAGCAGGTTGAGGACCGTGAGAACAGAAACAGATGCAATAATTTACGCATCTACGGCCTTGTGGAAGGTTGTGAGGGGAGTGACCCTATTACTTTCTTCAAGTCCTTTCTTCCTAAACTCCGACATCTTCCGGAGGAAACTGTGCTCAATATACAAAGGGCTCACAGGCTTGGTCGAGCTCCTTCATCTACCGCCACCTTGGTGAAGCCCAGAGGCGTCATCATGTACTTCCTACAATATACTGACCTTCTAAAGGTCCTTTCAGCAGATCAAGCCTCTCCTCGTCTTTCATGGTCTGGATCCTCCTTGTTCTTTGCGCAGGATTATGCTAGAGCCATGGCCAACCGTCGCAAAGCCTTTCTGGACATGAGACCTGAACTTCGATCCATTGGTGCTCGTTATGGTCTTTTCCATCCCTGTCTCTTTAGGGTGACGCAAAACAACAAGACGACGACCTACGAAGATCCTGTATGACTCCAGAGTTTCCTGAATTCATGTCAAGCAGCTCACATGGATACTTCTGGTTCCTCTTCTGCATTTCCTCCTTGACTCTTATGGCTAATGTTGTCTTCTCTTTTTTGCAGTCTTGTGCTGTTTGCATAGGTTTTTGCACAGGTTTACCAGTTTTATCATAGTTACCTGTGTATTGTGTTTTTCTTCCCTTTCTTCAAGTTGCTATTGTTATTCATAATGTTCATTGTTTATTCTCCCCTTTCTATATGCTGCCTTTTTTGGTATGACCTTCGCTTAGTTATCTTCATTGTTTTCTTGTTTTTCCCCTAATGCTCTCCTGTTGTTTCCACAGATGATACATTATGTTCTGTGTCTCCCCAGCCAGGCGGTTCGCAAGCCCTGATCGTCTTGTCTCCTCCAGTTGGCTCTATCCCCTCCTCCTTATTCGTTTGGTTCCCTTCCTGCTTTTGTTCCCTCACCTCCCCTGCCTGTAAGTACGTTTCCTTCCCTTTTTGACATGGTCACTTCTGTCTCTATCTTTCTCTTATCTTCCCTTTTTTCCTTTCTTCTTGTTCTCTTATTCGAGGTGCCACTTTTTCTTTTTCATTTTCAATCTCTCCCTGTTCATCTATTTTCTATTTCATCTTCTCCTTTGCTTTCTCTTCTTACATCTTCATGTACTTTTCATGCTTTTGAGATTCGCTCTTATTGCAGTTGTTTTCCTTTTTTCTCTTTTTCTTTTTTTTAATGTCAGTACGTATTGTTTCATGGAACGTTAAAGGTCTTAATTCTCCCATTAAGAGACAACGAATCCTTTCTCATCTTGCTAAATTGAATGTGGATTTCACCTTTTTACAAGAGACTCATTTATCTACAGCTGAATCTATTAAACTTAAAAGAGGTTGGGTGGGAGAGGTTCATTTTGCTTCCGGAGATGGTAAGCGAAATGGTGTTGCTATTCTTATTGGTAAATCTCTTAATTACTCTATTTTGGACACTGATTCAGACTCTGATGGTAGATGGTCATTTGTCAAGCTTTCCTTGAGGGGTGTTCCACTCTCACTTTTTAATATTTATGCTCCCACAGGTGGTCATCCGAATTTTTGGCACGAGATGGCTACTCGCATCACTAGTCTCGCTGATGATCATTTTGTTTTAGCGGGGGACTGCAATCAGCCTCTTGACCCCTTTTTAGATCGAAATTCCAAAGTCGCCTTCATCCCAAACAAGCCCCATAAACTTTTTACTCACGCTATTTCACAGCATAAACTTATTGATGCTTGGCGTTTATGTAACCCAATTACCAAAGAGTTTACCTTTTATTCTCCCTCTCACCATTCTTAATCGCGCATTGATTATATTTTTGTATCCCACCATCTTGCACAGTCCCTTACTCATGCAGAAATTGGTCCTATTCTACTATCTGATCATGCTCCTGTCCATATTGATATTGATATTCTACCCAAAGTTACTGGACCAAAGAGGTGGCGTTTCAATAATTCCATACTGTTAGATCCAAAATTTACCACCTCTTTTACCGAATTTTTTAATGAATATTTTCTTTTTAATGATACCCCTTATTTTCCTACTCACACTATTTGGGATGCTTTTAAGGCCACAGCTAGGGATTTCATCATCCGGTATGTTTCTGCGAAACGGAAGGTTGCACGTAAATGTACTAGTTACCTTCTCCGTAAAATCAAGAGTTTGGAGCACTCCTAATATACCTCTCCACTCAAAGGAAAGCTTGACAGCGCTTATTGATGCCAAGTTGAAATGTAACAGAAAATTCACAGAGGAGGCTTCTCTTTACTGATTGAAATCTAGTTCCAAATTTTATGGTGGGAAAAATAAAGCAGGGAAAATTCTAGCTAACTATTTAAAAATCAAACATAACAAATTAAATATTGAATCTGTATTTGCTGAGAATGATGTCCCTCAACATAAAGACACTGATATCCTTGATGAATTCTCTCGTTTCTACTCAACTCTCTATTCCTCTGAAACTCATCCTACCCCTCAATCTCTCTCTGATTTTTTCTCTAACATTCGTCCACCAGACCATTTCCCCATTGACCTAACCTCTTTGGAATTGGATGTCTCCAAGCAGGAATTACTTTCCGATCTCAATTCTCTCAAAAAAGATAAAGCTCCTGGGCCTGATGGCTTTACTGTTGAGTTTTATCTTCATTTCTCCAAATTGCTACTACCCAAATTGCACTCTCTTATTGACTCCTTTGCTACCCTTGGTGGCTCTTCAGGCACCTTTGCCGATGCTCACATTTGTATTATTCCTAAAGAAGGCAAAGATTCTCGATATTGCAAAAATTATAGACCAATTTCCCTTGTTAACATTGGTTATAAGATTTACGCCAAAGCTCTTGCAGCTCGATTAGACCCCTTTTTACCTGAATTACTCGGCCCCGAACAATCTGGCTTTGTTAAGGGCTGTTTTATTATTGATAACACTAGACTTCTTTTTAATGATTTGTCTAAGTCCCCACGTTTTCCGGACTCCCTAGCGGACGCAGAGAAGGCGTTTGACAGGGTAGAATGGACCTACCTTTTCTCTGCCCTCAAATGGTTTGGTTTCGGTCCCAAATTTATGTCTTTAATTTCCTTTCTTTACTCCAATCCTAGAGCAGCGGTCTGCGCAAATGGTCTGGTTTCCTCCTTTTTTGATTTAGGTAGAGGTGTTCGACAAGGTTTCCCTTTATCCCCTTTTCTTTTCAATTTAGCTTTGGAGCCCTTCCTCTCCAAACTCAGACAAAACCCTGACATACACAGCTTTCAGACTTCGCATTCTCATATTAAGCTTGCTGCTTATGCCGATGACATTTTGCTATTTATCTCCAACCCCACTGTCTCTATTCCCACTTTCCTTTCTGAAGTTCGTGAGTATTCGCAGATTTCTGGATATAAGCTGAACAATAAAAGTGCGAAATTTTACCCCTCACGAAGTATACCTTTTAACCTGATTTTGTTGATTCTAATTTCAGCTGGAGCTCTTCTCATATCAAATAATAGGTTTACATGTCACCCCCTCCATCACAGATACGGTCTCACTTTGTCTCAGCAAATGTATCCAGAAGTTGACTGATCTCACTACCAAGTGGCACCCACTATATCTTTCTTGGTGGGGACGCCTTGACACTATTAAAATGATGTTATCTCCCATTGTTTTTTACACCATTTCTAATATTCCTGTCTCTATTCCCACGAAGTTCTTTAGGAAGATTAACACTATTCTTTCCTCTTTTCTCTGGTCTGGCAAAAAACCCCGTATGTCTCTTCTCAGATTGTCTCGTCCTAAATCTGAAGGAGGTGTCAATTTTCCTGACTTTCCCACTTATCACAAGGCCTTCCTTTTACGCCAGGCATCCTTCTGGCTACGAGACCCTGATGAACCTTGTCCTTTGTGGGTCACCGTAGAATGTCTCTCTCTTTCTCCCTTTACTTTTGCCGAATTTCTATCTTTTTCCCGCAAACCACAGATACCATCCATCCCCATACATAAATTCACAGTCAAACTACTCTTAGCCTCTTCCCTGACCCCTCCTTCCTCTGTTGCTGATTTTTTATCCTCTACCATCTGGCATAATAACAATATCCTCATTAACAACAAACCTTTTTATTGGAAATCTTGGAGGCAAAAGGGTTTAATTTGGGTTTCTCAACTTTTCTCTCATTCCACCTTTTTATCTTCCTCCATGTTACGCCACACTTTTGATTTACCTGCTTCCTTTGCTCATAACTATCTCCTTCTTAAGGAAGCGGTAATGTCTACCCACACCCAAATTCTGCATTCTCACAATCCCTCTTCGTCTCCTAATCCTGCCTCACACCTTCACTCTTTTTTGGCTGTTCATTCCAAGGCTTCTCTTATCTACGCATTTCTTCGCTCCATGCCTTTGCCTCGTTCAAAGTCTAAGGTAGAGGAACAATGGGAATGTGACTTTGCTACTTCTTGGCCTACTTCAGTATGGGATAAGATATGGGTCAAAATTCGCAAATCCTCCAGATCTGCCACTTTAATTCAGACTCTGTTTTTCATTTATAATAGACTCCTTTTTACACCACATTTGCTACATAAAAGATTTTCCTCTGTTCCTGACCTTTGTTGGTCTTGCTCTACACCCACTGCTACTTTATTTCACATGCTTTTCTCCTGCACAATCGTTCATGACTTCTGGAAACGAATTTGGACCCAAATTAATGACATTTTCCACACCCACATCCCTTTACTTTTCTCCACATTTTTTCTAGGTAGTCTTTCCCTTTGTTGGGACCATGTCACTTCTGATGTTCAAATTATTGATTTATTGATAGCGGTTGCATTCCAACAAATTACTGCTAACTGGAAGGATTTCACGAATATATTGATTAAAGCTTGGTGGTATAATTTTTGCCATAATCATAGGATGGATACTGCCTTTGTTTTTCCTCCTCATATGGCAATGAAACACACTAATTTATGGCTCCCTATAACATTATATCTTGATGCCTCTGCTAAAAAATCATCTCATTTATCACCTATTCAGCAAGAAGTCCCCAAACCTCCTTGATTGACCTTATAGTTCCTAAATATTTTCCTGTATAACAAATTTTACTACTGTTCCTTTTTCTTTCTCCAGTGTATAACATCATTTATTTCCATATCCAATGTATTGTTATTTATTTTTTTCTGATATTTATGCAATGTTTTTCTAGCTTGTTTTGCTTCTTTTTTTATCACTACCTATGTTTATTGTATTGACACCTCTTTTTGCTCAATAAACTTTACTTGAACTTAAAAAGAGATGGGGCAGCATCCTTAGCAGTGGAATCAGCAAGGATATTTTCCTGAGAAACTACTTCATGATCATTTTGTTGGGCGGCACATTTAACAACTGCTATTCTCAGCGGCATAAGCAAAGTGCTCAGCATGTTTTATATTTAAAGTCCATTTTTGACTGGAGTACCAGTAGAAACCTCTCTGTGTCAAAGAAGCCCAATTTCATGCATGACTCAGAATGCATTTATTTTATTTATTTATAAATGCTTTACGTCTTTGAATATAGTAACAATCATTTTCTCTGCAAGGATACAAGCTATGGTAAAAGCAACAGGCTCAGCAATTTAAGCTGATCTCACTTTCAAAAAACGGTGGTTCTCAACTATTTTGACAGACAACAATGAGCGAGGGAAAATTAATGATTTATTTAATTTCCTTTGTGGTCGTCTGTCGACTCCCCCCTAAACCAGCCCCACTACACGTACCTGCACGGGCTGCAGCTGCTTGAAATACATTAGAGATGGCAAATCCGGCCCAGCCTCACCCTAGTTATTTCTCAGCATTGCCCATCTGCAAAATATATCAATTCATAATTTGGTATAGGAGCATCTGTAAGATAAAATCGGGGCTTTGTCACAGGTTAGTATGTAGACAAGTGTGTAGTCTTCCTTCCTTGCTGGGTAGAATTAGAGATGCAGGGTTTGGAGTGAGGCAGTGGACTAGACAGATGTGGGCAACAGAATACTGTAATTTTTTATATTGGGTCAGACTGACAGTAGGATGGCATTGCGTTTTGGTGGTGAGGAGTGCAGCAAGACAGAATGAGGAACATCCACTATCAAGGTAGTACTCAATACTATGATTTCAGAGGCTTCAACAGGTGGGCAACAATAGTTATAGCAGAGGCATGGCGGGAGCCTGTCACTATGGAATCTAAAGCAGATTAATAATTTGCCACTGACTTTTTCTGATCACCATGAAAGTGTACAACTATTGCAGGAGCAAATCCACCTCATTCATGACAATACATAGCAAATGGTTTTGTGTAAGTGGGGAGCCCCAATGTAGGCATTGCTGCAACAGCTGGTTTTATTTGTACAAATACATGTTCACCTTCTACAGAGCATTACAAATGTTCAGGTGTCCTTCTTAATAAAATTTTGCAAACGTTTCACCACTGCGGCGTACCCTAAAGGTCCACTGAATATAACCAAGAATGTTTGTAACTGAGGTGACCACAGGACGTGATAACTCATGGAGGGCTTTCAATCCGTTCCATCGATTGATGGCACTTTCCTGTTTTTACATGACCTTAGTATTGTACACAGGGAAGACAAAATCGCAGTTTTTCTTTCAAAGTCTTGTGCCCTTTCTTAGCTTATTCAATGAGCAAATAGATGGAGTCACTCTTGCATTGATTTAATGTAACAGAGGCAAAAAGAAGATCCTCAACATATTTGATGAAGGTGGCTTTGCCTGGAAAGACCAAAGTTTCCAAATCTTTCTTTAAAGCGTGGGAGAAGATGGAAGGATATTCAGTAAACCCCTGAAGAAGCCACCTTACTGCCAATTTGGATCCTCCGAATCAGAAAGCATAGAGGAATGGACACTCTTTGTGAATGGAAATGGTGAAGAAGGCAGAACACAAACTCCACCCCAATGAACTATTGGGCATTAGGGAGTATAAATAAAAGTATGGTAGCAGAGTTGGGAACCGCAGGGAAGCTATGGATTACCACATTGTCAATGCCTCTCAAATCTTCTATTGCTCTGTACACATAGGTCTTCCCACCTTGTTGATTGGGAGAATAGGAGTATTACGTTTGCTAACAATCGGTACCACAAACTCCTTGCAAGATAAGGGCCACGATAACTAGCCAAAAGTGGTCAAATTCATGATCCAGCATAAGGCTTTAAGGATACTGTTGAATTCCTGTTTCGGCCTAAGGCTTAAGGGATTCTGTGGAATAAGTGGCAACCATTTTATAGGAATTATGTTTCTATTGACAGGTTCTATCAAAGGGATACACCCCACTTCATTAAGCAATATGGACCATAAGGGGAAGGGCTTTTGTGTGAGTAATTCAGACACATTTGTAGACATTTTTGAATTATTAGCAGGAGTTTGTAAATTATCCTAACAAAACAGAGTGAGGATCTCATCTTTATTACTCTGTGGTACATTAAGGTAGACTCTGTGGTGGGTGCCTATGCCACATATTCAAAGACTAAGCTCACTTCATCTTGCTTGTGTCATGTTATTGCTTTGCTATTGAACTAATACATGCATGAGCTTCAGCAGCTAACAATTAAGGGTATTTCACAAAGCTCACCTCATGACATTGGCAAGTTACACTGCAGGTTGCAGCTGCAGTGGGACGAGCTCGCTTTTTAACAAAATGCTTTCAATATACCAGTAAGAAATTGTTATATGCATAAAGAATGCACACCTGTTTTACATACCTGAGACCTGAACCATTGAGCAAACATTCACTGATGGACCAGGGTGTAACTACCTGTGTATAAAGTTTTTTGTCAGACATCTTGCTGGAGCTCTAGTCGGGAAAAAATGTATTCTCGATGCAGAATCGTATTTTGCTGAGTAGCACGAGTACCCACGTTTCGCTGGGTTATTAAGACGCCAACAGTCTACAATATCAAGATCAAGTTTACAGCTGGACAGGGCAATAGAGACTTTGAGTTCATATTGTTTTTGTTCTATCTTTGTCGAGTCAAATAAGGGATCCAGTAAAAAAATTAAATCACCTCCCCATTTGATCTGACCAGGTATGCCCGACAGAGCTTGCTTTCGTTGTAGAATGGGGAGTGGATCATCTGTCACTGGTGCATAGATTGTGGCCAGTATACGAGTTATCTGATTTAGTTTTCCATGGACAAATGTCCATCTTCCACCCTCATCTGAGTGTGATGCATTAGCATGAAATTGAACATGCTTACTTAAAAAAATACTCACTCCTCTCTGGGCAATGCCCGAAACAGATGAACAATACAAACCCGCCCAATTCTTAAAAATGTTGCCAGCATCTGATAAGCTTCGGAAGTGCATCTCTTGAAAAAAGATAACATCAGGATAAAGCCCTCTGAGCCAGCTCACTACAGCGTAGGCTTTATGTCTGTTGTTTAGACCATTGGCGTTAAAAGACAAAATTGTTAATTTATTCATATTCAGCATTCAACCATGACTGGGAGGCTTAAAGTGACTTGTGCCAGCGTGGAACAGTGTCAGAGGTTTAATATAATATTAATTATGATATATTGAACATACCATCCCAACCTTAGCTCTGACCCTACTAGGGATATAGCAAAAAATACATGGAAGTCCTTCGTATAAAATGTCTTTCTAGAAGTTAGCAAAGTAAAATGCGAATTGTGCAAATTGTGCATTGAGCAGCAGTTATAGATAGCAGCTGAAAACATAACACTACAATAACATAGGTGCCTAAGATACATTGTACAATTACCGTTTCTGGTAACATAGCATCCTAAGAAAACAGTGCAATTCGAATACAAAAAATATCACAACCTAATTGGTTAGATAGAGAGGTACGCCTTAAAAAAACAACATGCTTGTATGCAATGGGACCAGGTGTTATAGAGACATGATTAGAAATGTGGTGAGAAACTAGCTCTTTTGAAAGAATCTACTAACAGGTAACTGTGCCCACAAAGAATTCTTTCAATGCACTTAGTTCAACAATTGATACATACAACAATGCTTGTAAGTTCCAACCGGCAACCTACAGTTGAACAATCAACAATTCAAGAGTCAAGAGTCAAAAACACTTTATTCGATTAAATTAAAATCATAAAAGTATGCTATACATTCATAGTTGATCATTGGAATATACAAGAGAATTTTTATATAAATAACATTAAAACAAGAGACATTATATACAAATTTCATTAATACCAAGATATATGTACAAAGGTTTTACAAAAATTTTGCATCAAAAAATTTAGCATCATCTTTACACTGTCTATAGTTTCCTACAAAATTTCATTTCATTTATACGGTTTGTACTATGGGGTTTGTTAGATGATCTATTTACAGTAATATTTACAAACCTATAATACAATCATTTAACAGTGCTACCCCGACTGGGCGTACAGTTTTAACAAAGGCTAAATCAGTTAATCAGTGATTGAGGTCTTTTTCGACGTACAAAAAATATCACAACCTAATTGGTTAGATAGAGAGGTACGCCTTAAAAAAACAACATGCTTGTATGCAATGGGACCAGGTGTTATAGAGACATGATTAGAAATGTGGTGAGAAACTAGCTCTTTTGAAAGAATCTACTAACAGGTAACTGTGCCCACAAAGAATTATTTCAATGCACTTAGTTCAACAATTGATACATACAACAATGCTTGTAAGTTCCAACCGGTAACCTACAGTTGAACAATCAGCAATTCAATTCGCTCATTTTTATCACAATGAATCTGCCAAAGATACTATTGAGGCGGGTGTGTGAATTTTTTAAAATACAAACTTTCATGATGAAAACTAGAAAGGGTAAAAAAGACTAGAACAACCCACAATGACCGAGGTTTATAAATGATTCACAATTACTAATACCTCAGTCAATAGTGTGAACATCTATTCCAATCAAAACACATAAATGCAGAATGAGTCTGATCAATACAGAAATCACCATCTTCAGGACAATCAGTTGAAAGTGTTGAACAACCCCTGATGTAACAGAATAATCCATTAATCATACATCAATTTAAAGATCAAACTAAAAGAAACACACCGGTGAAAAAATGAAGAAAAGAAACCAGGGACTGGCCCTGTAGGAAATCAAACCAGTTGAGCAATAGGACTGAAACCACACCCTTTAGAGAAGACTGAGAGACAAAGCATCACCAAGAGAAAAAATTAAAAGGATGTGGTGAATGAAGAGTCAGTGTTTAAAACGTATTTATGGGCATTCCATATGGAATTTCTAATCCTGGCTAAGTCTGAAAATGGTTAAAATCTTCCTGGTCACTGACTCCGGAGAAGAAGCTATTAAAGTGCTCTTGATTTTATAAGTGTCCAAACGGAAAAGAAAAAAAATAGCATAAAGACCTTTCATGAGCTTAAAAGGACAGCAGGAAGATTGACAATAACTAGAGTAGAACGTTTAGCCACTGGGCTCTCAACCAAGGAGAGACATACATGTAACCAGTCTGATTATCTTAGATCAAAAGCTGACTGACAAAACATCTCAACCTTACGCCACACGATCTTAGAATAGCCTAGTGCTACGATATTGAAAGAAATGTGAGTTAAAGGACTGAAACTTATATAATTGACAAAAAAGATAAACAATGATCCATCACCGCCTAAATTGTTCAAGCAAAAAAAAGAGGCAACAAGAATGATGGGACATTTTGGATAGAGCAATATGACTAGTATAGGTCCTCATTATGCAATTAGGCGTCGTAACGCTGCCCTGAAACTAAACACAACACTCCATAGACAACTACTTTACTGTTGGCAACTAGGCTGGACCCTTGTCTATACCAGTAAACCTTTGTGCTTTACTTTTACGCTCATGAAAGGTCGTTATGCTCAATGTTTTCTTTTCAATTTGGACACATATGAAATCAAGAGTTCTTGAATAGCTTTTTCTCTGGAGTCAGTGACCAGGAAGATTTTTAACCTTTACAGACTTAGCCAGGATTAGAAATTCCATATGGCTCTCCAAGGCCTCTCATTCTTATGCTCTGGGAGGAGAAGATGTTATGCATAGTACACACTGAAGGGATTTCATGAATTCCAGGTGAGGTGAGGGGCTTATGAGCTGTAAACCTGGGGTATATCTTCATTTAAAATATCAAGATGTTTTGGTAGGTGTATTATCAACACAAGTACAAATAATAAAAACAAGCCATGGATGATTTTAGTTGTCCCTCCTTTTTCTGTTTGGTTTCCTCCCACAGAGCACCACCCAATTACTGTTAACAATTCGCTTCTGTGTTTATGTGTTCATTTAGGGTACTATTTTTTCTTTGATTCCTGCGTGTGGCACTGTTTGCCTGTGGTGGTGGTGGTGATGGTTCCGCTTCAGTGCCCGTCACTTAATCTCCCTGTCCCATTCAAATACTGAGATGAAATGGCAGGCGCTTCTGATGCTGTTTTTGAGGGAGCCTCTTTTAATTTCTATGACTCCAAAATGTGAGGACTTCCCCCAAACCCCTCCCACTTCACTGCTTGTTGCTTTAGTGTGCCTCCATCACCTTATCTTCAGCAGCCCAACCTTGCAGCAAAGTTAAGAGCAGGGCTTGAGCAACTCCAGTCACATTTTCTCTGACACTTGTTGATGTAATGTGAACTTGAGCGATTCAAAGGTGTTGGAGGGGTTTACATGAGCGCTATTTACATTGCACAGGACAGATTAATTTTTGGATGCATTTCTATAGATAGAATTGTTTTCGTGACCCAGTACTCACACGTAAGCAATCAAATTAAAAACATAGTCAACAGGAATTGGAAAATCCTTAATTTCAACAGGGACAAACAGCTAAACAATCCCCTTTTCTCTTTTCGTAGGAATAAGACCATTTGGAATAGTTTATTCCACACTTACAAGCCATCCAAAGATACTCAGCTAACTATCAATGGCAGTGTAGCATCAGGCAACTACAAATGTGGAACATGTTCCATATGTCCTCTGTGCATCACTGGAAACCATTTAGAATTCAACGGTAAAAAACTATCCCCTACAACCCTCAACAACTGCAGAAGCTAAAATGTGGTTTATCTGCTCCTATGCCCCTGCAATTTGGGTTATGTTGGTGAAACAAGTAGGGAGCTGCGTATTCGGGTGTTAGAGCACAAATCTGCGATATGCACTAACAAAATCAATGCCCCCCTCACGGAACACTACCAAGCACTGAAACACACTTCTGAAGATATAAGATGGTTCATCTTAGAAAAGATTAGAGTTAACAGGAGGGGAGGTGACATTGACAAAAAGAGAAAGACCAGGGAACAATGGTATTTCTGTCATCTAGATACTATCCACCACAGATTAAATACTAGGGAAGACTGGTCAAAATGTCTGTAAAATATTCAAGGTGTCTAAGAAGGAGATTTCTTCCCCCACGCCGTATTTATCATATGAACCCCTCCCTTTGCCTAACTACGATACTCTGTGCGGGATATCTAGCTAATAGCTTTGCGTGGCCCACACTATATTTCACTCCCATGTTGACAAGCCGCAATTTCTAGGTCCAAGACCTTTAGCACGCCTTTAGTATCACACCACGTTCTTTTCAGCACGAAAGCTGTCGTTCGACAATTTAAAATGCATGAGGAAGGACTGAGAATGCATACAGCCGTGCCATATAACATAGTTTAAACATCAGGATTGATTGTATCTAATCGTATAGGCGGCACCGTCCATCTGACACCGCCCATGGTGGCTCCATAGTGTATCGAGTAGGGATCCAGCTACCCCGGCACTCTCTGCGATTTTAGGCTCGCTCGTCCTTTCACCACATTTGTCAACATCCTATAACATAGAAAATATCAGGAATCACTAAGAACTCGCTAGTCGCGCCCTTTACCATATTGATACGCATACGACATAAACGTTAAGGAGGCACTTTCCATCCACGGCCCTTTTTCAGTAGATTAAGTAGGGAAACGGACTATCAAGGAAACATTGTATCTTCCGGCTCGCGCGACTTTTACCTTTCAGCGCCTTTCATATAACGCGCAACCATGAAACTTTAGATGCGCTCTTTACGCTGCTATGTCCAAAGTTCAGGGACACCCGAGTGTATTTAATTGAATTATTATTGTCACCTAGCTCAGAACCGGGCACGACACATAGCGGACTAGATAGAGAACCATCTGTAGTGATGCAGTTAGCAAACGTCCCTGATTGGCTAACCTCATCCAATCAACGTGAAACTAGGCAAGACGCTTTTTAGCATATTCAGCACTCAAAGGCCCCTCTGTGATTGGTGACAAACATTTCTCATTGACTAATCACTGCACATTGAGAAGCATAAAACTAAACGTTACAGCGCTGGTTCTTCCAAACGACACAGAACGACCACAGACAGCGGACTGACTTGTCTCTTATTCGGTGAGTGAACTGACAGGCCACGCTCTTTTACTATTGGATAGTTTCTACCCATATACTTGTCTCCTTTCAGAATAGGAGACCTCTAGAAATAGGCTCTATAGTTATAATAACGCCGACCTTTTTGTTCAATTTAGGTACTCCTCATATACGGGCTATTCAAGAAATAGAGACAGTGGATTTTAAAACCAAATTCCAGGTGAGCCAGTTACTCCCCCCTGCCTCGCGCTTTAACTTAGTAATTTAAGGTAAGAAAGCTCAGTTAGCATCTAAACTTCTTAGAGTTTCATCCTTCCCTCTTCCGTAACAGTTCCTTGCGCCTCCACAAAGTAATTCGGAAGGAAGATCTATGCGATATTGACGTACAGCCAGACTTCCATTTCCACTTGCCAAAAGGATTTCGTTAATGGTAAAAAAAAAAAAAATTTCAAAAAAGAAATTTTTGTACCTTACATCATACCTACAAGCTCGCAGTAACACGCCTACTGTATAATAAATAGAACCAGATTGACCAACATTTGGCATTTCCCCCCCCGTTCTCTCCCTGTCATAGACTGTTTAAGCCCAGAGACCGACTACTAAATGAGCTGTCCTTTAAATCTTACTGGACCATTTATAACCAGGGGGAGTAATAACACTACACATGAAAACTCACAGGTATGTTTTCAACAAACAATATTTGCAAAATAATGAACAGGGTACATTTTACAATTCATTAACTGAATCATCCTTGATATACAGACCAGAAAATAGGTAACACCAATAAGACGCAAAGTCTAACCATCCTTGAATGTGGTGATCATAACTGACCCTCTTTTCATGAAAAGCATTTCTTAACCCTTGGGTTGTGTAAGTGACGTTGAATATTTTTCTAGATATTATTCATACTATTATTGCTCCATTATGAATTTTGGATGTACCATTCAGGTGATATCTATTTCATTAGTTTCCCCTTACCATTAAATTACCCATGGATTAATTAGGGTCACCGCATCAGCCCTTTAAGATCTGAGACAGGCTTGCTTAATCTTTTAAATCACCATTCACCCTCAATCACCTTATTAGAGACTAATCCTATCGCTGGGTACCCTTTCCAAGCGTAAAATTCCAAATATGGGTGCCATTGGAGCTGCAACATACCCTGTACAGTCAACCCATGTTTTACATAGTAAATGTAGGTGCAATATCTTAGCAATAAACCTAGACTTGAAAAATAAGAAGTGCTCTATAAGAATGTAATAAAAATAGACAGTCATGTGGATGACACTCGCCAAAGGCTATATACCTGTCCTTAATAACAAATGCAAACGTAATTATGTTATGGGGACAATACGCTAAAATATTTATATATGAGTTTCGAGCCTTAATAGAACATATGTTAACATGTAACAACTGCTAAAAATGTACTTTGTCTTTCGAACTTAAAATGAATTGCATAGCTTGAAATTAGTTGCTTGTAAGTAATTTATTACAGGGCAATGACAGCTAACCCTTGTTTGTGACAGCAAAATTTATGGTCTTGATAAAGGTGGTCTTGAATAAGTGAACCCACCGAAACGCGTTGACGCATTCTTTGGTATAATTCAAGTCTCCAACACCAAAATTGATATGCTAATGTAATAGCAATACAACATCGGTGTCCCCACAGCAGAGCCAGAATATACGAATTGTATTCAACTATTGAATGTTGTACTCGTTCTGTCTTTTGAATTGTGCAGGTCGCAATTGTATGTACTCTTTGTCAAAATATTTTTTAACTGTATTTTAGAAGTAGGGATCTAGATCAGCTAAACCCTTCACTGTGTTTTTAAGTTTTTTCATAATAAATGTATTTTTAAGTATTTCTTTGCTTTTTGTTGTATGTATTTGAGACATTGTAAGGTTGGTATTACAATCTGTACTGAGTCCGTCCCCAGGGGAATCCTCCCTTTCTTGCATTTCTATAGAACACAAACTCGACTGACCCGAAAGTATTTCAGTGCTTTACAAAAGCGCCACTTACATTACACCAGGCAGGTTATGTTTTTTGTTATTAGGTGCGCGGAGATTAAGTGATGCCAACGCCATCACTGTTTATTTATTATTGCCCCTCTACCTCGCAAAGGGAAGCATTGTGTTGTTTTTGATATGTTCATTGCTCCTATACTCGCGCGGGAGCAGAGGGTGGGGTGGACCGGAGGATTGCTGGTAAACTGACGATGCACGCAGTGTTTTGAATGGAAAACTCTGGACAAGGGCATCTGGTGAATAGAGGCCTGGGTGCGGAGGGATGTGATGTCTTTACAATTGAAAAGTACATCAATGCTTTTCTTCATACGCTGTTCAATACTCTAGTGATGCAGTCTCACACAGAATGTTATGTTGACTTGCATTGAGGCACTTGTCTTTCGGTCTGTGTGTTAAAAAGCCTTGTAATGTGTCAGAAATGTTTCCTGAGGCAAGCATATATTGTTTAAGCAGTCTGCATGACCCAGTATAGCTCTTCAATCTCTGGCGCTCAGTACCCGCGATAATGTGATGCATAGCTAAACACTTATAACATCCAAAAGGTGAGACCTATTGGCTATGCCAATGCTTGTTATACTTCTCATTAATTAGTGGTCAGGTATGATTCCTGCCTCATCCTCAAACATTGTGTTATGAAATTCTGTGGCTCATGCTGCTCATGTTTTAATTTAATGTTTTATGGGGCACTATACTTAACACTGTGGACATCACTCCTGATATTCCAAATGAAAATGGCCTTTTTTACCTATTGCAGGGTTATGATGGTAATCAAACTTTATTTTAGGCTAAATGAATATACATGACAAGTGTGTGGAAAGGTATTTATGCTGTGATGAAATACTCTACCACTGTTATTGAATAATATATCAACACAATGACACCATTTTTTTTAACATCCTTAAAGTTTCCCCGTATATTTGAATTTATGCATGTTTTAAAAAGAGAGGTATCTAACAAGCTCCATAATTAATATTCTTTTTCCCATAGAAAACAAAATATTATCACACACACAAGTTGAAATATATTATTTAATTTCAAAATTCATCATGGACAGTATGTGTTATGACATTTTCAAAACACCTTATTCAATGTAACCCACAAAGTAAATCTACACCATCTTTACTGAGTTGATTTCTGTTTATGTATCTTTTCATTTTATAAGAAAAAGAATTACAAATTAAATTATTAAAACATATGTAATATCTCTACGACTCTTCTGAAAAAATGGAAATACATACATAATTGATAGCAAATTATTAGATATATTACTCACACTATTTGAGTATGTGTCTGACCCTTCAAAAATTCAAAATGGTAACGCACTCTACGCAGGAATCCCAGCCAAACACCTAAGACGACTACAATGCATCCAGAACGCCTCCGCTCGACTGATTGTCAACGTCCCCCGCCGCAGCAACATCACCCGCCACCTGAGAGTCCTAAACTGTCTCACCGTTGACAATAGGATCACCTTCAAGCTCCTCACCCACGCACACAAAGCACTCCACAACGCCGGAATAGCCTACCTGAACAGCAGACTCAGCTTCTACACCCCCACCCGCCAGCTCCGCTCTGCCAGCCTTGCCCTCGCTGCTGTCCCCCACATTCAACGAACAACCTCCAGCGGCAGATCCTTCTCCTACCTCGCCGCCAAGACCTGGAACACCCTTCCTACCCACCTACGGCAGACCCAAGACCTACTCGCCTTCAGAAGACTCCTCAAGACCTGGCTCCTCGAGCAGTAGCAGCACCCCCTCCCCTCAGCGCCTTGAGACCCTCATGGGTAAGTAGCGCGCTTTACAAGTACTCTGATTGATTGATTGATTGATTGTTGTAAATGAAATATAAACTTTAATTAAGTGTTACTAAGTAAGCCACTGGATTGACATTTGAATTTTCTTTTGTTCTACATCCACTAAATAGTTAATATTTAATTCTTATAATGTAAAATGTATCATGAGGTATTAAGTTGATACATAGGTCAGGAGGCCTGCTTTAAGAACATAAGACACAAATCAATGTATAAGACTACTTCTTTTATTTTCAAATTCTTATTACTGAATGCCACTGTATAGCTACAGTTATTAGGTGACATGCAGTTTACCATGGCATTTATGGAATTTTCAAATAACAACAGTGTGCTCGAATAAAGCTAACTTTTTACAAATGTGGCTCTATTTTAGAACATTTGCTAAATTTATTTTTATGAAAAGTGTAAGTATATGTCAGAGAAATTCTAACTATATTGAGGGATGAAAATATCAAATGGCCTATTTGATGTCTGTGCTACTCTGAATATGTTTGCACAGTTTTGTAAGTGTTGCAATACTTTTAGAAAAGAATGGACAGTTTCAATTTTAGAGTTCTGCCTGAAGACAATTTGTTATGGTTCCAACCAAGCATCCATGTTTATTTGTTTAAAAAAGAATATCATTTTATTATGTGTATGTAATATACTATTTAAGTTGGTTTGAAATATCACTCACACTTTTTCCCTTCAATATTTTAAGTCCACAGAGCAGAAAACAAACAATATCTAATCTGGTAAGGACTCTGCCTGAGTAGCCAAGCTTGGATTCTTTCAGTGGGAGTAATTCTCCTGCCCATAATGTGAACAGGAATAGCTTTACTCAAACGATGGCTACCCTCAACAAACCCTGTTAATATGTTGCAGTCAGCCAGCAGAGTAGAGCCCCTATTAGACACTTTAGTATCACAAATACAGTCCTGTGCCCAACACCAAGGGTGGCCACCCCAGTCTTCGGTCTGGTTAGTACAACTTCACCTATAATTGTTGCACAGCCAGGGCAGAAAACATCTATGGCCAATCACTCAAGAGCACAGGGCCATTTGAAAGCCACTGGGTCGGGACCTGCTGGTGGAAGGGTGGCCAATGAAGCAACAGCATCAGCTCAATCAATGGGTCAAAATCCAATGTGTGCGGCTACATGGTAGGAGGAGCAGTTGGGTCAAATAATTGGACTTCTGAGGGGAACAAAATGACCTTTTGAGGGCCCAAAATGAGATCAACATGGCCCGAAATGAGTTGTAGGATCAAAATCTAAATTTCCAAACTTTACATACTGTGTGGTGTAGGATAGACTCCAATCATTAGATGCAGCAGTGTCAAGTTCAGCAGATTCTTTCTGTGTGGAAAGTACAGAATCAGCAAGGGCAAATTCCCCTATCTCTCAGGATAACCGTCCATGGAAAGGGGGACACTGTTGACTCTTGAGTCGCATGTTCACAACCTTCCATATTTCTACTCATACTGCTCCAGTGACCTTTAGAAGGGGTTACTCATCTGGCCCAGTTGAGGACAATACCAAACAAACCATCACCAAGAGGCATAAAATAAGTTTCTGCTGTGAGTGCCAAACAAAGGACTGTATTCACATTCTGTTTCACATTTTCACATTTTGCCTCATGGAGTGGTTACTGGATCAGGATTTGCTAATACTGTTGCTTCAACATACTTCTTTCATCCACCACAATATTTGTTCATTTATGCATTGATTTAATAGATTTTGGGTTGAAATTATATTGTTGTTCAGTTTTGATTCTACATCAGTTATGAAGATTAACTTGTCTTATATTATTTTTTATGCTATATATTCTTCATTTGGAACACACAGTCTTTATCCATGCACACATCCATAATTGTTTTAACCCCTTGTCTGCTGATGACGGAACCGCTCCGTCATCAGCTGCGGTGGCGCTGTGCTGATGACGGAGCGGTTCCGTCATGGCCCGCTCGCTGCTCATGCGCGGCGCGAATTCCGCGCCTGCGCTGAGCGTTCTATTGAGCGGGGCAGTGAAGGAGTTAATCTGTAAGTTCACAACAATTTTTTTAACTAAGATTATTACTAATAGTATTGATTCAATGTGTGTCTTTTGCAGAAGATTTTTCGATTACCTCCTTTAAACACCAACACTGAACAAGGGAGATAAAGTAGTTTTAAAAATGTACTTGTACTTCCCAATATGGATATCATGCTTTGAAAACTACAATGAAAAACAATATTAAAGCAATGACTATCAATGTGATGTTAAAAGGCATTATCATGCTACCGTGAAGATAATAGTAATGATTACAAAGTTGTACAATAGTTCATCATAATGCTATTTTAACCACAATGTTCACAAATACTTAAAGCCTTCCCCCAGGTTCGCTAAAGAGATGACGTTCCAGTAATATCAGCAACTACATACCTTGCACAAATCAAAGACAAAGACAAATCAAAGACAATATCCATAGTTAGACAAACAAAGAGATCTGTCAAAAATGTTAGACTGAATGTCAATCTACTAGCACCAATGCAGGACATAAGCAGAAGTACAGATGTCATTATTTCTCACAATCTAACAATGTTGAGGCAACTTGCAATCTATATCTGTTCATCAGCAAGTTGTGTGCAAAAATTAAACTGCACCCACCTAAAACCTACTAGTACTTGAGCAGATGATATAACATGAACTAGAAAACCATGTGAAATGTTACATAACATTATAATGCAAATCTAAATTGTACCTAAATACTTTTTGATATCCATGAGAACTCAAAATTATCCAACGTACATGCCAATAACATATAGTAATTCACATATTCTATCAGTATTACATTTCAACATCTACCTTAGTCAAATTGTAACATGTTGCTCATTGTAAAATACCTTTTTGTGCTATGTAGTTGGTTTTGATTTTTAATATCTAGATTTTAGTGTTCATTGGTTTATAAATGAATGAAACATGTAGCTGAAGCTGGTTATAACACAGGAACAAGGATAATTTTTAAAATTACAAAATATTGTCTTGCCAACAGGAAAAGATGTTCTCAGTTTGTTTATACCTGAGTTCATTTCCTTCTTTGTAATCACTGTCATCTTACTGATGCAACTCAACAACATCACTGTGTAGCTGCCATTGATAATCTTCATTAATTAGTTGAAGGAAATTTTCCTACGCATCCAAATGTTATGCATCGTACACCATGAAACCAAGATTTTGTAGACTTTAAAGGGCCCCACCTGACGCATCCGGGCATGGCAGCCCAAGTGTCCACTTCACAAGTCCCCTGGTTCATAAATGGGCATAATTGAGCGGTAAATAGCCATGTGTGGCTGGGATATGAAAAATCCTCTAAAATATAACACAATAAACATTTAAAGTAAATAATTAAACATGTTTGAAAAAATAAATCAAAATATAGCATTATAAAGAAAACTTACCAGCAAGCCAGGTCCTTATTTCTGTCTAGTTTGCCATCTGTTTTGGTATACTGCTGTTGTGTAACACCACTCAGCCATGAGTAGATCCTTGAAATCTTGCCTACCCATCAAGAAAGTAGAGCTCTGGTAAGCAAACCACCTTAACCTTGATGGAGTGGAAATGTTTCCAATTATGATTTGGTCACGGTCTTAAGATGGCACCAATGTTATGTGTGTTCCATCTATGGCACTAACTACATCTTGAATGCCTCCCAAACCATAGAAATCATTATTTATATTGTTCAATGTTACATTATCTGATGGAAATTGAATGTAGTCATTCACACATTTGAACATCAGCTCCAAAACTTTGCTGAGGGCAGCAGCAAAAGTTGGTTGTGATATCCCAGTGGATTCTATACCAGAATATTGGAATGATCCAGTTACAAAGAAATGGAGTACAATCATTATGTTCACAATAGGAGGGATGGCAGTCAGTTTTCTTTGTTGTGGCACCAAGTCTGCTTCCAGTATTTGGCTCAATGCTTAGTTGTTGCTCAGTTTATTCTAATTGTTTTAATAACATATCTCTCTTGCATTGTATCTGTTGTAAACTAAGTTGGGCCTCATAGGACTTCCGCCTCGCGGTTGCCCTGAGTGTTCTATCATTTTCATGACGGTCTTCGGAGTGGCGTTCTCCCACTGGCAGTTGCTGCAACTACACCCTCCACAACCGACACTGCTCTAGCCTCCCTGACTTCTCTTCGTTCATGCAGTATTCAGACTCATCCACCACCTTTGCTATGTCAATGTTATTTCTGATCCTCGTAGCCAAAATTGTTGTAAGATCCTTCACACCAGGTTTAAGTTAAACCTAAATACTTTTATTGAAGATTGTAGCAGGAATGGCTCTTAATGTGGTGCTCCCTCCGCCAAGCAGCAAACAACTGCCAGTAGGAGAATGCCACACCAAAGACCATCATAAAGATTATAGAACACTCTGGTAACCTGCTAGGCGGAAGCCTCACGAGGCCCAACTTAGATTATAACAGGATCCATATAAGGAATACTCTTTCTCTTCTATGGCTGTTTCTCCCTTGCAATGTTCTATCTATCTATCTATCTATCTATCTATCTATCTATCTATCTATCTATCTATCTATCTATCTATCTATCTATCTATCTATCTATCTATCTATCTATCTATCTATCTATCTATCTATCTATCTATCTATCTATCTATCTATCTATCTATCTATCTATCTATCTATCTATCTATCTATCTATCTATCTATCTATCTATCCATCCATCCATCCATCCATCCATCTATTATTCTATCTATCTATCTATCTATCTATCTATCTATCTATCTATCTATCTATCTATCTATCTATCTATCTATCTATCTATCTATCTATCTATCTATCTATCTATCTATCTATCTATCTATCTATCTATCTATCTATCTATCTATCTATCTATCTATCTATCTATCTATCTATCTATCTATCTATCTTATCTATCTATCTATCTATCTATCTATCTATCTGTCTATCTATCTATCTATCCATCCATCCATCCATCTATCCATCCATCCATCTATTATTCTATCTATCTATCTATCTATCTATCTATCTATCTATCTATCTATCTATCTATCTATCTATCTATCTATCTATCTATCTATCTATCTATCTATCTATCTATCTATCTATCTATCTATCTATCTATCTATCTATCTATCTATCTATTCTGACAACTGACGCATATTTGGCTAAACATGTTTTTGCACTTTTTTCCCTTGCCCTCTTTTTAACAAATATGGAGGCATAGATAACGATTTACTCTTTGATCTTTGGCTGCTATCGCACTTTGCACTTTGCACTCCTGGATCAAGGAGGATCAGTGGCAGTGATCCTCCTTGATTTAAGCTCGGCTTTCGACACGGTCAGCCATGACATACTGCTGGACCGTATGTCGAACATCGGCATAAAAGACAAAGCATGGTCTTGGTTTGAATCCTTTTTGAAGGACAGATCCTTCCGGGTATTTGACGGAGCATCACCATCTACCAGCAGACCATTAAGATGTGGAGTACCACAGGGCTCCTCATTAATCCCGGCGCTCTTTAACATCTATATGAGGCCTCTGGCTGAGGTGGTGCGTCAGTTTGGAGTTAAAATCATCTCCTACGCTGACGACACTCAGCTGGTGGTCTCACTGGCGCAGGAAGCTAACCTGACCACGAGAGGAGGGCTCAAGAAATGCCTAGAGGAGGTTAAGAGCTGGATGTGCTCCTCCTCACTCAAAATGAACGGGGATAAAACTGAGCTAATGCTCCTGGGCCCTGCCGACCCTAACTCCTTCAGTACTCTATGGCCATCCTGCCTGGGCATCCCCCCAGCCCCCAAGGACAACATCAAGAGCCTTGGGGTCTGGCTGGACAGATCTCTGTCTTTCGGCACCCAAGCCACCAAACTTGCAGCTACCTGTTTCGGCCTCCTTAGGACGTTAAGGAAGGTTCTCCATCTTCTACCTATGGAGGCAAAACAGGTAGCCAATCAGGGCCTTATCCAGTCCCGACTGGATTTTAACAACGCCCTTTACCTTGCTGCCCCAGAATATACGCTGCAGAGACTACAAACGGTGCAGAACTGCGCCGCGCGCACTCTACTTCAGATCCCTCGGCGTCAATCTGCCAAAACCGGGCTGATTAAATTACGTTGGTTACCTATCCGCCAAAGAATACAATTCAAAGCCCTATGCATTGCCCACCAGGCCTTCTGGAAAACGGGCCCCCTCATCACCCTCAACCTAGTCTCGCACTACAAACCTACTAGGAATCTCCGATCAAACCAGACCTATATGGCCACAACACCCAGAATAAAGAAATCCAGAACTGGCGGTAGGACCTTCGCTCACAATGCTTCCAAGCTATGGAACACCCTGCCCCTTCATCTGAGCGCCAACCCCAATCTCTCCTCATTTAGGAAACAGCTTAAAACATTCCTCTTCAACTCCCCTCAGTAAATCCCCCGGTCACCCCTCTCGATCTGATGGTTCTTAGCGCTTGGACGCCCCCGGGCAGCAATCAGCTCTACAAATCCACATACAATACAATACAATACAATTTAGATAGTCCAATAACTAGGACTTATGCCTTACGCACTTTAGAAAATCTGTGCCTAAAATAATGCTGCTAAATATATGTTTTATGTATATATTGCTGCTAGTTTAATGATGATCCATGTATACGTATATTTTATTAGATAGAGTCATAGAGATAGACAAGAACTGGTGGACACGGACACTAATGATATCCTGCACTTTTTCCTGTCACTGTTTTTTTATTAAGGAAAACGTAGTATTGTTACTTTATTTTAATCTTGACCATGTACGTAATTATGTGTGTGCTTTTATGGATAATGTAATATCCGAATAAAGGTTATTTTGACTTTGACTTGTCTATCTATCTATCTATCTATCTATCTATCTATCTATCTATCTATCTATCTATCTATCTATCTATCTATCTATCTATCTATCTATCTATCTATCTATCTATCTATCTATCTATCTATCTATCTATCTATCTATCTATCCATCCATCCATCTATCTATCTATCTATCTATCTATCTATCTATCTATCTATCTATCTATCTATCTATCTATCTATCTGCCTGCCTGTCTGCCTGTCCGTCCGTCCGTCCGTCCGTCCGTCCGTCTGTCCGTCCGTCCGTCTGTCTGTCTGTCTATCTATCTATCTATCTCCATACAATTCCATGATTTACACAAAGAAAATAGAAATGATCTGCATTTGTTGTGTCTTTAATCATATATTATATTGTGTTTAATTGCATTATTTGTAACAACTAATACATCTATATATTTTCTTTTTTTAAACTGAAATCAGTGTATGGGAAAATTCAATAAAAGTATAACATACGTTTATTGTATTGTTTGTAACAATAAATCCACAACTAGGCCCAAATATCTCTATCATTTAAACTATGAAACAGTAGATGCTTAAACTATTATATATATCTCAGTGTGGTGTTACAGAGTTTGAAAAATCTGTTGTAAAGAATGACGGATCCTTACGTCAACATCATAATTGTTATCTGTCATATTGTCAGGCATCACAATTGCAGACATTGGAGATATATGTATATATGTATAAATCAGTACCATTAGTACCATGACGGATCATTGACATGTTCATCATTGAAGACGGACTATTAACTTCAGGATATATTTTTATTTGAGTCGATCTATAAGGACGGATTGCTTGAAAACATCTGTGATGGATGTTGTACACTGTTAATGTTTACATATATGGTGACATAAGTGTCCGTTAGGCTGGTTTACATGCATCCAGCGGCTCTTTCTTCATGCAACGGAGGAACGTTGCCCCCATGGGCGTCCGCAGGGGGGGGCAAGGGGGGCGCTTGCCCCCCCCTGGAGCACCCCTCCTGCGCCTGCCCATGCTTTTACAGATGTCTTTTATCCATAATTCCGGGCCCTGCAGGGAGCAGAGCTGTTCCCTGCCAGAGGCCTAAACTCCCTGATGGGGCGCCTCGCACTCCTCCTCGCAGCCCCTCCTGCCTATTGTCATTCTGTCTGTGGCTGATTATCACAAACAGAATGACAATGGCCGGTTTGAGCTGCGCGCCACAAGCACGAGTGGTTAGGTCTGGATACCAAGACCTCCTTTTAACACTGTGTAGCTTGAGAGCAAGAGGTCTTCTGAATTAAGTTCTGGGGGGAAACGATGCATTATGGCTCAGTAAGATGGTTGAGCTCAACCATACTATAAATCATTTAGAAGTTGACTTTGAATGCTATTTCTCATCCTTTTTCAAAAAGCTTTGAATACGTTATTTGGTTAAGTGGACACCTGAGCTTTAGCATGATTGTACTGTCTACTGTCATGAATGGTATGATTACTTCATAAGCTGACCCACCTGTTGCAGCAAATGCAAGGAGGAGGAGCAGGCCATGTAAAATGTGGCTTGTAAGTGGGGGAGACTACAGAGTTAAATCCATTGCTCTTCGCTATTGACGAGGCTTGATCTAAATCTGTTCAGAGCAGCAGCAAAACACCCGTCGTCGACTCATGTTCCTTTCTTTTGATATAATGGCTGCCGTATCTGACTGGCGAATTAACATGAGCCTAATCAGCATACAGTATTGTACTGTAGCATTTATATAGGGCACCCTTTTGAGGGGCCAAAGTACATTATAAAAAGCGTTTTGATGTCACTCTTCTCTTCACTTTGGTTGAACTGCCTGGCAGTGTGATGGAGGATGCGGTGTGAAAGAAGGGCATCGAAAATATTGTTGTAATCAGCTGTTCGTTTTAATTTTCTATGCAAGTTCAGTGCAATGTCTTCTTGTTTCTGTTATGCTTTCAGTTACTGACTGCAGCCATTGGGCCAACCACGCTGTAAAGTTTTGAGCCTGGGATGAGACCAGGCAGTTGAAACAAGACAGGGGAAAGAGGTAGACGAAAGAAGCAGAGGTTTACTTAGATAGAGCTGCCTACTGGTACAGAGGTAGTACAGTTGTGAGGTGTTAGGAGACTAAACTAAATTGGTAGCCATATAACACCTGTTCCCTCCAGATGGGCAGCGAATCCTATTTATAACATAACGTGTATTTGTAAAGCGCACCTTCACCCAGAAGGGTATGTTGGCACTGAATAACAGATGTTTATTGTTATCCAACTCAATGAAACTAATTTTATGGATCTCAGAAGGATGATAGGCTGAGTGGACCCACCGGGGTTTGAACCTGTGGCCATGAGGTCAAACTTAGGCCCCCACAGTGGACACATTAGTCAACTAAGCTACCAGACCCATATTATACTTGTATGGTTTTAGGAGGAAAGTGTTAGCACTTCCTGAGGCTCTCCCACCACAGGATACCTAGCGCAAAAGCTTGAATTTTTTTTTGTGTCACTCTCCTTTGTGTCATTTGTCTGTGAATCATGCGAATATTCATGTTGTGTATTCTTACTTGATGTAGATATTGGGTTTTTGACCTTCCTTCCACCCTTTTGTAAAGCGCTCTGATAACCTTTTGTAAAGCGCTCTGATAACCTTTGGGTTCTTATTAGCGCTATATAAAACTTTATAAATAAAAATTATACTCCCAAGTCAAAAATTGAGGTTGCAGCATAGCCCGGATTTCAGATCCCACTAAAACATACACAGACTCATGTCAATAACATCTATCTACCAGTATGCACCCTGTCATATCTGGCAGGACGTCCCGACCCTGTGTTTCACTGCCTCATATCCCCCTGTACCCCACTCCCCGTGCTCACTGCCTTATATCCCTCTGTACTCCACACCTCGCGCTCAATGCCTTATATCCCTCTGTACCCCACACCTTGCGCTCACTGCCTTATATCCCTCTGTACCCCACACTTTGCACTCACTGCCTTATATCCCTCTGTACCCCACACCTTGCACTCACTGCCACTACATTTCCCTCTGTACTGCACACCTTGCGCTCACTGCCTTATATCCCTCTGTATCCCACACCTCGCGCTCACTGCCACAAGATATCCCTCTGTACCCCACACCTCACACTCACTGCCAAAAGATATCCCTCTGTATCCCACACCTCGCGCTCACTGCCACAACATATCCCTCTGTACCCAACTCCTTGCGCTCACTGCCACAACATATCCCTCTGTACCCCACACCTTGCGCTCACTGCCATAACATATCCCTCTGTACCCCACACCTCACGCTCACTGCCACAAGATATCCCTCTGTACCCCACACCTCTTGTTTACTGCCACAAGATATCCCTCTGTACCCCACACCTCACGCTCACTGCCACAACATATCCCTCTGTACCCCACACCTTGCGATCACTGCCACAAGATATCCCTCTGTACCCCACGCCTCATGCTCACTGCCACAACATATCCCTCTGTACTCCACACCTTGCACTCACTGCCATAACATATCCCTCTGTTCCCCACACCTCGCGCACTGCCACATATCCCTCTGTACCCCACTCCCCGCGCTGACTGCCAAATATCCCTCTGTACCCCACACCTTGCGCTCACTGCCATATATCCCTCTGTAGCCCATACCTCGTGCTCACTGCCTTATATCCCTCTGTACCTCACACCTCGCACTCTCTGCCACATATCCCTCTGTACCCCACACCTCACGCTCACTGCCACATATCCCTCTGTGGGGAACAACCTTTACAACGAAGGTTTTACAACACGGTACTGTTACCAGGCAACTTTTACAACGCAAGTCTTTACAACGACTTGCGCTGGGGGGCACTCCAGGATAGTAAATAGTTTAATTTACTATCCAACTCCTTCCCTACTATCCACGGGGACTGGAGTTGGAATAGTAAATTAAAATATTTTCTATCCAGCGCCCCCCAACGCAAGTCGTTGTAACGACTTGCGTTGTAAAAGTTGCGTAGTAACGGCACACGTTGTAAAAGTACACGTTGTAACATCGTACATCCCCCTCTGTAGCCCACACCTCGCTCTCACTGCCAAATATTCCTCTGTACACCACACCTTGCGCTCAATGCCACATATCCCTCTGTATCCCACTCCTCACACGCACTGCCTGATCGCTCACTTTACCCTGAAATTCATCTTCTACGTGTTCTCTCCCCTTCCATTCTTTCTACCTCTGTTCACCCCTTACTTCTTTTAGTACCTTACTCTTTTCTCAATACCTCTACTTCTTTTCCTCTTCAGTAACAGCTCTCTGACACATCTCTGCACTTCCTTGATATCAACGCACCCCTCTACCTCACCTGCCTGCCTCAGTCTTTATTATTCCCTCTTCCTCAGCTGTCTCTACCTGTCTCTGACACACCTCTCCCTCTCTACCAGGACCTCTCTTGTTCTACGACTGCTTTATTCTCCCCTCTCCATCTTTACTTTACCGTGGACGCCTCACAGGGAAAGCCAGGATGGGTTCCACAGCGGTATTCGTACAAGCGCCTTGGGACCCTTGCGGGTGAGTAGTGCGCTATACAAGTATCAATTTACATTTACATTTACAATTTATCTCTGCACCTGAATCTTTTTCTTCCACACCTCACTTCTTTGTCTACCCTTCACCCCTCGCAACCCTTCTGTTTGCCTCACTACGGTCTTTATCCAACCCACCTTTCAGTGCCTATTCCCATTTCGCCTCCCTCCCTCTAAGCGCTCTCCTATCATGCATCCGTTTCTCCCCTCACGTACCTCTCCTTACCTTTCTAACCAGCCTAACTTTCTACCTTCCTGTTATTCCTGGTAGGGAACCTTTCATTTCACGCCTTCGGTTGTATTTCCTACGCATTCAAATTGAGTAGGTCATTGCTGTGCTCCCAACCCGACATCGAGACCCTAGTCCCCTAGCCTCTCAATATGCCCAGATATAACAACAAGCATTGGCATAGCCAATAGGTCTCACCTTTGGGACTGCTGCATAACTAAATACTTGTAAGGTCCCAAAGGCGAGACCTGTTGGCTATGCCAATGCTTGTTTTTCTCAGCTTGGCCTGAGTATTACCCGATCCTGATTGTCTGCCATTTTAGCCCCGCCCCTATTGATTAACATTAGCCACGCCTCTTCATTTGCCAGGTTTGCCCCCCCCCTGGAAAAATTTCTGCGGACGCCCATGGTTGCCCCCCACAATTTTTGATAGAAAGTGTTTAAAAGGAAATAGTTATTAAATTATTTTATCACCATTTTATTTTTGATGGTTTCTGCGGGCAAACGAATTGCGAGAGCAGGGTGGGGCCGGTGCGTCACTGCTGCCAATGATGGGCAGCAGTGAGGCCTGGGCATATAAGTTTACATTACACATGTTGGTTTTACCGGCTAACTTGCTTCGGTCAAACCAACATGCACAATTTAAACCTTTCTAACCCAGCGGGCTTGGACAGCCTGGTTGGAGAGCAGGCACAGGAATCCTTCTGGCAATTTTATCACTTGCCTCCTAGACTCTAACTGCGCAACACCTCAACAATGGCTGGGTCGATTGGTGACAGGCCCCCAATTTCACAGGAGAAAAATAACTGAATATTGTGGCAAAAGTGTGAGTAAACTCAGGAAAAGGTGTGGCATCTACAAAAAAAGAATTTTTCTTAGTCTTAACATTACATTTCTATGTGAATATGTCATTTTTTAAATTTAGGTATGATTAATTGCCTTTTTTAAATTGAAAAATAAGGATAAAAGGCTGTCTTTCACACATGCAAGTACACTGCATGTTGGCCTAAAATCATATTTTTAGCAAAAATATGTATACATAATGGCGTTTCAATTTTCAATCTGAAGGTTGTATTGAAAATATGAATGTTAGTAATGTGTTTAACATATTAGTTTTAAGTAACTACTTATTTTTCATTCTCAGGTTGACATATCTGATTAGTTCATTTAGATTTAATGTTCATATGTATGCTCTAATTGAGGTATGTTATTAACGATTTAAAGGTGTTGTATTTCGTTAAAACAACCCTTTCCTCAATTATGCCTTAGTGAATTAATTTAATTATTGTTATGGTTTAGGTATGCTGTTTATCAGGGAAAAATTATACTCGTTTTTTTAGTTTGATTGTTGCCTTTTGCATGAATATGACTTATTGCATGATTTTATTGTGATGTTATACTACACTAATATCTATACTCAAGCAAATATCAGAATTTGCTATGCTACAAATAGAAATGATAATGTGGAAAATATTGTAAAATAATATTAATCATTTTTGTAATGATCTATGTTATATTCAATTTTTATAATTCATTTTTTAAATGATTGCTTTTTTGCACAAATGTTTTTAAATAGATTAACATTTAAATCAAAACAAACATTTAAGGAATGTTATTTTAATGTTTGGAATGTGCAAACATTCATAATGTTTATAAATGAATGATATCAAATATAAAAAGAATACATATTTATTTATTAATTGTGATTCATTAAAAACAATAGTGTAATTGATTTTGAATTTAAAAAATAATGTAACAATAATGTTTATTAAAAATAATTACATGAATTTCAATTAATTCGGTACATCCGCTTTTAATAATTTTGAATGCACTTTAAACAGCATGTTTTTCTATAAATGTTGATTTGTATTTAACATTAGTAGTAGTATACTTTATTCGATAAAATAAATTCATCATAAAAGTGTGCAATTTATACAATACATCAAGAATAATAAAAGAGCAGGGACCCACCAATCCTATATAAGCATACGTAATCCCCTACTACTAATTTTGTTAAAATTACTAAGATACAGTACATTAAAAAGATAAAAATGTAGGGACCCACCAATCCTATGTAATCATACAGCATCGCATACTACTTAATTTATACAATTACTAAAAATATACAATAAAACTATTGAGATAAGAACCATAAAAAAGGCACTTCCTGCCTTGGGGCCAGCTGGTGGTTAGGTTAGATGGGGGGTAGAATTGATCCTCCTTAAACGTGTCTGCCACGCACTACCCAAATATTTAGCTACCCCACGCACCATAGCAATAGAGGACGTATCAGTGCAAAGAACCCGTAAGGCCATTTTGTGACATCTAAGGCCCAACGCCTTGCATAGTGGTTTTAGCCATATCTTCCTGGCAACCCTATATGCCGGGCAGGCAAAGAAAAAATGAGCCACAGACTCGTTGGGGGCTGCACAACCGGGACATGCTTTTGGTAGAACACCTGAATCTTTCCACCCAGAAGAGAAGTCATTCACCAGTAATGTCCCAAACCTCAGTTTTAGGTAGAGTGATCTGTCCAGTGATTTCTCTATATAATCAAGGACGGGTTCAAGTTTTCTTGTCCATTTAATGTCAAGGAAGCGCTAGGAGAGAGTGCCCCCTTCACTTCTGTGTATGGCCATCTCCTGTACCCAGTCCCAATAGAGCTTCTTGATCACTGCCTTCGGAGGTGGTGTTTGGCTCAACCATACTTCACTTAAGCCCAGTTGCACAACCAGCTGCCTCAGGTTGCACAACCACTTGATCTTATTGCCTGTGTTGAGGAGGATGAGTTCATCTAGAACTGCAGCATAATTGTGGAGCTCCTGGGTCCTTCTCAGACGCACCCAAAAGAGTAGTGGGCGCAGACGCACTACATCTTTTATGGGGTGCCTACCTAGGTCTAACCGTAGTGGGATTAACGGGGTGGATACTGGGAGGGCCACCAGGTCTCTCATAAACTTATTTTCAGACGTGGCTAGTTCTGTTATGTTCTCAAACCCCCACAACTCGGATCCGTATAACGCTGCCGGCACTACTTGACCGCCATAAATTGCAAAAGTCGGTGCCACAGGTTTGCTAGACAACTCCCGCAGTTCCTTTAGAACCACCCCTGAAACTCTTTTGTGGTTTAATAACATTTTGGCCAAGTGGTCTTTCCATTTCATCCGGCTGTTTACCCTTACCCACCAATAGTCAAAGGAATCGACCAACTCCAAGGGGACACCGTTAAGGGAAACATTGTTCCTGAATATCTTAGAAGGTGAAATGGCCATAAGCATTGTTTTAGAGGTGTTGATGGTGAGGCCTCTATCAGTGCAAAACACACTAAAGTGGTCCAAGAGTTTTTGAAGACCTGTGGGGGTTTTAGAGATCAAGATGGTGTCATCCGCAAAGAGTAGAGTAGGTGTTTTTTTCCCCGCCAGGGATGGCGCATCTGCTGCTTCCTCCCTCAAATTATCCACCACTCCATTCACAAAGAGGGAGAATAGGGTCGGTGCCATAACACATCCCTGGCGGATTCCACTCCTTACGGGCACCCTTTCTGTCAGTTGTCCCTGGGTGCCCCATCTGATCCTCGCATAATTCCCCTCGTGTAGCTTCACAATAAAACCCAAAAGTGACCCTGGGAAGCTCATCTTCCCCAAAATATCCCACAGCCTTGCACGGGGGACCAGGTCGAACTCTGTCTTGAGATCTATGAATGCCAGATAGAGGCTACCCTTGTTGATGGTCACGGCCTTCCAATAGATCGAAAAAAAAACGGAAGACCTGGTCCACCGTGCCCACCTTCTGGCGAAACCCTGCTTGAAAGTGGGAGAGAACATGCTCCTCTTCCATCCAAACACCCACCCTAGAAATGATGACCCTGCCAACCACCTTCTGGATCACGTCAATCAGACGGATCTGTCTGTAATTGGCAGGGTCATCTCTTGCGCCCTTTTTGTACACTGTTACCACCTCTGCTCCCTTCCATGAGTCTGGCACGGGATAACCCTTAGAGATCAAATTCATTATTAGGGCGATTAATCTGCCCCAGGCATCAGGGTCATTCAAAAGAAGGTCCCCTGGTATCCCGTCCGGGCCAGCTGCCTTCCTAGGGGTCAGGTGTCTAATGGCAACTATTACTTCAGAGGGCAGAAATGGTTCTTCAAGTTCCGCTAGGGTTTGGGTCCTAGAATCTGAGTCTGCAAGAGGTGAGTCTAATACTTCTCTCCCATCATACAGCACTGAGAAGTGGGAATGCCATTGCTGTTCCGTTATGTGGTTAGCAATCGGTGGTACACTTTGCTGCCTAGCCTTATTAATCAAATCCCAGAACAGCATGGCGTTCTTCATGTTGGCAGCGGATTTAAGATCCTGCCAATGTTGTTCCTCCCACTCACGTTTGGCCAACACTATCGCCCTTGCATAGTCCTTCCTTGCCGCTCTAACTAGTGAGGGATTCTTTTTAAGCAAGGTGACTGTTAACTCCTTCCGTTTCGCCTTACACTGATCTGAATACCATGGGTTACTGGAAGTGGCCGGTTTATTGTTCCCTCTGCCCATTTTGCCCTGGACTACAAAGTATTGTCCTACCTCCTCTATCGTATTCTTGTAAGCCAAGGAAAATGGCGGCCCCTGGTCACTGTCATTACTCAGTTCGAATTCCTCCAACTCTGCTGTCAGTTCAGCTACATGTGCCCTAATCCTTTCAAGATTCCCTTCCTGTAGTTGAACCTTATCCCATTTCTGCCTGCGGTTACCATTGCAAGGGACAACCTCACTGGTTATCTTCAAGGGGGCTTTATTCCCACTTCCCTTTAATTTACCCCACCTTATCTTCATGCATAAGGGGTTATGGTCGCTGTCCAGCGAAGGTTCGACCTCCATGTCTATTAGGTCGCACCACAATGTGACATCCAGTAGGATGTAGTCAATTCTGGACGGGCCATTGAGCCTATTAAAGGTTATTGCTCCGTCACGGTCAGAAATTGTCCTACCATTTAATGCTCTTAAATTAAATTCCATGGTCAGGGCATTGGTCTGTATTGATTTTGCTGACCATTTTCTAATTGGAGCAAGTGAGAGGGCTGGGATGGACCATCTGGAGTCCTCATCCTCTATTCCCAGGGGGTCATCCCTAGATAGGGGTTCAAATGTACAATTGAAATCCCCTCCCACTAAGATTTTAGAGGTTGTCGGACATTTGGCTAATACCTGTTCTAGGATCGCAAATGTATCTGAGGTTGTGTCCCCCGGAGACCCTCTAGAATAGATATTAAAAACGTCTATCCTGCACCCCTAGCTATGTCCTGGGAAGGAGATATGTAAGATGTCCCTGGACACTGATTCGTGAATGGTAATATCCCAGTTCAATCCAATTTTTACCCAAATGTGAAGTCCTCCCGCTGGTCTACCCTTGCCACAGCTTAATGCGGGCACAAAGAAGGTTGCATAACCGGATTTGTGCACTGGGAGCAAGCTCCAGGTTTCTTGGAACATGCATACGTCGAACTTCTCGATGAACGCATTCCATTCTGGTAAAAACATCTTTTTTTGCAACCCAGCGACGTTCCAAGATAACAAATGAATAACCCTGTGGCCTATAGCAGATAAGTCAAAGATGACTCCATTATTCCCACCCTGCTCGCAGGGATCAGACTCGCTAATATCTTCTAAGGGACTATCTAATTCCAATGGTAAATTGGTGTCAACAATACCCCTCGGGATCTTTGTTTGTAGGGTAGCAACAGCCCCGCAGCTATCATTGAAATGGGGAGCTATAGAGTCCACTTTCCCAGTCGCAGAGTTGGTGGCAGTTGTAGGGATCATGATCCCCCTATTTGAGAGACTTGGTGATAGTGCATGTCAATCCACCATATCCAGGATTTGTATTTAAGATTAAACTTCAGAAAAATAATTAAAAGTTTATTTATTACCTTCCAATTAATCAATGTTGGAAATAAAAATTATTGTAAAAGTGCTGTTGCATTTTCTATTTTGTTCTACATGTAAAGTAAATGTATAAAATGAAGTAACATTAATATTTACCACTAAAATATTTCTAATATGAGTTAAAACATGTTTTATTTTACCATAGGAAGACTCAGTAGTTGGGGCGCAGATCCATAGTACTGTGGATTTTGTTGTGTGTTAGTTATTGTTATGAAGACAAGGGGTTGGTTTTGAGATGTGGGGTACCTACCTATCACTGAGTTTGAATGGAGATATAATAGCCATTTCCAACACAATGCCCTATCAAATCTACCAGCTATGCCGTATAATCTACCCAGGTATCCCCAAATAGCTCACTAAATAATACAATGGTTGATTGATTCAAGCTTGTGAGCCAAGTGTAACAGAGCTCGATGCCCCAGCCAAGAGACTCGCAGGGCTCCTGCTTAACTCAAACAGTCATATTTGGTTATTAGAGGAGACGCACTTGCTCAAAAAAGGCTGGCCCCGTTTATGACCCAGTGGTTCCTGCACCAATAATTTTTCTGCCATGGCAAGGTGGTATTTTACTTTTAAGTGCCTTCACATGGGAGATTCAAGAGGTGGTTGCTGACCACATTGGAAGAACTAGCTCTTAGACTGGTGATGGGAAAATTTACATTTATGATAGCGCCTATATATACACACCCAGTGGGGGGCGTATAGATTCTTAGCATCAAAACTGCCCATGACTGTGCAATCCTTGGACAAGGATCTCATATTAGGGGAAGACTTCCGTGCTTTCATGAGCAACAGTGAGGACAGGTCAGTTCTGACAATAGGAAACATAGCTGAGCATTTGGAGAGATGTAAATAATTGCTTGATGACATTGGATTGACTGACATCTGGAGGACCATGCATCCGACAGGGAGGGATTTTTCTTCTTCTCGTACTATCCACCAGGATAGACTTGATTGTCTCCTGGGTTCCCCTCACTTGACGGAAAATGTATTCATAGTGGAGATAGAGGTTAGAGCAGTTTCTGACCATGCCCTGATACACATGGATCTTTGAGTTCCTAGGTATAGGGTGGAAAAGGGAGATTGCGTGAAAAGCTATTTCTTAATATGAATAACGTAACACATATCGCAGTGGTCCTGGAGCTGGAGCTGTTCCATTAAGTAATCAATAGAGGGAACTAAGATTCTTTTACTATGGGACACCCCAACAGCCTTTATTCAAAGATACTTGATTTCCCTGTCAATTAATCATAATAAGGAATGGAAAGAAAAGAAGGAGGAGCTTGAGGCATTGATTCAAAACTTGATGAGATCTAAATGAACGGAAACACAAGGAATCTGGTACCAATTTGAAGGAGTCTGCATGTAACTTAAGCTGCTGAATATGACAAGGCAGAGTACTCTCTCTTCCAGATTAAACAGACTTATAACAAAGATGTAATAGGGCCAGAAACCTACTTCTGTGCAAACTGCAGATCCAAAAAATGTGGTAGACATCCTCTTCTTTGATTAAGACTAAGGTTGGGGTACTCTCTACCGAAGACATGCAAATCAGACAGGCATTCAAGGATTACTAGAAAGACCTGTATGCTGCATAGATAGTGAGGGAAAGTATGGCTGCAGAATACCATAATAGCACAACATTCACACGCCCAAGCAGCTATGTTAGACACACTTATTGAAATGGAGGAAGACATAGTGGGCATTTCTAAACAATCTCATAAACCCCCAGCCCAGAAGGGTTTACAGGCATATTCTAGGCCTAGGTAGAACTAGCAGTGTTCACTCTGCGGAGTTAAAAAAAAATTCTGCAAGATTCTGCGAATTCCGTGAACGGGCAGTAATAGGCATGCCGTGCTGCTCGTGCTGCAAAACAGCAGCACAAATGGCATCACAAAGCACACCAGAGGGTGCAGCTTAAAAAGTTGGTTTTGCTGCCGCTTGAGTAAATTTTCTACTCAAGCAGCAGCTTTGTGACCGCGAACGGTCTCAAAGGGTCGCGCATGCCCACATTGCATAAATCTTGTCGGGTGCCCTCCTAGTGACTGGAAATTACTCTAGGGAATGCCAAATCTAGCTCACACTTGCCATCTCTCCCACGCAGCAGTTGGTGGGATTTCCCCAGAGCTCTGTGTTACAAGCGTAACATGGACTGGCCAAAATTCCACAGTTGGAGCAGAATATATTGCCCACCCCTAAAATATTCTACAAAACATTTTGTTCCTTACTAGTGCCAAATCTTGCATGCTTATGCAACCTCTTTGTAGATTCTAACCCAGTAGCTGATACTAGATGGAGGCCTCAATTGTAGTTATACCTAAATCTCTTTTCCTTTGCCTCGTCTTCCTCTTTTTTTGGGATGGAAACAGAAAGGATACAGGATAGGATTGTCTTATATCCACCTCTTTGATGTCTAGACTTGTTCACAGGGCCTGAACCTTTCTGTGCTTCCTATGCCTTTCACCCCTTATATCACCTCATATCATAAACTTAGTCTGATATGTCGGTAGCTGCAGACTAAAGTGTTTGATTTTAAAGTTGATGGGGGCTCATGCACTTTGGATTGCGGTATTGGGGTTCTGAATAGGCCACAAGTTATTATCAGGGTGATGTGGTTTTTCTTTTTTAAGATTTTATTTTTTAGATCACTTTTTTCACTTGATTGATACTTTTTAATTACAATAGCTTGGTATAATGACAAAAAATATGATTAGAAAGTTTTTGTGTAATTTTATTTTTCAGAGAACATTGCTATTTATCGTTCATGTATTCGTAATGAGGATTGGACATATCATGCAGGCGAGAATTAATTTGGCATAGGTAGATTGGCCACTTGTCAGGATCAGATATCTCAAACAAGCATTTGTAATATGGAAGATTGAGCCACTTGGCTGGATTTGGGGATTTGCATATATGTGACTGAGCACATGTAAGATATACGTCAACAAATGTCAATTTACATGGATTTAATTTCTAAGTATCTTGTGCTTGCTTTTACAAAAATATGTTTGACACTGAATAGCAATAACAAATTGATTGTGTATATGCAACATACAATGCCAATATTTTCGCATTTCATCGAAAAAACTGCTGAAATTGCACATTGCACACAGAAATATGAATTTTGGGTCTTTGAAAAAAAAAAATATATATATAAGCACAACTATTGGATCCCTGTTGCAGTGCACTCAGCGACGGGTGCTGGCCCGTTAGGCTGTATCCAAGCCCCTACTTTAATTAAACAACAAAATTGTGCTGCACTCTCAAAACCTGATTTTAAAGCTTTTATTCAGCTATATCAGTTCACACCAATGCGTTTCAGCCCACCAAGGCCTTAATCACAGTAGGTGAGTCTTTTTACCATTGCACTTTTATACAATTCACATTAGCCTTCAATGCGGCATTGGGGGAGATGTGGTGCGTGTTATTATCATTGAGTTTATATTTAAAATATTTACATGGTATATTCAAATTGTTTGTGATGATGTTTGTATAGCGTACAATTTTCAAACATCATTACAAATTTATTTCCTTCAATTTGTATGAACCTATATAGCTGAATAAAAGCTTTACTATCGGGTTTCCAGAGTACAACACAATTTTGTTGTTATATATATTTATATATAAAAAATATATATATATATATATATATATATATATATATATATATATATATATATGTTCACTGAAAAACCACAGGTTTCAGGCATGTTACAGTTATTTGGACATTTCACTCCAACAAAACCAGAGAAATTCGGCCGTTATAGTTAGTTCAGCTAACTATAACTGGCGCCCCTGCAATGCACTGCTGATGACGTCACATGTTACATCACTATAACGTGCCAGAAAATGTGTTTTTTTCAGTGAAAGTCTATGGTTTTTTTAAATGCTAATTTCTAACTATAACTTTTTTGAAACATATGGTCTTTTCAGCGAATTTCTAAGGTTTTTTAAATGCTAACTTGTAACTATAAAAGCTAAGATCTAAATATAACATTTTTAAAACTCATGGTTTTTTCAGTGAATTTCTAAGGTTTTATAAATACTAATTTCTAACTACAATGTCCCTGAAACCTATATTGTTTTTAAGTAAATAAAAAAAGTGTACATACTTTTTGTAGTGAAAACCTAACTGTAACAGTAGTCTGTTATAAGTTATAATTTATCAATGTTTAAAATTTTATTAGCACTAATTAGCATCTAAGTGTGGAAAAAGTGTGACGCAGCAGCTAAGATACCTGACTTTGCACAACAGCGTTCACAGTTCGATTCCAGGCTCCGGCGGCACGTTAGCCCACCACATTGCCACTGTGGGCAATACCTTGCTTAATCTTCCCTACGCCCCGAGCTCCGCGACACCTCTCTGAAGGTAGCTGTACACTTTACAACTACTGGCATTTTTCTAATTTAAAACCATAGTGATGAGAAATATTAGCACATCTTTTTTTTTCTTCTATTCTGAACGATATTTTTTTAATATATTCTATTTAAGATTACGGCAATTAATAGATGTTTTTAGTCACGAGAAAGGAAATGACATGGTTTGCCGGGTAACAGTTTTTAAGCTCTCCAATATATGTACAAATTAAGGAGCTTATGCGTATGAGGATCGAAATCGAAACCTTTACTGCTTCACATTTTGTAACTTTTCCCAACATGTGCACAAATTAAATAGTGAAAACGTGAGCACTTATCAACTGTTAAATGTGAAATCTAAATGGGCAGAGCCACATGTTTCTTCCATAGACTACCCAATAACCAAAAAGTATATAAACCATATCAGTTGATTGATTGGTATTGTTTTTGAGAGTTATTTACTTGTGTCAATTCTGTGATGCAGGTTCCGTTTTCTAGCGTCGGATTCTTCTTTTGTGACAACAAAACATATTACGGAGTTGTATGTTGTTTGATTATGGCATAGCAGATGATTATAATACATAGCTATATGTGAATATTTAAAGATTTGTATTTAGAAAAAAGTGTTATTGATTGGATTTTGCCATTTACATGTAACGTCACCAGCTTGCATTCAGAAACAGACAGAATAGAGAAAACACTGTTCCTTTTCTCGCTCCTCTGAGCTCATATAGTGTTACTTTGTATATTATAATATTGACACTATACTTGACCTCAGAGGTGTTGGTGACCCGTGGGTTAGAAGACTAAAGATTTATATGTAACGTCAGCAGCTTCTGGTTCTAACTCTGTTTCTCCCCTAGGGTCATATAGTGTGAGTATGTATTATTGTAATATTCACATTCATACTGACCTCAGTGGAATTTATGACCCGTTGACGCAAAGATGCAAGATTTTTAAATCCTAGAGATAAGAAGCTTTGAACATATTCACTGCTGGAAAATATTTCGGTATTCATCTTGTTTTGTGTTCATGACTTTATTTTCCTTTCCCTATTGTCTGGCATCAGTGACACTCGGTATATTGTAGTACACTGTCATTCTTTCAGACAACAAGAGTTGGAGATTTGTTGGCGCCAGGAGTAAACCATCTGAAGTGCAGCTTACTGACCTTTATAACTTACTTGATCAAATATTTTTACAGTGAGAATATATTTTGGAATTGCACTTTAAAAAAAGATTGTTTGCATAGATACTTTCTTACTGAATGCCTTTGATAAACCCTACATTTCTGAATGATATTTTGGTATTTCTCTTTTTCTCTGTTGTGGTTCCTATTCTCCTTCTCCCTATAGAATATATACCAATAGTAATGTATATTATACTACTATTGTATATGTTCTTAAAAGAGTACATGATCTCTTAGGGGAGCAGTGAGCGACCTCTGAGCACTACAACAGAACTTTCCTGAGTTCTACAGAATAGAAATTTTCAACATTTTGATTTTTTCGTTTTGGTCCTTATTCTTGTTCACCTGTGGAATACTACAAACTCACCCTGTATATTTTAATACTGGAACTTTATAGTAGTTCAAAGGGGTTGGAGATCTATCCGTGCAAGAAATTAACAACATATGCTACAGTTATTTCCGTTGATAACTTACTATCTTACAGTTTGTAACACTGCTAATAGTAGTTGCTAAAAATACATTTGTATACATAGTGCTTCATTTAATATTTTGATAAAGCGTGCATTTCTATGTAATATGATGTTATTTGTGTTTAACTGTTTTTTACTTGCTATTATTGTTGTGACCTGAGATAATGTAGTGCGGGAGTGTTTCTTGTAGCACTTATTTTCTACTTTATCTAAAAGTAACTGATGCCCTTTAATATTAACAAGAATATGGGGCAACACTTTTACAAACTATATTCGACAAAAAAAGAGCAGGGTGTGGCCACACTTAAGGGGTATTTTATGAATTGCGTTTTCATTTGCCACCCCTCTGATAGATACAGCTTCACTTTCGTAAGAAAGTATACTTGTGATTGCTTAATAAAAACTGTTTCAAACCTAAACTGAAATATTTGCAGTGCAACCACGTCTCCCTCCCCATCAGAAAAGTAAACACCACATTCTAATTAAATAGTGCTCCTGGGAAGTATCCCACCGGAGGAATTAATAAAAAGAAGACCGCAACATACTCTGTTATTTTCCCACCATGATTTGTAGGCCTCACCCAAATTATATTAATGGCCATAAAATATATAAAAAACAATTTTTACCTTCACAGTCCCTGTCCACCACCTTGTGACCACTGTACAGAGTTAATAGTGTTCCTACCCTCCCCTACTACTTTTTTTCTGTACTCCTTTGAAGTGCATCACAAATGGCTGACAACAGTGAACTGTTCCCAGCCAATAAGGAGCAAACTTGTACCCTTTATCCAATAAAATGTCTGTGGTGTTCCACAGATGGGAAGAGAATGGCTGCCAACACTTCTACTTTTAATGCTTCACAGCCAATGAACATTAAGCTTGGGAAGGTCCTGCTTGGAACACGTCAGCTAATCAGATGTCCTTGCTACTCCGGGGAGGGGGAGGGAATGGCTAGCAACACTTCTACTTTCATTTTCATATTAAATTTCCTCTAACAAAGTGACACTATCCATGATAAAAGTGAACACCGCATTATAAGTAAACATTACTGCGCATTATATTAAAGGAAGGCCGCAATACGGCGCATTGTTGTTTACCTGATATGATTCCCACAAGCCTACTGAACATTGCTGCAATACTGTGCCTCGTTATTTTACAGACGTGATTTCCACAGCTTACACAACATTTACACTACCTGTGTGTGCACCCTACACAATGCTTGCTGCAATTCAGTGCATTGTTTTCCCGACAGGATTTCCAGAGACAACGCAACCTTGCCACAATACCGCGCACCGTTGTTCTGCAGACGTGATTTCCATGGCCTACACAACATTCAAACTCCCTGCCTCTGCACTGTATAGACTGCTTAAACTAAGTCCACAGTGTTCCTACTATACCCTCCTATACAATTTTTCTCTTTTTTCCCTATTCCTTTCAACTAAGTCACAAAATGGCTGCCAACACTTCCTAGTGTCAATTGTTCACCGCCAATGAGCCGCAAGCTCGTGCTCGTAACGCCTCAGCCAATCAGATGTCAGAATTCTCAAATATCGTTATCTGTAAATTTTGATATTTCTCAAAAACTACTGAATGGATTTACGCAAGTTAAACAAAAGGGGGCTTGCTGGACCAAGACCTTTCTCACTGCCAAATTTGGTGTAATTCCGTTCAGCTGTTTGACCTGTCTAAAGTTTCCTATGGAAATTGCATGGAGAAAACATGTTTTGAGACTCCCCTTTTTCTCAGCCCCTCCTTGACGAATCACCCCCAAACATTCAAGTTAGAAGCTGATCTGAAAAAAGAATTGCATGGTAAAATTTCGTAAAGATTTGTCAAATGATGCCAAAGTTATAAGCAAATCAAAAAATGCTACCTACTGGCGATCACCAGTAAGTAGTATATATATATTACCTACTGGCAGTTGCCAGTAGGTAGGTATAGGAAGGACCTAGTTTCCATAGGAAAATTGTTTTTTGTTTTCTCAATATCTTTCGCACCGGTTGAAGAATCTACTCGAATGTTTTAAAACTAGTGGCCCGCTCTGGTCAGCTCCTGTCATGAAAGTTTCAGGGTGATTCGACAAGCGGGGGCTGAGAAAAAAGGGGGGTTCCAAAATGTGTTTTCCCATGTAATTTTCCATAGGAAACTTTAGAACCAGCTACAGCGCGAACTGCTGAACAGAATTACAGCAGATTTGGCAAAAAGGTAGCTCTTGGTTCGGAGAGACTCCGTTTTGTTAAAGGGTGTAAATCTGTTCAGTAGTTCCTGATAAATTTTAAATGAAAAAGTTTTGATCTATAGGGACGCGGTGGAGTCGCAACCCCTCCTGAGCACGAGCTTCACTGTGATTGGCTGCCAACACTCCAAACCAAGAAAGTGGTGGCAGCCATCTTGTGACTAGGTAAAACCGAGCCTCAAGAAAACAGTAAATCAAAGTTGAAAAACAAGAAAAGGGGGCAGGATAGAAACACCCTGACCCCCTAGGCCTGCTCAGGGGGTCCCACAAGGACCCCCGGGCCCAAATAAAGCATTAAAAAAAAAGAAAATCTGCGAAAGTTGGGCTGGGGTCGCGAATCCTGCCGATTTTCTTTTTAAAAATGAAGCGCTGTCTCCCGCGCTTCATTTAATTGAGGCCCCCGGGTTGGGCCAGGTCCCGGGGCATTGCCAAAAATATTAGTGGGGGCCGCAGGGGCCCCCACAGCCCCGGGGACTGCCACCTCCCTGGGGCTATGTTTATAACATACGGGAGGACACGCGGCCCTCCCGCAGACCTGGGAACCTCCACCCCTGGGGCTTGTTTAATTTGTGGGCCCCACAGCCCTGGGAACCGCCATCCCCCGAGCTTATTTTTTAAATAAATATTAAACTGTGTGGGGGGCTCAAGCCCCGCACACACCCCGGGGACTGCCACCTCCCCAGGGTACTAATCATGTAAATTCAGGGGTCCGTTACGGACCCCCGAGGCCCAGGGAACACAATCTCCCCAGGGCTGTGCAATAGTTGGGAGGGGACCGTGCGGCCTCCTCCTGGAGCCCTAAATGGCCCGGAGATCACCACCCCTCAGGGCCGGCTCCTGCAGTGTCCCAAGGTGCCCACCCCGGGGCACTGCTGTTTGCAATAAAAGGGCAGTAGCTGTGTGGCTCCCGACCTGTCATTGCAAACTCTGCTTTGGATTTTAGATCTTACTGCCAAAATCCAAAGCAGATTGCTTTTCCACAGGGGGAGCTGCATGTCAGCAGCTCCCCGTGTGGAAAAACAATGCCGGCTCCTGCAGGAGGTGGGGAGTCGGCGGGACTGTGGGGGCATTGGGGCTCCCCCCACAGTCCACAACGGATAGGGCCGGCCCCAGGGTATGGGGTTCCAGAGGCTAGAAGTGGCCCGGGAGGGGAGCCACGAGGCCCCTCTTCCCCCCAAAAATTAAAAGCTGGTCCCGCGGGGATTGGGTTGCTTGGGGCCACGTAGCCCCCCTCCTTAAAAAAAATTAAGATATGTGGCCATGCCCCGGGGTATGGGGTCCCCGGTCCAGAGTTGGCCAAGGCAGGGGGGACATGCGGCCTCCTTCCTGTTCCGTTTTTTTTTTTTTAAAGGGGTCAGGCCCTGTGGGATGGGGTCCCGAGGGCCCAAAATAAGGAAAAAGAAGGGGGGCCACACAACCCATTAAAAAAAAAAAAAAGACCGGCATCGTGCTGGAGGCCCCAACCCCTCCCAGCAACACTCTGCAGGCGCACCCTGTGGCTCGTTTTAAGTAGGGCAATTAATTCCCCTTCAATACTGGTGGTCTCTGTGGGCCTACTAGCCCACCAGGTACCTCCAGTATGCGCCACAGGACTGCCTTGCAGAGAGGTGGTCCAAGGCCATGCCCTTTTTTACACCTCTCTGCAACGCAGCTCTACGGCGCTTACTGGAGGTACCTTGTGGGCTTTTTGGACCCCAGGGATCCTGAGGATTCATGGGGATTTAATCTTCCAATGTACAACGCATCAGGGGGCACGTTTGCACAGGGGTGCAGGCAGGGGGCACGGCCTGATTTGACAAGTGTGCAAACACACCCTTTGGTGCATTTTAAGTTGGAGGATTAAGTACCCTTCAATACAAAGGGTTCTTGGGGGCAACTAGCCCACCAGGTACCACCAGTAAGCACCAGGGAGCTGCGTTGCAGAGAGGTGGTCCAAGGCCATGCCCCCTTTTTACACCACTCTGAAACGCAGGTCTGTGGCGCTTAGTGGATGTACCTGGTGGGCTACTTGGCCACCAGGGACCTTCAGGGTTCAAGGGGACTTAATAGGGATGTCATAGGTAGAAATTAGCATTAAAAAAAACCAATGAAATTAACAAAAAAAACATAGGTTTCAGGTACGTTATACTTGGAAATTAGCATTTAAAAACATTAGAAAGTCACTGAAAAAAACATAGGTTTTAGGGACAATATAGTTAGCTGGACATTTCACTCTTACAAAACCATAGAAATTCCACAGTTATAGTTAGTTCAACTAACTATAACTCGCGCACAGGCAATGCATTGCTCATGACGTCACATATTACATCTTTCATGACATGGTCAGTGACATCACTGATGACATCAGTGATGACATCACAAATGACATCACTGATGACATTACAAATGACATCACTGATGACATCTCGAATGACATCACTGATGACATCATCCACGTGAAAATCTGATTCACCCCCTCACACTCAAATATAACCTTTGATACACCCACTGTAAAATAAACTACCATTTTCTAAATCTTTAACACACCAATACCAGTCACTACAGATGCACTCACTGATTCCTAGGTCTACATACACATCTACTCATTCATCCTTACAATCACTCATACATGCAGTCACTCATCAATACAACACTGTCATATGCATTTATACACCTATACAGACACTCACACACCACCACTCATCCATGCAGTTACTCACACACCTAGTCAATCATACAAACAATCAATCACACTCCCATTTACTCACCTATACAATTATACACACACCATCTCACTTATTCATTGTCGTAACTTCAAAAGTTGCCTCGGGAGCCCCACGGAATCCGAAGACTGGCCCACAGCTTCCCCCACCGGGTCCACCACACGCCAGGGAATATCAAACACCTGAACGCATATGATGAGGCCCAATAGGGAAAACAGGGGAACAAAACAAGGAAAGGAGGGGATAAACACAGGAATCTCTTCTATAATGGAGACGAACTGTTGAAAATTCAGGATACTGGTTCACCTTGATCAACAGGACTGCAGTAGGCACAATGCAACAAATAAGACACAATCAATAATAAAGATATGACAAACATGCATTGAAATGTATTATGATCTTCCAGTGAAAATAACGAATACCTGTCTCCTTTTTGTATATAGCGTTTACAGGCAGGCCTTCATAGGGTACTCATATATATATAAATGCTTAGTCCTGAGGAACATATAAACAGGGTTACCTTTCTATAACTATTTATACAGAAAATAATGCTGTATTCTCTAAGGCGTGTGGTTACCTGAGGAACATAACGAAGACTCATACCATGGCACCCCAAGTAATAGAAAGCCACTAAATACAGAATCAGGACTCAATAATATGAAGCACCTTTTCTTTCGACCATAGAAGAAAACAATAAGCAAATCTTGAGATACAAGAATCAATTCTAAATAATATCTCAACCACTCTTGTTGTATATCACAAGAACAGTATAATAGAACCAAGTCGTAACAACGCTATGGTCCCAGCAAACTCCGTTATAGATTCATAAATGAGGAATGTCCAGGAAATAATGAATACTCTCCACAGGCAATGAAATGCTCCAAAAACAAATAGCAGATAAACACAACCGCTGCTCCGAACGAGCTGAGTGAACGTGGAACCAGGGCAATGAACGCCCCACACCATATATCAGGCCAGAAGAAATACACCGGTAACAAAAAGGTACTGGCTACAAGTCTTTAGAAATACCGTCAACGTCGATAGATGCACGACGAGCCCGCAGAACGCCACCACCGTGACCCGGCCGGAACAGGAACCCCGGAAGCGGAAGAACGCAAAGCCTTCATGTCACCATAGAGACGGGCTAAATAGGATGACTTGTGCTGACGCTTACGTGGTGTTCAGCGCATGCGCCCTGATGGAACATTGCCGAATCTCCAGCCAACTCGGGAGAGCAGTATTGCCCTGTACTCTCTACGCGGCAGGCACGACAGTACACCCCTCCCACTCTGCCTCCCACTGGTTTGGGCTTGGTGGGGTAACGCCTGTGGAATGCGCGTAGCAACTGAGGTGCATGTATTTGACTGGCGGGTTCCCAGCTGCGCTCTTCGATGCCATACCCTTTCCAATGTATCAAGTATTGCAATCTTCCCCTACTCCTCCTGGAATCCAATATAGATTCAACTTCATATTCTTCTTCAGAGTCCACTAGGACAGGGGTAGGGACTGACGGTAGACGTGTGCCTGGTTCCACTGGCTTAAGGAGAGAAACATGGAACACAGGATGGACTTTCATTGAAGAGGGCAGATCAAGTTTCATGGCCACTGGGTTTAAGACCTTAATTATGGTGAAAGGCCCTATATATTTAGGACTGAATTTACATGATCCCTTCAAGTTGAGGTGTCTTGTGGATAGCCATACTTTATCATTAACTTGATAAATAGGTTCCTGAGTTCTGTGAGTATCAGCATTGATATTATATGTGGTTTTGGCACTATCAAGATTAGTTGCAATTGTATCGTGGGTTGTACGTAGATGTTGTACTAAATCTTCTACTGCAGGGATATTACAGGATGTAGCAGTTGCAATGGGCAATAACTTGGGATGAAAGCCATGTGACCCTTAGAGAGGTGTGAACAATGTAGAGAAATGGTGGCTGTTGTTATATGATAACTCTGCTAACCATAACACCTCATCCCATTCTTGTTGATCTTGTAGGGAGTGGCATCTCACGAATTGCTCGAAACTCTGGTTGACACGTTCTGTCTGCCCATCTGTTTGTGGATGGTGACTAGAGGACAGACGAACGTCAACTTTCAGGGTGTCACATAACTGTCTCCAGAATTTCGATACAAATTGTGTACCCCTGTCGGTGATTAAAACAGAAGGGATACCATGCAAACGGACGATGTTCTGCAAAAAGACTGTTGCTAATGAGTTAGAGGTCGGTAAACCAGGCAAAGGTATAAAATGCGCTGTCTTCGTGAATAAGTCCACAACCACCAAAAGTGTGTTATTCCCTTTCTTTGTCTTTGGTAATTCTACTATGAAATCCATTGACACTGTGTGCCATGGACCAGGAGGAGTGGGAATGGGATGTAGCAATCCTACAGGTCTAACATGTGAGGATTTACCCTGTGCACATATGTGACAGGTCTTTACATAATCTTGTACATCCTGATTTAGATTAGGCCACCAACAATGATGTTTGACTAATTCTATGGTCTTTTTGTACCCTGGATGACCGGCCACCCCATGCTCATGACACCATTGTAGGATCTCGCGTTGTAACTGAATCTCAGGAACATAAAGACCCCCCTGTACATAGTGTAGACCTTTCCTAATCTGAGAAGGATGTTTCTGGAGAAAGGTGACGGAATCAGGTGTCTGTTGTGCTACAGCCACTTTATCCATGAATAGCTCTTCCATCGTGAGTGCACCTATGATCTTACTAGGTGATATAATAGCAGGTGGATGTTCGTCAATCAAAGGCGCCTCGAACCCAATACGAGATAATGCATCAGCCTTCCCGTTCTTTCTCCCTGCCCTGAAATGGATCTCAAAATCGTAGCCACTAAAAAATTGAGTCCATCTCAACTGTCGCATAGACAATGCTTTTGTAGTTTGTAAGTACTGCAGATTTCTGTGGTCTGTGATGATGGTGACAGTGTAACGGGTACCCAACAGATATTGCCGCCACTCCTCCAATACTTTCTTGATTGCTAGCAGCTCTCGTTGTCCTATGGCATAATTGATCTCAGCAGGGGATAACTTATGAGAATAATACGCCACTGAGTGTAATTCGCCAGTTTCTGGGTGGACTTGTGATAATACTCCCCCAACTGCCACTTGGGAGGCATCGACTTCCACGATAAATGGGCTGTGAGGATCAGGGTGTCTGAGTATGGGTGCACTTGTAAATTCTGTCTTCAACTTAGTAAAGGCCATGTCTGCTTCAGAGGACCAAACAAAGGGTGTGTTTTTCTTCAGAAGTCGAGTAATGTGTGTTACGGTTTCAGAGAAGTTGGCTATAAAGCGCCTGTAAAAATTGGCGAAGCCAAGGAAGCGTTGTATATCTTTAACCGTCTGAGGGGTAGGCCATTGTGTGACTGCTTTAACTTTTTGAGGGTCCATCTGCAACCCACTAGAGGATACCACAAATCCTAGAAAGGCTACTTGGTCTCTATGAAAGAAACATTTGTCGAGTTTACAGAACAGGAAATTGTCCCTTAACTTGGCTAGGACCGCACAAACGTGCTTAATGTGTTCTTCTAAGGTGTTTGAATAGATAAGCAAATCATCAATGTAAGCAATGACGCATTTGTCCAGTAACTCTTTCAGTACGTCATTAATAAAGTACTGAAAGGCAGAGGGGGCATTGCACAGTCCAAATGGCATAACCATGTATTCAAATAGACCGTATTTAGCGCAAAATGCGGTCTTCCATTCATCACCTTCTTGTACCCTTACCAGATGATATGCACCTCTCAGATCTAACTTTGTGAAATACCTGGAATTCTTCACCTGATCTAATAGAGAAGAGATGAGAGGCAAGGGGTATCTATTCTTGATGGTTACTGCATTGAGGGCGCGATAATCTATGCAACACCTCAAGCCTCCCTCGCGTTTGGGTATGAAGAAGAGAGCTGATGAAGCAGGGGATCTAGAAACTCTTATAAATCCCAAATCTAGCATCTTATCTAAATATTCTCTTAGATAAATGTTTTCCTTCTCCGTCAATGCATATACTCTGCTGGTAGGGATCTTAGCACCTGCTTGTAGGTCGATCCTACAATCATATACCCTATGTGGGGGTAATTGAGAGGCATGTTCTTCATTGAATATGTCGTGATATTCCTGATATTCCTTAGGCAATGTGGAATCGGGTTCCTCTAAACTGTATAGGCCAGCGAGAGAAGAGGACGATGTTATACTAGAATATGGAGATTTCTGTTCTTGTATATTTCCTGCTTCTAGTGACTCTTTCACGAGGAGAGGGGTAGACTCAGTTCTTGTATGTGCCCTACAGGTAGATGTGTTGAATGTCACCTGTCCCTTTACCCAATCTATATCAGGGTTATGTTTCCTTAACCAAGGGAGTCCTAGGACCACTGGGAACTGAGGAGACTGAATTAAATCGAATGGAAAATCTTCCCTATGATCTGGGAGTATGGTAACTTGCAATGTTTCTGTGGAGTGTGTAATAGGTCCTGATTGTAATGCACTTCCATCTATAGTATAAACCTCATCTCTTGTGGTTTTTTGAATTCGTGGGATGTTATTGTTCAAGGCCCATTTGTCATCCATAACATTCCCGGATGCCCCGGAATCTATCATTATTGATATGCTCCTGCTCTCATTGTCCCACTGCAGTACCGCTGATATAAAAAAATGACTTTGAGTGTCATAAATAGATGAGACCATCATTCCTGAACGACCCGATGCCTCAGCCTCTCTTGGCCTCGGGTCTTCTAGTTTTCCGATCTCCTTGAAGCTTTAGGCTTAATCGGACAATCTCTCAAAAAATGGCCAGCCTTACCGCAGTAGAGACACAACTTATTGTCCCTTCGGCGTTGTCTCTCTGCTTCTGTAAGAGGCCCTCCTACACTCCCGATTTGCATAGGTTCAGAACTGTCAACCCTTGTCTCGGGTTCTGTCTTTTTTTCCTTATATGAGAATTTAGTGAATTCATAACGAGTATCATCTTTCTTTCTCTCACCCAGTCTGTGATCTAATTTAACAACCAGATCCATTAATTCAGTGCATGAGTCAGGGGGATCTACAACGTGAGCTAGGGCGTCTTTTCGATCTTCACGCAACCCTTTGTAGAATAAGGCACTGCGTTTTTCCATAGGCCACCCCGCTTCTGCCACTAGTCGGTTGAAAGTAGATATATATGTGGGTAGATCTTTCGTGCCCTGCTTTAAGGATAACAGCTCAGTATCGGCTGCATGCGTAAATGTATGGCGGTCAAATAATTTACGTAATTCGCCCTTGAAGGCATCATAATTAAGTAATAAAGGGTCATCACGCTCAATGAGGGGCATAGCCCAATTGGCTGCAGCACCTCCTAAATAGGACATCATGAATACCACTTTGGCCTGGTCTGAAGGGAAGTGGTTAGCCTTACATATATAGTGGAGTTGACACTGACTAATAAAGGCAGCACATCTAGCTGGGTCTCCATGGAATCTCTCAGGAGGGGCCAAGGGTATAGGAGGTGGAGGTGTTACCACTTGTATTACCGGGTTCTGTGACCCGGACGCGCCCCCTACTCTATCCAAATCACCTACTGTGAGAGAATCAAGACGCTCAGTCAAGGCTTGGGTTTCCATTTGTAAATTACCCATCAAATTAGCTAACTCTTCCATCTTCCGATCCATGGTGCTCGGGAGGCAAATAAATTACAAGGCTTTGCGTTCTGTCGTAACTTCAAAAGTTGCCTCGGGAGCCCCACGGAATCCGAAGACTGGCCCACAGCTTCCCCCACCGGGTCCACCACACGCCAGGGAATATCAAACACCTGAACGCATATGATGAGGCCCAATAGGGAAAACAGGGGAACATAACAAGGAAAGGAGGGGATAAACACAGGAATCTCTTCTATACTGGAGACGAACTGTTGAAAATTCAGGATACTGGTTCACCTTGATCAACAGGACTGCAGTAGGCACAATGCAACAAATAAGACACAATCAATAATAAAGATATGACAAACATGCATTGAAATGTATTATGATCTTCCAGTGAAAATAACGAATACCTGTCTCCTTTTTGTATATAGCGTTTACAGGCAGGTCTTCATAGGGTACTCATATATATATATATATAAATGCTTAGTCCTGAGGAACATATAAACAGGGTTACCTTTCTATAACTATTTATACAGAAAATAATGCTGTATACTCTAAGGCGTGTGGTTACCTGAGGAACATAACGAAGACTCATACCATGGCACCCCAAGTAATAGAAAGCCACTAAATACAGAATCAGGACTCAATAATATGAAGCACCTTTTCTTTCGACCATAGAAGAAAACAATAAGCAAATCTTGAGATACAAGAATCAATTCTAAATAATATCTCAACCACTCTTGTTGTATATCACAAGAACAGTATAATAGAACCAAGTCGTAACAACGCTATGGTCCCAGCAAACTCCGTTATAGATTCATAAATGAGGAATGTCCAGGAAATAATGAATACTCTCCACAGGCAATGAAATGCTCCAAAAACAAATAGCAGATAAACACAACCGCTGCTCTGAACGAGCTGAGTGAACGTGGAACCAGGGCAATGAACGCCCCACACCATATATCAGGCCAGAAGAAATACACCGGTAACAAAAAGGTACTGGCTACAAGTCTTTAGAAATACCGTCAACGCCGATAGATGCACGACGAGCCCGCAGGACGCCACCACCGTGACCCGGCCGGAACAGGAACCCCGGAAGCGGATAAACGCAAAGCGTTCATGTCACCATAGAGACGGGCTAAGTAGGATGACTTGTGCTGACGCTTACGTGGTGTTCAGCGCATGCGCCCTGATGGAACATTGCCGAATCTCCAGCCAACTCGGGAGAGCAGTATTGCCCTGTACTCTCTACGCGGCAGGCACGACATTCATACAGATACTAACAAATACTTAGTCTCTTATATAATCAGTGATACAAGTACATACTTATCCATACAGCCAGTCTCACAATCACTGACTATCATGTAGAGTTATTTATATACTTCAACTCTCACATACATTGTCTTTAACATTTGTAGTTAATTGGCCATGTACCACTGAGACATCCATTCACTCACCAACACACCCGTACACACACTCACGCACCCAATAACCTATATAGACACTCAAGTAACTACTGACCAACCCATGAATCAACTTGCAGAACAGCAGACAGACTGAAACAGACATTCACACAGTTTAGTCACTCACCCATGTATTCAGTAAGACACATTTAATCACTCACTTATACAGTCAGTCACGCTCCTACTAAATCCTCCATCCAGACACTTATACACCCACTAATTCCTCCATACACCATGGAATATATATAAAACATATTTAATCTTTACAGAAACACACAGTCACTGGATGATGTCATCAGTGATGTCATTTGAGATGTTATCGGTGACATCATCAGTGATGTCACTGACCATGTCATGAATAAACTAACTATAACGGGGGATTTTCTATGGTTTTGTACGAGTAAAATGTCAAACTAACTAAAACATCCCTGGAATCTATGGTTTTTTTCAGTGAATTTCAAAAGGTTTTTGAAATGCTAATTTCTAACTATAACGTGACTGAAACCTATGGTTTTTCAGTGAATCACAATGGTTTTTTAAATGCTAATTTCTCATTATAACTTGCCTGAAATCTATGTTTTTTTCAGTGAATATATAATTATGTATATATATATATATATATATATATATATATATATATATATATATATATATATATATATATAACTACTGGTGGTCGCCAGTGGGTAGTTATAGTTAGGACCGAGTTTCCATAGGAAAAGCGTTTTTTGTTTTCCCAACAACTTTGTTGGAGGTTGACGAATCTTCACGAAATTTTCAAAACTTATGGCCTGCTCCGGTCTTCTCCTATCTTGAAAGTTCCGGGGTGATTTGGCAAGTGGGGGCAGAGAAAAAGAGGGTCCCAAAACGTGTTTTCTCCATGTTAATTCCCATAGGAAACTCTAGACACGGCTACAGCCCGTACCCCTGAACGGAATTACACCAAATTTGGCAAAAAGGGAGCCCTTGGTTCAAAAAGAGACCTTTTTTTTAAATGGTGTAAATCCATTCATATTTACATAGAAACTTTAGACAAGGTTACAGCTTGAACTGCTGAACAGATTTACACCATATTTGGGAAAAAGGTAGCCCTTGGTTTGGAAAGGGACCTCTTTTTTTAAATGGTGTAAATCCGTTCAGTAGTTGCTAAGAAAATAAAAAAATAAAAGTTTCGGTATTTAGAGGCGTGGTGGATCCGCGCACCCTCCTGGCCACAATCTTTATTCTAATTGGCTGTCAACACTCCAAACCAGGAAGTGTTGGCAGCCATCTTGTGCCTCGGTAACCGAGGCACAAGAAAACAGAAAGACAAATACTAAAAACAAGAAAAGGGGGCAAGGTAGAAAAACCCAGACCCCCAAGGCCTGCTCAGGGGATCCCACAAGGACCCCCAGGGCCCAAAAAATCATTTAAAAAAAGAATCAGCCGAATTCGCACTGAGTGCGAGAACCCGGCCGAGAAAAAAAAAACATACGAAGCGCGGACTCCCACGCTTCGTTGTATTGAAGCCCCCTGGTGGGCCAGGTCCCGGGGGCATTAAAAAAAGTATGGGGGGGGGCAATCCCATCCACACTGCCCCGGGGGACTGCCACCTGCTTCTTTTTTTAATCTGTGGGGGGGCCACTAAGGCCCCCCAAGCCCTGAGGACTGCTACCCCGGGGCTTGCATGTTAGCAGCTCCTCATGTGGAAAAGTAATGCCGGCTGGAGGCGAGGAGCCGGCAGGGACCGTGGGGGCATTGGGGCTCCCCCCACGGTCCCCAACGAAGGGGCCAGGCCCTAGGGGATGAGGCCTCCTGGGCCAGAAGTGGCCCAGGAGGGGGGCTACGGGGCCCCCTCCCCATAATATTTTTTTTAATTTTCAAAACAGGCAAAGGCTGTCCCTGGGGATGTGGTCCCCGGGGCATAAATGGTCTGAGGAGGGGGCCACGCAGCCCCTCCAAATAAATAAAAAAAAGAAAACACTGGCCATGCCCCAGGGATGGAGTCCCTGGGGCCGAATATGGATCGAGACTGTGTTTGTGTTACTCGTTGTCTTAATGTCAACAAATCTTTATTTACTGCCTCTGAGAAGACATCAATAGCATCTGGAGGTGTTCTGAGGCAGAAATTGTGATGTTGGCTTGAATTGACGTTGATCCTTTTCTTGTGTCAATTCCAATTGTCGAGTTCTTATAACCTCATCCTGAGTATCCACTCTTTCAGAATCTTTATCCTGATCTGATTGCAATGCATGCATTACTTCTAGCGCTGCAAAATCCTCACCAACCAAAGCATCTGTTGCTCTCATTATCGCTGGTTGTTTTCTGGGTTTATAGGAAGTAGGTTTTGTTTTAACCTCTTGGATGCTAATGACAAGGGTAACTCGTCATGCACTTACCATTGAATTTCAATGGAAATTAAAGTAAAATAATAATATTGCCTTAGCAGTAAAGGGGTTAAAATACTTGTAAAGTTTGAATTTTCTAGTCAGTTTGAAGAGATCAATTTTGGTTTGTGTATATTCCAGAGTAGTCAAGTCAATATAGCTTTATTCGATTTTGGTTTAAAAATCATAAAAGCGTACAGTTAAAAACAATTAGAGATAAAAACATACATACAATAACACATAATAACTGTGAATTAAAAACTAGCCCACCTGTGGAGATAAATATCTTAATTGTAGCGTACTTTTCACAGGTTTAAGATTAAATCAGACAGCAATTAATAGGGGTTCCAGTACTTGGGACTATAAAACAGTGATTCCTGTCGGGGATAAGATGGAGGGCTATGGCCTCTCAGTACACGGTGTCCTCTGCCCATTAACATGTTACATCCTACCTTTAGACTAGGTGAGGGGATTTACGGTATTCTGGGGTAAAAGTCATGCAAATCACATACAGAGATTGAGCCGTTTCCCACTTGGGGTGCATAGGTACGGAGGTACGGGACAATGTGTCTCTGCCTAAATCTAACAAGTACTAGGTCACCAGCAATATCTTTTGGGAGGGAACCCAGCCAACCCACCCTTCTGACACTCATTATTGTACCCTCGAGGTTCGGTGGCAGGGGTCTGTTTTTTGTCAGCCAAAATTTAACTTTGTTCAGCAGGTTGTGTTGTCTCTCGGTTTTCCCAGGAGTAAGCACTGGTACTCCCGCGAGGACACAGACAAAAGGAGCTGCCTCCGGTGGGAGTTGCATAGATGAAACTTTATTATACTGTGCTCTACGGGCAGTGAGCTGCGGCAAAACGGTCTTTAAAGAAGTTTTGCGAGCTATTGGGGCTGGTACGTTAGGGGCTATTGGTTGTAATGGAGACCTTTTGTCTTGCGTAAGTGGCTTGGGGTCTTTGGGAGTAAAGGGTAGATGGGGACAATTAGGTGTTACAGTACATTTTATGGCTAGAAAGTTAGACTTGTTGGTTTCCTCTATTCCAGTCAGCCTGTCCCCTAGTGTGTTTATTTTATCTATTAGTGGTGAAATAATAGAGCTGACCAGTTGTTAGATAAGGGATAATAGATCCAGTTGTGTAGGGGATGCTAGGCCAACTAATTTGTCCACGGCCTCAGAAGTCGAGGAAGAGTTACTGCCTGGAAATGTGGGGCTTAAGCACAATTTTTGGATTTTTTATTGATTCCCAATGTTATTGACCCCGTTACATTTCCTTTTAGCAGATGAGAACTGGGGAAATGCAAACCTTTTGGTATTTTCAATATTAGCTTTTTTGGAGAATGGGGGGGATTGCAGGGGGCTACCAGTGTCAGGCAACACACGGAGGCTTTCAGCCGGAAGCGGTGATTCCACTAGGACATGTGTGGTTTTACACAAGGTGTTTAACTCGTCTAACCATGAAGAAGCTTGATCTATGTCTACTGTTTGTAAGGGCGATAGATTGGTCCATCTATTTTGTGTGGGCTGGGGAGATGTGCCTTTTTCGACATCTCTAGCCATGGTCAATGATGTACAATTTATATTACCCCCCTTGTCAGTCATAGTGTAGTTAGGGAGCAACAATCTAGTTATCAATAAACCATAAGGATCGGTAGTGCAAATGTCCTTGGAGAAAGGCAAAGTCAATGGGTGGGAAACCAGAAATGAAACAGGTGTATTTAGTTACCTCCACTTAATAGGGAAACCAAGGGGGTGGCCCCGTCCGGTCCTCCTCGTGCCTCTGAGGGCCACAGAGGGCCCGCCCTTTGCCCCGCGTCGCCCGCGTGCGTCTCGCGGGACGGGAAGGCGTTCCGGTGTTTAATAGCGCCTCCGGGCGCAGCCAGTGACGTCCCGGGTGCGCCGCTATTTCCTGGGGCACCTGGGGACTGAAGTCCTTCGCTGTGTGGGGAGAGTTGCGGGTGTCGGTCCGGCCGTTGCCCTCACGGCGCTGTGCAGTTGAGCAGGTGTGCAAAACGAAGCAAAGCCGTTGCCCTCACGGCAGGAATGGTAGCGAGTGCAGTCTTGGCTGGAAAGTGTCCCCCCCAGAGCGCTCGGCGCTCCGGTATTTAATAGCGCCTCCGGGCGCAGCCAGTGACGTCCCGGGTGCGCCGCTAGTCCCTGGGGCATCTGGGGACTGAAGTCCTTCGCTGTGTGGGGAGAGTGCAGTGTCGGTCCGGCCGTTGCCCTCACTGCGCTGTGCAGGTGAGCAGGAGTGCAAAACGAAGCAAAGCCATTGCCCTCACGGCAGGAATGGTAGCGAGTGCAGTCTTGGCTGGAAAGTGCCCCCCACAGAGCGCTCGGCGCTCCGTTGTTTAATAGCACCTCCGGGCGCAGCCAGTGATGTCCCGGGTGCGCCGCTAGTCCTTGGGGCACCTTGGGACTGAAGTCCTTTGCTGTGTGGGGAGAGTTGCGGTGTCTGTCCGGCCGTTGCCCTCACGGCGCTGTGCAGGTGTGCAAAATGAAGCAAAGCCGTTGCCCTCACGGCATGAATGGTAGCGAGTGCAGTCTTGGCTGGAAAGTGCCCCCCACAGAGTGCTCGGCGCTCCAGTGTTTAATAGCGCCTCCGGGCGCAGCCAGTGACGTCCCGGGTGCGCCGGTAGTCCCTGGGGCACCTGGGGACTTAAGTCCTTCGCTGTGTGGGGAGAGTTGCGGTGTCGGTCCGGCCGTTGCCCTCACGGCGCTGTGCAGGTGAGCAGGTGTGCAAAACGAAGCAAAGCCGTTGCCCTCACGGCAGGAATGGTAGCGAGTGCAGTCTTGGCTGGAAAGTGCCCCCCCATATTCCAGAGTATTTGAAGGGCAAAAGGTTAGGCCTAATCTTAACACTTGTTCCTCAGTTTGTGTGAGAATTTTTGGTGCTAAGTTGACAATAGCGAGATTTTCTAATTCCACTTCTTTGTCTGCCTGTTGCGTGTGGTTCTGCTTGGAGCTTTTTGATTTCCTCTTCCAACCGCCCCTTCTTGTTTTTTTTTACTTCCTCTGGTGGTCGGCTTTTGCCTCCTCTGAGCCACGTCTGTCTCATGATGTGAAATTCCTCCTGAAAAGGGGTTCTTCTTGTCTTCGATTGAGCTCCCCATCATCTGAGATCAATCAACACCCTGCGTAATGATGAGACGCTGATCTGTAAGCCATCGGATAAGGGTGGTAATATTGTGCTGCAAATCAGAACCAACTATAAGAAGGAAGTACTTAGGCAGCTATCCGACGAAAGTTGCTATCAGAAAATTTCTAAGGAGATTTATTTGGACAGCATTCAAAGATACCATGATATGATCAAGGCATGGTTAGACAAATCTATGCTGGACATGGAATAATATTTGTTCCTAAGATGCCTCAACCCTGTGGTACCAACTTTTTATCACATTCCTAAGATTCATAAAAACAAGGATGATCCACCTGGGAGACCAATTGTCTCCTCAAAAGGGAGACTCACTGAACATTTATCGACTTTTATTGATTCTTTTCTATCTCCTTTAGTTGAAACTTTACCAGCATATGTAAAAGATTCACAGGATTTTATGATGCGCATGGAAGACCAACAGTGGAAACCAGAATATAAGCTGATTGTGCTGGACATCACCAGCTTACACATTAAAATTCAACACGAACATGGTTTGGAAGCTGTTGCACACTTCCTACGAAAGAAACCAATGAAGTTCACGGAACATAATCAAATGAATTTCCAGTTTACTGAATTCTGTTTAAAAAACAACATCCTTGTATTTGATGACAACTATTACCATCAGGTGTCGGGCACAGCGATGGGCACCTGCTTCGCCCCCAGCTATGCGAACTTGTTCGTAGGCTGGTGGGGGGAGCAGGTGTCCAAAGCACCAGGCGAGATTGAGATTAGTAGGGTGATTGCCTGGTACAGGTACATCAATGATTTGTGCATTGTTTGGGATGGGTCATATGATTCGGCTGCCGCTTTTATCAAATGCATGAATAAGAACATTGTGAATCTTGAATTCAGTGGAGACATCAGTTCCGAGACCGTGAACTATTAAGATCTTAAAGTTAGTGTTGTTGAAAATTCCCTACAAGTGTCTCTTTACCGCAAACCCACAGCGGATAATTCTATCCTTCACGCGGCAAGTAATCATCCCCCAGGTCTTGTTAGGAGTATCCCCTACGGGGAATTCCTTAGATTAAAATGTAATAGTACCAGACAATTGGATTTTGAAACAGCAGCCAGTGAGAGAATGGATAGATTTATCAAAAGGGGATATAACAGTGAATTCTTACTAGAAACCCTTAATAGTGTGAAAAAGATAGTTAGAAAAACTCCACTTAACTGTGAGAAAAGGAGAAGGAAAAATTAAGTCAAGGATGTAAAAAATAGTTTTCGGATGATCACTACTTTTTCAAACAATGCCAATGACTTAAGACAGATCATGAGACGCAATTGGCATATTCTGAAAACTGATAATGTTAATGGTGCTGACATCTCTGCAGCCCCTTTAATTACTTTTAGAAGGGCAATATCATTAAGTGATAATTTAGTATGTAGTCATTTGCATGCAGAAAGTAAGAAATTGTGGACCCTGAGGCAGCTTAGGGGATTTTACCCCTGCAATAAATGTAAAGAATGTGTTAACAGCAAACGTACATTGTCCTATGTGGTTACTGGTCTATCCAAACCTAAGATCATTACGAAGTTCCTCACATGCCATACCAGTTATGTGGTATATTGCCTTCAATGCCCATGTGGCTTACGCTCCATCAGTAGTACTATTCATTCCGTGAAAATAAGAATTCTGGAACATATGAGAGCTATAGCGAAAGGGGATGTGAACTACCCAGTAGCTAGGCATTTTGTTGAGAAACATAAGAGCAATAGGGAGCTATTATGCTATTATGGTGTGGACCATGTCCCACAAAACATAAGAGGAGGAGACAGAGTCAGGAAACTTCGCAGGTTGGAGTCAAGATATATAATAGACATGGGAACAAAGACCCCTAATGGATTAAATATGAGGGAAGACATGACAGTTCATTTGGGAGACTAAAAGGTCCAGGGTCTGTTTAGATGTGTGATTTTTGAATTTTGATATCTGTTAGTATTATGCGATTTTGGGTCCTTAATGATTAATTTGATTGATATTTATTTAAGAGGACTAGCCGATACACGGCTTAATCACTTAAGTAAAAGTGAAATGGGGGGGGTCCTACCTTTGTTTGTGTGCTGCTGTTCCTGCAGAGGACTGGACACTGCTGGAGGCATTGCCTGGAGCCCGTTCTCTCTCCCGCCGAGCCCGCATTGCCGCACACGGTCTCCCCCTGCCGTCACAGCTCCACACCAACAGAGCGCGGCCGCAGCGGGGGGGGGGGGGGGGGACCGCGGGAGACTACTACGACCAGGTGCCTTTGTGGCCGGAAGTCGCTAACATCCGCGCCAGGAGGCGCATAAATTAACAGGCATCCCCGGTGGAGCGGGGGTCCTACCTTTGTTTGTGTGCTGCTGTTCCTGCCCAAGACTGGACACTGCTGGGGGCATTGCCTGGAGCCCATTCTCTCTCCCACCAAGCCCGCATTGCCGCACACGGTCTCCCCCTGCCGTCGCAGCTCCACACCAACAGAGCGCGGCCTCAGCAGGGGGGGACCGTGGGGGACTACTACGATCAGGTGCCTTTGCGGCTGGAAGCTGCCAACATCCGCGCCAGGAGGTGCATAAATTAACGGACATCCCCCGCGTCGCGAGTCGCGCCGGGCTAAGCCCGGGCAAAGGGGGGCTGTCTAAGGCTGTCTTAGGCTGGACGAGGCTGGGCTGGGCCACCCCCCGAACAAGAGCTGTCTGTGTGAAGTATGACTCTTCATGTTTGAGCCTGTTTGACTTGTCTCCATATAATTGACCCTAGATAACTTGAGTGCTTAAAATTATATAGTTATCGCGGTACTTGAGCTGGGGTACTGATCATGACACTTCGACCGGGAAGAGGGAGGCAAGTGGCATCATGCTCTATTGAGGGAAGTGTAAGGGGGACACTAGATAGCTTCATAACAAGAGCTGCAATAGTTTTGGAGCGAGAAATCACTCTTACTGAAAAGCGCCTATCCTTGGAACCTTTATGCTCAAAGCGGTCGTCCCTGGGTTCTTTAAAATCAGCAAAAATCCCTGAACAACTTGGTACCCAGGTAGATAGCCTTCTAGAAGTTGGTACAGGATCGGTAGGGAGTATAACTGGCACACTGTTGAACATTACAACAGATAGTTCGGATTCTGAAGAAAGTGGACTTGTAGTATTAAATTCTATTAATACCTTGTCGACCCCATGCCACCTAAACCTGTATCACGCCCTCCACAAACGGGGAAAAGAAAGCGAGGTGGGGGTCGTCAATAGGGCAGCCACCCAAAAGTGACTAAAATAACTTGTAAAGATGGGACTCATATGAACCCAGCAAAACCCACTCTAACCACTATCTCCTCGAGCCGGACTAATAAACCCTCTTTTATTTCTAAGGCTGAGCCACTTAAAGGGTCCCCCTTACCTACACACGCCCCAGAAGGCCTCGTGGAACAAGTGGTACAAATTTTAAAATCCTTTATGTTACCACTCATAGAAAGAATGAAAATAATCAACGAGAGCCTGGGGAAGCTTGAATATGCCACAACAGTTAATTCACAAATAGTGGTCAACCTGATAAATTGTATGCAGAAAAATAGCCCCGGACCACAACATAAAATACCCATTGGGATCAGTAACAGCTCATTACACACAGCGCCATCTTTACTAGATGAAACACCTATTGTGTCCCAAAAACCAATCAGTAATAAGGAAGGGATAGAGCTAGATAAGTCAAACCCCAATAGTAAAGTTGGAATAGAAGATAACAAGGGGGTATTGGAGAAGATAAATTCTTTAGTCTCTAAGCGGGTAGAGGATAACATAATCCCAGCGATGAGGATGAGAAACTTAGAGATCTTACCAACCATTAACCTACCACCCCAATCAGCTCCGTTAGTGATTGTTATGTGTAATGTACCCACTCTTCCAGCTGGAGCTAAAGAAGAATATGTTCAACTTAAAAATAAGGTTACACACTGGTTGGCCTGTAACACAACAGATGGGCACCGCACTATGCACAATGTTATTATGGCACGTCGAGTATACTGGCTGGGAAGCTCGAGGAAATCACGAGGGGGAGACTTCATAGTGGTCAATTTTAATAATCCGCTAGCGGCAGAAAGTATACTTAGGGAGGTGGACCGGGGTGTGGCGCCTAGGGGTCAAGGCATAGAAATCCTGCCCCTTGGCTTTTTTTACAAGGCGGGTGAAGCACATCACAACTGGTTCCAGGTGCATAGGGAATGCACATACAAATGGAAAGACCTTCCCAGGTATGGTCAAACCCTATTTAGAACGGCAGAAGATAACACATGGGGGGAACGCAATTACACACATTTGCCGATGGGCCTCAATAGATACGCAGTCCTCTCAGGGCTTAATGATTGCGACTGACTATGGGCTAACAAATTAAAGGCGTACCTTCTGAGAACCATGCTACAGTTACAGACCCTGTCCCGGACCTAGATATACTGGTGTCCCACCTTGAACCACTAGATACGGACCTGAGTAAAGGCCTAAGGGTAGATAACCCCCAAGGGGTAACAATCACTGATTGTCGTGGGAAGCAAATCACTATACATCGGGTTAATTGTGATAATGGCCAGTATTATAACGTAGTATCTTGGAATGTTGCAGGCCTGGCAGGAAAAATTGCGGCCCCCCTATGGGTTCAGTTCATCAGTTGTTTCGGGATAAACTGTCTCCAGGAGACGTGGCTGGTCGACTGTAACCTTTCGTTGGAGGGGAATAAAACATTTTTTGTGCCCGCAACTCGTGCTACTATAGGTAGAGCAAGGGGTGGTTTGGCTATCTTTACTTCCTTGGCCCTGAGATGTAATATCAGGGGTATTTCATCAGCCCATAGAGACATACAGGCAATAGTTTTAGGGGGCCGCAATACTAGTCTGTGTGTGATAAATTTTTATAATGCTGTACAGAAGGCGGTAGGTTGCAAGATAGGTGAGCTGATTAACTTTGCAGAGCAGTGCTGTGGGCCACACAAAAATAACCTAATGCTTACAGGCGATTTTAACATACACCCGTGTGGAGATCCCAAAAACACAGACATGGGGTCTATGGGGTGCCCACTAATGGAGGGTTTCCATTTTGAACATTCCGTTCAGGGCAATGTTCTTAATGACCTGCTTAATAAATATAATCTGTACCCTGCCATGAGTTATGCCCAACCAAATAGTAGTCAAGGAGAACCAACATTTAAAGGCCGTGGGGAGGGTTCCTTTATAGACCATATATTGCTCACTAGGCCTATTGCGTCCCTTTTGAGGTGCTTTTTGATTGTTTCAAGCGCACATAGCGATCACAATCCTGTGTGCGTGAACCTAAGAGGTGGCCTACTGACTAAAAAGGACCCCGTATCAAACCATGCCCAGTTAAAATTAACTGATGGTAAGTGTCGGTTGAAATGGACTCAAGTAATTCCGTCCCTTTTTCAAGACGCTCTTAAAGAGGCTCGTGCGTCTGAATTTTCGAGCTGCTTGGACGTAGCATCATCCGCCCAGGGTATCCTTAAAGCCTTTGATGTAATTGTCTTTAATGTGGGGACCCTGCTGTCAGTCCCAGGAAAAACAGGGTGTACAGTGATCCCAAATGGTTTAGCCCACCATGCTCCAAAGCTGCAAGAGATCTCAAGGTGGCTTTGAAAGAAATACCAAGGGAGAGTGAAAAGATTCGAACTCTTCGCCTTAAATATAGGAACGCACTAGCAAGTCGTAAAAAGGAACTGAAAGAGGCCACATGGAGGGAGCTTCTAGATCCCATGACACTTTCTAGTAGCTCGCGCTTTTGGGAAATCATCAATAGACCAATTTTTACAGTAAAAAGAGTTGAGGAAATGGGTACCAATGTGAGTGAAAATGAATGGGTATCACATTTTGCTAATATTTTTACGAGTAAATTCTCCCGGGTTCAGTCGTCAGTCAGGAGTGCAAGTAAAGACGCAGTCGTGTTCACTGAGGGGGAGGTGGAGGAAGGCATAAACAATCTCACAAAAAAGAAGGCGAAGGGCCCAGATGGTGTCCCGCCTGACCTTTTTAAATCAAACCCCTCTTTCTGGGCCTCAATCCTGGTTGCTGTATTTAACGCAGCGGCTAAAGAAGGCTGCCCAAAATCCTGGCGAACCTCGACTATAGTGCCTGTATTTAAGAAGGAAGACCGTGATTGTACCATAAACTATAGACCGATCTCCCTAATTGACTCCATTGTGAAGGTTATAGGTGGTGTCATCCTGAAAAGATTAACTGCCTGGGCTGAAGACAACAAGATCGTATCAGATATCCAGTTTGAGTTTCGCCCGGGCCATTCGACTATGGCACAATGCCTTAATCTCTATCTGATCCTCGGGAAGTACACCATTACCGGCCCAGGGACAATTTACTTGGCCTTCATGGATTTGTCATCTGCTTTTGACTGTGTCAATCGGGAGAAGCTGTGGCAATCCATGAGGGACATGGGGGTGGAGTCCAACTTGGTAGACTTCCTTATGGATCTACATAGAGATACACAGGCAAATATCAGATACGCTTCCGACCTTAAGGTGACCAGGAATTTTAAAACAGAACGGGGGTACGTCAAGGGTGCATACTTGCACCATTCCTTTTTAACTTATACATTAATGATCTGGAAAAAACATTGCAGGAGACCGGGGCTGATTATCCGCATGTGGGACGTCGGGGAATGCCCGTCCTGCTATATGCGGATGACGACGTTCTCCTGGCACGTACCCCTAAAGGATTACAGACTCTACTAGATGTATTTCGGGGTTTTATGGATGCAAGAGATTTGGCCATAAATAACTCCAAATCATACATAATGCAGGTAGGGCAGCGCCCCAAAAAGCAGTATCCTTTTAAGGTAAACGGAGCTAGAGTTCCTATATCTACAACCTTCTCCTATCTGGGCGTCCTATTGGATGACAAATTAAACTGGGCCGCTCTGCTTAACAAGAAAAAGGGAGAGGTTGTTAGGTCCAATGCAGCAATATTGAGCTTTACGGCTAAAATGGGCTACCGCCCGTTGGCCGCGATGTTAAAAATCTATCAATCCAAAAGCGTCCCTATAGCCAGCTACCGGAGTGACATATGTGGGTATTCTGGCCTTGAGGGGTTGCAGGTAACTGAAAACAACTTCTTAAAGCGGCTGTTGTGCCTCCCACGATTGACGGCGAATCTTACGGTCCACGAAGAAACGGGCACCCCTCACATTAACGATACCTTGGCCATACGCCCCTTAATCTTCTGGCTCAAATGTTGGCTAAATGAACATCTTGCCCTTACACAAAAATTTTTAAAAGAGATCCTGAGCTTAGACCATATGATATTTATTCCATGGATTAAATACTTACAGGAGAGTTTTAGAGAGCTAGGGCGCCCAGAACTATTTCTAACACCTGATTGCATCACCAAGGAAGATGTGGTACTTGTAAAGAGCTCTTTCACGATAGGCAAAAAAATGGAAAGAGAGGAGAGAGAAATGTTAAAAAAGAGCGTACGTAAACACATATTACTCAGGTCTTCTCTTAAGCTTGAACCATATCTTCAATGGCCGGTATCCTCATATGAGCGTTTCTTGCTAATCAGGTTTAGAATGGATTATTTCCACCTTTTATTAGCTGTTCTGAGAGGGTGTTACAAGGGCAAAGTGCTAGCTCCCTGTGGCTGCGACAATTTGTCTCCACAGGACCTGCTGCAGCTTGTGTTTTTTTGTAAATATTATGTAACCCCAAGGAACTTTTATTTAAAACCCCTTTTAAAAAAGTTACATTTTAGACAGGTTCGCCCCGCACTTTATTACTTATTATTATTAAGACCTGAATGTATTTATTTTGTGGCAGGCTTTTTGAGATGCTTAATGAAATTTAGGAAAAACCTGGACATTTAAAGGAATTTGAAACCGTACTGTATTATAAAATTGTGTTTTTTAATATGAGATCTGTTATGTGCTTCCCTTACATAACCCTACTTTGTACACCCATACAAACTTTTTGCACTGTATACCCGGGGATGGATTTTAATACAATGTATTGTGTTCATTGTATTTTAAAATGGTTATGCACTTGAATTGTATATTGTAACTTTTATGGTTTCATTTGTCGTGAATCTAATAAAGTTTATTGTGATGTGAGTGAAGAAATGACAGTTCATTTGGGAGACAAAAAGGTCCAGGGTCTGTTTAGATGTGTGATTTTTGAATTTTGATATCTGTTAGTATTATGCGATTTTGGGTCCTTAATGATTAATTTGATTGATATTTATTTAAGAGGACTAACTGATACACGGCTTAATCACTTAAGTAAAAGTGAAATGGAAAGTGACTAAGGCCGATACACGGCGAGATTGAGTGAGACAAAATAATAATAATATTTTAAAAAATGTGTCTTTCGGTTTAATAACCAGTTCAAAATGTTAAAGCAGTTTTGATGTCTGGTTTTAATATGAAAATATTTGATGACATATTCGTAAATACGAGAAATATACTTGTAGAATGACGTCAATGTCATTCATGTGGCGAATTGATAAAGTTGTATTGTACTGTTTTATGATGGCCGCCATTGAATGATTTTTAGTCCTCTGTTTAGTCCCATGTCAATTTTAATCATGTGACCCTAACAACACAAAGCTTTAAAATGTTCGCTTCACTGGCACGTAATTTATGAAATACTAGACTAATACCAGACTAAGGCATTGCCGAAACGCGTAGTTTTTCATGCTTTCCGCTAAATGAAATGAAAATAAACCTATGAGTATTGCAGTATGCCCCAGTGAGTGCCTATTCTTGGACCTGGATTGGCGTGGAACTAAGTGTTATAAAAATATATGTATATATATATTCCACCTCCAAAGTACCCAACGTACAAAGGAGCACCCGGACCTCAGCTGCACACAATGAGCCTTAAATGTTAAGCACGCCTCCAGCACCACAATATCCTTTGACAAGTAGTCAAGACCGCTTGGCCCCCGGTTCTTTCTGTGGGCTTGAAAAGTTACCAACTGAACATTAGCGCGACGTGAGGCACTACAAGTCCCATAAGTCCCATCTAGGGCGTGCATCTAAGCAAGAAGGGGTGTGGTGTCTCAAGCGCTCCTTCATAACTGCCAAAGCCTCTGAAGAGAAGTGGGGACACTTCGAAATGCGTCAGGCACCCAGGGCAGTTTGAACAGTTAAAGGATATTGTTGTGCTGGAGGCATGCTTACCATTCAAGGCTCCTTGTGTGCAGCTGAGGTCCGGGTGCTCCTTTGTAAGTTGGGTACCTCGGAGCTGGAATATTTACGCGCCGGCCCATGCCGCGGAAGGAGCACCACCCTGAAAGAACCGGGGGCCATGTGGTCTTGACTACGGGCAGAGAACATGGGACAGCATCGTATGGATTCTGCACGCATTCCACACAGCGAGGCCCATCTGTGGGCTTGAAAAGTTACCAACTGAACATTAGCGCGATGTGAGGCACTACAAGTTCCATAAGTCCCATCTAGGGCGTGCATCTAAGCAAGAAGGGGTGTGGTGCGTCAAGCGCTCCTTCATAACTGCCAAAGCCTCTGAAGAGAAGTGGGGACACTTCGAAACGCGTCAGGCATCCAGGGCAGTTTGAACAGTTAAAGGATATCGTTGTGCTGGAGGCATGCTTACCATTCAAGGCTCCTTGTGTGCAGCTGAGTCCCGAGTGCTCCTTTGTACATTGGGTACCTCGGAGCTGGAATATTTACGCGGCGGCCCATGCCACGGAAGGAGCACCACCCTGAAAGAACCGGGGGCCATGCGGTCTTGACTATGGGCCGAGAACATGGGACAGCAGCGTATGGATTCTGCACGCATTCCACACAGCGAGGCCCATCTGTGGGCTTGAAAAGTTACCAACTGAACATTAGCGCGACGTGAGGCACTACAAGTCCCATAAGTCCCATCTAGGGCGTGCATCTAAGCAAGAAGGGGTGTGGTGCCTCAAGCGCTCCTTCATAACTGCAAAAGCCTCTGAAGAGAAGTGGGGGCACTTCGAAATGCGTCAGGCATCCAGGGCAGTTTGAACAGTTAAAGGATATCGTTGTGCTGGAGGCATGCTTACCATTCAAGGCTCCTTGTGTGCAGCTGAGGTCCGGGTGCTCCTTTGTACGTTGGGTACCTCGGAGCTGGAATATTTACGCGGCGGCCCATGCCGTGGAAGGAGCTCCACCCTGAAAGAACCGGAGGCCATGCGGTCTTGACTACGGGCCGAGAACATGGGACAGCAGCGTATGGATTCTGCACGCATTCCACACAGCGAGGCCCATCTGTGGGCTTGAAAAGTTACCAACTGAACATTAGCGCGACGTGAGGCACTACAAGTCCCATAAGTCCCATCTAGGGCGTGCATCTAAGCAAGAAGGGGTGTGGTGCCTCAAGCGCTCCTTCATAACTGCCAAAGCCTCTGAAGAGAAGTGGGGGGACTTCGAAATGCGTCAGGCATCCAGGGCAGTTTGAACAGTTAAAGGATATCGTTGTGCTGGAGGCATGCTTACCATTCAAGGCTCCTTGTGTGCAGCTGAGGTCCGGGTGCTCCTTTGTACGTTGGGTACCTCGGAGCTGGAATATTTACGCGGCGGCCCATGCCGCAGAAGGAACACCACCCTGAAAGAACCGGGGGCCATGCGGTCTTGACTACGGGCCGAGAACATGGAACAGCAGCGTATGGATTCTGCACGCATTCCACACAGCGAGGCCCATCTGTGGGCTTGAAAAGTTACCAACTGAACATTAGCGCGACGTGAGGCACTACAAGTCCCATAAGTCCCATCTAGGGCGTGCATCTAAGCAAGAAGGGGTGTGGTGCCTTAAGCGCTCCTTCATTACTGCCAAAGCCTCTGAAGAGAAGTCGGGGCACTTCGAAATGCGTCAGGCATCCAGGGCAGTTTGAACAGTTAAAGGATATTGTTGTGCTGGAGGCATGCTTACCATTCAAGGCTCCTTGTCTGCAGCTGAGGTCCGGGTGCTCCTTTGTACGTTGGGTACCTCGGAGCTGGAATATTTACGCGGCGGCCCATGCCGCGGAAGGAGCACCACCCTGAATGAACCGGGGGCCATGCGGTCTTGACTACGGGTCGAGAACATGGGTCAGCAGCACATGGATTCTGCACGCATTCCACACAGCGAGGCCCATCTGTGGGCTTGAAAAGTTACCAACTGAACATTAGCGCGACGTGAGGCACTACAAGTCCCATAAGTCCCATCTAGGGCGTGCATCTAAGCAAGAAGGGATGTGGTGCCTCAAGCGCTCCTTCATAACTGCCAAAGCCTATGAAGAGAAGTGGGGACACTTCGAAACGCGTCTGGCATCCAGGGCAGTTTGAACAGTTAAAGGATATCGTTGTGCTGGAGGCATGCTTACCATTCAAGGCTCCTTGTGTGCAGCTGAGGTCCGGGTGCTCCTTTGTACGTTGGGTACCTCGGAGCTGGAATATTTACGCGGCGGCCCATGCCGCGGAAGAAGCACCACCCTGAAAGAACCGGGGGCCATGCGGTCTTGACTACGGGCCGAGAACATGGGACAACAGCGTATGGATTCTGCACGCATTCCACACAGCGAGGCCCATCTGTGGGCTTGAAAAGTTACCAACTGAACATTAGCGCGACGTGAGGCACTACAAGTCCCATAAGTCCCATCTAGGGCGTGCATCTAAGCAAGAAGGGGTGTGGTGCCTCAAGCGCTCCTTCATAACTGCCAAAGCCTCTGAAGAGAAGTGGGAACACTTCGAAACGCGTCAGGCATCCAGGGCAGTTTGAACAGTTAAAGGATATCGTTGTGCTGGAGGCATGCTTACCATTCAAGGCTCCTTGTGTGCAGCTGAGGTCCGGGTGCTCCTTTGTACGTTGGGTACCTCGGAGCTGGAGTATATATATATATACTGGCGTCTGCCAGGTGTTTTTAACCCTACTTGTCAAGATGGTGGCGAAATAAATCTCCTGACCCCTCCAAAACGCATGTGTCGGTCCCGTTTCTTGCTAAGAGGCGGGAGTGGTGGTGGATATGTGTGCAGCAGTCGACGCTGCAGAACCGGCACGCCTCTCGATCTGGTGCTCCGCTTCAAGTCGGCATCCTGGTGGTGTATGTGTTGGAAGCGCAACAAGCGGCGCCCCCTCGTCCAAGACGCTGTTCCTGGTTCGAGGAGAGAGCGGCAGCTTGCTGCCGAGTTGGATGGAGTCGGGAGACGATTTTGCAGCCATGGTCCCTGAGGCGGTGGATCAGCAGACTCACGAGCCAGCAACAGCTGGGGCATTACGATATGCACGAACGGATCACTGTATCGAAGTTCGCGATGTGAAGCTGTGACCAGGCTTTGTGGGACACTTACTGACTTACTGGGACTTCATGCACCAGCATGCTTAGCGAACACTGCTCGCAAAAGGAAAATCTTTGGCCTGTGATTGGGTGCATCGGCACCAATGGGAACATCAGAAACACTAGTTAAAGTCCCAAACTACAACAACATGGTTTTAGAACACGGAGCTGGCAATGAATAAGGCACACGCCGAAACGCGTCTGCCAGGTGTTTTTAACCCTACTTGTCAAGATGGTGGCGAAATAAATCTCCTGACCCCTCCAAAACGCATGTGTCGGTCCCGTTTCTTGCTAAGAGGCGGGAGTGGTGGTGGATATGTGTGCAGCAGTCGACGCTGCAGAACCGGCACGCCTCTCGATCTGGTGCTCCGCTTCAAGTCGGCATCCTGGTGGTGTATGTGTTGGAAGCGCAACAAGCGGCGCCCCCTCGTCCAAGACGCTGTTCCTGGTTCGAGGAGAGAGCGGCAGCTTGCTGCCGAGTTGGATGGAGTCGGGAGACGATTTTGCAGCCATGGTCCCTGAGGCGGTGGATCAGCAGACTCACGAGCCAGCAACAGCTGGGGCATTACGATATGCACGAACGGATCACTGTATCGAAGTTCGCGATGTGAAGCTGTGACCAGGCTTTGTGGGACACTTACTGACTTACTGGGACTTCATGCACCAGCATGCTTAGCGAACACTGCTCGCAAAAGGAAAATCTTTGGCCTGTGATTGGGTGCATCGGCACCAATGGGAACATCAGAAACACTAGTTAAAGTCCCAAACTACAACAACATGGTTTTAGAACACGGAGCTGGCAATGAATAAGGCACACGCCGAAACGCGTCTGCCAGGTGTTTTTAACCCTACTTGTCAAGATGGTGGCGAAATAAATCTCCTGACCCCTCCAAAACGCATGTGTCGGTCCCGTTTCTTGCTAAGAGGCGGGAGTGGTGGTGGATATATATATATATATATATATATATATATATATATTCACTGAAAAAACCATAGGTTTCACACCAGTTATAGTTAGCTGGAAATTTTACTGATATAAAACCATTGAAATTCCCACGGTATAGTTAGTCGGACTCACTATAACTTGCGCGTGCAATGCACTGCTGATGACATCACATATTACATCACTCATGACATGGTCAGTGACATCACTCATGACATCACTGATGACACCATCCTTGTGACACAGTGACAAACCTCCTCTCACTGTAAAGTAACCTTTGAAACACATATTGAAAAATAGAAACTAACATTTTCAAAAAATTGCATATACCCATACCAGTTACAACAACCAATTCAGTAATTTCACCATCTATATACAAATTCACACATTCACCAACAGTTTTATGTATTCACTCATACATATAGTCATTCATCATATGTAGTGATACCCCTATTCATTCTGTTACACACCGACAGTCATCAAAAACTTACTCATACATATACTCACACATGCAAATAAACTAATAAACATCCATTTATTTGCATATACAACTATACCCACATTAGCACATTACTTCTAAGGAAACTTACACATACTTACTCTCTTAAACAATGACTTACAGAAACACATACTTATTTAAACAGGAACTCTTTCAATCTCTCACTCTCACATATACTTATTTATATACATCAATGCTCATATATACAAGATTAAAACATATGTAGTTACTCATAAAGACACTAGTGAGAGAGGCATTCACTCACTAACACACACATATACACACTCATCCACCCATACAGTCCTGCACATATGCTGTCTTCAAAACACATATAAATAATGAGTTTTGCATTCATGTATCTATGTGGTAAGTAACACCCCACCAAATCATACAGACACTCATACTGATACTAAAAAAACATCTAATAACCCATATACACACACATGTAGCTACTCACCAACCCATGCAGCCACTTGTACACAAAGTAAAACACTGATACATATATTTAAATATTTAAACATTACTCACTAATATATGTATTCACTAAGATACACTTAATAAGCCAGATAACCAATCAATTTAAAAAAAAACCCATCCATTTAGACACTTATTTAAACATTTATTCTTCCATCGACCTTAACATATACATATATAAAATATATTTATTTTTCAGAAAAATACACATTCACTGGACGATGTCATCAGTGATGTCATTTGAGATGTCATCAGTGATGTCATGAGTGATGTCACTGACCATGTCATGAGTGATGTAATATGTGATGTGATCAGCAGTGCATTGCACGCGCAAGTTATAGTGAGTCCGACTAACTATAACGTGGGAATTTCAATGGTTTTATATCAGTAAAATTTCCAGCTAACTATAACTGGTGTGAAACCTATGGTTTTTTCAGTGAATTTAATAGGTTTTTTAAATGCTAATTCCTAACTATAACCGGTGTGAAACCTATGGTTTTTTCAGTGAATTTCATAGGTTTTTTAAATACTAATTCCTAACTATAACTGGTGTGAAACCTATGGTTTTTTCAGTGAATTTCATAAGTTTTTTTAATGCTAATTCCTAACTATAAGTTTCACTTTATAAATAAGACTGTTAGCACTCTAGTTGTTCTTTAGAACACTCTCGTACATTCTGTCATTGGGCTACAGTTGGGCTACATCTAGTTGAAATTTGGGCTACATTTACATTTTTTGGTCTCTGGTGGCCATCTTTGGGCTACATTGGGCTACATTGGGCTACATTTGGGCTACATTTTGGCTCTAACATATATTAAGCCCAATGTAGCACAATACATATTTTTCTAAAGTTAATTTTTTTACAAACCACTTCAGAATAGGGCTACCTGTCCCTACAATTATCCCATTTTTATTTTTTTATTTTTTGGGGAGCGCTCCCGGAGCGCGCCCCGGGGAGCGCCCCGAAAAGCGTACTTCTGAAAAGCGCCCCGGGGCGCGCTCCGGGGAGTGTCCCGTGAGCGCCAATATCGCAAACGAAAACATGATCGTGACGTATCGCATAGCCGCGTCCGCGTGATACGCACGGCGTAAGCGCACCCGGAAGTACAACGTAAACATCCGACGCGCTTACGCTGCGCGACCCGGGGCGCGCCCCCGGGCGCGCCCCGGGGCGCGTAGCGTAAGCGCGTCGGGTCATGTGACCTGAAAATAACACTTTTCATTGGTTCATAACAGTTTTAGTTTCATAATGATGAAGCCCCTGGTCTTGTGACCTGAAAATACCACTTCTCATTGGTTCAGGACAGTTTTTTTTTCTAAATGATGAAAGACCCCACCTTTTTTCCTTATTCTGACTTTGACCTTTGACTGAGGAAGACCTGTTTGTACATCTCTGTACCTTTTTGATATTAATAATGGCTTCAGTAGCAGCAGCAGCTGGTGCATCTGCCCCACCACCACCACCACAACCACCAAAAGGACCACCTCAAGATTATATTGGTGGTCAAGAACAGGAGGAGGAGGAAGAGGAAGAGGAGGAGGGGAGGAGAAGATGACTGCCTGAAGAAAATACCCCATACAAACCCAAGCCACACATTGTATGGGAGTTTTTTTCAATCCCAGAGGGCAAGAAAAAAGTGAATGCGCCCAAGGTAACTTGCCTAATCTGCAATGATGAACTTTCACGGGGCAACCCAAACAAAAAATATTCATTTGGTAACTATACCATGATTCGTCATATGACCAGAAAGCACCCAATCAACTACTCTCGTGCAGAGTTCAGGGAACTGGCCAGTAACCTCCCCCAGTCGTCAAGGACTCCCTCCCAAAGAAACCAACCCACTTCATCGGAACCAGAAACATCCGAGATGATGCCTTGCATTCAGCCAAGATTTGCTGATTTTAAAATCACTTGTTCTGCATGTGGCAAGCTTATCGCCTATGGTGAAAAAAGCGTTAAGCTCATCGTCCTTGCAGGTGATAGTCACAAGTGCCCCAAAAAGAAGTAATTTTTTGGGTTTTTTGTTTTTTTGCTCCAGTTGAGCCAGTTTCAATTCCCTTTTTTTGTTTCTCCCCCTAAAAAAATACAAAAAAAAATATAAAACTGTTTTGAAAAGCCAAAAAAAGTTAAAAAAGTTCAAAAAACACAAAAAAAATATAAAACAACAAAAAGAAGAAAAAAAAAAGTTCTTTTTAGAACTACCTCCAATTTCTAAATAAAAACTTCATTTTTTAAAAACTCTGTCACCTTTTTTCCTCATAGTACGCTCCCCGGGCCGCTCCCCGGTGCGCGTACCGGGCGCTTCCCCCGCGCTAAACGAAAAAAAAATAAAATATTTTAAATGCCCCGCGGGGCCCTTTTATAGCCCCCACATCAAACCTAGGGGGTCAAAGGGGTCTATCCCTGACGCCTTATGGTCATTTCCCCCTTTGTTTTAGCCACCTCTTGTGTCTCGATTTTACCGAGACACAAGATGGCGGCCGCTCTGGACTGTTTCGAATGTTTACAGACACCCAAGAGCCAATCAGCTTTCCATGCGCACCTCGCGTCACGCGCCCGGAGCGCTCCCCGGGGCGCGTACCGGAGCGCTGCTATAGATATATATATTTTTTTGAACCTAAATTACTCAAAATCCACTGGAGCACATATCTTGAGACATAGCAAAGGCACATCGGGCTACCAGTCCCTACAATTTTGCCAAATTTGATGGAAATCCATTCAGCCGTTCGGGTTAAAAGTGAAATCGACCACCCTATGGAAATTAACATGGGGAAAACGTGTTTTGGGACCCCTCTTTTATCTCGGCCCCCGCTTGACGAATCCCCCCCAAACTTTCAGGGAAGGACCGGAATGCCGCGAGGCCATTTTGAGGAAATTTTCAGTCAGATTCGTCAACCGGCGTCAAAGTTATTCCAAATAGAATTTTGAGATTTAACATTGAAAAAAATCCTAACTATAACTACCTACTGGCGACCGCCAGTAGGTAATATATATATAAATATATATATATATATATATATATATATATATATATATATATATATATATATATATATATATATATATATATATATATATATATATTCCACCAACCAGTCCTGAATTACAGCATCTTCACCGCAACATGCTCAGGTACAGACCACAAAGGCGCGAAAGCATCTGGCATTCAATGCTTTATTTCCCCGATTGTCTCCAGCATGAAGCGTTTCTGGTGCGTCACTGCAGCCTTGTTCATATATATATATAACCTACTGGGGGTCGCCAGTAGGTAGTTATAGTTAGGTAGGACCGTGTTTCTATTGGAAAAGCGTTTTTTCTTTTCCCAATCACTTTGGCGCCGGTTGACGAATCTTTCCGAAATTTTCAAAACTAGTGGGGCGCTCCAGTCCGCTCCTATCTTGAAAGTTTTGGCGTGATTTGGCAAGCTGGCGCTGAGAAAAAAAGGGGGTCCCAAAAAGTGTTTTCTCCATGTTAATTCCCATAGGAAACTTCAGACACAGTTACAGCCCGAACTGCTGAACGGAATTGCACCAAATTTGGCAAAAAGGTACCCCTTGTGTCAGAAAGAGCCCTTTTTGTTAAATAGTGTAAATCCATTCCGTAGTTCCTGAGAAAATTTTTAAAAAAGAGGTCAAAAATGCATTTGCCATAGGATACTTTAGACACGGCTTCAACTCGAACTGCTGAATGGAATTCCACCAGATTTGGCATAAAGGTAGATCTTGCCTCAGAAAGAACTCTTTTTCTTAAATGGTGTAAATCCGTTCAGTAGTTGCTGAGAAAATCAAGAAATAAGTTTCAATATAGAGGTGCCGTGGATCCGCATATCCCCCCGACCACAAGCTGTATTCTAATTGGCTGTCAACACTCCAAACCAGGAAGTGTTGGCAGCCATTCTGTGCATCGGTACAACTGAGGCACGATGCACGGAGGATCCACGGATCCGGCGGCGAAAATAAAAAAACGAAGCGCGGACGCCCGCGCTTCATTATTAATTAGACTCCGGGTGGGCAGAGTCAAAAATATTTGTGGGGGCCAGGGGGAACGCCACAGCCCCAGGGACTGCCACCCCTGGGGCTTTCTATAAATATTTGCGGGGGTCACACAGCCCCCCCACAGCCCTGGGGACCGCCACCCCTGGGGCTTCTTCTTTCAATGTATGGGGGTCCTCAAAGGCCCCCCAAGCTCCGGGGTCCACCTCCCCCAAGGGATTTCATTAGTTATTGTGCTGGGGCATATGGACCCCCCTGCTGCCTGGGGGACTGTCACCCCCGGGGCTTCTATTTAAAAAAAAATACCTGTGTGGGAGGGGCTCGAGCCCCCCCACATGCCCCAGGGACCGCCATCTCCCCGGGGAACAAATTTGTAAATTTGGGGGTCTGTGATTGACCCCCGAGCCCCGGGTACCACCACCACCCCGGGGATGTGTACACATTGGAAGGGGGGCTGCATGGCCCCCCTCCTGGAGCCTGTGATGGTCCTGTGGACCGCCACACATCAGGGCCAGCTCCTGCACTGTCCCGGGGTGCCCACCCCCAGTACACTGCTGTTTGCTATGACAGGGCGGGAGCCTCGCGGTTCCCGCCCTGTTATAGCAAACACTGGTTTGGATTTTGGAAGAGAGAGCAGAAAACCTGGGGAGCTGCATGTCAGCAGCTCCCCATGTGGAAAAACAATGCTGGCTCCCGCACGACGCTGGGAGACGGAAGGTACCATAGGGGCTTTGGGGCTCCCCCCGCGGTCCCCAACGAGGTGGCCAGGCCCCAGAGGATGGGGTCCCCGGGGCCATGAATGGCCTGTGGAGGGGGGCCACGCAGCCCACTTCCAAACAAAGAAAAGAAGTATGGCCAGGCCCAGGGGATGGTGTCCCTGGGGCCAGAAGTGGCCCGGGAGAGGGGCCACGTGGCCCCCCTCCCCCTCAAAAAAAAAATAAAACAAAGGTGAGCCCCGGGGGATGGGATCCCTGGGGCCAATGGAGGCCTTAGGAGGGGGGCCCTGAAGCCCCCTTTCCTCTAAAAACACTAAGTTTGGCATGGGGTTCCTGGGGCAGGAATTGGCCCCAGGAGGGGGCCCCTTCCTGCACCTTTTTGTTATTTATTAAAAAGGAATCAAGCCCTGGGGATGGGGGTCCCCAGGCCCAAAAAAAGGGGAAAGAAGGGGGGCCACACAGCCCCCTTCTAACAAAAAAAGACCGGGATTGTGCCAGAAGCCCCGCCCCCTCCCAGAAACACTCTGCAAATGCGCCCTGTGGCACGTTTTAAATTGCGGAGCAAATGCACCTCTGTGGCGCTTACTGGAGTTACCTGCTGGACTAATTGTCCCCCTGGGACCTCCAGTATTGAAGGGAAATTAATTCCACAACTTAAAACGCGCCACAGGGCGCGTTTACAGAGTGTTGCTGGGAGAGGGGCGGGGCCTCCGGCACTATTAAGTCTTTTTTTTTTTAGAAGGGGGGCTGTGCTTTCCTATTTTATGGGCCCTGGAGACCCCATCCCCCAGGGCCCGCCCCTATTTTATTTTTTTTAATGGAAGGGGGCTGCGTTTGTGACTGAGGCATGATGCATCCGAGACTGTGAACTATTTAGATCTTAAAGTTAGTGTTGTTGAAAATTCCCTATATGTGTCTCTTTACCGCAAACCACCAGTGGGTAATTCTATCCTTCACGCGACAATTTATCATCCCCCAGGTCTTGTTAGGAGTATCCCCTAAGGGGAATTCCTTAGATTAAAACATAATAGTACCAGGGAATTGGATTTTGAAACAGCAGCCAGTGAGAGTATGGATAGATTTATCAAAAGGGGATATAACAGTGAATTTTTACTAGAAACCCTTAATAGGGTGAGAAAGATAGCTAGAAAAACTCTACTTAACTGTGAGAAAAGGAGAAAGAAAAATGAAGTCAACGATGTAAAAAATAGTTTTCGGATGATCACTACTTTTTCAAACAATGCCAATGACTTAAGACAGATCATGAGACGCAATTGGCATATTATGAAAACTGATAATGTTATTGGTGCTGAAATCCCTGCAGCCCCTTTAATTACTTTTAGAAGGGCAAGATCATTAAGGGACAATTTAGTACGTAGTCATTTACATGCAGAAAGTATGAAATTGGGGACCCTGAGGCAGCTTAGGGTATTTTACCCCTGCGGTAAATGTAAAGCATGTGTTAACAGCAACGTACATTGTCCTATGTTGTTACTGGTTTATCCAAACCTAAGATCATTATGAAGTTCCTCACATGCCATACCAGTTATGTGGTATATTGCCTTCAATGCCCATGTGGCTTACGCTCCATCGGTAGTACTATTCATTCCGTGAAAATAAGATTTCTGGAACATATGAGGGCTATAGCGAAAGGGGATGTGAACTACCCAGTAGCTAGGCATTTTGTTGAGAAACATAATAGAAATAGGGAGCTAATATGCTAATATGGTGTCGACCATGTCCCACAAAACATAAGAGGAGGAGACAGAGTCAGGAAACTTTACAGGTTGGAGTCAAGATATATAATAGACATGGGAACAAAGACCCCTAATGGATTAAATATGAGTGAAGAAATGACAGTTTATTTGGGAGACTAAAAGGTCCAGGGTCTGTTTAGATGTGTGATTTTTGAATTTTGATATCTGTTAGTAATATGCGATTTTGGGTCCTTAATGATTAATTTGATTGATATTTATTTAAGAGGACTAGCCGATACACGGCTTAATCACTTAAGTAAAAGTGAAATGGAAATTGACTGAGGCCGATACACGGCGAGATTGAGTGAGACAAAATATTAATAATAATATAAAAAAAAATGTTGTCTTTCGGATTAGTAACCGGTTCAAAATGTTAAAGCAGTTTTGATGTCTGGTTTTAATATGTACATTTTTGATGACATATTCGGAAATACGAGAAATATACTTGTAGAATGATGTCAATGTCATTCATGTGGCGAATTGATAAAGTTGTATTGTACTGTTTTATGATGGCCGTCACTGAATGATTTTTAGTCCTCTGTTTAGTCCCATGTCAATTTGAATCATGTGACCCTAAAAACACAAAGCTTTAAAATGTTCGCTTTACTGGCGCGTAATTTATGAAATACTAGACTAAGGCATCGCCGAAACGCATCGTTTTTCATGCTTTCCGCGAAATGAAATGAAAATAAACCTATGAGTATTGCAGTTTGAACCTGTGAGTTCCTATTCTTGGACCTGGATTGGCGTTGAACTGAACGTTATATGTACGCGTCATGCACCGCCGCGTTTAATGGCACCCATTCTTGAAATGCGATGTCAGAAGGTGCGGTTTGAGCAAGGATATATATATATATATATATATATATTTGATTATCTCAATTTTATGAAATTAATTGAATTTTTTTTTGAAAGGTTTTATGTATTTTAAAACGATATTGTTTTAGAAACATTACGAACTCCATTAGAAACTTTTTCTATGTCCAATATTGACGTATTTGTAATTTATACTGCACTGCCACTTTAAATAGCCGGATACTTCCCCAAATCGTTGTCATGTGATCAAGGGCTGTTAGGCTTGAAACGCGTTATGGCGAAGGTGCGGGGAAAAGCACAATAAAGATTTAGCACTTCCAATCTTTTGGGTCCGCTGCCGTCTTTTGGATTTCATGGTTGGCGACTGTCACTGCATAATTACCGAGCGGCTTTCTCGGTGAGCGGAACCCCTCCTTCGATTTGGGCAGAACGACCTGCAAGCCGAGTTTCCTTTTGGAGGCAATTGTTTCTTTCCTACACGGGAATCGTCGTCTGGCCCCTGAACAACGGGAAATATACCGACCACGGAGTGGCAGCTCAAAGCGGAGTCAGCTGACTCGGCAGTAGCAGACCAGCCGTAAAAGAAGTCGGTCCCTGCTGATCTGTTCGGTGAAGGAGTGTGCTGGTAAGCCAACTGGGACATTTTGTCAAATCTAGTTGCACTCTGCGATTATTTGAATTTCCCCTAAACTGCACCATGGCCGCAGGCGCGCTACGGAGCCAGGAAGAGGCAGCCGCTGACATGTTCAGCGATGAACCCTCGAGCGCGACATTAAATCACCAACAACCCCAAACTATGGATGTGGCAAGCGTGACCTACAGAGAGAACATTAAAAAACTTGAGAAACTCAAAAAGGGTGAACAAGCGAAGTGGTGGGAGCACAGGTCTTTGTCCCGCTACCTGGAGGTGGGGAGAGTACCTCGGGAGCTCCGAATAATGTTAGCCCCAACGTATGAAGCTCCAAACCCCAATTTACTAACGGAATGGGCACAGTGTAATTTACAATCTTTGATGAACTTAATGTCTATTTTAGTCAAATATGCGGAAGTAGACCGTGCTGCGTATGAACAGCAAATCATCGCATTAAAACTGGAGCTGGCTAAATGCGAACAAAATGCTGTAAACAAAAAAATGAGGGAGGATATGCTGGCGCGCATTATCAAAGAGGAAGAGTCTATCAGGAAACGTAAAGCGTTCAAATTTCAGCGCGACAAACAAGATTACGAAAGAGGACATCTTTGTCCGACTACAGTTCGGTACCGGACAGCGGATCGGAAAATGAGCAGGCTGGCCCCAGTGGAGACTTGGGGTTTCAACGGTACTCCCTGGCCGAAGAAATGGAATGTATGAGGCGGGATCGCCTAGACACGTTACGGCCCAGGCAGAAGAAACCAGACTCCGCAAAAACTATAAGCGCCACCAGCGAAGAAAGTGCACCAGGACAAGGAAGGACCAAGAGAAACAAAAGAAACTACACGTGGAAGCGCAAACCAGTGCCACAATAAATACAGCTACAGGCAACAAGTCAGTAATCAATTTGTCAACTGTTGAACTTAACGTGGCGGAAAAACAGATTTTGTCCCTCGGACTATCATTTAGTCCAGAAAGCAATTTTCGATATGCACAGACAAGGGTAGACGTTTTTCAATATATTCGTAAATTAAAACTAAAGAAGTTTTTTTCAACAAGGCAGGCAAAGGACCCTGTCTCTGGAAGCAGTACAACCCCAACAAGCAGTACCGAAAACTTAACTGCAGGTGATACGCAATTACGAATGGACTTAATCGATCTACAAAGGGGAAATACGCAATTGTCACAGGAAGAGAGTAGCTTCTTGGACGCAGGGACTCGGAATGCGCTGACTCATTTCAAACCTAATTCAACGTTCTGCCCCGTTATGATCAAGGATAATTTTGACTTCTATCATGAACTGGTTGCTATGGATATAAAAAAAGCTGCACCATAGCGTTTCACGTAATAAAGTTTCTTTTTCCCAGCAGAACAAAAAATATCATGAGTTGATTAAAAAACTGCAGAATGAAAAATCTGTGATCATCCGTCAATCAGACAAGGGCGGTAACATTGTCATTTGGCCTAGAGATATGTATTTGGAGGAAGCCTGGTGTCACCTGAATGATAAATCATGTTGTAAGAGGGTAGATTTGCCTTTGATTAAATCAACATGGAACATCTTTTTTTCCAAACTGGTGGCATGGAAGAGCTTAGGACTTTTGAGTGCTGAGGAATTTAAGTTTCTAAAAAATGAGAACCCGGTGATTCCCTGCATTTATTTCATACCTAAAATACACAAGTCATCGGTATGTCCACCGGGTAGACCAAATATTTCAGCCTGCAGTAGTCTTTTAGAGAACACCTCCAAATACATAGATTTCTTCTTACAAGAGCATGTCACAAGCCTGCCATCATATGTCCAAGAGACCGGAGATTTCCTGCGAAAGTTGCAAGGTATTAAGTGGCAAGATGATTTTATTCTGATCACGCTTGACGTGACTTCGCTCTACACGAGCATTAATCATCTAGATGGGCTCAAAGCTATCCAACATTTCCTTGACAAGAGACCCATACATTGTTTCACACATAACAAAATGCTGTTAAGCATGATAGAGATTTGCTTACAGAACAATTTCTTCATGTTCCAGCAGATGTGTTTCCAACAAACCAGAGGTGTGGCGATGGGTTCCTGCTTCTCCCCAAGCTACGCTTGTCTACACATGGGGCTTTGGGAGAAGCAGGTCCTGGGGGCCACACACTCAGAAACACTTTGTGAACATGTAGTGTGCCTTCTTAGATATATTGATGATTTATTCATCATCTGGAAGGGGGAAGAAAAGGAAGCTGTGGCTTTCATGGATAACCTAAATGACAATGCATTAAATCTACGGTTTACCTCTCACCTTAGCATGTCCTCTGTGAATTTTTTGGATGTAGAAGTATACATAGAAAATAATACCATCCAAACGAAACTACATCGCAAAGCCAGTGCAGGTAATACGTTACTGCATGCTTCCAGTCATCATCCGAAACATCTTATTCATAGCATCCCTTATGGGTAGATGCTACATATCAAACGCATATGTAGCAAGTAAGAAGATGTAAGGGAGGCACAAGAGGCTTGTCGCTTACGATTTTTGGCTAGAGGGTACTCTGATATAGTTATTAAGGCAGCTATAAGCAGAACAGAGGGCCTTACTAGAGAGGAAGCACTTACAATTAAGATGATGAAGGAAACCCGTAGCTCCGCTCCGAAGTCTGAACCAGTTTGGCTAATCACCACGTATAGTAAACAACATCGTACTATTCGAAAAATCATGAATAAACATTGGGCCTTGATTAGAAATGACCCAAGTTTAAAAATGCAGGCCTACTCTGCCCCCGCAATCACTTACAGGAAAGCGTTATCTATGGAAAACTGTTTGGTGAGCAGCAGTCCGGAGGTTTCGGCTAAGGCCAACTGGCTCAGCTCCTGCACAGGGTTCTTTAGATGCGCTTCATGTAAAGCTTGTAAAAACAGTGTAAATATGACAGCGTACTCGACACCCTTTGGAGATCACAAAATCCCAATCTCAAAATACTTGACCTGTAAAACGGAGTATGTTGTTTATGTTTTGGAGTGCCCTTGCCCCCTCAGATTTGTGGGGAGCACAAAGCTCCTGGTACATAAAAGGGTACTCCAACACATGAGGGCAATCACAAACTGCGACGAAACATATCCAGTCGCTAAACATTTTAATGACTGCCATAACAAAGATGTGAAGCTTTTAAAATACTATGCTATAGATGCAGTTATGCCTCTCAGAAGGGGGGGTAACAGGGAAAGTATCCTTTGCCGATTGGAGACACGCTATATTTTAAATCTGGATAGCAGGCAACCTACAGGTTTAAATGCAAGTGAGGATTTCTATACCTGCCTATAGTTTTAGTTTTAATTAACACAGACGTCTTTTCTCTTATCAGTTGTACATACTCATCATCAAGTACTTGTATATAGGTCTTACATATCAATGAATTGAAGTGAATAAAATTTGTTTACCTTTTGGGACGTTGTACCATCAATTGGTGACTTTTAGAGCTAGTCGTTTGATTATTTGTGAAAATTAAATGTTTTCTTTATTAAGTTATAGCATTTTTTGCACTTTAGTCATTATTTGTCACTATTTTTTTAGGTAGCACCATTTCATCACATTTGCACATTTAGGGATTTTCAGTAGGTTACTAGGTTATCATGAAACTGTTTGACTAGAAGAAATTATATTATGGAATTTGTATGTACATAATGCTATAGGTGCCAAATAGATTAATGCATTTGCTATTAATATATGATTTTGTATTTTACAATTATGAACCAACTTTTACAATGATGGTATTTAAGATTCGATAGAACAGACCATTGTTAGCCTTGCAACAATATTCTATTTTAGAATTGATTTTTGTATTTCGTATTTTACGATTATCTCAATTCTATGAAATGAATTGAAAACATTTTTGAAAGGTTTTATGTATTTTAAAACGATATTGTTTTAGAAACATTACAAACTCCATTAGAAACTTTTTCTATGTCCATGATGACGTATTTGTAATTTATACTGCACTGCCACTTTAAGTAGCCGGATACTTCCCCAAAGCAGTGTCATGTGATCAAGGGCCGTTAGGCTTGAAACGCGTTATGGTGGAGGTGCGGGGAAAAGCACAATAAAGATTTAGCACTTCCAATCTTTTGGGTCGGCTGTCGTCTATTGGATTTTGTGGTTGGCGACTGTCACTGCATATGTGTATATCTATACTACTATTATAAAGAGAGAACAGAAACCTTTTGGCAAGGTAAACTCGGGAACCACAGCGCCAATCCACACACCCAATACATTGTTGGAATCCTCAGGGTGTGTAGATGGACATAGGCGACATAAAATAAAAATAAAACATAAATTAAAAAATTTAAATTTAAAAACAAAGTAGTCCCCTAAAACTAGCTCCGGCCGCGACGTAGCACTGACCGCGACCTAGATGTGCGTGTTGACGACAGACGGGGTGGAGCGGTGACGAGCGGCGAGGAGTGGCGGTGAAGTCCGGAGCGCGGGGAGGAGCGGCGGCTCAGGTAAGGCAAAGGCGAGGCGGGAGGCGGTCTGGGCAATGGCGGGGCGGGCGGAGGCGGGAGGCGGTCTGGACAATGTCGGGGCGGCGAGGCGGTCTGGGCAATGACGGGGCGGGCGGGGGCCCGGGCGGGAGTGCGCAGAAGCCTAAAATGCTGCCCCCAGCCCCCTTCTGCCCCGGGCAACGCCGGGGCGGGCTGCTAGTATATAATATATATATATATATATATATATATATATATATATATATATATATATATATATATTCCCTCCTCCCTGGTTCCATTTGCCGTTGCTGCAGAGCTCAAGTCGAGTGCGGCGCCCTGCAGCTGAACCACGCTGCTCAAAATTCCCACACCATTCCTCCGGTTGGAGAAACAAACCGGGTCGCACTCCACAGGTCGTTTTTGCAATTTTTTTTATTTTCTTACATTCTCTTAGAGTTCAAAAAGGCAGCTGTTACGATCTACGCTATGTTATATCCACAACGATTGGCTCCCACAACCTCCAATCCAACCGCAAGGAAAGCGGCGGTGGCGAAGAAGGAGACTCAGACCCCGCAGGATAAAGGCAAAATGTTTTATTTTCCTCCACACCACACAACGCGTTTCAAGCAAGATTGCCCTTGTTCACGTGCAGTCTCCACATAACGCCATTACATTTTTATAGCAATTGTGACCACCCCCTCCACCATCACATGGTCATGGAAATAGATAGTGGACTGACATTGTATAGAGGATTCATACAAACCATCACAAAATACGTTGTACAAGTAGAATCTATCACTTGAAAACTTAACAAGCTAAAATACATCACATAATCCTGTTAAGATTTATGTGCAAAATAGCAATTTGTTTAATAGCAGCCTTTAGGAAGAAACAGTGTTATCTCCTAATTTTGTATTGCTGAATGAAACATATAACTGGATTAATCCATAAATTGCCTCCTCAATACCTTTGTTCCGTCCTAAAAAATTATTTATTGGATAAATCTATTAACCAACCATGAGCAAAAGAATTATATGTGCAATACATTATGGAATTTACGTGTATAAATCACTGTGCAAAAATTGGGAGAAAAAATGTGCAAAAGAGCTGAAAAGTGCAATATTAAATAAATAGATCTGTTTTAGTATTTTAAAAGAATGCACATATAAAAAAAGCCATCATATTGTTCACAGGTCAATTTTTAATAGATAAAAAATCGCTCTGTAAAATTATCATATTAAAAGGTTTATATTGCTTCTAAAAGGGGACTAAATTCATATTTATACTAAAAAATCAGATCAATGAGAGAAAATCGGAAATGCACAAAATAAATAAATATACCTATATATATACACAAGATGTGAAACACCGGATCAGAAAATTACACAAGGCACTGCAGAGACATGCACAAAGCTGTAGTTCGAACTATTGACTCATTACTATAAAAAGTTGTGCATGTCTTCTGTATTTTTCAGGTCATTAGGCCACTTGCTGTCGAACTCTACAATAATCTTATTCTCAAGTTGTCTCAACAGACGTTCCCTATTGCCCCCTCTCCTATTTTTGGGGATAGCATTGATGACATAGTATGAGAGGCAGTTTATATCATTATTGTGAGTTCGTTTAAAATGTCTGGCCACAGGATAGGCCGGATCATTATGCAAAATGGCCCTAATGTGCTGCAAAATTCTGACATGCACCTGTAGCTTTGTACTACCAACGTAGTTAAGCCCACAGGTGCATGCCAGAACATATACAGCATATTCTGTCTCTCAGTTGTAGGTTCCTTGGATAGCGGTGGGTGTTTGGCTAAAAGGGGTAGAGTAATGTGACATATTGCGGCCAAATTTACACGCCCTACATGTGGTACATTTTTTAAAACCTTTTCTTGGTTGCAACCACGTGGACGCCTTTCTTATTTCTGGTGAAGTTTTTTCCAAAGCAGTGCCCATAGATTTCCGTTTCCTAAATGTAACAAGGGGGGATTTTTCCAATCTACTACCTAGGACATTATCTGTAAGAACTATTGGCCAATGCTTGTTGACTATAGACCTGATGTTACGTTCCTGATTACAGTACCTAGTAATTAGCCTAGGGGTGACTGCATCTTTGTTACTAGTATGTGTTGTAACATTGATATCTTCGTTGTTGCCTTTAAATAAGGTGTTTCTAGGTGTAATGCTAGCTTTTGTTATAGCATTACTGATAACTTTTTCAGTATACCCTCTAGCCCGTAGTCTGTCAACAGGTTCCTCCTGACACATTTTAAACTCATCCTCATTGCTGCAAATTCGTTTTAGTCTCATGATTTCTCCATAGGGTATGCTAGCAATGAGGTGTTTAGGATGAGAACTAGTAGCGTTTAATGTGATGTTACCGGAGGTTGGCTTCCTATACAACGTACTAACTAGTTTGCTGTCATGAACATAAAGCCTTACATTCAAGAAATCAATTTATGATCTGTGGATATGGGACGTGAATTTTAAGTTCAGGGAATTGGTGTTAATTTCCCCTATGAACCTATGTGCTATATATAGATATATATAACCAGCACTACAGGAACCAGCAGGCAGTGCGACTGCCGACCACCACTGGGGCGGGTTCAAGGAGGTATTTCAGGTGCTGTGAGTGAAGCGACTGAAATTGACATTTGCCCATGATGAAGTGTGTGTCAGCATGAAATGCGTCGGGGGTGAGATATTTGGGGAAGTGTACTGTTTTCCTAGCTGAAGCTCTTTCCATTAAAAGCATGAAAATGTACCCTCTGTGTGCGGCTTCCTTAAGAGGACACTTCTTTGTTTGGGATTTATGACGGCAAGTCCGGTCATGAGGAGGCCCTGCTGCGGAGATGCGGACCTTTGCTGACATCAACCGGTTTGCAGCAGTGTAAAGGACAGGAGGGGCGCAGTGAGAGTCATAAGGTGTTTGCCTGGATTAACATGACATTTGCCAACCCACTGGGGATATGAACAGTCAGTATGCATCAGCGCTTACAGTACTCACAGGAGGATGATAAACCAGCACTACGGGAACCAGCAGGCAGCGACTGCCGACGCCCACTGGGGCGGGTTCCAGGAGGAATTTCAGGTGCTGTGAGTGAAGCGACTGAAATTGACATTTGCCCATGATGAAGTGCGTTTCAGCATGAAACTCGTCTGGTGGTGAGATGTTTGGGGAAGTGTACTGTTATCCTTGCTGCAGCTCTTTCCATTAAAAGTGTGAACATTTACCCCCTGTGTGCGGCTTTTTTAAGAGGACACTTCTTTGTTTGGGATATATATATATATATATATATATATATATATATATATATATATATATATATATATATATTCTCTTCACAAGTCGCCTCAAGTGAAAACACCACACCCAGCGAGTTTCAGTCCTTTTTAATCCAGGAGCTACAGGAGATACCAGCCCCCCATCCGCAGCAAAGAATATGACTGGCCAAACGCGTTTCGGGCAAACAAACGCCCTTGTTCACTGGCACTTGCAGGAAAAACAGACAGCTCACACGAACCAGCTGCGCAAATATAAATGTTCCGCCCTTGTGGGCGTGTGCGCTAAGTGCATTGTTGTTACCGTAGTCCATGTGAAAAGTCATCCCATGTGGGCGCTGTCATTTTCCCATAATAATTGCAATGTCTTACCCCAGTGGGTTATGCTGAAGGTAGAAGCAAGGCTGGCTTCCTGTAAGTACTCCGTCCTGGAATCGGGCTCGTCGTCCCACATGCGGCTTTAAATGTTAGGTGCATGCAGGCCTGCCATAGATAAGCAGTGGGGCATTTTCGCGGCCGAGACACACCGCACAGATTCTCTTCACAAGTCGCCTCAAGTGAAAACACCGCACCCAGCGAGTTTCAGTCCTTTTTAATCCAGGAGCTACAGGAGATACCAGCCCCCCATCCGCAGCAAAGAATATGACTGGCCAAACGCGTTTCGGGCAAACAAACGCCCTTGTTCACTGGCACTTGCAGGAAAAACAGACAGCTCACACGAACCAGCTGCGCAAATATAAATGTTCCGCCCTTGTGGGCGTGTGCGCTAAGTGCATTGTTGTTACCGTAGTCCATGTGAAAAGTCATCCCATGTGGGCGCTGTCATTTTCCCATAATAATTGCAATGTCTTACCCCAGTGGGTTATGCTGAAGGTAGAAGCAAGGCTGGCTTCCTGTAAGTACTCCGTCCTGGAATCGGGCTCGTCGTCCCACATGCGGCTTTAAATGTTAGGTGCATGCAGGCCTGCCATAGATAAGCAGTGGGGCATTTTCGCGGCCGAGACACACCGCACAGATTCTCTTCACAAGTCGCCTCAAGTGAAAACACCGCACCCAGCGAGTTTCAGTCCTTTTTAATCCAGGAGCTACAGGAGATACCAGCCCCCCATCCGCAGCAAAGAATATGACTGGCCAAACTCGTTTCGGGCAAACAAACACCCTTGTTCACTGGCACTTGCAGGAAAAACAGACAGCTCACACGAACCAGCTGCGCAAATATAAATGTTCCGCCCTTGTGGGCGTGTGCGCTAAGTGCATTGTTGTTACCGTAGTCCATGTGAAAAGTCATCCCATGTGGGCGCTGTCATTTTCCCATAATAATTGCAATGTCTTACCCCAGTGGGTTATGCTGAAGGTAGAAGCAAGGCTGGCTTCCTGTAAGTACTCCGTCCTGGAATCGGGCTCGTCGTCCCACATGCGGCTTTAAATGTTAGGTGCATGCAGGCCTGCCATAGATAAGCAGTGGGGCATTTTCGCGGCCGAGACACACCGCACAGATTCTCTTCACAAGTCGCCTCAAGTGAAAACACCACACCCAGCGAGTTTCAGTCCTTTTTAATCCAGGAGCTACAGGAGATACCAGCCCCCCATCCGCAGCAAAGAATATGACTGGCCAAACGCGTTTCGGGCAAACAAACGCCCTTGTTCACTGGCACTTGCAGGCCTGCATGCACCTAACATTTAAAGCCGCATGTGGGACGACGAGCCCGATTCCAGGACGGAGTACTTACAGGAAGCCAGCCTTGCTTCTACCTTCAGCATAACCCACTGGGGTAAGACATTGCAATTATTATGGGAAAATGACAGCGCCCACATGGGATGACTTTTCACATGGACTACGGTAACAACAATGCACTTAGCGCACACGCCCACAAGGGCGGAACATTTATATTTGCGCAGCTGATTCGTGTGAGCTGTCTGTTTTTCCTGCAAGTGCCAGTGAACAAGGGCGTTTGTTTGCCCGAAACGCGTTTGGCCAGTCATATTCTTTGCTGCGGATGGGGGGCTGGTATCTCCTGTAGCTCCTGGATTAAAAAGGACTGAAACTCGCTGGGTGTGGTGTTTTCACTTGAGGCGACTTGTGAAGAGAATCTGTGCGGTGTGTCTCGGCCGCGAAAATGCCCCACTGCTTATCTATGGCAGGCCTGCATGCACCTAACATTTAAAGCCGCATGTGGGACGACGAGCCCGATTCCAGGACGGAGTACTTACAGGAAGCCAGCCTTGCTTCTACCTTCAGCATAACCCACTGGGGTAAGACATTGCAATTATTATGGGAAAATGACAGCGCCCACATGGGATGACTTTTCACATGGACTACGGTAACAACAATGCACTTAGCGCACACGCCCACAAGGGAGGAACATTTATATTTGCGCAGCTGGTTCGTGTGAGCTGTCTGTTTTTCCTGCAAGTGCCAGTGAACAAGGGCGTTTGTTTGCCCGAAACGCGTTTGGCCAGTCATATTCTTTGCTGCGGATGGGGGGCTGGTATCTCCTGTAGCTCCTGGATTAAAAAGGACTGAAACTCGCTGGGTGTGGTGTTTTCACTTGAGGCGACTTGTGAAGAGAATATATATATATATATATATATATATATATATATATATATATATATATATATATATATGCTTCCTTTACACGGCTCTTTAACGGCGGAACCTCCCACAGTCCGGTGGCGCGTTCAAGGCTGGCAGAGCCCCGCCAGTCAGTTGTTTTCCATAAAAATCCAAGTTAGACGCGCACTCAGAGGTAAAGTGTACACAGTGTCGCTTTATTTGCTGTTACGCGTTTCGGAAGCCAAAACTCCCTTGCTCACACTTTGAGATGTCATCAGTGATGTCATCAGTGATGTCACTGACCATGTCATGAATGATGTAATATGTGACATCATCAGCAGTGGATTGCGGGTGCGCGATATATAGTTATTGCAACTAACTATATATGCGAATTTCTATGGTTTTGTGCGAGTAAATTAAGGTTTTGTAAATGCTAATCCCTAACTATATATGGTCTATAACCAATGTTTTTTTCAGTGAATTTTCAAGGTTTTGTAAATGCTAATTCCTAACTATGTATGGCCTATAACCTATGGTTTTTTCAGTGAATTTCAATGTTTTTTTAATAGCAAATATCAAAAGCTGTAAAATGTGAAGTACGTGGTAGGTAAAAACATTTTTGTATTTATGATTTATGCACGCTGATGTGCTTTGAACGCTGCCCCCCCCTCCTCTTTTCTTTTAGGAGTATTCTCTCTTTGCAGATAGTGGAGGATAGGTAACATAAGCCTTTGCCCCCGTTGTAACCCGTCGTGCCTGCTTCCCTCTACATTTGATTTATTGTTATCCAAGCATTTACTGTTTTAGAATTGGGTGCTCTCATACTGATGCCAGCTTCAATCTGAAACATCCAGAAACACTGTAGACTACCAATTCAATCAGTTCCGGTGAAGCCCCAACGTGACCCAGTAGAGAAGAACTTGCCCTCCCCTCTTTAACTGATTGTTCTTGTTGCCTGTCTCTTCTCTTGTTATTTAACAGAACTTTTTGGACTGCTGAAAGGGGTTGTATTCCGACCGCTGGTTGGTGGAGACATTTTAACTATATTCTGGACCTGCGTTGTCGCGTAATGCGTCATATGACGCGCCGGGTTAGCGCACCCGGAAGTGCTCAAGTGCGCGAGGCGCAGCTTCCCAGAAACGATCCAGAGCGTGGCGCGCAGCGCGTAACGTAAGCATAACAGGTCATGTGACTTGTTAATAAAACTTTTCATTGGTTCATTTTACTTTTTGTTTCCATAAGGGAGCCGTTGAACAAAAGAGACTCGGCCTGCTGCCTTAGTCGCTGATAGGCTGAATATCAGATTCTTATCGATCACTTTATGTTGCAGGAGTGGAAAACACAACAGCCCTTGACCATTTATCTTTACTGCGTTCCTGCGTATTATACCTTTTAACCGTCATGTAATCGGGCTGCTTTATTTCACTTGCCTTTTACTGATTCGAAAACAGTGGCTATTATTCAAAACTTTACCAATCTAGGTACTACTACCATGTTTTGTTTTAAAAACCTTTATTGTGAAAATGTCAGTATACAAATACGGGCCTATAACCACGTGGGCCGGCCACGGAGCAAACTGTAAGAATATATGATGAGGGGACATTTACACTGTAGAAGAACGTAACGGGCGGGCCATTAGGTTGCAAGAACTAAGGTGTCTAACAGTTGCGGAATCGGTGGACGTACATTTTATAATTAAAGTACGACAGGGCCAGTTACAATAAAATTATCTAGATATACATTTGCGGGCAAGTACCATGGGTGACGTTAATTCGAACTTTCAATAGTACAGTAATCAATAACACATCAGAACTTAATATCAATAGGTATGTCCAAATGTTCAATCAGTACTCGTCCCCGCGCGCCATGTGCTTCAAAACTGCATACGTATCTCGTGACATCAAGGTTGGGCAACCAGTACACAACAAGGAGTTACGAGTCCCATTTATACCGGCGCCATTTTGGGCGAGGCCGGGCAGGTCCAGGATATAGTCAAAATGTCTCCACCAACCAGCGACTATGATGATGTTCATAAGCTCTATTGATTAGAGTAACACTCCTCTCTCCACATGAAATTAATTTGCCGCAAGTTAAACATGTCATTTTCATTTGTCCAAAGTTCTTCTGAAGATTTAGAACCGTTTCCCTTACCGCAACTCAGCTGGACACGCCGTCTTTCGGCGCAGCATTGTAGGATGGCCACACCAGTGCGGCAACTTGCTGGACACCACCTCGGTGCCATCCGGATCTCGGCGCGTTGTGCTGCCTTCGGCCTACTAATTATCGCTCAGAAGAACAACACACAAAACTCTGTAGTGTCTGAGGAATTCAGCTGGACACGCCGTCTTTCGGCGCAGCATTGTAGGATGGCCACACCAGTGCGGCAACTTGCTGGACACCACCTCGGTGCCATCCGGATCTCGCCGCGTTGTGCTGCCTTCGGCGTACTGTAGCAGCAAGAGTGACCGCAACTCAGCTGGACACGCCATCTTTCGGCGCAGCATTGTAGGATGGCCACACCAGTGCGGCAACTTGCTGGACACCACCTCGGTGCCATCCGGATCTCGGCGCGTTGTGCTGCCTTCGGCCTATTCGCACATCGGTCCGCTACTGACGCCGCCTCATGGGCCAACGGGTTTTGTATACTTTTTATAACCCAAAGCCGCATAACAGGTCATGTGACTTGTTTATAAAACTTTTCATTGGTTCATTTTACTTTTGGTTTAATAATGAAAGACCCACCTTTTTTTTCTCACTCGGCAATCAAAAAAGGTTCCGTTAGATGACAACAGAGGGGACAGGCAACAAGAACCATCACTCAAAAAAGGGGAGGGCAAGTTCTTCCCTACCGGGTCACGTTGGGGCTCCACCGGAACTCATCGAATTGATAGTCTACAGTGTTTCTGGATGTTTCAGACTGAAGCTGGCGTCAGCATGAGAGCACCACCATCTCGTAGCTCAGTCGTGGCCATTCCGCAAGCAATCATGGCTGCCGCTCCCCACCGGAAGCCTGCGGGAGTCGGGGGCCCCCAAGACTTTTGTAGAATCTTCAAGGCTGAGGGGACGCTTTCGAGAATGGAGCCCAAGCCCTAGCAAACAAGCGTCCGAGTTCCAAGGTGTCCCAGGGCCATTTTAGTGGACCAGGCCCAAATCCGAAGAGCCGGCCGCCATTTTAAGAGTCCTGTGGCAGCCGCCTATCGCTGCACCGCAAGAGTGGTCGCAACTCAACTACATGGTGAGCGAGACGCTGTAGCCGCAAGAGCGGGCGGTAAACAGCTGAATGTCGGAAGAGGCACAGTGTAGCAAAAGCGGGCGGAATGGCAACTGAAACGGTAAAGGGGCGCCCCACTACAGCAGACAAGCCTCCACCTGGGGAGGACCATTTACGCCGCCTCCCCCCCCCCCCTGGGGCGCCCCACGCCGTTTTTCGGAGCAGCATTGTAGGATACCAAAACCAGTGCGGCAACTTACTGGACATCACCTGGGTGCCGTCCAGATCTCAGCGCGTACTGCTGCCTTGGGACTATTCGAACAACAGACCGCTACTGACGAGGCACAGTGCAGTAAAAGCGGGCGCAACTCGGCTGGAAGGCAACTGAAACGCTAAAGGGGCGCCCCACTACAACAGACGAGCCTCCACCTGGGGAGGCCCGTTCACGCCGCCTCCCCCCCCGCCCCCCCCCCCCGGGCGCCCCACGCCGTTTTTCGGAGGAGCATTGTAGGATACCAAAACCAGTGCGGCACCCAGGTGACATCACTTGGGTGCCGTCCATAACTCAGCACGTTGTGCTGCCTTGGGACTATTCGCACAACAGACCGCTAAGGCACCCAGGTGACATCACCTGGGTGCCGTCCATAACTCAGCACATTGTGCTGCCTTGGGACTATTCGCACAACAGACCGCTACTGAGCATTGTTGCTTCTGATTTAATAAAAAAAATTTAAGGTGTTTTCCTGTTTTTGTTACGATGTATATATTTATAAGTTAATAAAGTGTTACAATCCTACTACTTTGTTTGAGTGCTATATATTTTTAATGTGACACATAATTGTGAAGACTTTGATGTACAAAAAGGCATCCCTGGAATCTTCCGCTTCAGGCTCGGTCCCACACACCCTCACAGTGAGAATCCCCTCCCCAATCACAATACAGGATGGTTATCAGATAGTAGGAACGCGTGTGGTGTGACGGATCTCATCGGGTGGGGGCCTTGATCTACTGTAACTCCTTTGAAGAGGGGTGATTCTTTACAGTTGAGGCCATAAACTACTTCCGCAGGGCTAGGTGATAGCCTGGGACCGGCCTGGACAATCAGACACAAAGGAAGAGGAATGCCAGAGGGTGCGGTAGTGAATAGGGTGAAAGGGTGGTGTCGGGCGGGCACAGGGTGTGATTCTCAGGGAAGAGCAGCGCAGATGGGGGGAGGTTTATGGCCCATGCATGAGAGAGAGAGCGGGGGTGACCAGTGCGTGGTGGAGATGCTTGCGAGGGTGGGGAGCCATGCTGAGGATCGGCGGCGTGCAGAGAATGGGTCTGGTCAAGGCATCTAAAATGGCTGCCGTGCACAACAAAAGTGTGGCATTGGGAAAAAAGCAAGATGGCGCAGACAATGTTTATCAATACGAATTAATTTATAACAATTATTTTTAACAATATATTTACTCGCAGTGACAAAATGGCGGTTAACACTTCCTGATTTCCTTCGAATCGAACGTTAACAGACGTCACGCAGCAACAACAAAAATTTTCGCGGCCCGGTTCGCGAACCGGGAAGCGCTTCTACCGCGAAAAATCTAATTTTTTTAATTTGCCCCACGGGACCCTTTAATAACCCCAACATCATTCCTTGGGGGTCAAGAAGGGTCTACCTTGCCCCCATTCATTAAATTCCCCCTTCGTTTTTCTCCTCCTCTTGTCTCTCGATCCTACCGAGAGACAAGATGGCGGCCGCTCCGGACTGTTTAGAATGTTGACAGACACCGGAGAGCCAATCAGCTTCGCTTCGCAAAGCTCCGTTACGCGAAAAGTACGCGATCCGGAGCGCTACCCGGGACGCTGTTACAGATATATCTGTTTTTTTAAACGTTAATTTCTCAAAATCCACTGGAGCACATATATTGAGACCCAGCAAAGGCACATCGGGCTAACAGTCCCTACAATTTTGCCAAGTTTGGTGCAAATCCATTCAGGCGTCCGAGCTAAAAGTGAGGCCAAACGCCCTATGGAAAACTCAATGTTAAAAACGCGTTTTGGGACCCCCCTTTTTTCTCGGCCCCCCCTTGACGAAACCCCCCCAAATTTTCAGGGGCTGCTCAGAAACAAAATGTGCCATTTTCCTGAAAATTTCAGCCGATTCCGTCCACAAACGACAAAGTTATTAGACATAGAGTTTTCAAAAGTTACATAGAGAAAAAATCCTAACTATATATACCTACTGGCGACCGCCAGTAGGTAATATATATATATATATATATATATATAGTTCTTTTTCTCTCCTTCTCCTTCTTCAAATTTGAAATGGAATAGTGACTTGTCCCTGATTGATACGGTTGATACTCATAAATATAGTTAATTTGTTGCTGCCTAAAATGCAAATTGTTTTTTCCAAAAGGATCTCAGTATTATGCTTTTGCTTATATTCAGATTTCAGAATATAATGAGATATATACTGCCATCCAGTCTATGCCACTCCACTGTACAATATTTGACTCTATGTCACTCCACTCTATGTCTCTCCACTATACACCACCTCACTCTATATCACTCCACTATACGCCACTTCATGCTAATCAACCGTAGGCCATTCCACTGTAATTCTCTCCAGCCTATGTCACTTCATTCTATGTCACTTCAATATATGCTGGTCCACTGTACGCTACTCCACCTTATGCCACTCTACGGTATGCCCCTCCACTATATCCAGTCCACTCTACCTCACTCCACTGTATGCTATTACAGACTACACCACTCCACTCTACTCCACTTCACTCTATGACATTCCAGTCTACGCCACTCTAATATTCATAACTCCAGGCTACGCTACTTCATTCTATGCTTTTCCACTGTAAGAAACTACATTCTACACTAGTTCACTCTGTGCTACTCCACTGAATGCCACTCCACTCTATAGCACTTAACTCTATGACACTACATTCTACACTATTCTACTCTATACCACTCCACTCTATGCCGCTCCATTCTATGCCAAGCCATTCTAAGCTACTACGGCACTGCACTTTACACCACTACACTCTATCCCAGTCCACTCTGCCCCAGTCCACTCTACAGCATGCCACTCTATGATATTCTGCTTTATGGCAATCTACTCTATGCCACTCCACTGTATACTATTTGCTTCTATTGCACTCCCCTATATATGCCACTACACTGTATGCCACTCCACTCTAAGCCACTTTAGTTTACACTATTCCACTCTACATCACTCCACTCTATGCCACTCCACTCTATACCATTGCACTCTATGATGTTCTACTGTACGCTACTCCACTCTACCACATTTCACTCTTTGTCACTCTACTCTACACCACTCCACTGTACACTATTTAACACCACTCCTGTCTACACCACTCCATTCTACATCACTCCTATGTACACTAATCCACTCAGTGTCACTCTACTCTATGCCACTCCACTCCATGCAATTCCACTGTGTGCAACTCTACTCTACACCACTCCACTCTACGATACTCCACTCAATGCAACTCCACTCTGTGCCACTCCACTCCACGCTATTCCACTGTATGCTGCAACACTGTACCTCACTCAACTCCACGCTACTCCATTGTACGCCACTCAACTCTGCTCCACTCTACTGTATACTATTCCCCTCTACCTTTCTCCACACTGTTGCCACTAAACTCTACACTATTCCACTGAATGCCACTCTACCACACATCCCTCTATGCCACTGCACTCTACACCACTACGCTGTACGCTATTCCACTCTTCCCCACTCTCCTCTACATTAATCCAGTCTACTTCACTCCACTATATGGTCCTGCTCTGTTTCTCCCACCATTCTACACCACTCCACTCTACTCCACTTCACTCTACAACACTGCACTCTATGCTATTCTACTGTACGCCACTCCCCTCTACTACATTTCACTCTGTCACTCTCCTCGCCACCATTCCACTGCACACTATTCCACACTACTCTACACCACTCCATTCTACATCAGTCCTCTGTACACTAATACACTCTGTACCACTCCACTCTATGCCACTCCACTCCATTCCACACCACACAATTCTTCTGTGTGCAGCTCCACTCTACACCACTCCACTCGACGGTATTCCACTCTATGCAACTCCACTCTGTGCCACTCCACTCTGCGCTATTCCATTGAATGCCACTTCACTGCACACCACTTAACTCTGCGCCAATCTACTGTATGCTATTCCACTCTACATCCCTCCACTCTGTTGCCACTCCACTCTCACACTATTCCACTGAATGCCACTCCCCTCTACCACACTTCACTCTATGCCACTGCACTCTACACCACTACACTGTATGTTATTCCACTCTACCCCACTCTCCTCTACACCACTCAAGTCAACTCCACTCCACTGTACGGTACTGCACTGGTTCTCACACCACTCTACGCCACTTCACTCTATGTCACTCTACTGTACACTAGGCTATTCCTCTGTACACCACCCCACTCTACCTCGCTCAACTCCAAGCGCACTCAACACTACACCACTCCACTGTAAGCTATTCCACTCTATGTCAACCCAATGTACACCACTTCAGTCAACGCCACTCCACTGTATGCTACTCTACATCATTCCACTCTATGCTACTCCAATCTACTCTATTCCACTGTATACAACTCCACCCTCCATCACTCCACATTATGCCACTCCTTTATACATCATTCCACTGTACTCCACTCAACAATAGTCTATGCCCATTCACTCTACCACAATATACTCCACTCAATAGCACCCCACTGTATAACAATTTGCTCCTGTCAAATCGAGTCTACATCACTCTACTTTATTCTATGAGGCAAATACAGGCTACTCCAGTCTACAACACTCTAAACAACTCCTTCTATGGCACTCAACCCCACTTTACTTTACACTACTCTACTGCACACCTTTTTTTATTTAACATTCAATGAAAAAAACAATGGTTAAACCGTACTTATAGTCAGGAACATTTTATTTATTCTTTCTATAGAAGTCAAACTTGAACTACCCAAACATTAGAAATTCTAAAATTATAAGTATACTTTAAATGTATTATTTATACACCACCTTTAAATTAATATAACGTTATTCTTTTTTACAAATCAAACTTAAACTGCACAATCATTAGAAATTCTAAAGTTTTAGTTATACATTTATAATTTATGCAACACCTTCAAATGATTATAACTTATGCACCTCTATACACAGTATATTGAAATCGGTAGCCTCACTACATTAACTATAACTTGCCACTCTACGATACACTGTCTTCTCACATATAATGTGATTTGCAATGTCATAAGTGTTGTTGTATATGCTATGATTTCAGATGGTTTAAGTGATATAATATGAAAGGGTATAAGCATGTACATGTAGAAGGTGTGATTTATAGTTAATGTAGTTGGCTACAGAGTTTAATATTTTCGTTATATTTATTTGAAATGTAGCCCAACAAAGTTGCATCATAATAACCCATTATACATTTAAAATGTAATTATTGTGAATATTTTACATGCCATTTAAATTACTTTTCAGAACTTTAAATTAAAAGTAATCCAACACAATTTTTTTTAAATAATTAGTAACATTATTGTACAGAATTAATTACAAATCATTATTTGAATTGTAATACAAAAGTGATGTTACCTTAAATGTTAACTTTAAAAAGTTTAATAAATACATTGAAATAAAATTAAAAATATGTTATTTCTAGATAATGTTTAAACATTAAATTAAACTTATTCACTTTGGAACGTTTTTAAACAATTTAATGTAATTTAACATGATTTCCTATAGGTCTTTACTTAAAGTTCCAACCATCATTATTTTCTATGGGAGGGTTTTACAGCACCAGCGATTTATCATGTATGGTGCTGGACTCACTCCAGCTCTGAGCTGGATTACACATAATTTTTTTTTATTTTGGCCGTAGTATCTTTAGAAACTCAGATTGTGAATGGGAATGGACTTCAGCGTTTCTGAGTGGATGCAGATCCCTCCATGAACCCCTCCCCAGCCTTTCCTAAACCCTTTCTCCTCCTTTCTAAAGCTTATCAATGTTCCAGTAAGTATACTCCAATGTTCAATCACTCCCCTTAGCCCTTCCACATTGACTACTAAGAAGGAAACATACATATGTGATGATGTCCCAAGAGAAAAGATAGCAGAAGTGGAGCTGGAGATTTACTTTCATGTATTTGTTAATCACGTTTTGCAGTACTTTAGTAGTACTACTATAGCTGCAAAACATACTACAAAATGGAGTATGTGAATAGGTGTCTTAATAACTGAGAGCTGTAGATTTCTCATATGGTATGATCACCATTACAAAATAGCAAGCCAAAACAGGTGGGAATTTGAGCTTTGGAGGACACTGTTAGACAAGGAATGGGGGCAATCTACTCGAGACCTAAAGCAAGTGTGTCTAGCTCCACCATGAAAGAAGCACCAATGAAAAGTGCCCCCATTGGTATTGCTCCACATCCAAAATATACAGCTTGGGGAGTCCTAGAAGTGAGGTCTGTTGGAGGAATTGTGGGAACTCAGGCTCTCTTTTCTATCTGTCATGGCACTGTCCCTAACCTAAAAGATAACAGAGGTACATTTTAGATGACATTGATCTGATATTTAATATCTCAATAATTAGTCTCCCGGTATATGTCATTTTATGAGTGACTGATCGACTTTCCTATCCCTTAAAAGTCTTTGTGGGGTCGCCTGATTAGTCTGGTTTTATGTGATGAAAAGCAGGTGATTGTAGGGCTGCAACGTAAGTAAAATGAACCTAGTCGTACAACATGGCTTTACAGTTTCATGGGAATTGTGGGTATGGAAAAGATATGAATGTCGATGGCAGAAAGAGGTGAAGAGCTCGGTGTAATATGTATAGCTCTGTTAATGTCAACATTTAGAGAGATAATTTGCCCCATACATGTTATGTATCATAGAGTTACACTGAGAGTTGTGTTTTATTCCTGGGGGCTGGTCAACATAAATGCATCAATTGACAGAGGTGTGATAGAGACGTACGTGTAGAGCTCCAGTAGATGATTTTGGTGGTGAGGGTAGAGAGTATTAATTACTGGATGTTTTACTTAATTTTCCTGCTTTGTTTGTTAACCTGCTTCTTCCTGTAAGGGGCGTGTGACTGTATCATAAAAAGACTAACAAAGATGATCTTCAGTGTGTAATATGACCCTGACAGCTGCAGGTTGTAGGCGGGTGTAATTTCACTTTTTTAAAACCAATAAACAAACTTGATCCTAAATATTTTGCTTCTGACACTCCTCAATTCTGTTTAATTTGAGACCTTAGTCCTATCATTTGTTAATGGGTACACTTCCACAATTACATTAAACGTTGCAATATTTGCAGCATTTAGGGCCCCATTGTTTTTGGGGGTCCGGCCTCAGTTGCCCTCCCTTCTCATCAATCGACCTCTTCCTTCATAAGCGCAACAAAACACAACAGTTGATTCACTTGATCATGTGATGGAACCTGTTTTTCTTCTTTCTACCCTTTTATCGTATTGTCAGAATTGGATGTCGGCCTTGTTAAGATATTTATTGCAGAAGAATCTGGGTCACTCTTAACACTTTTTTACATTGATTGTTATCACTTAAAGATGGCCGCTGCACTTTCTTACCTTTTGGACGACCAGTCATCTATGACCATATGTCTTCCATTACCGGGTCAAATGAGATTGACCTTTGTTATTATATATGGTGCTGGCTTTTTCTACTTTGCTCCATTATTGTTATTTGAAAAGAAGGGATACTTATTAAGGTACGGCATCACGCCATATAATAGCATTATGATGTAGGATGGATTTGTATTACTTTGCATGAGTTATGGGGGATTTTGTAGTTGTTTAAACTTTTCTCCTCTGGATTTTGCATTGAGAGAACATACTCATACTCTCAGTTTACAAATTCATCTGACTATGGTTGTTTATATACATTATGCTCCCTATATCAATCTGACTGTGCATTTTGAAAGATATGCTAAGAATCGAGCTCCATTGTTGCTTTTATATTCGGATTTGCAAGACTTTGCTGCTGGATTTGATTTTCAAGTCAGAATAGGTGCACATTTTCTGGTGACTTTAGGTTAGAGGGTTTTTGTGATGTTTGTGGGCACAGACACCTGGTGGCCTTGAACTCTTAGTAGTTGTTTTCCCTATCGAGTTACTGATGTTGGGGCCTGCCTCTTTATTCTTATTTTCTATTGTATTTAAGGTATATTAGAACATTTGAATGTTGGGAGCTCCATTGCAGACAATGGAGTGCTCCCTGCTTCTACGGGCCGGTAAAGGCCCGCAGAGCAACATTCCAATGTTCTACAAAGGCTTCTCGAAGCTCAAGGTGATTTATATCCCCTCGAGCTTCGAGAACCCTTTGTTTAATTTGTTAGAACATTCTGCCCTCTAGTGGCAGAATGTTCTAATAGCCTTATAGCCCTTCGTAGCAGGGCTATACCTGCAATTAAAGTCCCGCTGTCTCGTTAAAGTCCCTCGCCTTCGGCTCGGGCCTTTAACGATTCAGCGGGCCTTTAATAGCCGGTATAGCCCGCTACGGCGGGCTATAAGGCTATATTAAGATCATTTTATACTATCTGTGCATATATCGAACAGTGATTTATATTGCTCAGATCGCTGCAAGCCGTGAAAAATCAACTTTATCTACAATGAACCATATTGAATACATTTTGGATGAAATGCTCTGAACTTGATACATAATCTACAAATGCGCTTTCATGTTATCACTTTAAGGTGAGATATTTATGTAAAATAAGTTTGTGACATGATGTAAGGTTTAGTTACCAGGTTGTTGCTAACATAGGTAGAGCTCTATGTTTGTTTACTCCCCCCTTTCTTTGTTTTTGCTTTTCCTATTATTTTATTTCATGTTCCTTGTGTACAATGGGTGGCAACATTGAAGGATGTTGTTATCTTACATGATATTACTGTGATGACAAGATGTATTTTTACTTCATATCTTCATATTGGGTGCGTTATGATGTAGGTATTGTCTTATGTTCAATGTGCCAGTTTTAGTAATGATGTATCTAAATGTTCCATTGTATGTAATTGTTTTTATCAAAGTTAAATATAAATGTATCACTGAGTGATGTATCTGTGTTGAATGTTTGAATTAAATTGTATTTTATATGTTCTTGCATGTTATTTTCAGCCTTGATGAAGTTCCAGAAGTATTTGTAACGAAACGCGTAGGCTGGATTTTGTCTAATTTGAACAATAAATAGCATATTCAGAATATACACATTGGATATTCATTTGACTTCAATTTTCTACTGGTGCACCTATCCATTCGCTATTATGTTTCATCTGCTGGACAGTGGTACCGAACAATTGCAGGTGCCGGATAAGTAGTGTACAGGACTATATAAATTGTACAAATTTTTATTGAGATGCACTCTGTATAATCCACCATTGTTTTCAATCTTTCTTTCAGTTGATTCACACATGCCCAGATAGAGTTGTACACTTTGAACACACTTTTCCATTTTCCACAGAACTTTGGTGGGTTTTCTCAAATATTAGGGTATTGTTTCTTAAAACTCATCAAATCAGAATTGGCCAGGGAAAATTAACTGTAACTGTACCCATAGCTCTGAAGTAGTCTCCTAAAGGGAGCAGAGAGTTTGAGGCTGACAAAGAGAGACCTTTATCATATGTGTCAATAGACTGTTGGGACACATCTTCCTTCATGCTTAGAATCCTACTCATAGCCTATTGCTCTATGGTTTGTCTTACACTGTCTCAGGTGATAGTGGGGATACGCTCCTAAGGATCCCTACGCCCAGCTGGGACTGAACAGAATCACTGTCAGGACTGGTCTTCTGATGTGGAGTCGTCCTCTTGTCTTGCTTACTGCATTCTCACTGTCAGAACTGGTCTTCTGATGTGGAGTCATCATCTTGTCTTGCTTACTGCATTCTCTTTTTGCATCCTACTGTCAGTCTCTTTTATAGCAGTGCTCACTTGGCATCAGCTTTATGTACTGCTACCACTTGTGGTCCCGCTAGCACTACTTTGTTTTTGGGCACCTCCACTGGTTCACCTTCAGTTGCGTTGGGAGCTTTTGAAAGTTTGAAATGTCCAATAAATCCCTCTTCTCCCCATTGTCCTCCTTTTCCATCTCTTGTTTTGTGGCAGAGATCAGGGGAATTAGCTAGAGCGGAGGCAGTAGGAGCACAAGCCCAACCTCTGTTCCTAAGGTGGGGTATTGGTATTCCAGTCTCTCTTGAGTCTATAAAATAACATGGAATTGTGATATATGCTTTTAGTTGTTCTCTTCCTCATACCAGTTCAATAATGCTGGTCATCGGTCTGTGTCTCTTTTAGCTGATGTTGTGGAGGAAAGGATAAAAGGTATGCAATCACACTTAAAATTCCTCTTGCTTTCAACTGGTCTTTGGTTCTGTGCCTGGAGGGGCTAGTGAAGGAGTAGATGCTACTAAATCTAAGACCCACTTTCAGCAGCTAGAGCGCTGTGGCACAGTAAGCACAGGACCGACATCCGACCATACTTATCACACTTAGGGTGTGGCATTTAGAAAAGAAATTATGTGTGGATTTCTTGAATTAATCTCAGCTACTGGTAATTACTATGGGCTACAATCCAGTCCATCATTTTTGGGCCAACCATGCCACCTCACACAGGGTTCCACGTAATGCCTGCAATATGCAAATTAGTCTTGGTGCTGCTCTAATAGGAGCCGTCCAGATTAATCTGCCAGACCAAGTGCCCTTTGAATTAGAACACAAGAAACCCCAGACCAGTTTTGGCCTATTTCAGCCTCAGCAGTAGGGTGGCACTTGAGTCCTTTGCACAGTGAGAATGATGCCCAGGTGTGGGCATACCCGTTCCATTTAGGTTCAGGTTCAGAAACAAGTTTATTTAGACATTTGTCCATAAAACATTCTAAAAGAAAAAACAAACTAGACAATTAAAATCTTTAAAACAGTTGAAAACATTTAAAAGGATCCTCTTCCTAGCTACCCTACCCCTCTTACACTACATTTCATGATTAAGATTTTGTTTTACAGATCGTAGAAACCAGGCAATTCCAACTGTCACATCGAGATGACGCATTTCAGACAATAACTCCACAGCTTTATCCCTATGGAGAGTATCATATTTAAAAAACAGAGGTCTTAAAAACTTTATTCTTTTTGTAAAATAAAAGGCACAGTCCATAAGAATATGCATAAGGGTACTTTTAACTTTCAGAGGGCAGGGACAAAGACCACTATTACTATCTACCCTGATCCTGTGTGGGTGGGAAGAGTAGATTGGGTCATCCCACCCTGGCCCTTAAAATTTCATTCCTCAATCCTGGGTCTGGAAGCAGTCAAAGATAGGGAAAAACAGTATCCTGGCCCAATATAGCAATCTAGAAGCTAATGGATAATCTCTTCTTCAGCTACATCAGGTCGATAGATTCCGACGCCGTAGAAGCTGATTCCCTCAGTGCTCATTTTCCTGGAAATGCGAGCCAAAATGTGACTGTACCACTATTTACATGAAGGTTTTTTAGTGCAATTATTCTAGTTCTTATGGCCTTTGCCCACATCCTCTCACTGCTTTGGATCTCTACCCAACATAATTTGGAGACTTTGACCACCTCATCATCCTCCGACAATGTGTTAAAATATCTTAGTGCCCGGGTAGAGGCCGCCATACTCCAAGAGACCAAATTGCACTCTCTCCTTATGGCCTGAACCATTGAGCCTTGTGGAAGTGATAAAAGTATTTTGAGCACCACCCCTTCCAGTCTCTCCCATTCATAAGTTGGGTCAAGGAAAAAACCTCCGCCCCATAGAGGTCTAATGGGGGTATCTTCCCTTCATAAGCCTTCAATAATGGGATATGAGCTAGCCCTCCAAACCTGCCATTGAATCTTAACAGACAACTGGCTTGCAACAGGTCCTTCTGCTTAGTGGCATCCCAATGTGCTCCCCAATTTAAATTCCTCCTTAAAATTAAACCCAGGTATTTATATTGATCGGTTTGCTCCACCACTTGCGTACCTAAATTCCAAGAAAAACTCAGTACTTTTTTTTTCAAAGATCGTAATCTTGGTCTTTTCCAGATTGATACAGAGGTGGTTCTGCTTGCTATAGTTTGCCAGGGCATTTAGGGCCAGATGTAGGTAGCCCTTTACCGATCGGAATCGGCCGAAAATACAGATTTTCAGCCGTTTCCGATCGGTAAAGGGCTATTGAGATGTAGGGGCACATTTTCTGTAATTTTACCGAATCGGTATCATTACCAAATCGGTAAATTTACCGATTCGGTAATATGTACCGAATCGGTAAATTATTTACCGATTCGGTAATATTTACCGATTCGGTAAAATTACCGAAAATGCAATGTAGGTAGGCAATGTACCTTCTGCACATGGCTTACAGAATCGGTATTTTACCATGGAATACAAATCCATGGTAAAATACCGATTCCGGTGTGCATGCACATGTGTGCATGCACACCTATGTCATGTGACAGGCAGACCTGCCCTTAGGGCAGGTATGCCTGCCACATGGCACCCAAGCCTGTTTTGGGGGTGCCAGGGGGTGTCAAAGTGACACCCCCTGCACCCTTGTGAATTCGGTATTTACCGATTCGGTAAATACCGAATCGGTAATGCCCATTCATTCCTATGGGCTTCAAAGCCCATAGGAATGAATGGGCATTACCGATTCGGTATTTACCGAATCGGTAAATACCGAATTCATCCGATTCGGTATTCCAGCACATCTGGAATACCTACATATCGGACCCATAGATTTACCGAATTTAAATTAACGAATCGGTAAAATTCGGTAATTTAAATTCGGTAAATCTTTTCTACCTACATCTAGCCCTTAGTTTCCTCTGCAAACCTATTGGAGCATAATCCAATAGCATCAACTCGTCTGCATAAAGCAGACAAGCAATATGCTGGTTCCCTATTTTTGGCGAAAAGGACTCAGATTGGGAAATAAAGGTAGGGAGGTCGGCCAGATATAAACTAAAAAACACGGGTGCTAAAACGCACCCCTGGCGCCGGCCATTGCCCATAGAATATTTTACTCCACGTGAGCCCAAGTGCCAGAGTGCAGAGATTGGAGTACCCCAAGAAGATTTGGTGGTAGGTTCCAGGAGGGAAGTTTTTCCCACAAAGTATCCCTATCCACAGAATCAAAGGTTGTCCAGAAATCTACAAATCAACAGCACAGCCTTTGATTTTCCTCCAGAACCTTTCAAATAATGGTCCACAGAGCAAAACAGTGGTCTATAGTGGAATGACCCTCACAGAAGCCCTCCTTGTTCTAGTGGAATTAGCTTAGTTTCAATTGCTCAATCTTTGAGTTTAGCTAACATGATCTTAGAAAATATTTTTAAAGAAATATTTAAGAGGTTTATCAGCCTGTAATGCATGGGGTCCGAACCACTCCCTTTTTAAAAAATCAGTTTCACTATTGACCCCTTCCAGGAAAAGGGCTGAAGACCAGAAATAGCAATCCAGCTAACAAAGGATGAGTATATTGTAGCCCACCAAAGGCTTTTTGTTTTGATTATAACTGCTGGGATATTATCTGGACCTGCGGCTCAGGAGAGTTTTACCCTCTCAATAACAGCCTTTACTTCCTTTACTGAGAACGATTTAGCTTGAAGAGTTTGCCAATATATTTACTGATGACCATCTGCCCTGGAGGGTCCCATCTATGTATAAATCATTAAAATAAGTGGCCCACAGGTCTTCGGAGATCATACAAATGAGTGTGCCCCTATTTTGACCATTGGACTCATTGACCTTTTTTCAGAATTTTTGCTGGTCATTTAATAATATGATTTTCTGCATCTCATCCCACTTACTATGGTAAAAGGTTGCATTTTTTGACTGTACAAGGGATTTATATTGATATTGAGCATATTGCCCACGCCACAGGCAAGTTCTCAAAGGCCATAAACTCAATTTTATCTCTCCCCAAACCGAGGAAAGTTGGAGCAACTAAAGCAATTTTAAAGATTTATAGGCTCCAATGCATCCCAGTGGCAACTTACGGTGCCGAAATTTGGGGGTCGGTAAAAACCCCCTCAATACAAAGAGAAGAAAATCGGCTCTGTAGGAAGCTACTGGGGGCTCCCATTTCATCATCAGGGTTTATTTGCCACTCGGAGCTGAATGCACCCTATATTAGTGACTTTATTGCAGCCAGGCCTGCATTATTTTGGTTAGCCATCTGGGTAAATGAATATGCTAGCCTAACACATGACATTTTGAGGGAATGTTTAGCTTGTGATAAATGGAATAAGATCCCATGGTTCCGTGGCGTACAAGAGAGTCTGTCTAGTATAGACAGGGGCAACCTCTTTGAAAATCCATCTCATATACAGAGGACTGACAAAAAAGTAGTCCAACTTGAACTGTATGCCAATTACAGGGAAAAAAGATTATCAGAAGAGATGAAGAAACAAACTGTTGTGTCCTATATTAACAATGGTTTATTAACCCAGCAACTTCCGTTGTATTTGACACTACCAATGTGCTACTGGGAAAGATCTCTATTGTTTAGACTGAAAGCAGGAACGGTAAAATTTTTACTTTGTTTTCCTCTGGGACACACCGTAGATGACAAGATTCTGTGTCCTTGTGACGAAACCAGTAAACAAAATGATTTACATTTCTTCTTCATGTGTAAATTTTATATGAAATACATTAAATGGTTCCTAGCACCATATTTTAAAAAACGTAGACCCATTTCCCTGAACCAGTCTTATTTGATGCTTTTAAAATTGGAGGACGATGAACTTATATTTCGGACAAGTTGTTTTTTAAAAGTCATTTTCAATGTACGTAGAAGTATGGAAAACCCTTGAACTATCAATGACTATTGTTCCTTTCTTGCACTTTTGAAATGCGTGACTTAGTAAATGCACTAATAATGTACTTTATAGTGTCTATTGCACCTATTGTAGCTGTAATTGTAAATGTCAAATTGTTTTTAAAGTGTGCTTTTATGGATTTTTGAAATCCGAATAAAGATTTTTGAATTGAATTGAATTGAGTATCAAACTCTTGGGTGGCTGAGAGAACGTTTTGACGCCTAACGCTCTTTGCACTCTGTCTCACCAGTCATTTCATCTTTTGGCAATACAAATCAAACCAGCCCCCAGAACCCTGCGGATGAGATTTTGCCTCCACGCCCTTTTCACATTTATTAACTGAAATTCAGCCCAAAACTCATTGTACAATATTATTGTACCACACAATGACATCTTTGATGTTGGAAGAGTGAATATCAATCATCTCCTCTAGTTGGAGGGAGGCTAACTGTTGAAGATGCATAGAGTCAAAGCGTGTAGTGAGTCTGCTTGGATACGACATCTCTAGTGGTAGAGCCCTCTCGGGGGGATACTGGCTCACATAGGTCAAGAACTGCTGTCGTTGCCCAGTGGTCACTACCCTCATATTTAGCCACCTCAATACTAGGCAGCAGTGCCAAAGGGACGTGAATATATAATCAATGGGGCCCAAAGATTGGCCCTGTAGGAAGGTTTCTGCTGCTGGTGAGTCATATTTGAATCACCCATTTAAATAAATCAGACCATGGCTAGCCAGCCTTTGAGTCAATACTTTGGCCTCTTTTTTAATGGTACCAGGGGGAAACTGTGCTAAGGGAATGTTATAAAAATCCAACTTCTCTTCCAAGTGCTGATCTAACTGTACAGGGAAGAGACAAGCATTAAGATCCCCAGTCATTATTATCACTGCTTCCGGATATTTTGCAACCAAATGCTGAAAGGAAGGTTTGAATAATTCCAACCAGCGGTTTGATTGCCGATGATCCTCTTTGCGAATATAGACATTTATAAGTACAGAGAATCTAGGAGCATTTTTGCCTATGCTCATTTCATCCACTGATAGCTGCACGCCACTTGAAACATTATAACCTCTACAGGTCTTTTGATCACCTTGGTAGATTAGTGTCAATACACCAGCGGATGCTCTCCCCCTACCCCTGGACTGGCCTTTACTATTCAGGGCCAAAAAGCCTTCCACCGACTGGCCCTCTCTTAACCAAGACTCCTGAAGGAATACTAAATGGAAGGGTTTCAAACTTTCTTCCATTCGCCACTGTTCCTCAAACGCTCAAACCCATTGATATTCCAGCTTAAGATTCTCAGGTTTTCAGAGGACCTCTCATTCTAGGAATGGCTGGACCAATTATTCCATTCGCAAGGGGGAGAACCTATTGGCTAGGGCCTATACTGGTTGCGTAGACTGAGAGAACGGCCTATCATTTACTATAAACACTCTCAGATCGCAGGGAGGGTTGGTACTTTGCTGTGAGTTTTCAGGCCTTGGCGGCGGGATATATGGTATAGAGCGTTCCCACTGAGTAACAGATAACCCACTATGCACATTTAGAGTTTCACACTGAGAACAACAAAAATGAATGGAGGGATTGCATAAATTATTCTCAGCCACTGGTAAATAATCTTGTACACAATCCAGTCCATCATTTTGTTCACCATGTCACCTCAGACAAGAACTAGCCATATGCAAATCAGCTTTGGTCATACTACAATATGAACTGTCCAGCCCACAATTATCCAGCAGAAGGCAAATTCTTGTCAAGTTGGCCACAGCGCAGAGATGGTGAGCTGTGAGTGATGATAACAAATATGCAGGGTATCCACAGCCCGTAGAGGCTGATGGAAGGTTAACATCTTTTTGCTGCATCTTTTTGTTATTTTTTTAACCTCCACTAGCTCCACACTGTGCAATGCAGGAAAAAGGTTTTCAAAAATGCATTAGTTTATTGAAGTTGGGAAGTCCTTGTTTGAGCAATTCCACACCCTACCAATGATTTCAGAGGGATGCTCTGGAAAGAAATATCCAGGTCACACACACTACAAGTTAAATAGTTGTAACTTATAACATGATTATTTTGAATTAAATATTAAACTAGACATACCAACTTGCACATGACCATCAATGCTGAAATCCAACAATGTCCATCAAGTATTGTTGGACCTGACACAGGTCCATGAATCACTGGGCTTGCATTGCTTGTACTGATGAAGAAGACCCGCACCACATTATTATTATTATTATTAATCGGGTTTTGTAGAGCGCAAACAACCCGGAGGCCTCGTAGCGCTAAGTACCGTCATACTAAAAGGGAAAGAATTAACTGAACAGGTGAGTTTTCAGATCCTTCCGAAATTTTAAAAGGCTAGGTTCACTGCGAAGGGAGGTGGGCAGAGAGTTCCATTCTTTCGCGGCATTCCAGGAGAAGGAACGTCCTCCCCATCTGGTCCGTCTGATTTTGTTGACAGTAGCCAGGAAGGCAGTGCTGGATCTTAGGGATCTGTGTGGAAGATAGGGTTTTGCCAGGGAGCAGATCATAGTGGGGGCATTCTTCCACATGGCTTTGTGCATAAAACAAAGAGATTTAAACAGCACTCTGGCCTTAACAGGAAGCCAGTGCAGTTTCCTCAGGGCAGTGGTGGCTGATTCTCGTTTGTTGAGGCCTAACAGGAGGCGAGCTGCGGCGTTTTGGGTCACCTGTAGCTTTTTGATTGTAAATGCGGGGGCGCCTAGATATAAGGAGTTCCCGTAATCCAGGCGGGACAGTATAATGGCTTGAACCATAAAGTCTGCCTCACTGAGAGGAAGACTTTACAGAGCAACAAGAGCAACCCATAAATCCACAAGGGCAGGGTATAACTATTAAAGAGAAACAATAGCACTCTAAGTATAATTAACGAAATCAATAGAATTTCAGTAGGTTGAAAACCTCGGCATATTATGTTGAATGATAAAGTCACGCACACAACCATTAAGAAACATAAAAAATGTGCATTTATGATTTCTATTGATATACAAATCAAATCAAATCGAATCAAACATAGCTTTATTCAATTTAGTTTTAAATCATAAAAGCACTATGCTAGACATTCATTCCAAAACACACGTTTACAAGGAAATGAATTCATGATAATTAAAAATAGTCATACATCACCTATTTTCATAAACGTTTTCTATAGTTCATAACAGTTTTCAGAAAAGAAACATCAGCTAAAATTGTCAGTTCTTCATCTAAACTTTGCATTGCTAAAAACGCTATATGACATTGTCTCAGCCCCATCTTTTTTATAACTGGTTTTAAAAATCTTTTTCTTGGGTGCAAATAAAAATGACCGAATAGGGTGACGTGTAATGTAGATTGTTGGGATACAGCGTCACATGGGCAGGCACCTAATGTTTTTGACCAATCATTAGTAATGAGGAAACTCACCCATCTATGTAACCCATAAGAAAAAAACACGGACGTTGAATTAATGCATTAGCTTTAAAGCAAAGTTTTTAAATTCTTTACTTCACTTCTCGTGCACAAAGCCTTGTTATAGGCCCTTAAGGCAACACTGAATGTCACTTATGTTTAAATTACAAATGTAAGTGTAGCGATAACTAAAATGTGTCCTCTCTTGGACAAACTTCCTTATTTTTCTCCCCCCTTTCGTTTAGGCTATCATGGCTAGGAATGATTAGGCTTTACTCAGTCCTGATGATGATCCCTGTAACTATGTAATGGGATTGAAACGCCGTCGACAACTTCTACACCATATACTCTGTTGTGTATCTGTTAATATATTTCAAGTAATGGTGTAAATGTGAATTCTGTTATTGCTATATGCACAGAAAACAATAGCTTTTGCCTAAAAACCTTTCTCTACCTTCTATCCACTCCGCTAACCATGACAAGGCTTGTGCCCATATCCAAGAAATTGTTGAAGGTATCTCCTAATATTGTGGTTCTAAATTAAATATTAGACCTCTGCCCGGCTGGGCAAGTCAATTTACAATATAGTTTCCATTGTGTCTATATTTACCTATTGACTATATCCCTCCTTGCATAGGACCGCTGTGCTCGAAGGGACAGCCAGTAGATACTTTGTAAATGCATTTTCTAATAATTGGATGGGGTTTACGTCCGTGTAGCCCCGGATGCCTGCTCCATACATGGCTGTAGATAAGAATTTAGCTTTATATATCATTATTAGTTCTGGGATAGGTCTTCTTCCTAGCCTTCAAGCAAAATTGGTCAGCGCACCAATCATCTTAATAAACATCAATTTTCTTACCTGCACAACAGGTCTCCAGGTCCCTCTGTAATCAAATTGAATCCCAAGGTATGGTAAGCTATTAATACAGTCAATCAGTAGAATTTCAGTAGGTTGAAAACCTCCACGCATATGATGTTGAATGATAAAGTCGCGGACACAACCATCAAGACACATAAAAAATGTGCATTTATGATTTCCACTGATATACAGAATGATACAAAATGACAAGAGACAACCATACCAAACAAATACATTAGGTGTATAGTGTCCTCAGTGCTATATATATGTACAAGGTGCCGTGGACATAATTTCTTGGGTGGGAATCACACTCAATTAGTGATCCCCACACTTGATGCAATTATCCATACAAATTATAAAAATATATAGTAGTATAGTAGAAGTCGAGACACGTTTGTCAAGAAAGACACGGACGGTAACTGCAGGTGTCTGCTGAAGGAGGTGCTTGTAGTTGAGAACCCTCTGTTTCCCATTTGTATGCAGGATATCTCGTTCATCAAGGGAATTCCTATGAGACTCTTAACAGGGTGGACCCCATAAACCTCCGGAGTCTGCCTATCTATTAGTGCATATACAATAACCGGACTAACGAGACGCGATACACACCTATTGGTCTTAAGCCAAACGACTTGGTCCTGATGAGACCCTTCAATTAAATCAGGGTTGTAACATCAACATTCTATCCCTGGCTCAAACCTTGACATTGATCATTACAAATGTGCAATATTTGCGTAATTGTCGTTCACAAATTAACCAATGGGCTGGGGTTTTACAGTGTCTTATGTTTATATTTTATATATTATCACATACACTGAAGAATGCGGAGAACTGTTGAGAATATATATCAGCAAAGGAAACCTTTGGTCAGACCTCTGATTTATTAATACTATGTATTTTTATAATTGAGACATTTTCTCTGCAATGCATGAATAATTCGGGGATCACCAATTGAGAGTGTGATTCCCACCCAAGAAATTACGCCCTCGGCACCTTGTACATATATATAATACTTACCCTTGTCCTGTTGAGTACAATAGGGGGCATATTCTCAAGAACATGTGATAACCATCGCAAAAGTTACTTAACGCAACTTCCAACATCGCAGTCTATTGCTGGAAAATTACGCTGTGTTAACCAAGCATTCTGAACACGGCAGTACCGTGCGACAGTCTCCAGATAACGCGTGAAATGTCTGCGTGAAAAACAATGCCACGCCGCAAAAATGCAAAACGCGAACGCAAAAAATCCTGCGATGAGGCCAAGCGTGGTACAAAAGCAGCAAAAACCAGCAACAGGCCTGTAAATCTCACGCGTCTGGCGGGAAAGTGCACTATAAAGTCTACAAATACAACATACCAGAAACAATCCAAAGCGCGTAGCAACACGGATGCACCCTGACCAAGCGCAGAGGCCGACGCGAGCCCCAAATCCCCACAGACCACCAGCAAGAAACAGGGAGAAGAGGGAGAGGAAGGCAGGGGGCAGTCCACAGGAAAACCAGATCAGTGTCACAGAGGTGACAGAACACTACCATCAACTGGCCCACAATTAGACTACCGGGAATGCAGTTGGAGTGTCAAGATGGCCAATTGAGGAGGCAATGAGGTGCTGGCATGATGTGAAAATCTAAACCAGGCACAAAGCTGCTGCCAACAGGAAGGCAGCAACTGCAAAAGGAGGCGGGAGTTCTGCGCCACAGGAGGAAATGGAGACCACAATTATCAATGTGGAGGCGATGCAAGGAGTCGGGAGTGTGGACACAGCTTGGGAGGACCTGACAAAACATCCACAGGGTGAGTAATGACCAGGGACTTGGGAGACGGGGGGGAGATGGGCACAAAGGCACACATGCACAATGAAGGTAGCACACTCCAGCACAGACACATAGCATGAACAGCACACCCACATTGACGACAATGAGGTACAATGCGCAAACACAACTGTGCATAACAGAGGACACAACTGGGTCTGCACATGTGCACAAACAGGCCTACTACATCTGACAGAGCTGGAACCTGCAAAATGGGAATGTATGTGTACAACCTCACTTCCGTCATGTAGTCCAAATATACATGGTCCCGTATCCAAATACTGCACCTCCCAAACAGTTACAATTTACATTGTCATACAGTCTGCATGTAAACAAGAACAATGCGCCAACATACATGTCAACACAACGTCAACATGCATCTCCCCTTCATATTGCAGAGGGACACACAACACCCCCAGCAGAGCACAGAAGACCACACATCAGTGATGCATGGAGAGGACCACAACACCTTCGACACAGACTCCCTTCAACAGCCCATGGATCTCCCCGCACCTCCCTTGGGCTCACTTGTCCGCTGATTACCTGCAGATTCCGACTCACTTCCTGGAGTAGCGCGTCCTCACCGCGCTTGCCATAGGACGCCAGACGCCAGAGTCAGGAAAAGCCTTACTGAGTAGCGTCTCATACGCTGACCCGGTAAAACCATTGTTTTGTTATTCAGCGTATTAGCATTAAGCCGTGCTGAGAAAGCGCTGAATATCACTTTCCCTTCACACTGAGGAAACGCTTGGAATTTCTGAGAACTACAAGTACCGGCTCTCCGCTCGATCAAACGCTGAAGCTACGGTATAGCAAATACCATACATTTTTTGATACCTTGTGAGCCAAAAAGAATGAAGCGCTAGGGTGCGCTCCCTTATTAATAGCATAAATACACTCTCAAACAAGCATTGGCAACCACAAAAGAATCTATAAGCTTTTGAAAGGGCAGTAGTGCACAAGGAGGAGGAGGAGATACGACACGAGTGGATACGAGCAGAGAGGCATGAGGAGCTGTTAGCGGTCGAGGGCGTGCAGCATGCATTATAGCCTGCAAGAAGCCCGTATCCCAGCCCGCATCTCAACCGAGCCAAACTAAAACCCCAAAAATACTTAAGCCGCAGTTGAAGCAGTCAAAGCAGGAAAGCCAAAAAACATGAAAGCCGAAAGCCATTCCCGCTGATGAAGTTGAGGTCGTGGCAGGGGAGCCTGCAATTAAGCCTAGTCTAGCCTAGCCGAGGCCAGTTAAGACGGACCGGACCGAACCGGAGTCTCTGCATAAGCCCGAGCCACGGGGAGTATTTGACAAGTATTTGACGAGAGGGAGCTGCTGACATCAGTATTCAGTACCCAGTGACTCCTGAGACCATTGCATCAGTATTCAGTATCCAGTGACACCTGCGGCCATTGCAGGTGGTTTGGTCTTCAAGGGGGGGCAGGAGCAGGAGTTGGAATAGATCCTCGTTTTCATCCTGCGTTTTTCAGCTCTCAAGCTGCCCCAGTTAAATTCTCTAATACAAAAGAGCTCATATCATTGATAAGCTGGGCTGTATCGGACGAACAGCTAGGCTACAGTCCGCGTCAAGCACACAGAGGGCACACAGAAGCCCTGAAGGCCATATCTACCTATACCCAAAGTTGCTGCCCCATTTAGGAGCTAGTTGATGATGAGATCCGGCCGTCAACGTGGTGTTCTGTCAAAATTAAAGCAATGCCAAAGGTCTGATGCACTAACCAAAGCGGGGTCAGAGTTAAAGTCAGATGGGAAAAAAGAGGGGGGGCGCTTTACCAAGGGACTGTCTGACTGAGCTGGCTGAGTTGAGTTCTTCACCTTTATCTCCCATAACCCCCTGGAAGATGCAAAAGATTTCCAATATCGACGCTCAACCATCGATTAAGAGCTTCTTTTTTAAGTATCATCACTGCCATACTCAAAAGCAAATTAGAAATCCAATTATGAATGGCAATTCTAGTGCTGATTCCAGAACTTCATCTTTTTCTTCTCCGTTATCGTCACCATGCCTAAATAGTGCTCAGCTTTGTGAAAATCCGGAGTTTAAAATTGACTCGTCTGTAGCAGGGCTCTGTGATGAGAAGGAGTCTCCAGATAGGAACTTAATTTCTGGCCACTCTTTTTCATCGAAAGATCCCAAATTTATCCCGGGTCAATTTAAGGCTTATGATGTGAGCAGCCTCAAGGAGAAGGAGAAGACTCCAATGTCAGTCAAAGTCTCACAAGACTCACAAGATTCAGCGTTTAACCCGCCGGAAAATGTATTGGTGCATCCTGGTAGGCTGCAGACGCAAGCACAAATCCACAGTCAAAATATGGTGGATCAGCCGACCAGGCAAATTCTGGTGGAGGACTTACAAAGTTCAGGAATGGAAGAACCGAACAAAAGAACAATAGAGAGTGTAAATGCTGTATGTTCAGTAATTGCTATCTCTTCAGGTTCTAATCATAATGTGAGTGATGTGGCCGTAGTGTCGGATCCTAATGCTGTTAAGTTGATCAATAAAGGTGGTGGGGATAATTTAGTATTAGGTCCGATTGATAATCCTTCCTCAACTGGGGACGTTCGTCCTTTTAGTCGATCCAGTATAATCTTGGAGAATAGCTTCTCTATTAATAAGTTAGTTTTGATTCCAGGTGTGGCTAGAAGGTGCAATAACCTTAAGGTTGATATTAATGAGCAATGTAAATCCTTTAACTCCGCAGATTTATCTCTGTTAACAAAATTTGACCGAAACTTTCAGGCAAAACCAGATGCCTTGGAAAATAATGTTAGCAACCCTGAGCGTGGAGTATGGGATTGTTTGCTTAACACTATGGATTCTATATCAAATGCCCTTAATTTCCACTCTAACAAGTTAGACATTCAGGTGGACATTGTAAATACTTTAGCAACACACGTTGTAGGAATTGATGCAAAGCTTTTTCAACTAACTAAGTTGATCTCTAAAGTACAAGCTGCTAAAGAGAACCAGTTAATATTTTGCCCTTGTGCTCAATTGATTGATAAAATCTCTGACCTGCAATCAATCGTTAGTTCTATGGTCCACGAAGTAAAACTATTATCTGGTAGGAAAGTCGAGGGGAGTGATGATTTAATAAATACTGGAACCATAGCAAAAAATCTTCTAGCCTTAAAACTCCCCCGCGGATTGTTAGTAACAAAAAAAGGTCCCTCGAACAGTAGCTGGTAGCATTGGTGTTCCTCTAGAGACTCCCCATTCCCCCAAACTAAAGATAAATCGGGAGTTAAATAAGAGTTGCTCAATAGTACCCACAGAAGCAATGGTAGTACCCGAAGTTTTATCAAAAAGGGCGAGGAAAAGGTTAAGAAAAGCACATAACAAGTCAGCCCAGGATAAAAAAATACCTACTGGGGTAGTAAACAACAGCGGCCCATTAACCTCAAACTCTGGTCCCGTGGCTCTCTTCCCAATTTTTAGACCTTCGATTGACCCTCAAGTCAATAAAAAAGATAAACAACATAGTAAAGTTGGGAGTGAAGGGTCAAAAGATGAGCCTAATCTAAATGCGGTGACCAAAACCCAGACACTAGCAACTTGAGAGAATCAAGGAGGACAAGACAAGCCTTCCCAAGATTTTTATCAGAGTATTCAAAACTTTATTAATCAGAACGAGATTACTCCAATCCAAGAATTAGCTGGGCCCAAAGATAATACACAAAACTATCCAAGGGAAATAGGGTCAGTTTGGTCTATAGGGGATGGAGGAGTTTCAAAAGGAGTGCAATATATCGCTAAAGATAAAACTGTAAACCCCTCCCATATATACAATAACCAGATTAGTCAGGGAGTACAGCCATGTATACAAGATCAGAAGCCGTCTATTGGAAAATTAGTAAATCCCACTCTTCTGCAAACTAATAAGAATGAACAAGTTGAGTGTGTTTGACCCCGGTTTAATCAAAGCCAGAGCAGATTGAACGATTAAATCTGCCAGATAATCCCCTGTTGGTGATTGCTGGGAATATGGATCTATCCAATTCAAGACTAAGAAGTGATATGGAATTCCCCAAAATGCAGGTTGAAAATCAAAAAGTGATTGTTGGGAATATGGATCTCTTTGATCCAGGGCTAAGGAGTAATATGGAATCACCCAAAATGCAGGTTGAAAATCAAAAAAAGTGTTTTTTTGTCCCCAATATTCTACTCGTGGTATACACAATATTTTGAATAGGGGAAACATTTTGAAAAAAAGCAATTCCAGATCTTAGGGATTTAGTATCTGGAGACCTGGATTCTGTAGAGTTTAAGCTAGACGGTGGTAACAGTGAGATAACCATCACGACTTGGCTAAAGGATGATATAGTAAGGAAAATATTAGCGAATTCTAACAATTTTGAAAGCTGGGGTATTAAAGTATGGAGACTCCATGGTCTGCAATATCCGACCCCATTAATACCTATAGTGAAGAAGGTGGCTCCAAAACTAATTGACGTCAACCAATTCAGAGTACTGAAAGGCACATCGGGTCCATCCTCAGACTTCAAAAGGTTAGTTTACAATAAAATTAAAAGCTGTCAGCCCGGATCACGTGTGTGTGAGGACTTAAAAGGGGTTCCCGAGGTGGCTGATGATTGGAGTTGGCTTCCGTCTATTCTATCAAGAAACAATTCAGTAAACACTGATTGATGTCGGGGTACCGCATATAATGCACCATCAGTGTGTACATTTTGCTCTTGGAATACAAATGGTTTTAATACACTTATAGAGGATGTAAATGTTGTAGTTTTTATTTTTAATTGTTTGATATGTTGAATTTTGCAAGAAAAATGGAATTTGGTCAGTACACCCCTGATCGGCTATTACGAATACTTGAATGCGGCATGTAGGGATGCCGCTTATGGTCGACCAAGTGGGGGACTTTCAATATGTGTTTCTTTAAGCCTTAATGTTGAACATTACAAGATAGACCTTCAAGTCAAATGGATTCAGTGCGTTAAATTAGTAGCTAGTCAATCGTTGATAATTTTAAATGTTTACTTAAGTTCGAAAAAAAGGTTCGATCATATCAACTTATTCAGCTATGGAAAATGGTGAAAGTGCTATATTATGATCATAGGGAAGCACAGATGATTATTTCTGGGTATTTTAACACTCATCTTGTATCATATAAAAAGCAGGATACCCATTCAGATCTTATAGCCCAATGGTCCAAATGTGAATTTCTTAAATATAACCTAACGATTTTGCATGATAGAGAGCATTTCCCAACTTTCAATAAAACTGGCGGTCTTTCTATAATTGACTTTACAATATTGTCAGATAAACTCGCAGAATTAGTTCAAAGTTATGAGGTTGTTCCAAGGATTGAGAGTGACCACAATCCACAAGTTATCACGATTAGTTTACCGTTCGAGTATTTATCAGAAACCAGAATACTAAGAACTGCCGGCTGCTTTTAAACTACAGAGGTTAATATGGAGTGAAAAAGCAGAGAAAGATATTATTGATTTTCTCTCGCTTTTAATTCTCGATTCCCAGGTTGCATACTCTGAAGGATCGTCAATGGTTGCTGTTTGGCCCACCTTATGTGACTCCTTATTGAATAAATTCCCTAGTAGGGAACCAACTGAGGGTGTAGTTCTGAACCCTAAGAACCCAGGATGGTTTTCCTACCGCTTATTACACTTGAAACGGTCTCTTAACAAATCAATAGGATCATTGTATAGAAAAGCAAATGGGACTTCCTACTTTTTAATGTCACTTAAAATCAGAGACTTAAAGAGGGGTTACAAGAATGAAATCTGGAGAGCTAAACAATTGTACTATGAAGAAACTTGGGCCAAACTCCACTTTGCATGTAAATCTAAGGATCTGCGACTGTTTTGGGGCATCATTAATAATTTAGAAAATGGAAATTTTAGAAGTACTAGTGTCAATATAGATGAATCAAGCTGGTTAAATTTTTTTAATATGAAAATAACTTCCCTAAGCCAACCGACCGAGGAGTTTGAATGTCTTGACCACCAATGTAAAATGGAGCCAGTAGAAGGGTGTGACCCTTTCAGTACTAGGGATACACCAGGCTCCAGGGATACTGAGTTATGGTCGGTTGACAAAGTAAAAAAAAGTTCTACTTAAAATTAGATTAAATGGAGCACCTGGCCCTAATGGACTTCCCAATGCTATTTTTTATATTTAACATTAGATATTGGCCAGAGTTATTAACGCTCCTTTTTAATGACATCCTTAAGTCAGGCTGTATTCCGGAGTCATGGAAGGGTAGTATTATACAACCGATCTACAAAAGTGGTCCCCAGGACATTCCTGCAAATTATCGATTAATAACCCTCACAGACGTTGATGCGAAAATATTTGCAAGTTGTCTGTTAGAGGATTTGGAGACTTGGGCGGAAAGAGAAGAATTGATCCCTATTTTTCAAACAGGTTTTAGGAAGGGAGAATCGACTCTTACTAATTTGATTTTATTGTCATTACTAGGAGAAAGAGCAATATGTAGGAAACAAAAACTCTACATCTGTTTTATCGACTTAAAAGCTGCCTTTGATTCTGTACCCAGAAATATTCTTTGGACTAAGTTAATGAAGTGGGGTATATAATAAACCCTTTTAAAAATGATTAAATTATTGTACTCCAATACCTGGGTTCAGGTCAAAATTGGCAATTGTAGACACACTACCCGCCGCCTTGAAACGAATGTCGGCTTAAAACAAGGATGTGTGCTCGCCCCTTGTCTTTTTAATTTATTTATGTTTGATCTCCCATCCCATTTTAATGATGTAAACTCGCATTCCCCTGCTGTAATGGGTAAAGAAACTAAATACCTACAGTATGCTGACAATACTATTTTACTTAGCCAAACCATGATAGGATTAAAAAGATTAATACAATCATTCAATATATATGTAACTCAAAATGGTTTAACAATTAACTAAAATAAAACAAAAATAATGTTAATAGGGAGAGGCAAACTAGGGGTAAAGGATTTGAATATCAATGGTTTGTCTATTGACTGTGTAAAAGCTTATAAATATTTGGGAATTACATTTGATGACGGATTGACATTTAGACGGCATTTTGATAACTTAGAAGCTAAAGGTACAACACTTGCCTTCGCTTTTCTAAAACTGAGAGACAAGTTAATATGTCCCAATTATGACCACCTGCTTAAAGTCATGAACGCAAAACGTATTCCCTCCCTGGACTATGGGTCCACAATTTTTAAGGGTAGAGACGTGAAAGTGCTGGAGGGCATAGTGGCAAGAACATATAAATCAGTTTTTAGGACACCTAGGCAGTTCCCACATGCCAATTTAAGATTGGAATATGGATTAAGGAATCAGCTCTTGGTTCGTCAAGCTTCATTTTAAAAAACATTATTGGCATTATCTCGAGCCGAGGAGGGCACGCTGGCCAATATGTGCTGGCATGAGATTTTGAAAGGCGAATATTCCAGAAGCTGGCAGAACTATTTAGCTGAGTACACAAGGTCTCGGAGCACACAAAAATTATAAACAATTGACACATAAATAGGTCCACAATTTTTCACTCCAGAGCAACGTTAGATCAAAGAGAATTCTTTTATTCCTTAAAGATCCAATCCTTGTGCCAACGCGTTTCGCTTAGGTTTCCAAAAAACCCTCCGGCTTCATCAAGGCTGGAAATGATACAAACAATATATATTTGTACTGTTTTCTTGCAAAAGATCATAAACCATCCACCTTCTTCATGCAGACCGTGCAAAGACTGTAAAGGTTGAGTGCATTATGGTCAAAAGGCCATCTACTAATAGATTGACAGCTTATAAATCACATGTTATTATCAGATTAAGATCCAAGTTAAGAAACAGTGTTACAAATACCACTACAGTTTACATCACTGATAGTTATTTAAAGTGACCTCCTGTCACATGAAAAATCTTATTTGCCGTTGTGTTCTATATTGACTTGCACAACCCAAATGCCAGTGCTAAATAGAAAAAAAACATCCATATTGATGCTGGTACCTGCACAATATCGTGTTCACTCCCTAAACCAAAGGAAGAGCATCATGAAATTATTGACTGACCGTTATTTCGTCCGTAAATGAACATTTTGAAAATTTGCCTACCTAATCGGTATTCCCCTTTGAAATGTAGTATTCATGCTAGTCAAACAGGAAATGAATCCATCAAGAAAACATATATTCCCGGCTGGGGACAGCGCGCCTGAAATTAGATTTTTAGTTTTAATGGCATGACGGTGAGGTAACCACTGGTGTAATACACTTGGCAACATGGCTTAAGTGTCATAGCCCTTACCTTAAAAGTATTAATGTGGCGTGGCTCCCCTTCAGTAAATAGTAGTATACCAATTGACGTGAGTTAAACCCAAATTTTCAAATACTCCAAGCTGTATATCCATTAAGGATGGAAGGCAAGCCTAGAATGAAATTACGGCTTTACTATTCTAACCGCATAAATTATTTATAGTGTCTTATATCAAGGAACAACGTAGCCTAAATCAATATCCCTTACCTCAAGATTGCAAAAAGTGACGTGTGGCTTAATTATCCGCTGTATATTCATAAAAGGATATCCTTCTTTCAAAGGTCGTGCTCTCCCTGTAACAACAAGGATTGCAACATCATATTAAAGAGGACTCCAAGTAACTCTATCCCCATGATAATTAATCTCGGGCCGACCCGATTATGGCGAATGCCCCGTACATTACCTGTGAATCCCCAAAATCCTTCTATCACCATAGCGTCCTGCCCGTGTACAGGCATGCGACGTATCACTTTCGCGTATGCGCTTAAAGAGCTTCCCCACAACAATAGAGGAGGGACCAAAATCCGAAACTGTGGTTGGCCGCCTTCTTTAAATGGGTCCCCGATTCGATATTTGTTAAATGTTTCTCCCACCTACTCTCAAGTTTGTACTTAGTCGTTTCTGCGCGTCATAAATCATTTTACAAACTATTACGAATAATTTTAAAAAGCTCCCTATTCCGTCCCATGATTAGACTTTCATCTGAAAATGGAAGAGGGACCAGAGTGCGAGAACCGTGGATGGCCGTCATCTTTCAATACGTCTTCAATGCAATATTGGCAAACATTAGAATGCAACCATGTTATATCCCAATTAGAATAAAAAATAGTTTGGGCGAACTATACTGCCGATATAGGGCAAAAATGAAAGATCTATTCACTATAAGAATATCTATTTAGACTGTGCACTTAGGTTGTACAAAATATTAAATCCATACATTATATTCACATTCAAAATCTTGTCAAGTCATCAGTGTTTAGAACATTAATCAAACAGTTTTGAAAGATAATACAATTTCTTTTGAAAGGTATAATGACAAAACAGTATAGTCAAGAGTATATAGATTGTACATAGAACCCTACCCTGCGTCCCACATTTGCCAGCTCCAAATATATGCGACAAGATGGCTAGTATACAGACCCATACTTTAATCGCCTAGAAAGAATTGAAGCTCATGATCAAAGTTTATACCGTTCTCTACTGCCTTAAGACGCATAATCCATTTTTCTTCACACCTACGTAGTAACAGCTCCCTGTTGCCACCTCGTGGGCCAGCTTTAATCTGGTCAATCCCATAAAATGTGAATTTCTTACTCTCTTTTTGTGCAGGACAATTATTTACATGTTCGGCAGTTGGATACCTGGCGTCATTTTGTTTTAAAGGGCTCACATGTTCTCCCATGCGACCTTTCAACTTTCTGATTGTGCTCCCCACATAAATCTTGAGGCATTTGCATTGAATAATATAGACAACGTATTTTGTGCTACAAGTGATGTTTGTTAGAATGGAGTACCTTTTACCGTTGTCTATTTGAAAATCTTTTGTTTTATCTAAAGCATATTTACATACTCCACAGTGTCTACATTTGTAAAAGCCCTTGGAGTGTATATCCAGCCATGTTTCCGATCTTTTCAATGGATAACTGGGGCTTAATAAGGCCCCAAGTGTTGTTCCCTTCCGAAATGTTACTTGGGGGTACATGCCAATATGATCCTTGAGTACTTTATCCATCTGCACTATGTGCCAATGTTTACTCATGATTTCTTTAAGTTTGGTACCAATAGGGTTGTAATTTGTAATAACCCTTATATGTTGTTTCTTCAACATGCTTTTAGTGGTAGGCTTAAGTGTAGATGCTCGTTCAGTTAATGTGGCTCTCTGTTTAGCTTTCTGTATATCTGAAGGGCAGTACCCTTTCCGGGGGAACCTGCCCTCCATATCCTCTATACAATGCATAAAACTTTGATCCTCGCTACAGTTTCTCCTGGCTCGAATCATCTCCCCAAAGTGGATCGCTCTAATCTGGTGTCTTGGATGTGCACCCTTCGCATGTAAAATAGCATTACATGATGTCGGTTTTCGATACATTTTGCTGAGAATTTTTTCCTCTTTTGTATAGAGCTCCACATCTAGGAACACTATACTTGTAGGACTATAATTTGTGGTGAATCTAATGTTCATATCGCTGCCATTCAAAAATTCAAAGAATTCATGCAGAAGAGGTTCAGGCCCAGTCCAAATCATTAAGCAATCGTCAATAAACCTGCCCCAGCACAGAGTATATTCATTCCACTGATTTTCTTAGGGACGCCAAATAAATATTTCTTCCATCCATCCCATAAATATATTTGCGTACGCTGGGGAGAATTTAGAGCCCATCGCGACGCCCTGTTTCTGCTTAAACCACTCCCCATTAAATAAAAAGAAATTATTGGTCAGGATCAATTCTGTCATTGCTAATAGCATGCGTGTATGCTCCCATTGGGTGGCAGGGTTTTTTGATAGAAAGTGACTAAGGGCCTTCAGCCCCAATTCATTTTTAATGCTTGTGTAAAGAGATACCACGTCAAAAGTGACGTGTATCATTCCAGGCTCCCACCTAATGTCGCTCAGAATATTCAGTATCTGTCTTGTATCCTTTATAAAGGAGGGTAAATTACTCATGATGGGCTGAATAAAAACATCCACAAATTGAGATGGACGCTCCGTCAGTCCCCCAATCCCCGACACTATAGGCCTCCTAGGTGGAAAGGGGAGACCTTTATGAATCTTTGGTAAAGTACCTTGGGCGACTTACTTTCAAAAATAAATACTTATCATTATCAAGCAAACCTGATTCATACCATTGTTTCAAATGGTCATTAATCACGTTAGTCAGTCTAAACATTGGATTAGATACCACTTTTTCATAACACATCACATTAAAGCTGAGTGTCTCCTACATTTCGAATGCCCTAAATTGGAAGATGAAACAAGGAGTAAAATGATTTTTTTAAAATTAATTAATTCAACCGTTGCTCTGTTGTCAGAAGTTTTGGATAAAGATGAGTTGAGAAAAAAAACTCACTTTTGGTCTATTGCCAATTCTTTTGATAAAATGATTGCCCAACCTTATTTACTCTTTCATCAAAAAGCCCTAATCAAAAACAAATGTATGTTATTAAAGTTTGGAATATATCCAACCAAAGATGGAACCCCTAAATGGGAGTCTAAATGGGCTTCAAATATTTGTAGGCTTTGCGGGCAGTATGATGAAACCTTGTTGCATATGATAACATTATTCCCAAAAATGTTGCAGGAACGGAAATCAATTTTAAAACCTATTTTAAAAAAAAGGGAGTCAGAACTTGTAGATCGGCAATAATATTTTGCTTAAGCGGTGTCAACGTCTATATCATACAGCAATTTGTTCAATTCATTTTTAGAGTGGAAAAGAAATTATGTGAGGTTGACACGCAAAGTATATGTTAAACTTGTTATGCCTGTGAAATGATGATGTAGCTGTTTTTAGTGGGTTGGTAGATTATTTCTATGGCACTTTTTAACCGTGTTATATTTGCTTGTTTTTAGAGTTCTTTTTTTAATAATGTCCCGCTTAACATGTCTACTATTTTTATTGATTGGCATATGTGCACTTTATCCCCAAAAGTTGCCATTTATTATAGACTGTGTTAAAAATAATAATAATAATAATTAAAAAAATAATAATAATTGTTTGCTGTTAGCAAAAAGCACTTTAGCTTTGCCAGTGAAAGATTTAATGCACCTTTCACGTTTTAGCTGATAGCACAAGCCACCTTAGTATTGATTCTGTTCTACTAGTGTATTTTAGTTGGTTTTAGTTTTAGACATTTGTGATATTGTTCTTTTGCTCTGTTGCTTACTGCCATTGAATATTTGCTGTTAGCTTATTGCACTTAATGCACTGCTCACTTTCTGCTTTTAAATTTTTGCTGCTAGTCCATTGCACTTAATGCACTGTTCACTTTTTTGACGATAGCATAAGTCACTTTAGCATTGATTTTGCAATACGACAGTTATAGACAATCTGTAAAATGTTCTTTTATGTCTTTTCTTTTTTCTACCGTTAACTGTTATTGAACTCTTGCTGCTAGCACATTGCACTTTAGCTTCGGCTCTGTAAGCACATTGCACTTTATTTTGGAACATGTAGAACTGTTACCAATCCTGTGAAAATATTGCTTGCACTATAATCCCTTACTGGAAAATGTTAATCAACTATGGACAATTTTTATTTATGCACTGTATCCCTATATGTTCAATTAGTTAATGTGATTGTTTTGTATTTGTTTCTTCTTGTTTTGTAATGGTTTTAATTAATCAACAAATAAATACTTACTACTACTACCATGGACATCCAAATCAACCCGCCACCAGGACCAGTGCAGCCATTCTACTCAGAGAAAAACAGACCCACAACAGACCACACAGCAGGAAGCACCCTCAAGCACGGCTGGCTCAGAACACTTCACCGAGCCACACATGGCACCCACCCCAATGCCAGGTGTCAGAACGCCAAAAGGAGGTGGCGGAACAGGTGTGAGTGGGGTCTGAATCCATGGAAGGCAAACCAGATCACATACGTGGGTGTCTAATATCCTTCAGGGATCACCTACACCCCACAAAGGAGACGCACACTGCCAAAAAGACACATTCAGATGCATATTCCTAGAACAAAACCACGCCCAGGGGCACGCAAATATCAGTCACACACCCACGTTGGCTCTGCGTACGATAGCTCAGTCCACCCCCCTTACGTATTAAGTGGGTGACGACAAAGCTACATGTCCAAGCTCTAACCCGCTGCATACAATGACATGTTTGCATTCGCTTTACACAGCACAATGTAATGTCGTGGCTGAGGTGAACCTTTCGTTGGTGGCTACAGTACATGGCTGGCCCAGGTTCCAACAGTAAGTTGTGCTGTCGTGTCTGGTGGGTGTGCATGTTGTATGTGAGCTTGTGACATGTGCATTCTCAGAGTTGTGAGTTGCATGATTGTGGAGTTGAGGTGTGTGGTATGTTCATTTGGTATTGGCCAACGAGCTGTGCATTTCTGTGGGTGCCATCCTGGTAGTGCAGGTTGAGGATGGACTGTCAGCTGGTGTATGGACGTTGGCGGAGATACCCCGGTGGTCCAATATTGCCTGGACATTGGTGTGATATGTGCGCTTTCTGTGGCGCTTATTGTGTGCAGTGTTGCCAGGGGGCACAAGTAGGACATGTGTGCAGTCAATTGCCCCCTGACACACGCGGGAAGCCATCTGTGGTGTAGATGCCTTGCTTGGTCTCCGGCTGTTCCTGTGCAGTGTGTGGGAAGTATAGATAGTGGGGTACCAAGCTGATGGTGTCATCCATGACCGCTGTGAGGTACTTGGATTGGGCTGGCTGTGTGACTCCTCCGACTTGTGCGGATGTTGGTTGGAGAGTACCAGTGGCCAACAGGTGCATCATGGCCAGCAGCTTGGTCTGAAGTGGGATGTTGGTTGTCCGCTGTGTTGGTACCATCAGCCTGTTTACAATGGTGGTCTGCATGAGGAGGAGGGTTGTTCTTTTGAGCCTGTGGTGGGCACTGACATTCTCTAGTGTTTGGTCTATGAGGTTGGTGCGATTTCAGAGGGTCGCTGTCTTTGTCTGCACTGCCTCTGTGTTGGTCCTGTGGGTGGTGGTGGTGGGTGTTGTGGCCCTCTTGTTTGTTTGGCACGCATGATCAGTGACTCCATGGCATCTGTTGCCCTTAAGGTGTGGCTCTGGGCTGGGCTCCCTTTTGTGGTGCAGGCTGTTCTCCAACTTTACACCAGGTCAGAGTAGGGGTTAGTTTCCTGCAGCTAACGCACCATATCACCTGTTTTGTGATCTTATCACCGATCTGGCTGGTCATTGAGAATGTTGCGGAGTGGTGTTGTCGTGGCTTTTTGCTCGGGAATGCCTACTCTGCATCTCATTAGCGATAGTTGCGGGGGTCAACCGTGGTGACGTTTTTTGCGGCTGCTATCGCAGGTAAACAGGTGCTATGAGCTGTTAGCACCAGCTTGTGAATGGGGTGATATATTTATCTCGACATTGGCTGCAATAAAGTGCTGTTAACTCTGCGATAGCTCCTTAAGAATATGCCCCAGGGTGTTCCTTATTTTACACTTAGATAGTGTCCCCAGTGCAGCAGAACCATAAAAGAAAAGTATAGACAACCTTCCTGCAAAATAAAATTTCACATGTTTTACACATAACAGAGAATCGTGTAGATTGTGAACTCCTGCTTGCTTTAGTTGTACTAATTCACAATTTTAAAGCCGATCAGCATGCAGGAATGTTGGCAATGAGTTTCCTTAAGTATCGTGATTTTTTGATCACTATAGGTTTCAGAGCATTGTGGTCAGATTCGGACGGAGTCTATTTATTGTTAGTAGAGATCTCTTGCACACGGGATACTCTTAGGCATAGGTCTTGGTGTCGGCACAAGCAGTGTGGTAGTTTGTAAAGGTGGTTCACAAGTGGGCTATCACAGAGCAATGGTTTTAGGTACGGGAAAGAGCTTTAGAGTTTCGGGTTCACATGGATATGTTGGTTTGATGCAAATGCTGTATTTTAGGAAGTTGCTGTATTCTGTGAAATGTTATGAACCAATATTATACATAAGTTTGTTTATGTTTGTCCTCAACAGGTTTGCCCCTGGCGAAGATACAGCAGTCCCGAAATGCATTGGGTGCTGAAATCAAAAGATGTTCATATGTTGATAATTTTGTCATATACATGACACTTTGAATTATGAAGATGTAAATTTCGGAATGTAACTATTAGAATATCTTTCAAAAAACGAAAAAGAGAAAAATAAATATGACAGTTTGAAAAGATTTATATTGTTTGAAAGGAATGAATTTGTGAATAACTGTCTTCATAGCTGTTCACGCTTTAGTCCAAGTTGCCCACTGGAGCTTGGCCCCTCACACACATAACAAACAACCACATAAGGTTGGTGAAAATTCTCCACCAGCCTTAAAGCAGCGCTCTATTATTTGTTTGTTTGTTACACCTTGTCAACAATGTTTTGACCCAAAACAGGGGATGACTGGGGCCCATCGGGACCAAATATGAAATGAGAAACATCTTCCATCTGAACAATAAGGAAAGAGAATGCCGTGGATAACACACCCTCATGAAGAAATTCAATGAGTTACTTACTCTGGGAGTTGTATAACCCGAGTGTGGCAATAGCTCAAAACATTGGTGAGGACCACGAGGTTCCAATATTACTTGAGCGCCAAGGGAGATTCGCTTTCTCTCCTGAGTAGGTAACTCCTATTTTCTATATCAGGGTCGAAATTGATTTGCATATAGCTGTGTCCAAACTAAGGGTGGCATGGTGTGCAAAATAATGTTGGATTGGCATGCGACCCTGAGTGATTACCAGTGTCCAGATTAATTCAAGCATTCCATCCATCACTGTTTTCTTTTGTGGTGCCCTATGTGAGACGGGTATTCCTAGATGTGGGTTGCCTTGTACACTGTGTCACTGGAACTAAGATGTACCCGGCTGATGAGCCCATAACTAGGGCGAAACTGGTCCTGGGGTGCTTCTGTTCTGTTTCAGAGATGGCCTGGCTTGGCAGTTTGGCCTGGACTGTCCCTAATGGAGCAGGGTCAAGACTGACTTGAATATAGCTGGGTCCAAACTGAGGTGGCATGGCTTGCAAAAAAACAATGGATTGTGATGTGGCCTGAGTGATTTCCAGTTGCTGAAATTAATTCAAGCATTCCATCCATCACTATTTTGTATTCTTATTGTGTTGCTCTAAGTGGGACGGGTATGCCCAGATGTGGATCCCTTAGCACAATGTCACTGGAACCAAGCTGCACCCGGCTGATGAGTCACTAAATAGGGCAAAACCCGTCCTGAATTGCTTGTGTTCCAGTTGAGGGAGGGCCTGGCTTGACAGTTCGGGTCAATACTGATTTGCAAATAGCTGGGTCCAAGCTGAGGTTGGATGTTGTGCAAAATAAAGATGGATTGGGATGCGCCTAAGTGATTACCAGTGGCTAAAATTAATTCAGGAATTTCGACCATCACTCTTTTGTATACATATTGTGTCACCCTAAGTGGGACAGGTATGCCAAGACATGGGTCCCGTGCATATTGTGTCAATCTATGCAAGCTGAACCCAGCCAATGAGGCCATAACATAACTAGGGCAAAACTAGTCCTGAGTTACTTGTGTTCACGTTCAGGGAGGGTTTAGCATGGCAGATGGGGCTGGCCTGTTCTATTGAAGCAGGGTCATGACTGATTTGCATATAGCTTAGTTCAAACTGTGGTGGAATGGTATGTAAAATAATGATAGATTGGTATGCAGCCAGAGTGATTACCAGTGGCTGAGATTAATTCAAGGATTCCAACCATCAGTGTTTTGCATACTGAATTTATTATTCAGCATCAAATGCGTAGGGCTATTTTGCCTATCCAATTTCTATTGATTTCGTTAAATGATACATATGAGTGCTATTGTTTTTCTTTAATAATCTCTGAAAAGAAAAAAACAGTTCCAAGGCCTATCTCCTGCCTCTGAAATAAGGGGTATTGGTCGCAGAAAAAAAAGAATGCTGCCACTTTCCCCATACAGAAATCTTCCGAAGCTTCAAAACGTTTCAGCAGCAGGCCAGCAATGAAAACAAAAAATGAACAATTAAAGATAAAACAAATCCTAAAAATCAAAGGACAAAGAAAATAAAAACGGGAAAAGAGTAAGGTATTCCAGGTGAAAACAAGAGAAAAGTTATAGAAATGGCACGCTGCAGGTGAAGAAAAACACAAAGTTGCAAAGAATGAGGCCTCCACAGGAATGAGCCCCTCTCTTAGAAGAAAATGAAAGAAAATTACTAATTCACGCATTGCACATACATGTCTTCAAACAAAGTTCCTCGGTTGTACCTCATCAAGCCTTGCTGTACATGACTGCTTACTACATGTGCATTTACGACTCCCTCATATCTGGAATTCTTACCAGAATAATGTTGTTGTAATACTTTATTCGATAACAGAGTATCATAAAAGTAAATACAAATTCATCACAGAGGGTAAAATAAGATAAAAACAAGTTACAGGATATAAAAGCGAAAAAACAGGTTTTAAAACCAATTAAAATACACATCAATAGTAAAAACAGGTCAAGTCTAGTTTGTTTAAAAAGATGTTGATTAATAAAATACTAGTTAATATAATGGCACAGTTATACCACTTTATGTCCTACCCCATTCTCAGTTGAACAAGCTTTGTACGTATTTGCCATGCTTTCCCCAGAAATTTTGCAACTCTGCAAATTACTATCATGGATGTGGTATCTGTTGTTAGAATGCGGAGGACCACTGAATAATGCCTTGTTCCCAGCTCTCTACAAACTGGTCTTAACCATCTTCTTCTAGGGCCCCTGTACGCCCTACAGGCAAACAAGAAGTGGGCAAGGGTCTCAGTTGGATTTGCACACCCCGGGCAGGTAACTTGATGGTAAGAGGATCCTCTCCAGCTTCTAGTAAAGGCATTCATGGGTAGAGTTCCATATCTCAATTTCAAGAACAATGTTCTGTCTCTCGGATTACTGATGAAATCTAGCAAAGGTTCTAGCTTCCTCTCAGGCTTATGGTTCAAGAACTGGTCAGTTAAGAGGTCCCCCTTTGAATTTTTCATGTCTCTAGCTTGGATCCACTCCCAATAGAGTTTCTTGATGCTTTCCTTCGGGGTGGTGACTGAGAGGTCCACTCTTCCCTTAGTCCCAAATTGATCGCCAGGTCCCTCAGTTTTTTCAGCCAGCCAATCTTCATTGGGGAATTGGCAACAATAAGATCATCAAGGACAGCAACATAGTTAGCAAGCTCCGGTGTCCTTTTAAGGCGTACCCAATAAAGTAAAGGCCGAAGGCCAACAATGTCTTTAAAGGAACGGCGACCCATATCGTGGAGTAATGGTTTTAAGGGAGTGGAAGTGGGGAGAGACACTAGCTCTCTCAGAAACTCTCTGCTTTAACCAGATGTGGAACTCTGTCGAAGCCCCAGAGTTCCGACCCGTATGTTGCAGCAGCCAAGGCTTTACACTCATAGACTGCTAAAGCAGGGCCAATGGGTCTGCTAAAGGTCGCACGATGATCTCTAGAGATAGCTCCCACCGCTGTCTTGAAGCTTAAAAGCTACGTGGGAGTCCCACTTCATTTTGCAGTTTATCCTGACTCCCATGTAGTCAAAGGCTTCCACTTCCTTTAATAAAATGCCATTAAGGGAAACATTAATCCTCTTAGCTTTTTTAATACCAGACAGCACCATCAGTTTAGTTTTGGAGGTGTTAATTGTGAGCCCACGGTCTACTCAAAAGGTACTTAACTTTGTTAATAGTTTCTGGAGACCAGAGGGGGTTTTAGACATGAGGAGGGTGTTGTCTGCAAAGAGGAGGGTCGGTATATTTTCACCCGCCAGGGTGGGGGCATCCACTGGGTCCTCCCTCAAATGGTCTGCCACCCCATTTATAAAGAGGGAGAACAGGGTGGGAGCCATCACACAACCCTGGTGGACCCCCCTCTGTACTGGTACTCTCTCTGTCAGTTTTCCTGCATTCCCCCATCTGATTCTCGCATAGGTACCATCATGCAGCCTTTTGTTTAGTTCTAAGAGGTAACGTGGTAGGCCCATGTCATGCAGCACCTGCCACAATTTGGCACACGGTACAAGATCAAAAGCAGTTTTAAGGTCAATAAAGGCCAGATACAACGACCCCTTACCAATGGACACAGTTTTCCAATATGTTGCTGTAAATATGAATACCTGGTCCATTGTACCTATTTTCTGCCTGAAACCTGCATGTAGATGCGTTAGTATGTCTCCCTCCTCTAACCAAGCCACCATTCTAGAGATAATGACCCTGCCAACCACTTTTTGAATTACATCAATTAGACTTATTAGTCTGTAGATGGCAGGATCCTTTCTCGCCCCCTTCTTGTGTATTGCAACCACTTCTGCTCCTTTCCAGGAATCTGGGACTGTATGGCCCTGTAGCAGGAGATTCATCAGGTGTAGAATGAGGTTAGCCCAAACAATGGGGTCATGTAGAATTAAATCGCCAGGTACACCATCCGACCCAGCAGCCTTTCCAGGGGCTATGCTATTAATGGCTGCCTGAACCTCCAAGAGTGTAACGGGGTCATCAATTTCAAGAGCCGTGGTCTCTGGCTCGGGGTCTGGTTGATCAGCCGGAATTTGCTCTGCACCAACCTCATAGCTGTAAAGATTTAAAAAGTGGGATAACCATTGTTTTTCAGTTATATTATTTGAGACTGAATCAGTTCCCCTTCTGGTTAGTTTGTTTATTAAATCCCAGAAGAGGGTAGAGTCTTTTTGAAAGGCCGCCTTCCTGAGTTTCTGCCAATGATCCTCCTTCCATGCCCGTTTTGCAAATGCCATGATGTTTCTATATTCCCGTCTCGCTAACCTTACGGCCAAAAGATCTTTTTTCCATAGGGCTATAGAGATGGCTTTTCTCCTTTCTCTGCATTCTGCAGTGAACCAGGGATTACCACTTTTAAATACACAGTTTTTCCTACCTCTGGTCCCCTCAGTTTTGAAATGGGAGCCTATGATATCTATAAAGGCCTTATAAGATTCACTGAGGTCAAACCCTGGCATGGAGTTAAGCATGGGGTTAAGAAGGGAGAGTTCCACTGTCTTAGATGACACCTGGAGACACATACTAAACAGTGTTTCCTCCTGACATGCCACCTTGTTCCATTTTAACCTGCGATTGCAATTAGATGGAACTTCTGCTTTTGAGGAAAGAAGGGGATTTATGGGCTTCCCTTTATCTTCACATTTAATGCCAGCGCAAAGTGAATTATGGTCACTGTCAGGTATCTGTTTAACCTCTATATCTATCACGTTCCCCCATAATCTTAAATCTAAGATTATATAGTCAATGCGAGAGGGGCCATTCAGCCTGTTAAATGTCATAGCCCCATTGGGGTCCGAAGTTGTTCTCCCGTTAAGTGCCCGGAGATTGTATTCTAGTGTCAGGGCGTTAATCTGAAGGGCCCTGACCGTCCATCTTTTAATAGGACTCAGGTTTAATAGAGGGATAGAGTATTTCATATCTTCCTCACTAGTCCCCAACAGATCTTCCTTACTTAGGGGTTCATACGAACATTTTAAATCACCTCCTAGGATGATATTGGAGCGTGGAGGGATACCTGCTAAAGCCGTTTCCAGAGATAGAACTGTATTCGAGTTTTGATTGCTTGGGCTTCCTCTGGCATATACATTGAAAAGATCAACTCTATTGCCATTCAGCGGACCTTTAAAGGATAAATGTAGGATGTCCTCTGAATTTGCATTATGGACAGAGTTATCCAAGTTAATTGATATCTTGACCCATATATGTAGACCCCCTGATGGACGACCCAGGCCTTGCGTTACGGCAGGAATGAAGAACGTGGTATAACCAGACTTATACAAGGGTACAAAGCTCCACGTCTCCTGGAACATGCAGATCTCATGTTTATCAATAAATTCATGCCAATCTGGAATATCCAGTTTCTTTTTGAGACCTGCAATGTTCCAGGAGAGGATACGAATTATACCTGGTTCGCCCTCCTCAGGCCCATTTGATTCAATATCAGATATAGAGGGCTGTACAATGATTTCATCTTCAAGAATACCCTTCCAGCTAGTAATGGTGCTGCTACTTCTTAGATGTGAACTAGATGGTGGTAAGCTCATAGGGGCATTCAGTGAGCTTACTACTTCTGTTCCACTTAGAGCCGTAGGTGATGCATTGGTGAGTCAATCAACCTCATCCAAACCTACAAAGGGGGTAAATCTGTTTGATGTTTGGATGCTAAAAGCTGTCCCTCCCAATGTGTTGTAGTAATGTGGCTTGCTTGTCCTAGTTTGCCGTGGTATTAATGACCTAGGATAAAAATAGCTCAAGTCGCGTATTCTTATCCCCTCTCCACCGGTTCCCGACACCCGGTACCAGTCATTTAGGTACGAAATGACCCTTCGGTCCCTGAAGTTAATGATTACTGCATCTCCCTGTGTGTCTTTCGGCCTCTGGCCGACCCACCCAAGCCTTCTCACATTTAGGATTTCCCCATTAATATTGGGAGGTAGAGGTCTATTATTCACTAACCAATGAATCACTTTGTTTTTTAGGTCAGTGTACCCTTTCTTTATCCCTGGTTTAAATTCTGGGACCCTTGTCAGAATTGCCACGTATGGGGCGGCTTCTGGGGGCAAGTCAATCTGAACATTCGAGCCTTTGGGATTCCTGGGGTCTGGCATCCTCCGACTATGATCTTCGCACGCATCTGTTTTGCTTGGGGATGCTTCGGGTTCCTTCGCCCTAGGTGTTTTGGATGCTTGTAGCTCGGTGTTAGTTTTAGTGGGGGCCTGAGTTTTTCCTGGTACCTGGGATGTTGGTTTTACAATTTTATTCCCTTTGCTTAAAGGTGTCGATTTAGGGATATTGTCCACTTTACTTAGGTTGTCTATTCCAGATTTATTACTATTACCTGCTATTAAGCCTTTTAATAGAGTTGTATTTGAGGTAATAGCTGCTTCTAAGGACTCCAGCTACTGCATTGCTCCTGAGGCGGAAGCCGGGAGCGCGAACCCTTGTTGTTTTTAAAAATTGACTGTCACTTTATAACTTGTGTATTTTAACTCACCTTCTGCTCAGAACTCTGGCATCGCGCAGCGGATTTAGCGCTGACGCGACCTAAACAAACAAACAATCTTGCCGCCATACCGACACGCCCGCAGGCCACGCCCCTCTTCGGAGGCCACGCCCCCCTGCTCACTTGCACTACAAAAAGCGCTGAATACAAGCGCCAGACCGTACTGCATTGCTCCTGAGGCGGAAGCCGGGAGCGCGAACCCTTGTTGTTTTTAAAAATTGACTGTCACTTTATAACTTGTGTATTTTAACTCACCTTCTGCTCAGAACTCTGGCATCGCGCACCGGATTTAGCGGTGACGCGACCTAAACAAACAAACAATCTTGCCACCATACCGGCACGCCCGCAGGCCACGCCCCTCTTCGGAGGCCACGCCCCCTGCTTACTTGCACTACAAAAAGCGCTGAATACAAACGCCAGACCGTCCTGCATTGTTCCTGAGGCGGAAGCCGGGAGCGCGAACCCTTGTTGTTTTTAAAAATTGACTGTCACTTTATAACTTGTGTATTTTAACTCACCTTCTGCTCAGAACTCTGGCATCGCGCAGCGGATTTAGCACTGACGTGACCTAAACAAACAAACAATCTTGCCGCCATACCGGCACGCCCGCAGGCCACGCCCTTCTTCTTAGGCCACGCCCCCTGCTCACTTGCACTACCAAAAGCGCTGAATACAAGCGCCAGACCGTACTGCATTGCTCCTGAGGCGGAAGCCGGGAGCGCAAACCCTTGTTGTTTTTAAAAATTGACTGTCACTTTATAACTTGTGTATTTTAACTTACCTTCTGCTCAGAACTCTGGCATCGCACAGCGGATTTAGCGATGACGCGACCTAAACAAACAAACAATCTTGCCGCCATACCGGCACGCCCGCAGGCCACGCCCCTCTTCGGAGGCCACGCCCCCCTGTTCACTTGCACAAAAAGCGCTGAATACAAGCGCCAGACCATACTGCATTGCTCCTGAGGCGGAAGCCGGGAGCGCGAACCCTTGTTGTTTTTAAAAATTGACTGTCACTTTATAACTTGTGTATTTTAACTCACCTTCTGCTCAGAAGTCTGGCATCGCGCAGCGGATTTAGCGCTGACGCGACCTAAACAAACAAACAATCTTGCTGCCATACCGGCACGCCCGCAGGCCACGCCCCTCTTCGGAGGCCACGCCCCCTGCTCTTGATCCCCACTATCCATAAATTATGTGTGTCTCTCGGACGCGCAGTGGACGAGCGCAGCGGGCGCGACATTTGCGCGCCGAAGGCGTGCCTAAGGCAAGCCCGTCTGTGCCCGTCATCGCCAAGACATCGCCTCTCGCCTGTCCCCCTGGCCATGCTCCACGGGCACTTCATCAATATGATAGAGAACTCCTTATCGCCCTGAACCCCGGACGGAGCTGATAAGAGACGTCTGGCATTCTTGGCCAGACGGGCCTTCAATGTAAGTCCTGCCACTTCACCACACCCAGCCCCGGTCACACTAGACAGAGGCGAGGCTCCCCCAATCTTGCCCCCCTCACCGTCCTCCAACGTTTCAACGTCAGGTCTCTGACTAAACATCACTTAGAGGTTAACACCCTCCTACTTGACGAGAAACCTGACATTCTCTTTCTTTGCGAAACCTGGCTACGCGACGACTCGACCACCAACCTAACCTCACGTTACCAGATAACTACTTAATGATCACCCTAAATAGAGACGAGAGAGGTGGTGGTATCGCAGTCATCTACAAAAAACAATTCACTTCCTCCTTTCCCAAGGAAGAAATTTCGGGATGCGAAAGTGCCCATTTCAAAATCACAACCAGCCCTCACTTTACCCTATCAGGCCTTTATATCTATCGTCCACCCGGACCTGCTTCTAAATTCATCGAAGCTCTCCTGGAGGTGGCAAACTCCTTAGTGATGAGATCAGCCAACTTCACTATATTAGGCGACCTCAACCTCCATTTTGATATATCTCAAGACCTCACTATCATAAACCTTCTGGCCGACTTTGCTGCCTTACAACTCAACTCTCTTATCCAAGCTCCCACGCTCTCGGCTGGACATATCCTCGATCCTGTCTTCACCAACATCGCGGAGGTTAAGACAGACGTGCCCAAACCCATGGGATGGACTGACCACTATCTTATTAAAATGACTATGTTAGTTAAAAAAACTCTAAACAAAACCGAGCCAACCTGCCGGCTAAAGAGACCTTGGCACAAACGTTCTGCCAGTGACCTACATGCCACCTTAGGAGAATTCCACTGTGAGGCCAATCAGGACATTAATATGACCTATGACGCTTTCCACAGCTGGATCACTAGAGGACTAGATGCTCTAATCCCAGCCAAATGGAGCAAAGGGCGCAGCTCTCCCTCCAACCCATGGTACAACGACACCCTTAAAGCCATGCGAAAAGACTGTAAAAAAGCTGAGCGCCTCTGGAGAAGAGAATATAATAATGGGGACAAAGCTCTTTACCTATCAAAACAAAAACTTTACCACAAAGCCATCTGCACCGCCCACGCCTCCTTCTACGCTGAAGAAATGAACTTGAGCCCGAACCCTGCAAAAGTCGTCTTTAAACTGGTACAAGAACTACAGAGCAACAGATCTCCATCCTCCGAGATTTCCTCCATGCAGCAATGTGACGACCTTGCCACGTTCTTTGTAGAGAAAGTACAAAGAATATACAGATCATTTCCACAACACTCCTCCAACTCGACCAGTCCCACCAATCCTACTACCAACGGCTCCACCATGATGCACATACCAGAAATCTCATATGAGGAACTCACCAAACTTTGCAGGAAAGTCAAATCCGGCTCCCCAGCAGACCCCATGAGACCTACTCAATTTATGGAATCTCTTGAATTCTTTATGCCTCCCCTGGCCTCCGTACTGAATCTCTCCTTCTCATCGGCTAGTGTCCCGACAGCCTGGAAACAAGCCTAGGTTTCTCCTATCATCAAGAAACCCACCTTGGACCCCTCCAAACCGGAAAATTTCCGGCCTATCTCTCTGCTCTCATGGCTGTCCAAACTTGCTGAGGCCCATGCCAATAACGTCCTGTCTCTATACATGGACCAAAATAGCATCCTAGACCCATCCCAAAATGGGTTCAGATCGGGCCACAGCACTGAGTCTGCCCTCGTGGCTACGACGGAACACCTCAGGACGATCCTTGATGCCGGTCAAAGTGCTGCGCTGATTCTTCTAGACCTCAGCGCGGCCTTTGACACGGTGTCCCACAACATCCTTCTCGAACGTCTGGAGGCAATAGGGATCTTCGGCTTGGCCCTGGATTGGTTCCGTTCTTTTCTGAAAGACAGATCCTTCCGGGTATCAGCTCCCCCATTTCTATCAAAACCCCATCCCATCGGACAGGGAGTCCCGCAAGGCTCTGCACTGAGCCCATCCCTTTTTAATCTTTACGTGCAGCCACTTGCGGCAGTGGCTAAAAAGTGGGACCTTACGCTGGTGTCTTACGCTGACGACACGCAGCTGGCCATCACTCTCACGGAAGGCCCGTCTATCCCGGCCTCAAAATTTAGGGATGGCCATGCCGCAGTGGCCCAATGGATGACGGACAATTGCCTGCAGCTTAATGCAGGCAAGACGGAGGTGCTGCTCCTTGGAAAAAACACCAGCCACTGGAATGAGCACTGGTGGCCCTCGTCATTAGGTACAATCTAACCCCCCAAATCCCTGGTCAAAAACCTAGGAGTCTGGATGGACTCCTCACTCAGCTTTCAGACCCACACAAAAAAAGTGGCAGCCACCTGTGTCGGTCTGTTGAGGAGTCTCAGCCCTATACTTGGCTTCTTTGATGCCAAGGTTCGTCAACTCATTGTCCAAACTACGATCCTTTCCCGCCTGGACTACGCTAATGTTCTTCTTCTTGGCGCCAACAAAGGAGAGATAGCAAGACTTCAGCGCGTGCAGAACTCTGCGGCAAGAGCCTTGGTTGGTCTTCCTCGCAGTTTCTCTGCTAGAGCCACGATCCGTAAGCTACACTGGCTACCTATTGACTCCAGAATCCAGTTCAAAAGTCTCATTATGACATTCAAAATCATTAAACTCGGACGCCCGGAACTGCTGCGACCTCTCCTCACACCCTATGTACCGCGGCGCAACCTACGCTCCTCTGGCCAACTCCTACTGAGCGTACCCCGCACAAAACTCTGCCGCACTGGCGGTCGCTCCTTTAGGGTTCTGGGAGCCAAGCTCTGGAACACTCTGCCACTGAACATCCGCTCCTTGGATAACATATCTACCTTCCGGAAGGCCATTAAGACCCACCTGTTCCCCTTCCCCTAGGCCACCTCGTCCCCTCTCTACCCTTCCTCAGTAGAGTTTCTGTGGTTCTTAGCGCCTGGACGCCTCTTTGCTGGGAGGGCTGTTGCGCTTTACCAAAACTATAACATAACATAACATAACAGCTGAGTTGCTAGCCTTTTTGATCTTTCCACAAGGGGTAGTACTAACAATCTCACCAGGAGCTCTATGTTCCCCAATTACTCTTGATATGGAGAAGGGTGAGCCAGTTTCTGGGCTGGAATTATATTCTCAGTTCCTGTCTTCCTCGTCATAGGGGAATTCCGGGAGATATTATGTAACTTTGCCCGCCTACCCTTATGGGTGTTTCCCCCCCTCTTTCTCTTTAATGTGGGCTTATTGGTTGGTGGTAAGGATGTGGGTTGTAAATTAGTCTTTGGAACAGACATTAAGGGATGAAGTATCAAGGATTCTTCAGAGATAATTTCTAGTGAGGGATCTATGCTGGAGTTCCTACTGCTATAAGGGGTACTAGTCTCCGATAGTATAGTAGCTTCACGAAAGATAGAGGGAATACTGATATCATTATTGGCAGGTATTGTCTTCCTATTATTCAAATTAGGGGTTGTGGCTAGTTCAATTGGACCTAGCGAAGAGCGTCTATTCTGGAGCTCTGTGGATAGACGGCGCTCCGCCATTTCAATCTCTTGGCCAAGCACTGAAGCAGCTTTTGTAAGGTACTGCTCGATCGTGCCCCTTAAAGGCCCTCCCTCTAGAGATATCCTACCCTTATATGCCTTTGCGCCCTTTGGACACATTGTTCGTGGTCGCTAATGAGAAGAAAAACAAGGAATTATATAAAGATGTTATAAAACAAACGAATAATTGCAGATCAGACCAGAGTTATGGATTGCAGTGGCGCTGATTTTCCCGGTGTGCAGATGACAATAGTATGGCCCAGCCCAGCCTCCTCTGGCCTCCGAGGGCCCGCCTTTTGCCCGGGCTTAGCCCGGCGCGTCCTGCCCGCATTTTCGCGGGACGATGGAGCAGGCGAGTCTTTATGCGCCTCCTGGCGCCTAGGAAGTGCGCGTTCTGCCCCTGAGGCTCCTGGGGCTTGTAGGCGATGTTGTCACGAGCGGTGGACCAGCGGAGTCAAGCCCGGCCGGTCGATGAAGGAGGGGGGTGGAGCTAAGCCCGGCCGTGAAGAAGGGAAACAGCAAAGTCCAATGCCCAGCACAGCAACGAACACCAAGGGACAGTGCAACAGGTGAGTCTTTATGCGCCTCCTAGCACGTGGGAAGTGCACGTTCTGCCCCTGAAACTCCTGGGGCTTGTAGGCGATGTTGTCAGGAGCGGTGGACTGGCGGAGCCAAGCCCGGCCGACCGATGAAGGCGGGGGGCAGAGCTAAGCCCGGCCGCGAAGAAAGGAAACAGCAAAGTCCAATGCCCAGCACAGCAACGAACACACCGAATAATGTATAGTTAGCAATTTTGCCTAGGCCTAATTTTGATTGTGCAGCTTTGGTTTCTGCTAGGAATGTCATTGATGTTAATTCATAAAAATGGCAGAGGTAGTGGAAGTGACATCAAAGGTCACATTACCCCAATCACCTCACCCCCACACCCTCCCCAGGAAGTGAGCTCACATGGCCTTTGACGTCAAGGACATCACATGAAGTTAGATCATGCGGAGTCTGATGGTTTAGTAGACTAATGTGTCATCTGTAGGGGCCTATGTTCGACTGCATGGTCACAGGTTCAAAACCGGACTGGTTCATTCAGCCCTTCATCCATCGTAGGTCGATAAAATGAGTACAATTGAGCTGGGTAACAATAGACGTCTGTTATTCAGCGCCAAGATATCCTTTGGTGAACGTGTGCATTACAAAAACACATTGGGCCTCATTTATGAGCCCTTACGTCACTTTTACGCCGCCGGTGCGTCACTTTTTGTGACACACCAGTGGCGTAAAAAATGCTCCTTGTTGAGCCATATTTACAAAGTGACGCATCTAGGTAGATGCGTCACTTTGTAAACCCCTGTGCCACATTATACCTGCACCAGGTATAATGTATGCAAGGGGGGCGTTTTGACGCAAGAAAGGGTCATGGAAGTGACGCAGTGAAATCTATAAGATTTCACTGCGCCACTTCCAGGACACAAATGCGTCAATTGCTTACGCCTGCCTCACAGCAGGCGTAAGACTGACGCAGGCCCTTTCACATGGGGCTTGCACCATGTGAAAGGACACATTGCTGGAGTTGCGTCACTTTTGTGACACACTCCAGCAATGCGTCACTTTTGCGCAATACAGATATGACAGAAATACTGAAGTATCTGTAACTCCTTCCGCCATGATGCGTCTTACTGTAAATATGACGCATCATTGGTGTTGCAAGGAGGGCTCAGTGAAAAGTGACGCATCGCTTTTTTCATGCAGCGATGCGTCACTTTTCATAAATGAGGCCCCTTATGTTATCTTGCAGTTTTTGACCTTTGAGGACAGAGATAACCCCACATGTTCTTTTACTCTGCAGTGCACATTTCACTGTGCAGTAATAAGCACACAACCCCTTATCAACAATAAATAAGTCATCCAGTGAATAATGTTACAACAGAGATAATACCCACAGGTTTCAGCAGACAAAACAATATTATAGAATACTTGTAGCTGATTATTTTTAGTGATGTAGGACTGGGTGAGACGGAGAATTTCCAAACAAATATGGAAACAACTATTTTTGTCCTACATGGAAAATCTGCAAAACAAGGACTGCGCTGTCACCTCTCACCTAGACATATTTGAAAAAAGTAAAAGTTAAAATGCCTTTGTGCAGCATGTAACCAGATTGCTGCGGACGACAGTTTTCATATTTATATTACAACTTTTTTTTAATTTTGAAAGTCTCTCCAATGTTGAAACTTTCAAATAAAAAAATGAACAGACCTGAAATGAAAGAAATAAAAGTGAAAAAATCAAGAGAGGGGAGGAGTTGGAAACATGGAATGAAATTAAGTTTGATATAGATCCCTGTTTAATCTGTTTAATCTGTTTTCATGGCATGGTCTGAGTCAGGGTAGCTAAGATAATGCCAAGCGTCATAAGAGAGAAGATAGGGGGCGCAACTGCGACCCCTGACAGACATCCTTGATGGCTGTGGCCTTATTTTTAGTGGCCATAGGTTACTTGTAGATTGGAAATGATTTCATTGGTGCCACTGACGCACTATTCAATTCATTGTGAATAGTCACATGGGTTTTTCGGTTTGTCACTTAATTACTGGTGATTGTGCAATCAAGGCCCCATTACAAGCTGCTTGATGATTCCTGTGGGATCAATCAGAATTATAATTGTGTTGGGAATACTGCATGGCCAGATTATCTCACCTAGGAATTGACCTGCTGCAATCATGCAAAATCTCTACATTAAATTATGGAAGAAAATGGGTGGAAACCAGACAGATTGCAGAAATGTCGATTCCCGCATGTCTGGGATGTTATACCAGCTGTAATTGGACAAAATCTCTGGGTGAAGGAACAGGGTAAATCTTACAGGAATCAGTATAGTGACTTCGAATTCCTCATGTTAGTCCCCAACAAGTTATAATGCAGATTACTTACCACCCATTCAGGAATCACCAGCGCCACCAATATCGACAGTTCCTGGTGGGGGTGTAATAAAACAAGACCAAGCTACTTCAAATGAAGGTCCCAAATGGTATGTAGGTGTCTTGTAAATGATTTCATTTAAACATTCTTTTTTCAATTGATACACATTCAAAGGATTCCAAAGTCCGTTTTCAATTAAATATATTTGAACATGCATGTTTTGGCTTCTAATACTAAGCAATCTACCACTGTAGAATATGGAGTATTGTCTTATGTACAAGTGAAGTGGAAAAACTCAACCACACATCAGGTTTTTGATGATTTTGAAAACAGTATTCTGTTGCCTTTTTGTGACTCATGCTTCATTGAAATGTCAAGTTTGGTCATTTCCTTTTCTTCCATTCAGAATGGCCACAAACTAGCATTGTCACTGGGGTTCCGCTGGTAAAGCAAAACTGTGCCTTGGAATGACAGGATGTCAGGACGTAGGGACTGAGGGGCATATTTACAATCCGCCATTATGCCACAGGAACGTTACTTTTTCCGTTTTATAGAGAAAGGTGTGGTCAATGGATGCTGCAGTGGCCGTTTTGTCGCAACACCCATTGATTTTGATACTGCCCCATATTTACAAGGGTGGCGTAAATATGGGGCAGCACCAAAATTAAGACCAGGGAAAACCTGGTCTTAACATGGAAGAAAGAGGAGGAATGCTTTATTTCTCCTAGTATTTGCTGTTTCGATATACGCTGCATTGTGCAGCACACATATGGACAGCAAATACCATTGAGTGTTTATGTGCATTAAGGTCTCCCTTTCTGCAAATAAACAATCATTAAAACAAATGATGAGTTGCAACTTCTATGTGTGCTGCCTTTTGGAGCACACATAGAAGTTACAAAACGCCATTACTGATTATCTATGTGCAGGAAGGGACACCTTCCTGCACACAAACAATCTTTCCTTCAATGCAGGCACCCATGCACAGTGGTGCAAGTATGCCTGTGTTGGTACTAGGCAGCTACATTTAATGCCATTGTTAAGGGAAAGGCAGAGGTGCACCGTATTCTTGTGAATACCTTTCGTCCCTGCATTTGGAAACTATTAGAGCGTGGCGTTAGCCTTCTTGGCTTAATACAACACTTTGACAGTTTCCTAGTAAATATGCCCACTCAGGGGGATATTCACAAGGACTCAACTGTGATGTATCCCCACCCTAATGCAACAAATGTGGAGCTAGATTTACCACCCCATTCACAAGCTGGTGCAAACTGCAGACATCACCAGTATTCCCGCGATAACTGCTCCAAAATATATCCCCACGGTGGACACCACCAACTAACTCCAATGAGATGCAGAGTGGGCGTTCCCGTGCAAAAACACACAAAAAAAACCACAACACCACATGCACAATGAACTGCCACGTATGCAAAGCAAAACAAAAACATGCAAAAAGCTGCGGTGCAGCATGGAATTAACACCTGCCTACTGCTGGTGTTAAGGAGGCTGACTACCTGCAGCACTAAAGGGAGCCAGACCTGAAGACCCACCGATGCCATGGTGACAATGATCATGCAACGCGGATACCCATGAGGGCCACAACACCCACCGCAACCACCCCAGGCCCGCCACCACCCCAAGCCCTCCCCCCGGACATACAAATACTGTACATGCCACAAGAGCCACAACAAACGCACGATGGCCACAGTGCCAAAATAAATGCACACATGTGTGGCCAGGAGAACGAGAAACAGTCAAACAGCACTGAAGTAAAAACCAAAAACTTTATTGAAACACAACACAAAACAGCAATGCAGAAGACTCCTATCGGGTCCACACTGACAATCTCGACGACACAGCCTAGAAGAGAAAGCACAAAATCAGGACGTGTGTCATGCGCACATCAAAGAAGCGAGACACAGAGAAACAGATAAAGTGAGCCAGAGAGAGAGAAAAGGGAGATAGAGTGAGAGAGAGAGAGGGAAGGAAGGAAGGAAGAGGGTGTGAGAGAGAGAGGGGGAAGGGAGATAGAGTGAGAGAGAGAGAGGGGGAAAGGGAATTAGAGTGAGAGAGGAAAGGGAGAGAGAGTGAGAGAGAGAGAAGGGAGAGAGAGAAAAAACGCCGCCCCTCTGCACACAGGCCCCACTGCTCACCTGTGCCACTGGTGTGTCCATCAGTAGGCACACCATGTGCCCGTGTAAGATCCATGCCCCTGTCACGCCACCATGGCATGGTCCACATCATGCGGGTCTGCCCGGCATCCCAGCATGTCCCAGAAATGACGCTGAGTCCTGAGTCATCAATGGCGGAGACCACATCAGTGCACACATCATCATCGCAGGCTGCACACCTGCTCAGCAATTACGTGTGCCACCAACCCTGTGCAACGCCAGTCATCACCACCTGGTGGTAGGCCAGTGTCAGCCGTAAGGCGCTGGTGCCACTAACCCTGTACTACGCCAGTCAACGCCACGTGGTGGTAGGCCTGTGTCAGCCGCAAGGCCTCTAGTGCCACCAACCCTGTGTGTAGCAAATCATGGGCCCTTTATGTTTGAGCACTGTGGATCATCCATCATCCAGTCACCACCGGCAGAGGGAAATGTGATGTTGTCGGCCCCTTTATATTAGCGGGGTCACATGGCCTGTGACGCCTGTGCCGGATGTGTGTGGTGTGTGTGCAGACCTGCCTTCAGGGAGTGGCTGTGACATGCTGACAACTAGACCAGTGATGAGCACACCACCAGCGAGTACTCCTGCGACAAGTAGCTATGTGGCTCACCTCTCGGAGCGTCAGCAGAGTGGTCTGGCCTGGCGTATGTCGGACCGGCACAGGGTTTGCAACAATGACTCGGGGGCTCTGGGCATGGTTCAGTCCATATCCAGACAAGGAAGTGACTAATGCGTGTGTCCCTGTTGTAGTGTGCATGGCACCCTGGACACAATAGGCAATGTAGCACACAGTGACAGGCATCCCATGAGATGAGCATCATTGACATAAGGGAAATCCCTGTCCAAACTTGCATCCACACATTCATGCAGGAATGATGAAAGACATGACACAGCCGTGAGTTACTGGATGTTTATAGCACATCCAGTGGAGTGTTGCAGCTGGAGCGGTACAGGGCCATACCAAGCACACCACACAATATGGGCCCGTGGAGGGCCAGCCAGAGTCCATCCGGGGATGACAGGTGCTGCGGGAGAGGAAGGGAATGGTCCGCAGTCTGGTCGCCATGTCATTCGTCATCAAACAGGATATGGCAGTCCATGTCACGCTCCAAGGAGAGTTCAGCGGAGTGTATCGGGGTCAGTGGGAGGTCATGAGGCCATGTGCGACACCAAGCAGAACCAGGCCAGGTGGCGGAGATTAATGCTACTGCCTCCTTCTAAGCAAAATACCATCCATGTCCTTGTCTTCACATGTGTGTTCTGCCCCATCTCGCAGTACCGGCTGTGGCACTGTGTGCCAGCTGTTTTTGTTCAGAAGGAGAGTAAAGTACAGGGAACTAGAGCATGCTATTGCAAAAAGAAGGTAAGGGAGAATGTGATGTATCTTGTTGGTAAAGGGCATTGACTAACTTGGTTGAAAGTTAAAATATAGCTTTGTGAAGACACAGTGGGGGCCTTTTGATATTGGAGGGAGGCTTTTCAGAGTACATTTTGAGCACACCATAGCGCAATTAGAGGGAAAAACGTTGGTTTTTGGGGAGGGTTGAAACATATGGGCTAAATTGCTGATTCTTGACTGTATACTTTGCACATATTGAACTGAAATCATGGATCTAATATTAATGTTTTTAACGTTTGCAGTGAACCCCTGAGGAAGGGCCAAAAAAGTGCCCGAAATGCATTGGGTTGATATACTATACTGCTAAGGATGATTTATGTTTCTATCCTACTGGAGAAAAAGACCTGGATTGGCATATTTTCAGTAGTAAAACGGATCGATTACATAATGTTTCCACATGTGACGGGAAAATAAAGGAAGAGCGTGATGAAATTTTGGAGTACATTCAGGTAATTGGTTGAACTGTGATGAAATTAAAGTATCTAGTTTATTGTACCACACAAAGAGCTGTGCGCCTGGCGCTGGAAGCATAATTCCGTTCCAGCCTATGTCCTTTCCACTCTGTGCCACTGACACATCAGGGGCCGGAGGAGGATTGTTGGGCGCACTGTGTGGCAGTGACACTTCAGGTGCTGGAGTGGATATGCCTGCCGCACTGTGAGGCACTGACACACCAGGGGGTGGAGATGTGGATGGTGTGGGGGCAGCAGCATTCATCAGCGCCACACCTTGTGGCAGCAATGTCATGATGAGGATCTACAGGGCATGGTAGATCCCAGCTACATCTCGCTGATGTGCAGCGGTGGCTGCCATCCTTTCCACCTCCTTCGGCACCATGTCCTCCATGAGCCTCCGCATGTGTGCCAGCTCACGGCTGGAACTGCTGGAGCCAGTCTGAGTGGATAGGTGTTCTTCCCACCACGTCATGACTCTAGCAATCTCAGTCAGGGCTCCTTGGAGAGCATGGAGTGGGCCGTGGGTGTCTGTTAGGGACTGGAGCTGGTCCCTGATGGGACCTAGACACCCATGGATGGCATCCATTTTGGCAGCCAAGAGGCCGAACCCCACCCCACCACACCTTCTCAATCATCTCTCTCTGGCCCTCCAGCACACGGCATTGGAAGACCATGGTTTGTTTCTGGGGTCTTGGGGGAGCGCCGGGGCTGTGGGTGCCTCCTGCTGGGTGCTTTGGGTAGTGGGCTGGATCTCCTAGATGTAGCTGGGCTGCCCTGATCTTGGAGGTGAGTTGCGGATGATGTCCATGATGTTTTGGAGGGTTTGGGTGTTGATGCTGGCGTTTTCCTCCTCGTCATCATTGAAGCGTGGCTGGGACTGCTCTGCATGCGGTATTGACAGTGCCCCTGCAACGTGAAGCAGAGATGGTGTATTATAATGCGTCCACATGTATGTAGCCGAATGGTACATGTTGATATTCAGACAGCATGGCATTGTACATTATGACAGTGTGTGGATCAGGGCAATGCCCCAGAGTCATTGTGGGTGTGCACTGCTTGATTGTGCATGTGTGCCATTGTGGCCCACTCCACCTGTCCCCCCAGTGCCTAGTGGTCACTCACCTTGTTGTGGTTGTGTTGTGTCCTGTCGAGCAGTGCCTGGTCCCCCGACTACGGCCATAGTCTCCACACTGATGACTGTCGACACCAGCTCCTCCATGTCATCCAGCATGAGCTGTGGTTCTGGGCTCCACCTCCAGTCTGCATTGCTGTCTTCTGGTTGGCTGCAAGTTTCTCCTTGGTCTTTTGCTTGATGTCAATCCATCGCCTCTTGGCTTCATCCATTGACCTCCTGTGCTCTCCGACGGCATTCACCTTGTTCACGATGTTCTGCCATATCCCATTTTTTGTTCCCAATTACACGTTGGAGGTGACGAACAGTTGTTGATGGTGTTCCATCACCTCAGTGACTAGGATCTCGTTTTCCTTCGGACTGAATTTGTCTTCCTCTTCTTTTTGTCTTTGCCCTTCCCTGTCCCCGAGGTCACAGGCTGGTTGTCCGGGGTGCTTGTGGGGTTGCGCTCGTCCTCTGTGCCTGCTTCGGCTGCCTCCATGGTGCTTGGGTGTTGGTCATTTTGTGTTTGGGTGTTTTTCCTACTTTTATTTTGATTTTTCCCACCTGGCATGTGTGTATTGCAGGCCTGGCACTGCTTATCTCTGGTATTCCTCATCACGTTTTGACCCATCGCATGTTTTTTCACGTTGAGGTTTGTGTTTTATCTACATCGAGGTGGTTGTATCGTGGACATTGGCCGCGGTTTTGGCAGACTATCGCATGCTACTGCCTTGTTGTGAATTCCACGTTAACACGTGGTTATTTTCCCGCGATAGGCTGCGGTGCGTAAAGGTGCGTTAGCTTTTTTTGGTGATGTTTAGCACACGTTCTTGTGAATATACCCCTCAGTCTCTCTACAACATTAGTATCTGTCAGCCCAAATCCTACCTAGCTCACAGTGCCTCATCTGAACTCCTAACTTACCCAGAGTAGCAGGTGATTTTGGCAACCTAGAACATGACCCTCTAGTCCTCAAGGGAACCGTGGAAACATATCCTCACCTTTCATCACTCATGCAGGCCCATAGTAAACATAAGACAGACACACAAAAAGTTTACAATATATTTATTGAAACTGTTATTTTCTATAATTAAGCAGATGTGCTCTGATCACTAGGCAGATGAAACTAAACAAATGAATTAGTCAGTTTAGGGAAGTAAAAAATATACATCACAACCATGGCAAATTATCTATCTGTCTAGGCCAGCCCGCACTGGTTGAGGACAGGGATTTATGTGATCTCTGGGATTTGCACCAGACCCCATTCCTGGTGTATGTAGCTAGGTGGTCCGCAACATGAGTGTAAACTCAGTTTATGCAGGGCTGCATTTTATGATCTGCATGCATTCGTTCCAGAGCAGTTTCTCTTCTGAATTCTCCTCTCTGGACCACAAGGGGATGAGACACAGTTTATATGATACAACCTACTGTGCTGGAAAACTGCAGCTGTGCTACCATGTTATGTCTAAAGCATTTGGCGCTGTTGCTGAATGAACAAAGAAAACAGTACACCATGTTATTGTGTATTCTAGTGAAACCTGAACAAAATGTGCTGACTGACTCTCAAGAAGAATCACTGAATAACAAACAACATTTATGTTCTGTGTGGCTGTGCAGAGCAGATGAAGCCTAAAACATCTAATAAGCAAAATGAAGGGAAATCTAAAGTGGGTCCAGAAGAGACATTACTACCGTGTTGTTCAAGTACATCTCTAACTATGGTAAACAGCACACACACACCTTTACGCATTGGTACAAAAAAGTAAGTGGCAATTAGCTGCCTGTTTGTGCACAAGCACTGGGGAAGAGAGCATTAATGCAGTATCTTGGTAGAGATGGCTCTGTTTTTAATCTGAGTACGTCAGATTAAAAACTGAAAAAAGCAGCATGGAGAAACTTCTAACAGTGTCTCCCCAGGACTCAGGAAACTGCAGAAACATTAACGGTGCCATTGTCCTTTAAAGATGGATGTAGAAATGTATTACTGTGTGTTTAATATTGGGGAACTCAACCCAAACCAAAGTTTACCATACATTTGCAGTTCAGTTATACTGCCTAGACTTGGCGCAGTGTAAAACGGATAATGTGATGCCAGTTTGGACTCTGTACCAAGACTGTAAATATTTATGCAAATTGGCAAGTCAATTAACGAATTACCAACATTATTTTTGAAACTTAGATAGAGCTATGCTAAACTACAATGTGATGTTTTGAGAGTCAATTCAAAAATATTTCTTATGTAATCAAATGTTGAAATTAGAAAATCTCATGACGAGTTGTATGAAAGATAAAACAAGACAATAACCACCCTTTTGCAACTGGAAGATTCATACATGTCAATGCATAAGATATTTAATAAAGAACATTTTACTTCAACCAATCCCTTTCTGTGACTGATTCACAGACATTACTATTTGATGTTTGTATTATCTCCATGGGTCACACCAGTAAAACGTGAGCTGGTCAGTATTGACCAAGGCATAACCAGTCAAAAGAAATGAGAAAGAGCCTTGGGTGACATTTTAATGATGGTAGTAAAATTCCGGAATTTCCGAAATTTCGTGTTACAAGAAATTCATGACATTTGTTAAAAATTTGCCTTATTCAATTTTGCATAAATTTTTTACTCAAGTGCTCCTCACATAAAAATGCCTTGCAAGATACCTGCAGGAAACTGGTTTACCCTTGAACAAGTCAACGGCAGTTTTTGCCTGAGGCTTTTTTTTTCTTTTTACAAAAGGTGCAAGCTGGGTTAAAAAAAGGCATGCAATACCAGCAAATTGCATCTGCTTACAAAAGTGCAATTTCCGGAAATTTGTATGGAATTTCATAAACTTTCACAAGAGAAAACATTTGCAATTTTGCCCAGTGGACCTGATTCGCAGAGCTTGTTTTACAAAGAGAACCTTATACTTTTATGTAAGTTTGCACTAATAACATTACTACTTTTTGTTATTCACAAACTAAAAGTGTAATTTTACTACTAGTACTACTACACACTTTGTATGATCAGCAGGGGTACCAATCTAGAGTGAAAAGGTGTATTCTGAGAGTCTCTTTTAAGGTTTACTTGAATGAAAGATAGGCATGAGGGTGATGCAATATTAATTCAAGGAGGAGAGTAAGGCTATGAGTAGTCGTAGATCAGGTGTTATGGCGGTGTAGTTGTAGTAGTTTACTTGCTGCTGTATTTACGTTTTTGTAGTAGGATCAATAGGGACCATAAGTAGAGCCCATTTGCATAGTCATGGCAACATACTACAATGGTGTTCATGGGATGTAGATTCATGGGAAGCCCAGGAATTGGATTAAGGGTATGAATGGGGTGGAAAATGAATTTCTTAACTAGATCTACGATCACTTACAGGTTTTTTACTTCAGATGATGTTGTTAGAGGAATTTTGAGTTTCTAGGCCAAATGCTTATAGGGTGTTAGTTCTTCCTTTCGCTTGTAGTTAGGATCAGAATTTTGGATAACTTACATTTGATGTGGTTACTCAGTGTTCATTGATCAATGGCTCAAAGGCAATGGTCTCAGTTGTTCAGAGTCATCTAGGTCCGTCAGTGTTTACAGTTTTGGGGTGAGCTGTACACCATTGCGTAGTTTTCTCACCCAAAAAAGAAGAGCGATTCGTTGAATTGCTTGAATGAAGCGTAGACAATGGTTGGTAACTATTCTTGTTGCAATCCACTGATTATTGATTTGCTTATAGCATCAGTGTAGAGAGTCTCCAACCATATGTAAATTAGTCTAGGTAGTGCTCTGATAGAAACAATCCAATCTAAACTGCTAAGATACATCCCAGCTGATTGGGAACATAAGCAATCAAAGATTGATTTTAGTCCTGTTGTACCTCTGTAGGGTAGTGCAGCTTGAGACCTAGGGCATCATGAGCTACAGGACCAGTGTCCAGGGATACTCAGCATACATAGGGTGTTTCACTGAACAAAATGTGAAAGAGGTGGTGGAATGCTTTATATTATATCAGCTTTTGGTAGTTACTCTACACCATATACCAGTCCATTCTTTTATGTTCACTATGCCAAAACAGACAGGAACCAATTAATATGCAATTAATATGCACATAAGCTTTGTTCCTGCTCTGACAGTAAGGGGCATATTCATGAAGGTTTTGTGTCACACTGGTGTCAAACAAGGGTGACACAAAACCCAATTCGGAATTATCAAGCCACTCAAGGCAACCTTGCGTGACTTTGCAACGGCTGGATAAATCCAGAGTAACGCAACGCAGAGCAAATCGCGGAGCTGTTTTACTCTGCCCCAGAGAGGCATTCCATGCGTGGAGCGTGGGTGTCCTTGTAGTTCCTTAAAAAGGCTATGGCTTTGCACTGAGAATCGTAGAGTATTTTTTGATTTCTTCTTAGATGGTTTGTTTATACTGCGGTGGCACAGGAAGCATATTTTGTCATTTTGGTTCCGTGATTTTCTTCCATTGGTGTTGTAGTATACTGATTTTATTTTAAGATTTTTTACATCTTCACTGTGCCACCAGGTCTTTTGTCGATGGTAAGAGTATATGGACATCTTGAGAGCTATCAGTCTGTTGAAACTTTCGGAAAGACATCACAAACCCATACACCCTTAATAGACATATTAAAAAAGCCAAAATAAAGCCTCAAATGCACATTTGAGGCTCCAAATGCTCACTCACAATTCCCTCTCGCTACTTACAGTCAAAAAGGCATTGGCAGAACTATAATTTAAAGATCCCCACATACACACCAATCAAGAAGAGCAAAGGCAACATTAGGTCAAGCTTCAATCATACACACAAACAGGATACATAATATACAACAACAGTGCCAGCATGCATTCTTGGATCTAGGCTGAGGCTATTATTCAAAAGAAATAAAAAGCTTTTGTTATTGTTTTTCAAGCAGATTGGTACAATAACACAAAACAAATGAAAGTATGGTATGGTAATCAAGTCAGCCGGAAATAGCAATACATTCACAATAAAATAAAGTGCAGTCTGGAGCAGTTAATGTGTTGACCACCACTAGCAGTGAGCTGGTATGATTGTTCAATAGCACTGGTGGGAAGGGAGGCACTCTCCTGTATGCCCAAATCATCATACGCACTATCAATATTCCCATCAGTGTCCCACAACCTAGGACCGCCCCAGCTCTGGTAATCGCTATATCATTATTCTTCTCTGCGGGTGTGGCCCCGGCCATCTGGGACATACCGGACAATCCTTCTTCCACCACAATCATCTCCTGGGGATCTAGTCTAGGGCAAGCCAGTTTAACACTGCATCTCATGCCTGCAGGATTGCTATTATTCATAGTCCCTGTACTCCTCTGTCTAGATTGCAGCTCTCTCATCGTCCATCCACTTAATCGCTTCACTACCTGTACAGATTTGTGCCCGCAGCTGATTTCCAGCTCACATCAACTATCTACGAGCGAGGATAAGGGCTAGATCTGTGACACTGTCAGTTACCTTGTGAGCAGTGCTGCATTTGTGGAAACCCAGCATGCACAACTACGGAGTGCACTCAAAATATCTTTCCGTAGCTTTACGGACAACCTGTAACACCATGTCCCAATAATGGGGAGGCACAAAACAGCTCCATACCAAGTCCTCATCCCCTACGGGACAGTGAGGGCATGCCGAAGATGGTCCGGGAAACATGGTGTGAATACAGTGGGGTAAGATAGGATCTGTGCAGAACATAAAGCGGAATCAATTTAAACTGAGTATTGTGTGATACTACAGGGGTGAAACTAAAGCCAGCATTCTCTTCCAGGCTGCATCATAGAAAGAGGGTCGGAGGTCCGCCACCCATCTCGGATGTAGTGGAGTCAGGTCTGGCCAAGCTCCTTGAAAGAGGGCCCTGTAAATGAGGGCAAGTGTCCTCATCTTCCCTGTTATGAGGACTAGGTAACTTGCATTTGTGTTCTGGAGGTTGCACAGAACCTGAGCTTCACCAAGTATGCACCTTACCCGCCAACGTCCCATAAAGAAAAAAATAGCCAGAAGGTCGGAAGATTCTCACAGTTCCAAGAAGAGGGTGAGTTTGCCCCCTGTATACAGGTCACCAAGTATAGTAAATCCCACTACGGTCCACATGTCCAACCCCACAAGGTTCCTCGTGTAGGCCAATATTTTAAGATCAGCATGGGGAGCTCTGAGGTATGGGGGTTCTTTTGTGTGTCCTCTGCAGGACCCTGGCCCATACATGCCTCTCTGTTCTAATCAGTATATTCACACCTCATACCATTGACGTGGGAGTTGGTGAAACAATATCTGGGTCAAACGATCCCCAGAGGTCAGGCCACGTTCTCCATTACATAGGGCATCCCATAGATGGTAGCGCCACCTGCCCCGCACTGTAGCTGTGCTGCCAAATAGTAGAGTTCAAAGTCTAGGGCATCCATTCCCCCCATATCTACAGGAAGCCACAGCTTTCGTAGGGTCACTCATCATCTGGATGAGCCCCAATACAGTGTCAGGAGGATACCAACCAGTCACCAAAAGACACCTCAGGGATTTCTGCTGTCAGGGCAGCAAACAAGTAAAGAAAGCACAAGAGTATCACCATCTTGAAGACCACTATCTGGCCACTTATCAAAAGGGGGAGGGTACTCCAAAAGACGATTGAGCTTCATAGTGCCGATAGAGCCCTACCATAATTAATCTCAAAGCAAAGATCCACTGTTCTATGTATTGCCACACCCAGGTATCTAATGGTAGTCTACTCTCACTGCCGCGCTGGTGCAGCCCAAGAGACCTGCAGCTCATCAGTGTCAGGATGCAGCTGGTAGGCATTAGATTTTTGCCAGTTGACCATGAAGAGAGGGTCTCAAGTGCCCCCTTCAGGTTGAACTCCTCTCAACACATATACAAGACCATATCATCCAGATACATCAAGATATATTGATTATCCACTACAAACTGCTGCCCCCAATATTGCCTCCCCTGCCGTACAGTCAGCGTGAAAGGCTCCATAGCCAGAGCGAACAGTAGTGGGGAGAGGGAGCAGCCCTTCCAAGTGCCCCATTCAACCAGGTAGGAATCCGATATCACTAACCACATTTGGGGCCTTCCCACTGGTTTGGTATACAACAGCAGTGTCTATTCAATAAATTGAAACCCAAAGCCCATCCTAATCATGGTGACATAGAGGGAGCCCCAGCGGGGGGTATCGAATGCCTTTTGGATGTCTACTGACAGCTGCAGAGACTGCTGCGAGAAGTGCTTATGCATGTCCAAAACTTGGATCGGTTGGCAGATATTGGGCTTTGTGCTAAGAGTAGGGAAAGTCCTGTTTGGTCCAGATGTATCAGCATACCCACATGGGATAAAATCCGGTTCACCAGAATCTTGCTCTGAATTTGGTAATGCACATTGAGAATTAAGAGGGGGCCGTAGTAGTCTACCAGTCCCTGATCCTTATCTTTTTCGGACAAAGACACTATCACGGCTTCACGCAGGGAAGGAGGGAGCAGACCCCAAGCCAGCACCCCATTATAGACATCCATCAACTTAGGGGCTAACAATGCCACGTAGGTGGCATAGAACTCAATGGGGGGCATGTTCTACCCAGGAACCTTACCCACGCAAAATCCTTAATCGTGCCACTCACCTCCTGGACAGTAATGGCAGCACCTATTCGTTCTGTGATCTTGAGGTTCAAGGCAATGGGGGATGAGTCTGCAAAATACCTGTATATATCTGCCCCCATAACCACCGCTCCCACTGTACATAATTAGCAATGATACTGGGTGAGCACCCCATTAATTGCTACATGTGAAATCAAATCACAGCCCGAGGGGGGGTCCTAAATATGGAGTGTTGTGTGCCCCTGGAGCTAGGCCAGCATGCTTACCGAGATATCTCTGTCCATATGGGCTGGTGCAATGTAGGCTCTGTAAACATTCTGGTTCAGGCGTTCAACCAAAGCCAATAGCTTCTCACTTTCCCCCATCAACCAAGCCCTGCCTTTGACAGACTCTCCCAAGTATGGGGGCAGATAATTCATTATTCCCTCTTGCTGCTCAATGTCAGCATGCAGATGTATGTGTACGCCCAAGTTATTGGAAATGCAATGCCCCCGCACCACCACCTTGAGTTCCTCCCACTCTATCACGAGCGATGACGCATCCTTATATTCTCCAGCCAGTAATTATGAATCACCTCTTCGGGTGATACCCGAAATGCCGGGTCCTCCAGGAGGGTGGTATCCAAGTGCCAGGTTGGAATAATAGCTCTGTGGGTTGACCAGAGATAAATGAAAAGCAAGGGGTTATTGTTTGAGTATGTCCTCGCTAAGAACTCTGCATCCATTACTCGCTCATCCAACACATCACAACAAAAGATCACATCCAGCGTATGTCTAATCCGTGCAAGTCAGATCTGAAGGAGTAGGCTTGTACCCTGGGTTCTAGCTCTGCCAGAAATCTATGAGCCCCAATACCCAAGCAAGGTGTGGGTGGACTCTGCTATTTTATGCACCAGGGACATTCGTAATGGGGGTAAGGCCTGTCCAGGTAGGGGTCAGCCGCACAATTAAAATACCTGCCAATTATCTTTAGGTATTACAGAATGGCTGTCAACAAGGATGTCAAGCTAGTCAAAAAAGCGTGTTGACCAGCATTCAAGACATACATATTTAGCAGTGCAACATCCTTACTGGCCAGTAGGCCCATTACTAAAACATACCGTCCCTCCGGGTCCACCATTACCTTATGCAATTTGAAAGACCCACTGGGTCTAATCTAAATAAAAGTCCCAGTGCAAATGCAGATTATGCAGTATAATAAAGTTGCTCCTCCACCTATTCCAGGGAGCCCTTCCCTCACTGTCCATCAAGTAGGTCTCTTGTAAACACGCTATCTGCGCCCCTCTGCATTTGATGAATGCAAGAACATTATAATGCTTTGATGCTGCATTTAGTCCCTGCACATTCCATTTAATCACTCAAAGGTAATGGGACATTGCTGTATTAAGGTGTGTGGGTCCACACACCAGAGCCTCCCTTGCCATTCACTCACCTGCTGCACCACCATCCGATCACTCAACACAGCCTCGTTCACCACATGCACACATATAAAGAAAGAAATATAACAAAAACCATAACTAACCCACTAAGTACCCACAAACCCCTCCCAGGACTGTGATATGAACACATCCTGTCCATCAAAGGTAGGCAAGGACCAAAAACTAAAGCCCGTTTACAGAAACAATGAGGTCTTTTACAGAAAGTTCTGTAGGGGAAAGAGACTTGCCAGCCCAATAGTGTCCTTTTAAGGAATATCCAATAAAGAATCTCGTAAAAATGTTGTCTCTCTGCCCCACTCACCTCCTCCCCAGGCCCACCACAAATTGAGTAAATGAAACAAGAAGAAACAACAGCTGCATGAATACTATCTCACAGGTATAATCCAGTCTACAAAATGTAGCCCAGTTCTGTCGGCATGAGTCAGATGAGGTTGTCTGTCATATTGTAACCCCTAATAGGGTGTGTTCCAGGCCTGGTATCACTGAGTTTTCTGAGCTCAAGGTAGACCCCCTGCATGAATGCGACCCATGGTGTGATGAACCATCTCCAGGTCCAAATGAGGCTGCCACCTCCACCACCCTTGTCATCTCCACCACCACCTGCTGCTTAGTGTGGTTGGGACACCCTCGCTTGCAGGATCTCTGTCGCCTTGGTCTCTGTGGACCAGGCCATTCCAGAGGGGCAGGTCACCAGGTCATCTTGTCAAAGAGTTACAGACAATCAAATGGTTTTGTGGTATCTGAGAAGAAGTGGGCCTTACCCTCTGCCTGCACCCTCAGGCAAGCCGGGAATAAAAGAGCTTAAAGCAAAGCTAGCTCCCTGAGCCTCTTCTTCACGACAGTGAAGGAGGCCCTCCGATTCTGGACCTGAATGGGGAAGTCAGGATAAAGGGAGACCCTAGCGTTCTCCATTGCAAAGGGTTGATGGCTGCGTGCCTGCTTTAGAAAGAAGTCCTTGTCCCAGAAATGCCGTAGCGGGCTATCGCTGGATGAGGTTGGGACTATGGCAAGGGTGGCTAGGCAGGGGCTCTATGAGCGTGCTCTAATACTGATAAAGCGCGCAGGTCACCCGACTCGGTTTTACCATACTCACCTGGGCCCATAAAACAACATATGATGCGTTTTAATCGGTAACCTGTGTACTTTCCTCTAATCAGTGATTTATATAAACACGTTTTTAGGACCTATACCATTGACTTACCAATCTTAGCCACCGGTATCTAAAAGTCCTAAAGGATCAGGGAGTTAGCAAGAAAATAGGTAAAAAAAATAACATTTGCACTCATAAAATAACCACAAACTCGGGAACAGTTTAAACTCTTTATCTAAAATTCTTAATAATCCAAACATTTGTAACCAGAAAACTTTCGATCAGGAAAGTAACGATTAGAATGAGAATATGCAAAGGTTTTATATGGCAGTCTTTACTCATTTGACATTAGGGTGGGAAGAGAGCAGGAAACAGTACAATGACATACCCACATAGAATATTTACCTAGAATGGTGTGAAGAACTAACCCTGGCCACGGGTCAGTTAGAGGATAGAACCCCAAAAGTGCAAGTGCCAGCAATACAACAGGCGCCGACCAGAAATCAGGACAGGTGCAGCCACATTGGATTAGGACAGGACCACTACAGGCTAAGACCGCCAGCGCTACAACCCTCCCTGCAGCTAACAGCCTAACCCCGATTGAGTTATTGAATCTTCCGTTAGAGTGCTCCGCCAGCACCCTTGCTCCCGAACCCTGATTGGGTTATCGAATCTTCTGACAGAGTGCTCCGCCAGCACCTCTGCTCTCGATCACCTATTGAGTGCGTCGGGTCAGTGACAGGTCAGACAAATTAGCTGACTAAGCTTACCCTAGTTATACTATTTTCCAGGTCACTGTACCACCCCCCAATGTTGCAAGTGTAAGGATCCCTAATTTTGATTGGACAAGAAGAGAGGAGAGGTCATCACACCATACCAAAATGAAACTGTTCTTGATGATATTAAAATTAACGTTCCCGCCCATAACTTTATTTTCCCATGCACCCGGCAATGAATGTATCAATCAGTAACAATAGTGTTCAGTATTGTGCAGTCCAGCTTCCTCTCCTGGGGTTGAAAGTTCACGCTCCAAGGCACATCTACTCGCAAGTTTGGACTTGGCTTCCATTCAATGCCAATGACTCTTGAGCTTTTGGAGTCTTGTGCGCATGTTCAAAATGGGTGCATTGGGGTTTCATCAGGCCCGAAATGTTACATGTAAAAAATAAAAGACAAACAGTTTAAGAACAAAGAATAAATGAATGTTCTGTATACCACCTATCACTGCTCTATTCCCATTATTTTATTTGAACTATTGCATTAGAAATTAGGCAGAACATTTTAGCAAAAGCAACTATGCAAGCTTCTTGCATGTTAATAACACATAGCAGCCATCTTAGTCCTAGTGCGCAGAGGCAAAAGTTTCCCTCCAAGCAAAAGATACGTCATGTCACATGAGTGTGCCAGACGAATGCACAGTAAGAAATCCCGCGTAGCAGCAGCCATTTTAGTGCAAGCGGATTATGGTTAGTAAAAGCACATTGACAAGTTTCCTCTAGATACCTAATATGTTGTGTAATGCAATATTAATAAGACAAAACATGTTAGTTAATAAATTATGAGTTATTAGAGAGGATTGAATACAAGCAAGTCGCTTTACATGCACAACCTTGCTCCATCAATCCCCTCTTTGATTATATTTTATATCATCACTAATTAATGAAACGGATGCCAACTTTCACGTTTCTCCCAAATCAATTTTTTCAAACTTTCTGTTTTGTTTCTTTTCATTGTTCATGTAAAAGTTTTTCACTTTCTTGTATATGTTTCCATTCAGTTCTTCTAACTCAAGCTAATCAATATTTCTCCTTTTCCCTCTCTTATTTACTGTAGATGTCTTTTTGCGCTTACGACATTTGCAACAAGTTATTATCCCTAAAATCATTAGGCCTATTCCCACCATTGGCATCAGTATTCTACCTACAAAACTTTTTCCTACATTAGAAAGACAACTACCTATAGAGGAGAGACCATTGGTAAGTCTCTTCCATGCACTATCAACCTCCAGTGGTTTAAGCTCTTTTTCCTAATTAGTAATATTTCTAACATACCTCTTAATTTCAACACTTTTGTCAGGTATGTAAGTGCAACAATGTTGCGCTTTCAACATGCTACAGACTCTGCCCTCTTTTGCTAATAATGTATCAAGAGCAAGTCGATTTTGTAAAACCATTGATCTGATAGCAACCAATTCGGTATTGACCATTAAGAACACTCCAGCAGTATCAGTCGATACACGATCCACTACTGTTGACAATTTGCAAATTCTTTGCGTATTAAGAGCCACTCCCACTGTAGGTATCAATGCACTAAATATATCACCTACTATTTCTTCAAAACTAGCTCTTTTACTACGTATTAATCCATTTGTTTCTTCATTGTTTCCAAGGATTTTGTTTACATGATATATCTTTGGGAATACTATTCCAAAAAACCAGCTCCCATACCAATGATCTGGCAGTTTGTAATAAGCCTTGTTTCCACATATAAAATAAATTCCAGGAAACACAGGTTCAGTTCCATCTTTGAAACCCCAGCCTACGATTACCTTATAATTGTGTTCACATTCTCTGGAGCCAATGAATATATTGTTATAATAACTTGTTCTTTCTCTTTTGAGACAGAGTTTCCCTTTCTTTTCAAAATCCAGCAACATAGCAGCATGAGTCTTGCCATTTGGGGTGAACCCTATATTTTATATGTAGGAATTTTATGGTTCTTATCATTTGCCTTTCTTTGGAAATTCTCTCTCCTTTTCTCAAACATATTCATAAATATTTTCTCTTTTTCACGTAATAAGCAAGTTAAATTATTCTTGTGTGCTTCAGCTATATCTATTGTACCTATAGTTAGAAAGTAGTCCCCCATATAACGTGTTACATCACTCTTAGTATGTACAGGAGTCAGGTTACTACGTATAGGAAGTTCAGAAAATATCACATCTGAATTAGAATAGTAATACTGCAAATGTCCTTTCTTATAGAATAAACTAGCTAAAATACTACATGAAATACCATATGTTAGGGGTAAATGATGATACGTAACCTCCTCAGCAACTGATGTAGGTGATTTCATACACACATAGCAATGTTCTATTTCCATAGCTTCTACATGGTGTACTAATAGATTTGCAAATACATTTAAGTGAGTGATGTTTTTAATTCTAGTATAATGTAATCCTTCCTCATCTGATGCTTCTAAATCTACCTTCTGTTGTTTAATGCTAAGTGCTTTTTCTTTTGTATCTATTCTTCTAATTGTATCTATCGTTTCAAGCTCATTAGTGTTATTCTTCATGTCTCTACTCATTGTGTAAGGAATAGCTATTGTCAGTCCTAACCATACTATGAGTACTATCACTATACTACATGTGCATATTCTACAACATGTTTTTAAACAGTTTCTTTTCGGTTTACCATTAACATGATGATCAGCCATTTCTGACCAAGGAGACTTAACCCCTCTTTGTAGCTTTTACACAGTCGTTTTACCTGTGAAATTTTTCAAGTGGGCCTCACTTCTCCATCAGTCTGATCAGCCAATAATTTGTCATCACTTTCGTCACTTATTTCTAAGTTCTCGAAATCTTCAAGGATGACGTAAGTCCATTCAGGGCCTCTGAATTTGTTATTCAGTCTTTTCAGTTGTGGACTTCTCCTTCTTGTTTGTATGGAGATTGTTCAGCTTGACTTGTTATTTCATTTACTTGTTCTAGTTCTTCATTTATTGTCTTTAGATGAAATCTCAGTCTTTTGACATACCTAGGCCACTTGTCTCCTTTTCTGAGCCTTTTAGCTGGCACTGTGCTCTGGACTTCTCCCAGTGCTCTCTTATTTTCATTCAGTTGTGGCACATCTATTTTAATGTTATCATCTGTATCCCTCTTTGTCTGACTTGGTCCAGGTCTTATTTTAGTTTCTTCTGCCTGGTCACTAATCTGTCCTTGTTCAGGTGTTTGCTGAATTTTACTTTGATTTGATTCACCTTCTTCCTGAACACATTTTTCTACTCCTATCTGGCCCTGCTCAAGCTCTTCGAACCCTTGATTTTCTTCTGCCTGAGCTTCCGCCCTAATACCTATCCGTCCCTCATTGGACTTTGGAGTTCTTGGTGGGTTGTCCATTGTCTGGGTATCTTTATCTTTCCCTATCTGGTCTTCCTCAGAATTACTGTTAGCTTGGATTTCTGTAATCTGAGTACGTTCTTCTAGACCTATCTCAACCTCACTATCACTCTGACTGTCTAGATAAGTCTGACTTCTGGTTCTCTTTTATTCTGCAGGTATCTCAACTACTTGAATCCAATCATCTTGACTGGTGCTTGGTTGTTCCTCTTCAGCTACTTCAGGATCGATATCTTGAGAGTGCAAGTGTCTAGACGGTTGGTGGAAGTTCAGTCGATGATTGATGTAGGCAGGTCTTAGGCCATGGCGGGCTTTGTAAGCGTGTGTGAGGATCTTGAGCTGGCTTCTCTTCTGGATGGGAAGACAGTGGGGGTCTATCAGGTGGGAGGCAACGTTGTTTCATTTGGGAAGGTCCAGGATGAGTCTGGCTGCTGCTTTCTGTATGGTCTGGAGTCTTCTGAGGAGCTGGGTGGAGATGTTGGCGTAGTTGAGGCGGCTGGTGACAAGGGCATGAGTGACGGTCTTTCTGGTGTTGGTTGGGATCCATCTGAAGATCATGAGAAGCATTCAAAGTGTGTGCAAGCAGGAGAATGCAACTACATTGTCTTGGCATTTCATAGGCATTTGACTGTCGAGGATGATGCTGAGGCTTTTTGCATTTTTGGACGTTTTGGGGGTAGATCCAAGCTCTGCAGGCCACCAGTTGTGATACCATGTGGAGGTGTTCTTCTTGAAGAACAGTACTTCAGTTTTGTTGGAGTTGAGTTGGAGGCAATTGTCTCTCATCCATTTGACTACAGTGTGTGACACAAAAGGGTGAATAAGCACTCTACAAAACCTAATTTTAAATAGTATTCCATTGGCCTTTCTGACTTTCAAAACAAAATGGAATACTGTACTGGGGATGAAAATAACTGAAGAACAATGGAGTAAGATCTGGCAAGACATTTTTAAAAACTTTCACAGCATAACCGACTAGGAAGTCCATGGTAAGGTGGTTGTTGATTGATACTTGTATCCCACAAGGCTGAATACATTTTTTCCCCCCAATCCTGTGTACTATGCTGTCTATGATGTGGGCTGCTTGGAAACTTTTTGCACACACGGAGGGTCTGCCGGTAAAAAACGAACCCTGTGCGACGCACTATACTACGCTCACGTAGTTTGCGAAGTTTGCGCTACTTTGCACTACGCGAATTGCACGCAGCACAGTGCAAACACGGGACAGCTTGTGCATAAAACCTAATTGAAAAGAAATCTTAAGTAGCAATGAAGTAAATTCTCAGTCAGCCTATATCGAAATACATTGTTTTTATCTTACCCTCCGTTCTCCCACGCTAAACCATCAAATGAGAGGAACTCTAGTCACATTCTGGAAAAAGAAGGATTCCTTGCTAATTACATTTTTGTACCTTAAACTATGGAATACATAATTAGCAGAAAAAAATTCTACCGCCCTGCTGAATAACAATAAATCCTTTGAAGGAACATGGTACCCGTTGCTGGAAATTTTGTGGAAAGGCCTTCCAATGTTGTGTTGTCCTACAGGTCAGAAAGTTTTCCATTTATTTTATTACTGAAAGAAGTGCCACTATAATTCCAAATAATATGTAATTTGGGGTATGACCCCAGGTCAGATGCATTCTTTATTCCGAATGTATAGAAATTCCTTTGAGCTTGACCGGCAGTCCTGTGCCATTATGTTTAAGATGAGAATTAATAGCACACGTTTTGAACTGGAGGGGGAAAGTCGTAAAAGAAATGAAGTGGGGGTACTAACCAAGTTAGGTAATATTCAAGTGACATCAGAGAGCGTGACATCAAAGAGCATGATGTTAAGGCATCTGACCTTGTATTTGGCATCACAGGCAGTGACATCACCAGAAATTACATCATATATTAAGACCTCACACACATTTAGCAGATTTATTATGAGTACATTTAAGCGCATTACAAGAGTTTACAGATTTGATTTTGCGCCAGGGTAGTGCCAAAAATGTGGCACAAACCTGAAACAAAGTTTGTGCCTAAACGAATACATTACTAATGCAAGGAGAAACATGGTAGTAGATCTGTTATGCTTAATTGGTCGCAAAGTCTGTATTTTAAAATACCTTATGGGGTTAGGGCACCTGCTGCAGAGATCTTTGTGTGCCAGGTAAATTTCAGGGAATAATAATAATAGCAAGATAGCTCTGGAGGTTAACACTTTTGCTGGAGAGATATGTGTTTTTGTCTAGTCCCAGATTTGAAGCAAAGTAGTACAGAAGCTTGATCTGTAACACACATCATGTAACACGCAGATGACAGATTATTACTTTATGTAGATTGGTAGGTGAGTTACTGCTTTTAATACAGATATCCTTTTCTTACCTGCAGTTCATAAATTGCAATCCTTCTAATATTGCACAGTGAGCTATATAGAACAGGTGACCCCCTACACTTTGTAACCCACATTGTCTTCTATATATCATCATATACATTGATTTAAACACTTACCTGATTAACAATGCAAAGTGTATGTGTTATGTAAAGCAACCCAACACCTGCATTAGGATGAGTAGTGCTATAAAATAAATAAAATAGTGTTTTTTAAATATTTTGTGTAAATATTGGGACTGACCAACACATTTGGACTTTCTTACTTTCTCCTGAAGAGATTTACCCAATATAAAACAGAGCAGATGACTAACACCATGATGATGATCATGCAAACTATCAGGAAAAAGAATCCGGTATTAAATTTCATTTGATTATTCTCCAAAGTAAGCATTAGCAAGCTATCTCTTTCTACACTACCTTAAAAGGGCAACCCTAAGCTAAGAAGCATTCCATAAGGGTTGTTGCAGGTATTCTGCACATATACAGAAATATGCACAGGAAACCAGGACCTCGGTAGATAGTGGTGTACCAACCTATCCCATCAGTACACAAAATTCCAAAAACTAACTAGCAATAGTGTCTCATTTGTTCTCCGACTAACAGCGAAGCTACCAATTATTAGACAACCCAGAACACGACACTCTCAGGAATCAAGGGAGCAAGACAACTCTTTCGCTCACTCACTCATACTTTTCCGCAATAAGAGGATTCAGAGTCACTGTATAGTATAAAATGTTTATTTTAACTAACACCCTCTATGGTACAGTACACGTGCGATTACTAGCAGCAAAATGCATAGAAACAATATTGTCAGCATTGTCACAATTCCATAGAATACAATCGGGGATATCATTTTATAAAGACAGTGGAAAAGGGCTACAGTGCCCAATAACCCTTCCTGTGCTAAGATATAGTTTATTATATAAAAGAAGACCCCTGGGCTTTGTCAGCAGACCCCATAACTTAAGGCCTAGATTAAAGGTTTACATCTCAGGACAAGCACAGCTCTTCTCTCTGGAAAGGTTCCTCTCCAAGTGCGTGCACAACATGCTTAGCTTGCAATATTAAAGCATACCATTTTCAGTAGTGCAGCTGTGTGTCATGTTATGTCTAGGTACAAGGGACTGACCAGAACAGAATAACATGGGGCATTGTTGATCGACTTTGTACATCATGTGCAGACTAAACCTCAGAGCACAGCAGAGAATGTGAAAAGTAGATTGTTCTTATGTGAAAAGGGCACAAAGTCTTGCAAAATATATGTATGTGGTGCTGTGTGCAATAGCAGCCTAATGGCAGCGAAGCTCATGCTAACTTAGCAATGTCGACAATAAACCCGCTATCCATACTAGAGAGTGAAATCAGAAAGGTGTCTGCTGCTGGAGTCTTCAGTAGAAGACACTCCAACCATGGGTCAAGTTGCATAAAGCCACACAAGCAGAAAAATGAGTCTACTTCCTGTGAAAACCTAAGATGACTCTCCTGTCCCTCACTTCATTCAGCATAAAACATTAATTACAGTCAGAGTAGACAATTCCACTAGATCTGTGCTAGCGAATGTCCATAGCTCGAGCACAACTGGATACTTTCACCACCTTACCCTCATCTATATGTTGCAACTTCGCTAGTCCAAGGTCATTCGTCTCCTCTCTCATGAGAACTAGTCTCCTTGCTCGTTGCCGCACTTCCTCTTCTCCTATCTTGCTATCTAAAGAAAACAAAATCCTCCTATGTTAACTAATTGGGTTTTCCCCCTCCATACCTGCAGTGGAAACAAAATACAAGTATACACATTCTACATTGAAGGTTAAATACGAATTATATGTTAGACTCTAAATGTGAGCATGGACCAAACTATTTCTCGAAGCCCACTCCAGACAACTTTAGTAGTTCACAGCGTTACAGAATATGTGCACATTTCTACATACAAAATAAATTCAGATTCTTAATACATGTGTAAATTCTAAAGAATTATGAAGATGTCATTCTAAATGCACCTGCATGAAATAAATTCTTATTACATGTATAAATGTTCAAACATTAGTTTACACACATTCAATTTTAATAACCTTACAATGGAACACATCTATGTTACTTATCCTGTCACAGTGATATGTAAATGTCACATAAACCTTTTAGTATTTCATGTGAAATACTTTAAATATGCAATACTCCAATCTCTTTAGTAACGCTCATTACACAGAATATATTCAAGTGCTGACTACGCATGAATATGACGCACTCCTAAAATATCTCAGATGGGATCAAGATTACATTTCTCCACCTCTCTTAAGTACCTGTGAAGTGATAACAAGCTGTGTGCCTTTGTTTCCCTTTGGTTTCATTGCATCTAAGTGTAAGGCTCCAGACCTCGCCCAGGCAGGATAATGCTCTATTACTTTCCGGTAATCTTCATTACTCCGGGTCCCGTTGTCCTCAACCCATTCATTACTATGTGGAGATAGCCATCTTCCGACAGAAAAAAGATCAGAAGAATGCTGGGATACCAACCCCACCCCTCCCACCGAGAGTACATAAGGGGTACTTACCCAGCATTCCACCTGAACAACCAAGCCCACAACAGCAAGGCCAGCCGTCCGGGAGGGAGGGCGGGGTGTGTGAATGGGACGAGAACAGCCGGACCCGGAGTAATGAAGATTACTGGTAAGTAATAGAGCATTACCACCTGGTCCCTTATGTCCTCGTCCCATTCATTACTATGTGGAGAATACCAAAGCAGAAAAGCCGTCCTTCCCAAACAAAACAGAAGTCAACCCAGGAAACCACACCAAGGCAGCAACCGCAGGAAGCAAAAGGCAGAACCGGCAAAACCCAGGCAGAGCCCCCAACAAGAGGGAGCCCCACCAATCCTGGACGCACCCAACAGGAGAACAACCAGATGACCACTTCGAGCAGGAACACCCCACAGCCAACCAGAGAAGGGGAGAGATGGGACACACAAGCCATCCAAGGCAAGAAGAAAACAACACTGAGGAGGCTACCCAAAGAGAAAGGCCAAGAGCCACCAGGCAAGCAAGCCAGAACCGGACAACAGGAGTCAAACCAAGGCACAGAGAACCCATGCCAGCCGAACTCAGGCCCTGGAAAGAAAAGAAACACCCAGGGGACAAGGGGGCCAGAGAAAAGCGAAGCCCCAACCAAAAAAAACCAGAGTCGTCGTCCGGAAAAAAGTTTGAGAAGCCCACTAAGGGCAGGACTAAACCAGAAGAGCAGGGAAGCACACAACCCAAACACAGAGAGACCAGAGGACAAACCCCTAGAACCTCACAAAAGAGGACCAAACCCCAGGAGAAAAGGGCCAGCACCAGCCGACAGGCCACCAGCACCCAGCCCGGAAGGCGAGACAGAGCCCACGGACAGGGAAAACCAAGGCACCGGGGGAGGAAGAACAAACCCTGGAAGCCAACCTACCAGGCCCCGAGGGACCAGGAACAAGGCACCAAGGGAGTCAGCACCCCCAGGAAGCCCTAGCAGTAAGAACCCATAAGGGCAACCAACCAGGACAAAGAGACCTGGAAAACAAAGGGGAACAGGAGGAATCACAGGAACCCCTGAACACAGCTCCAGCAAAACTCCTCAACTGCAAACCGGCGGAAACCAGAGCAGTGATCCACAGCCTGAAGAAGCCACACCCCGAACACCAGAGAAGGAGTGCAACCGGACGGGGAAACGACCCAGAGAACCCAAGACCACAGCAAGGGAACCCCAAGGGAGCCAACATCAACAACAGACAAGCCCAACCAGAGACAGGCCAGGCAGAGACGACCCCAAACAGCCCAAGCAGAAGGCAGGGGCAAAAAACACAAAGGCCATCAAGACCGAGGGCCAACAATCCCTTGAGGACCCTAAGGAACGGGACATACCCAAACACCACAGAATGGAACCCCAACCCACCAGGGGAGAGGAAACACAAAAACATCCCGACCAAAGAAACAACAGAACCCAGGCGTAATGCACAAGCAAATCAAACCCCACAGCCCGGCACGACCAAACGCAGGGCACGCGCAGGGGATAAACCCCCCCAGGGCAAAACAAAACAGCAACTGAGGACACAGCCAGGAAGCAAAAGCTGAAGCCAAGCAACCCCCACAACAAGAAGGACCTGCAGGCCCAACCCAAAACCGGGGGAAGGCCAAAGAAGGGAAGGCCCCAGCAGAGCACAGGCCAGAGAGCAAACAGCCCCGGCATCGCCCAAACGAAACCCAAGAGAAGGCAAGCAGGGAATACAGGAGTGGGTGACAGACCCAAACCAGCACAGCCAGAACCAAGAGGTCAAAACACCACAAACACACCATACCTGCAAAGACTCGAACCCGACATCAGAGGAACCAGCCACCCCACAGGCTGAAAAGACACCAGCAAAAAAGCGCCAGGCCACCCAACGAACCACCAACACAGCCCCACAAGCAAGCCAGGACCGCAGCAAAAGCGCAACCAGACAAACCCTATCAGGTCGTACCAAACAGAAACCAGCAGACCAGCCAAGAACAGGAACCAACAGGGAGGAAGGCCGAAGGCAACAGGCAACCACAAGAAGGTACCGCCGAAGTCCAAGCAGAAGCAACTGCAAGCCTGCAGACCATGAGCGACCGAAACATGGGCCTAAAGGGAAAGCTGAGGCACAACTCCGGCAAAAAGAACCACCAGAAAGGGCAGGGACAACACCCCCCACCCCCTCCGCAGCGAACCAAGCCAGAGAAGAACACCGCAGGCCAGAAGAGACCCAGCGGAGGCCACCAGCACCCGGGGAATCCATTCAGGCATCAAACAACGCCCACCCAGCAGCACCACTGATACCAGACGAGACCAGAAGAAGCAGGGAGGAAGGACGAAGAAAGAAGCACAGCCAACAGCCAAGAGGCCGAACACAAGACACCCCAGGGGAAGCCAAAACCCACTGAGGCACCAGAGCAGATGAGGTGCCCAGAACTCCACGCAGCAGTGAGGATCGGCCAGGGCATCCCGAAGCACACCGGCAAGGGAAACAGACCAGCACCACAGCACCCGCCAAAAACCAGCAGCACGGGGAAACAGAAAAAGAGGAAACCAACCTCATCCAGAAACCCAACCGGGTGACCCCACCCAGGAGAGAAGCCACCCCAGGGAGGAAAGGCCACAGGCAAAAACCCCGGAGGCCAGGACTGCAACATCAAGGCCCAGGACACAGCCAAGGAGCTCCAGCACCAAGCCTGAACATCAGGGCTAGCAGACAGCCCGGGCATAATGCAGCACAAACAAGCGTGTCAGGAAGAATAACGCAGAAGTGCAGGCAAAGGCAACATGGAAAGGGACCATGAAAGGCAGAACAGCAGCAGGGTGACAAAGACAAAAGCCTAGCACCGTAGCCACAGGCACATCCTCCAGGACAAGCAACGGGCAGAGACCCACAGAGGTACAGGTGCATAGAGCACCACCCCAGTGACACGGGGAAGACCAAGGCCAGGCCAGGGTCGATAATCCCCAAAGAAAAGGACCCCCTCCAAAAGAAAAAACACCAGAGAAGGACCGCAGCATACAGGAGGAGAGGTAGCCACAAACAAGCACCCCCCTCGCAAACCCGTAATCGGGAAAAAGCAGAGCACCCACTGGAATACGGAAGATCACAGCCCCCGCAAACCCGGAGAGGAGGCCGGGACACCACCAGGAAAAAAAAGGGTTGCGCCCCCACAGACAGCCCAAGGCAGCCACGAAGGCAACGCCAGAGCTAAGAAGAAAGAGCACAGTCCCGATGTACAAGAGGAGAAGAATGCAGCGTAAATACACCCATCACAAGAAACACAACCGCAACACTGCCTGTGCCACAGGAACTGAGTAGCCCCCAACATCATGCCCCAGCCCTGCATGCCAAACGTGGGGAAAAAGCAGCAGCCCAAGTAACAGGACGCAAAAGAAACCTCCTGTCCTCTGCACCACCAACAGTCCCCGTCACCAAAAATGCTAGGAGAAGCAAAACATGCCACTCAAAAAGTAATGGGGTGCAGCACACCACCTGGGAGACCGAGCGACAATCATCAAACAAACACGGACAAATTTAGGAAGCTGCGCTAAAGAGAAATACCTCAGGCCAGAACGAACAACAGACATGAAGCACACAACCACGTGCCATGGTGCAAAGGTGTAAGTGCATCTCGCTAGGCCGCATCCTTGTGCGCCACAAGAGTAGGCAAACACAGCAGAGATCACACAACATATCACACACCACACAGGAAAGGCAGCAGCCGAAAACAGGAGCATAGGACATAAAACCTGAGCAATGCACCGGCACAACCCGCGAAAGCACAGGTATGCCACGTTCCCAGGCAACAGCACACAGGACCATCAGAAGTGTGGCACAACAGCAGCGCCAACCCAGCAGAAACGTTAAAAAACACCACTGCAGTGTAGTCACAAAAACAGGAGACTCGTAGCCAGAGCCTGAGGGTTGAAGAAGATGCCACCGCAGCTCCCGGAGACACTTAGAGAAGTGTCATGAGCAGAGTGCCTTAGAGGCGAGCACGAAGCAAGAAGTGCCTCGAGGCCAGAGAAAAGCAAGGCTAGGTGAAAGTGAAAAAACGGCAGGCCGCCGGACCGCGGCTGCCAGTGCCGGCCCCTTCCATCCATGCTAGCGTGGATCCCTCAGCTGGGCGGGCGCAAGCTGCAGAATAAACAATGGAGCCCTGCCCGCAGCCCCTGTAGCTTGGAAGAACCTGCGGTGGACAGCCCAAGAGAGCTGCATGAGCCCCAGAGCATCTACAGCGCTAGCACCATGTGAGCAGAAGCAAATACCCTGCAGCGAGGGCCGTCCGAGTGTAAACGTCACCTGTAGGGAAATGGTACAGATACAAAGCAGCTGCTCCAGGCGAGGCTCAAAATCGGAAGAAAACACTCCGCTATGCGGGACTCATCCAGGAGAGGGAGGGGGGGCGTGAACAGCAACAAGCCCCCCCTGCACCTTCTGGATTCCAGGAAGCCGCCACCAGACAGCAAAGGCAGTTCAGGAAGGCAAGAGAACCACCCAGCCAAGCCCCAGGAAAACAAGCCTAGAGCAACCCGGAAGGACCCGGGAGGCCGGCACACCAGCCGTAAAGGACCAGCAGAAAACTCCACTCATGTGAAGCAAAGAGCCAGTTGAGAAACCAAGCCTCCAACTACCCCGCCCGCACAGCCAGGCAGCTGGACGGGGCAGAACAGGAACAGAAGGCACTCAAGCCCAGCAGGAGCAGCACCAGCACCTACAATCAGAACTGTTGACAGACAGAAAAAAGAACAGGTGGAATGCTGGGTAAGTACCCCTTATGTACTCCCGGTGGGAGGGGTGGGGTTAGTATCCCAGCATTCTTCAGATTTTTTTTCCGTCGGGAGATGGTTATCTCCACATAGTAATGAATGGGACAAAGACAACGGGACCAGGGGGTAATATTGGAACAAAAGGAGGCCTGTTGTCCCCTTCACTGCCGCTGTAATCTTTGGCTCATCTAGAGGTGAAAAAAAAGCCACCTCCTTGCCTGTAAAATGCTGGTGGGATTAGAAAGTAGACAATTGGCAGGCGCTGCTGAATGTGTCCTAGTGGCTGAAAATTACACAGGACAAGTTCAGCATATTTCTTTGTGGCCCAACTTCTTGGCAGGGTGGACAGTGTCTTTCCTATGAAAATAGTGGGTCAGCACCTTCTACCCACGTGTTTCCCCGATTGGTCACCGGGAAAGGGGGTATAGTTAAAGGGAATGAACAATTATGTTGAGAGGGAAAGGGAGCATAGTTAAGGGGAACTAACAGTTATGTTGTGCGTACACCCTAAGTTCTATCTCTCCAAAATGTCAAACTATTTAGCAACATCATTAGGACTTGTATAATGTTAGAATAAGATAACAGCTGAATGTGTGGATGAAAACGTGAATGAAGATGGATTGTTTTTTTTATATTTCAAAATATTTTTATTGCATTTTGTTTCCCAAAGAACAAAATACAGCATGAATTAGCATATACTAAAAGATTACACTTCAATTGAAAAGAAGAGTCAGCGTTGTAACAACAATTTGGCTGTAAGTCGATGAATATAAGCCACTCTATAGGCCCGATCGGGGTAATTCCTATTTACCTACTCTTAACCCCTTCGATGCTGGTGACGGAACCATTCCGTCATCAGTCACGGTTGAGCTGTGCTGATGACGGAATGGTTCTGTCACGACCACACCCTGTTCTGCATTGTCCAGCACAGGGGAGGAATTCAATCAGCAGCCAAGGTATTAAATACCGAATCATACCAATTCGGTATTTAAGAGTAGGTAAATAGGAAGGGGGCAGATGTAGGTAATTTTTTATTTTAGAATAACCGAATCTGTAAGATTCGGTATTTACCGATTCGGTAAATACAGAATCGGTATTTCCTATTGATTCCTATGGGCCTTGAAGCCTATAGGAATCAATGGAAAATACCGATTCGGTGTTTACCGAATCGGTAAATACCGAATCCTGCAAGGGTGAACGGGGTGTCACTTTGACACCCTGTAGCACCCCAATTCCAGGCTTGTGTGCCATGTGGCACGCATACATGCCCTAAGGGCATGTCTGAGTGTCACATGGCACAGGTGTACTTGCACAGATGTGCATGTACACCTGAATTCGGTATTTTACCACCCAATTGTATTGGGTGATAAAATACCGAATTCTGAAGGCCTGTAGCACTGTAAACAGTGCTACCTACATCTGGGATTTACCGAATCGGTAAAATTACCGATTCGGTATTTTACAGAATCGGTAAATTTACCGATTTGGTAAATTTACTGATTCTGTAAAATAATGTGGTTCAACCACTTGGTAAATTTGGCACCCTATTTGCGAATTTTCACTTTTTAAAATAATGATGCATTGCTTTTAAGAAATCGCACATCTGCGACTTCTTAAAAGCACCCGCAATTTTAGAACTCGCAAACATGTTACGAATTTTAAAATTGCTTCATGCATCCCAAAAAGCACTTTTGCATTCGCAAACGGCCGATTTTAAGAAATCGCACCGTTTGCGACTACAAAAATGCTTGATGCATGTGGGCAATAGTAACAACAAAAATGAGAAGAAATAAAGCATTTCTCCTAGTTTCGCCTGTTTAACACCAGGTTTTCCCTGGTTCTAATTTTGTCGCTGCCCCATATGTACGCCACACATGTACGTATGGGGCAGCGATAAAATCAATGGGTGTTGCAGCAGAACACCTGCCACAAACCCCATTACCCACCCCTTTGACGCTAAGAATAGTTTGAAAGGGTGCCTTATTCACAAGGTGGTGTTAAGCCATGTAAAATGGCTTAATGCCACCTTCTGAATAAGGGGAAGCCCCCATCGCTACAGGAATGTCTATAAAAGTGATGTTTTGGTGGTGATAGGGGCTTTTAAATATGCCCCTTTGCGTGCCTTTAGAGAGTGCTTTCATTGCACCATGCATGAGACTATTTTACATCTCAAATGTACAATGAATCATGACACATTAAGTTATTAACAAATATGTATTTCAACAATGGATACACTGTATTTGGAAACCAAATGATTTTACAAATATTTTAGCAAGGACTCAGAACACAAGCCAGATCTTTGGCCTTGTCCCTTTTAAAAAAAATGCATTCTATATTCTAATGTGAAGCAATGTTCTGAATGAGGGTCCTTGGCAGTTTACCTTTCAGACTTGGAGTACCTGATGTACATGTAACAATACCCATGAAAATAAAATGATGTGCTCAATGTGGGAGGTTCATGGTAAAAACAATGTTCTAAGAGACAGAGTATTAACATTCTGATGTTCAAAGTATTAGTTAAGCTGTTATCAATGTTGCCATTTTGCCCCTACTTTAATTTGAAAATAAAAAACGAATGGAAGTCTACAAGGGGGCATGTATTTATTGCTACACATTGAATAATAGGTTTATTATAAATTGAACTCAGGGATGCCCATTGTATCCGCCTTCGAAAATCAACAGGCCCTGTGCAAATACTAAGTGCTGAGATCGCAGAAGTAGGCGGTAAGGCCAGTGAGCCATGCAGGATACATTCTAAACTTTACAAGGTTTGTGAACACAGCCTTCCCTCACAGAAAACAGAGCTATAGTACACAAATTCCACTGCTAAATAATCAACTGGGTGCCTAGGTACGGGTAAAGGTGCTATTTATTCCACCTCATAAATAACAATGCCTCAGGGTACGTTATTTATTGGGTGCAATAAATACAGCTTACTATGAGTTTTTGGGGAATAACATGAAGAATTGAGAGTTTATTGCACCATTATCTGCATAATACGGTAAATGCCAACGAGGCATTGCAGCAGGTTATAAAAGCGAGGAATCACTTTCACCCAGACATGTTAGGGGGTGTCGTTCACTTATTAGGGAGGACATTATCAGGGCAAGGAGGCACACAGCACGTACACATTCGCAAGATTATATCAAGCTGACTCTAATTAACACCTTTTTGGCTGAGAATCTTGTCTTCCTTGAGTTTCGTACCTGCACCCCCCCCCCCCCCCCCCCCCGATCCATCACTGATTCTGCTTAGGAGGCTCCCACTGACCTCCTCTGCAGGAAGAGCCAATGACCGATACCCAGTAGATCTGTCAAGTGCATCCTCGTCCCTGGATGCAAATGATTGACTACTGCTTGAAACTCTGCTGGGAGAGCAACTACAGACACCCCTGCCACCAATGTCTTTAGCTCACCCAAACGATCCAGAAATGCTGCAGGCACCTACCACAGTCCAAACCCATGATATGCACACTAACTTCCAGCTAAAAATTATATCATGGAATATTGCCAGCCTTAGTAATAAAATATCTTTACCTCATTGGAATGATCTGGTAGGGGGTTTTGATATTTGTGCCTTCCAAGAAACATGGAGTATGACTCCTTTGTACAAATCGGGTTATAGTTGTTTCTGCATTCCTGCTACTACCAAAGGGAGGGGTCGTCCTTCAGGAGGGTTGATTATTTGGGTTAGTATTGCCCTCAATTGCAACACACTTAAATGCAACCACTTGAGCCCCGATATTATGAAACTTACCATCAAGTGCAAGGGGTGGGGGTGAGCTGGACCTTTTTAATGTCTATATAAGGGGGGTAAGAGGGGGCAACACTTCACCAGCTCTTACAATACTGGAACAGGGCCTTTCAGATTCTACGCCGAATTCAAGATATTTAGTAGATGGTGATTTTAACACTACATTTGAGCCCCTTAGGGATGAGGACATAGTCGGGATGGAGGAGGAAGACAGAGCCTGGGGTGTATCACCCTTGTCCATACCCCATGTAAAACAATGGTCCAAAGTGGTCATTCAATTGTATGCACTGACTATGGAACATGGGTTAAGGGCAGTAAATGGTAGGACTCGTTCTGACGCCTTAGGGGCACCTACTTTCAACAGGGCAACCAATTCAATTGACTACATAATAGTGGATGTTGCACTTTGGGGCTGTGTCCTAGACATGATGGTGGGCAAATCAACCGACAGTGATCATAACGCTCTCTGTATGTCGCTGAAGTCCCCTTGGACACATCCTTGTCATACTCCACTCAACCATATATATTCCTTGACTTAAGAGGTGATACCCTCTAATTCTAGAAGAGCTCTGAAATGGCCTAAGGTTGCCCTCGATGAAGCTAAGATGGTGGCCATCAAGCGAGCTCTTAGTGAAGGTAAATGCCATATACCTTTCCCCTGTTATACTGTGGCAGGGTTGACCTGCCCACATTTTACAAATGTTGAGGTACTTAATACATCCGATAATTATCAGATGAATTACATACAAACAGAATCAAAATTCCAACCCCAGAGCAAGCATGGCTTTATCTACGAATTGGCAACAGTGCACCGAAATCTGTATGGTACGGTAAACATCATATACTTTTACCCTGTTTAATTTGGGCAGGTTCACACCTGCCGAAATTTAACAAGCGTTGGTATTTAATCCATTCATTGATTATCGGATGTGTTACATTCAAACAAGATATAATTCCAAACTATGCACAAACAGGGCTTTAAGCACGGATCGTAAAGCAATGACTTCCTGGTAATCAGGCCCTAGGTAGTTCAATCCCCTCTGAAAGACAGTTGGATTCTCCCCAAGATTGTGGGCCAGTAGATTCCACCCAGAACCTTTTAGAAAGAAAAAAAAATACACACAGAACATGGACGTCGATTCACAAAACGCCAGAGTTGATGAAAGTGACATCACATATCATTCGACCATAATGACAGCAGTGTGGGCACACAGCCTTAATCCTAATGAAGTGACAGCAATTGACATTTCTGTAGTTCCATAATTACTGTATGATTAATATAACAGAACAACATAGATGAATGTTTGTTTTAGATAACAATAACATTGGGGTGCTGACATGATCTTTGAAAGTGGTGGGGTGTAATACTTACTCTTAGCTGCAGTGATCAAGCAAGTTAATCTTATTTTTTTCAAAATGTGCTGTGGGGGTGATCTTTATTGTGCCAGCGCAAGCATTTTGTCATGGGCGTCCTAATGCTAAAAATTACAATAAATATTCCAGTGCCACAATGTTGCAGTTAATGCCATCCATATGTTAAGGGTGACCCAGCTGTCAATAAGTTATCTCTAGCATGTCAACGCCAGAGTCTTTTCATTGTGTTACTACCCATAGCCCACGGGTGCCCTCCCTTATGCCAAGAATTACTTTCAATGTGCTAGCACTAGCAGTTTGTCATGGGTTCCTCCTAGCCATGGGTGCCCCACTAGCCAAGAATGTCCCCAATTTTGTCAGCTCCAGCATTTTCTAAGTATGTCACACTGCCAAGGATTATATCAAGTATGCCAGTGCCATTATTTTACATCGGATGTCCATTTTGGCAAGAATTACTTGCACTCTGCCTGTGCCAGTATTTTGTCACATGTGCCTATCATACTAAGAATTGCTCCCAGTATGCCAGAGCCAGTATTTTGCTATGAGTATCTCTGTAAGGCAAGAATTACCTTCATTATGGCCAGGGCCAATGGCAGATTAACAAGGATAACAGCATATTCACACTCACATTCACTTACTCACACTTATTTTCATTCACACTCACTCGCTAATCTATTTTCACTGACTTGTATGTACTCTTTCAATCTAAGCTCACTCTTTCTTACTATTACTCATTTACTCTCACACATTCTTATTCTGACTCATTCATATGTTCTCATTCACTCACACTTGCACTCACTTATTCTCAATACCTCATTTTTACTCAGTCTGACTCATTCATTTACACTCACTTTCACTCTCATTCACCCTTACTCTCACTCACTCAAACCTTCTCATTTGCTCTTCTCACTTTCACTCTCTCTTCCTTATTCTCACTTATTCTCATTTACTCTAATCCACTCATTCTGTCAGTCACTCACTGTCACTCACCCTCTCTCTCACTCATATTATTCTCACTCACACTCCCTAATACTCTGCGCACACATTGGACTGCAATCAATATTACTCGTTCTCACCACTTGTTATGACTCTAACTCATCTTTTGTTTTCATACGCATATGTTCACAGAGACATGTGCTCCCACATACACAATCTTTCTCTCACAAAAAACAATCTCACGCACAAGCGTACACACAACATACTTAAAAAGAAAATGCTTGGCTCAGCTGGAAGATCTAGTTCCAGCTCCTGGTGCTTCTTTGTTCTACACTAAAAGGGAATTCAACAATATTATTCATGTTTAGTGTAATAAAATATGGCCACAAAACTAGAAGGTTGGAGCCCATAGTCCATGTGTTTTTGGCTCTGATATTGCCACCATTGAGATCAGGGATCTCAAAGACAGTAGCATGGGTCACAACGAGCAGGCTAGAGGTCTCTGCTGCTACCCCTGCTAACCCCTAAATTACATTCATGCCGCAAAATCTCTACAGAGCAACAGAGTGCATGAGCTGCAGATAGAAGGCAGTAGTTTATTATATCATTGGTAAATAAGCAGAACTCTTCCACAGTGATTACTTTGGAAAAGAATTGTGGCGGGCCCAACGTTTTCTACAAAGCCTCCCACTGGTACTGCCAAATGGGAGGGTCATCAAATATCGAAGTTGCCTAATCTTTTTCCACAGCATGCCTCTTTGTCCAGCAACTCTGCACTCCCTGTCTCCTCATCTCAATCCTGCACACTGTTTTTCACCCTTAATTTCACCTCTGTCATTTTTTTCTTATCTTTCTTTTGCTTTTTCTTTCTCCCTATTCAGCCTTTTGCTCTTATGTCTGGGCTGTTGCCATTTAGTAATCTTTCTCCCTTTGTCTACCTCCCCAGCTCCTAGCTCCTATCCACTCTCCCCTGAATTTCTCACCTTGCCTGCTAGTCTGCCTAGCCCCCTGTCCTATGTGCCCTTTGACTAAGCACTCTTTCTCCCCTTGTTGGGGAAAGATCCAATATTTATACTCTGGAGTCTCAGCGTACCCGCTGAGAAAGTCCACTGCGCCTAGGGAGCCACTCACAGCTGAGGTATGGTATGGCACCCCTTGCCAAAGCACTCCCTCTCCCCTTTTTGGGAAAGGATCCAGTATGTAGGCCTTGGAGTCTCAGAGACCCCTCTGAGAGAGTCCACTGCGTAAAGGGAGCCTCCCGCAACAGAGATAGGGAAGCAATACCACTTCCCCTGGGATCACAGCTTACTGGACTTTGGACGTTGCTTTGACTCGTCTGCCGGTTTGTGTCCCCATCGCCCTTCCCCTCCTCTTTCCATGCAATGTCCTTCGCCCTCCCCTCCTCTTTCACGCCTTCATTACCTGTCTACTTCCCCAGCTCCTTATTTGTGCTTATTGTTTATCTTGACCTTACAAGTAACTATGTTGCCATGCTGTAATAACTGTGTAACCTTTGTAACAATGTAACCTGTAACTATGTGCTGATGCTCATGTGAAGCGCTCTGATACCTCTGGGTCTAGCCAGCGCTATTTAAAACCTTTCAAATAAATAAAAAATAAAATTTATGGACAATGACACAAAGCCAATGAGAAATATGTGCGGAGAGTGGGCGAGGCTTCCACAGCATACCCTACTACAGAATGCCTCAAAGAGCGAGCACCGCATGCGCGCTGCCACTAGGCTCGACCTAAAAAATGTCCCAGTCGCCAAAAACAAATGCAGATGCACACCACATAGAATAATCCGAATTTTTTTAAAATAATGCTTCAAGTGCTGAACAGAGTGCAGTGATTGGCAAACCACTGCAAGTCTATGAACGTTCAAGCTTCTTGGCAACACCCGAACATACGCCTGCAGATTTATACAACAAGAGGCCACCCACTGTTTCTCCCGCTGATGAATGTCCTGAGAATTGCATAATTACCAATTTCACTACTATAGTAATCAGCTAAAGCCACAGGAAAAAAATACAGGTGGATGTTTAGCTGAGTTTCCATCATGGCCATCTCTATGTGCTCGTGGTGAGTCTGTTAGATGAGGATTTAGGATATTCTGGTGACACTCTATGGTTAACTGCACCATTAAAGAAGACCAGGGTATTTTCTCCCAAAGGGCCTTTGCCTTCTTCAGAGCTTAGACCCCTAGGAAGAATCCTCAATATTTAGTTGGGACTAACCAGTACTTTTATTGGTTGTCAGTTTAGCTGTGAACTCTCACAAGATCTCAGTGGCCATGTTTGTCTGGCCAATATTTAAATCAGTTCCTGTTCCATGATTTCACATTGCAACTCAATGTCCTCAAATGAGCGGCTCTACTATCATTAACAACTATACCTGGGCAATCAACACAGCAGGTGGATTTCCAGTAGGTGATCAGGGCAAGGTTACCACCTGCTGAGAGGTTTCACTGTTTTTAGATCAGGGCAATATCAATTGTCTTTAACATTTAAGTTAGAAATATGTGTCCTTTGAAGCAACATTAGAACAGGTAGTTTCAGTTTCAGTTTAATGCTTTATTCGGTTTGTCAGACACAACCATATAAGCAATTAATAAAAACAACACTTGTATCATTTTTACAGAAAAAAATCGTTAAGTTAACAAGTCTGAATAAAATACATACAACAAGCAGCATAAAAACAATAATTTCCATCTAACACAATATACTATACAATGCTTCAGATACTGAGCATATTATCCATACTAATCTCCTACTACAGCTTTACCATACATTTTTAGGATAATAAGTTTGTGTGCAAATTGTGCTATAAAGTGTCTAATGCAAATCGTTTCATTTAGTGCAACAATTACTAAAATTTCAAAGAACCCCAACAAGATACAATGTGCATCCATAGTTGCACGATGTGCAAAAGAGCAAAATATATTATGAGCAATAATGAGCAATAAACCCGCTACAAACTGCAAAATTATTATATGTGCAAATTACGCTAAAAGGTATCTAATGCTAAGCAGTTTGTGCAAAACTTGCTAAAGAGAAAAGGAACATATTAAAGTGTCAAGTGCTAGGTAGTTTAAACAAAAACTTGCTAGGGAACAATGGGGACATACTAAAGTATCAAACGGATCATAGTTGTACAATATGCATAAAGACTTTACAATTTTAATATTCGATCTAAATGCCTGCTCAAAGGATAATGGATTTCCTGGCAGCTATACAATTTAAAATATATGAAGCTACATAAAAACAAATGTCTGCGTTTTCTAAAGATGATATTAACTTCATTGCCGTTTTAGTGGAACGAACATGATATTTTAAAAAGATAGGTATCAGATAAAATTTCATAAAAGATTGATAAAATGTACAAAACATTAAACAGTGACAGCAGCTTTGCCTCAAGGTGTTATCACAGGGACATGTGGATGTAGTGCTTGTTTTCATGTACAGGAATGCCACAAGGTGGTGAACAATTCCCAACCTTAGTCGTGTTAAGACAAAGCGATGGGAATTACATGACACTAAAGTCAGATATGTCTGGAAACCTTTTCTTAGATTTAATTCCTGATAGAAAGCAAAAGTAGGTTGTTTCCCAGACACTTTCACTCTGGCCTCCCTACAATGAGATGGAAACATTGCTTTTAACTCCTTATTTGAGATCGATACTACAGACTCTGGTTCCAGAAGGATATTACAATTGTACAGGAGTTTAAACCAGTAGTAAATATATCTAAGCAACGGGATGCGGGAGAAATGATCTAGCCTCATACAATCTCTAATGATCATTTGCGTAAATAGGGTTTCTGTTTTCGACCAGATTGAATGCCAAAGTGTCAAGGGGCATAATGCGGCCAAATCTGAAAAGTAATCTATTCCCACTTCCTCGTGAATAAGCTCCGTAGACGCGGAGGGGGACACACACAACAAGCACTTTAGGAACCTATTTTCATCACACTGTAGCGACTTTCCATAATGGTGGCTCCAAATGCCTGCTCCATTTAACGCAGACGAGACACACCTATCGTTATAAATGGCCACCATGTCTTTTATCCTTCTATCCCCTAATTTGGTTGAAAATCTGAATATGCTTTTGGTGTTCCTACTCATTTTGAGGCTCACATTTTCGTGTTTGTTAGCCCATTACCCATCTCCTGCGAATGTTATTCCTAGATAGCAGAACATTTCAACAGTTTGTACTTTAGCGTTTTCAATTTAGAAGGTTCTAGCTGACTTAAGTTTTTCCCGCATGACATAACATAAGTCTTGGTTTTCTTTATTAAAAGTTTCCTCCTCTATATAAACATTACAAAAATCAATAAGTCGTTTAAGTCCAATCTGAGTACGTGATAGTAAAACAGCGTCCTCCGCATATAATAAAATTGGGATGACTTTCACATCTATAAGTGGGGCATCCGCATATGTCTGGGTTAGGGTTGCGTCGACCTGATTAATAAATAATGAAAATAAAAGAGGGGCCAAAATGCAACCCTTGCTGATGCCTCTTGAGACCTTAAAAAAAGATGTACATTTGCCACTTGTACCATAACGTACTTTACAGGATAACTTCTCATAAAGTCTCGCTAAGAAATGTACAATTTCCTTGGGTGCGCCCAGATCCAATAACGTAGGCCATAAAATAGAATGATCAACAAGATCGAAGGCGCTGCTCAGGTCTGCGAAACAGAGGAACGGGTTTCCCTCCTTAACAGTGGTGTATTTATTGATCACGAGGTCTAGATTGACGCACTGTTCCAGGGTCCCTAGACCTTTTCTAAACCCATATTGCACTTTTGATAAAACCTCCTGATCTGACACCCATATTTCCAATCTATTTTACATGATCCTGCTCAGGATTTTAATAGAAGAATCTAATAGGGAGATCGGGCGATAGTTACACGCTTCAGATTTTGATCTTTTTTTAAAGAGAGGAATTATAAGCGACTGACTCCAGGACAATAGGAACTGTCCTTCTACCGCTATGTTAAAAATTCTTGCTAGTATAGAGGCCCAAAGATTCATCTCCGCTTTATATAAGTCCACCGGAACCCCATCGGGGCCGGGTGCTTTGCCTCCTTTACTGTTAACTAATCCCTCATATACCTCGCCTATACTTATTAGCAAGGGTAGTGACGACCACATACTATCATTACAAGTAATTGTTTCTAAAACCAACCTATCCGAGTTAAAAATGTTTGTAAAATGCTCTGTCCATAAGTTACCATCAACATGCGAAGTTAATTCCGGCACCTTTTCGTTCTTTAAAAAGGGGCTATTTATGGTCTCCAAAAATAATTTACCATTATTAGTTTCAGCTGCAAGGTTGAGTTTATTCCAGGCCCCCTCTTGAAGGTCTCTTTTCCTATTTTCTAAATCTAGTTTATAATTATATCGTAAATTTTTAATGGTCATGTTATCTCGAGGTTTGGTGCACAAGGCTTGTTTTGATTCACGTAGTGCCAATGTACAACCTTTATCAAACCACCCTGAACACATTACCTTAGATCCACTATTTCTTTTGGTAAATAGGCCTTCTATTGTTTCATTTATCTTGAGAAAACTAGTAAGCATAGTGTTAGGGTTAACATTATCGCTAAGGCAGTAATCTATCTCAAGACTACACTTCCTTACCACCTCCTTTTGCATTTTCTTGGGGATCAGTGCCAGCCCATTTGATCCTCATGCGGTTAGTTCTTGTAGCGGCAATATTATTACTGCAGTTATTATTAGTTGCTTGTTTATTTCCCCAGCATAGTAACGATATAGATATACTATTGTGATCACTCGTTTCTTGCTCCGTGATCCACAAATTGAAGTAATCAGTATTACTAGAAATCAGTATATGGTCAATGTTGGTATTGGCATTCCTGCCTGTGAATGTTGGACAGATAATATTTTCCTTATTTTTGGTACAACTAAGTAGTTCCAAATCCAATTTTACTATCAAGTTATTTAAAGTTGTACCATAACCACAATGGGGAAAATGTAAATAGTCAACAGCATCATCAACGCCAGCTTCCTTCCTGAATCCACACGACTTACTCGGAGCCAGTGGGCAGGATTTGATGTTAAAATCACCTACCCAAAGGATGATGGCCTGCTTATGTGATGATGCCAGAGCCTTTTTAATTTCACGCCCTATTGGATGTAAAATATTGCCTCTACTGTTATCAAAGATGTTATTATAGTAATTAATGAGTATTAAATCTTTACCTTTGATAAATTCTATCCGCAACACCTGGCTGTATATGTCCACTGGGGTGCAACTTTTGATCCTGCACATTGCTAGTTTATTTGATATCAAAACTAAGAGGCCACCCTTTGCTCTCCCAGCTACGGAATTAGAGGCGCTTAGCCAATGGGAAGTATATCCCTCTATAAAAATGGGTTCCTTACACCATGTTTCCTAGAGGCATATAATGTCATGCCCTACAGTGATAAAATCCCTCCAGAAAGGTGTATCCAATTTCCTAGTAATACCGGCAATGTTCCAGGTAACCAGGCTATAAGAAGCATTTAAATTTACATTAACAAATGCTGGTTTACGTGCGGACAATACAGCAATGTCTATATGTGGTATCACGGGCAATGTTTCGAAAGTTATTGGCGTTGTGACAATTGCCCTTTTTGTTACGTTACATATATCATCCTTCATGACGGGGTCTAGGGTTAATTTAGGTGGATCAGTCACGGGTGATGTTAATACAGAGGGTAATAAGGGGGGGAATAGCAGAACCTCTATACCTGCTTCATCTAAGTTCTTCTGTCCACCCCCAGTTAGACCATTTACCTGTGTTATTTCCAGAGCCAACGTATGTCAATCATTACCCTCTATCGGCTCGGTCGAGATAGGATGACACTTACTTTTTGAAAGAACGCGCTAGAACAACAAGGTTAACGAGACGACTCATACGAGAAAGGATAGTGAGTCTACTTACAAGAAAAAGAGTTCTTACATTTGATTCTCGAGTAAGATAATTCTCGACATTCGTGGTATACAAGAGGCCATAGCTCAGTTATAGGGCAACAGAATCAGATTTCCCCTGATGAAGGCACCTTGTAAGTGCCGAAATGCATCGGGCCTTTGAATAACCTTGTAATCAGGAAAAATGTAAATTTGTTATATTGGAAAATGAGTGAATATATGTGAAGTTTATTTGGATCTTACAAGTTTCATTTCATGAAGATTAAGAATTTCATTTCGTAGAATTGTTGATAACAAATTGAACAGTGAATAAAAAGAATATGATGAAAGTAAAACAAAGAGTACATTGAATAAATTATATATCAAGGAAAGATGCGGAAGCATTAAATGAACAGTGCGTGATTAGATGGGCCTACAAACCCACAAGAACTAATCATTTACCCAAGGATTGACTACCCTAATTAATCACTGCACCAGTGGATTATTACAAACAAAAAGCTTGAGTACAACGGAGTGCTCCACACAAACCAACATAATCAGCATAATCATTATCCTCTAGGCAGTCAAAAGCCTGGTATCTGTTATAAGTTGGGATTGCAAAACAGGGTCGGAACCTTTCTAATGTTTGCGGTTTGTTTGGGGCGGGATTGTAATTAATATACGTGTTATCATAATGTTTGGGGCCTAACAGGTGCCTATAGAAGTACCCTAAGGGAAGGAGGGTGGTGTTATACTCCCATTCTAGAGGTGGTAGGGCATTGGCAAGAGTGTTCCTGGCCCAATACGGGAATTTAAAAGTTATAATTATTCATTCCCACTCAAAATGTTTCCTTAGGGGGCCCACCCATCCCACCCTTTGTGTTAATATAATCTGGTTAGCCCCCTCTAAAGGAAAATCACAGTTGTTAGTCAGCCAATGTAAGGTTTTGTTTTTGAATGTATCGTGATTTTCTACTAGATCTTTCCTTAGTTTGGGAACATTTACAAGTACTGCAACATAGGCCCCACATTCGGGCGGCAAATTAATAAAGGCTAATGTCTGTCTTATGGTAACATTCATCGTCTCTTTATTACTGTTCTTGGCATGTTCAATGGGCGCTTGACTTCCATTAAGATTTGCATCAGGACCCTGATCAGGTTGAATAGTTACACTTTTTTCCAGTGGAAAGCGGAGTATTCTTTGGCTGTTCCCCATGGCTATGGTGTTTTTTTTTGGCTTTTCTAAAATGGTTTTGCTCGGGTTAAGTGCCATGAGGGGAGTATTACTGACTAACGCTCCGGTGGCATTATCTTTTTTGCCATTATTCCCATTATGTGCAACTAAACTTATTTTTCCTGCTGGAGCCCCATACCAATTTTATCCAAATTGCTGCTTAATTTGTGTACCTCCCTAGCCAAGTTATCCACTTTTTCATGGAGGGGCCTAATCAGCTCAATCAATGTAGCATAGACAGCTTCTAAGTTTTTAATACCATGGGGTATCTCTAGGTTTTGTTTTGATCTTGTACGAGTAGTGATCATATTCCCTGTTGTATAAGTTCTTTTGTCTCGTTTTGTCTTTGGATTCCCCTGACCTGGTGTTTTCTTCTTCCGACCCTTAGTTTTAATTGGGGGGGTCAGTGAGGGGAGGGAGCTGGTGTCCATAACTGACATCTAGGTGTATTGGAAATACTTGAATGGTTGTCGCCATTTTTAATTAAGTCCTCTGCTAGATCTGTATCTATATTAGCTACGCTGGTGGAACTAGGTACTCTACTAGTATTAACATGGTCAGCCAGCACAATGCTTGACCCATAGAAAGGCGCCGTTCGGTGCGGTCAATTTCTTCCGTGAGGACGCTAACAGCTTTTACCAAGTATGTATCGATGGTGTTACATGCATTTTCAAGTAAAGGTTTGGCACGTCTTCTTGCCATTGTCAATTATTTACCAACACTTGACCCAATCAAAAAGGATAAAGAAAGAAGGAAGTATGATACTCTTCAGGGGCACGTTTGCATATAATCTAATTTTAGCCCATATAACATTTTATCAAAACAGTCGATAACATTAGAATAAGCAAGTCAGCATATATAATAAAAAAGGGAATAGTCCATAAATGGATCTCACTCAGACAGCATGCAAGTTAGAGGGGGGCCCAGCCCAGCCTCTGACGGCCTAAGACGGTCCCGCCCTTGTCCCGGACTTCTCCCGGCGCGTCCCGCGACGCGGGAGTAGCCTCTCTCCTTTGAGCGCCTCCGGGCGCGAAAGTGGCCGAAGGGAGACCTGGGAGCTGTAGTCTCCCCCCTCGCCGGCCGATGGTGCAGGCAGCAGCCGCAGGGGTGGCCAACAGCAAGTGGGCCCAGGCGCAGGCAACAAGTTTGGGGCAGGTATATGATGGTCCCTTGCAGAGAGCAGCCCCGTAGTTCTACAGGCAAGTCCCCTGTAGAACAGGTAATCTCTCCATTTAAGGCTCCATTCTGAGTACAACTAACTGGCTAACTTTTATAAAACTACCATTCCCCAGGAAACATAATGCAACAAAAGGTAAATGTCTCCATTCAAGGAAAGGTAGGAGTGAGGGAGGGGAGTATACACATCTCTCCCTCATACTCCATCTATCATCCTACATGCCCATGGATACCTGAGGCAGAGGCATGGTGGGACCTGGGAGTGCCAGGAGTCACACTCACCAGCTTCCCCTGTACAACCGCCAATGTAACCTTCCTTCTGAATAAGGAATCTAGGTGCATTCCTTTGCAACTAGATGCGGATCTGTCCATCTCCACATCAGTGAGAAGGTAGAGAAAGACAGACAGTGAATATCTTGAGGCCTCCAAACTCACTTTTGCATTGCCTCACAAGGGCAACAGCTTGAAGGAAGATATAGTAGCTTCAACTCACCTGAGGAAGTGATGTGGGCAGAATTGCAGAAGCGGGCAGAACATGAAGAGATATTTGGATTATGTTCTCTGTATAGGTCAGAACACACAGCAGCAGCAAGATTGCTATGTAATAGAAAGTCTTGTGTTTAGATGTTGGACATATTCCAATATGCAAAGGTGCAAACAATGGAGTAGCCAGTAAAATAAAATCCCCCTCTTTGAACCCTATCCTGAATAGCACTGCGTGAGCGAGTGAGTTAGGCCAGTGATCCCAGCGCATACTTGGCTGCTTACCCAAGGAAATCCTGACAACAGGGTGGCCAATCAATGCCTTTTAAACCTGCATTTTCAGTAAATTTGCTCATCCATTCACCTATCCATCCCTCTCTCTGTTTTTCCTCCCTTCTCTCATCCATTCTTCCTTCTCTTCATCTGCTTATCAATCCTTCTTGCCATCGTTCTATCCATCAATCCGTCCAGCCATCCATCCATCCATCAATCCATCCTTCCTTACTTTTCTCCATCTGTTCATCCTTACTACTATCCAGCCTTACTTCTCTCTATCAATCCACTATCCCTACTTTTCTTATCCGCCTAGGATCCATACTCCAATCCATCCTTTTTCCCATCATTCCATCCTGCTCTACATCATTCTTCCTAACCAACTGCCTCATCCACTTAGCCATTTTTCCATCCACTCTCAAGGCACAAATACATTCACCCATCTATCCATTCACTCGTTCATCTCCATTCATCCATATCGCCTTCCATCCATCCATCCATCCATCCATCCATCCATCCATCCATCCATCCATCCATCCATCCATCCATCTTTTCTTTTTTTCTTTGGTGCTCTCTTGTTGCTCTTTTCCTACATCCCAAAGCTACATAAGGTTTTACCCACCAGTGTCTCCGATAAAAATCAAGGTAGATGTGAAAATTTGAAAGATAATGACCTCACGTGACGTGGACAAAGGTTGCTTTTTTGCCCCCTCAATTGATTCCGTTTGGCACTAAAAGAAGCCTTCAACACATGTTTCTAGGACAACTCACATGCTCGAAGTATGGGATGTGCATCAGTCTTGGCAATTTGGTTTAGAAATGTATTTTCGCGAAAACATAGCTTATCCTGGCGTGGCCACAAGCACAACATTAAAAGTGGCACGGTGGACTGAATTTGCACTAAAGCAAGTATCTTGCCCTATATACTTTTTAAAACATTTATCACATTATATCTAATTATTTGAAAGATAGACCGTTCTTGCATATATTTGCCTTCATTAGCAGGAAGCTATATTTTTTACATTATAAATAATGTATAACTTATAGTAGGCATATAATGTGCAATTCGTCCCACCATACTTTGCCCCCCTTTTGCCCCCCACAAAAGGCACCATACAAAGTGGCTTATCTTCACTGCGTAGTCTTTATTAATTCTCTTAGATAACGGCCTCTTTATTTGTTGATGCATTGTCAACATTAGTCCAACTTTATTAAAACAATCCAACACACATTGATAAACATAGGGTCGTGCAGTATTCGTTTGCACCACGGAGTATGGTATGTGCATCAGTCTTGGCAATTTGGTTTAGAAATGTATTTTTCGCGAAAACATAGCTAATCCTGGCATGGCCACAAGCACAACATTAAAAGCGGCACGGAGGACTGAATTTGCACTAAAGCAAGTATCTTGCCCTATATACTTTTTAAAACATTTATCACATTTTATCTAATTATTTGAAAGATAAACCGTTCTTGCATATAATTGGCCTCATTAGCAGGAAGGTATATCTTTTACATTATAAATAATGTATAACTTAAAATGCGAATAAAACATCATAAAAATAAACTGCGGGCTTAACAAAACCGCACAATAAATACACTATCTTCTTTCAGAGCGTTATCTTAGCTATTAATCAAAAAATATTTTAATGAATCTCCAATTTTATTTTTTTTTCTTTTCTCAATGTTGCAAACCACCACAATAGTAGCATGCTTCTTATTTTGAGAACATTAAACTTCCTTTAGGTGTTCTAAAGTGTGTGCATGACCAAGCAATTCAGAGCACAGTGGACTACAGCGCTGAAAAGAAACACCGGTTTTATAGTCATTAAGATTAAAAACAACACAACAATTGTTGCTCTCATTGAGGCTCGTATAGTCCCCTATAACTGGCCCACCTGTGTAAAGTTTGATTCTTAGCCCTCACCCAGATCCTCCTAGTGCTAACACCCAAACTGTACCTTTTGCATGTAGGTTTATGTGGCCTGCATGGTGTACAGATTGTGTGAGTATGAGTGAGCCAGAGTAATGAAGGACTGTGGTATCCAATTTGGATGCGCAGCCTTGTGCATAATACGGAGGTAAAGTTGCTTTCCGAGAAAGTGGACGTGGAGTGCTGACATTTCTGAACCGGGTCGGAGGAGCGAGGAGACAAGCAGGGGCGTAGTTGATCAGTAAGCTTGGGGGAGGGGGTGAGCTTCAGATTTTCCAACAATCAGGCTGGCATATAATCTTAAAATACATTATATGACAAGCATGGTGCATGATAGGTGCCTAAGGGCAGTGGAAAGAAAGAGAAAACTGGATTTGAGGAGTACTAAGAGAGAAAGCACAATATTTTGTAAAATAACCATCATTTTTTAGGACTTTCAAAACCGAAAGGGAGAGAGTGAGTGTGTGCATGTGTGTGTGCGTGTGTGCGAGTGTGCACGTTCTTGTCTGTCTGTTTGTATGTAAAACTTCCTGGTGAAATCTGACAGACATCTCACTGAATCTGACTAAATGCATCTGTACCCAACTATTTTTCAGAAAATACATTTATTAAGGGGGTGTAACACACCAAATACCCCCCGAAGATAAACCCCTGGAGACACGGCACCTTTAGTAATTCAATTAGGCCTTTGGCAGAGGGGAGATATTGATTCATTTTCCAATAGCACTGCCATTTGATAGATGATGGGGTCGAAGTGTGGGGCGGCAGTGTTTGTTGTTCAAGGTGAAAGGAATGCAGTACGTGGGCTAGTCCTTTGTCTTTCCACAGATTCTTTTGTCTTTCCCTTGATGTAAGTAGGGTGCACAATTCTCACACCTATTTGATCTTCTACTGTGGGGGTTCCAGGTTAGAAACTACCCTGCTGTGAGGGGAATCACACAAAGGCTGTGTCTGCAACCAGCCTCAAACGTATACTTGAAAATGAAGGCATTGGATCAACATCCCTGGTCTGCTTTAACTGTATAAAAGTGGGTTCCTAGCCCAAGATCGCTATGACCAAGTGCTCCGCAGGGTACTCAAAAGACTGTAATGGGACCATATTGGCTATCTGCCTCACAGCCAACATCCCGGGTAGAAGGGGACATCACCTGAAGGTTTGCCTTGCTGGAACAAGCTATTCATAGGACCTGTTGAAATAGAGAAGGAGTCTGCCAACTCTTCAGGAGGTGTGACTGTCCAGGAAGAGCCTTAAGCCATGAGACCATGGCGCTGGTGGGGGCTTGCAGACGAAGGAGGTTAAAGGAGCGTGGCTTGTGTGCCCCAGGTGCTGGCATGCATTAGACTTTCTAAGAAATGGTTCCAGTCAAGACAGCTCATCCCATGCCACCATGACCAAGAAGTGCAAGTGCACCTCATCCTGGACCACTGTGACCAAGCAGTGCCACAGAGGCTCATCCTGTGCTTGCTGCTGTGACTCTGAGATTGGCACTGCATACATGCTCCTCCATACCGCAAACAGTAACCAGAAACAGGCAGAAGCTGACCCTGACCAGACCTGTCTCATAGGGCCACCAGGTTACCTGACATTCCTAATTGGCTCGGCTGGAGGGTCTTAGCCCAGAGCCAAGTACCTGAAATATTCAACCATAGATGGAGAAGCGTGGCTCACTGGTTAGAGCAGGCAGACCCTGAAGCAGAGGTCAGACCCGGGACCAGGGTTCGATTCCCGACGCGGCAGGGTGTTGAGCTCAAATGTCCACGGACTCGATAATTCTCGCTTCGGTGCCTGACCTAATCATGGGTTCACACTATGCAACTCTGGGCATTAAGCTTGCTTAATCTCCACAACGGCCCCCCCGCGGCGGGATGCCTGGCTTTCACCTTGGGGATGCCCTGTAGGGGCTATCTCACAGGGAAAAACCAGGACGGGTTCCCAAGGCAAGCGCGGAGATACCCCTTCGGGGGTTGATTCTGGCGCTATATAAGAAATGCAATAACAATAACAATAGAATGTAAGATTGAGATCATTTCACATGGTCAGAGGAGCAGGATGATTTACAAGTTCAATTTTTAATTCTCAGAGAGGTTCTGTATCATCTCTTAGAAGCATATAATATGATACTAAAGTGACTATACTTTTATGCATTTTAATAGTGTATACTAACCACCTTCCCACCAGATCTCTCCTAGTGCTCACCACCTGCAGCCCCTGGAGACTTCTAAATAAGAATGCCGTTTTGCGGTGAGCAGTAGGACCACACGTTAAATGGGCATCTTGGATCCATTTACAGTATTGCTTACATGTTAATTTAAACCTAAATCTCTGTGAAATGCAGGTTTAAGGCAATACTACTATCTGTGTCTTAGAGGTTTCTAGAGATGAAAATATTGCTCCACTTACTACTCACCAAAGCACAAATACAGTTCTCTTATACACTCACTGCAATGAACTGCTTAATATAAATCTGTAGCTGGAACAGCAGCATGAGATGGTACAACAACTGTAAAGTTCTCTATCTCTTTATCCCTTTCACTCTTTCTCTCATATAGACTCTCCACCCTCGGATTGTTTTCCTGATTCAGTACAACTACGACTGAAGATCCCAACATGCACGCTATCCCTAATGCTTTAGACCATTTTTCAAGCACATGCTTTCTAACACACTCAACACACCTGATATTCTGTGATCACGTACCCCACAACACACTCTATTACCACAGCTTCTATAGCTAGGCGTCCTAACCCCAGTCAAAGATCAATGTGTGTACATATGATCAGAAGAATCACCTCCTCTCCATCCAGTGAGCCACATACTATACATCACGTCAAAGCAACCTTCCTGAATTGTAGGTCTACAGTCTCTGTTGTAACTTCCATATCCGCCCTCATACGGCTATGGCGTGACATTATTGCCCCAACAGGAATCTAGTTCTGCTCATCCTCCATGCCACTGTTTTGTCTTATCCTAACACTAGGAGCCAACAGCCTCCATCTGAATAGAAAATATAAACTAGGGGGATCACATTTACCCACAAGCAGCTGATTACGACAACTGATTAGCTCAGTAATGTACTCCTCATTTCAATTCTCCCCTGGCAACTAATAGAGTTTTATTCAAAGTTACATTTAATATACCACTGATCAAATCATCTAGTCTTGTGACCAGATTTTCCTAGGACATTTCAACCTCCACTGGAAAAAATGTTTAAAAAAACACACACATCCTTTCTCAAATTCGTCCTAATGGGTAAAAAAATACAACATTGCCAGTTCCCAAAACGCAATGTGGGATCTACCTTTCTTGCGTATAGGCAATACACATAAATAAACATTGAATACAAAATCTTCAATCCTCTTAAATTGGATTGGTAGTTCCTTTTACATCTCTGAGCAGCCATCCACATGCTATTATGGAAATGGAAAGGGTAAAATCTAGAGTTCGCAAACAAATAGACAGCAAGCATTGTCAATGGCAATATGTCTTTATTTAATGTGCGAATGCATGGAAATGCATGCTTGCACAAACGTGTACAGGCTATTTATGCATTGTCCTTGAGCAGCTTATCTTTTTTTTGCCTCCTATGTTTGTCCTCCGATTATGTTTATTCCTCAAACTTGAGTCGCTGCTGGCTTTAAATCCACAAGCTTGTGGTGCCAGTACCATGCAGACATGATTGTTAGTGATGTCAGCACAAAGAAATTGGTAGCTCACGTATGGAGCCTCCTACTGCTTTTCACCTGAAGCGATCATTGACACGGTTGCAGGCTGGAAGCAGGAGCTTGATTCACCACCAGTGACCTGTCAGGCTATTCCTGCCTATAGTAAAATACCAGTTGCACTCCATTTCATGGCCACTTTGTGTTCCAGGTGCCACATTATACATTGTTGCAAAAAACACAGTTGATGGACAGAATGCAGAACAATGTATTACATTCACCCCAGTACAAAGATCTGGGCCTAAATCCATCGTTTTTTTGCACTCCACACCACCCTAGGTCAGACACTGGCTATATGCAAATCAGCCTTGACCCTGTGCCTCATGGGAACAGTCCAGCCCGAACTACGAAGCCATGTCTTTCCTAGACCGGAAACAAGCATCCAAGGACCGGTTTCTGGCTATCAGTCTTCTTCAGCCTGGATAGCTTGACTCCAGTGATGTGGAGAGCCTGGGACTCGCGTCTGAGCATACCCAGCCCACTCGGGGTGAAAATTGCAAAAAACACAGTTGATGGACAGAATGCAGAACAATGTCTTACATTCACCCCAGTACAAACACCTGGGCCTAAATCCATCATTTATTTGCACTCCACACCACCCTAGGTCAGACACTGGCTATATGCAAATCAGCCTTGACCCTGTGCCTCATGGGAACAGTCCAGCCCAAACTACCATGCCATGTCTTTCCTAGACCGGAATCAAGCATCCAAGGACCGGTTTCTGGCTATCAGCCTTCTTCAGCCTGGATAGCTTGACTCCAGTGATGTGGAGAGCCTGGGACTCACGTCTGCGCATACACAGCCCACTCGGGGTGAAAATTGCAAAAAACACAGTTGATGGACAGAATGCAGAACAATGTCTTACATTCACCCCAGTACAAAGATCTGGGCCTACATCCATCGTTTTTTTGCACTCCACACCACCCTAGGTCAGACACTGGCTAGGCGCAAATCAGCCTTGACCCTGTGCCTCATGGGAACAGTCCAACCCGAACTACCAAGCCATGTCTTTCCTAGACCGGAATCAAGCATCCAAGGACCGGTTTCTGGCTATCAGCCTTGATAGCTTGACTCCAGTGATGTGGAGAGCCTGGGACTCACGTCTGAGCATACCCAGCCCACTCGGGGTGAAAATTGCAAAAAACCCAGTTGATGAACAGAATGCAGAACAATGTCTTACATTCACCCCAGTACCAAGATTTGGGCCTAAATCCATCGTTTTTTTGCACTCCACACCACCCTAGGTCAGACACTGGCTATATGCAAAACAGCCTTGACCCTGTGCCTCATGGGAACAGTCCAGCCCAAACTACCAAGTCATGTCTTTCCTAGACCGTAATCAAGCATCCAAGGATCGGTTTCTGGCTATCAGCCTTCTTCAGCCTGGATAGCTTGACTCCAGTGATGTGGATAGCCTGGGACTCACGTCTGAGCATACCCAGCCCACCCGGGGTGAAAAATGCAAAAAACACAGTTGATGGACAGAATGCAGAACAATGTCTTACATTCACCCCAGTACAAAGATCTGGGCCTAAATCCATCTTTTTTTGCACTCCACACCACCCTAGGTCAGACACTGGCTATATGCAAATCAGCCTTGACCCTGTGCCTCATGGGAACAGTCCAGCCCGAACTACCAAGCCATGTCTTTCCTAGACCGGAATCAAGCATCCAAGGACTGGTTTCTGGGAATCAGCGTTCTTCAGCCTGGATAGCTTGACTCCAGTGATGTGGAGAGCCTGGGACTCACATCTGAGCATACCCAGCCCACTCGGGGTGAAAATTGCAAAAAACACAGTTGATGGACAGAATGCAGAACAATGTCTTACATTCACCCCAGTACAAAGATCTGGGCCTAAATCCATCGTTTTTTTGCACTCCACACCACCCTAGGTCAGACACTGGCTATATGCAAATCAGCCTTGACCCTGTGCCTCATGGGAACAGTCCAGCCCGAACTACCAAGCCATGTCTTTCCTACACCGGAATCAAGCTTCCAAGGATCGGTTTCTGGCTATCAGCGTTCTTCAGCCTGGATAGCTTGACTCCAGTGACGTGGAGAGCCTGGGACTCACGTCTGAGCATACCCAGCCCACTCGGGGTGAAAATTGCAAAAAACACAGTTGATGGACAGAATGCAGAACAATGTCTTACATTCACTCTAGTACAAAGATCTGGGCCTAAATCCATTGTTTTTTTACATTCCACACCGCCCTAGGTCAGACACTGGCTATATGCAAATCAGCCTTGACCCTGTGCCTCATGGGAACTGTCCAGCCCGAACTACCAAGCCATGTCTTTCCTAGACCAGAATCAATCATCCAAGGACCAGTTTCTGGCTATCAGCCTTCTTCAGCCTGGATAGGTTGACTCCAGTGATGTGGAGAGCCTGGGACTCACGTCTGAGCATATCCAGCCCACTCGGGGTGAAAATTGCAAAAAACACAGTTGATGGACAGACTTATGGCGGCCAAAAGCGGTACAAAAGGTGGTGGTAATGGACAGAACAATGTCTTACATTCACCCCAGTACAAAGATCTGGGCCTAAATCCATCGTTTTTTGCACTCCACACCACCCTAGGTCAGACACTGGCTATATGCAAATCAGCCTTGACCCTGTGCCTCATGGGAACAGTCCAGCCCGAACTACCAAGCCATGTCCTTCCTAGACCGGAATCAAGCATCCAAGGACCGGTTTCTGGGTATCAGCGTTCTTCAGCCTGGATAGCTTGACTCCAGTGATGTGGAGAGCCTGGGACTCACGTCTGAGCATACCCAGCCCACTCGGGGTGAAAATTGCAAAAAACACAGTTGATGGACAGAATGCAGACCAATGTCTTACATTCACCCCAGTACAAAGATCTGGGCCTAAATCCATCGTTTTTTTGCACTCCACACCACCCTAGGTCAGACACTGGCTATATGCAAATCAGCCTTGACCCTATGCCTCATGGGAACAGTCCAGCCCGAACTACGAAGCCATGTCTTTCCTAGACCGGAAACAAGCATCCAAGGACCGGTTTCTGGCTATCAGTCTTCTTCAGCCTGGATAGCTTGACTCCAGTGATGTGGAGAGCCTGGGACTCACGTCTGAGCATACCCAGCCCACTCGGGGTGAAAATTGCAAAAAACACAGTTGATGGACAGAATGCAGAACAATGTCTTACATTCACCCCAGTACAAAGATTTGGGCCTAAATCCATCGTTTTTTTGCACTCCACACCACCCTAGGTCAGACACTGGCTATATGCAAAACAGCCTTGACCCTGTGCCTCATGGGAACAGTCCAGCCCGAACTACCAAGTCATGTCTTTCCTAGACCGTAATCAAGCATCCAAGGATCGGTTTCTGGCTATCAGCCTTCTTCAGCCTGGATAGCTTGCCTCCAGTGATGTGGAGAGCCTCGGACTCACGTCTGAGCATACCCAGCTCTCTCGGGGTGAAAAATGCAAAAAACACAGTTGATGGACAGAATGCAGAACAATGTCTTACATTCAACCCAGTACAAAGATCTGGGCCTAAATCCATCGTTTTTTTGCACTCCACACCACCCTAGGTCAGACACTGGCTATATGCAAATCAGCCTTGACCCTGTGCCTCATGGGAACAGTCCAGCCCGAACTACCAAGCCATGTCTTTCCTACACCGGAATCAAGCTTCCAAGGATCGGTTTCTGGCTATCAGTGTTCTTCAGCCTGGATAGCTTGACTCCAGTGACGTGGAGAGCCTGGGACTCAGGTCTGAGCATACCCAGCCCACTCGGGGTGAAAATTGCAAAAAACACAGTTGATGGACAGAATGCAGAACAATGTCTTACATTCACTCTAGTACAAAGATCTGGGCCTAAATCCATTGTTTTTTTACATTCCACACCGCCCTAGGTCAGACACTGGCTACATGCAAATCAGCCTTGACCCTGTGCCTCATGGGAACTGTCCAGCCCGAACTACCAAGCCATGTCTTTCCTAGACCAGAATCAATCATCCAAGGACCAGTTTCTGGCTATCAGCCTTCTTCAGCCTGGATAGGTTGACTCCAGTGATGTGGAGAGCCTGGGACTCACGTCTGAGCATACCCAGCCCACTCGGGGTGAAAATTGCAAAAAACACAGTTGATGGACAGACTTATGGCGGCAAAAAGCGGTACAAAATGTGGTGGTAATGGACGGAACAATGTCTTACACTCACCCCAGTACAAAGATCTGGGCCTAAACCCATCGTTTTTTTGCACTCCACACCACCCTAGGTCAGACACTGGCTATATGCAAATCAGCCTTGACCCTGTGCCTCATGGGAACAGTCCAGCCCGAACTACCAAGCCATGTCTTTCCTAGACCGGAATCAAGCATCCAAGGACCGGTTTCTGGGTATCAGCGTTCTTCAGCCTGGATAGCTTGACTCCAGTGATGTGGAGAGCCTGGGACTCACGTCTGAGCATACCCAGCTCTCTCGGGGTGAAAAATGCAAAAAACACAGTTGATGGACAGAATGCAGAACAGTGTCTTACATTCAACCCAGTACAAAGATCTGGGCCTAAATCCATCGTTTTTTTGCACTCCACACCACCCTAGGTCAGACACTGGCTATATGCAAATCAGCCTTGACCCTGTGCCTCATGGGAACAGTCCAGCCCGAACTACCAAGCCATGTCTTTCCTACACCGGAATCAAGCTTCCAAGGATCGGTTTCTGGCTATCAGCGTTCTTCAGCCTGGATAGCTTGACTCCAGTGACGTGGAGAGCCTGGGACTCACGTCTGAGCATACCCAGCCCACTCGGGGTGAAAATTGCAAAAAACACAGTTGATGGACAGAATGCAGAACAATGTCTTACATTCACTCTAGTACAAAGATCTGGGCCTAAATCCATTGTTTTTTTACATTCCACACCGCCCTAGGTCAGACACTGGCTATATGCAAATCAGCCTTGACCCTGTGCCTCATGGGAACTGTCCAGCCCGAACTACCAAGCCATGTCTTTCCTAGACCAGAATCAATCATCCAAGGACCAGTTTCTGGCTATCAGCCTTCTTCAGCCTGGATAGGTTGACTCCAGTGATGTGGAGAGCCTGGGACTCACGTCTGAGCATACCCAGCCCACTCGGGGTGAAAATTGCAAAAAACACAGTTGATGGACAGACTTATGGCGGCCAAAAGCGGTACAAAAGGTGGTGGTAATGGACAGAACAATGTCTTACATTCACCCCAGTACAAAGATCTGGGCCTAAATCCATCGTTTTTTTGCACTCCACACCACCCTAGGTCAGACACTGGCTATATGCAAATCAGCCTTGACCCTGTGCCTCATGGGAACAGTCCAGCCCAAACTACCATGCCATGTCTTTCCTAGACCGGAATCAAGCATCCAAGGACCGGTTTCTGGCTATCAGCCTTCTTCAGCCTGGATAGCTTGACTCCAGTGATGTGGAGAGCCTGGGACTCACGTCTGCGCATACACAGTCCACTCGGGGTGAAAATTGCAAAAAACACAGTTGATGGACAGAATGCAGAACAATGTCTTACATTCACCCCAGTACAAAGATCTGGGACTACATCCATCGTTTTTTTGCACTCCACACCACCCTAGGTCAGACACTGGCTAGGCGCAAATCAGCCTTGACCCTGTGCCTCATGGGAACAGTCCAACCCGAACTACCAAGCCATGTCTTTCCTAGACCGGAATCAAGCATCCAAGGACCGGTTTCTGGCTATCAGCCTTGATAGCTTGACTCCAGTGATGTGGAGAGCCTGGGACTCACGTCTGAGCATACCCAGCCCACTCGGGGTGAAAATTGCAAAAAACCCAGTTGATGAACAGAATGCAGAACAATGTCTTACATTCACCCCAGTACAAAGATTTGGGCCTAAATCCATCGTTTTTTTGCACTCCACACCACCCTAGGTCAGACACTGGCTATATGCAAAACAGCCTTGACCCTGTGCCTCATGGGAACAGTCCAGCCCAAACTACCAAGTCATGTCTTTCCTAGACCGTAATCAAGCATCCAAGGATCGGTTTCTGGCTATCAGCCTTCTTCAGCCTGGATAGCTTGACTCCAGTGATGTGGAGAGCCTGGGACTCACGTCTGAGCATACCCAGCCCACTCGGGGTGAAAAATGCAAAAAACACAGTTGATGGACAGAATGCAGAACAATGTCTTACATTCACCCCAGTACAAAGATCTGGGCCTAAATCCATCGTTTTTTTGCACTCCACACCACCCTAGGTCAGACACTGGCTATATGCAAATCAGCCTTGACCCTGTGCCTCATGGGAACAGTCCAGCCCGAACTACCAAGCCATGTCTTTCCTAGACCGGAATCAAGCATCCAAGGACCGGTTTCTGGGTATCAGCGTTCTTCAGCCTGGATAGCTTGACTCCAGTGATGTGGAGAGCCTGGGACTCACATCTGAGCATACCCAGCCCACTCGGGGTGAAAATTGCAAAAAACACAGTTGATGGACAGAATGCAGAACAATGTCTTACATTCACCCCAGTACAAAGATCTGGGCCTAAATCCATCGTTTTTTTGCACTCCACACCACCCTAGGTCAGACACTGGCTATATGCAAATCAGCCTTGACCCTGTGCCTCATGGGAACAGTCCAGCCCGAACTACCAAGCCATGTCTTTCCTAGACCGGAATCAAGCATCCAAGGACCGGTTACTGGCTATCAGTCTTCTTCAGCCTGGATAGCTTGACTCCAGTGATGTGGAGAGCCTGGGACTCACGTCTGAGCATACCCAGCCCACTCGGGGTGAAAATTGCAAAAAACACAGTTGATGGACAGAATGCAGAACAATGTCTTACATTCACCCCAGTACAAACACCTGGGCCTAAATCCATCATTTATTTGCACTCCACACCACCCTAGGTCAGACACTGGCTATATGCAAATCAGCCTTGACCCTGTGCCTCATGAGAACAGTCCAGCCCAAACTACCAAGCCATGTCTTTCCTAGACCGGAATCAAGCATCCAAGGACCGGTTTCTGGCTATCAGCCTTCTTCAGCCTGGATAGCTTGACTCCAGTGATGTGGAGAGCCTGGGACTCACGTCTGTGCATACACAGCCCACTCGGGGTGAAAATTGCAAAAAACACAGTTGATGGACAGAATGCAGAACAATGTCTTACATTCACCCCAGTACAAAGATCTGGGCCTAAATCCATCGTTTTTTTGCACTCCACACCACCCTAGGTCAGACACTGGCTAGGCGCAAATCAGCCTTGGCCCTGTGCCTTATGGGAACAGTCCAACCCGAACTACCAAGCCATGTCTTTCCTAGACCGGAATCAAGCATCCAAGGACCGGTTTCTGGCTATCAGGCTTGATAGCTTGACTCCAGTGATGTGGAGAGCCTGGGACTCACATCTGAGCATACCCAGCCCACTCGGGGTGAAAATTGCAAAAAACCTAGTTGATTACCAGAATGCAGAACAATGTCTTACATTCACCCCAGTACAAAGATTTGGGCCTAAATCCATCGTTTTTTTGCACTCCACACCACCCTAGGTCAGACACTGGCTATATGCAAAACAGCCTTGACCCTGTGCCTCATGGGAACAGTCCAGCCCGAACTACCAAGTCATGTCTTTCCTAGACCGTAATCAAGCATCCAAGGATCGGTTTCTGGCTATCAGCCTTCTTCAGCCTGGATAGCTTGACTCCAGTGATGTGGAGACCCTCGGACTCACGTCTGAGCATACCCAGCTCTCTCGGGGTGAAAAATGCAAAAAACACAGTTGATGGACAGAATGCAGAACAATGTCTTACATTCAACCCAGTACAAAGATCTGGGCCTAAATCCATCGTTTTTTTGCACTCCACACCACCCTAGGTCAGACACTGGCTATATGCAAATCAGCCTTGACCCTGTGCCTCATGGGAACAGTCCAACCCGAACTACCAAGCCATGTCCTTCCTAGACCGGAATCAAGCATCCAAGGACCGGTTTCTGGGTATCAGCGTTCTTCAGCCTGGATAGCTTGACTCCAGTGATGTGGAGAGCCTGGGACTCACGTCTGAGCATACCCAGCCCACTCGGGGTGAAAATTGCAAAAAACACAGTTGATGGACAGAATGCAGACCAATGTCTTACATTCACCCCAGTACAAAGATCTGGGCCTAAATCCATCGTTTTTTTGCTCTCCACACCACCCTAGGTCAGACACTGGCTATATGCAAATCAGCCTTGACCCTGTGCCTCATGGGAACAGTCCAGCCCGAACTACGAAGCCATGTCTTTCCTAGACCGGAAACAAGCATCCAAGGACCGGTTTCTGGCTATCAGTCTTCTTCAGCCTGGATAGCTTGACTCCAGTGATGTGGAGAGCCCGGGACTCACGTCTGAGCATACCCAGCCCACTCGGGGTGAAAATTGCAAAAAACACAGTTGATGGACAGAATGCAGAACAATGTCTTACATTCACCCCAGTACAAAGATTTGGGCCTAAATCCATCGTTTTTTTGCACTCCACACCACCCTAGGTCAGACACTGGCTATATGCAAAACAGCCTTGACCCTGTGCCTCATGGGAACAGTCCAGCCCGAACTACCAAGTCATGTCTTTCCTAGACCGTAATCAAGCATCCAAGGATCGGTTTCTGGCTATCAGCCTTCTTCAGCCTGGATAGCTTGCCTCCAGTGATGTGGAGAGCCTCGGACTCACGTCTGAGCATACCCAGCTCTCTCGGGGTGAAAAATGCAAAAAACACAGTTGATGGACAGAATGCAGAACAATGTCTTACATTCAACCCAGTACAAAGATCTGGGCCTAAATCCATCGTTTTTTTGCACTCCACACCACCCTAGGTCAGACACTGGCTATATGCAAATCAGCCTTGACCCTGTGCCTCATGGGAACAGTCCAGCCCGAACTACCAAGCCATGTCTTTCCTACACCGGAATCAAGCTTCCAAGGATCGGTTTCTGGCTATCAGTGTTCTTCAGCCTGGATAGCTTGACTCCAGTGACGTGGAGAGCCTGGGACTCAGGTCTGAGCATACCCAGCCCACTCGGGGTGAAAATTGCAAAAAACACAGTTGATGGACAGAATGCAGAACAATGTCTTACATTCACTCTAGTACAAAGATCTGGGCCTAAATCCATTGTTTTTTTACATTCCACACCGCCCTAGGTCAGACACTGGCTACATGCAAATCAGCCTTGACCCTGTGCCTCATGGGAACTGTCCAGCCCGAACTACCAAGCCATGTCTTTCCTAGACCAGAATCAATCATCCAAGGACCAGTTTCTGGCTATCAGCCTTCTTCAGCCTGGATAGGTTGACTCCAGTGATGTGGAGAGCCTGGGACTCACGTCTGAGCATACCCAGCCCACTCGGGGTGAAAATTGCAAAAAACACAGTTGATGGACAGACTTATGGCGGCAAAAAGCGGTACAAAATGTGGTGGTAATGGACGGAACAATGTCTTACACTCACCCCAGTACAAAGATCTGGGCCTAAACCCATCGTTTTTTTGCACTCCACACCACCCTAGGTCAGACACTGGCTATATGCAAATCAGCCTTGACCCTGTGCCTCATGGGAACAGTCCAGCCCGAACTACCAAGCCATGTCTTTCCTAGACCGGAATCAAGCATCCAAGGACCGGTTTCTGGGTATCAGCGTTCTTCAGCCTGGATAGCTTGACTCCAGTGATGTGGAGAGCCTGGGACTCACGTCTGAGCATACCCAGCTCTCTCGGGGTGAAAAATGCAAAAAACACAGTTGATGGACAGAATGCAGAACAGTGTCTTACATTCAACCCAGTATAAAGATCTGGGCCTAAATCCATCGTTTTTTTGCACTCCACACCACCCTAGGTCAGACACTGGCTATATGCAAATCAGCCTTGACCCTGTGCCTCATGGGAACAGTCCAGCCCGAACTACCAAGCCATGTCTTTCCTACACCGGAATCAAGCTTCCAAGGATCGGTTTCTGGCTATCAGCGTTCTTCAGCCTGGATAGCTTGACTCCAGTGACGTGGAGAGCCTGGGACTCACGTCTGAGCATACCCAGCCCACTCGGGGTGAAAATTGCAAAAAACACAGTTGATGGACAGAATGCAGAACAATGTCTTACATTCACTCTAGTACAAAGATCTGGGCCTAAATCCATTGTTTTTTTACATTCCACACCGCCCTAGGTCAGACACTGGCTATATGCAAATCAGCCTTGACCCTGTGCCTCATGGGAACTGTCCAGCCCGAACTACCAAGCCATGTCTTTCCTAGACCAGAATCAATCATCCAAGGACCAGTTTCTGGCTATCAGCCTTCTTCAGCCTGGATAGGTTGACTCCAGTGATGTGGAGAGCCTGGGACTCACGTCTGAGCATACCCAGCCCACTCGGGGTGAAAATTGCAAAAAACACAGTTGATGGACAGAATGCAGAACAATGTCTTACATTCACCCCAGTACAAAGATCTGGGCCTAAATCCATCGTTTTTTTGCACTCCACACCACCCTAGGTCAGACACTGGCTAGGCGCAAATCAGCCTTGGCCCTGTGCCTTATGGGAACAGTCCAACCCGAACTACCAAGCCATGTCTTTCCTAGACCGGAATCAAGCATCCAAGGACCGGTTTCTGGCTATCAGGCTTGATAGCTTGACTCCAGTGATGTGGAGAGCCTGGGACTCACATCTGAGCATACCCAGCCCACTCGGGGTGAAAATTGCAAAAAACCTAGTTGATTACCAGAATGCAGAACAATGTCTTACATTCACCCCAGTACAAAGATTTGGGCCTAAATCCATCGTTTTTTTGCACTCCACACCACCCTAGGTCAGACACTGGCTATATGCAAAACAGCCTTGACCCTGTGCCTCATGGGAACAGTCCAGCCCGAACTACCAAGTCATGTCTTTCCTAGACCGTAATCAAGCATCCAAGGATCGGTTTCTGGCTATCAGCCTTCTTCAGCCTGGATAGCTTGACTCCAGTGATGTGGAGACCCTCGGACTCACGTCTGAGCATACCCAGCTCTCTCGGGGTGAAAAATGCAAAAAACACAGTTGATGGACAGAATGCAGAACAATGTCTTACATTCAACCCAGTACAAAGATCTGGGCCTAAATCCATCGTTTTTTTGCACTCCACACCACCCTAGGTCAGACACTGGCTATATGCAAATCAGCCTTGACCCTGTGCCTCATGGGAACAGTCCAGCCCGAACTACCAAGCCATGTCCTTCCTAGACCGGAATCAAGCATCCAAGGACCGGTTTCTGGGTATCAGCGTTCTTCAGCCTGGATAGCTTGACTCCAGTGATGTGGAGAGCCTGGGACTCACGTCTGAGCATACCCAGCCCACTCGGGGTGAAAATTGCAAAAAACACAGTTGATGGACAGAATGCAGACCAATGTCTTACATTCACCCCAGTACAAAGATCTGGGCCTAAATCCATCGTTTTTTTGCTCTCCACACCACCCTAGGTCAGACACTGGCTATATGCAAATCAGCCTTGACCCTGTGCCTCATGGGAACAGTCCAGCCCGAACTACGAAGCCATGTCTTTCCTAGACCGGAAACAAGCATCCAAGGACCGGTTTCTGGCTATCAGTCTTCTTCAGCCTGGATAGCTTGACTCCAGTGATGTGGAGAGCCCGGGACTCACGTCTGAGCATACCCAGCCCACTCGGGGTGAAAATTGCAAAAAACACAGTTGATGGACAGAATGCAGAACAATGTCTTACATTCACCCCAGTACAAAGATTTGGGCCTAAATCCATCGTTTTTTTGCACTCCACACCACCCTAGGTCAGACACTGGCTATATGCAAAACAGCCTTGACCCTGTGCCTCATGGGAACAGTCCAGCCCAAACTACCAAGTCATGTCTTTCCTAGACCGTAATCAAGCATCCAAGGATCGGTTTCTGGCTATCAGCCTTCTTCAGCCTGGATAGCTTGCCTCCAGTGATGTGGAGAGCCTCGGACTCACGTCTGAGCATACCCAGCTCTCTCGGGGTGAAAAATGCAAAAAACACAGTTGATGGACAGAATGCAGAACAATGTCTTACATTCAACCCAGTACAAAGATCTGGGCCTAAATCCATCGTTTTTTTGCACTCCACACCACCCTAGGTCAGACACTGGCTATATGCAAATCAGCCTTGACCCTGTGCCTCATGGGAACAGTCCAGCCCGAACTACCAAGCCATGTCTTTCCTACACCGGAATCAAGCTTCCAAGGATCGGTTTCTGGCTATCAGCGTTCTTCAGCCTGGATAGCTTGACTCCAGTGACGTGGAGAGCCTGGGACTCAGGTCTGAGCATACCCAGCCCACTCGGGGTGAAAATTGCAAAAAACACAGTTGATGGACAGAATGCAGAACAATGTCTTACATTCACTCTAGTACAAAGATCTGGGCCTAAATCCATTGTTTTTTTACATTCCACACCGCCCTAGGTCAGACACTGGCTACATGCAAATCAGCCTTGACCCTGTGCCTCATGGGAACTGTCCAGCCCGAACTACCAAGCCATGTCTTTCCTAGACCAGAATCAATCATCCAAGGACCAGTTTCTGGCTATCAGCCTTCTTCAGCCTGGATAGGTTGACTCCAGTGATGTGGAGAGCCTGGGACTCACGTCTGAGCATACCCAGCCCACTCGGGGTGAAAATTGCAAAAAACACAGTTGATGGACAGACTTATGGCGGCCAAAAGCGGTACAAAAGGTGGTGGTAATGGACGGAACAATGTCTTACACTCACCCCAGTACAAAGATCTGGGCCTAAATCCATCGTTTTTTTGCACTCCACACCACCCTAGGTCAGACACTGGCTATATGCAAATCAGCCTTGACCCTGTGCCTCATGGGAACAGTCCAGCCCGAACTACGAAGCCATGTCTTTCCTAGACCGGAAACAAGCATCCAAGGACCGGTTTCTGGCTATCAGTCTTCTTCAGCCTGGATAGCTTGACTCCAGTGATGTGGAGAGCCTGGGACTCACGTCTGAGCATACCCAGCCCACTCGGGGTGAAAATTGCAAAAAACACAGTTGATGGACAGAATGCAGAACAATGTCTTACATTCACCCCAGTACAAAGATTTGGGCCTAAATCCATCGTTTTTTTGCACTCCACACCACCCTAGGTCAGACACTGGCTATATGCAAAACAGCCTTGACCCTGTGCCTCATGGGAACAGTCCAGCCCAAACTACCAAGTCATGTCTTTCCTAGACCGTAATCAAGCATCCAAGGATCGGTTTCTGGCTATCAGCCTTCTTCAGCCTGGATAGCTTGCCTCCAGTGATGTGGAGAGCCTCGGACTCACGTCTGAGCATACCCAGCTCTCTCGGGGTGAAAAATGCAAAAAACACAGTTGATGGACAGAATGCAGAACAATGTCTTACATTCAACCCAGTACAAAGATCTGGGCCTAAATCCATCGTTTTTTTGCACTCCACACCACCCTAGGTCAGACACTGGCTATATGCAAATCAGCCTTGACCCTGTGCCTCATGGGAACAGTCCAGCCCGAACTACCAAGCCATGTCTTTCCTACACCGGAATCAAGCTTCCAAGGATCGGTTTCTGGCTATCAGCGTTCTTCAGCCTGGATAGCTTGACTCCAGTGACGTGGAGAGCCTGGGACTCAGGTCTGAGCATACCCAGCCCACTCGGGGGGAAAATTGCAAAAAACACAGTTGATGGACAGAATGCAGAACAATGTCTTACATTCACTCTAGTACAAAGATCTGGGCCTAAATCCATTGTTTTTTTACATTCCACACCGCCCTAGGTCAGACACTGGCTACATGCAAATCAGCCTTGACCCTGTGCCTCATGGGAACTGTCCAGCCCGAACTACCAAGCCATGTCTTTCCTAGACCAGAATCAATCATCCAAGGACCAGTTTCTGGCTATCAGCCTTCTTCAGCCTGGATAGGTTGACTCCAGTGATGTGGAGAGCCTGGGACTCACGTCTGAGCATACCCAGCCCACTCGGGGTGAAAATTGCAAAAAACACAGTTGATGGACAGACTTATGGCGGCCAAAAGCGGTACAAAAGGTGGTGGTAATGGACGGAACAATGTCTTACACTCACCCCAGTACAAAGATCTGGGCCTAAATCCATCGTTTTTTTGCACTCCACACCACCCTAGGTCAGACACTGGCTATATGCAAATCAGCCTTGACCCTGTGCCTCATGGGAACAGTCCAGCCCGAACTACCAAGCCATGTCTTTCCTATACCGGAATCAAGCATCCAAGGACCTGTTTCTGGGTATCAGCGTTCTTCAGCCTGGATAGCTTGACTCCAGTGATGTGGAGAGCCTGGGACTCACGTCTGCGCATACCCAGCCCACTCGGGGTGAAAATTGCAAAAAAACACAGTTGATGGACAGAATGCAGAACAATGTCTTACATTCACCCCAGTACAAAGATCTGGGCCTAAATCCATCGTTTATTTGCACTCCACACCACCCTAGGTCAGACCCTGGCTATATGCAAATCAGCCTTGACCCTGTGCCTCATGGGAACAGTCCAGCCCAAACTACCAAGCCATGTTTTTCCTAGACCGGAATCAAGCATCCAAGGACCGGTTTCTGGCTATCAGCCTTCTTCAGCCTGGATAGGTTGACTCCAGTGATATGGAGAGCCTGGGACTCACGTCTGAGCATACCCAGCCCACTCGGGGTGAAAATTGCAAAAAACACAGTTGATGGACAGACTTATGGCGGCCAAAAGCGGTACAAAAGGTGGTGGTAATGGACGGAACAATGTCTTACATTCACCCCAGTACAAAGATCTGGGCCTAAATCCATCATTTATTTGCACTCCACACCACCCTAGGTCAGACACTGGCTATATGCAAATCAGCCTTGACCCTGTGCCTCATGGGAACAGTCCAGCCCAAACTACCAAGCCATGTCTTTCCTAGACCGGAATCAAGCATCCAAGGACCGGTTTCTGGCTATCAGCCTTCTTCAGCCTGGATAGGTTGACTCCAGTGATGTGGAGAGCCTGGGACTCACGTCTGAGCATACCCTGCCCACTCGGGGTGAAAATTGCAAAAAACACAGTTGATGGACAGACTTATGGCGGCCAAAAGCGGTACAAAAGGTGGTGGTAATGGACGGAACAATGTCTTACATTCACCCCAGTACAAAGATCTGGGCCTAAATCCATTGTTTTTTTGCACTCCACACCACCCTAGGTCAGACACTGGCTATATGCAAATCAGCCTTGACCCTGTACCTCATGGGAACAGTCCAGCCCGAACTGCCAAGCCATGTCTTTCCCTTGAGTCCCTTGCTCACTTTGCCACTGGATTCAAGCAAGCCGGGATGAAGACGGCTGGAATACCAGAAACAGGTCCTCGGAAGCTTGTTTCCGGTCCAGGGAAGACATGGCTTGGCAGTTCGGGCTGGACTGTTCCCATGAGGCACAGGGTCAGACTGATTTGCATATAGCCATGTCTGAACTGGGGTGGCAGAGTGGGCTAAAGAACGGTGATGGATTAACCCCTTCGATGCTGGTGACGGAACCATTCCGTGATCAGTCACGGTTGAGCTGCGCTGATGACGGAATGGTTCTGTCACGACCACACCCATTATCATTGGGGCCCAGCACAGGAGGAAAATATCAGCCGCAGCAATGAGGTTAAACCCAGATCTTTTGACTGGGTGTGAGTGTTTGATTGATTCAGATGCTCCGTCCATTACCACCCCCTTTTGTACCGCTTTTGGCCGCCATAAGTGTAGCAGGGTATGCTCAGACGTGAGTCCGTTGCTCACTTTGCCACTGGATTCAATCAAGCCGGGCTGAAGACGGCTGGAATGCCAGAAACCAGTCCTCAGAAGCTTGTTTCCGGTCCAGGGAAGACATGGCTTGGCAGCTCGTGCTGGACTGTTCCCATGAGGCACAGGGTCAGACTGATTTGCATATAGCCATGTCTGAACTGGGGTGGCAGAGTGGGCTAAAGAACGGTGATGGATTAAACCCAGATCTTTTGACTGGGTGTGAGTGTTTGATTGATTCAGATGCTCCGTCCATTACCACCCCCTTTTGTACTGCTTTTGGCCGCCATAAGTGTGGCAGGGTATGCTCAGACGTGAGTCCCTTGCTCACTTTGCCACTGGATTCAAGCATGCCGGGCTGAAGACAGCTGGAATGCCAGAAACCAGTCCTCAGAAGCTTGTTTCCGGTCCAGGGAAGACATGGCTTGGCAGTTCGGGCTGGCCTGTTCCCATGAGGCACAGGGTCAGACCAATTTGCATATAGCCATGTCTGAACTGGGGTGGCAGAGTGGGCTAAAGAACGGTGATGGATTAAACCCAGATCTTTTGACTGGGTGTGAGTGTTTGATTGATTCCGATGCGCCGTCCATTACCACCCCCTTTTGTACCGCTTTTGGCCGCCATAAGTGTGGCAGGGTATGCTCAGACCTGAGTCCCTTGCTCACTTTGCCACTGGATTCAAGCAAGCCGGCCTGAAGCCGGCTGGAATGCCAGAAACCGGTCCTCGGAAGCTTGTTTCCGGTCCAGGGAAGACATGGCTTGGCAGTTCGGGCTGGACTGTTCCCATGAGGCAAAGGGTCAGACTGATTTGCATATAGCCATGTCCGAACTGGGGTGGCAGAGTGGGCTAAAGAACGGTGATGGATTAAACCTAGATCTTTTGACTGGGTGTGAGTGTTTGATTGATTCAGATGCTCCGTCCATTACCACCCCCTTTTGTACCGATTTTGTCTGCCATAAGTGTGGCAGGGTATGCTCAGACGTGAGTCCCTTGCTCACTTTGCCACTGGATTCAAGCAAGACGGGCTGAAGATGGCTGGAATGCCAGAAACCGGTCCTCAGAAGCTTGTTTCCGGTCCAGGGAAGACATGGCTTTGCAGTTCGGGCTGGACTGTTCCCATGAGGCACAGGGTCAGACTTATTTGCATATAGCCATGTCTGAACTGGGGTGGCAGAGTGGGCTAAAGAATGGTGATGGATTAAACCCAGATCTTTTGACAGGGTGTGAGTGTTTGATTGATTCAGATGCTCCGTCCATTACCACCCCCTTTTGTACTGCTTTTGGCCGCCATAAGTGTGGCAGGGTATGCTCATACGTGGGTCCCTTGCTCACTTTGCCACTGGATCCAAGCAAGCCGGACTGAAGACGGCTGGAATGCCAGAAACCAGTCCTCAAAAGCTTGTTTCCGGTCCAGGGAAGACATGGCTTGGCAGGTCGGGCTGGACTGTTCCCATGAGGCACAGGGTCAGACTGATTTGCATATAGCCATGTCTGAACTGGGGTGGCAGAGTGGGCTATAGAACGGTGATGGATTAAACCCAGATCTTTTGACTGGGTGTGAGTGTTTTATTGATTCAGATGCTCCGTCCATTACCACCCCCTTTTGTACCGCTTTTGGCCGCCATAAGTGTGGCAGGGTATGCTCAGACGTGAGTCCCTTGCTCACTTTGCCACTGGATTCAAGCAAGCCGGGCTGAAGACGGCTGGAATTCCAGAAACTGGTCCTTGGAAGCTTGTTTCCGGTCCAGGAAGACATGGCTTGGCAGTTCGGGCTGGACTGTTCCCATGAGGCACAGGGTAAGACTGATTTGCATATAGCCATGTCTGAACTGGGGTGGCAGAGTGGGCCAAAGAACGGTGATGGATTAAACCCAGATCTTTTGACTGGGTGTGAGTGTTTGATTGATTCAGATGCTCCGTCCATTACCACCCCCTTTTGTACCACATTATACATTGTGGCACATTATCCTTGTTAGCTCCTGGAATACCTTTCTAAAGGTGTGCTCTGCGCTAACAAGAAAAGTGCACTGTATTCGATTGAATACGCCGCCCCCAGGGCAGCCGCTAACTCATTCTGCATGGGGCAGCACATTCAAATGAAATATGGAGCAGCTTTGAAGTAGCTGCTTTGTGTTTGACTGTTCAGGGGGCAACTCTTCTGCACTTTTAAGAGGGGCAAGGGACCCCCTTGCAGGTGGGTGCAGTGAGTGACTGCACGTGCCTTTAAGGGATGCCTAGGGGGTCCACAGGACCCCCTTTGCCCCCTCCAGAGGGTTGCCATCTGAGGGCACACACAGTGTTCCACCTTTGAGTTGGCTCACTGTAGGCGCACCACCTGACAGCTTATTTACCTTCGTTCCCGCATCTATAATACGGCGTGGGTGCAGAGGCAAAGATATTCCCTCATGTACATGGGGGCATGCCCCCAGGCAAATTAGAGAATTCCCTCTGATGATAGAGATGGTGCTGTATGTGCACCAGCAGTATTTATATTACAGAAGGGTCCGTACAAGCGTCTGGGGTCCATTTTGCAATACCAGAGGGTAAACAAAGCGGGCACAAATGTCCATTGTGCCCCAGGGGCACTTTGTATAATACAGCCCCATAATTTCAGTTGTAAAAGCATAGGCACCTCACAGGGAAAGTCAATCTAGATGCTTCATCAGGTAATGGGATCCATCAACAGAAGCATTCATCATTTTCTCACCATGCAGTTGTAACTTGAGGAAAGTTAAAGGGTGACAAGGGAATTCTACACCTTTGCCTAATACCCCTGTCTTAGGTGCCATTGATTAGACCTATGTGGCATTTCAGGCACCTCACCACAGGGAATTCCTTTTCCACAATCACACCTCTTGCACTCCATCGTTGTGCAAGCTGTGTGCTAGGCCAGAGTTTGCCACTGATGTCTACGTTGTCTTTCATGCAGACGCGTATGACATCTACATCTTCCATCATTCACCTCTTGCTCATCAGTTGGTTGCAAGGAATTTTGGTGACATGCGACTCACAGGTAAGCAATAACATTTTACAGTGGTGCTACATGTGCATCAGGGAAAAGGCATCTCAAATATACACACTCATTAGTTACCACAACACAATAGATACACAGTACTTTTGACGTCACTGAATGCATGTGTACCAGTTGCAGTACATTTAGATTAGAAGCACAAAAAATATGTCCTTGTTGCAGGTGATCTGGGAAATGTTCTCTCCCTTCCCATCTCCTCACATTCTTTAGATCTCTAACGACATACCTTAAGGGAGGTACGAAATGGCACTTGTGTGTCCATCAGCCATATTTGAACACACTTTTGGTATCTTAGAACTTAATTCAGATGTCTTGACTGTACAGAGAGGATGCACCTGTGTACCAAATACGTTGTGTGCAAGATAAGAGTAGCCTGTCGTGTGTTGCACCTTATTTTCAGGGTTGAGTCAAATTCGGGTTATTTACTTTTGTGTAATTACTGGAAATTTCAGTACAATTATGCGTAATTACCCAAATTGAAATTCATTAATTCACACTATATTTTAACACGAAAGGTCTCCTTGAAGTCAGTACTTGCATGAGGATGCATTTAAATAGAGCACAGCAAACCACAGCTGCTCACTTTCTGTTTGATTCTGTTTGCAGTAACTTTTACACTGAATGGTGCTATTTGCAGTAAATGATTAAAGTGAATGGTGTGCAATTACACAAAGTGGCATCATTTCGTAATTCCACATAACAAGAGTAATACAAATTTTTCAAAATTATGTGAGTTATGCCTGCACATTTTAAGTTTTGCTTTAAACACACAAATGGAACAGGGGAGGAAAAGCCACAGTTTGTCATCCCTAGTCTAAATACTCAAACACAAAAAGGTACGGTAGCTCAAACAAGAAAAGGACTTCCTCTCCTATTCGGAAAATCAAGTCAGAGCCTTACTTAGACGTCACAAGAATTTTGTCAGATCATGTGGGGAAACAAATCTTTTGGAAGAGGAAGCCTCACATGCAGTTTGTGTCATACTTTATCAAAGCCAACCCCTTACCACTCTGATAGGACAGTGCCACTAGGGAAGACTTGATGACTCGAAAGAAGGAGGAATTTCTTAGATAAAGTTCAACTGGACAGATGGCTGAATCAAGATAACTTTAACATTCTGTGGGGTGCCCAGGTGCATCACCTTTAAATGTAGGGTACTTCAGGTTTATATAAAATCATAAAACCATCAATGGGATGGCAAGTGAGGACAATGGCTCTACCCATCTCCTTAAGTCAACATGTTTCTGCCCATATAGGTAACGTATATAGGTCATGGGCATTCTTCAGGGCCAAGGATCTCTAGTGGACTATTCACCCAAAGCAAAATTTGGAGAAACCAAGAACCTCAGTGAATCCTACCTGGATATAAGTATATTACACCCTAATTTAAGGGATAGTAGCTCCCCTGGTCTGGAAGGGGACACTGTCCTCTTTAGTGACACATTCCTCAAAATACCAGTGGCTGGGAGATGGTGCAGTCATTGCAGGTTTGCAGGCACTATGTCCTCTTGATTAATGTGTGACTAAAGAGGACATCATCTCCTCCCAGACTGGGGGAGCTGCTATCCCCTAAATAAGGGTGCAATGTACTTAATCCAGGTAGGATTAACTTGGGTCCTTAGAGAGATGGATTGAACCATTGTCCTCAATGGTCATCTCAATGATGATTTTAGATATACCTGAGTTCCGCAACATTGAAGTTGATGCACCTATGTACCGTAAGGTAATTTTATCTTATCTGGATCCCGCCATCTGTCCAGCCAAACTTTTCCTAAGAACTTCTTCATTCTTTCGAGTCCATCTTGAGGTCAAGTCCATCCTGGTAGCATTGTCCTACTAGAGTTTAGAGACGCTGCGTATGCTGAAGCATGACACAAACTATGTGTGAGGCTTCCTCTTCCATAAGATTGGTCGCCCAACTTGATCTGACAGAATTCCTGTGACATCCAAATAGGGCTCCGAATTGACTTTCTGAATAGGAAAGGAAACCCTTTTCTTGCTTGAACTACCTTAGCTTTTTGTGTTAGAGTGACAATTTAAGTTTTGCCCAGGTCTAAACAATATATGCATTACCTATGATCTACAGTCACATCAATATTTCTGGGTTAGGACAGAGACGGAGGCCATTGTATACAGATGCGATTGACTTGTAAACTCATTCTTCACTTGAGCTGCTAGTTTGGTCGCTGCATTTACATGGTTAGACAGTATCCAATCAATGATGACTGATTAATTATTACCCCTTCCACATATAACATACTGAAACAATACTGTTTTACTAACAAATTCTCACAATCAAACATGGTATGCTCAATTTCTAATTACATTTACACTTCACTTTCACAGTCTTTCTAACATTTTAATTTAGATCACTATAGTAAAATCACTCAGGCGGTGTGCACAAGTATTTCAACATACAAAGTTACGCCTTAAGTAGATAAATCTAGTCAAAAAAACTTCTGGTCTTTCCCCAATGTTTTTCAAGCTTTTCCACATACAGGGTTGTGCCCTCCACATGCAGACATCTCTGCCTAGTATGTGTAGTGGAGACCCCTTCATGTGGGGTAAAACCTCAGTTTTTTCACAGAAATCTCTACCTACAACAACAAACAGGAGATAACATACATTAACAGGAAGTCAGCCTATTTCTGATCATTTTGGTCATTCTCTCACACCACGAACTACGCCCAGGCCTATTGAAAATACACACTTAAATACATTATTTCTTGTATGATCAACTAATCATCAATTGCCAAAATGGAAATGTTTTTAGAACCTCATCATTGTTTTCCATACAAAATATCTGACGACAGTTTTACATTTCACTATCTTACATTTCACATTTCCATTTTGGCCACGAAGGACATTGAGTAACTTTAACTTACTTTAAAACATGCTGTTAAAATCCATTAAATACTGATAACATTTATGTAGGAATAATAAGGGCCTGGTTTTAGATTTAGGTGATCGGGTTACTCTGTCTCAAACATGATGGCTATCCCGCCTACCTTATTACAAGTGCATTATATTTTATGACAGTTGTAAATAGAATAACAAGGACAATACTTTAAGACCAATAATGTACCGGAGAAAACTATGGATGACTCCTGAATTGCACCATTACTGCCAGGGCCTAGAAGAGATACTCAGGCTCGCCCTGGCCTGCAAGCTCCCCTGAATCAAATATGTCGAAGATGCATTGTTTAGTCCAACTCTGGGATGATCCATGGGGGAGGGGGGGGGTGATGGCCTATTAATTAGCGAATTGGAGCTGCAGAGGTGCTGTTTGAACTTTAAAACTAGTATGCTCATTTCGAACCTTTACCTTTGGGTACTATGACAGACTTTTTCTTAAGGATAAAAGACTTTTATAAGACTGAGGAGTTCTTAGTGAAAGTTGAACAAAAGCTGGCCAGAAACTACATGTCCATTTCAGGCACAGGTCATTACCTATTGGATCCATCACCTTGAAATGGGCAAGTGAAGAGAGAACTGCTGAGACGGATTGTGCGTCTTTTGCACTTGGAGAAGAAATGGTGGCACATGCCCTGTTCTCCTTCCCCAGGTTTAGTAGGCCCAGATCCGAATAGAAATCCCCATTTGCATATACCTGGGCACCCCACACTGTGCAGAGGTCTGCAGAATATTACAGTCTGACACCAGCTGGCACAGTGTTTTTACAGTCTCCAGGTACTTATTTGCTTTGTGGTAAATGAGGAGGAAAAATGTCCTAACACTAGCCGATAAATAGGACAGCAGGGCTGCATGGTTCCTAAGGGAATGCCCATATGGGGGAATATTGTCAGATTTTAATAACTAATCAGCTCCATCTCCAACTAATAATTGCTGAGTACAGTGGTGCCATGTATCAAGTAGATGGATAGTTTTTAGCCTTTTTGAAAACCATTGCGTCTTTTAAACTTGTTGTGTTACTTTTGTGTGCATTCAATGTGGTTAACATTTTATCAATTTTATTTGCCTATTTTTATTGTATTTAATCGATGATTAAATTTTTCATATTATGTACATAGCACCATGAGTTTGTACTTTTAATATTTTCTATATGCATGTCTCTTTATTGTCAGTTGCCCAAAATAAAGAGTATTGACTGACTGACAATTCCTTAATAGCAATACATCATTTGTTGGATAGGCAGTGTGCTAAGGATAACTTTACATATTTTTTGCCGTTTGTCATGATTATTACTGCATTCATGTGTTCATATCACAAAAAATGTCCAACAATGAAAGCCAGATCGAAAAATATTTGTGATCGTTATCTTTGGCATACGCGATACCATGACAAAAGTTAGTGAAAGCCTTCACAATGGTAATCTGAACTCATATTTAGGGATATGTTGTCCCTGAAAAATATGTATGTAGAGTTATGAGGTAGTGGGCAATCAGCATTTATTTATTTTGTACTTCTTTTCAGTGGACATTGATAGCCATGAAGCATTTCAGAAAACCCCGTAGCCAACAGCCAATTCCTTGGCTGTAATATGTGAATGAGAGACAGATGTCAGGTTTAGCAATCGCAAGCCACCTACCAGATGCCTCAGAAGAAGATGTTAACTTTGTGGTGGTAAAGAAGAGCCTGCCGATGGCCAGGAACATTTGCCATTAAGCCAGTGGTCTGGTGCCCTAGCTGGCTTGTCAAGTCAAGTCAAGTCAATTTTTATTGTATAAAATTAATAAAAATTATTACAAAATGCATTTGAATCATCGTTAAAAATAGTAAGTAAATCTTAACAATTAAATGAACAATTAAAATGAATAGTCCATACAAATATTTTGAGCCCATATGTTACAGTATGGTACTATGATTCCTTGTTACGCTTGTTGTAGGAGTGTTTGTACTGTCTTCATATATTTAACCCCCCTAAATGCCAACATGGGAGATGATCCATCTAACCATCAAATTACAGCTTGCTTGCATGTTCGGATGTTCAGTTTGTTAAAAATGGACTTTAAAAGCCGTCTCCTCAAATCCGTTAGTGCTGGGCAAGCACATAGTAAGTGGGTTAATGTTTCATTTTGATATCCACTTAGGCGACAATTAGGGTCAGTGTGACTACCTTTCCAGGATGGTAGCAGGTCCTTTGAAAACTGTAGGCCCAGTCGATTTTCTATGTATCTTTGTTTTAGTGGCCTACTAAAGTGACTTTCCAGATAAGACTGTGACTTTACCCCGGAATATGAGTTTATCATGGTCCACCCATGTCGTCGTTTTGCGGTAGTTGTTTTATCTTCCAGATAGGATTCCCATTTGACTGCATTATTTATAATTTTGTCAAAGCTATTTCTATCTGGCATCAAGTCCCTTGTTGCTTCGATTCCTAGGATTGGGACAAGAAATCTCCCCAACTGTTTGGCACGTGCTGTTTTTGCTGGGTGGTGATTTCTTTCCAACACAGGTTGTCCAGTGAGCCTTCTTAAGACATACGTATTTTATGACAGAGTTTCACAAAAGTTCCCATACTGCGAAACTTTTGATTCAGCAGGCCGAATTCCAAACGAACCTGGGCAGGTGATGCTGATTTTGGAAGGTTTAAAGCTGCCTTATATACCTTTGTTTGTAGGCGGTTTAACAGCCCGGCCTCTTTGCCACACCAGGTGACCAGTGCGTATGACAAGGTGGGTAGGGTTTGCGCTTTTATCACTTTCAGGAGGTGTGTATAGTTTGGGCAGCTTAATTTTTTTTTTAATTGCCGGTATGCGTAGATCAGGGACTGTGCTTTTGCCTTTAGGTCTAATTTGCGTTCTTTGTTCATTGCTCCTCGTCCCAATTTCAATCCTAGGTACTTGTATGATGTTTCCTCCTTTATTGGGGTACTATTTGCGTACCATTTAAATGTTTGCTTTTTCGGGTCCACAATGCGTATCACTTTGGTTTTGTCTTTATTCAGTTCCAAACATTTGTGTTCCAAATAAGTTACCAAATTGTTGATCATCCTTTGCAGGCCGATTGGCGTTTGACTCAGAACAACAATGTCATCTGCATACTGCAGGAAGGGGATCGGAGTTTTTGACAGGTAAGGTGGATGACCTTCCCCGACCTCCAAGTGACTGACGATGTCTGCCATACAAACGTTAAATAAGCTTGGGGCCAGTACGCAGCCTTGTTTTAAGCCCTGTTATGTATTAATTTCAGCCGTGATGCTGCTTCCGTCTCCCAATTTAACTTGTGCCCAAGTGTTTCTATACAAGCTTATAATTGCCTCCAGTAGGTTCTTCGGTGGGCCCCATGTTCTTATTTTTTTCCCATAGTCGGGTTCTATTCACCCTATCAAAAGCTGCAAGCAGGTCTATAAAACAAGCATATAGTCTCGTCTTCCTTTTTTCTGCTTTTTCCTTCAGGAGAGCCTGGGTTATCAAATTTGTTAGTGTACCGGTCCTTGGCCGGAAAACCGTTTGGAACATTAGTAATATTTTTTTGTCTTCAATCCAGTTTTGAAGGTATGACAATAAGCATGACCCATAAAGTTTTGCCTCCAAATCCATCAGTGATATCAGCCTATAATTCCCCGGCTCATTGTGATCACCTTGTTTAAAAATAGGGTGGATTATGCTCCCGTTACAGGACTTAGGCAGTTTGGTCTGACTGTAAATTGAATTAAAAAGTGGTGTTAGGTATTCTGCCCAGAATTCAGGGGAGTATTTAAAGATAGCGTTTGGAAGCCCGTTTGGACCTGCTGCACCCTCTTTTTTCAGTCGATTTATTATTGCTTTCAGCTGGGCAGTTGTTACTAGGGTATCTGGTTCTATATCTTCTGATTTTTCTGATTTTATAGCGAGTGTATTTTCTGATTTTCCTTTATCCTGATTTTCGCAGCCCGCCGGTGGCTTTAGAGTATCTTCTGGTGAACTATTTCCTTTTCCTAGAATGTTTCCTGCATGTTCAGAGTTTCTAGTGCATAAATCGCACTCTGATTTACAGTGCCACTTTTGTCCGTCCTCCCTGTCGATAAACATGTTTTTAACGTGCTGGATCCACTTATTTTCCTCAATGCCTGCCTCCTGTCTTAGGTTATTGCCTTTTGTCAATTTATTAATGATACCCCAAAATGTTCGGGCATTTTTCTGTTTCCCAGCAGTTAATAATTTTGTCCAGATTCCAGTGTGGTATATTGTTTTTGCATTACTCAGCATGTGCTTGTATCTTTTCCCCATAACTTTTAATTTTGCCTTATCCGTTTTATTCCCACTGTTTAACGTTGTTACCTGCTTCCGGACTTCACATGTAATTATCCTTTTTTCCTCTCGCAAGGTAATGTTATACCAAGGCTTTTCCACAATATTAATTCTTCTCGCATTCTGTTTTGTTTTAGCTGGCTTGGAGGACTGACTTTATTAGACTTTCGGACATTGGACTTTGATTACTTTAGATGAGGTGACATGTTTCAAAATACGTTACATAGGTTGATTATGCTGGACAGTGGTTGCTATATATATTTTTCAAATGTTTTTCCTTTGGCACATAAACTTGATCCCTGATATTTCCCAACAATTGTTATCATTTGTCCACCCTCTTCTCAGCAGCTGCGTCTAGCATCCCCACCAGCACAGGCACTCACACACCATGGCTCGCAGACTCACCGGATACCAGAGTGGGGCAGTCTCAGCTCACAGGAGGCTTGTCCGCTATCGCTGGTCCGGGGTTCATGGCTCACCTCAATTGGCGATTTTGCTATCAAGCTCTGCAGGCACACAGTGGGGCACCAGCGCTCATAGCAGCAGTCGGCTAGGGCGCCACTCCCCATGCCACGAGGTGCAGGGGCTGCCGTCTTGATCAGCAGGGTCAGATGAGTCTCCGTCCCAGGGAGCCGCCATTTCAGAGTTGGGCAGCCGAGATCACCCGCATCTCAATCCTCCCGTCTCTCGTAGACAGCGCCACGCAAACCTGCCGAGCAGCATCAGCCCTCCACTCTCTCATCGGTGTTCGTCTGCGGCACTTGGCGCACACCACCAGGTTCCCTACAGGTGTCCCCCCTCCCCCTTGTACTTATATCACTAACAGAGGGGCTTGGTTTGTGCATGGAAATGAAAGAATTACATGTCAGCTCATTTTTATCCAATTTTAAAAATGTAGGTGCCAACAAGTCCTTAGTCAAAGACCCCAGTTTTGTAATAAGATTGTCCAGCAACAAATCATTTTTACATTCACAGGTGCAAACAACAGGGGTTTTTTTGAGATTGAGGCTGCAATAATGTCCTCAAAGTTCCTCTGCCACCTTTTCTCTTTTGTTTGGGCAGAGGGCTGACCAGATCCTCACTCAAGGTCGAGACTGCAACTGAGATGCAGCTTGATACTCCTTCCTCCTCGCATTGCCCTGCTGTAGATGGTGTTCCAGACATTGGCAGGGGAAACGTTCTAATGATAGTCAGCCCTTCTTCCTCCTTCACTTATGCCAAAAAGAATTTCTCACACACCATGGACAGCCTCTTTTTGGTAGGAGCTATTTTCTTGGTGATAACATTAGCAGCTTTTGTCAGAAATTAATCTAACGTTCAACTTGGGCCAGCTGCATTAGACCTCTGTGAGCCCCCCTAACCATTAGGTAGCTTTCTTTTGCTCATGGCTGATAGGTAAAAAAAGAAAATGCCTTTTAATATAAAAACCTATTAACCAATGAGCTAATCTTCAAGTGACTGACTTTATAATGGTTTGGGGAAAAAACGTTACTTTCAGATTCCACTTAATGATGATGGCTTAAAACCTTTATACAGGAGGAATGTGCACTGTACCTTATTTAAGGAATGATGAGATCAGTCCGGAAAAGTCCATTAAAGATGAGTCAAGAGGTATGGCCCAGCCCAGCCTCATCTGGTGGGCGGGCCCAGACGGGCCTGCCCTTGGTCCGGGCTTTGTCCAGCGCTGTCCACGCGTGTGGCCCGCACTGCGGGACCTGAGCAGGCACTTTATACGCCTCTAGGTGCGGGATGACGGTGGCGGAATGGCCGCGTTAACAGAGGCTACTGGGTGTTGAAGGAAGCTGCCCCCTTCCCAAAGTTCAAAGAAACGGGCTCCCGCACTGGGGGACCCGAGCAGGCAGTTTATGCGCCTCCAGGTGCAGGATGATGGTGGCGGCAACGGCCGCGATTGCAGAGGCTCCTGGATGTTGTAGGAAGCTGCACCTTCCCAAAGTTCAAAGAAACGGGTATTGACTTGTTTTTTCCAGTACATGTTGGAAGCAATCCATGTAAAACTTCCTCTCTCTGAGGGAGTGTGCACTGTTCGTCTCCTCAGAGCGTTCAAGTCTCAAATTGGTAATCTAAACTCATATTTAAGGATATATTGTCCCTGAAAAATATGTATGTAGAGTTACGAGGTAGTGGGCAATCAGCATTTATTTGTTTTGTACTTCTTTTCAGTGGATATAAATAGCCATGAACCATTTCAGAAAACCCCGTAGCCTAATACGTGAATGAGAGACAGATGTCAGGTTTAGCAATCGCAAGCCACCTACCGGCCCCCTCAGAAGAAGATATTAACTTTGTGGTGTAAAAGAGTGAGCCTGTGGATGGCCAGGAACTTTTGCCATTAAGCCAGTTGTCTGGTGCCCTAGCTGGCTTGGAGGACTGACTTTATAAGTCTTTTGGGCATTGGACTTTGATTACTTTAGGTGAGGTGACATGTTTCAGAATACGTTACATGGCCTGATTATGCTGGACAGTGGTTGCTATATATATTTTTCAAATGTGTTTCCTTTGGCACATAAACTTGATCCCTGATAATTCCCAACACATTTTTACCATTTGCCCACCCTCCTCCACGTTTAAATCTCCCCTCTAAAGAATAAGACTGTTTAGTTTACTTTGCGAAACTCCAATGGCAGTATGCATTATGTTTTCAAATGAATTTTAAAACATTTGCAAAACCTGAAGAAATCATAATTTCCTAAGATACAATTGTTCTTAATGCAATTTCTGGCAATGAAATACAGCTGTATAGAGTTTTCTCATTTCATATTCACATTTAAGTCACAAGAGTTACATCAGCAATACTTACATTGTCAACAAATAGCAGAAAACGTTCAATATTTCAGCGTAGTTTTTACAATAATTTAAATGTAAAATTGGAAAGACCTGTATTTTTGAGACCTATACATACTAATGTTATTTTACTTGTGTGTTTTAGTAAGTGGTTTGGGGATAAAGCAGAGAATGTTAAAGATTAGATATTATTACAGGGGTTGAATCTATGACTCTGTCTTCACAATACTGGTCATAAGTCTTGTTGTTAGTTTGTGTTGGAGTTGGCCCTTTTGGCAGGTTCACCCTGAAACGTTTTGAGTTTTCCTAGCCTGTTTCTGTAACCTGGTGTTGGTGATTTTAGGCCTCTGCGCACTTTTTCACTGTGGTCCAGTGTAAAGTGTGTGCGCTCTCTGTATATTTGTGGTGAGACTGGCCTGCCCTCCAATAAGGAATGCATGGGGAATATGTGTGTCCATGGTAGTTCCTGATGTGTGGGGAGTACAGGGGCGAGTTTGGTATGTGTGAACTCGTGAGATTAAATGCTGCGCAATGATGTGCATGGATGTTTTGTGTCTAGTGTGGAAGTGCCACTTTTAGAAGTTGGCAAGTCTGTGCAGTGAATGTGAATTGACTGTCTGGCTTGTGATTGGCTGAGCTGGCTGGTGTGCCTGGCTCCAGGAGTCAGGATGGGTCTGCCCGGTGGTGAATGGAGAGATCTGCATGTTGAAGGGAGGGAGGAGTTCACCTGGGACCTGAAGAGGGCCAGGCCTTCCCTACACAATGCGTGCTCCACCCCCTGTGGTGTGTCTGATGTCCCTGACCCACCCTGTGAATAGGCAGAGGGGCTGAGCAAAACAAAGTGCTCAAGAACCAGTTGCATCTGGTTCGCCCCTTGCCTGCACCTTTGGAAAAAAAGGAAATGGTGTATAAAAGAGGGGCTGTGACCCCATGAAAATGTTCTTGTTTCCAACTCGAATCTGCCAGGGGCGTGCTGCTGCTGGGGCCCGGGGGAAGACCTGCCTCCCTGGGCCCTGCCCAGCCCCTGGATGCTGGAGGAATTGCCTTGCTGGGAGCTGCTGTGCTCCATCTCCTATGCCCAGGACCTCTGGGACCTATTTCTTCCTTTGTGGATTTTTACCCAGGCTTGTTACAGCCTTCCTGCGCCTTATTTTTGGACTGGGCACTTTTATTTAACTTCCCTAGGAAAGGGAGAGCCTGGGGGCTGAGTAGCACTGCGCTGCAGCCCTTGCCGAGGGAATACCCCTCGTAGGGATTCCCCCCTCCTCCTTGTGCCTCACGGGTGCCACCCCACTTATGGGATCATTTATGGGGCGCAGGTGCCCACCCTGCGTTATGCCCGTTTATTTAAAGCGGCAGGTGCCCTCCCTGCATGGAGGCCGATTGCCCGTGTTTTATGATATTTAAATTATGTCGGGTGCCCACCCTGAAGTTTACTTTTGTTTACAAGGGAGCCTACCCCTCATTGTGCCCCGAGAATCACCACCGCAGCAGCGGGCACACAGGAAGTTAGGCACTGTAGTGCCTGACGGAGGGCGAGACTTCCGGTTTCAAAAAGGAAGTCCCGCGCCTGCCGCCGGAAGAGGAAGAGGAGCTGCCCACGAGACGAGGAATGACACTGCCGGTGCGGGGCTCCCATGGTTAGGGGAGAGCCCCACAGGTGACACCTGGTGCAGCCCTAGGGGCGAGGGGGCACAAGGCACATTGCCGGTGCCTGCCCCCAAAGCCGGAGAAATGAGGAGATTGCCGCCCGGAGTCTCCCCAGTGAGGGAGAAAGCCCGAGTCCTCCGCCCCAGCCGGTGAGTCCTGAGGGAGTCTGGGGGGGAGAGAGATAGACTCAGAGCGGCCCGTGTGCTCAGTGGGCCGCTCCAACGCACTCGCTTTGCTTAAAGGGCCCCCGTGGGGGTCCCAAGGCCCTGCGGGCCCGTGCTGCAACTATGAGGGCATGTTCAGCTCTAGAGCCAGTGCGCTTCAACGGTGGGGGCATCATTATTTCAGGAGACAGATGGCTCCAGAGGCCCCCAGTTATTTACTGAGCCCCGTGTGACTCCAACGGTTGGCACAGTATTTCTTTCAGAGCCAGATGGCTCCCAATGTTGCCCAGTATTTACTGAGCCAGAGGGCTCCAACAATGGCCCCAGTTCTAGGGGGCATATGTAATCTTTGACCCTAGAGGCTCCAATGTGCACAGTATTTACTTCCAGAGCCTAGAGGGCTCCAACTGTTTGCATAGTTTTGTTTCTAAGGGCCAGTGAGGGCCCATGCCTCAGTTTTGCTGATTTATTGCTGCCCAGCAAGTAGTGGGCAGCTGCACCGTTTAGGCTTGTCTTTCAGAGGACCTGTTCTTGGTGAACCTAGGAGTGAGTCGCACTCCTTCGCCATACCTTGGCCTTCCACAGCTGTGCAGCACTTAGTGCCAGCTGCAGCGTTTAGGCCGTTATTGCTCTCAGCTGCCCAGCAAGTAGTGGGCAGCTGCAACATTTAGCTTTGCACAGATGGAGCATCCCTGACTGGTGCTGCACTGGCAGCGCGCCCTGACATTCTGGACACAGGGCATTTGAACCCCAACTTGGATGGCCATATGCCCAGGGGGCTGGTATGTCGATAGGGCGCAAGACCCTAAGGTGACTGATGTGCTATAAATGTGGTGCTAGGAAATGTAATGCATATAGTATGTTTTACGCACCCTGTATCTGATACCTCTAATACTGTGGTTTATGATTATGAGGTTGATTTACCTATGTAGATTTGTGTTAGTGAGATTGTCCTTCACTCTGTGCTTTACGCCCCTAAATGTGAGCTGTACTTAGGAGGTAGGGTCTAATGTGTTTAGACTAGTGAGGAGATTGCATAATGTGTTAATGCTAGCGAGGTTGGCGCAGGACGTAATTTGCGCCTGATGTGACGGTGTATAATGTAGTTTCTGTTACAGGTTGAGGTGGAGTACAGTGATTACCAGTGGCTACTGGTTGTTTGTTTATGATCCATTTTCACTTGTACCAATTTCTGCTAAGTGTTGATCCTGACAGTGGCCCACGTGGCCCTGTCCTGTGTAAATTACCCCCTGTGAATATTGCCAGTGCCAGTTGGCACAATGTATATTGTGTGATTACAATCTGACATGTTTTGAGAATACAAAAGTTATTTTTATATAACCTTGTGTGGAGTTCCTTTTGTAGTGTGCCTGGGATGTTGTTGCTGTGTGCGTGCGCAAATGCTTTACACATTGCCTCCGGAATAAGCCTGACTGCTCGTGCCAAACTACCAAGGGGGTGAGCAGGGGTTATCTTTGGCGTGTAACTCCCTTGCCCTGACTAGAGTGATGGTTTCTACCTGGCTTTGGCGCAAGCCTTAGCCAACCAGAAATCCCAATTCTAACAGTTTGATTGTGATGGTTCTTGTGTTGGTGGTGGTTAAGTTGCTGGTGGCTGAAGTGCTGGTGGTAGAAGTGATGGTGCTGAAAGGTTCTGTGGTGAAAGTGGTAGAGAGAGTTGTCATCTGTAAATTTGTGGGAGATGAGATTAATGAAGGGTGAGAGCTGTTCCTCACCAGGGGTGTTATCTCCTTCAAATGATTGAGAGAAGACTAGAGAGCCATCTGCATTGGAGGAGTATGTAGGGGGTACGTGTAGGCCGAGGTCTGTATGGATGTGAGTCATGCATAGGCTGAATAAGCATCCTGTGGGTGCTTAGGTATTGGCTCAGGACTGGCAGGCCTCATAAATGATATTCAAGGAAGAGTCCTGTCTGGCAGTGAAGAGGTCTTTTCTGAAGTATAGAAGTAATAATGTCCTCCTCCTAATACCCTACATCCTCCTCCTTGAACATCCTGAAAAGTGTTGTTTGAAATATGTGAGGTTTACTGGCATAAGGCATTCTTCAAACAGACTGCAAAGAACTTTGCTGCACATAAGCACAGGGTGATGCCTATGATGGAGCAAGGATTCGCACGTAAAGCGACTTGTTCACATTCATGAACCTCGTTAACTTGTAATAGTACTAAACAATCCTGTTTGTCATTAATATTGCACTTTTACAGTACACGCGGGTGTCCTAGAGATGCTTGCATATGTGTTCATTAATCCTAACTCCGCTTGCATACTACAGAATGGCCGCTTCGCAGAAAATCAGTCTGCGCATGCGTCGGTCATACCCATGTGATGTGACGCACTCGCAGATTTGGAGGGAGAGTTCGCTCATGCGCATTGTATCTAACATGGCCGCTTATCTGTAATCACGCGTTCTGCTTGCCCATGCTGCTTTGCATTTCTATCTATTCCTGCTTAATCATTAATCGCTATAGTTATTATGAAGTAAAGGGGTGCAGTGTAGATTATCATGGTGTACAGTGTACTCTATTGTTCTGTGATATTAATTTGTTTTCACTTACTTTTCATGTACCGCGTATCTGGGGGCCTGGGAGTTGGGGAGCTTCTCCATCTTGGAAGCCTATGTGGACCCGATCACGTGATATGAGGACCGGGCCTTGCTTCAGTGGAACTCAGCCAGCTGGCTACCAAAGCTGAGGCGCTCCTGGGAAGATCACCTCTACCCTGGGAGAAGATGCTGAATTTCACCTGAAAAAGATACATTTGTTTCTTCCTACTGTGTACTCTATTGTGCTCTTCTACACGTATGCCTGGGAACAGGAATGTAAGGGGTGGGTACTGTCATTTGACTATTTAATATGGGATACCAGAATTTTAGGTGGTGGCTATGACCTAACCACCTCTGCTGACCAATCGTAAGTTGGGACCTTGTCACTTGCAACATTTGTGGGTGGTCTGGGGACCCAAAAAGGGTATAACTAGCCTAGTTTAGTTAGGGAAAATTGTCCGACTTGTCCGAATAGCTGACCTGTCACCGACCCCACGACTCTATAGGTGATTAATACAAAGAGCTGCGGAGCACTCTGTCCGAATTTCCACAAACTCCAAGGGGTGGAAATAGTCCTAAGTGCTGGCGAAGCACTTTGCTGGGAGATTCGAGAACCCAATCGGGGTTATTGGCGGATTCCGTGCAGTGAGGGGGTAGCGCAGGCGTTGCATACGAAGCTGCAGGTGTTGGTCGTGCCCTTTGGTGAGCCCAGTCCTGACCCAAATCCTGAGGGGTATCCTGTCCTGATTTTCCGTGAGCTGTACCTGCTCACCGACTGGCATCCTAAATCCTTGAGGGTCCTTGTCCTCGTCTTTTCCGAAACTGACCCATGACCAGGGTTAGTCCTCATTCCTGTCCTAGGTAAATATACCTGTGGGTGTCCGTCTTCTATCCTTTCCTCCTGCTCTTTAATAAAGCCTCTATGCCCATGATATCCTCTCTGTTCTCTCTATTGATGCATTTGCAAATTGTTTGTTAGCATGTTCCATTTTTCCCCTTTCCTGTAGGGCATATTGAACCTGTTTTTGCTTAAAATAAAGTGTGGTGAATATTTAGGATCTAAGTTAGATAGACTAAGATTAGGGTTTGAATCACTAATAGGCTATAGAAATTCACTGACTAATGTGTTTTACATTTATCGTCCCTAGTTTAAGCCTGAAACTGAATAGCATGTTTCCTGTTACCCTTGCCCAATAGAGTCTCATTTGCCCTCAATGGTGTTTCCTCTTATTCATAGTTACATAATTTTTGTGATTCTGCTTATTGATGTGTTTATCAGCATTTGCCTTATACTTTTGTCACTTTAAATTTTACATTCTTACATAAAGACTTTAAAACGCCTCAGGTGTCTGTGGTCATTTGGATAAAATACAAAAGTGATGTTAAATGAATAGACATGGGCGTCGATTCCGATCCGGTAAAAAAATCCCCCTGTACGCATCGTATTCGTAGCCGAATCCGTACGATTCGTAAAAATCCATACGACCTGCGTAGTACGATCCTGTGGCGCATATTCCCGTACGAATATCAGTCATCCGTACGAACAACAGTCGAAGCCCCCGTACGACTCGGCATCGGAAATGTAACCGTACGATTTGTAAACCTGCCGTACAACCACACAAGTACGATCCAGTTGGGGAACCCTGTACGCGATTCGTACGGGCCAAATTAGTCGCGCATGAAGATGGTCCCGTATGGTATGCCATGCCTCACAGCAAGCGTAATCAATACATACCAAACGTGTACCCCTTGCGCAAGCCTACGCGACCGCGCTCCCCCCCTCCCCCCAAACGGCCCGTACAACTCGCACGCACGCACAAGTACCGCACGCACACACCCCCAACAACCGTACGCGAGCCCCCCCCGCAACGGCTCGTACAACTCGCACGCACACACAAGTACCGCACGCACACCCCCCCAACAAGCGTACCCGAGCCCCTGACCCGCCAACGGCTCGTACAACTCGATCGCAAAGCCAAGTACCGCACGCACACCCTCCCAACAAGCATACGCGAGCCTTCGACCCGCCAACGGCCCGTACAACTCGCACGCACGCAAAAGTACCGCACGCACACCCCCCCCCCAAGAAGCGTAACCGAGCCCCCGACCCGCCAACGGCCCGTACAACTCGCACCCCCCCCCAACAACCGTACGCGAGCCCCCCCGGCAACGGCTTGTACAACTCGCATGCACGCGTACCGCACGCACACCCCCCCAACAACCGTACGCGAGCCCCCCCCGGCAACGGCTCGTACAACTCGCACGCACACACAAGTACCGCACGCACACACCCCCAACAAGGGTACCCGAGCCCCCGACCCGCCAACGGCCCGTACAACTCGCACGCATGCACAAGTACCGCACGCACACCCCCCAACAACCATACGCGAGCCCCCCCCCCCCAACGGCTCGTACAACTCGCACGCACGCACAAGTACCGCACGCACACCCCCCCAACAACCGTACGCTAGCCCCCCCCCCCGGCAACGGCTCGTACAACTCACACGCACACACAAGTACCGCACGCACACACCCCCAACAAGGGTACCCGAGCCCCCGACCCGCCAACGGCCCGTACAACTCGCACGCACGCAAAAGTACCGCACGCACACCCCCCCCCCCAAGAAGCGTAACCGAGCCCAGGACCCGCCAACGGCCCGTACAACTCGCACAAGTACCGCACGCACCCCCCCCCCAACAACCGTACGCGAGCCCCCCCCCGGCAACGGCTCGTACAACTCGCACGCACGCGTACCGCACGCACACCCCCCCAACAACCGTACGCGAGCCCCCGGACCCGCCAACGGCCCGTACAACTCGATCGCAAAGCACAAGTACCGCACGCACACCCCCCAACAACCGTACGCGAGCCCCCCCCCGCAACGGCTCGTACAACTCGCACGCATGCACAAGTACCGCACGCACACACCCCCAATAAGCGTACCCGAGCCCCCAACCCGCCAACGGCCCGTACAACTCGATCGCAAAGCCAAGTACCGCACGCACAGCCCCCCAACAAGCGTACGCGAGCCCCCGACCCGCCAACGGCCCGTACAACTCGATCGCAAAGCCAAGTACCGCACGCACACTCCCCCAACAAGCGTACCCGAGCCCCCGACCCGCCAAGGGCCCGTACAACTCGATCGCAAAGCCAAGTACCGCACGCACAGCCCCCCAACAAGCGTACGCAAGCCCCCGACCCGCCAACGGCCCGTACAACTCGATCGCAAAGCCAAGTACCGCACGCACAGCCCCCCAACAACCGTACGCGAGCCCCCCCCCCCGCAACGGCCCGTACAACTCGATCGTAAAGCCAAGTACCGCACGCACACCCCCCCAACAAGCGTACCCGAGCCCCCGACCCGCCAACGGCCCGTACAACTCGATCGCACGCCCAAGTACCACACGCACACAACGCCAAAACCCAAAACAGCACAACAACACCAAACATGTCTCCTGTGCACACACCATTGAGTAAGAATGAACTGGTCACAGCTAAACAGAGGTCAACACTGACACCCACCCCATATATGACACACCCAACCAATTCAAAATAAGCCACACCCACATCTTCACCTATAAAAGGCTCCACACATACAACCCATCATCCTTTGCAACATACCCATTATAGCAAAGAAACTCAGAGCACACCAACAATTGCAGCCACATACCTTCACACATACACCCTATCACATCTACACCCACACCACCCCCATCACAATCACAACCACACACCCTCATCCATACACACCATCACCACCTCAATCACATACACACCACACCATGGGCACACCCAAGAATCCAAAGTTCACCAACCCGGAGATGGAGATCCTTACCGATGAAATCATCAGAGTCGAGCCACAGCTGTTTGGCACATTGGTCAGACAGACCAGCATGGCAGAAAAAACTCGCCTGTGGGAGAGGATCATAGACCGGGTAAATGCTGTTGCACCCATCAGGCACACCAGGGCGGATTGCCAGGCCAGGTGGTACGATCTGCGGAGGATGGTCAGGAGGAAGATGGACCAGGACTACGCCGCTGCACACCACACTGGAGGTGGTGGTCCCCGCAGACCTCCTGTATACCATCCCTGGGAGCAGAAAGTCATGGAGCTGCTGGCACCGGTGGGAGTACACGGAATACAAGGAGCCGTTGAGTCTGGTGAGTGTGCAAGAAAAACATGCGACAAAGGTGGACTTACAACAGTGCCCAGCAGCATGGGCTGGGTGGCCATGAGTCCCAGCATGACTAAACAACATGGGGATTGATGCAAGGGGGAGGCACAAAGGGTGGAAGGTGGAGTGTAGGAGGCTACTCCCATGTCATATGTCCCAGGGACACACCCAAGCACCATGCCCAATGTACAGGGATAGGGAAAAATCACACTACATAGTATACTACATTTGCTAAACTATTTCATGTGGTGGACACACCTCGCGCTATAAACACACCACGCAGTGTCAGCGTAAAAGGCCATTTCATTACACCAGAACTGCAAATCTGAACATAACAGTAACAGCAACATAATAATAACAACAAACCCCCACTCACACTGCCCCATCATTCGTTTCACTCGTCCCGCTTCATCACCAAGCCCTTGAGCCACCAACCACGCTTCATTCTTGCCCCCCAATGACTCGTCATCCAGCCCCACTCATTGCGTCGTGCCATTCACGCTTCTATGCGCCCTACGAACTCACCCCCCCAAGGGATGGGTGTGCCCGCTCTTGCCCCCCTTGTCCCTTCAAATACTGACAACCAGTGAACCCCCAGTAGGGTGGTTCACTGCCCCCCCCCCCAAGGCTGCCCATCCACCACACACACACCATTCACTCCCTGCTACACCAGATACCCACATTCCACAACTTGCTCCACACATCTCTCATATCCATCATGTAGTACGCATTGCCCAGCTGGGGCAAGTGCACCCCGTCATCCCTGAAAACTAACCGCTCCTCCAGTCGTATCCCGCCATGTGCAATAACCTCAATGTCCTTGTACGCACAGTACAGTCTCACAGCCCTATTGAGCTTCCTCCGAGCCTTCTCTATGGCTCCATGCTTCACAGCCCCTCTCCACACTTTTCTGGGGACCAACTCCATCCAGGCAATGCAGGTCCCCGCAAGCCTCTACTTCAAAACCCTCTGGTCCCGCTGCATGAGTTGTAACAATGGCAATGCAGACAGTTGCACCAAGTCGTTCTCCCCCAGAAGAAAGATCAACAAATCCGGCCATCCCCTCTGTGGGACCACTTTTTGCAAGCCCGGGCAGTAGTGCCACCCATCGCATTCCACTTCGGCCCCACCATTGTACCTCGTGCAAGTGTCCTCTCAGTCCCAGGTTGCGCCCGTAAACCTGCAGCTCTGCATATTTGGATGCCCAATGCACGAAGGAGTGGCCAACAATCCAAGTCACTGTCCAACTGCCCGGTCCACCCACGCAACCTACAAAGAAAAAAATGTCAGAACAAGAAAAACAGTCCAAAACAACCAACATCCTGCCTGGGACCATCCTACTTCCTCACATACCTCTCACAACAGCGCAACTCCCATCGCCCAATCCTCCTAATCCTATCCCTGGACCAACCCAACCTTGCCGCCGCAGTTGCAGCCCCAATCCGGAAAGAGTGGGTCCCAAATGCAGCCTCATCCATGCCCAAACGCCTCAAGACCTTACGCAACACCGCCAACAACTGGCCCGCCGTCACTCTTGCGCCAGATGCATGACAAACAATCTCCACACAACGCACCCCCCCTGTCCCCTGGAAAGTTCCCCATTCCAACACTGGGCAAACCGCCACGCCAGACTCTTTCAACCACACCCACTTGCCTCTGCCCAATGGAACCGTCTTTGAGCATCGCAGCCAAATACCCATGCGCCCCTCATCCACACGAACCTCCTCAAACAACCTCCCAGCCCCACTTCTGGTACCCAAAAGCTCAGACACCCGGAACGCCCCAAAAAACATCCACACCATGCACATACGGAAACGACCCAGCTCACCCAGGTCACAACTGCATTCCAGCAACACCCCCACCAGCCTGACCAACAACTCAAAGTCACTGCCTCTCTCAGCCTACCCCCACCCACCCCACTTTCCCTGCCCCAACCCTGCAACATTCTGGCCAGAATCACATCTTTAGTTGGGTCAAAGCCCAGGAACAAAACACAGTAGAACTATATCCCTGCCAACTTTCAAGATATCGTAGCCGCAGTCAAACCCTGATCCATGCAAGCCAACTCGTAACTCCTCTGCCCCTGTACCACAGTTGACTCCCCACTCACAACCCCATCCACCGTCCAGCCCATGAAAGTGCTAAATTCAGACCATGCCAAATGATACGTCCTCCTTGTGGTCGCAGCCAGTGATCCTTCCACCAGCCCAATCATCCTCACTCCCCCAAGGCCCAGATGCCGGCCGGCAGCTCGGTCTTGCACGTATCTGCTCACGGTGCCAGGTGTCGAAAACGCTGCCACAGCGAACGAGACAAAGCATCGGCAATGTAATTTTCGCCCCAGGGACATGCTTAGCCCGAAACACCACATTCAACTGCAGACACACCAACATGAACCTCCACAACTGTCTCAGCACCCTCAGGTCCCTTGCCCTCTGATGATTCACCAGCCCCACCACCGTCATATTGTCGACGTGGAAGAGCACTGACCTATCACGAAATTCCTCCCCCCACACCGCCAGTGCCACCAGCAAAGGGAAGAATTCCAAGAAGGCAATGCTCCTGCCCTGTTTGATCCAGGAGGCCGGCCAGCTCTTGGGCTTCGTCTATTCCATATAGACAGTGACACAAAGGGGACTAGATGTACTCAGGATGGTGAGGCAACAGCTGGGACCAGCCGTCTTCTCGGGCAGATCTCAAATTCTCGGCCCAACTGCGCTCCCTGGGACCCTGGTAGGCCACCCTAAAGCCCTCAGTGAAACCCCAGAAGAGCCGCGCCGCAGCCTCCTGATCCGGGTAGCACGAGAGCCACGGGGCCATCGCCTCCACCCTAACCGGTGTAGGCGCCCTCTGGTCCAGGTTGGCCCCGCCCCCTGGTGTTCACCCATTGCTCCGAGGGGGTGGCGAGTGTGAGGCACAGCGTAAGGGCATGCTTCCCGCAGCTATTGTAGCACTTGTGCTTGAATTTACAGGGAAACCTGGAACAATACCCCCTATCGTAAATCCAACAGGCCCCCATGGAATAACCCCCCTGCTTGGACTGCTGCCCCAAGACAATGGTGCTGGGCACTGTTCCACCCCCCGCCCCGCCTTGTGCGGGACGTGGCGGAAAAGACCGACACACCACCGGTAGGCCGCTGGCCGTGTGAGTGGACGCCGTGGAGTGGGACAACGCCATCCACTGCATCCAAAGCTCCTGATCCACCTCCCCCCCAACACATCTCGGCATTCGCGCTAAGCCTTGCTCCAAACTCCTCATCATAGCTTAACCAAGCAAAACCTCCAAACAGCATCTGTGCCTTGCGAATGATATCCATGTACTCTAAAAGTGCAATCGCCCTTTCCAAATACCTCTGGCAATAAACACTGGCATAGATCAAGAAAGCTGACGTCCAAATCTCCATCGTCACCGGCACCCTAGGGCACCTCGTCAGCTCCCACTCCTCCTCTTTAGACCCCTCCATAGCCTGTACCTCCCTATGGAGCTACTTTAACACATCGACAAACTCATGTTTCCAGATCCGCTCCTTGAGTTTCTCCGAGAAATGCGACCCCAGAGGCATCGCCAGCCCCATATATGGGAGCCTCTCAGGCACCTTCACTCCCTTCTCATCCTTACCATCCCCTTTGTCCGTCTGCACCCCCAAAGTCACTGACTTACCATCCACCTCCTTACCATCCCCGGGTGGATTGCCCGATGGCCTCACCGCCTCCCGCACTGAACCGTCCCCCACACCCACCGACCTGCAAGTCCTCTTCCAACCTTTCCCCCCCCCCCCGCGGGGCCTCCTCCCAAGATGCCCACCAGGCACCCTCACCTGTGAGTGCCGAGGCCCGCTCCCGGGGCCGTCCTCTGGACTCCATCACCTGGACTGGCGTCGATCCCGCCTTTGTCTTTGTTGCCGTTTTGACCTGTAACACACCAAGGTTGCCGTTGGCCGCTGCGCCGCCTACGCCTTCCAAGTCATCCCGCACCTCCCAGTCTTCCAGCTCATCACTCTTGGCACCATAATCCAACTCAAGCACCGGTTCCAGATCCACACCCACATTGTCCACCTCCTTCAGCTCACATTTCACACCTTTCTGCACACCTCCCCGCCCACACACTCCAGATCCGCCACGCGTTGCAGGTGCCCCAGCACTCGGTGGAGGGACAGCTGCTGCAGACTGCCCTACTGCTTCTGTCTTGCGTCTTGGAGCCGTCTTGCGCCCCGCCAGGCAGCCCAGGGCTCTGCCAACAGCTGCCGGCTAGGATCCCCGCACACCCCTCAGGTCGCTCAAACCTGAGCGGGCCCCAGCACCATCCGGCCTCAAAGCCGTCCTGCCCGTCCATACACCTGCCATACCCCCCCCCCTGGGGGGGGTGGACCTGCACTGCCTTCCTGGCCCTGACCCTCCTAGACTCCTCCTCCCTCTCCGCTTCCCTTTCCTCCTCAGAGGTCGGGGTGGGAGGGCCCTCAACCTCATGGCCCCACACAGCCCCCACCCTGGCCCGTGTCTCCTCGGCCCACCTGACCTCCAGAATCTGCTCAAACATCCTCTCTCCCTGGGCCCTATCCTCCCAGGAAGCGGCACCCCAGATCCGAGGGGGAGGGTGCGGGCAGTAGCTAAACAAATCAGCCCCCTGGGGGAAGAAACCCACCTGCGGAAAACCAGGAACCCAACCAGGCCCGGCAATGGGAACCAGAGTGGGGGTCCCACTCCGGCCACCCAGGTTCCCCACCACCCCCTGCCTCGCCATGGCCGCCGTGCCAGCCCTAGAGCCGGTGGACAGGTCAATGTGGGCCTCCTCTTCCAGCCCTGCAGACTCTTGCAAGGCGTCCCCAAGCACATCCTCCCCTGGATCATTGAGAGCCGGCTGCCCGGAAAACCCAGGGCCCACCCCCCCCGGTGTTCCTGCCTGCTCCAGGGCAGGCCCAGACAGGCTGTCCGCCTGCCCCTCACCCTGCGTCGCGCTGGCTGGCACCAGCAGAGGCCCATGGGGCGGAAGCGCGGGGGGCGCGGCCCTCACGGCCGCCCCCGAGGCCACAGGCAAAAACTCAAGCAGAGGGAAGGCCCGCGGGGGCCGGCTCCTGCGTTTCCAGCCTCGCGCCGGGTCCTTGGGCACTCCGCCCCCCCTCTGTTCGCCTATCCGGGCCCGCAGCGTCCTGCTCATCATCCTGGCAGGCCACCACCGCAGCTTAAACCCCGGCCGAGGCAGCGCGCGAGCCCCTGGTGGCCCCCACCCAGGCCTGGACCAAAACCCCCGGCTGGATAAGGTCTTTCCCACCGGCCCTTGCGAGCAACAGCAAGGCCTCCCGGACCTGTATTGCGGATACCCCCGACAGCTCGCCAAAAACCATGCTACAGGCTTGAATAAAAAAATACCCAGCTGGCGTGAAACAGCTCCGGAAAAACTCCTACCCAAACCTAACACTACGGTCACTCCAAGAATAACTAGCCCTAATCTAACCAACTTCTGATCTCTCTCCCGATGGTGCCATGCGCAGAAAGAGGAAGTTCCCTTCCTCCCCTGCGCCTAAATACCCACCCCCGGACTCCTCCACTTCCCCTACCTGGCCTATCCCCTGCGCTAAAGACCCCGGGGTAAGACTAGTCTGCAACTCTGCTTCCCCCGGGGCCCGGCATTCCAGAGAAGCAACATTTTGTGGCACAGTAAGGCAGTGCAGCGAGCAAGCATGCACAAACAACCTGGCTCCATCCCTGTCTCCCTCTCTCTCCCACTACCACTGTTGCCCACTCCCTCTGTTGCCCTCTCCCTCTGTTGCCCTCTCCCTCGGTTGCCCTCTCCCTCGGTCGCCCCCTCCCCCTGTTGCACTCCCTCCCTCCCTCAGTCTGCCTCCATCCCTCTGTCTACCTGCCTCGGTCACCTCACCTCAGCCCCCTGGGCACGCAGACAGTTGCACCCAAGCACTGCACAGGCATTCAAAACACCATAGACATGAATGTCCAGGGACAGCAGTCATCTACTAATAGCCTGCAACACACCCACCTTTTGCAGTGGACAATGTACTGTGTCAGGACACACATTTGGGAATGGTCTGTAGTACACAATGGGCACAGGTGTAGGCACCACAAGTCTCTCATGTGATCAGTGCAAACACAAACACCAGGACAAGGTCACACATCCTGTGCATGAACCCAAAATCACAAAAATGCCCGCATGCCACATCAGGGGCCAGCCAAATTTTTAACAATGGAGGCTTGCTAATCACACCAAAACTACTGACATGGCCTGTCATACACACCCCTTACAGAAACTCATCACCTGGGGACAAGCATCGGAGTGCAACAATGTCACAATTGTCATGTATCACAACTAAACACTCACTCATATGAATATGCATACAAGTAAGACATGCACATTGAAGAAGCTACAGTCCATTGTGCCTTCCAAACAATGCACTTGCCCCATCTCATGACTGATGTGGATGCACGTAAGTAACAACATGGACATGGGTATTGACAAGGTGATGCGTCTCAGAGAAGTGACACGTTCAATAGCAATGATCGATAAGTGTGTGTACAGGTCCAGGGGTGTTGGCATTGTGTGGCCATCACGGAACAGCAAAATACATCCACTGTAGTTGATGTCATGCTAATTTATGATGCCCTGTCTCTTACATCAACATGCTGCATCTAAACTCTGTGCATGCTTGACACAGGCATAAGGATTTTCTCAATATCCTGGATGTTGCGTCAACCTGAGCAATGCTTAACATGTGTTGGGCCGGCAATACAAGACACAGCAATGGCTGTGTCAGTGATTGACAAGAGATTGGAAGAATGAAAAATACCCCTGAGTACATGTAAAATTACTACCACTACATGCACAACTGAACAATGACAACAATGTCAAGCATGTGGAACAGTGATGCAGATGATGGATAAATAACCAATATGTCACTTGATAGTGCCTTAACAGTGTCTCTCTCTCCCACACACAGGGCAACGTGTGGAGCCTAACCCACCCCAGGGGGGAGAAGGATCCCAGTCCCAGGCTCAGCCGGACACAGACACCACCGACAGCCAGCCCACTCAACGCACTGTGGATGACCCCAACCAACCTGGCACCTCTGGATCCCAAACACCTGCAGCAACTGTACCAGAAACTTCTCTGCCAACCACCGGAACCATTCCCAACACATCACAGCAGACAGGTAGTTTAGTCTGCCCTGTTCCCATGATGCACTGGGCCAGGGACAGACTGATTTGCATATAGCCAGGTTCTGAGCTGGGATGGGGCAGTGAGATAAATAACGGTGATGGATCAAGCCCTGATCTTTGGACTGGGTAAGAGTGGTCTGCTCAATTCAGACACTCTGTTCATCACCACCCCCTTTTGTAAATCGATTTTGGCCACTATAGGTGTGGCAGGGTATACTCAGACATGAGTCCCTTTCTCACTGCTCCATCAGGATTCAAGCAAGCCGGGCCGAAGAGGCTGAAATGCCAGAAACCGGTCCCCGGTAGCTTGTCTCCTTTCTGGTAAAGAATTGGCTTGGTAGTTTAGTCTGCCCTGTTCCCATGATGCACTGGGCCAGGGACAGACTGATTTGCATATAGCCAGGTTCTGAGCTGGGATGGGGCAGTGAGATAAATAACGGTGATGGATCAAGCCCTGATCTTTGGACTGGGTAAGAGTGGTCTGCTCAATTCAGACACTCTGTTCATCACCACCCCCTTTTGTAAATCGATTTTGGCCACTATAGGTGTGGCAGGGTATACTCAGACATGAGTCCCTTTCTCACTGCTCCATCAGGATTCAAGCAAGCCGGGCCGAAGAGGCTGAAATGCCAGAAACCGGTCCCTGGTAGCTTGTCTCCTTTCTGGTAAAGAATTGGCTTGGTAGTTTAGTCTGCCCTGTTCCCATGATGCACTGGGCCAGGGACAGACTGATTTGCATATAGCCAGGTTCTGAGCTGGGATGGGGCAGTGAGATAAATAACGGTGATGGATCAAGCCCTGATCTTTGGACTGGGTAAGAGTGGTCTGCTCAATTCAGACACTCTGTTCATCACCACCCCCTTTTGTAAATCGATTTTGGCCACTATAGGTGTGGCAGGGTATACTCAGACATGAGTCCCTTTCTCACTGCTCCATCAGGATTCAAGCAAGCCGGGCCGAAGAGGCTGAAATGCCAGAAACCGGTCCCCGGTAGCTTGTCTCCTTTCTGGTAAAGAATTGGCTTGGTAGTTTAGTCTGCCCTGTTCCCATGATGCACTGGGCCAGGGACAGACTGATTTGCATATAGCCAGGTTCTGAGCTGGGATGGGGCAGTGAGATAAATAACGGTGATGGATCAAGCCCTGATCTTTGGACTGGGTAAGAGTGGTCTGCTCAATTCAGACACTCTGTTCATCACCACCCCCTTTTGTAAAACAATTGTCATGTATCACAACTAAACACTCACTCATATGAATATGCATACAAGTAAGACATGCACATTGAAGAAGCTACAGTCCATTGTGCCTTCCAAACAATGCACTTGCCCCATCTCATGACTGATGTGGATGCACGTAAGTAACAACATGGACATGGGTATTGACAAGGTGATGCGTCTCAGAGAAGTGACACGTTCAATAGCAATGATCGATAAGTGTGTGTACAGGTCCAGGGGTGTTGGCATTGTGTGGCCATCACGGAACAGCAAAATACATCCACTGTAGTTGATGTCATGCTAATTTATGATGCCCTGTCTCTTACATCAACATGCTGCATCTAAACTCTGTGCATGCTTGACACAGGCATAAGGATTTTCTCAATATCCTGGATGTTGCGTCAACCTGAGCAATGCTTAACATGTGTTGGGCCGGCAATACAAGACACAGCAATGGCTGTGTCAGTGATTGACAAGAGATTGGAAGAATGAAAAATACCCCTGAGTACATGTAAAATTACTACCACTACATGCACAACTGAACAATGACAACAATGTCAAGCATGTGGAACAGTGATGCAGATGATGGATAAATAACCAATATGTCACTTGATAGTGCCTTAACAGTGTCTCTCTCTCCCACACACAGGGCAACGTGTGGAGCCTAACCCACCCCAGGGGGGAGAAGGATCCCAGTCCCAGGCTCAGCCGGACACAGACACCACCGACAGCCAGCCCACTCAACGCACTGTGGATGACCCCAACCAACCTGGCACCTCTGGATCCCAAACACCTGCAGCAACTGTACCAGAAACTTCTCTGCCAACCACCGGAACCATTCCCAACACATCACAGCAGACAGGTCAGAGCCTTGCACATGATCCATCAGAGGGCCTGTCTGAAGATGAGGGACACCCTTTGTCGGGCGCCCCTGAGGTGGCTGACAACCTCCACTCTGCCAGCACTCGGGGGGCCCGTCGACCGGATGTGCCCACAAGTGCAGGCGGTGCACATGTGGGTCAGGGTGGTGGCAGAGGTGCAAGGCGGAGGCGGGAATCTGGACAGGCAGCTGCAGGGACCGGTATGGCTGAACTCACTAACATCCTGGAGGCATACCGGCGGGACACCAGGGAGGTAGGCCAGCTTGCGGAGGTCCTCAACCAGGTGAAAGAACAGCAGGCAGAGCTAATAGCCAGGCAAGACCAACATTATGGACGGGTGGAGGAAAGTCTGGCTCAGCTCTTGACGGTGCATCGGGAAATGAACCACTCGCTACGTCAGATAGCTGCCAACATGCAGCACCCTCCCTGTGTCACAAGGCCATCAACATCACGGCAAAGTGTGACACCAGCCGCAGGGAGGGGGGAGGCGGAGGAGGAGGAACTCTCTGACGTAGCTTCCCATGCATCGTCCAGGCCTGCACCTGAGGGCCCCCCAAGGAAGGTTGGTCGTCCACGTCTAAGACGTTGAGGGGCAGTGGCCCATGCACGACTCCCAGGACACAGGACCTGGCATATTGCCCCTGGGTGCAACAGTTTCCCCTATGCAACTCTCCCACATGGACTTGCTGGTCACAGTCTACCCGATGATGCCACGCACTGTGGCCTGGACTCTGACGAGAGTAACTGTAAGGCACCACTGGACTTTGGATTCAACACCTTTATGTACTGCACCTATTCACATTTCCAGCACAAGATCACCAAATAAATACACTGAACCACATACGCATTTGTCAAATTATCATTGAACCACAGCATAAAATGTTAGGTGTGTGCAAATGTATACAATGCAAGGGTATGCAGCAAACAGCAGCAATCCACACACTTGCATCAGATTCCGTGTGAGGACACACATCAGTCAGAAATCACTAACAACTACATACATGGATGGCAAAACACAACTGTGTGGGATAGTAAATGCTGGAGGGGGGTTCGGATGCCAAACTGCTATCACAGCCAGGCCCCGGAGAGTCACATTGAGGTGCACAGATCATTGTGACAAAAATAGTTGTCCACGTAGGGAGTACCTACAATTGTGTCCTAGGGTTATGTGAACTATCATCAACATGATGCAGTACTGTGGATGTAATGAATGGCGCAAAGGACAAGGGTGGCAGGACAGACTGTGGGCAATGGGCTGTTGCTCTCTACACAAGCACACCTGAGTAGGTGACCTACCCCTATGTAGCTACAAGTACTAGACTCCTGTCACGGGAGCAACGCATACAGAACAACTACCCACGTCGGACACATACCTACACCAGACTGGGTAAATCACACCACACCCAAGAGATGTGGTCATGGTGTGTGTCCCCTGTGGCAACTTGACTGACTGTGACCGCTATGTCGAAGTGGTGTGACCAGGTTGTGTACTGCCACGTGACTGTTAGCAAGATGATTTTTCCTGCAGTGGTGTTGACAAGGTAACAATGTACAATATTGTGCCTATGGAAGGTGTGTGTGTGCTGTGCACCGCACATGACCTGGTGGTACGTAGACCCAATGTAATGTGAATCTGCATAGTTGTGGCAGTATGTGCTTCACACACAGACACATAAGCTGCAGTGGCTGAGTCAGAAGCATTGTGATACCAGGAGGGTGATTGTCTGGTGTTGTCTGTGTGTAGGCTGGCAGGAGCATGCTCTACAAAAGGATGGAAGGAGGGTAATCCTGTGGGTGTCTGTGTACCTGGATCGTGTGTGCTGCATCGTGCCTGTGCATGCAGCAGCAATGAGTGAAGACATGACGGCAGGAGGGCTGTGACAACTTGCCAAATGGGCACATACCGCAAGGCCATTTGCAAGCCACAGACTTAAATGTGAATGTGAAGGCAGGAGTGTCTGACTCACTCGGGGTCAATGCAAATACAATGGCACAGTAATGACCAAAGATCACAGTCACTCTATCAGGGCCCTTACATACATGTGGGGCACAGGACACACAGCGTCAGCAGGTGTATACTACAGCTAGGGTGTGGAAAGCTGAACAGCTGCTACAAAGCCATCGACCTTACACAAAATATAGTATTACAGCCTTCCCATACACCATGCATGTGCCCGCTGGACACGTCAACACAACAAGCATAAGCATACTACATGCCAAATGCTACTCATGCACATTAGAAGGACATGTCCGTTGACATGAAGGCGGCAGAATCTCAAATATGAACACACGTCATGCACAACATGAGTTAATTATATTGTGAGCCCATGGAGCACTGTCAAACATACATGTGCATTGGCAAGGACTCCAATTTACACTATTAATGATGTCACCTGTAATGCAGCAGTAATATTGGGTAGAAGCCTGTCAAGGACTGGCCGTACCTTTCTACATCAGAGTGGTGTGATGCTCAAAGGGTTCCATCCAAATAGCCCCTTGGTCTGAGTACAAATGACAGACACAAAAGGGTGATCAGGCGACGGAAGGAGAGGATGGGAACTGCTGGGAGGGAGACCTGAAACAGAGGCAAATAACCATTATGAGTACATTCCATTGTCACTGCTAATACAAAGACCTCATGTGATACACTACCAGTCACACCTGTGAAGTAAAATGACTGGAGACAACATTACATTAGTCCTCATGCTATCACATCAGATCCAATCCAATGACACAGACACATAAAACCTAGGACAGTCTGTGATCCATTAGAGTATTGTGAAACGCTCACAAGTGAGCAACCATGCAATGTGACCTATGTTGGTAGAAATACATTCACTGGCTCAGATGCGGTGGAACTCACAAACAAATGAAAACAGTTGGCAATACTACTTACGCAGACTGTAATATCTGTTATTGACCATGTGTACCCACAAGGGCCATGTAGGCAATATTTACTTCACCCACAACAGCTGTAAGAATCACATATGATGAGCAAGCTAATGACCTACATGCAATGAAGGTTGTTGGACTTGGCCCGTCTGGCAGGTCCGCCCCTGAAGTTTTTATGGTATATGTAACCTGGGGATGGTGATTCCCCCTCTGAGTACGTGTAAAGAGAGAGCGACCTACCCTTCCCTAGGAATACATGGGGAACGGATGAGTCCTCGGTAGTTCCCGATGCGTAGGTTGTGCAGGGTCAAGTCTGGTATGTATGAACTCGTGACATTGAGTGCTGTGCAACTGTACATGTGGAATGAGTGTGTCTATTGTTGAAGTCCCTATTTTAGAAGTTGGCATATTTGTGAAATGTGTGCCTGGCGTATGATTGGCTGAGGCAGGCTGGTGAGCCTGGCTCCCAGGATCTGGGAGGGTCTGCCCCGGTGGTGAATGGAGCGTTTAGCATGCTGATGTGAGGGGAGGAGTGAGCCTGGGACTGCTTGTGGATTGACTGTCTGGTTTGAGTGTCATGAATGAGGCTGGGTTTTCCCCAGACAATGCTTGCTCCACCCTCTGGGGTGCGGCTGATGTTCCGAGCCTGGCCAGTGTAAAGTATCCCCCCCATAACCAGTTACAGCTGGTTCTCTCCCTGCCTGCCCCTTCAGACCAGGAATGTGTGTATGAAAAGGGTGCTGTGACACTCTGGACTTGTTCTTGTTCTTAACTTGAATCTACCAGGGGCTGCCGCTGCTTGGGCTCAGGGTTGGCTTGCCTCCCTGGGCCCTGCCCTACTCCTGGACTACTGATGACCTTTTTCCCTCTAGGGGCTGCTGAGCTCCACCTGAGGTCCTGGACTCTGTTTGGACTGCTGCTCTTCCTCCAGCATTTACTTCTGACCCCCCAGCGCTTGGGGAGCGCTGTTCTTCCTACTTAGCGCCTGGAAGCGCTGCTTTCTGCCCTCGAGCGCCTGGAGCTCTTCATGGAGTTTACCCGCGCTGGGAGTGCTCTACCTCCCCTGCAGAGCGCCGTAATCCTGTCCTATTGCCTGGGGGTACTATTTCTTCCAGCCGGTGCCACCCGGCCTTTTGCCCTGTTCTTTGGGGTGTTCTATTCCCCCAGCGAGTGTCTACCTCACTAACTGCCCTACTCCCTTGAGGGAACCTAGCCCTCGCCAGTTTCCCCGAGGTCACCGGCCCAGGTTCCTTCGTGTTGTCTAGCCCGGGCCGTGCTGGGATTGGACGGCGGCCCCAGGAGCATAGGAGGCGTAAAGGAGAGAGCGAGCGAATGCAGGGAGCCACGGGAGCCTACTCCGCGCCCCTGGTATCCCCCCAGGAGACTGCCGCTTCCCCCCTGGGGCCCCAGGAGCAAGAGGGAGCCCCGGAGAGTGAGGAGAGACCAGCGCGTCTGCCAGCCGACCGGTGAGTGCTGCAGGAGGGGAGGCGGGGCGTCGGGGCGCATTGCCGGTGCCCGCCCCTCACCTCCAGCGCAAGCCCACATGCGCTTAGAGGCCCGCAGGGCCCCCAGTGACGCTGGGTCCCCCGAGGGGGGCCCAGCCTGCCCACAGTTCCTTTACCAAGCCCGAGAGGGACTCCTCCACTCATCATGAGCCCCGAGAGGCACCACCATTGCCCCCCTGTTCCCTCGAGCCGGCGAGGCTCCACCCGGCATCTTTGCTCTGGAGCCCTGGAGGCTCCCTCATGGAGTCATCCTCCCCCGAGCCTGCAAGGCTACATCAAAGCCCCTCAGCGGCCCAGCACTTCGTGGGCTGCTGCCACGTTAACGTGTGCCCCGGGCCCCTTGCAGCCCACTCTGAACATCGAGACTCTAAGGCGCCCTTGCCCCAGGTAGGCTATCTGGCCTATGGGGTGCTACTGACTAATATCAAAGTGATGCTGAGAATTATTCTGTGTTTCCCTGCTGATGGGGGCCTCTGTTGGGTTATGTACCTTGTCCCTTCCCTCCTGAATACCCGATGTCCCATGTACGTGATCCCTGGTCAGAGTGAGTTCTACTGCTAGTTCTAGGAAGCTCCCAGTGGATATGTGTTCTAATGCCAGTTCTATCATGTGCATACCCCTGGCAGGGTCCCCTTGGCCCTGCCCTGTACCTTCTTCTGTGTAACCCCGGCCTGTGCCTCAGGCCACTTGTACCATGTGTGTTCCTATGTGTCCTTCTTAATACAAAGACTATTTTCATATATACTTGGTGTGGAGTCCTTTTGTGGGAGGCCCTGGATGTTGTTGTTGGTGGGTGCGTGCGCAAATGCTTCACACATGTCCTCCGAGACAGGCCTGACTGCCCACACCGCGTTACCTGGAGGGTGAGCAGGGGTCGACTTTACATAGGAGTGCCGGTCTCTGACTGGCTGTGGCGCAAGCCCTGGCCGGCGGGGGGTCCCATTTCCTACAAAGGCACTCTGTGGCCAGTCTTATGATCTATCAACATAGCATTACTAAGCTAAACATGAGATGCTGTTAGAAGAAATATCAACTTGAAGTCAAGTTGAACCAAACCACAATATGATACCCTACCATTGGACATGAATGCTGCCCGGAACTCGAGAATCATGTGCATGACCACACTCCACTGGAGCAACACAATAATTAAGAGATGCTTCATCCCAACATTGTCATGTCTCAAGCAAAACATACATGACATCATGTGATTCAAAACAGAAGTGCTACTCACTGTGAAGGCTGGTGGAGCTGGATTTTCCACCTGCACGGAGGTAACGACATGACAGTGACATGAAATAGTGCAACAAGGGGCAATGCATCCATGTCCACAGATTCACACAACATTTCTCAGGACATGTGGAACATACAGTGGGCAACACCTGCACGACATGGTGGAATGGCAACCAAACTGTCCCACAAGGTGGAGGCAAGGATCCAGTCACATTCTAATGCACACGGTGATGCTGCAATCCCCCACAGAGTCTGTGTTTGAGAGCTCTGACACAATGTCAAACCATGGTATGTGCTATGTTGCAGTGGCAATGTCTACACACATTGATGCTTCCATCAGAGTATACAACTACAACAGATGACTGTCAGATGGGGTGACTATCCAGTCATGGGATTGGGCATACATGTAATAAGTAACAAATTGTTGATGCATGTATTCATGGTCGCACTACATGCACATGAACATGGACCACACGTTTCTACACATACCAACGCTAAACAGCCTCGTATGAGTCCTTACCCAAAATGACTTCTCCACATGTCCATGCATGCTCCGTTGATTAGGCTGACGTTGCAATCATCTTCAGCAATAGCAGGGTGACCACGATGACCCAAACGGACAACAGGCGGGGTGAGCTGTGGATGAGAGTGGCACACAAGGGGTCAAATTCTGTACAATGTCATTCAGATAATGTCCTTTACCATATCCAGTTGTTGTAGTACACCTGTACATTCCAAGTATACACATAGCACGTATGTGTGTTGCATTACATCTGCACCTGTGTGACACAGCACTACAGACATCCAAGTGACATTGCATACAGTCTGCTGCATTCACATCATGCTACCCATGCAACTCTCTCATACATGTATTACATATAACCTGCTATGACTCACCATTATGAGAAGAAGTTGCGGATGAGGTGAGCCCGGATATCATCTTCTACCTCCTCATCACTGGTATCCTGGCCAAGGCCTTCATCCTCTACGGACGGATGTTCCAGCTCATCAGGGTCAAGGTAGAATGGCACAGCCTTCTCCACTGCCATGTTGTGAAGCATGCAGCACACAGTGAAGATGTCACACACCTTGCGTGGGCTGTATTGGAGGGCTCCGCCTGTCCTGTCCAAGCACCTGAACCGGCTCTTCAGGACTCCAAATGTCCGCTCTATCACCCGCCTGGTCTTCCCATGAGCATTGTTGTACCGCTGGTCTGCAGCTGTCCTGGGGTTGCGTAGTGGAGTCATGAGCCACGGCATATTTGGATATCCAGCGTCTCCTGCAAATCCACATCATGGAAATGAGTGTGTAATATGATTCTGATCAAGAAGGTGTGACATACTGACATACATAGCTGACGAATATACTCACCAACAAGACATGCCCGGTGGTTGTGCAGCTGCAGCATCATCTGTGGCACCCTGCTACGCCTCATGATGAAAGCATCGTGGCACGATCCTGGAAAACGTGCAGATACATGCGAGATAATCATGTTGGCAAGACACACCACCAGGGCATTTATTGAGTGGTAGTGTTTCCTGTTGCGATACGCCTGCTCCTGAGCCTGTGGTGGCACCAAACTAACATGTGTACCATCAATTGCACCAATAACATGTGACATGCGTCCCAGGGCATAGAATTCCCCCTTGACATCTGTCAACTGTTCTGGAGTAGGGAATGTGATGAATTCATCTAGGTGGAGCAACATCGCTGCCAAAACATCTGTCAATACACGGCTGAACATGGTCTGAGACATCCCTCCCACATCAGCTATGGTCAATTGAAACGTACCTGTGGCAAAGAAATGGAGGGCTGCCATCACCTTTACCTTGGGTGTCAGCGCCGTTGGATACCTGTGTCGTGGTTGCAGGTGAGCCTCCAGTCTGTCCGTCAGGTCCTTGATCAGCTGTCTGGTGAAGCGATAACGACGGATGCAATTGCGTTCCCTCATGGCTTCCAAGTCAGGTAACGGCCGTTCCAGAGGGGGTGCCCTGCAAAACACATATGTTAGGAAATGTGTTCAACTGTCTGACTAAGACAATAACAATGTACATGGCACAAGCAACACTGCTTCAACAAATGTAGACAAGTGTGAGTGTGGTGTGGGAGACACACTGTTGTAACATGTTCAAACTCCCAGCCACTCCTCCGTGAATAGTACAAGACCTGTGGTCTGTGGAATGGATATGACATGCATACAAAATATCTGATGGAAAGGTCTTATTGAGCATGACAATGTATCATGTCAGTGACACACGGCATGTGAATGTCAGTAGGAGGTTGTCTGCACATCCAGACAGCTTACAGCAATACACACACCACATGTGGCATCATTTGCACAGTTCTGACATAGTCATGTTGCGGTGTGATATTTCCCTAACTATTACCTGAACATCATCATCCTGCATAAATGTTTGATTAGTCACAAATGGTCTGTGCTGCCATCACACATATGAGCGCTTCATTAACACAAGTGGCATGGTGTGCGTACATTAGAAACCCTGTAATCACGTCAGGGACACAATGTGGATGCTCCAACAGAAGATGTACTGAAATTCATGAACTGGTTACTTACCTTTCGTAACAATATATCATAATGGAACAGTAGTAAGTAGCATGTTCCTGACTTTGAATACATACCAATCTTCAGACAATTTAGCCTCCCTGGATGCCATCTATGTGAGTCGGGGATATTGAGCCATCACTGGATGTAATACGGTGTTGCTGACTGGCATCCTACAAGTGCTTGGCCAAGTATTGCCCGGACCTCTTGGATACCCTCTACAGCAGAGATAGGGGGAATGTGGTATGTGATTTGGCGGGCAGGATGCCCATGCTCTCTGCGGTGGGGTGGGAGGACAGGGCACATGGCCAGTCCAGGGAGTGGTGTGGTCGTCTGACAACGTGCCTATCTACAGCCAAACATGCTGCGTGCCTGTACATGCAGAACAATATAGATAGAGTACATTCCTCAGGATAGGCCTGCAGACGCTCAGCAGAGCGTGACTGCACTTGAAGGACCTCAGTGAGGAGGTTGGTCCTCACCGCAGCAACGGGGAAATGATTGGGCAAGGCTATGGCTGCACACATAAACATTACACTGTCCGTTGGCCGGTCATCCATGAACAGGTTTGGAGTAGACACATCACCAGTGTCTGGCTAGGTGTCCAGACCACTTGCATGCCCCAGTCCACCTGTCCTGTCACCTTGGGACCGACACTCATGTGTCAGTGGGTCTTCACGAACCTCCCAACACTCTTTGACACACATTTCATGTTAATTAGGCCTGTCATGAGCTGTAGCCGGCTCGTAGGAGTTGAACCCCCCCCTGCAGCATTAATGGCGGTATGCTGCCGCACAGTTCCCACGCCAGTGCCGTACAGGGTGTGGTATTGGGGACACCACCCCCCGAGAACGCCGCAAAGGCTGGCACCTGGGGGACAGTTGCCAGTGAGGTTGTGAGTTGAACCAGCGAGGACCAGGATCAACATTCAGATCCTTACTGTCACAGCGGGTCTGGCACAAATGCGCCGCCTGCATCAGGGACGAAGTGAGTGATGGCGTCACGGGCAAATCACCAGACGCGCAAGTGCCCCAGACGGGTCTGCTGGGCCAGAATCCCCCGCTTTGGCCTTTGTTGGTGTGAGGGACATCATGGACATGAGGACCACAGGTCGTGGTGCAGGCTACAACGTCTGCAAATTTGACCGAGCCGCGTGGGCGGTGTCACCCAAATCCCATGCAGCATTGCACGTGCATTGTGTAGATTTTGAAGTGTGATGACTTCTCTTTCACATACATGGGTTACCTGACGACTTGGCCCTGGAGGACTGATGTCAAATCCAGGGGCAGTGATGTCTCAACACCCACGCCCAGGCACTCCTCCTACGTCCAGACCATGAGCCATTGTGCTGCAGGGACAACTGCTGGAATCTGAGCGGCATGTGTGACCAATCACACCTGCATTCATATGTCTGGTCCCAGCAGTCGGAGCAGCTCTACTTGTCTTGCTTGCCGTGAACACTGTGGAGGCACCGACGGTGAGGGTCAGTCACCTACATAAGAGGGTTGCAATCCTCACAGGCTTTGTAATGGACATCCCTATTGGCACCGTCCTGAGTCAGACAATCCAAGTGAAATGGTCAGAAGTGATCGTACTATGATCTGGTTTCAAAAGTGAGTTAGGTTACACTTATACAGGACCAGCGCAGGTGTTGTAAATACAGGGGACCTGACGTGACCACGCTGAGGTCACGTATGAGTACCCAGACAACGTCATCACGGCACACACAACGCCAACAACACACGGTGGGCCGCAGGACATGCCTACCAACACACAAGTGTACTACTGAGCGGAAATTGGCATGTCCAGGATGACACGTGGGGATATTCTAAGGTGAGTAAGATGATACTGTCCTGAACATTTCATATGCAAACAGCTGCCACAATATAACATATGGCACACACATGACGTGGTGACTCTGCGTCATGCTGTGTGTCTATTACACCTCTGTCACATTGGGCATGTTACTGTCATCATGTGCCAGTTCCCTGTACTGATTGGTGTGGCAGTCCAGTGTTCATGTGCATCGCAATATGTTGTAGACGTTACGTCGGTGCAAAGTGTTGTATGCATGTGATGCACATGTGCTGAAGGAGTAATGACAAGTCTTATACAGATCAAAGAGAGAGAGAGGACTGGATAGGCTAGTCCGGATCCCCTGGGTTATATATGTAAAATCAATAGGGACTAGCTAATTTTAGGGAGAGTGTAAGAGACTCAAGTACGTCAGACAATATATTTAAGGAAAAAACGCTGTTTTCCTTAGTAAGCCCTCACCCACCGACCTAGTCGGTGGCATGCTTCATCATCGGGCCCACCACAGTGGGCCCGATGCAATTACGTCTGATGCGTAAAAATTGCCCGTAGGGCAGGTTTTCCCTCAGGTGCCTGGGGTGAAGGCTGTCAAATCTCAGTAGTGAGTTTCTTGCTGTGGGTTTATAGAAGGTGGTGGTAGTGAGTTTACCATTTTCCGGCCTGATATTAAGGTCAAGGAACGGTAGTTCAGTTGAGCTGCTGGTGCATGTGAAGCGTAAGTAGGAGTCTAACTGATTGATCCAGAGCATGAACTCATCCAGAAGGTCTCTGTTGCCTGTCCATATTAGGAGGATATCGTCGATGTATCGACGCCACAGTCTTATGTTGGTAGAGAAAGGGTTGGTGGGTTGCTGTATGTGAGAGTTTTCGAAGTGGGCCACATACAATCCTGCCACGCTAGGGGCAAAAACACTGCCCATAGACGTGCCATTCGTCTGTAGGTAGTAGGTCCCCTCATATTCGAAATAGTTCTCTTTGAGAGCCAAAGTGGCGCAGTCCAAAATGAAGCTGCGGGGGGTGTTATATTCCCAGGGACTTGTCATCAGTACATCATATAGTACTTTCAATGTTGCGTCCTGCGGTAGGCTGGTATAAAGGCTCTCGATGTCTAGTCCAACCAATAATTCAGAAGTCGGGTCAAAATTGAGATCTTGTATTACACCGAGGAGGTGTTTCGTGTCCTTGATGTAGGAGCGTGCGCAACACATAGTCAAGAATAACACAACCACTTAATATAGTTTATTATTATTTAATTTTGCACCTTCACTTATCCTATTGGTCCTGAGGAAAGCCAGCTTAGAATATAAAGGCACTGGCTGAAACATGTAGACCACACTGGACACTGGAGGTCATCATAACACTCCTACTTACGTCCGTTTGCCTTTTAACCTGCTAACAGAGACCCAGTTTATTAAAATTCGTTAACCCTCGGGTGCTGGGATCCCTCGTATAGCATTTTAAACTTCACCTTCTCACTCCTTCACTGCACACTCAGCAATATACCAGCTCCGCAGTCACCTGGCGTTGAAGCACACCGGGGCACATTCGGTGCCACTGTGGTGGGCCCGATGATGAAGCATGCCACCGACTAGGTCGGTGGGTGAGGGCTTACTAAGGAAAACAGCGTTTTTTCCTTAAATATATTGTCTGACGTACTTGAGTCTCTTACACTCTCCCTAAAATTAGCTAGTCCCTATTGATTTTACATAATGACAAGTCTTGACAGCTCTTCACACATCAACTGAGGCACTAGGTCACAGTCCCTGTGCTTCTTCAATGTCTGACACACTTGGGGCATGCTGATGTGAGGATGGCATGCTGATGTATGCATCCACATTGTCAACATGCGGTAGAATACATCCCTGCTATGTGATTTCCTAGAGTCACTCTCCCAATGGTGACATGAAGGAGGTCAGGAACGCAGCCTACACAAACGTTCACATGAGCATGTCTGACACACTGTACATACGCCTCTTTTCCCTACCACTTTTCAGCCCTACGCGAGCAGAGCGTACCCCAATGGTACGTGCGTGTGTACGCCTCGTTTCCCTACAGCTTTTGAGCCCTACGCGAGCAGAGCGTACCCCAATGGTACGTGCGTGTGTACGCCTCGTTTCCCTACCGCTTTTGAGCCCTACGCGAGCAGAGCGTACCCCAATGGTACGTGCGTGTGTACGCCTCGTTTCCCTACCGCTTTTGAGCCCTACGCGAGCAGAGCGTACCCCAATGGTACGTGCGTGTGTACGCCTCGTTTCCCTACAGCTTTTGAGCCCTACGCGAGCAGAGCGTACCCCAATGGTACGTGCGTGTGTACGCCTCGTTTCCCTACCGCTTTTGAGCCCTACGCGAGCAGAGCGTACCCCAATGCTACGTGCGTGTGTACGCCTCGTTTCCCTACAGCTTTTGAGCCCTACGCGAGCAGAGCGTACCCCAATGGTACGTGCGTGTGTACGCCTCGTTTCCCTACCGCTTTTGAGCCCTACGCAAGCAGAGCGTACCCCAATGCTACGTGCGTGTGTACGGCTCGTTTCCCTACAGCTTTTCAGCCCTACGCGAGCAGAGCGTACCCCGATGGTACGTGCGTGTGTACGCCTCGTTTCCCTACAGCTTTTCAGCCCTACGCGAGGTACCCCAATGGTACGTGCGTGTGTACGCCTCGTTTCCCTACAGCTTTTGAGCCCTATGTGAGCAGAGCGTACCCCAATGGTACGTGCGTGTGTACGCCTCATTTCCCTACAGCTTTTCAGCCCTACGCGAGCAGAGCGTACCCCAATGGTACGTGCGTGTGTACGCCTCGTTTCCCTACAGCTTTTCAGCCCTACGCGAGCAGAGCGTACCCCAATGGTACGTGCGTGTGTACGCCTCGTTTCCCTACAGCTTTTCAGCCCTACGCGAGCAGAGCGTACCCCAATGGTACGTGCGTGTGTACGCCTCGTTTCCCTACAGCTTTTCAGCCCTACGCGAGCAAGGCGTACCCCAATGGTACGTGCGTGTGTACGCCTTGAATGGGTTGCATCAGCAAGGGCAATGTCACCTTACTTGTGTGGGTATTTGATTAAGTACATAGGGGACATCTAGGGGAACAGTGGACAGATCAAAATGCAACCAGGTTGTCATGGATACAGCATTTTTTGAACCTCCTACAGGTGTTCTAGAAAATTCAGTTGGGCAAAAGTATACAATGTTGCAAAAGTTGTTCAGCTCAGGCTCAGTTTTCAAACCATGCATATGTGTGTCATGTCCTTCTGTGTGAAGTGATTGGATGGAACGTAGAATGCTAACTATGGTGGCCTATCAGACACTACTCCTTGGACTCACAGCCCCTCTGCAGCACAGATATAAGGCAGCATGTGGCTGTGGTAGGGCACTTGCCTGCACAACATTGGTGTGGTAACCACAGCTGCTGTCTCTGAATCCTCTGGACCCTGATTGGCTTAGCATGGAGAGGGCACCTGCATTCACTGATGGTGAGAACAAGGCTCTGCTGCATGCCCTCCTCCCTAACTACAGCAAGCTGTATGGGAGACCAGAGGATCAGGTGAGTGATGTGTGCAATACCTTGGAGTGTGCACCTGTTTTGTGTGTGACATTATAGCCACTGTGTATGTATAGTGTCTACATGCAATGTTGTTGGGAGTGAGTGGCAGGGGGTACAGTGTTGTTACTAGAGGCTTATTTGTTGCAGTGGGGTGTGTGACAGCGTGTCACGTGCTGCAGTGCACCCAGACGTAGCATACATTGCTCAGTGGGTGCCATGCTGGGAGAGTGTTTAGCACCCATCATGTCATCTGTAGCCTTTGAATGGCATGTCATGCAGTGGTGTTTGCTCACACGCCACATACTCAGGCCCAACAGTGCTAATGTGTTTATCTTACAATGCCCTGTTATCATCAAGTTTAATGTGCACATATGTGTGTGTTTGGAACATGGACCAGGTGTACTGATGCTGTTTTACTTTACATTTGTGACAGGTATCTGCCTATGAGAAGGGTGAAATCTGGCTGGACATCGCCAGGGCTGTCAGGAGCGAGGGGGGGCCTCGCAGGAGGCTCCGGAACATCAAAAAGAGGTGGCAGGACATCCGGTGCTGGAGCCGCCGCATTGCCAGAGTCCAACTACAGCTGGAAGCTCCACGCCGGCATGGCGGCACCCGCCACCTCACCCCCAACATGCTCCGGGTCCTGGAAGTGGTGTTCCCAGACCTCCATAGGCAGTTGCAGGAGGGACAGCAGCAAGTAGTGGGTAGGTTTATGTCTGTATGTTGTGATGTGTGTCACATGCTCCCTGCAGTGCTCAAAGGCATGGTTACACTCCCATAGTTTGAGTGTTGTGGTCAGACAGGCACTCCATGCATTGGCCTCAGAATGTCCCCATTTCTGCATCTGCTTCTTTACATGCCTTGCCCTAATCCACTTTCGACCTGCGCTTTGGATGATGTTTGTTTTTCACATGTACTCCTATGGTGCAATGTCTATGTATGCATCTTCCTTTGCACATCATCATGTTGGAGGGGGGGGGGGTCTGTGACACCTGTTGGAACCTTACATGTGGCACCACATGTGCACTGTGTCGGCTGTTCTACATATTTGGGCACTGATCTTGAGTCTAAACATGTGTCTTCTGCACGAGTCAGCCTCAGTGGCCTTTGTCCATGTTACTCTTTAGAGCAGTCATGTGTTGGCTACAGGTGCACAATGTACAAGTGCAATATTTTGGGCATATGCATACTCACACTGGGCAGTGCGTGTGTGCATAGTGGCCACAGAAGTCAAATGTTCTTTGTAATACTATTGATGCTCAGTCACACAATGAGGCTTGGGGTGTCAACAGCTGTGATGCCAGTGTGAGGTGATGTTACACTTTGTTCAGGGCCCAGGATGGCATAACATGTCACTTCAGGAAGGACTTTTCACATGTGGCACAAGGTGTAAGGAAATTCAACATGTGCAGGTCTGCGTTTGGGTGGCTGGGTGTCTAAATGAGCTGTGATGCTTCATCAGCTATCCTGTTGTCAGGCAGTCAATCATCATTGTGTCGCTCATGATAGATTTTTCCATTCACTGATGCTTGTATCCTACTATAAATTATGCATAGGGTCTCTCGCAATTGGCCACAACTAGACTTATCATTGTGCAGTGTTCAGTCTCCTGTGACTCATGATGCATGCCATGTTCTGAAATGAAGCCTAATGAATTGTAGGTGACATGTCTGATGTGTACAGGTGACTGATATGTTATTATTCTTCTCCTTGCCCACAGCATCATCATCTGATTCTGGAGGGGACACAGGCGCGGACCACGAAGAGGGACACACCGACAGTGCCACCTGCTTTGAGGAGTCGGAGGGAGGCAGTGGCACGGAGGGTGACGAGAGTCTGCAGGCCGGACGACATGTGACTGACACATCTTACCATGCTGACAACTCCGAGTCAGACTCTCAGGAGGGGGGGGGAATATGCTGCAATGGTCTCTCCATCATCTTTGGCTGGCGTCCCCTCCTCCAGTGCCATCTTCACCCTCCCAGTCATTAGTGTCCCTAGGGTCCGTGCTAGCAGCCGTGTCTCCTTTGTTCCCGGCACCGCAGCCCCTGCCCCTGTGTCCCCTGCTGCCCTCAGTGCTGAGACTGTGGACCTACTCCGACAGATTGCAGTAGGTCAGACATCCATACTGACTGTCCTCCATGGACATACACAACTGTTTACACAGTTGGTGTCGTTCATGGAGGGCATGTCGTCAGCCATGTCTGATCTACGTCGGGGTGTGGCAGCCATAGAATCAACACTGACGGCAGCAATGTACTCCCAGCACCCTCTGTCTCCCCCCCATCCTTCAGACCCATCCACCTCTGCCTCTCCCATATCTACACCACATACACGCAGACGCCACAGGTCACACACACCCAGCACACCCACACGTCAGAAAAAGCTCAAAGCTCCACGCACACAATCTCAAGGGGATGTAGGCACACCCACAGGGAGAGGGGACACAACGCACACACGCATCCACACACCCAGGAGTACAGACTCACAGCCCTCTACCTCCACCCCCAATGTGTCCCCGGGTTCAGGTGGTAGCTTTTCCACACTGGTTGAGGTGTGCAGCCAGGTTTACGTAGCTACTTTCGACGCTGCACCAGCCAGTGTGGATGAATCCACTACACCTGCACCCACTCCGCCTGTCCTTCCCTCTCCTGTCCATGCGGTGCCGGAGGATTCCACAGATGATGCCCCCATAGTTACCACTGCGGATTAAACACCATGTGCAGGCAAGTTAGTGTGGGATCACACCCATGGAGGCGCATATTGTTGCTCGGACTTTTTTGGACTGGCCATTGGCCTTTAATGAGCAAGGACTCTTATTTGCTTTTCTTTTTTGGAGCAGCTGAATAAAGCATTTATGTTAATTTTCTGAAGTAGAGTTTGTGTGATAGGGTCTGTGACTGCTATGTGCCTGGGAGCTGATGTGATGTTCAAATGTAGGTATGTTAACATGTGTTAATCTCCTGATGGTAATGATGTTCACAATGGTATGTTGTTTTGTAACAGCTGGGCACTGGTGGGGGTGTTAGCCACACACACACTGATGCTGGGCACTGGGGGGCACTGGTGGGGGTGTTAGCCACACACACACTCTGATGCTGGGCACTGGGGGGCACTGGTTGCCACTGGTGGGGGGGGGTGTTAGCTACACACACACTCTGATGCTGTGCACTGGGGGGCACTGGTGGGGGTGTTAGCCACACACACACTCTGATGCTGGGCACTGGGGGGCACTGGTGGGGGTGTTAGCCACACACACACTCTGATGCTGGGCACTGGGGGGCACTGGTTGCCACTGGTGGGGGGGTGTTAGCTACACACACACTCTGATGCTGTGCACTGGGGGGCACTGGTTGCCACTGGTGGGGGGGTGTTAGCTACACACACACTGATGCTGGGCACTGGGGGGCACTGGTGGGGGTGTTAGCCACACACACACTCTGATGCTGGGCACTGGGGGGCACTGGTTGCCACTGGTGGGGGGGTGTTAGCTACACACACACTCTGATGCTGTGCACTGGGGGGCACTGGTGGGGGTGTTAGCCACACACACACTCTGATGCTGGGCACTGGGGGGCACTGGTGGGGGTGTTAGCCACACACACACTCTGATGCTGGGCACTGGGGGGCACTGGTTGCCACTGGTGGGGGGGTGTTAGCTACACACACACTCTGATGCTGTGCACTGGGGGGCACTGGTGGGGGTGTTAGCCACACACACACACTCTGATGCTGGGCACTGGGGGGCACTGGTTGCCACTGGTGGGGGGGTGTTAGCTACACACACACTCTGATGCTGGGCACTGGGGGGCACTGGTGGGGGTGTTAGCCACACACACACTCTGATGCTGGGCACTGGGGGGCACTGGTGGGGGTGTTAGCCACACACACACTCTGATGCTGGGCACTGGGGGGCACTGGTGGGGGTGTTAGCCACACACACACTCTGATGCTGGGCACTGGGGGGCACTGGTGGGGGTGTTAGCCACACACACACACTCTGATGCTGGGCACTGGGGGGCACTGGTTGCCACTGGTGGGGGGGTGTTAGCTACACACACACTCTGATGCTGGGCACTGGGGGGCACTGGTGGGGGTGTTAGCCACACACACACTCTGATGCTGGGCACTGGGGGGCACTGGTGGGGGTGTTAGCCACACACACACTCTGATGCTGGGCACTGGGGGGCACTGGTTGCCACTGGTGGGGGTGTTAGCCACACACACACTCTGATGCTGTGCACTGGGGGGCACTGGTGGGGGGGTGTTAGCCACACACACACTCTGATGCTGGGCACTGGGGGGCACTGGTGGGGGGGTGTTAGCCACACACTCTGATACTGGGGGGTGTTCTGCTCACCACTTACACTTACAATCACATTGCAGGCGTTTGTGCCACACGTCTATTGCACTGGTGTAGTGCGTTGACGTACCGTCCCCCCTGGTCGATGACGTAGGTACGGCCGGTCTCCGTATTGCACTGATGTAGTGCGGTGACCTGCCGTACCCCGTGCTCGATGACGTAGGAGCTGCGTATTGCGCTGGTGTTGTGCGGTGACGTACCGTACCCCCGGTCGATGACGTAGGTACGGCCGGTCTCCGTATGGCACTGATGTAGTGCGGTGACCTGCCGTACCCCGTGGTCGATGACGTAAGAGCGGCGTATTGCGCTGGTGTTGTGCGGTGACGTACCGTACCCCCGGTCGATGACGTAGGTATGGCCGGTCTCCGTATTGCACTGATGTAGTGCGGTGACCTGCCGTATCCCGTGGTCGATGACGTAGGAGCGGCGTATTGCGCTGGTGTTGAACGGTGACGTACCGTACCCCCGGTCGATGACGTAGGTACGGCCGGTCTCCGTATTGCCCTGATGTAGTGCGGTGACCTGCCGTACCCCGTGGTGATGACGTAGGAGCGGCGTATTGCGCTGGTGTAGTGCGGGAGTGTGTGGCGCAACATGGGCAGACATTATAATCGTGTAATGGAGATGTGCGCGTGTAGCAAGACGTACAGGTATGTAGAACCTCCTTGTACTCACCTTCTGCGCCGTCATCGGTTTCTCATTACGAGGTGGTGGGCGTACAGGATAGGGATTACACGGACGATGGCGTCCATGTCCTGCTTGTCGCGTACCGGGGTGCGGCTCGTGCCGGAGTCTGGTTTTACGGTAGTTTTGAGCTGTCGTAGAAAAAGAGCCGTACGGAGTGTGTGGAACACGGATCGTACTTTGTGGTTCGGGAGACGCCGTTTATGTACGTACGGACGTAGCGTCGAGCGTCAGCCGACTGATATTCGTACTGACTTTCGATTCGTATGGCGTTTTTTACGAGACGTACGGAGTGACGCATTCAGTTGTGATCGTACTTGCACATTCGTACGGGGACGCCTTCGGGTTCGATTCGTACGGGGAAAAACGCTCCGTACGACTATTTGGAGTGCATTTTACCGGATCGGAATCGAGCCCTAAGTGTTTAAGAATTATCTTGTTGCCTGTCCTCAAACAGCTCCTGATCCCTCAAGAAGAGTAAGTACCTGTGGTAAGTCAGGTGCTATGGTAATAGTGTTACAGGAAACACATATAGAATAATGATAGTGGCGTGTAAACTCACTCGACTCACAAAATTGTATTTCGAAAATCACGTCATGGGCCCAAGTGCGTGAAAATCTGGTAAACTCTGAGCCGGGTGACCTGCGCGCTCTATCAGTATTTTCTGGTAGCAGAGCTATGGTTAGGACTAGGTAAGATAGGTAGATAAGATAGTTACTGTTGAACCGTGAAAAATAAAATGTGCTGCTAAGTATTTTTCTAATGCTGCTATAATAAGGACTGTTATTTCATTTAAATGTCATAGAATAAGTTTATTATATTTCATGAAATATTGAGTATATTACTAACCAATTTTGAGTGATTGTTTTTATGTTGTGGGGATCCCCGGGGAAAAGAAATAGCAAGTGGTGAGTAGAATCCACTTGGCTGAGAGGTCGCTGGCTAGGAGGGAGATTAGTGCATGGTTAGGCAGAACTGGAAGCGCTAATTAGGATTTTTTTTCATTTATGTGTAAATGTTAGCTACCAATATCGTGGTGAAACTCCCGTTGTGATATCACCTAGTAAGGGTCACAGACGGCAGGAGTAATAGGTTCTTGGAGCTTGAATGACAGCAAGGGAGGACATTGGTGAAAATTGACTTAGTATATATCCCGGAAAGAAGTGGATTAGTCAAAAGAGTAGCAGGTTCTCTATTGCTCGTGTGAAAAGGAGAGGCGGAAGGGATCTATCCGTAGTGAATGAAAAGTAGACAAAAGTGGTTTACTTGGAATAAAAGGAAAACTCTCTTTCTTTTTAAAACCCTCAAGCTCAGTGGCAAACGTTTTACGTTGTTAACTAAAATCCGCACTTACACTTTAAGAAAAATTCAAAGTTTCCGTTACCTTGTAAAGGAGGGAGTCGGTCGCAAGGCTGCGCTGACGTCACTCCATGCTGCGCTGGTATTGGTTGAGCCAGTGGGTGTGTAGCGAAGCCAGAACTGTAATGGATCGGTGAGTGCCGCAGAGTGAGACCGCGTCTCACGAAGGGGTCGCGCACCCATTGGTCAACAGAATTTGCAACTTCAGTGCTGATTGGTTGCTGAGAGTTGAAAGACGCGTTAGCATTGGAAGCCGATACGTAAACAAAATTGAGCGAACCAAGCTTATAAACTGTTTCGAGAGGTGTATGTGGTATCCTGAATTTTTACCTGATCCAAGGAATCTAGGTTGTCATAAGGAGTTGATGAGCAGAGGTAGACCTCACAATATGTACGGAGTTAAGAGAAAAATGTCTTTTGCCGAAAAGATAAAGAATTATTTCAAGAAAGACAAGCCCATTCGAACGAGAGAGGGTGTGATCATTCCCCCTCCTAATACTCCCGCATCATTCATGATGTTTGATAAAGAGTACCATACTTGTGTGTGGTTAGAAAATTGGGTAAAATACACTGAAGATGACGGAGTCCTAGCTTTTCCCCTTGATGGTACTTTTAATGGTAGAATCCTGTTTAACTTGAGAACCCGAATGAATGAATTACACCCCCGACCCAGATTAACGCAGTATGAAGCTTTAGAGGAATGGGAGATTGAGGCTCTAGAGCGAGACAGACCCCGAATGGATAAGGGAGTGAGTAAATGGTATCCAAAATTACAGCGAGAGACAAAAGAGCAAAAGATGAAGCAGTGGAGACAGAATATGATGGTTGAGGGACTGTTCCCGATGTTTGGGGTAACCGAACAAGCAGGAGGAAAGAAGACAGAGAAAACTCGACATCTAATGGCCATGGGGGATTCAGAAGATGAGTATCTGGAGGATTTGCTAATGAAAAATCCACCTCCTTATGCTGAAGCTTCAGGAACTCTAAGTTCGAAAAATCCTTTTCTCCACCATTCCAGAAGTAGAAGGGCAAGCGAGACAGGGGTAGCTGGCATTGGTAGCAGACCCAGTAATAGTGATGACTTTTGCAGACCTAGTACAGCAGTCCCAAATTACCGACCTTTTGGTGAGGATAGACCAGGGTCAGCCATCCCCACTGCCCCGAATATATATCCTCCTTTAGTGCCTCAAATAATGCATGATAACTCGTCAGAAAGAGTTTTACAAGAACGAGAAAGAGATGCCCTGATTAAGCAACGAAATGATCTAATTCAGACTATAGCTCAGATACATCCCAGCCCTGACAATCCCTGTAACTATCGGTCCTGCTATACCCCTTCATGGGGATAGGCAGGCTAGTCCTAAAACTCCAGTCATTACTCCCATTCCAGCACCCCCCAGAAAAGAGCCACTCATCGTTGATGACCAGGCAAGCGAATGTGAGTCTGTAATCTCCCTAATGGATCTGCCCATAAGAGAGCCTGGTACCAGTGAATCTCGGTCCGGAAGTCAGGCTAAGGCTAGGGAAGTCCTAATCGAAACAACATCAGGGATCCGGAGTGCCACAGTGGTGACTCCAGAGGAACTAGATAGATGGACTAAAGAAATGGACCAAGAAACTTCCCCGCCCAAGTCTTTGGACATTTACCGGCTAAGGGTAGAAATGGAGGAATTAATGGCCGGAAATGTAGGATTAGACAGATTAAATACTCTTAAGGAAGAAGAGTTGCTGTTTATCAGCAAAAGCCTTACCCGGAATACTAGAGTGCTCCATGAAAAACTAATGGACGCTGCTGCGGACATGGGAATTGATGTAAGTCGATCCAAAGTCTTGCAGAAACCCTATAGGGCAGAATTCTCAGATAAGGATTTAGAAAACATGAATGTGTCAGGAAAGAAAACTCAGATAAAGGAATTGCTGAACATACTGCAGAAATGGGGAGATCCGGATAAATGGAAGGCCAGGTGGGCAAAGAAAAAGGAAGTCAGTAGGGCAAAAGCAAAAGCTTCTGAATTTGTGTTGAAAGAAGTAGGCCAAGCAGAAAAACGGTGTCCCATGAGGGAAGTGCCAGGTGGGAAATATGTACATGTCCCGTGGTCCCGGCAAGACTTTGTGTCGTTTACCAACGACTTCCCAAGATTGAGGGAGAAGCCAGTGGAGTGGTATAGGCAGGTGGAGCGGTTTGTAAAAGTCCAAAAATGTCTCCTGAAGGACCTGGATGGGTTCTTTGACATTGTAGTTCCTGTAGATTTATGTACTGATTGCAAAATAGCCATTTATTGGCCCAGTAAAGAATTACCAAGAGACTCCCGAACTGGAGCTCCTTCCCCAGATGTAATGAGGAAATATGACCAAGTCATACAATATCTAAAAGACAAGGTACCGGCGAAGGAAACAGATTGGACCCGAATAGATAGAACTACCCAGGACCATAATGAAACGGTGCATTCTTATTATGAAAGGCTGTTGCAGGTATTCAAGACCTACAGTGGAATCGATAATATTGAAATGAAGGATATGACTCATTTCATTTATCGATTTGTGTTGGGGTTGAGACCGGAAATATCCCAGTGGATTAGAGATAATAAAATCTGTTGGCAGGGAAAGCCCATAGATGATGTCCTCAAGTACGCTAAGTACTGCGAGGATGAAATGGAGAACAAAAAGAAGGCCCTTAAGGAGAAAGTGATGTGGGCACAGGTGAAATTGGCTGAGCAACAAGAGAAACAGTTAAATAAAATGAATAGCAATGTTCCAAACACTAACTCTGGGGGGGAGGGAAACCTCGAGTAAAAATGAGTAAAGAAGAGGCTAAGAAGAAATTTCCCTGTCACGGGTGCGGGCAGATAGGGCACTGGAGAGACGAGTGTCCACATTTGCAGGCTGGTAATGCCCCCATAAATGGTTTAAATCCACAGGTGCAGAAAGAGGGGCCACAAAAGAATCAGCAACAGGTAAATCTACCTCCATTGCCTAGAGCTCCTAGACCTAAATATAAGAATCAGGCTCAACAGAATGAGAGGGTTGAAGTATGGGAAGGACAGAATGAGAGAAATCCGGCAACCTCACAATTCCTGTTAAATGATACATTCCTCTGTGATGAACAATACTGACGGGGCCTGAGGGGGGAGGAAGGGGAGTGCGTGCTTGGCTCATCCCTACCGGTAGACCAGACAGGGCCATGCATTGAAGGAAAGGTTGAAGGAAATTATGTCACTTTTCTGTTGGACACTGGTGCTACCTGTTCGACTGTGAGAACAGCGGACGTTCCTAACCTACCCCTCTCGGGAGAAGCAATCCGAGTTGTGGGCGTATCAAACCAGATAATTAGCACTCCTGTAACTGAACCCATGGAGATTTCTATAGGGAATTTCAAAGAAATGCACAGATTTGTGGTCTGCGATTCCAGTCCAGTGAATCTACTGGGACGTGATTTGTTGTGCAAAATGAATTGTACCATCTTTTGCACACCAAAGGGTGTTGAAATTCAGTCCCCAGATGAAGATGGCCTGTACAAACTAATGTTGCTAAAGCCTGATACAGCAGTTAAAGCTCTGACCATTCATGACTTACCTGAAGAACTCCAACAAAAGGTGATACCAGAGGTGTGGGATTTCACCGGGAGAGATGTAGGATTAATGGCAAATGTGGACCCAGTTAAAATAGCCATTAAACCCAATGCTACCTACCCGAAAACTAGACAGTATAAAATTAGTGCAGAGGTGAAAGCTGGAGTCGCACTCGAAATAAACAGATTATTGGAGGCAAACATAATACAGGAAGTAATGAGCAGTCCTTGTAATTCACCCATAATTGGAATTAAAAAGCCTAGCGGAAAGTACAGGGTAGTGCAGGACCTGCGAAAGGTGAACCAGATTGTTGTACCCTGCTGTCCCATTGTGCCAAACCCTGCAGTGATCCTGTATCAGATTCCTTGGAATGCAGAATGGTTCACTGTCATAGACTTATGCCACGCATTCTTTTCCATCCCATTGCATCCAAAAAGCAAGTTTCTTTTCTCGTTTGAGTTTGACAGTCATGTCTATGTCTGGAATCGTGTCCCTCAGGGGTACACAGAAAGCCCCTCAATCTTTAATCAGATTCTAAAAAGATGCCTTGAATCTTTAGTTCTACCGAAGGAGTCTGTCCTGGTTCAGTATATAGATGATCTTCTAGTGGCGTCTAAAAGTCAGAGCGACTGTGTTATTGACACCGTTGCCCTGCTGAATCATTTGGGCAGAGGAGGACATAAAGTATCCCCTGACAAGTTACAGTTTTGTTAGAATTCAGTGAAGTATTTGGGACACCAAATAGAGAAAGGAATCAGAAGAGTTACTTCAGAAAGAATTAGAATAATTCGAGATATGGAATTACCCAGAACCCAGAAGGAAGTCAGAAGGTTCCTAGGAGTTGTGGGGTACTGCAGACAGTGGATTGTGGGATTTGCTGTCCTAGCCAAACCTCTGATAAAAATGACCAAGAAAGGGGCAGATGATCCAGTTAGTTGGGATGATGAAAGCATGACAGCCTGGATAAAATTGCGAAACTGTCTGTGCTCTGCTCCTGCACTAGGCATGCCTGATTACTCTAAGAACTTTGAGTTATTCTGTGATACACGAGACAATTGTGCACTCTCAGTCCTAACCCAAGAACATGGTCTGACTAGACATCCAGTGGCCTACTTTTCAGCCACTTTGGACCCAGTGGCTGCAGGGCTTCCCGGGTGTCTGAAGGCAGTAGCTGCCACATGCACGAGTCTGGAACAGAGTGAAAACATTGTCATGGGACATCCTGTAACGGTTTATGTTCCACATTCAGTTGTAATTCTGCTAACCCGAACCAAGACCCAGTATCTCACTCCTAGTCGGCTGACTAAGTATGAGAGAATTCTTATTGGTGCAGAGAATGTAATAATTTCCCGATGCAATATTTTAAACCCTGTAACTCTGTTGCCCCTCACCCAAAATGCAGAAGTGGAGGGCGAGATTGAGCATAATTGCATTGACTTGACTGAGTTTAGCACCAAACCACGTCCTGATATAAAAGAAACGGCTCTTCCCATAGAGGACCTTGTGATGTTTGTGGATGGCTCCTGTTTGAGACATGAGGATGGGGGGTTGAGTGCTGCCTATGCTGTAGTCACCCTGGAAACGACCCTAGAGGCATCCCATCTAAGTGAAATAAAGTCTGCCCAAGTGGCCGAGCTAATCGCATTGGCCAGAGCTTGCAAACAAGGGAAAAATAAATGAGTAACCATATACACTGACAGTCAATACGGTTACGGGGTTGTTCATGACTTCGGCCAGCTGTGGTTGCAAAGAGAATTCATGACTTCCTCAGGTACCCCTATCAGAAATGGAAAAGTGGTGCAAACCCTACTGGAAGCAATCCAGTTGCCCAAAGAATTGGCAGTAGTCAAATGTGCTGCTCACAAATCTGGTAATGACGATGTGACAGCCGGAAACAGATATGCTGACCAAATTGCCCAGTACTGTGCCCGATACAAAATGTCCCTGAAAATCAAATTATGGGGGGCGGAAACAGCTGCCAACTTATGGTGTTTGAAAATGTATCTACCTGGAAGGAACTGAGAGAGGTGCAGCAAGCAGCAGAGGAGGATGAAAAACACAGATGGGAGACTGAGGAATGTCAGCTCAGGGAAAGGGATGGTGTTGTGGTTGACAATAAGGGTGTGCCTGTGTTACCAGATAGCATGGCTGCCCCAATGGCCCGGATGATTCATGGAGATACCCATATTGGAAGGGATGCAATGTGCCGTATGTTTGACAAAGTGTTCTACAATTCAAAATTCAGGAATATCGCGGAGATGCTTTGCCAAAGGTGCCTGGTGTGTCAGCAGTTCAACGCAGGAAAGAGGACTGTGGTAGAGCAAAGTACAATTGGAAAGGCAGAAGGTCCCTTTGTCAGACTACAGGCAGATTTTATACAATTGCGTATGTGTAAAGGATACAGATATGTCTTGGTAATAGTTTGCCTATTCTCAAGGTGGGTGGAAGCATACCCAGCAAAGAAAAATGATGCCATTACTGTAGCCAAGTTGTTACTCAGGGAGCTAATACCTAGGTACTGTTTTCCAGAGACAATTGAAACAGACAGAGGTGGGCACTTTGCCAACGAAATCTTAAAAGAGCTCTATACAGCATTCAAGATTGAGCCTAAGCTACACTGTGCATACCGTCCAGAGGCTTCTGGAATAGTCGAACAAGTGAATGGCACTATAAAGTCAAGATTGGCCAAAATGTGTAATTCCACAAAATTGAACTGGATAGAAGCTTTGCCCCTTGTCTTGATGGGATTGAGGAGCATCCCAAACCGAAAGACAGGCCTGAGCCCCCATGAAGTACTAATGGGAAGAGTGATGCGACAGGCATGGGTACCTGGACACAAACTGCTGAGTATTTCTGATGATTTGGTGCTAGAATACTGCAGGCAGCTGGGTGACCAAGTGCGTTCTATCTCTCACCAGATTGGGGAGACTGCTGTCGAATGGCCAACCACTCCAGCCCATAAACTGAGACCTGGAGATTGGGTGCTGTTGAAGAAACACACCCGGAAGAGTTGCCTTGGACCAAAGTGGGGAAAACCGAGGCAAGTGATCCTTGTAACTACCACTGCTGTAAAGTGTGCTGGCATGCCGAAGTGGATCCATGCCAGCCATACCAAGAAGGTAACCGAAGAAGAGGTGGCTGAGGCTGAAGGTGGTACAGCTGAGGAGACTCCAGACGAGGGTCCGGATCTAGCTGACGTAATACTACCGAGCACCAGTCAAGACGAGTGGTTTCCAGCCGACGACCTGATTCTTGATCCAATAAGAACCAGAAAATATTCCTACCTAGATAGAGAGTGGGATAGTGAGGGCGAGACAGGATTAGAAGGAGAAGGTCAGGTTATCGAGAATCACGTCAGACCTGATCAGGAAATAGGCCAAGTAGGGACAGACCAAGTCATCAACACTCCTCCAAAGACTCCAGAAACTGAAAAGGGACAGATAGCAATTAAAGCTGAAGTTCATGCGGAAGAAAATCAAGGGGTCGAAGTGCATGAACAAGAACAGATAGAAGTAGATGAACGTGTTCAGGAAGCAGAGTCTAAATCAGTTGAAAATCAAAATCAAGTACAAAATATACCTGAACAAGGCCATCTTAGAAACCAGGCAGAAGAAACTGAGGAAAGACCTGGAACCAGTCAGACAGGAAGGGAAAAAGACACTGCCAAAGCAATAGTGCCACAACAGAACGAAAATAAAAGAGCTCGTGAAGAGGACCAAGTTACCTCGACGACTAAAAGGCTCAAGAAGAAAAGTGAACCCAGATATATAAAGAGACTGAAATTAAGATTGAAAACAGTAGAAGAGAAATTAGAAGACCGAAAAAGAGCTGCTAGTGAAAGACAACAGAAAGCAGGAACTCAGCAAAACAGACGCAGTACCAGAGTAAAAAGACTAAATAAAAACTATCGGAGTCCTGAATGGACCTATTTGGTGTTGGAAGAGATTGATGATACAGACGAGAGTGACAGAAGCGATCAAGATTCGATCGAGGATCAGAGTTCTGAAGTAGAAGACCCACCTTGAAAAGTGAAACTGCGTAAGCCTCTTGTGTTAAGAAACAAAGAGGGGTTGGAAAAACCACCTGTAAGCAAAAATGTCTGATTCAAATGTAAATGGAAGATCTAGAGGGAATTGTTGTAAAACTTGCTGTAAGATATGCTTATGCAGTATAGCAATAGTTATAGTAGGATGGATAGGACTAACAGTCTTTATACCTTTTATGATAAGTAAAGATACTAACCTGTACCCTACTAAACCGATGACCCCAGACCCAGAAGTTGTAAATACTGAAGAAACACCACGAAGTGTAGAAAGACGTGACAATTCAGTCAGCCTGAGACAAACACGACCTGACTTAGAAGCACCAGATGAGGAAGGACTACATTTTCACCAAATGAGAAACAGATCACATTTAAATGTCTTTGCAAATCTTTTAGTGCATTACGTAGAAGCTATGGAAATAGAAGATTGCTATGTTTGTATGAAGCTACCTACTTCAGTAGCTGAAGGCGTAACCTATCACCATTTACCCCTGACCTATGGAATTTCCTGTAGTATATTAGCAAGCTTATTTTATAGAAGCACTTTACAGTACTACTATTCTAACACTGACATGATTTTTTCTGAACTGCCTATTCGGGGACACCTGAATATTGTGCATGTCAGAAGCGAAGTGACTTGCTACATGTGAGAATACTTTCTGACTATAGGTGACATAGATTTGAATGAAGCTCGAAGAGATAATTTGACTTGCTCTTTACATGAGCAAGAGAAAATGTTTTTGCAAATGGCAGAAAAGAGAAGGGAGAGTTTCCAAAGAAAGGCCAACGATAAGAGACAGAAAACTCCTAAATGGGCTGAAAACATGGAGGGCACCTCAAATGGCGAAGCAAATCCTGCGCTGTTGTTGGATTTTGAACGAAAAGGGAAACTCTGTCTTCATAGAGAAAAGACTAGTTATTATAACAATGTATTCATCGGTTCCAGTGAATGCGAACATAATTACAAGGTAATTGGAGGTTGGGGTTTCAAAAATGGGTCAGAACCTGTGTTTCCCGGAATTTATTATATATGTGGAAACAAGGCTTATTTCAAATTGCCGGATCACTGGTATGGAAGCTGCTATTTTGGCATTGTCTTCCCGAAAATATACCATGTGAACAATGCCGCTGGAAGCAATGAAAATACTAATGGTTTAGTGCGTAGTAGACGTGAGAGTGTAGGAGAAATTATAGGTGATATATTTAGTGCACTGATATCTGGAGTGGGAGTGGTTCTGAATACTCACCGTATCTGCAAATTGTCTACAGTAGTGGATCGGTTGTCAACTGACACTGCTGCTGGATTCCTGCTGGTCAATACTGAAATGGTTGCGATCAGATCAATGGTTTTACAGAATCGCCTTGCTCTTGATACCTTATTGGCAAAAGAGGGCGGTGTCTGCAGAATGCTGAAGGCGCAACATTGTTGCACTTACATTCCTGATAAAAGTGTAGAAATTAAGAAATATGTACAAAACATTACTAATTTGGAAAAAGAACTCAAACCACTGGAGGTTGATAGTGCCTGGAAGAGATTGACTGATGGTCTCTCCTCTGTAGGTAGTTGGTTTACTGACATAGGTCACAGCCTTGTAGGGAAAATACTGATGCCAATAGCTGGAATAAGTCTGATTGTGTTCATTATAATAATTTGCTGCAAATGTCAAAAGTGTAGGAAGAAGTATACAGTGAATAAAAGAGGAGTCAAAAGAAATATTGACGAACTTGAATTAGAGGAGCTAAGAAACCAGATTTATAAGAAAGCCAAAGGTTTCCATCCCAATAAAGGTGCTGAAAAGAGGCTTAACAACAAATTTGTCAAGATAGAAATGAGTGAGATGTGAGAAAAAAGTTGAAGTTGGCATCTGTTTCCATTAATAGTGATGATAGTAAATATCATCAAAGAGGGGATTGATGGAGCAAGGATTTGCACGTAAAGCGACTTGTTCACATTCATGAACCTCGTTAACTTGTAATAGTACTAAACAATCCTGTTTGTCATTAATATTGCACTTTTACAGTACACGCGGGTGTCCTACAGATGCATGCATATGTGTTCATTAATCCTAACTCCGCTTGCATACTACAGAATGGCTGCTTCGCAGGAAATCAGTCTGCGCATGCGTCGGTCATACCCATGTGATGTGACGCACTTGCAGATTTGGAGGGAGAGTTCGCTCATGCGCATTGTATCTAACATGGCCGCTTATCTGTAATCACGCGTTCTGCTTGCCCATGCTACTTTGTATTTCTATCTATTCCTGCTTAATCATTAATCGCTATAGTTATTATGAAGTAAGGGGTGCAGTGTAGATTATCATGGTGTACAGTGTACTCTATTTTTCTGCGATGTTAATTTGTTTTCACTTACTTTTCATGTACCGCGTATCTGGGGGCCTGGGAGTTGGGGAGATTCTCCATCTTGGAAGCCTATGTGGACCCGATCACGTGATATGATGACCGGGCCTTGCTTCAGTGGAACTCAGCCAGCTGGCTACCAAAGCTGAGGCGCTCCTGGGAAGATCACCTCTACCCTGGGAGAAGATGCTGAATTTCACCTGAAAAAGATACATTTGTTTCTTCCTACTGTGTACTCTATTGTGCTCTTCTACACGTATGCCTGGGAACAGGAATGTAAGGGGTGGGTACTGTCATTTGAATATTTAATATGGGAACCCAGAATTTTAGGTGGTGGCTATGACCTAACCACCTCTGCTGACCAATCGTAAGTTGGGACCTTGTCACTTGCAACATTTGTGGGTGGTCTGGGGACCCAAAAGGGGTATAACTAGCCTAGTTTTGTTACGGAAAATTGTCCGACTTGTCCGAATAGCTGACCTGTCACCGACCCCACGACTCTATAGGTGATTGATACAGAGAGCTGCGGAGTACTCTGTCCGAATTTCCACAAACTCCAAGGGGTGGAAATTAAGCATGGGCGAATTTTGCGAATCTCGCGTTCGCGAATTTGCGGATTTTTTTTTGTGTTCGCGCGGGTTTCTGCCAGTTCGCGAGGGTGTTGTACAATTTCGCAAACGCGAACTTACCTGTCGGGTCGCAAGTTTTGCAAACTGGGTGTTTCTACGTGTCCAGCCTGTTTGGGACACTCTTCTTCATCACTGCCACTCTCTGTCACCACTGCCACTCTCTGACTACTCATGCCACCCTCTGGCCCACCCATGCCACCCTCTGTTTCATCACAGCACCCTCTGGTTGTCCAGTCAGTGTACATTATTGTGGCAAAGCAAAGCACACCTTCCCTGCCTCAAGTGACCTGAATTAATTTGGGGCTGATTAATGTGTCACAGAATATTTTTTTAGCTGGCACCTGCTTCCTTAGTGCTTCCTGATTAGTGATCTTTTGCACTTGCTATGTGCTTTCATTGTTGCAAAATTAGTTACAACACCTGCCCTGCCCCAACTGACAATAATGAATTAGGGGCTGATTAATGGATTTGAACTTCCAGCCTGGCTCCTGCTTGTCTCCCTTAGCTGTAATTCAGTACCTTTGTGGCATATGTGTAACTATTCTGAGGTTCAGAGCAGGGTCACATAATAGTTGCAAGTAGGCAACTGAACTCTGGAGGGGCCCCTCAGGAAGCACTACAGGAAATGGCTACTAATGATGAGCCTGAACTTTTGAACCTGGTAAGTAGTTTCAGTTTTGCTAAGATCGTATTTCTGCAATTTAGCGCTTATTCGTGGGGCGCGAAGTTGTACTGGGAAGCCGCGAACTCACGCGAACAGTGCGAGCAAGCCATAAAATCCGCTGCTCGCGGATTTGCGGATTTTGCGGGAGATTCGCAAATCTCGCGGATTGCGAATTTACCGAAAATCCGCAAAATACGCGAGCGAAATAGTCCTAAGTGCTGGCGAAGCACATTGCTGGGAGATTCGAGATCCCAATCAGGGTTATTGGCGGATTCCGTGCAGTGAGGGGGTAGCGCAGGTGTTGCATCCGAAGCTGCAGGTGTTGGTCGTGCCCTTTGGTGAGCCCAGTCCTGACCCAAATCCTGAGAGGTATCCTGTCCTGATTTTCCGTGAGCTGTACCTGCTCACCGACTGGCATCCTAAATCCTTGAGGGTCCTTGTCCTCGTCTTTTCCGAAACTGACCCGTGGCCAGGGTTAGTCCTCATTCCTGTCCTAGGTAAATATACCTGTGGGTGTCCGTCTACTATCCTTTCCTCCTGCTCTTTAATAAAGCCTCTATGCCAATGATATCCTCTCTGTTCTCTCTATTGATGCATTTGCAAATTGTTTGTTAGCATGTTCCATTTTTCCCCTTTCCTGTAGGGCATATTGAACCTGTTTTTGCTTAAAATAAATTGTGGTAAATATTTAGGATCTAAGTTAGATAGACTAAGATTAGGGTTTGAATCACTAATAGGCTATAGAAATTCACTGACTAATGTGTTTTACATTTATCGTCCCTAGTTTAAGCCTGAAACTGAATAGCATGTTCCCTGTTACCCTTGCCCAATAGAGTCTCATTTGCCCTCAATGGTGTTTCCTCTCATTCATAGTTACATAAGTTTTTGTGATTCTGCTTATTGATGTGTTTATCAGCATTTGCCTTATACTTTTGTCACTTTAAATTTTACATTCTTACATAAAGACTTTAAAACGCCTCAGGTGTCTGTGGTCATTTGGATAAAATACAAAAGTGATGTTAAATGAATAGACTAAGTGTTTAAGAATTATCTTGTTGCCTGTCCTCAAACAGCTCCTGATCCATCAAGAAGAGTAAGTACCTGTGGTAAGTTAGGTGCTATGGTAATAGTGTTACAGGAAACACATATAGAATACTGATAGTGGCGTGTAAACTCACTCGACTCACAAAATTGTATTTCGAAAATCACGTCATGGGCCAAGTGCGTGAAAATCTGGTAAACTCTGAGCCGGGTGACCTGCGCGCTCTATCACCTAGAGTGTAAGATACATATATCTGGGCTTAGGTATACAAAATCCAGACTTACCAGCCGGTATCTTATTTTTGATATTCTGTTCTCGATATTCTGCACCATTGATCTTGTTGATTCAGTATTCAGGGGGCACATCCACTAACACATAAGCCACACATGCACTTTCTACTGTTTTTCCTAAACTTTTCAACATTTTCACGGACAAGTAATAGTGTAATTAATTCAAACCGGGCACTGACCTGTAAATCTCTCTTATCCCTTTGAGGTGCACATACTGCACTATTCCTTGATTTGGTGCATCATTTAAAATCATATATTGGTGGATTAACTTTCCATATTTATCCCTACGGTCCCTGTATCTGTGCTACTGGGCCCTTGCCTAGTTATGTAACAGCAATATTGTATTCTATAACAGCTGTATTGTAGCATTTATATAGGGATTGCTATCCCTGAAGAGCTTGCCAGCATGAGCAGCAAGCTATGCTGAGTGGTGTGTATTGCTCGAAGGTTGTTTTTACTTTTTGTTCCTATGTGGGAAGTTCCCATGTAATGCATAATGACTACCGAGGTGCAGTTATCGTGTTACGGGACACAGAGTTCAGCAGTTTGGTGGATGATGAGTTGTGAGAACAGACATTCCGTCTATGGTTTTCTGTAAGCTGGCAGCTTTGAACAGATTTCCAGGTTCCTTTAACACCTTCTATGCTCATGACGAGCTCAGTTCATCATGAGGCACGGTGCTCATGTGCTCATGACGAGCTGAGCTCGTCATAAGCCATGGAACGTTCACACACGGAGATAATTCCCCTGCTCTGCTGAACATTCTTTGGAAACGAGTGTGGTCATGACGAGCTCAGGTCGTCATGAGCACACGAGCACTGTGCCTCATGACACTCGTCATGAGCACGGGGGTGCTGTGCGGGTCCCTCGCCCCTCAGCACAGCGGGACAATTACCCCCGCTGCAAAGGGGTTATGGTATTTCTTATGATCATAGTCTGCTCAGCTAGTTACTGCACTGGATTGTCCAACCTGATGTGTTTGTAGTGTCTGGAGACACGGGGAAAAGGGATGCCTAGGCCTCAGAGTGGCCTCAGAGTGGGGCCTAACTATGACTGGTAAAGAATCACACACACACTGTCTGCTGGTTAGGGCCAAAGACCCCGAGCTGTCTTCCGGCCATTTATTTATACCCAGGGGCTACCCCGCCCCTGAGGCGTATGCGTGCGTGTGTGCGTACGTGAACGGGCCGGGTGGCTCCGTTACTACATCCCTCCAAACTCACAGATCAAAAGTCCCGGCCATGGATTGTTTCTTGATTAGTTCATAGTCCATGCATAGTCCTTCAGTCTCTGATTGGGAGTTGGATTTGGCCGCAGGTGGTATCTTTGGGTTCGGTGGTTTTCCATGCCTTCCATCTCCGCTGATCGCTCGGGACGATGTTGAGTCTCACTGGAGGTGCTCCCCGAACTGGTGGTGTTCAGTCAGTCAGTCAAAGCATTTTATTTCGAATAAACTGGTGGTGTTGTCCGGCTCGAGTCTCGGTGGAATCAATCTTTCCTCTTCTCGTGGGACCGTTGATGACTCATCTTCATCTTGCACTGGCTCATGGTCTCCGTCTTCAGCACCCTCAGATGCGGAGTCGGTGTTTACGCTGTCACGAGAGACACGCTTGAACCACGACACGTTTCTGGTCACGGCTCTTGTGCCCCTATCGTCGTATTTTGAATGTCGGTGTCTGTTCTTGAGGACCACTTTGTCGCCAACCACCAACGATCTGGTCTGGGCTCTTCTGGTCCAGCTGGCTTTGTCATTTGTGCGCCTCCGTCGTTCTTGAGTGGCTCTCTGGTTCATCTCTGGAGGGCACCATGCAGGTGTAGCTGGCACGCAGTCTCTTGGCACCTTCTTGAACACCAGGTGTGCAGGGGCGCAGCGTGTGGTTGAGTGGGGTGTTTGTCGGTATGCGCTTAGGAACCGGGATAGGCATTCTTCTGCATCCTCCTTCCTTTCCACCCCGATCTGTAGCGCGCGGTTCAGGGTCCTCATGAACCTCTCGACTTCCCCGTTTGCCTGGGGCCATTGTGGAGTGATCTTTCTGTGGTGGATGCCCCGGGCGGCTAGGTAGGCCTGGAAGTCCTTTCCCTGGAAGGGAGGACCATTGTCTGATCTCATCTCTTCTGGCAGGCCCATCATGGCGAACACCTTTTCCAGGGCTTTCTTCACGTGCGCGAACGCTGTGGAGGGTACTACTTCCACGATGGGGAAGCAGGAGTAGGAGTCAATTAGGACGAGGGTGTGCCGCCCGTCCGGGAAGGATCCGAAGTCCACACTGACTTTCGACCATGGTTCATGACATGGGTCCTCGGTTATCACAGGGTGAGGAGCTGGGTCTTGGCTTGTTATGGTGCACGAATGACAGTTGCCGACCTCCTTCTCTACCGCTGCATCTATGCCGGGGAACCATACCTTGCTGCGCAGCCGTCCTTTTGTTTTCAACACGCCTTGGTGTCCTTGGTGGGCTAAATGTACGACCTCTTCCTGCAGCCTCGCGGGTATCACTATCGCTGTTCCTCGGAGGACCACTCCATGGGGTCCGACACTCAGCTCACTCTGGGCTCTCCAAATCTATCGCCTTGAGAGCTGTTCTTGAGGTGTGAGGGCGCTGACTCCGTCTAGGAAGTGCTTCCAGTTCCGATTTGACAGCGTGGCTTTTACTTTGAGGAGACACTCGTCTTCATCCGTGGCTTTGCCAATGTCCTCCAGTGTCAGGGCTGCCGGGCAGGCCTCTTGAGAGATCATCCTCACATACTCCTTGACTTCTTCTATGTCTCCCGCTGCTTGAGCTGAAACGGCGGTTCCAGGGTGCCGTGACAGGAAGTCCGCGGGGTTGTCGGCTCCAGGCCGGTAGATGACTTCGAAACGGTACGCTTGAAGTTGGACGGCCCATCTCTCGATCCGGGGGGGAGCAAGCCTGGCTGTTCCAGCGAATAGAGGCACGAGGGGTTTGTGATCGGAGACGACCTTAAATTCGTGTCCATATAAGTAGAGGTGAAAATGCTGGCAGGCCCATTTGATGGCCAACGCCTCACGTTCGATTTGAGCATACCTCATCTCCGTCGCAGTCAATGCTCTGCTTGCGTATGCGGTCGGTACCCATTCGTGTGTTTCTGTCTCCTGCATGAGGACAGCCCCCAGGCCAACGGGGCTTGCGTCCACAACAACTTCCGTACGCCGGTGCGGTCTGAAGTAAGCCATAACCTTGTCGTCAATCAGTGCGGCCTTGATTGCTGTGAAGGCTTCGTCCTCCTTGGCAGTCCACACCCACGGTTGGCCCGACTTGGTGAGGACCCGTAGTGGTTCGGAGAGGGACGCGGTCCAGGGATGAAGCGGCCACAATGAGTGGCCATCCCCAGGAAGCTTCTTACTTCCGTGGCCGACGTGGGTTTGGGAGCAGCACGGATGGCCTCAGGTTTTTTTGGATCGACCTGAAGTCCCTCCCTGGAGAAGATATAGCCAAAGAAATCCACGGACTCTCTGTAGAAGGAGCATTTGTCTCTGTGTAGAGTGAGGCCGTGATCAGCGAGGCGTTGCAAGGTGGCTCGGAGGTGGATGTGGTGTTCTTCCAAGGTTTTGGAGAAGACGAGGATATCGTCGCTCAAGTTTATGACTCCTGGTAATCCTGAGAGTGTCTCCCTAATGGCGTTTTGAAAAACCTCGGCAGCCGACGACACACCGAAGCTCAGACGTTTATATCTCCGGAGTCCGACATGGGTGGAAAAAGTAGTGATGTTGCGACTGTCCGGGTGGAGTTCAAGCTGGTGATACCCTGCGTTGAGGTCCAGCTTTGAAAACCAGCGGGCGCCGTTGAGGTCTGCCACAATGTCGTCCATAGTTGGCGTCAGGTGCCTTTCCCTTTTCACTGCTTTGTTCGGAAGACGCATATCCACACACAGGCGTATAGCGCCTGGCTGCTTCGGTTTCGGGGCGATCACCAGAGGCGACACCCATGGTGTCGGGCCGACACCTTCTCGATCACACCCAGTTCCTCGAGTTTTCGCAGTTCTTACTCCACCTGCGGCCGCAGGTGAAACGGTACTCTTCGGTGTCTGAGGGCCGTTGGTCGGACCGTTCGGTCTACATGTAGTTTGAACGTTTTTCCTTTTAGGCAGCCAAGTCCTTTAAATATGGCTGGGAAGTCTCGCAGCATCACATCCGCATGCAGCTCATGTACCTGTCGTGCGAAGAACACCAATTGTAAATCCTCAGCCGTGTGGCAGCTCAGAAGCGTGCCACGCCGGCCTCTGGTAACATGGAACTTGGTCTTGACTTGGTGGTCGTTGCAGGCGGCTACCACCTCGATCACTCCTCTCAGTGGAAGTGGGTCATCACTGTCATAGGTGTAGACTTTGGCCTTTGATGGTGACAGTGGTGGGCGTGGTGACAGTAGCTCGTATTGTGTGCTGTCCATCACATTCACCGACGCTCCGGTGTCAATGAGTGCCTGCACGGGTGAGCCGGCAATGGAGATTTCGCACATCGGGGGTGGTCTTCTTCTGGAGCCATCTCTCCCGACAAAGGAGACAAAGAAAACGTCGTCCTCATCGTCGTGGAGGCGGAATGCCGATCTGGAGGCATCGCTTCATGGGCCCGGATCATCCAGGGAGAGTCGCCGCAAAGCCTGTGCAGGGTTTTTCCCGCTCGAACTGGGGCGGCGGTTACCGCTGCTGCGGCACACTTTCGCGAAGTGGTTCATCTTCCCGCAGTTAGAGCAGACTTTTCCTCTTGCAAAACATTTCCCACCGGCGGGGTGTTCCATACCGCAGTTACCACAGGAGTTCCGTGAAGAGGCTTGTGAGGTCCCCCTCTGGGCTTGTGGCCGGCGCCTAATGGCGTCCACGTGTTCTTCCTTGATGTGAGGGATCTTCGTGGGCGCGCCAGGTCGGTCGAGGGCTGCCTGTATCTCGTCGGCTCTGGCATTGGACAGCTCGTGCGAGCGCGCGAGGACGAGGATTTCATCCAGGGAGATCCGTGGCTGCCTGAGGATGAGGCGTCTGAGTTGCACCGACCGGCACCATTGAATCAGTTGTGCTCGTATCTCTTGGCGCTGGTCTGGGAGTTCGCAGGCCAGAGCGAGCTTCCGCAGCCGGGCATAGAAAGAGTCAATGAGTTCAGTCTCGCCTTGTCTTGCCTGGCGCAGCTTTAACCACTCGTAGTCAGGGTTCACCCTGGGGTCGAAGTACAGGTTCAATGCTCTGACTGCGGCGTCGTAGTCATGGTCACCACCCCGATCCGGTAGTGTCTCGAAGAGTTCATAGAGTTCATCACCTCCATAGCACATGAGTAGGGAGCGTTTAACCTTGCCATCGGTCTCCCAGACGCCGACGAAGTAGTGCTCCAACCTCCCAATCCATAGACGCCATCTATCCGCAGCCGTGGGGGGATCCGCAAGTTCGCTAAATGGAGGAAGTGGCGCTGCGAGACCATGCCCAGGTGGAGCTGGCGCAGCGGCTGCTGCAGCGCCTGGAGCTGGACCAGCGACTTGGGGTGGCACAGTGGCGGGAGAACCAGTGGGAGCCGGTGTTAGGTTTTGCGCGGGAGTCGCAGCCGCGGCACCACCATCAGCAGGCTGTAGGCTCATGGTCATAGGTGCGGGAGCATGTGGAGGAACTCGTGAAGCAAGGCCAGGATAGGCCTGGAGGAGCAGGCGTGGCGAGGAGCAGGTCCTGCGTGACAGAGGAGGTTGCGCCGTGTACCCGGTCCGTGTGGCGCAGGCAGGTGCAGTCCCAGTGGATCAGGACTGGGGCTCCGGTGATCGTGGCAGCAAACGAGGTCTTTGGTGCGCAGGAGCAGCAGACGTGGTCTTTGGTGCGCAGGTACAGCGGTGTTACTGAGGGCCGAACACACCTCCCGATTGGGATCCGCCGCCCGCCCGATGCGTGAGCAAACGCAGGGCACTTCACACTGCCCGTCCGCCTGATGCGTGAGGCGAAGCAGGGTCTGCGCAAACCAGAGCGGTGTGGGCATGCGCGAGCCGAAGCTTCCAGCGCGGCCGCGAAGGACTGGGCGCGAGGGCCGAGAACCACCCCCCGAAGCGCCAGCGGCAGAGAAGAGCGCACACCAAAGCGGCAGGTAACTGCACGTCGTGCAGGAGTGTGGATGCCGGTGTGAGTGACGGCGGGCCTCGGGAGGGCCAAGCAGAGCGTTGGGTCGCAGACCGCGGCCTCGGAGAGGCGCGAGCTCACCTGGTGCACCACGGCCTGGCGCAATTCAGGATACGTGCACACGTGGCAGTGCCAATGCCGGGGGCCCGTCCGTGCAGGGCCCGGCCGCACACGTGGGCGCAGAATGACAGGCACCGCTGTGTGGCGAGACGTGGGTAACAGAGACCGCCTCGTCGCCAGTGTAGTGTCTGGAGACACGGGGAAAAGGGATGCCTAGGCCTCAGAGTGGGGCCTAACTATGACTGGTAAAGAATCACACACACACTGTCTGCTGGTTAGGGCCAAAGACCCCGAGCGGACTTCCGGCCATTTATTTATACCCAGGGGCTACCCCGCCCCTGAGGCGTATGCGTGCGTTGGTGCGTACGTGAACGGGCCGGGTGGCTCCGTTACTACATCGTTGTCTGAATTTTATTGTCCTAAGTGGGGATGGTTGGAGAGAGAAGTGGAGGCGGGGTTGCATAACTGATCCCTGGGGGTGGGGGGGGAGGGTTCGGGGGGCATCAGTTAGCTCACTAGCTAAAAACGTGGATAAAAAGTGAATAATCCTTAGGGTATGAAGGGCTACTTGCACGCCTCTTTCGAAGGGTCAATATTCGACAAGCAGACGTATGGACCCCAATACCAGTATACCCATGTTTTGCTGTCTTCAAAGCTCATTGTAACTGGTGGGGTTAGTTTAGAGAGAGATAAAGACGTAATTTTCTCGTTACAGAAGACGGGCGCTTAACTGAATGAGATGCAGCTCACGCTGCGCAGACCGCGGGATGTTCTGGCACCGCGGTTTGAAAGCCAGGCAGCTCCCAACACCCCCAGGGCCGTCCCTGATATCAAAGGGCCACACAGGACAAGTCAATAAAGCGAAAACACAAAATATGAATAGGAACAAACAAACAGCAGCTGCTGTATCCCCTTGGTAAGTGTTTCTCCGGCTCTATTATTGCGCGCCGAGAAAAAAGTAGGCAGTGCATCCAATCTCGGTTATCTCCTTGGGGCTCCTTTCAGGCTGAGATCAGAGAGACGGGCGGAGTGAGGACAGAGCGTCACTGCGCCTTGTTTCCTTTTAATTTCATACGGCAGCCAGCATTTCCGCGCCATTTATATGCTCAATTTAGTGATAACAGTCACAAACGAAAGATTAAAGAAATACCCACAAGCCTCCTTGTCCTTATTTTTGCGTCATCACAAAAGGCATTTGTATGTACATGGCGGGCCATGTTCTTGTGTGTAGCTTGTGATTAAACACACTAAAATCTAAAAGCCATTGAAATTCTGGAATCTTGGCTCCTTGCAATTCTCATTTCACTATAAGGGTCTCTTGCCTTCATTTATGCAATATTTTTTAATTGTAAATATTTGCATATTTTTAGACAAGCATCTTACATAATCTATCCTCTATTTCGCTAAATGTAAAGTCTAAGTAAAAGCCATCCTTTTTTGTTGATGTGCAGAAAATTTTGAGGAGTAGGTGCTATCAAAACACATTTAGGAGTTTGACGGTTTTCAAACACAGTGAGTGAAAGAGCAAATAGGTGCATAGGGTAGAGGAGGTTGTGGCAGAAGCTAAGGAGCATGCAAAGGGCAAATTATGAGAAACTAAACCATAGAAGTGAAGGAGTGGTAAATGGTAGGTTGTACAAAGAGAAAGTAGGAAAAGGTTCATAAACACTAGGGTAGGATTGGGATCAAAACTCGGCCCCGGAACACCAAAAAAAGTGGCCTACATGTACACCAAAAAGAGTGGCCTACATTTGCATATTGCCTTTCCGCAAAACCCTGCCTAAGCAAAGTTTTATGAAAAGAAAGGGGGTGGGGCATGTTTTATTAGCTTCACTTAAGTAAAAAAAAATGCACAGATCAGTTCACACTGCTGAGCCACACATGAACGCAAGTGAGAGCACTTCTGCTCAGACCCCCTGCCCGTGCTCAATCAGCATACATTAATGGACCGTCCCAGCAAGAAAAAGGGAGTGATACCTTCGCCCACCTGCCTTTAGAAAGGCCACTCAAGCACCCACTGGGTCGCTTGTGGCATCCTCACAGAGGAGACAGCCCCCAGGCGGCCCAAAAAAAGCAGTCCACAGCTAGAACTAGGCTACCTGCCGTTCTGCCATTTCCCCGAGTCCCTGCATTACCAATTTGACCCTGATGATTATGTAACCCTGCGCACTGAACTTACCCTCACTCAGGTGCCAGATCTCCATGATACAAAAGTCACCCGGAAAGTTACTTTTGAGCTTCCATCTAAGCCCTTGCAATCTCACATTGGATGGGGACAACATCTTGCTTTACACATCCCAAACCCCACTCTCTTAGGAGCATCATGTCTCAATACAGGTCTAAAAAAACATGACCAGATCTCCTCTGACCTCATGGAACGCCAACGATTCCCCTTGCAGGACTGAACCACCTTCCAGACCAAATCCATCTTACTCAAAGCCATCGCAACCAGCAGCCTTCTCTTCCCCATTTGACTGACAGGCTCATTATAGAGGACACTCTCGGTACCCCCAGAATGAAGAAACCATCAGACGTAAAATAAGGCAGTGTACTAAAGAATGAAAAGGCCAACAAACCTTCTCCATTTATGCACCCAGGATCTGCAATGGCATCTCCGTATCCACCAGGTCTTCCCAAATCCTCCTCTAAATTAGTAGAATCATCTTTAAGGAAAACGACATCATGATGTAGCAATAGAGTCCACATCTGCCCTCTGAACTCAGCAACCTCTCCAATCACTTGTTGACCCTATCTTTGCTCATGACCGTGTATGCATTTCCATTATATTGTGGCCAGGTTCATGCCATATAAATGCCAGAGACACACCTACAGAAAAAGAAGGGGTTCAAGGTTGTTAGTTGAGAAACAGAGGGAGGGAAGGGAGGAAGGGAGGGAGGGAAGGGAGGAAGGGAGGGAGGGAGGGAGGGAGGAAGGAAGGAAGGGAAGGAAGGAGGGAGGGAGGGAGGGAGGGAGGGAGGAAGGAAGGAAGGAAGGAAGGAAGGAAGGAAGGAAGGAAGGAAGGAAGGAAGGAAGGAAGGAAGGAAGGAAGGAAGGAAGGAAGGAAGGAAGGAAGGAAGGAAGGGAGGGAGGGAGGGAGGGAGGGAGGGAGGGCGGGAGGGAGGGAGGGAGATAAGTAAGGAAGGCAATATTATAACTTGAGTGCTTATGTTGGATGGCACTAATATTCTGGGTACAAACACAAATAAGAAAAAATAGTGATACAACTAAAAACCTAAGGTCAGAATTGGTATCCAGTTCCAAGGATTCTAAATATAAAGTTTGAATTGAAGTAATACAATAGGGAAGTAGTGTAAATGAGAAATAAACACAAGTATAAATGAATATAAGCACAAAAGAGAAATGTTGAAACTACACAATCAATAAATGAGGAGCAGGGAAAGAGGTGACGGAGAAAGAGAAAAATGGAAGCAAAGAAGGAAGTTAGAGAGCAAGAAAAAAGGAAAGAAGAAAGGAAATAAGGAAGGAAATAAATGATGATGAGTAAAAGAATCTAACATGTCAATAAAAGGGAGGGGGAGGAAGAAGAGAGAAAAGAAGGGGAGAGAGAGCATTAGAGATAAATGAAAGGGTAAGAAAGCAGAGAGGAAAGAAACATTTGTGAAATAAGGTTGAACAAACATGAATCCGCAATCATGAAGAGGAATTTAGCGAACACAAAGCATAATGCATAGAAGAAAGGCGTCCTAGGCCTAGAATTTACAAAAAAGAACCCCTAGTTCAACAAGAACATATCTATCTACACAATATTCCATTGTTTGCCGTTTTTTTTTAAGACGTTAAGGAGAATTGCAGGTATCACTCCTCTCCCGCGGTTAAATCTGTAATTGAATCTAGGCCCCCATTCTAAAGCTCGAAAAGTCTTCTTGCCACTTTTATACACCAGGCTGGAATTTAGGGGGAGGTGGCGGCAGCGGGAAAGGGAGGGCGGCAAAGAAGAAGGGGGGAGGCAGACTGGGTGAGGATCTTCCAATTTCATTTAAAATGTAATGGTGGATGAACTGATAAGCAAATAGGGAAGAAGAAGGCCTCTGCTTTAAGGAGAGAAAAAAGGCTTTGCGTGCTTTTAATATGATTCCGGATGGAAGCCAAATGATTTACATGGGAGTTGATTTCCTCTTGGCTGATATGAAAGAATTTCAGATACAAAAACCCAGTGATCTACAGAATAAAATAAAAAGAGAATAGAAATGCTATTTTCCTTTAAAAGGTATCAGTTCATTGATATTCATTTAACCAGCCAACCATCGGTTCACTTTCTCACTTTTTGCATTTCCCTTTCAACCCTGTCAACCTTACGGTCTCCCTTCCGCCCCAGACGCTTTACTAGAATCACAATGAAGCCCCTCTTTTGAAAAAAAAATAGCATACAGTTGGTTACAAAGAGAGTTTGCTTTGTCATCTACCTGCTAGAGGCTATATTTAGAATATACATTTTTTCAAAGTAGAAAACAGTTAGCCCGGAACAAAAAATGGCTTCTGTTTTACCTAAAAGTGAAAAGAGCACAAAGGTGGCAACATAGTAGCACCCTTCTTAGAGCAACAAAACGTTTGGGGTTGAGGCCCAAAATCCACCAATTGGAAGTATCCTCTATCTGAAAAAAGCAAATCCCAGTTATGTTATGTCATGTTATGTTTTGTGTTATGTTGATTTGTATAGCACACTAATCACTCGAGAGGATATTCACGCTCTTGGGCAAGATGTCTAGGTGTGTGGTCCCAAGAGCCTGAATACCCTCTTGGATGTTTAGTGGGGAGTGGGTTCAAGTGAGAGTGAGGTAGAACGAAGGTGTCTGGTGGGTTCGTGAAAGTGTATGCTGCTGTTTAGGCATTCTGGTCCCGTGCTGTGTACGGGTTTGTATGTGTGTGTGAGAATATTGAAGTGGCTGCACTTGTGAACGGGGAGCCAGTGAAGCTTCCTGAGGTGTGGTGTAATGTAGGTGCATTCTGAGAGGTCGAGGATGAGTCTTGCAGCTGCATTCTGGATGATCTGGAGTCTGTGTAGGAGTTGATTGGTGATTATGGCTAACAGTGTGTTGCCATAGTCCAGCCTGCTGGTGAAGAGTGCTTGCCTGCTGATCCGTCTGGTGCCTGAGGCCACCATTTGAAGATCTTTTGCAGCATGCGTAGGATGTGGAAGCATGAGGTGCACGCTGCATTGACTTGAACGGTCCTGTTGAGCTTGTCGTCCTAGATGATCCCTAGATTTCTTGTAGGATTTGTGGGTGTGGGTGTTAGTCCTAGCTCCTATTAACACCAGGTGAAATCCCATGAGGAAGTCTAGTTGCCAGAGAGCAGTACTTCCATTGTGTCAGAGTTGAGCCGCAGGCAGTCTGTTACCATGTTCATGCAGTTGGTGAAGTTGGCTCTGGTGATGTTTGTCTTGTCTGTCAGGGAGAGGATGAGTTGTGTGTCATTGGCGTTGGAGATGAAGGTGATGTTTCATGATTGGATGATTTTGGCAAGCTGAACCATGTATATTTTGAAAAGGGTGGTGCTAATGGATTATCCCTGAGGGATAACGCATATCAGTTTCTTGGTCTCTGATGTGGACGGTGGAAACATGACCCTTTGGGTTCTTCCTATGAGGAGGGAACAGATCAATTTGAGAGCAGATCCTTGCATGTCAAAACTCATGGAGTCTACTGATGAGGGTGTTGTGGAAGACAGTGTCAAAAGCTAAAGAGAGGTTGAGCAGAATGAAGGTCGCTATTTCTCCATGGTCCAGGATGTTTAGAATGTTGTAAAAATATGGACTGAAAAAAAAGGAGCTGGGTTGGAATTTATTGATATTGGAGGCAGGCAAATTACTCAATAGGGGCAATAAACAGCATTACCTTCATGACAAACTCTAATTTGCCAAATTTCCAAAGATACACTCACAGTGTCCAGCCTAAACTAAGGCATTGTTGAAAAAGCATTCATGTGTTTTAATAAAAAATAATTTTCAAGAAGAATCTACTCTTTGACTCAAAACCTTTAAAAACTCTCTCTTTCTCCCCAGCCTGGCAAACCTACAGTAACTTGTTTCTGATGGTAGGTTTAAGCATTTAACTTTGGGCCATTGATCAGTTCCTACTTCGAAATCTCTAAAATCATCCTGGTGCTGATAGAACTCACATGCTATGTGATAACCCTTTTAGTTGTCTAGTCAGGCATCAAAATTATAGTCTTCTCTGAGGAAGGAGGTAACTCAAATGGACCCATAATATCCAAGCCTAAATTTTTCTATGGTTCATCTGGTACAACCACTGGCAACAACTGACTGGCCTGGACCACGTGAGCTTTGTCGTTACCTGCTTCCTAGATGCAGTCCTTCACAACTTGCTCAATTTGGTAAGACTTTTTAGACTACCAAACCTGTTATCTAACTTTGGCTTTGCCTTTTGTAAGATTCCTACCCACATGTCCCTCATTGACCAAAATAATATTCTTTTTCCTCAAATCTATCTGGGGAATTCAATGCATTCACTCTGCTCAACTTGCCATATAAAGTACATAACTCCTCCTTTACATTCCATACATCTTTTTCTTGTTATAATTGGTTACAGAAATTATGCTAACCCTTGTCTATAATCACTAATGGCTCACAACAATCTGTATACTTTCTTATATTCACACGACTCTCCTGCATCCAAAGAGTTCTTTCAAACTCGGAACACTGACAATTACGCTTCAAACTTTCCACACACTTAAATGGCAATTTTGATAGGCAATCAGATGCACAGTTATTAATGCCTGGTAAATACTCAACACAAAATGAATGAAATTAATGCAAGCCAAAGGATTAGCCAGAAAATTAAAATTGCCCCCACTTTCGAGTCAAAGCTCTTATGGCATCAAGCAAGCTTTTCGCCGTTTCATCCATCCACACATCTATATCCAAACCTATCCATCTAGTTCCAAACCTATCCATCAAACCAATACATCCATCCACCCTTCACTCATCCATCCATCCAACCTTTCACTCATTCATCCATCCACCATTTCACTGAGCCTTCCATCCTTTCACTCATCTATCCACCCATCCATCCGCTCAATTATTCATATACCCTTTCACTCATCGAGCCATCCTCTCACTCACTCATCCATGGATGCTTTCATTCATCCATCCATTCATTTTCTCTCCTTCTCCCTCATCCATTGATTCATTAACTCATCCATCCATACATCTATCCTTCCAATCATCCATCCTTACTTTCACTCATGCATACTTTCATTCTGTCAATACATCCAACCTTTCACTCATCCATCCATCCTCACTTTTATTCATTCATCCATCCTTTTACTTAGTCATCTATCTTTTCACTCAGCCAGCCATCCACCCTTTCACTCATCCATCCATCCTTTCATCCTCCTTTCACTCACGCACCCATTGATCCATCTTTTCACTCACTCGCCCATGCACCCTCTCTTTTATGTTAATTGTTGCAAGCTGTTGTCTGCCAAGTTGAATGCAGAAGAAACCTATGAAGAACTCCACCTCTACCCTCACTGTAGCAATGCATCTGACACCCATCCATCCATCTGCTCACCCATCCATCCATTTATCCTTCCACTCACCCATCTATCCTTTTACTTACAAATCCATTCACACTTTCACAAACCCATTCATTCACCCTTCCTTTCAATCAGCCATTCATTTTATCAACCACCCACTCATCCATGAATGCATTCATCCTTTATCTCATCCATCCATCCACTCTTTCATCCATCCACCCTTTCATCCAACCAACTTTTCACTCATCCATCCTTACCTCCATCCTTTCGGTCATTCATCCATCCATCATCCTGTCACCCCTTCAGTCAACAGTACTTCCTCCCGTTTACACACCCAACCATCCAACCTTCCTTTCACTCATTCATTTCACATTGATTATGAGCATTTGTCTGCCAAGTTGCAGATAGAAGAAACCCATCATTAACTCCAACCCCGCTGTAGCTGCTAACGTGGGAGGTTGACATTGCCCCTCCATCCATCCTTTCACTTATCAATCCATCCTTTCACTCATCCATCCACCCTTTCACTCAGACATCCATCCTTTCACTCACTCATCCATCCATCCTTTCACTCACCCTCCATCCACCCTTTCACTCATTCATCCATTCACACATTTATCCATCCATCCACCCTGCCTTTCACACATCCATCCTTTCTTTCACAATTTCATCGACCCTACCTTTCTCTCATCCTCCACTCTTTCGCTCATCCAACTTTTCACTCACCCATCAATCACTCTTTCACTCACACAATCATACATCCCTTGACTCACTCACCTAACTATGGCTCTCCCTTCCTTTGCCAAGTTGCAGACAGAAGAGGCCCATCAAGAACTCCACCCCTGTTGTATCTGCTAAACGGGAGGGGGGTCCTGGATGCCATGATGCATGCCGGTTGTCCACTACTGATCCTGAGAGTCACTCATTCAGCAACTTTGCTAGAAAAGTTTGGAACAACAGTCAATTAACTGTTTTCACCATAAAAGGAAGATCTCAACAGAAATAATTTAAAGTGTTGAATCACCAGGGAGCAAGCTAACGCTTCCCACTCCACTGTTAAATGGTGACCTTCCGCTACCTTCTGAATAAAAGCCACAACTCTATCCTTATGATCTACCACCTGAGAAAGTACAGCACATAACATTCACAGATTGCAACTGTACCTTCCTACGCAAATTAAAATGGTCCAAGGTCACTTAGTAATATGCTGCCAATCCAAGGAATGATTTTACATGATCTTTATCACTCGATATCAGGGCTACAATTATAGACTCTTCAAGCTCCAAATTGAGACTTAAATTTCACCCGATGTAGTCTATCCCAAATATAACACCACACCTTCATGAAACCCACCCCTTCCTCTTCTTGAGAGCGATGCCACTTTGGCGTAAATTTTCCAAGACTTCCATACCACTTTATCATGATGATCCTGACCTCTGACATGCAAAAATGTGAGGAAAATGCACAAATCTAGCAAATGTTAGAGGTTTAAGGGGAATTCTATGTTAGAAAATTGAGTGCAGCACTTACAACCTTTACCACCCTAGAATCCCCTGGTATTTTTTTGCAAGAAATGCCTGAATTTCTCATTGTGGTGACTGAGTCCGGGCCTAACTACTCTCGTTACACTCAACATTAGGACTCCATTGAGGACATTTGGAAAATAGAGAAAAATTAGGAAAAAGACATGAAGCCCACACTTAAGACATGCTACATCATCGGACCTTCAACAAGCACAGGGGTTCTTCTTTTTGAGTTGTCTGGCATTTGTATAGCTATTCAAGTGTGACAAGTGTCAAGTCAAGTCAAAAAATTTATATAGCGCGCTACATACCCAGAGGGTCTCAAGGCGCTTGAAGAAGGGTGGGGAATTACTTGTCGAATATCCAGGTTTTAAGTTGCTTTCTGAATGCTAGGTGGTTCTGAGTGAGGCGAAGGTGAATGGGAAGTGAGTTCCAGGTTTTAGCCGCTAGGTAGGAGAAGGATCTTCCTCCCATGGTGGTTTTGTTGATGCTAAGTACAGCGGCAAGGGCTTGGTTGGAAGAGCGTAGCTGGCGGGAGGGGGTGTAGAAGGAAAGTCGTGTGCTGAGGCATTCGGGTCCAAGTTCGTAAAGTGCTTTGTGTGCGTGGGTTAGGAGGCGGAATGTTATCCTCTTATTGACGGGGAGCCAGTGGAGGTTTTTCAGGTGATCAGAAATGTGATTTTTACGCGGAATGTCTGGTATGTATGTATGTATGTATGTATAGGCTTTTATATAGCGCACTACTTACCCGGAGGGTCCCAAGGCGCTTCGACCGCTGCGAAACCCTTCCTGGCTTCCCTGAGAGATGGTCCCTTAATGGGTATCTCCAGGGTGAGACCAGGCATCCCCGGCGGTCTGGTGGGGCCGTTAGTGAAGATGAGGCAAGCTAATGCCCAGAGTTGCCGAGTGTGATCGCTGATCAGAGTGGGCACCGAGGCGAGAGAATTATCGAGTCCGCTGACCCTGGTCCAGAAGCCTGCCGCGCCGGGAATCGAACCCTGGTCCCGGGCCGTCATCTGCTCTCGGGTCTGCCGCCTCTAACCAGTGAGCCATGAGTCTGGCTGATGCAGTCTGGATGCGTTCCAGTTTTTTCTGAAGTTTTGCGGTGGTAACGGCGTATAGGGTGTTTCCGTAGTCCAGGCGGCTTGTGACCAGTGCGTGGGTGACCATTTTTCTAGTTTCGGTGGGGATCCAGCAAAATGTTTTTTTGAGCATGCGAAGAATGTTGAAGCAAGATGATGAAACGGCGTTGACTTGTCTGGTCATCGAGAGTGAGGAGTCCAGGATGACGCCCAGGTTCCGTGCGTGGTCCGTCGGGATGGGTGCTTTTCCAAGGGCCTCTGGCCACCAAGAGTCGTCCCAGGCGGAGGGGGAGGTACCTAAGATAAGGACTTCCGTTTTGTCTGAATTCAGTTTCAGACGGCTGTGCTTCGTCCACTCGGCCACTTCTTTCATTCCTTCATGTAGGCTGGTTTTGGCGGTGTTGTGGTCTTTGGTGAGTGAGAGGATCAGTTGAGTGTCATCAGCGTAGGAGATGATGTTGAGGTTGTGTTGGCGTGCGATGGCTGCGAGGGTGCTCATCTATACGTTGAAGAGGGTGGGGCTGAGTGAGGATCCTTGTGGCACGCCGCAAATGACTTCAGAGGCCTCTGACTTGAATGGTGGAAGGCGGACTCTCTGAGTTCTTCCGGTAAGGAACGAGGTGATCCATTCCAGTGCTTTTCCTTGGATTCCGATGTTTCTGAGGCGTTGTAACAGGGTGCTATGACAGACCGTGTCGAAGGCTGCGGAGAGGTCGAGGAGGATGAGGGCGACTGTGTCTCCATTGTCCAGTAGAGTTCGAATGTCGTCTGTTGCTGCGATGAGGGCGGTCTCGGTGCGGTGTTTGGCTCAGAAGCCGGACTGTGAGGAGTCAAGGGATTTGTTGGTTTCGAGGAAGGCGGCGAGCTGGTTGTTGACGGCTTTCTCGATGACTTTGGCCGGGAATGGAAGGAGCGAGATGGGGCGGTAGTTTTTGAGTTAGGTGGGGTCAGCTGTGGGTTTTTTCAGAAGGGCGCTGAGTTCGGCGTGTTTCCAGCTTTCCGGGAAGGTGGCGGAGTTGAGGGAGCAGTTGATGACATCTCGGAGGTGCGGTGCTATGATGGAATCTGCTTTGTTGAAGATGTGGTGAGGGCATGGGTCTGTGGGGGATCCTGAGTGGATGGAGTTCATCATGCGGATAGTGTCCTCAGTGGAGATTGGGTTCCAGTCATTAAGGATGTTCAACGGGGGTGAAAGTACGGTAGAAGGTTGGGTGGGTTGGTCTCCGGGTTGGTTGTCGAAGCTGTTGTGGATGTCTGCGATTTTGACGTGGAAGACCAAAGCTAGGGAGTCGCAAAGTGTTTGAGAGGGAGTGATGTCGTTGGAGTTGGCAGTGGGGTTGGTCAACTCTTTAAAGATATTGAATAATTCCTTGCTGTTGTGGGCGTTGTTGTCTAGTCGGTCTTTGAATGCGGCTTTCTTGGCAGTCCGGATCAGTTGGTGGTGTATGCGGGTGGCGTTTTTGAAGGCTTCCCTGGTGCTGGTGTTTGGGTCTTTTTTCCAGGCCTTCTCAAGGGAGCATTAGGAACAATGGGGCAAACTCTCACCCCATTACCGGACGCACAGCGATCATAGAAGCATTCCAATAATGCGACGTTATAAACCAAGTTCGTTCCAACCTTAATTCAAAGTTTATTCAAGTTGTTCACAATATCCAAGATTTATCAAAAGTCAAGAGCGAGGCATTTTGCTAGCATCACTGAAACCTCAAACGCTACAGACATGCCGAGGCCTTAATCGGTAGCTAGGAGTGTATGCCAGTAATCTTCATAAATTCTTCACGATAACCCAATGCATTTCGGGCCTTATCTTGGCCCTTCGTCAGGGGTATTTCTACAATTAAAAAAACAATGTATCAATACAGAAAAGATGTATCTAAGTACATATTTAAACGTATTGCTGAGCGATTATATCATAACCTTTTCAACGTTTTCCCGCTAACCGTGACTATAAACTGCCACTAAATTCTTGATTGGTGTCTAGGTCTCCCTCCCTTGTTTATCACATATATAGTTAGATTTATACGTCCCTGTATAGTGATCTTAAATATACCAAATGCAATGTACTGCCTCCATTTAATTTACACGCTGGTTATAACTGTTCTTTACGTGCGTAAATAAAGATGCTGTTATTCGAATTCATTTACAAAAGGAATCTCTTCCATCCAATTCCTTACCCTTTCAAACATCCTTCTCCTTCCCTTCCAGGTGGTTCACTAACTGTGTTTCACCCGCCATTCATTATTTAAACACCTTCGTTCAAACTCCGCCCCGCAGTGGCTTTCATTAACTCTGTGTTTCCCACTGATCTCCATTTACGTTATCTTACCCTCAACTAACAAAGTATCCATCCACATTACTGCGTGTGTTTAAATTCACTGTTAACGTTAATTCCGTACAGGCAGTGGTAATCCTGTGGTATACTCAAACTTTATGGTCTTCCTCATGTTATTGCACTACATCTCCCACCAACCATTGTGCATGCTATCCTAAAATGCCTAGATTGTTACTAAACATCAATCTAGATTTCCCCGCCCACCCTGTTGATCTAAACAACGTTGATTGTAAGGTATCATATGTAGCGTATTTTACATATAAAGACCCGGTTATTTGCAATGTAACATAATCATTATTCCGAACATGTATATGTACAAGAGCATAGCTTCAAAAAACATCAGAATGTATTATACAAATTTTTAAAACGTAGTCCGGGAATCTTTTTCTGAAAATGTGTTCTTCCAATAGTCTTGCACGTGACTTCCTCATGTTTATCCGTTGGTGTCATTGTCACAGTGGGTGCTACTCGTCGAGAGGCAGAAGCAAGGTAATCCAAAAGAGAGTGACAGAGTGCACACCGATTTTGTCACATTTTTATCACATTTTTAGTTTGTCACTTTTGTGTTTGTCCGCGTGCTTGGCCCAGAATCGTGGTCTGCCCTGAACCACGTGCTTGTGAAAACATTACGAACAATGGGGCAAACTCTCACCCCATTACCGGACGCACAGCGATCATAGAAGCATTCCAATAATGCAACGTTATAAAGCAAGTTCGTTCCAACCTTAATTCAAAGTTTATTCAAGTTGTTCACAATATCCAAGATTTATCAAAAGTCAAGAGCGAGGCATTTTGCTAGCATCACTGAAACCTCAAACGCTACAGACATGCCGAGGCCTTAATCGGTAGCTAGGAGTGTATGCCAGTAATCTTCATAAATTCTTCACGATAACCCAATGCATTTCGGGCCTTATCTTGGCCCTTCGTCAGGGGTATTTCTACAATTAAAAAAACAATGTATCAATACAGAAAAGATGTATCTAAGTACATATTTAAACGTATTGCTGAGCAATGTACTGCATTTGGTATATTTAAGATCACTATACAGGGACGTATAAATCTAACTATATATGTGATAAACAAGGGAGGGAGACCTAGACACCAATCAAGAATTTAGTGTCAGTTTATAGTCACGGTTAGCGGGAAAACGTTGAAAAGGTTATGATATAATCGCTCAGCAATACGTTTAAATATGTACTTAGATACATCTTTTCTGTATTGATACATTGGTTTTTTAATTGTAGAAATACCCCTGACGAAGGGCCAGGATAAGGCCCGAAATGCATTGGGTTATCGTGAAGAATTTATGAAGATTACTGGCATACACTCCTAGCTACCGATTAAGGCCTCGGCATGTCTGTAGCATTTGAGGTTTCAGTGATGCTAGCAAAATGCCTCGCTCTTGACTTTTGATAAATCTTGGATATTGTGAACAACTTGAATAAACTTTGAATTAAAGTTGGAACAAACTTGATTTATAACGTCGCATTATTGGAATGCTTCTATGATCGCTGTGCGACCGGTAATGGGGTGAGAGTTTGCCCCATTGTTCCTAATGTTTTCACAAGCATGTGGTTCAGGGCAGACCACGATTCTGGGCCAAGCACGCGGACAAACACAAAAGTGAGAAAACTAAAAATGTGATAAAAATGTGACAAAATCGGTGTGCACTCTGTCACTCTCTTTTGGATTACCTTGCTTCTGCCTCTCGACGAGTAGCACCCACTGTGACAATGACACCAACGGATAAACATGAGGAAGTCACATGCGAGACTATTGGAAGAACACATTTTCAGAAATAGATTCCCGGACTACGTTTTAAAACTATTGTATAATACATTCTGATGTTTTTTGAAGCTATGCTCTTGTACATATACATGTTCGGAATAATGATTATGTTACATTACAAATAACCGGGTCTTTATATGTAAAATACGCTACATATGATACCTTACAATCAACGTTGTTTAGATCAACAGGGTGGGCGGGGAAATCTAGATTGATGTTTAGTAACAATCTAGGCATTTTAGGATAGCATGCACAATGGTTGGTGGGAGATGTAGTGCAATAACATGAGGAAGACCATAAAGTTTGAGTATACCACAGGATTACCACTGCCTGTACGGAATTAACGTTAACAGTGAATTTAAACACACGCAGTAATTTGGATGGATACTTTGTTAGTTGAGGGTAAGATAACGTAAATGGAGATCAGTGGGAAACACAGAGTTAATGAAAGCCACTGCGGGGCGGAGTTTGAACGAAGGTGTTTAAATAATGAATGGCGGGTGAAACACAGTTAGTGAACCACCTGGAAGGGAAGGAGAAGGATGTTTGAAAGGGTAAGGAATTGGATGGAAGAGATTCCTTTTGTAAATGAATTCGAATAACAGCATCTTTATTTACGCACGTAAAGAACAGTTATAACCAGCGTGTAAATTAAATGGAGGCAGTACATTGCATTTGGTATATTTAAGATCACTATACAGGGACGTATAAATCTAACTATATATGTGATAAACAAGGGAGGGAGACCTAGACACCAATCAAGAATTTAGTGGCAGTTTATAGTCACGGTTAGCGGGAAAACGTTGAAAAGGTTATGATATAATCGCTCAGCAATACGTTTAAATATGTACTTAGATACATCTTTTCTGTATTGATACATTGTTTTTTTAATTGTAGAAATACCCCTGACTAAGGGCCAAGATAAGGCCCGAAATGCATTGGGTTATCGTGAAGAATTTATGAAGATTACTGGCATACACTCCTAGCTACCGATTAAGGCCTCGGCATGTCTGTAGCGTTTGAGGTTTCAGTGATTCTAGCAAAATGCCTCGCTCTTGACTTTTGATAAATCTTGGATATTGTGAACAACTTGAATAAACTTTGAATTAAGGTTGGAACGAACTTGGTTTATAACGTCGCATTATTGGAATGCTTCTATGATCGCTGTGCGTCCGGTAATGGGGTGAGAGTTTGCCCCATTGTTCCTAATGTTTTCACAAGCACGTGGTTCAGGGCAGACCACGATTCTGGGCCAAGCACGCGGACAAACACAAAAGTGACAAACTAAAAATGTGATAAAAATGTGACAAAATCGGTGTGCACTCTGTCACTCTCTTTTGGCTTCTCAAGGGAGCGACAGAGTTTAACGTGACTGATGTTCATCCACCATTATGTGCAGTGTGTTGAATGTAATAAACTTATAATACAGCAGATGGAATATCTGCAGTGTTTACATGGAGGATGAGGGTAGCAAGCAGGACACCAATATGACCTATGTGAGTAGTGATGGGTGTGGTGAACTGTGACTTACTCTTACCTTGACCATATGCCTTCTACCTACCTGAGAGTCCCAAAAAAACAAGCCTAGGCTAAGCTTTGGCCTTCCCTTCATGTCTCTGCCTCTTTCAGTATCCTGACTAATACAGTGTGGGTAACAGGTGAATCTTTACAAACACCTCCCCACGGCAGCATGCTTAGGCTCAGGAATATTTGACTTTTGTGTGCCTTTAGTACACTCACTGTTCAAATTCCAACTTCTTTCAGCGCATGGTAGTACTTTGGGAGTGGCCGAGTATGGCTCGTGATCGATTCCTCAGACAGTGTTAGCATAACTACATTTAAAGGCAGGGATAAGCATACTGAAGGCAGACTCTCCTAAATTCCCTAGAGAATGCTTCCAGAAACACTAATGGTCTTAGCATTTGGAGGACAGTCTACTTCGTCACATGTGACAGAAGTCCTATCCACCATTATGTGCAGCGCATTGATTACAATGCATTTTTAACACGGCGGATGGATCATCCTCTATGTTTTTAAAGAGAATGATGGTAGCAGGCAAGCCAGAAGTGTGACTTATGTAAGTAGTGATGGGTGCAGTGATTTGTCGCGCACTCCTACCATGACCATCTGCTTTCTAACTATACAAGTTCCTTATGAAAACAAGCATATGCTGAGCTTACTAACTCTTCATGTCACTATCTCTGCTGCACTCATTGTCTTGACTAATACTATGCAGGTGCCATGTGAATCTTAAGTAATGCCTCCACATGGCAACCTGCTTAGGCTTGTGAAGGTTTGTATTTCATGTGCCTTTAGCGCATTAAACGCACTAAATCCAACTCCTTTCACTGCATCGTAGTTAGTGGGGTGATTCTGTAAAACGCAATGGCATAATTGATTCACATGGGAGAGCAAGGGAGCTGTTGTGGAAGAGATTCCATGTTATCTCAGGCCAATATTGAAAATGGGGGAAGCCTCTGGTGTTGGCAAAGGAGGTTCGCCCCTGACCCTTCCGCTTGACTCAAAAAATATTGTGGTACACAAGTATTGAGAAAAAAATACCAGGAACCAAAATATCATATTTACACACTTTGTATGTGAACTACAAAAATATTTAAGCAAAATGTCATCAAAAACATTTAAGTATATTGATTTCAAAATATATATTATTATATTTAATATCATTTGGATATTAAAGTATAACATAATAATACAATATAAATCTAATTTAACACCTTAGCAGCTAGGGAACGTCCAGCTCCAGTGCTGAACGTTCCATTGCGCAGGTGCAGTTGGAACGTCCAACGGCCGATGGCAGCACTCCAGAGGTAGTGGTGCCGTCGGCCGTTGGAATAGGCGCAGCACTTAAGGTGTTAAGATAAGATTTAGACAATAACAAACAATTTAATAAAAATATACACTTTAAAGAAATGAAAAACATTTTAACAAATAAAAAAACTTAAATACATTAAAATTAATAGTAATAATAATGACAATACAATTAATAAACACATGAACATAATGCAAACTATTAAGTATATAAAATAATAAACCAAATCAATCAAAATATAGAATACAAAATTACAAATGATTTAATTTGATAGATTATTCAAAAAAGTGAAAGAAACAGTTGAAAAAATAACTGTTAAACATTATCACTCCTAACAAAGCAATAGTTGCCAAATATTTTGACTTTGCAGGGGTCAGATTTACTATTTCCACTGCAACCTAAGCAATTCTAGGGAAAGTGCTGGAATTTGGAGTGTGATTGCTACTGTCTCCAAACAGTAGGGAAAGTGTTGGAATTTGTACGGTTCAGATTTACCATTCCCACCACAATTGAAGCAAAGTTAGGGAAAGTGTTGGAGTTTTGAGAGGTCATAATACTAAAGCCACTGAAATCTAAGCAACTGTAGGGAACATGTTGGTCTTTATTGGTGTCAGATTTACTATTCCCACCACAATGTAAGTAAAATCAGGGAAAGGGATGGACTTTGGAGAGTTCAGATTAAATATTTCAACTCTAAAATAAGAAAAAAATATGAAAAGTGCTAGAGTTTGGAGTGCTAGGATTTAATATTCCTACTCCAATCTTAGCAACAATAGGGAACATATTGGACTTTAGAGAGGTCAAATTTACTATTCTCACTCCAAGTTAGTAAAAAGTAGGGAAAGTGTTGAATTTGGTGGGTCAGATTTACTATTCAAACACCAATCTTCACAATAGTAGGGAAACTGTTGGACATTAAATGGGTCAGATTCACTATTCTCAATTCAATGCAAGCAATATCAGGAAACGTATTGGGCTTTGAAGGGGTTAGATTCAATATTAGCACTCCTATCCAATTTTTAAATAAAACATTTAAATATATACAAAAAGCCTTAGACAGACAGCTTTTGGATAGGGGCTGGGTTTACATTTTAGAAACCCACTGCATGTCAAGAAATACTAGCTTAAAATACACACAGATCAAATATATACATACAACATCTTACATACCAAATACTAATATACATTTTTTTTAAATTTAATAAATACAATTTTATATTACAAATAAATGAACAATTCTTTATAAAGGTTAAAAAAATATTTTCAGTTAAAATGTTCCCATTCTTTTAGCCCAAGAAACAAACATAGTCCATTAAAATTAAGAAAAAATCGAACTAAAATGATAAATTACTAATAATACATCAGCAATTAAATAAAACAAATCAAATTAATACAATTCATAAACAATGATAAATTGCTAAATGAATTAACAATTCCTTCATAACCATTACATAATTAAAATAAAAATTGATGCATAAATTGCGTTTCATAATGTTTGGCAATCAAATACAAAAAGTTTATTAAAAGTAACAATGTATGGCGGCCGCTACAACCTGGGACCACGGCGGTGAGCCTGATGTGTGTGGCACGGCGAAAGGGTTCAGCCTAGGACCTTGGCGGTGCAGGGGGTACCTCACTCCCTGAAAGGCCCATCAGTTGCGTTTGCTAAGCCGTGATTGCGGCACTTGCACCGGGGAGGCGCTGAGACCAGCTTGGCAGCCTGTTGAGTGATGTTCCGCGGGGTGACTGGAGGTGTGCCACCTGTGATTGGCAGCTAGATCAGGCCATGGGAGCGGGTGGCGGTGATCTGTGCTGCCGGGCCCAGCATTGGGGTGGGTTTAGGAGTTCTACCTGGCACTGCGGCTGAAGATACTGTTGGAGGCGGGCCCTGCAAACCATTGATGCACGGTAGACCTGCTCCCCGGGAGGAATTTGCTGGGGCCCACCAAATACACTCCTTGGCTCCAATGTGTCACCTGCTTGCTATTATTGCTGACAGGGCCTGCAGGACCTGGACCTGGCCTGCCAGACGTGCATGTGGAGCAGAGGGCCCACTGGGAGGATACTCCGCCATGCTTGACCCTTCGGGCGGAGGCTATCTATACTTGGTGAGGAGCGAGTTATGTATGGGCCTGGGTTTGGACTTAGGGCCCAGCCTAAAGGAACGGGGGGTACAGATGATTGGCTGGACAGTGGGCAGGGTGCCCATATTGAAAAGGAGGGGCATGACTGCCTGCAGAAGTGGCCAGGCTAGGATCCGGTGTGGCTTGTGGGTGGAAGTCCTTTTCCTTGGCCTCACCCACCAGAGAAACAGCCAGTTGAGCCATCGGGGTGAGGTGTGTGTGGGCCCCACCTTACCTTTGGCAACACTGGAGAAGCTTGTAACAAAGGGCCAGCCAGGGACACTTTACAGAAGCACGCCGGCGCTGTTGGTGCCTGGCTCTATGGACCACTTGGGGACACCACTATGGCAAAAGATTAGGTGCCTGGGGGCTACTCCAAGCAGAGCACACTGGACTGCTACACGGGCGCAGGGGCCCAGGCGTCGGATGAAGGTAGCTCGACCGGTACTATGCCGGATAATGCTCCGTTAATGGCAGTCATAACACAAGCCAGAGATACACTGGATCCTAAAATAGGGGCGGTTTGCTCAGATGTCATGCTTATTCGGCAAGACCTACGTAATGAGGCAGAGTGGATCACGAGACCGAAACAAGGCTGTCTGGGGTCGAAGATAACGTTACTACCTTGCAAAAGGTGGTCATTTTTTAGATCCTCACGAGAGGACTGGTGTCCCGCGTAGGGCAGGGCTAGAAGGAACAACTTATGATTTGTGGGGTTTCCAAAGGGGTGCGAAGGCAATGATATGGTGCACTTCTTAACCCAGTGGCTTACAGACTGGCTCCCCCCAGACTCGCTATTACAATGCTTCATAATTGAGAGGGCCCACAGGGCATTACTGCCACCCCCGGGCACCAGGCCGAGACCCGTCATTGCCAAGATTTTGAACTATCACGACAGGGATGTGATATTAAAACAGGCCAGACAGAAGGAGTCCCTTACATATGCCTCCAGCCGTATCCTCATTTTTCCAGACTAGATCAGGCTAGTTCAACAGAGGCGATAATCCTTCACAGCAGATAAGACCCGCCTGCAGGATTTGAAACTCCAGTATGCACTGCTGTCCCGGGCCAGGCTGAGAATGGTGTTTCAGTCTCAAACATTCTTCTTTGAGTCTTCTGAGGAAGTTTTTACCTGGACGGATAAAACAGTGAAAACAAGGCTCCATACCCTTCCCCACTTAGAATCAGGTTCCTCCTCTGGCAACATGGTCCGCAGACAACCAAAACCCAAATTGAATGGGAACAGAAGATCAAGATCAAGATGACACTCCAAATCCTGCAGTGACCTTAATAGAGAAACCCCAGCACCCCAACCTGAGACTGCAGCTTCCTAGACATCTGACACATGGGGAGGTCACTTGAAAGGTAGACACAGGCTGATGGGGAAAAGTGGAGAGGGCTAGTACTCGTAACAGTCTTTCTATAATCTAGGGGAATACCCAATGTTCATGGGCTTGTTATTGGGGAATCATTGGCGGGAGTGGGTGAAGGGCCCCCGTTGGGGTTGGCACTTAACCCTTGCCGCATAAGGTACTTCAACTGATTTGAGGTATGGTGGGGGGGTTGGGTAAATTATGTTTGGTCTTTGTGCTGCACCAACACACCAAGCTACTGATCCTCACTTAGCTGTGACCATACACTGTCCTCCTATGCTGCTACTCTATCGCTAACTGCTATCTCTATAGATAAAACACATGCTCCCAGGTGCGGGCTACGGACAGTCAGCTGGAATGTGAGAGGTGTTTTGGATAAAATAAAATGAGGTGCAATTATCTGACAGGCCGAGCGATTCCAAGCTGACATCCTGTTGCTCCAGGAGACCCATCTATTGGTACCAAAATGCTATGACTCTCTAGGTAAGGATATACCCATGTTTTCCACTCGGGCTTCACTGGGGGTCTCAGGGAATGGCTCTATTGATTCACCGTAGGGTCCCATATGAGCATGATAGGTCATGGACTGACTCACAGGGAAGGTGCATATTCACAACAGGCACCCTGTATGGGGAACAATTGGTTCTAGATGGTGTCTATGCCCCCCACCTTATCGTGGACCCTGGTGGAGCGCCTGACAACATTCTGGTCGGAGATACCAGAGAGATTAGCAGTAGTGGGAGTGGACTGGAATGATGTAATGGACCCGACCAAGGATAGATGGCGAAAGATAGGGAGCACACACATGCAGAAGGTCACACGGTTGGGCTCTATTGTGGAGGGGATGGGCAGGACATACAAGTGAAGGAGACTCCACCCGGGGAACAGGGGTATGAATATTACTCCGGGTGCATAATTTCTGCTCCCGCCTTGATTACATATTAATACCTTCCAGTGCTGCCCATACAGTGAGGACCACAGAGATCCTACCTAGGAGCCTGTCGGATCACTCTCCAGTGGTGCTTGGGATACAGATGGGCTTGGAGAGACAGGCCTTCTGGTGGCACCGCTCCCCTTGGCAACTGCGGGATGAACAATATCAGACACACATACATCAGGCAATTGAGCGATGCTTGGAGGTTAATGTGGGATTAGTAGCTATGGCTGGGACCCTGTTGGTGGCCATGAAGCAGACGCTTTGGGGAATAGATATTTCCTTTTGCACGGCATTGCATAAACGTCGCTGGGCATCTCTACTGCGATCGGAACCTCAATGGATTGATCTTGAGCAGCGCACCCAAGGGGAGAACAGGGGCCAGGAGCGTCGTCAGCTATTACTTATGCAACAGACTCATGCAAGTGAATTGCTGAATGAGGCCCGGCAGGCATGGTTGGCCTCTTGCAGTAGGATTTACCAATGGGGGGACAAATCTAGCAGACTGCTGCACAGCCTATGGCAAAGGGCTCTTCAACCCCAGTCTATCCCTAGTATACTTGGCTCAGGCAGCGAGGTGCTTAGTGACCCCACATTGATCGCCACCCCCTTTGCAGATTACTTTGCAGAGTTATATGCCCCCAAGGAGCTCCTACCAGAGGAAATGATACACTGCTTTATAGATGACTTGTGGCCAAGTGCCCTCTCTGATGAAGCAAGAGCTGACCTAGATGTCCCCCCTTACAATGAAAGAACTAGGCACCACACTGGGAGACTCAGGTTCAGGCAAGGCGCTGGGCCCAAATGGATTTCCTAGTGAATTCTTCAGGGCCTACTTTTCCCAGCTTAGCCCTCATTTCTTAGCAGTTAGAAATGAAGCAGTGAAATGGGGCTGTCTCCAGTGGGACTGGAGACACGCCTAGGTGGTTGTATTTCACAAGCCTGGTCGACCTCCGGAGCAGCACGCTTCATATTGCCCCATATCATTATTAAATGTTGAAGCCAAAATACTAGCTAAGGCGCTGGCAAACCGCTTACTGCCACATATAACATAGTTGGTTCATCCGGATCAAGCCAGATTCATGCCCCAGAGAGCGACACTCCATCATATTCGCCGAGCCCACAATACCATAGCGGCCATTGACGCTTATTAGAGGCCAGCTCCGTTGCTGCTAGCGGACATCGACATGGCGTTCGATTCCCTCAGCTGGGCATACCTGTTCGCTCTCTTGCGCCATCTTAATATGGGGCCCAGCTTTCTATCATACCTTAGGTTACTATATACTGGCCTTACTGCCTCATTGCGGGTGGCAGGCTCCACCTCATGTGCTTTTCCAAATGGAAGGGGTACCCGGCAGGATTGCCCCTTATCACCATATCTATTCGCTCTAGCAATGGAGCCATTAGAGGCATGGGTGAGAATTGATGCCCAGGTGCGGGGTTTTGAGTGGTCTATCGGGGTCTCAGGCTGCATTGCGCTCTATGTGGATGATGTATTGTTTTTCCCAATGGATCCCAATAGGATGGGCCTGAGATTCGCTCCGATTATGCACATTTTTGAAAAGTCATCCGGCTTCTACATGAACCCCCATAAGTGTACCCTAAGGTCCCTAAAAGGAGCTTGCAGATTGGGCCCCTGGTGGATGGGTGTAATGATTGCAGCAGAATGAGTGAAGTGCTTGGGTGTCTTTCTATCAGCTTCACAACACATGTCTTGGGAAAAGAATCTCAGCCCAGTCTGGGCACAAGTAAGGGAGGAGATGAGTACCTGGTCGCACATGCCCCTATCTATAATTGGTAGATCGGCCATTTTTAAAATGGTCTCCCTTCCTCGTTTACTCTAATAATTGCAGAATCATCCCTATCCAATATTGCAAGCCTGGTACTATCACATGAATGCAGCTCTGGGGCAGTGTTTGTGGGGAGGGGACACTGCCAGGATTGTCTTGCAAACCTGTTTCCAGTTCACGTATTGCCGGGGACTTGCCACAGCCGATATTCAAAACTATTATGCAGCCTCGCATCTATTGGTGCTTAACAAACTATGGTACAGAAATAGGTGGGGCCAGGCATATGCCGTGGAGCGCTGGCTGATGGGAGACGTAACCCTACACACTCTCTTATGTTCTAAACTGCTGCTCAGAACCATGCCATCTGCGACGCAAGTGGTGTTCAAACTATGAAAACAATCCCTCCGTAAGATGGGATGGTGGGGTAAATTGACAGATGAGACCCCTCTGTGGCACAATGGTAGCATGCCACAGTTCGATACATGGCTGACTTACGGGGTTGGGACAGTATTGGTATTTCTACATTGGGGGATGTCATGAGGGGATCGACCTTGACAACTTTTCATGATCTCCAAAAGGAGTACAATTTGCCTCAAACCCAATTTTACAAGTATCTCCAATTTCGACATGCCATCTCCTCCTACATCTCAAATTTGGCTACCCTCCCTCAATTTAACCCAATTGAAGCCAAGATGTTTATGGGGGACCTGGAGGATCATAAAATTCCAAAAATATACCAGTCCCTTATAAAGAACAGATCCACCACACTGGACACACTGAGAGAGGCTTGGACGCAGGACCTAGGCCAATTAGACAGAGATGACTGGGTAGAGGCGCTGGGGACCCCACGGGGCGCAGCAATAGCAACCCAGTTACGCCTTATCCAGTTCAAGTACCTACACCGGGTATATTACACCAGGCGGAGACTGTGGAGGACGGGTCTGGTGTCATCTCCTGAATGCTTGCGATGTGGGCATGCAGAAGGTTCCCTCATACACACATATGGCATTGTACGGCACTTACAAATTTTTGGCTGGGGGTTATGGCATGCCTCTCAGAGGTCCGGGGTGGGATGTCCCAATCTCACCGCGACTAGGTATCCTACATATCACAGAGGGCATCGGAGACAACATTTATAAGTGTCATCTACCATACTGAGACTTACCCTGGCTAAGAGGAATATCGCAAGGCTGTGGAAGGCTACCGCACCACCGTCACTGACCGACTGGAAAAAGGGGCTAGACTTTTGCATGGGCATGGAGCTGATGGTGTTAAAGACTAGGGGATGCCCACAGAAACATTCAAAAATTTGAAAGAGATGGGCCGAGTATCGGCGCTTATGTTTGGAGCCTATAATCCCAACAGAAACACACGCATCAGCATCGGTACCGTGGGAAGCTAGATAATGGTGGGTATGAGAGTGCTATTCATGCGTCCACACTGCAGCTACGTAACACAGACATGATGGACTGCAGCACTGGTGCAGCAACAGGGTTTGGGTTCAAAATGTTCATGTTCTATTTTACTCTTTAACTTCCATCTGCTGGGAATATAAATCAGATGTCAATATCAGTAATGTATGATGTAACATATGGCTATCGCCTCCTGTGTTTGGGCACTTCAAACGATATTTGGCTAATGACACAATAACATTTGTTTATAAAAAAAAGTAATATTTTATATACTAAAACACTTCTCACTTGACCCACTACAAACCCTAGAAACTGCTGCTAGATTAACAATCTCTAATTACATTTTTTTAAAATATATGTCATATTAAATGTACATATTATACTTAAAACCTATTGTCCACGAATATTATTACAATACTATTAACTGATAATGCTAAAGTAACTAAAATGTATCAGAATGATCATAAAATATTTGCAATTATTTACAAAAAATACTAAATACTCCTTTAGTAAACTAAATGAAATGCCTTAAAACAAAATATTCTTTCCTTCTAAATTCTCCCTGCTAATATTCTTGACATTGCGATGATATTTTTGACATGTTATTTGTGTCCCATGATGTTCTTTTTTACAATATTATTTCGGAATACTTGTTCACACCAAGCACACTATGGAGGTAGTTCTTCTGTAACTGTTTTTACTATGATGTAACAGTTACCCTTGATTGATTTTTTGTGCAATGAACAACATATGAGAGTGAGGTTAATTTGTGGATTCATCTGATATGATCATTTTTTGTAGTGCATTCATCCCTGCATTTATTCCCCATGAAACAGCGTGGAATATTTAGGGTTGTCTTAACAGTGTTTTCTATGCTTGCATATTTCTTCCATATCCAAATTAAAAAGTGGATTCCTATGCACTCAGTAGTTTATTTTGATGAGAAAATTATCCCAAAAAAATGTAGGAAAGAGCTGAATCTTAGTCCCTAACATTTCTTACATTGTGGGATAGAATTAGAATGATGAAAAAGATGATCACCATGATAAATTACCTCCCTAACACATGAAACTCTAAATTACCCTGCCACTTCTCCAAGTACGTTGGCTCTACTTAATAAAATGTGAAAAAACGAAATAAAGAGCATGTCTTTCCTGATAAAACGGCGATAATGGGCTTGATAATACGCCCTTGATAATTTCCATAGAAGCCCATGTTAACATCAGAACATGGGCTTCTATGGGAATTAACAAGGACGCCGTATTATCAAGCCCATTATCGCCATTTTATCGGCAGTTTCCTGTCGATAAAACGGCGATAATTTTAACACCGGTCCTTGATAATATGCCCATGAGTTAGGTCTAGTAGCAGCAAAAGACCCGCTCTTGCGTCATCAGCAAACATGAGCAATTAATTGCAGACATCTCCCAGCTTTCGGGGTGAGGTGTGGGAACCCAGAGCAACTACTGGAGCCACAAGTTAAGCGCTAAGTCTCAGTGACTTATTTATAAGATGCAGTATAAAGGCACAAACACTGGACCTCTGGACAACCACGGTCAAAGACTGTTGAGATCTGAGTGGTTCTTAGGACACTGAGCAGGGCAGTGGTGTGCAGATAAGGAATTTCTCTAAGAGTTTAACGAAACGTCAGTGGAATCAACGAGGAGGATGTTGCAATATTTGTCTTTTCTGAGGACTGTAGTGTTGGTCAAGGTCTTTGAGTTTGAAATGTGAGGTGGGGGTCGATCTTACGCACCTTCTCCGGCAGCAGCCGGCTAAGGCACAGTTTAGGTGGTGAAGGTGGTGTGTTATACAAAGCTATTTACCCAAAGGCCTCGTTCTCTGCAAATGACAAAAGAAAGATAGCGTTTTACATAGTTTTGGTCTTAGTGAACACAAAAATGTGGTTTCTATGAAATAATGAAAGAATTTCACCTGACCGCCAAACATGTTGATTTCTATTAATAGACTGTAACACGTGGATGCTTTTGAGTCTTGGAGCAGCCTTACTATTTGCTGTGCAAGGTTTGAGCAAGGCCACGAAGAAACCTTCAGATTTTTGTAGCATCATAATGAAGCCTTTTCTTTTCTAAAAGCAAGGTTGGACACAAAATAAAATGTCAATGAAATTCTGGTGCATGTGTGAGTACTGTGGTACTATGCACCTGACATATGTTTTTACTAGAAATTGTGCTATGTAACGGAAACATTACTGAATCTTCAGAATAACCTGTTTTAAAAAGTCCTTTTCTTTACTAGCAGAATGTGGTAAATCGTGGACCCGTAAGGTAAACTTGATGAAGCGGAAATCACATTTTATTTGTAGGGGTGCATCATAATCACATGTGTAGAGTTCATCCGCATATAATCATTTGTCGTATTAACTTGAAGTGTTAGAATTTTGAGATGTATTAATCTGAAACGTGACGTATTTAGGCCATTGAGACATGGCATGGAAAACTAACTTAGAATGTGAATGTAAGTAACAGAAAATGTTAACGTTAAGAATTTGTGTTGTGCAACTGACACTTATTCGTGTATTAGATGAACCTATTAATCGTGTCATTTCAAATGTAGGTAAATGCATTACTGAAATTTGCACTAACATTATGAACTCGTAAAGCTTATACAAAGTTTTTCTTCTGTTAGCTGACCTTCGTAGGCCTAAAATGAAAGTCCCTGAAAACTCTCACTTTAGAATTAACAGTTGGTGCTATCGAATCTGTTCTTTCTCATGTTTGTGTTACAGGTGGAAGAAGCACTCTTGGTAAATACAATAATGTCTTTATTTTACTAGTTAGGCCAGGAGAGAAGAATTTACAATTGTGTGGTTTGAGTCCACAAAGGAAGGCCACTGTGCTTCACACTGGAGAAGGTCTGGGTATGAAGGACAAATTGTAGCGAGGATGAAGATGCCGTCCACACTGTGGTAAACTACCTCCGGAGTTGTAACCAGGATGGATGGCGTGATGTGAGGTACATCATTGGAGTGCCATCTAAGAATAATTGAATGTTGAAGTTAGGGATAGTGGGCCATTGCCTTCAGAGAGAGAGCATCTTAGAATGAGCTCTGTCTTTGGTAGCCTTATGCTACTTGTCCTATTGATCGTGGAGAGACTTCTTAGGAAGACCTCACAGACTGACACTTTTTATCCTTCCTCCTGAAAATGCTCAATTAGGGACATCACCTTAGTGATAGTTTAGGGATAGATTTAATGCTCTTTACCCATCAACCCTCGATTCAGGGAAACTTGGACTCATGTTTCCTGATTTTCTGTATTTTACTTCTTGAAGTAATCATATTACTTATGCTGCACCGTCTAAATTGGATGTTCAGATTTGGCTCCATGATCATTCCGTTGTATTTCTATACCCTTGCATCAAGGTATCTTTATGTTCAGTTATTTCTGGCTTTGTAATATACATCCTAATTTTAAGTTGTTGTCCGTTGGTTTTTATGTACCCAGTAAGAGAAATTATTAAGTGATAATCTGCCTAACAGCATTACTCCTCTTTACACTTTCATGCTACAAAACAGAACCATCGAACTGTGATTCTAGAACAGGTCTGGAACTTACGGGTATGGCCCTTTCAAACTCCTAAAGGTATGATACACAGAGTCTGTGGCATGTTTTTTGGTGCTTAGCTGGAAGTCTTTCAGATATCAGGATGTCTCATTCGCTATCCTTAATGGGGGTGGCTATCCCAGTGATGAATAGGTAGCCGTACTTGCAGAATGGGAAGGAATAACGGTTACAATAAGTGCCTTCAATGAGTTTTCTAGAGGGGTTTCCACCATCATATTGGATCTCTGTGTGAGGAGAGTGAACATGGCCTTAGGGCAGGAGTGTTGAATGTTGATCCTGGAGTTGACTGGCATTTGGGTGTCAGAGAATGGCCATGCATGGGAATGTGCATGCAGTCACAGGTAGAATGTGTGTAGTGGCTTATCTGTGGGGTTGCCTAGTAGTATTCTACGGCTCGAATGCACTTCTTGCAAAAATCCTGGAAGGGCAAGTTTTTAGTAAGAAGGTGGGGTGGGCATTCATTCAAATGACTGCAAGGGTGTCCCTGTCTGTTGAGAAGAATGTTCCTGCTTTCTAGTCACATAGGCTAAGAGACTGGTCCCTTTCTCTTAGGCCTCCTAAACTGTGGTCATATATTGGCATCTTCATCAAGTAAGTTGATCACTTACAATGTTAAGCAGCATGTGATACAGGCACATAAGTAGTTTATTGTTAGGAATAGGAAATTGTTAGTTATAGGAAAGTTATCTACCTTTGGTTGTTATTCGTGCCTCTGTGTTTACATGCCTGTGTCACTGTCCTGAAGGAGCTTATTTCATATTTCAGGATATATTCTGTCCTTGGTACCATGATCCGAATCTCCTTGCCTGTGCTGGGATTTTAAGTAGAAGGTTGTTTTTGCTCCAGAGGTTTCTCATGCCGCTGGATGGCTTGTGAGGATTATACCAATAAGGATGAGACGACCTTCCTAATAGACGACCCAAAGGGGTCGTCTATTAGGAAGTTCGTGGTAAACAACCGCATAATTGGGAAAGTAGATAATTTTAATTATCTTGGTAATCTGTTTGATAGTAAACTAAGCTGGACACCGGTAATGAAGGTCCGAGCCCAGAACATGACAAGGGCGATAGAGGGTATCTTCTGCTTCTGTAGCAAATTGGGGCAAAAACACATTATGCATCTCAGAACCCTTTACACCTCAAAGTGCTTATCTGTTGCCACCTATGGGGCAGGGGTGTGGGGGACTGAAATGCCTGCCGCAATACAGGTGGTGGAAAATAACTTCATAAAAAGGGTCTTGTCAGTTCCTAAAAGCACCTCAAACACCTTCTGTCATAACGAAATTGGTATAGTTAGCGTATCCGATACAATCCGTATGTCCCCTTTATTGTTATGGGGTAAAATCTGGCAATCTGAAGACCTGCATTTAACAAAAGAGATCATTACTGACTGCATGGCTTCAGAAAATTTTAAACAGATCCCCTGGTTATCTTATGTCTGCAACATGTTGAACAAAATCGAACTTGGTTCTTATTTCTACAGCCCCGGGAAAATCAAGGGGAACTATAAGATAGGCATAAAGACAAAGTACCTGAAGTTAGCGAATCAGCCTTCTATGGATATAATTGATACTGGAACTACTTATGCTCGTAAACCACAGCCTCAGTTTTATTTAACATTCACCCTTAATGTGCAATGGCGATTCCTTTTAACACGGTTTAGGCTGGAGATTCTCCACTTTTTACTTGCTTTTCCTAAACAAGGGGGTTGGGGTGAGAGACTGTCCCCTTGTCCTTGTAACAACAAGGATAGGCAGAGTACCTTACATCTGGTTCTCTTTTGCTCTCTGTACAAAGAGCCAAGACTGCGGTTTATTAAACCTATCCTGAAGGGTAGGCAACCTTGCACTTACAAGGAAGGTTATGAATATTTGTTATCCTTATCTTCTGTGGAAATCTGCTGTGCAATGTTAAATTTTATCAGAATCTCCCTAAAGATTAGAAAGAATTATGGGTAGCACCACAGGTATAGAAACTTTGTAAAATCTTATACTGTAAAGCTTATTTTTGAAATCTCTCATTTTTACTATGAAGTCTTCCTGTGTAATTGTGTTTTTAAATTAGTTTTTTAATACTATTAGTATAAATGTGTTCCCATTTGAAAGGCAATATGATTGTATGTTCAATACTTTTATGATTCATTTTATGTATCGAATAAAGTTTTTGAATACGAATACGAGTTCACTGTTTTGTAAGCTTTAAAGTGATTCCGACCTCAAAAGGAAGCCAGTGTAGCATGACCGGGATTGATGTGATGTGATTGAACTTCCCTCACAAAGAGAAAAGTCTAGCGGTGCAATGTAAGATAGATTTGAGAGGCAAATGGATAGATTGAGGGGTACTAGCAATAACACCATTGTCAAAAGTACATGCGCAATGGCATTAGAGCAGGAACTGCTATTTTCAGGTGAGCAGGAGATAGAAATGGCGTTATTTTTCCATAGCATGTAGGTGTAAGTTTGCGACTTTGGTCACTTTGCTTGCATGAGGGATCATGGCAAAGGAAGTGCCCAGCCCAGATGGATTCCATCAGATAAGACCGTGTGTGAAAGAGAGAAGCGGATTATGTCATTTTTGATGCTTTATCAGACCAGGATTGACAGTCATTTTGTGTTAGGAGAAAACAGGACGAACTCCGTTTTTTTAGGACTGAGAGTGAGGAAGTTATCTAACATCTGGATCTTGATGTTCAGGAGTACTGTTTGAAAAGTTAATTTTCCGATTCAGTTGTGGCTTCATTGGTGTACTGGTGCATTGAGCCACATGTTGCTTCACAAATTTCAACGAGGGACTCCATCTAAAGAGCAAAAAAGAGTTGGGGCCAGGATGGAGTCTTGCGGGACGCCACAGATGATGAGTGTCAGCTGGGAAATTTCATCATCCATTTTGTGATTTGAGAATAATTAGAGAGATTAAAAGAGGCAAACCATTTGAGAACAATGTCTTCAATTTCAAAACTATGGACATTATTTTTGTGTTCAATTAAATTGAACACTGCTGTGAAACCAACCAGGGCAAGGAGTCAGAAGTTTCTGTATTAAACATTCAATGGTTATTGTCAAGGGGGATAATCTTCATCACCTTCTTTCTCCAAAAATTCTGGAGAAGATTATAAATAGAAGGAGCCTGGAGGGGAAGAATGAAGGGAGATGCGATTCAACCCCTGCTTTGTAGGATAGTTATTTACCTCCTCTAGAAATTATCACAATCTTCTGTTCCAGCTGGTACATCGCTCTTTCATTTTTTCCCCTACCAAAAGCTGATATAAAATGATGCTCAGGGCCTTGTTCCTTGATGATGACGGGATTGAAAAGGATATCTTATGTCAAAATATTGAGTTGCACATTTTTTTCTAACAATAACAAAAAGTACAGTATAAAGGCTACTACAGTAACAACAATGCTACTATTTTTAGCTCCACATCTGTGTACCTTAAATATATGTATTTTTCTCGATGAACATAGATGTGGAGTTAAGAATAATAATTTGATAATTAACTATGCATAACCTTGCCTTGACAATATAGTGGCAGTGGAAAATATGGATCCAATATTGTTTTAGAATTATATTTAAAGCTCAAAATTATGTTAAAACACCTTAATAGTGAATCTAACTGGAAAATAGGCTCTCAACAATTCTGAACTACTGACATATATCAGTAGGGCGCTCTATGTACAGCAAGGGTAAACAGTCAAAATATCGAGTACAAAATATTGAATGGACATAATATCGAGTTTAAAATATAGAATGGACAAACTATCGAATGGACAGAATATAGACATCAAAAATATCGTTTTAAAGGTAAGTAATGTAATATTGAATGTTAAAAATATAGAAAGTTAAAATATCGAAGTATATAATATAGGTTATTAAATTATCGAATTTTTAATAATATAACATTTTTAATAGTGTTTTTTATGTTATTATATGTGTGAAAAGTGTGTATTTATGTTATAATAAATTTTAATTAATGTATTTTGTTTTTAAATTTTTGCGTAATTAAATTCTGTAGCGGGCTGTGGGTTTATAGGGGAATAGGGTGGGAAGTAATTTAATTATAATTAATTAAATATGTAAATGTATTCATTGGTATTATTTTTTATTAATTGTTAAATAATTTATATCTGGTAATTAACTAAATTTTAATTGGCAAATAATTTTAATTAATTGATTAATGGCTAAGTATGTTAATTTTACTAATTATTTTCTGAAGTGGGTGGTGGGTTTATAGGGGAATTGGGTGGGAAGTAATTTAATTATAATGAATTAAGTATGTAAAATTATTTAATTTTTATTTATTTAGAATTAATTGTTAATTGAGTTTTTATGGGTAATTAATTACATTTTATTTGCCAATGAATTTAATTTAATTGATTAATTGCTAATTATGTTAATTTTACTCATTTATTTTCAGTAGCGGGTTGTGGGTTTATAGGGGAGTAGGGTGGGAAGTAATTTATTTATAATTTATTAAATAATTATATTTATTTGATTGCATTCAATTTGAATTAATTGTTAATTAATTTTTAATTGTTAAATAATTAATTGTTAATTTGTAATTAATTTGTATTAATAGGTAACTAATTGTAATGATTAAAGTTAATTAGTAATTTTAATAGATTAATTATTATATTATATTAAATTGGTAATTACTTTTAATTAATTTTTTATAGATATTAATTTATATATTTTTAAATATTATATGAAGTATTTACTTTCCCTAATGTTGCACTCTCTGGAGTGGGAATAGTAATTTTAACCCCCACGCTATCCAATGCTTTACCTACTGTTGCACTCTTTGGAGTGGGAATAGTAATATTGACCCCTACGCTATCCAACGCTTTCCCTACTGTTGCACTCTTTGGAGTGGGAATAGTAATTTTGACCCCTGCGCTATCCAACGCTTTCCCTACTGTTGCACTCTTTGGAGTGGGAATAGTAATTTTTACCCCTACGCTATCCAACGCTTTCCCTACTGTTGCACTCTTTGGTGTGGGAATAGTAATTTTTACCCCTACGCTATCCAACGCTTTCCCTACTGTTGCACCCACTGGAGTGGGATTAGTAATTTTTACCCCTACGCTATCCAACGCTTTCCCTACTGTTGCACTCTTTGGAGTGGGAATAGTAATTTTAACCCCTCCGCTATCCAACGCTTTCCCTACTGTTGCACTATTTGGAGTGGGAATAGTAATTTTTACCCCTACGCTATCCAACGCTTTCCCTACTGTTGCACCCACTAGAGTGGGAATAGTAATTTTTACCCCTACGCTATCCAACGCTTTCCCTACTGTTGCACTCTCTGGAGTGGGAATAGTAATTTTTACACTTCCGCTATTGTACGGTAATAATATTGGATAATATTTAATTATATTATGTTACTATATATATATGTTTTAACAAATATGATTTAATTTTTTTATAACTTTCATTAAATATTCAATTATTATAAGTTAATTTAAGTATTCTTCAGTATATTCTAGTAATTAATTTTTGATATTAATTTAATTTAACATTGTTTTTAATAAAGTCGATTTTTATATAAACTATATTTTTGTAAACGATATTTTTTACTCGATATTTTTGTACTTACCTGTTTGTAGATACAAACTTGATATTCTGTCTGTCGATATTTTGTCAACGATATTTTTGATAGTCGATATTATGTCCCTCGATATTATGCCAGTGATCCACAGCAAGAGAAGTCACAGTCCAAGGAGGCATCTTAAATTAAAGTGAACTGCTGGCCCTAAATTAGAAATTGCTAATTTGATTGCAAACCTAAAGAAGGGTTCAGAAAACATTAACATGATGGGTGCAATGAAATTTGTTCGGTTAACAGTAATTTAAAGAACATCCGAGATAGTGATGCTTTTCTTGAGATGGACACCCTGACACCTGAAGCAGCGGGATAGGGTTTCCACTGTGCAAATCATTGGTGCAAATTCAAGTACAAACTGCACTCAAGTGAATGGACCATTGTCTCGAAGTGATGCTTAGCATCAACAAATCAGTAATGTATTAACAGGAGGAAAGTCCATTTGCCCCAGAAGGACAACAGAGAGTGATAGGTTTGCAAACCATGAAGGTTTATTAACAGATTAGCAAAGTTACAAACTCAAATAATATGAATTAGTCATAAATCAGTAATCACCATTTGAAAGAGTAGTTTGATATACTCCAAAGCATGAATCAAAATAGAGAGTACGAAGACAAGTTATTTAAGGATTGTCATATGCAAGTCGAATAAGATTTTGTTTCCACTGCAAGGAACTTTCTTAATAATAAAATACGGATTCAAATGAGATATGAGAAGCTGAGCAGCAAGTAAAACCTCTAAAAACAGAACCAAATCAATGCCTACATGTTATTTTTCTAATTTGCCACCACCTTTTGAGCTACATACAGTATCGCTGTGTGAATTAACGATAAATGTACCCTCCACCAGATAATTTTTTTAGTTTAATAAGATTCATTGAATGTAATAAAAATTGGCAGTGTCCAATCTGTGATTATGACAAATCAAGTTCCAACAAGTATTAACGGAAATATTATCAGAGTTCTTGCAATTTGAGGTAATAACTTGAAAGGCCACCACCAGGAGCAGATTTACCAACATTCCCTTAGCCTTGTTACCTGACTAAATATCCAAACAACCACAGAGCAAAATGTGAACAATGCTATAAGGAGTCGTAATTTAAAACAGTTGGGACAGTTTATGCCATACCTGCTTCCAGAAGGAGAAAAGGTTTTGGACATAAGAAGAACATATGAAGAAAGGTATTATTAGTCAGTAGTTTAATTTTGAAAAGAAAGCAAGGAGTTCAAAACAACCTGAAGGGAAAGAAAAACATGGTCTGAGTGGAACTGGCAGATAGAGGAGTATGGTGAATTTGGTGCCATATTTTGTTCCATAAGGAAATGGAGGCCTATCCGAGTCTGGAGAAGAAAACTGTTTATATGTAAAAGAAGCCTTGACTTCGATGGAGGAAGGAGAGGAGTGGGACAGCTGGGTGACTGAGAAAGAATCAAAAAAGTATCTATGAGTTTTTGTCTAAGTATATCTAGGAGGATAGCATACTTAACTTGATAAAAGGAGGGAATGTGAAAGTGTGCGTGTAATTCTTCAAAGTAGAGGAATTGATTGTTATGAATGATTTGGGATTTTGATATAATACCATTAGTCAACCAGGGAGAACATTTGAGAACCTTATAAGCTATAGTGATTCTAGGATTATACCAAATAGGAGTTAACAGCAACAGCTGGGAAGGATTATAGGTCTGAGAAATAAAGCTTTTTGATAATGTTACTAGAATGTTTCAATAGAGGAGAAGATATTGACCAAGGTTTCTGATCTACAAGAGAAAATTGAAGACAAGAAAAAGAAGAAATTAGCAAAAGTTCAAGAGATTGCCAAAGCGGACGGCCGGTGAAAGGTGAAATACATATCAAAGACCAAAATCTGATTGAGGGTGGAAACAGGATGATATTGAGTAAACTTAGGAAAATTTAGTCGGCCAGAAGTTTGCTGATTTTTGAGTTTGGATAGAGAGATCGGAGCTGGTCGCTTGTTCCATAAAAATTCTGATAGTAGATCGTCAATGGATCTGAAGAAAGTAATAGGTAACTGACAAGGAAGCATCTGTAAATTAGAATTAATGATAGGCAAGAACATAATTTTAATTGTCTCCAGTCTACCAAGCCAGGATGGTAAAGAGGCGAACATTAAGCATACAAGGTAGAAATCTTATGTTTTAAAGTCAGTGATGTCATTTGAGATGTCATCAGCGATGCCATCAGTGATGTCACTGACCATGTCATGAGAGATGTAATATGTGAGATCATAAGCAGTGCATTGAGGGGGTGAGCTATAGAAACCTCACTAACTATAAAGGATGAATTTCTCTGGTTTTGTTTGAATGACACCTGAGTCAAATTATAATATCTCTGTAACCTTTGTTTTTTTCAGTGAATTTCTATTTTTTTTTTACAATTCCATTTCCTAACTAGAATCCCCCTGTAATCTTAGTTTTTTTCAGTGAATTTATAACCTTTTAAATGCTAATTCCTATCTCCTGGGGCCAGTCTTTCAAAAAATGGGGAGGGGGCCACGTGGCCTCCCTCCCTGGGAACCCCACCCCCTAGGGCCTGGCTTTTGATTTTTTTCTTTTTTCTCATAAATGTAATAATGCGGCCACCCTTTCCTGGGCCAACTATGGTCCAGGGAACTCCATCCACTAGGGCCTGGCCATACTAGTTGGGGACCACGGGGGAAGCCTGAAGACACCCGCAGTCACTGCTGGCACCCACGTCCTGCAGGAGCCGGCATTGCTTCAGGACAGACAGAGCTGCTAACATGCAGCTCCCTCTGTACAAAAGCAATTCTGCTCTGCTTCGTGTAAGTGAGAGCATTTTCAATGCTCTTGCTTCCACAAAGCGGAGCAGTGTTTGCTAAGGCTTGGCAGGAGCGGTGTTCCCAACAAGCAATATCAAACTGCAGTGTCCTGGGGTGGGGTTCACAGGTCGTTCGCATCCCTATATATGGAATTGAGAATTTCTTTAGATTTCTCTGCACTACTGAACAGATTTACACCATTTACCAAAAAGGTCACTTTCTGGACCAAGAGCTTCCTTTATGCCAAATTTGGTGTACTTCTGTTTAGCAGTTCGGGCTGTAGCCGTGCCTAAATTTTCCTATAGGAAATTAACATGGAGTAAAAGCCTTTTGGGACCTCCTTTCTCTCAAACCCGCTGGTAGGACCACCCCAAAATTTTCAAAACAGCAGCTGAAGTGAGCATCAAACTAGTTTAGAAAAGTATGCAAAGATTTGTCAAATGGCGGTAAAGTTATTGGCAAATTAAAAAGAGCTCTTCCTATGGAAACTACATCCTAACTATAACTACGTGCTATATATATATATATATATGTGTGTGTGTGTATCTATCCTACTGGCGATCGTCAGTTTGTAGTTATAGTTAGGACCTAGTTTCCATAGGAAAAGCATTTTTTGACTTTCCTTTAACTTTGGTGCCGTTTGACGAATCTTCAGGAAATTGTCCTAAAAAAGTGCCCAGTGATTCTTGTTGCAAATGGAATGTTTCAGGGTGATTTGTGAATCTGGGGCTGAGAAAAATGGAGTTGAAAAAAGGGTGCATTTTAAATGTAATCCCCATAGGATCCTGTCAACACGACAACAGCCTGAACCACTGAATGAAATGGCACCACATTTGGCCGAAAGCTATATATGGATACGCAGATTATGCTTTCAGTTATTTGGCGTAAAGCTGTTCAGTAGTTTTTTGGATATATAAGAAGAAAATCTTTGATATATCTGTGGCCACGGATATTCTGCGGAGGCATCACGATTAATTGCGATGACACACGCCGAAAGGAATGAGGTGATTGGACAGCCGTAAGGTGAATGGAAAATTTTGACTGCCATTTTCTCACTTGGGAACGGTTCTCAGGGATGAACGTCTGTCTGAAAAGTGTTATAAGGGGTCAGGTTGGAGGTACTCGGACCCCATATTTGAGAAATAGATGTTTTAATGAGGCAAGTTATACGTTCAAAATAGATTTTATTGAGCAAGTGTGATATTTGCGACGACACCGCAATAGCCAGTAATGCCTCGGTCAATCGTCGCAGCCATGTCGTGACTACCACAGCATTGTTGGGAATTTGGTGAAAATTTTTTAAATATAGAAATTCACACATGCACACACCTTTAGTATTACTTACATACTGATAAACACAGACACTCATACACCTACTAATACACACCCAGTCAAAGACTTGTATACCCACTCACAATAACTCTACACCACTAACACTGTAATGTAGTTCCTATATTCCCAATAGGCTCTGCGCATTGGATTAATATATACTGTAGTTTACACGTAGGACTGAAGTCGACTAGGTCTCTACCGTATATATTAGACTTAATTGTGAGTGCCAGCTAGCTCAGAGGCCACTAGATACTTTCTCGAATTCACAAGAAGGGATTAGTTTCTGACAACCATATAACATGGCAACTTTGTTTCCCCAGAATAAAACGTATCTCTAGAGTTGCGGAAACCATAGATAACTATTTTACTCAGTCAAACGTGCATGCTTCGTTTCAACAGAGATGCAGAGAAATAGAGAGACGGGCGTTTTCAATAAAAGTATTTATTGAACTGTCTTCTTTCTCAAGCATTGGAAATTAACTGCTACAATCGTAATACTGGTTATAAAGTACAAGGCATATAATACACACAATATTATAAAGTAGTACTGTAAAAGCATGATATGGTTTCTAAACCATAAAGTGCATTAAATCTATAAAATACATACAGTAATAAATAATGACTAAAAGTACTCAACTGGTGCTTCTAAAATACGCCTACCCCGGTGTACCTAACCTAAGTCTAGTATGAGGGAAGAAGTAAGTGAGGAGTGGCCTAAGTTTAGTAGTTCTCTGCCAGGAATCTATTCCAAGAATTCCCTAAGAGGTCTAATCAGCTCCGTACCTTGGTGTTAGAATGAAGGAGGTCTTGTATCTCTCTCTCAGGACTTGATTTCCCAGATACCCGCAAGGGTAAGCCGGAAACACTGGAGCTGGATTTCTCGGCAAGAGAAAAGACAGCGTCTTTCTCAGTGCGTCAGCTGGAGGGTTGGATTCCTTCGGCACTTGCTGCTGCAGGGCGTCGGGCAAGTAGATAGTCGATCTGCTCCAAACCATCGTGTGTTTGACTGGGCAAACCTGAGCATATTTATACTTTGAAGGTGCCGAGTTTTACGCATGTTTGGACTTAATATAGTCACTCAAAGGCTAAATTCTTGGAAAGCTCCAGGAGTTCTTGGAGAACTTAATATTCAAGCAGGGGGAAGTTCCTAGCTGCTGAAGGCAGGTTTTTCCAAGAAATTGTTGTTATTTCTCGGAACCTAGTGGAAGTAGCCATGCCGTATTTGGGCTATATGACTTAGACCAAATAGGGGAGTGATTTCTATGCCTATATAAGGATATGATAAAGTATACCTATAAAAGGGCATGAATCGGGAAAATTACACTAGGGGCCTAGATTCGATTACAACACCTACTCCACGATCTTAAGTTCAATTAAGCTAATCTAATAAGCACTGAATATATCTAAAGCTAGTGTGTATAATACCACCCCAAAATACATAAAAATGCACTTGAAATGGTTTGTACATGATAAGAATATTGAGTATTTCTACAGTACGCATTTTAAGGATGTGATGACAGTCGAAGCATATAGCATGTTATCTATATATGCAAACTGAATGAATCATTAATGTACATTATTGAAAAATGGCTCTTAAATACAGAAAAAAAGTCGAGACCTTTTCATACCATAACATATCATTTAAAAGGTTATATGAGGATAAAGCCAAATATATTTCTAGGCAGTGTTGAAATAGAAAAGAATTTCTTGTTCTCTAAGAATAGTTCTACTTTAAGCAGATTAGTCTGTGCCAAAAAAAGAGTTCCAAAGTTAAATTGCTTTGTTTTGAAAATTGAAGGCCGAATTTCAGAGTTCAGGGAACGCTGTGTGCATGGATCAAAAGTTATTCTCGTTGTCAGGGGAAGAAATTAGATCATCAAGGCTGGCAAAGAAATCGTCTACCCAAGTAGGTGAAAGTGGAACCACTTGATCAAACAGATCAAATGTGCACAGATGAGAAGCATTGCCGTCAGCGCCAGGTGCGCATTAGCAGTGTTCAAATCAGATAGTACCTGTGTGCCTGTTGATTCTCGTATCTCACCTTCAGTTAGACTTACTAGTGAGATCTCAATAAATGCTGTCATCAGGATCGGTAGCCATTGGGGACAACACAATGCATGCGCCGTTACAGGACCTAGCAAGGCGTCGACATCCGAAGACTGGACTGATGGAAGTGTAAAACAGATGTCCAACACGCATTCCTCTCTGCAAAGCAGGCATCGTAGAACAGGTAAGATTCAATCTTGCCAGATTGGTCTGAACGATAGAAACCAGGTAGTGTTCAGATCTCTTAAACGAGCCAAGCCAAGAATCTGTGAAATCCTTTCACGATACCTCATGGCAAGGAGGGCCCCTTCCATGTTGGTCTGGGTATCGTTGGTTGCTGGACTTGCCATATCGAAGCAGAAGGAATAAAAATAAAATTCCTGCTACGAGTCCCAAGATGAGAGGCAGGCCGCCGAACACAGAGTGCACAAAATTTGGAAAAATGCAGAGGACTGCCTCAAATGGTGTTAACAGTCCCGAAAAATCTTAAATACATGTGCGATGCCACTGGTATCAGACATGTTTAAGATTTGACTTAACATTTCTGTGAAATGTATTGGGCAGTTTGTTGATAATAATGCATGTATCTCTGCAGATTTCCTCGCAATTTGCAGATCATACGTTTCTTTAGACGAGGTCAGTGGCACAGATTTTTGCAAAGTAATGGCTTTTATTCTGCTTAAAGTATCAATTCGTATAGAAGAGATTTTCAGTGATGGCCATTATTGTAGTCCCACTGTCTGTGTTTTGAGTTGGATACAATACTTGCATACAACAAGTGACCATGGACGACACACTAACGAGATAAAGTTTTCCTGGCATCATGCCACAGCAGCTGTGATCATTCAACATAACGTAACTGCCATTGGATAGCTGCCTGAAAATGGGTTCTATCACAGTCGTGGGAGTACCGTGCAGGTGGCAAGAGAGGTTATTTGCAGAACCGTCGCAGGCTCCATGTAAATTAATACCTTTGCACAAAAGTGTACCACTTTGTGAGTTTTTATAATTTTTTCCACTAAGGAATACCTCATTTCCCTTGTACCAACATTTGTGTGTGTAAGGTAAAGTCCATGTCAACTTAATGTATTCTTTACCCAACCTTTCATACAGGCCAGCTGGCATATGCTGTAGACAATACTGAAATCGGAAAATCGTCACTGGTATCATGATGGTGCCATGAATTATCTATTCAATGACAGGCTTCTCAGAAACTGTCATTGGTAATCTTTCCAGTTTTTCAATGCTCAGCACTGTATAGTCTGCTCCTCTTTGTACCAAAGACATTTGTTTATCTGTAAGGTTAAATACAGCAAACAATGACGTTGTCTTGATTAGACGCCATGGCACGTAGCCTGAACGAAGGTTTTCCAACGTCCAGCCTAACTGCATTATAGAACGTAATTGAGACTGGCCATGTTGTAACATTAGCAAGTCCTGTTCAATTATATCAATTGCAGAGGATACATTGCTGTCCAATGAATATATTCTTGAGGATAGAGTCGTTAACCCATTGTCTACTACAGAGAGAGCTTTTTCCAAATTAATACGATCAATTTCTCGTATTCTTTCTAGAGTTTCAATTTGCATTATTTTCCAAGCTTCGTTGTACGCAGCATATATACCGGCGTAAATAAAACGTTTTTGCCGTGGTTTGCGAGGCCCCATTAAGAAATCTCCCAAATCATTGCTTTCTTTAAGTAAAGATAAGTGTTGTCTGATTTCCGGAAGTGTGGGTGTCTGTAGCCACTCAAGGCATAGCTTTCCTTCACTATATGTTGTTACTATCCCTGGATTTTGTCTCTGGGAGTATCTTGGATCTGGCCAGTTCAGTTTTAACCCCTGTGTATTGTTCAGGAATCAATCATGACAGTTATTGGTGTCTGAGGGCCAGATTAACCATTTTTTCCAATCAGGATTAGTTCTGTTTAAATGGTACGTCTACCTCCTTTTCTGTTGTGTCAGTACTTTCAGATGTCGGTTTAGGTAAAGACGGTTTATTTAAATCTTTTATCTTAGCCAAGCCAAGACAAGAAGTCTGTTGAACAGTATCATTTAAAAACATTATTTGTTCTGGTATAATGCAGGCTCTGAACAAGGCCTCTAAACCCTGTACTTGCCATTCTTTCGTGCCCCAGACAGTCTTTGTCTCAATGTTGTCTTTCCAAAAGTTGAAACCTAATGTAGACAGCTGAGCATAAACGTTTGCAGAATAAGTTTGTTTAGTGTTAGTCAACATTGTTTTCATTCCTGTCTTATTTACATTTTTAAAATAAAGCGTTTCTGGATTTGTAACATTAAACCCTGAGAAATACGAAAACATCTCATGGAAAGTTTTTGAGCTACCTTTTGGAGGCGTGGGACAATGTTCCCATTGCTTATATGTAAAGACATTCCTAGGACTTGCAGATTTGTGCAAATAGTGATGACCATAGTGATTGAAACAATAAATTTGTTCATAGTCTAAAGACCCTTCTAAATAGTCATGTTCAGTAAATTTTGCAGACATTTCTAAATCTGACATCATATTATTAATAGTCTCAAAATCCCAATCATCAGAGAATGTGCTGGGTGATACAAAGTCACTTAAAGAAACCTTGAACTGGTGTGGAATCCTAAGCAGCTCACCGGGCCATAGATGTCATAGTCAGTTCTATCCCATGCTATACCACCAGGTATAGGAATGGCTGTGATGTTTACTGACAACAGGTCTCTTTTTTCACGATGGGCTGATTTGTGAGGTTTTAGGACCAAGTAGATTTTCTGACTTGCTGTGTCCATTTTACTGTATTTTCCATCTATCATTTGTCCCAAGCTTAAAACTAATGTCAGCCAGAGTAGGAGAAAAAATACACCCAAACCAATCAAAAATTCAATCCAAGGTGAAACCAGATATATTTTCCCTAGTTGATTAAACAGTTCTGTTGTTTTTTCTTTGAGAGTTTTCTTTCCTGGCATTCCTTCGGGTTCACTGGGATTCTCAGAGAAGGTATCAAAGTTGATAAAATAGCCAGAGGCAGTTCTGTCAATTGTTGATATTGCATCCGGATTGTTATTAATCTTTGGAGTTGCATCTTCCTGGTCATATTGGTATAGTCAGAGGCTACATCATTGTAGACAGGTGTTTCTTGACGAACTGTTATTTGGGTCTCAAGAGGTACGAGTACCATGGCTTCGTTGCATAGTTCAGTCTGAACCTCTTAGACAGTGGTACAAAAGGGGGTGGTAAAAAAGGGGGTGGTGATGGACGGAGCATCTGAATCAATCAAACACTCACACCCAGTCAAAAGATCTGGGTTTAATCCATCACCGTTCTTTAGCCCACTCTGCCACCCCAGTTCAGACATGGCTATATGCAAATCAGTCTGACCCTGTGCCTCATGGGAACAGTCCAGCCCGAACTGCCAAGCCATGTCTTCCCCGGACTGGAAAAAAGCTTCCGAGGACCGGTTTCTGGCATTCCAGCCATCTTCAGCCCGGCTTTCTTGAATCCAGTGGCAAAGTGAGCATGGGACTCACGTCTGAGCATACCCTGCCACACTTATGGCAGCCAAAAGCGGTACTAAAGGGGGTGGTGATGGACGGAGCATCTGAATCAATCAAACACTCACACCCAGTCAAAATATCTGGGTTTAATCCATCATCGTTCTTTAGCCCACTCTGCCACCCCATTTCTGACATGGCTATATGCAAATCAGTCTGAACCTGTGCCTCAAGGGAACAGTCAAGCCCGAACTGCGCGTGGCTGAGTGGGCTAAAGAACAGTGATGGCTTAAACCCAGATCTTTTGACTGGGTGTGAGTGTTTGATTGATTCAGATACTCCGTCCATCACTACCCCCTTTTGTACCCCCTCTTAGATAGTAGCAAGATTTGGTCTTCTGCTACATCTTGGGAGTCCACTGGGCCTACTACTTATTATTGGCCACATGTTGTGGTTCGGCCAGGTCGATGGACACAACTCGGTTCTCTTTTTTACCAGCAAGGGGCGGTAGTACTACAGATCTTGTTTCTTGGATTGCTAAGACAGGTGCTGCTTTTCTGTAAGAAGGCTCAAATTCCTTCTTCACCGCTATCTTTTCCCTGACTAGATCACCAATCTTTGGAATCCAGACAGGTCTTGCTGGGACAGGTGGTTTTTCTTCAGTGGCTGTTGGCTTTTTTGTTGTGTTACTCAGACTTCTTCTTGTTTCATTTAAGTCCTGTAAAACAGCCAAACAATCTTTGACATCAAAGGGTTTTTGTTCTACCACTGAAGTTTGACAATCGAGGTCTTCGATTATCATTCTAGTACCAAACAGTAATTCCTAAGGAGGGATTCCCCCCAGAGAATTTCTTGGCAGATTATTAAGACTACGTTGGACACTTATTAAATGTTTGACCCATCCATCACCCGAACCTAATACCTTAGCTGTTATGGATTGCTTTATGTCACGGTTTTTTCTTTCCACTACTGCATTACCCTCAGGATGGAAGGGACTAGAATACCGCAATGCAACACCCAAGCTAACCATAGCCTCCTTGTAAGCTCAAGAGCTAAACGCAGGACCCTGGTCAGAATGTAGCGTGCCGATTGCGTATGTGCCGATAAAGACTCGCAAATCCTTTATAACAGTTCTGGCGTCAGCTGAGCGCTGGGGCCATAACCAAATAAATCTTGTGCAGGAATCCACCGCGACCATAATATATTTATAGTTGCCATCCCTAGTTAAGGGACCACAGTGGTCCAGGTAAACGCACGCTAGTGGTTTATCTGAAATCAGAAGGGGCGTCTGTGCAGGACGTTTCACTGTAGAAACTTTTATTTTCTTGCAGATTTCACATTCTAGACCATAATTTTAGTTTGTTTCCTCATGCGCGCCCACCAGTATCTCTGTTTTAATAATGACACAGTGGCCTAAACTCCCGCATGTGTAGATGCAAGCCTTCATGTGCTGCTACAAATAGTCCTAACCTATGTTCCATGTTTGGGATTGCCCTATCCCCCACTCCAGGGATTCGAGCAAAAGGAATATTATTCGCATCAGTTATATATGAGTACTTTAGTGGAAAGTCTTTCGGGAGTGTCTTACCACTGTCTTTGACTGTAGCAGTGACAGCTTGCATTATTTTGCTGTCTATTTTTGTTTTTAATCGGGTGATTGCAGCTACAGAAGCCGTTTGCACAGCTGCCTTCGCGGCATCATCAGCCAATGAATTCCCTGCAACGTGAACGCCATCACGCTGATGACTCAGTGTATGAATCACGTGAGTCTTTTGTAGTTCTTTTTATAAAAGAACTATATGTTCCCAAAGCATTTTATGCTTTATTGTGCCACCTTTAGCATCTTTGAAACCATTCTGAACCGAGTTCTGCAAGTATTCATTGTAAGATTGTACGCAGTAATACGAACAGTACACTATAAGTGTGGGGAATTCGCGATCAGTATTTTCAAGCGCCATCTTGAAAGCCTATAGTTCAGCTCGCTGAGCTGTACAGTCTCGGAGTCATTGACTTTTTGTGACCATAGGTCTGAATTTGCCTTCGTGCCAGCGACCTTTAACAATCGCGCACACAGCACTATAGGCTTGTTTACCCCCAATTGCGGGCTGTGCTGCTCCATCTGTATATATTATACATCTGTAATGTTCCAGAGGCAGAATTTCGGTCGACAGAGGACATTCATGTTCGTATTGGAGAAATTCTTGTGTTTTTGAGCTAGGGTCAAAAACGTATTCAACGTCTGTTGCAGCAAGAGAGTTAACCCATTTTATCCATCTCGGATGTAAAGCTTTAGCATTTGGAATGCTTGCTTTTGTCACTGCCTCTAAAGCAGGTACAGGTGTAACGATCATTATGCGTTTACCCTGCGCAAGAGCCCTCTCTTTTGCTACTGCAGTTTGAACCGCTGTCAGAATTTTCTCAGTAGAAGTGAACTTCATTTCAGCTTGTGTATACAAGTGTGATTTGTATGCTATTGGTACCGTTTCTCCCTCATTAAAGGTTAGGTATGTGAATCCGCATCTTCTGGGATGACTCGGATCACATGGTTGCAAACGTTTTCACGTGTCTGTAACTGTTTTTTAGCTAACATCTAAATCTAAATCTGTTTGGACTGAACGTAGAATTTCTGTGTGTGCTTGAGTCCAATTAGTTGGTTTGAAATCAGGTTTGATTAGTTCATAGAGAGGTTTAACCCTTTCTGCGTAATTTAGAACGTAAGTTCTTCCAAAATTCAGGAAACCTAGAATGGACTGTAACTTTTTCAGCATTCTTGGAGTTTGGAGCAGCGCACACTTTTCTAGAAAGTTTTCTGCCAGGCTTTTGCCTACACTCGATAACTTGTCTCCTAGAAATAGGACATTGTGGTGGGCAATTCGTGATTTCTTAAAATTGAATTTATACCCTTCAGAGGCGAACCCAAGTATTCTGGTGTTCACTCTTTCCAAGTGCCTGTCAAAGTCGTCATCTGTAAGATAGTTGTCATTGACATAAGATAATGCCTCATCATCATACGTTTGTAGTAACTTTGTTACCCTGGCTGAAAATAACCCTCGACTATTCTTGAATCCTTGGGGGGGACGGCAAAATTGTCGCTGCATCCCCATTATTGAGAAAGCGGTCCGATGCCTACTTTCATGTGCAATGTTTTGACAGAAAAACCCATTTGAAATATCTAATGTGGTTTTATATTTTTTGCACACAATGATATTCATCAGTGCTGCACTGTGTGCATTTTGCACTGCAAACGTTTTGCAACAAGAGTTTAAGTGTCTGTAATCTAATACTAGACGATATGAATTGTCTGGTTTGGAGACAGGAAACAAAGGACTGTTCATTGACGAGGTGCATGTTTCAATCACCCCTTGGTATTCAAGTTGATTTAATATCTCCCTGACTTGCTTTTTAGCTTCTTGCGTAACTGGGTACTGCCTTTGTGCAGCAGGTTGATTTTTCAACTGGATTTTATGGTTAGGAGAATCCTCATCCCATCCCACATGATTTTTATATAATGATGGAGCCTGAGCTACTGCCAATTTTCTGGCATAAGTGTATTTTTTATGAATTGGAATATGATATGAGAAGGCCGGCATAATTATCTCTTTGCCACGTGGGCACTCCCTGAAAAATTCAGGTGGCCAATCTTGTTCAGCTAAAAGAATGTCATAGCCCTTAGAGAGCTTTTCCCAAAAGAGTGCTCTTATTTTTCTAGTTATGTCCCCCTCCATCTGGAGTGTTACTTCATATAACTTGTGGGGTACACTAACCCTGGTGTCGGCAGTTTCAACCTGAGTGCATTCATTCAAGTCCACTGTCTCCAGATGATCCTTCAGGATCCTGCGAACTATGGTGACTTCTGCTGCGCTGTCTAGCATTGTTTGGGCCCACTCCCCGTTCTTGAGTTGTGTCCTCAAGATCCTCTGCATGTCTGATCTTTATGCTTGCTACCTTCTTTTTAGGAAATTTACCTTTTTTACTTTGGTGAACGGGTTCTTTGTCTTTGGACTTTATGCGTTCCTCCTTGTGTTCTGACCGTCCTCTTCTTTCCGATTTCTGCGAGGAAGTCTGAAAAGATCGAGTGGGACGTGTATCATTATCTGGATATCTATCAGGTTTTTTCAAATTATCCCCATTCTAAGGTTATACCTTTTTTCCCGTAGGGGAGATCTACCTCCCCTTTGGGGAGATCTTCCTCTGGACTGAGAATGTTTTTCTCTAGAAAGAGTCTGTTTAGTGTTTTCCCACTTCTTTCTAGGAGTAGTGAGATTATTTTTAATAAACACCTTTTCAGGATTTTCTGTTCATTCAGGTTTTACTGGTTTCCCACCCAAACTATTTCTTCCTAATTCTTCATAAGATTTTTCAATAATTCTAGCAAGCTCATGTGGTTGATCTGTTATATCTGTTTCTTTTAACTTTTGGCGGATTGCCACAGATGCTGCTTCACCTTTAATGTTAGCTAATAATATAGCTGAGACCTGTTTGAAATCTTTCATTAACTTCATACCTAGATTTAAGGCCGGTTCTGGACCGTATTCATTTTTAATCTGCCTCAGAACGTCTGGTATCACCGCCATGGACGGTACACCATGTGTTTTTGTGTAGATTGAAGCAAAGACTGTACCCCAAGTGTCACAGTCCTCCACATGTGTTGCTATCCCCATTGGTAAACAGATTGTCAGAATTCTGTGTTTCTCATGAGGTATACTATCAGGGAATACTGCCTCTAGCTGAGTAATTTTTTGAGCTAACCAGAACGGAATTTGTTCCCCTTTTGCGGGCAATTTACCAATGACTGATTGTATAGTCTGTGGTGTAATTTTGTTTGTGTTCCCCTGGTAAGGGGTGTGCTGTGGAATCCTTATAGCCAGTTGGACTGTTAAAGTCCTCATGACACATTGAACCAATTGTCTGTGTATTTTAATTAACTGTTTCAGCTGAGCTAACAGTTCTGGACCTGTCATTCCGTTAATGTCAGGATGTGGTGTATAGCTGGCTAGTACCGGCCATGTAGCTCCTGGTCTACCTAGTGGACCGAGCCTGGTAATGTGATTTTGATGTTGTAGGGCGCAATTAAACCACAGCTGATGCTCTTGGTAAGTTAGTGGAATTTCAACGTCCTCAAAAGGAACTTATTCCGCTGGAGGTTCCTCTGCTTTGTAGTAGTGGAACTCCTGTGTTACTGGATTTGCTTGTGGAAAAGTAATCCATGAATAGAATACCTCTGTCTGCCGATATTCATGTGCCTCTATTAAAAATATAACTTTACCACCTCTCGATGATACCCCATTATCTATAAGTTTTATAGTTATGGTTTTCCTTATATTTGCCGAGATGATTACAGCATCAATCGTCGTTTTCATTAAACCCTGTAACGTCTGAACCCTGTTGGTTTGCATTTACTGCAGCTCCACCGGTTGCGTTGTTGTTGCCGTTATTCGACAATGTTTAATGAAAGTTTGCAGAACAAGTTTCAAGGAAACAAAGATTAGGCTTACAATATTTTGGAACACTGTATCCTTCAACGTTGAATAAACCAAAAACTAATACATAGGATTTTTCGTCCTACTCAGTTTCGCCGAATATTATCCTTTTACCCACTCCAGACGTCTATTTGAGTATTTTACGGGGAAAAAGGGGTCTGTGTGAAAAGCACAACTGAGTTACTCTAGTATCTAGCATTAAATTATCGCCTTACCAAACGTTGGGCACCATGTAGTGTAGTTCCGATATTCCCAATAGGCCCTGCGCATAGGAATAATATATACTGTAGTTTAGACGTAGGACTGAAGTCGACTAGGTCTCTACCGTATATATTAGACTTAATTGTGAGTGCCAGCTAGGTCAGAGGTCACTAGAAACATTCTCGAATTCACAATGAGGGATCAGTTTCTGACAACAATATAACATGACAACATTGTTTCCCCAGAATGAAACGTATCTCTAGAGTCTCGGAAACAATAGATAACTATTTTACTCAGTCAATCGTGCATGCTTCGTTTCAACAGAGATGCAGAGAACTAGAGAGACGGGCGTTTTCAATAAAAGTATTTATTGAACAGTCTTCTTTCTCAAGCATTGGAAATTAACTGCTACAATCTTAATACTGGTTATAAAGTACAAGGCATATAATACACACAGTTTTATAAAGTAGTACTGTAAAAGCATGATATGGTTTCTAAGCCATAAAGTGCAGTAAATGTATAAAATACATACAGTAATAAAGAATGACTAAAGGTACTCAACTGGTGCTTCTAAAATACACCTGCCCCAGTGTACCTAATCTAAGTCTAGTATGAGGGAAGAAGTAAGTGAGGAGTAGCCTAAGTTTAGTAGTTCTCTGCTAGGAATCTATTCCAAGAATTCTTTAAGAGGTCGAATCAGCTCCGTACCTTGGTGTTAGAATGAAGGAGGTCTTGTATCTCTCTCTCAGAACTCAATTTCCCATATACCCGCAAGGGTAAGCCAGAAACACTGGAGCTGGATTTCTCGGCAAGAGAAAAGACAGCATCTTTCTCAGTGCATCAGCTGGAGGGTCGGCTTCCTTCGGCACTTGCTGCTGCAGGGCGTCGGGCAAGTAGATAGTCGATCTGCTCTAAACCACCGTGTGTTTGACTGGGCAAACCTGAGCATATTTATACTTTGAAGGTGCCGAGTTTGACGCATGTTTAGACTTAATATCGCCACTCAAAGGCTAAATTCTTGGAAAACGCCAGGAGTTCTTGGAGAACTTAATATTCAAGCAGGGGAAATTTCTAGCTGCTGAAGGCAGGTTTTTCCAAGAAATTGTTGTTAATTCTCGGAACCTAGTGGAAGTAGCCATGCCATATTTGGGCTGTATGGCTTAGACCAAATAGGGTAGTGGTTTCTATGCCTATATAAGGATATGATAAAGTATACCTATATAAGGGCATGAATCGGGAAAATTACACTAGGGGCCTAGATTTGATTACAACAACACATCTACTCAAACACTCATGCACCCATTCGTAAACGCACTCAGAGACTTATACTACTACATACTGAGCCATTCAGAGACTCACACACCCATGTACAGACCCACTCAGAGACTGGTACTCCTACTTAAAGACCCATTGGGAGACTTATGGACCAACTCAGATATCTAGTGAGACATTGATGGACCTACTAAGAGACCCACACAGATACTGATGCATTCATTGACTTAACCTCTAAATGACTTACACACTCAGTTATGAACTTACTCACATACTCATGCACCCATTGGTAAACCCAGTTAGGAACTCAAGCAGCTATTTGGAGACCCACTCAGATACTCAAGCACTTATATACAGACCCACTTAGAGACTCACACAGTCATGTACAGACTCACTCAGAGACTCATACATCTACTGACAGACCCACTTAGAAACTAGCACACAGGCACTACTCATCCTATCATCCAGGTAATAGTCATACTCTGAACTCATGTTGTTTCAATGCCAGATATATTTTCCAATTTCATTAGATGGATACTACCTTTATGTTATCTTGACTACAATTGTAGGGTTGGGCGTATTTAAAAAATTATGTTGTAAAACAAATATAAAGTGGGAATACCACTCGCTATAATGCTGATTTTGGCATTTTTTATTAAAAGAAGCAGATCTAATATTGAAAATACACAGGATGTTTATCGTTTGCAACATTTTTGTAAAAATGTGGTTTACTTTATGAGTACACCAGTGGTGGGTTTCGTAAATGGGAATGCAATATGTATTTTTATGAATAGAAGGGACCATCCACATTGGCCTGTACAGAGAAATACAAGACCAACACGAGTGTTTGTAATAAATATAGGAAGTTTTTCCAGTTTCAAAGTATATCCTGTTCTGACGTGGTGCATGTTATTTGTATGATACCAGCTTGTGTCAGCTATTTTAAATTATATATTACTAAGTCTATGAAATGTTACCAGCACAGATGCAATTTTTTTGTGATTTTTTTCATAACAATATGATCAATCAGAACACAATCCTATTCCTTAACAGTCTTTTTTCCATTGAGTTACTGGGCTGACTCATCTTTCCCGACTCTTGGAAGTGGCAGCATCAAGCATCTGTCACAGCGTGACCTGCGCGTGCACGCCTCCCCTAGCTTCTATTTAAAGAATAGACATTTCAGTGCTCCGGTTAGCTCGGCAAGAAAGGATGCACATTGACGCCACAGTATTTACAAATTAGAGCCATGACATTCTTTTATGGGAGCATGACTATTTGTGCTAAATCCAGCCTCCTCCCCCCTCTTTTCAGAATATCAGCACCGTTAACGCTAACTTTAAGTTTTGAGTGAAATGCGGATAAGGTAAAACTTTTTTATTTTTGTTCCTGCAGTCACTTAAACACACATGCACTTTTTGTGATGTGGTGGTTTACTATAGGCCCCTTTGTTTCTCTTGATTTTTTGCAGTATCTTGGAACCTGAAAAGAAACCTGGTCCTTTCTACCTAATTTACCTACCTATGGAGAACATTTACCAATAATCCAGTACATTCCATGGACCTTGTTAGCTAGAGTGGCAATGTAAAATAAATGTTTTATTTCCTTTCATAATTGTTTGATGGCCTCCATCCTATTTTTTCAAGTGCCATCAACTCGCTTTCTGAAGTAGGAGCCTACGGGCCCACTAACACCATTTTAAAATGCCCAATAAAAGACAGCTCACAGTAGTTTAGTTTCCTTTTTTACCCCCTACTCACCATTCCATATGGGAATCACTATGAAATCTGAGTATTTCTTTTGTCCATTCCCAGGTGCCCCATACACAGTCCTGAGGAAGACCTCTGTGTAAGAACCCAAGTGACCTATGTTTTGCTTGGGGTCGAAACTTTGACTTTACTACATGTTAATGCCAGTGCGCCCAACAGTGCTTTTCGCACTGGGTCTATATAACACAAACAATGGCTATTAATTTGTTGATATGTAATTGGCTGGCTTGACAAACCCTTGTTTTATTATAAATACCTATGTGATGTATATATTGTCACTACCTTCCTTTCTCTTCCAACCTTCACTTGATACACTTTGTCCCCCCTTTTCCTTCCACTTGGGGCACTTCTGCTGTACATGATTTCCACACGTTATGCTGGTTTGTGAACATCAGAGTGCGTTCAATATGATTAAATGATACTGAACATAACTTTGGAGTTTAAGGGATTTAACATTTGGTGTTGTTTAAATTGTTTGCTTTTGCAAAAGTTACTCTACTGGGACCACTCCTTACTGTACCATCCAGTCACCCAGGCTCTACTTATGCGCTCATCCAATCACCCATGCACCTCTCATTCACTCATCCAATCACTCAGGCACTACTCATGCTCTAATCCAGTCACCCAGGCACTTTACTCATCCAATCACCCAGGTACTACTCAGGCACTCATCAAGTCACCCAAACACTACTCATCCAATCAAGCAGTCATTCAAACACTATTCATGCACTCATGCAATTACCCACACACTACTCATGTACTCATCTAATCACCCACGCACTACTTATGCACTCACAAAATCACCCAGGCACTACTCATGCACTCATCCAATCACACAGGCACTAACCCTGCACTCATCCAATCACCCAGGCACTACTCATACACTCATCCAGTTACCCAGGCACTACTCATGCACTCATCCAGGCACCCAGGCACTACTCATGCACTCATCCAATCACCCAGGCACTAACCCTGCACTCATCCAATCATCCAGGCACTTCTCATACACTCATCCAGTCACCCAGGCACTAATCATGCACTCATCCAGGCACTACTCATGCACTCATCCAATCACTAAGTTCAAGTTCAAGTTCGGGGATTTATATAGCGCACTACTCACCCAGAGGGTCTCAAGGCGCTTGGGGAAGGGGGGTTCAATTTTTGTCGAATAGCCAGGTTTTAAGTTCTTTTCTGAAGGAGATGTGGTTTTGAGTAAGGCGGAGGTGAGTGGGGAGTGAGCTCCAGGTTTTGGCCGCCAGGAAGGAGAAGGATCTGCCACCCATGGTGGATTTTCGGATGCGCGGGACTGCGGCGAGGGCTTGATTGGACGATCTAAGTTGGCGGGTGGGTGTGTAGAAGAACAGTCGAGTGTTGAGGCATTCGGGTCCTAGTTTGTAGAGGGCCTTGTGTGCGTGGGTGAGAAGACGGAATGTGATTCTCTTGTTGACGGGAAGCCATTCGAGGTCTTTTAGGTGTCCGGTGATGTGATCTTGGCGAGGGATGTCCAGTATGATTCTCGCTGATGCGTTTTGGATGCGTTGGAGTTTTTTCTGTAATTTTGATGTGATTCCGGCGTATAGTGTGTTACCATAATCCAGTCGACTCGTGACCAGTGCGTGGGTGACAGTCTTTCTTGTTTCGAGGGGGATCCAGCGGAAGATCTTTTTGAGAATACGAAGTACGTTGAAGCAGGAGGATGAGACTGCGTTGACTTGTCTGGACATCGAGAGAGAGGAGTCTAGGATGAAGCCCAGGTTGCGTGCGTGGTCTGTGGGTGTGGGTGCTGTGCCCAGAGCGGAAGGCCACCAAGAGTCGTCCCAGGCAGAGGGGGAGGATCCTAGGATGAGCACCTCCGTTTTGTCTGAGTTGAGTTTTAGGTGGCTGTGTTTCATCCATTCGGCTACTTCTTTCATACCTTCGTGAAGATTGGTTTTGGCGGTGTTAGGGTCTTTGGTGAGGGAAAGGATTAACTGGGTGTCGTCGGCGTAAGAGATGATGTTAAGGTTGTGTTGACGCGCGATGGAGGCAAGTGGACTCATGTAAACATTGAAGAGGGTGGGACTGAGTGATGATCCTTGTGGTACTCCACAGATGACTTCAGTGGCCTCTGAGTTGAATGGGGGAAGTCAGACTCTTTGAGTTCTCCCGGCGAGGAATGAGATGATCCAGTCTAAGGCTTTTCCTTGAATGCCGACGTTGCTGAGGCATTGTATAAAGGTGCTGTGGCAGACTGTGTCGAAAGCAGCGGAGAGGTCGAGTAAACTGAGGGCCACTGTTTCTCCATTGTCCAGTAGTGTTCGGATGTCGTCTGTAGCTGCGATGAGGGCGGTCTCGGTCACCGAGACATTGCTTATACACTTATTGAATTCTTTATCCACTGTTCATTCAATTATGCTTACAACACTCACTCGTTCAATCATACATTTTTTAACCATGAAAGGCTATTCTGTAAAGAACCTTTTTTAACTCTGTTTATAATTTATTTTCATACTTTAAAATATTTTCTACTTTTTTAAAAAAAATCAAAAATTAAAATTCCAAGATTGGCAAAAAAAGTGTACATTCAAAAGAGAAGAGTAGTTAAAAAACTAGAAAAATAATAACAAAAAATTAACATTTTATGCTTGTCAGAAATGTCCAAAATAATGTCAACAAACTGTTCTCCAGCAGATAGGGTGCCATTGCATCCAAACAGTATGTAGTCGCACAGCGTAATTGAGGAGAGATATCAGAATTGAATCTCTGCTCTTTTTTTGCTGCATCTTGAGCCCAATAGACACAGCTGTGGCCAACAATCCACACTTTAAGCATTTTCAAATGAAGAACCAATAGCAGTTGGAGAAGGCTGGAGCTGAATGAGGTATATTTATTTAAATAAAAAGAAGTTAAGATTGAGGTGTTTTCTTCTTTTTTCCATTTTATTTAAAGATATATTTCATTGGATGCTGTCAGTAACTAAGGGAATACAATTAAATAGTATGTTGGATGCATTCATAAGAAGTCCTATTATTGGCTGTTGTTTTAAAAAAGGACTGTAATACAGACATGGATATGCTTTTGAATCTGTGCAGTAAACCAGACCTTCTGCACCTCATTTGGAAGTAGCACAGTACTTTTAGAAGGTGCTTTGAACTTGTGACTCACTGATCACAATTGGTTGCTACACACAGTGATCTGCCAGTGTACTGGGGAAAGGGTGTTAAAGTGATAGAACATTTTTTTTAAAGTACAGGAGTTATGACAAAATTTAACTAATTACACATTTTAATTTCCCGTTTAGGACCATGTACTAAACAGTTCTGTAGTATTTAATTAAAAAAAACTAAAGGTAAATTTAGGTTTGGAATCCCATTTTTCTTTTTGCGATTACTTTGCGACGATCGAGAAAAAACACCACAAACACGCTGAGACAGCAACCTCATTTTGAAAGCGAGGTAAAGGGTTAACAGATATTAACCATTCACAAGTGGAGATAGTATAGTCTAAAATGAAAGACATGATTTAATTTGCTGCTTTTCTCATGATCATAGAGTGGAAAGTTGAAGAGGTTGTCATTTTGTGGTTGCTTTGTATGGGAGTGGTGTACCAAATTTGTGCTTAGTTTTTATAATTCCTAGCTGTGTCAAAACTATTTAAAAATAGATGAAACAACAATATAATATGAGAACTCAATTCCCTCGTATGCACATAACTTTTTAGTTATTTGAAAGAAATATGCATTAGAAAGGAAGATGTATATGGTAGTTTGATCAAAAAAAATATCACAGTGATATGGAAATAATATATGAGATTAACCTTATTTATCAGAGAGTATTTGTTTAAGATGGTAGTACAAAATGTTTTGTGAAGTAAGCGAACAATGAATTTGTGCCCCTTTATTCTATTGTGTAGTTTATAGACAAATAACAGTTAGCATTGTTCAAAGTTGTAATTAGGATTGTTTTTAAAACTAACTCCTAGTGGAGTGTGCATAACACGAGGAGATAAAAAAACTCTGCAATGCTAAGCGGAGTTCTGCAAGCATGCAGAGTTGCTTGCTCTGCATGCTCGCGTATGCTCACGCTTGCTCCCTAGATGTTTCTGATGTTCAGCAACGTGGATTGCTTGTTCGGGGGGGAATATCGCACAAACTTCACCACGCAGGCCATCTTGTTTTTTACTCTTTGCATGATTCTGGGGCTGTTTTTCATCCCTCTCCAATCTTTTCAATCCTTTGTTTTTTACACTTTTTCAGATTTTTTATTTACTATATATCCTTCCCTCTCCCTAGGTGTATATTTTGCATTTTATTTCACTTTTTACTACGATTGTTCTACTGTTTAGATATATAGCTATGGCATTTTTTTTTTACTTTACTATGTCTTCTCCTGACTTTATTTTTTACTCTTACATTTTCTTTTCCGTTCCACCCACCCAGAATCATGGCTAAGGCTAGTAAGAAGGGGAAGGCCAAGACTAGTGCAACCAGGAGCCTCCTTCCTTGCGGAAGATGGCACCTGGAAGGGATGGAGCCCCGGGCCCTGTTCTCCGAGGTGGAGGTGGCTGTACAGCACCACCTCCCCTTAACCTTGGCAGCAGGCGACAGGCCAAGTTCTGGCTATGGTACCCAGAAGCGTCACCTATGTGATTGTTATTCTTTTAGACACTAGACAGGCGCTCAGCGCTACTCATCTTACTTGTTTACAACTTTGAGCACACTTGGGCTGATTATGTAGGAGAGTTTAGAGAACTTAAGTTAGGTAATGCTAGAGAGACTCCTTTCCTTTGTCCTGTCACTAAGATAGTGGTGGATTGGTAGGTATTAATATTAGCTGGTAATTGTTTTGTGGTCCGCGTGACACATCCTCCATCACGTCACGTGCAGAACCTTTTGTAGTTTGTTAGTGAGTGAGTAATATAGCAACTCATCAGCACATCAGCAGAAACCAACCAAAACTTTGGTGTATGCAATATGCATGCACCATCTATGCATTTTTGAGGACTAAAATAAATGGAAATGCAGACTTAGTGAACAATTGGCCCGTCAAAGGGGGTTGATTCATTGATGATTTTGAATGAGATCGAAACTTAGAAGAAGCAAATATAATTTTTGGCAATTCATTTCCAATGTCTTTGGAATAGGCGTGCTAGGAGGTACTTAGGTTTAGTATTCTGGAATCGGAATGGAACACTGGATTATTAAATAATAACTAGACGGTCTGCGATAATACTAGTCGAACAGGTTAGATAATTCAATTACATTGCAATTGTTGTTTCCTGTACAAAAATGTTTTTAGAGCGTTTAAAAAAATATTCTATTTGTTTCACACCAATCAATTTTTGTCTCTTTACTATATCTTACATGATCAGCACCAAGGGCAAGAAGAGGAAAGGGTCTGAGGCGGGAGCTGGAGATGTCTCACAGGGCCAGGATTGCTCCTGTACCGAGGGCTCTGCAGCTGGTACCACGAAGTCCTCCTGTTGTTAATATTAATAATTATATTTCCCTAACTTTTATTGCACCTTATTTTTTCCAAACTATTATTTCCATTTACTAATTCTATTTTTTACCAAATCTTCTGCGATCTCTCTGTTTCTAAATTCTTGTTATCCCTGCCTCTAACTGCCTTTGACTCTGTATTACCATTAGTCTGTCTGTAGCTTGCCCAGTTGGCCACTCTTTATTTTTAAAGAGTTTTAAAAATCAGATTCACCAATAGCTCTAGCCACTGAGTCCAGTCATGTGGATTGTCCTCTTCTTAATCTTGAGAGACTTTTCGACAATTGCAACCAAGAAAATGCCCAACCAGATATTTTACTATTTTTGAGAGGATAGGCCATACCTGTCTTCTCTACTCTAGTACCCGATTTATACTAGTGATGTATGTGGTGTATGTATGTATTGTATTAACTATTTCCAAAATAATAGTGAGAGTTGAGCAACTAATGGCCTCTTCTATCTGACTTCAACTCAGCTGGGAAAGTTTTATGAAGAAGACTAAGAGTCAAACGACCTTGATGGATGGGTTGAATAAAAAGGGGAGGAAGGATGGGTGATATGAAAAATTTGACTGGCAGAGAAGGATGTGTGGGATGCATAGATGGCTGATAGGAATCAGATGCATGAGTGGTTGAAGGATGGGTCGAAGGTGGGAGAAAGGATGCTTGCCTGCGTGGGTGAAACTGTATGGGTGGCAGGAAGAATCCTCTGGGGGTTTCATTTGTCAAACTCAAAGGCATGCAAGGAAGGACGCATGGATGTTGGTAAAAAAAAATAACTACAAATGTATGTTGTTGGTGAAACTAAGGTTTGTTGAGATATTAAGAAGAATGATAGACATGTTTACTTTGAATGGATGGATGCCTGGATGGTATTCAATCATCATAGCTTAGGCGGAGACTGTCACTGGATGAAGAGTCTTCGAAGACAATGTAAAAGAAAAATAAACCATGCCAGAGTAGCAAAGACAAGGAGAATAGAATAAGATTCAAATTTATATATTAAAATGCTAGAAGAGCAATGTAATGATAAATGGAAAAATCGCTGGGAAGAGAAACAAGTACTTTAAAAAAAATATTTTTGATTCAAGGCTGTATTTCAGAATATTCCCTTGACTCACAGTAGTTTACAAGCACAGCATATATACTGTGTATGTATGTACCCATACCCACCCATTATCAAGCGTCTCACTCTGACTCCCAGGACCACTCCCAACCCATGTCATTGTGATACAGATTAATGTGTAGATTTTTATATGAAGTGTTTCTCAAAATTTAAATCTGACACATCTAAGTAGACAAGTACTGAAACACTAATCTACCAGTGACACAGTGGTAGAGAGGCACAGCAATAGCTCTTATGTTGTGTTTTCAGATTTACACTATTGAGACACTGTTTGTACTTTTACACTTTCATTGATGTTTACTTTAACATTTACTATAAAGGGATAAAGTGGTCTTTTACTGTGTATAAGTGAGAACTGAGATATGGTGCAGCTGTGTTGTAGGAGAGGGTGCTATAATATTAAAAGGTAACTAATACATTAAGTTTTGTGTTTTGCTTTGGGTTTGGTACATTGAAATAAGTACGTGTAGTTCTGTAGCTAGGTTCATCTGTAGATTTAAAACTGCTCCATAGCATAAAAACTGTTTTTGTATCATGCGTAAGTCAGTAGTAGAGTAGTTGGTACATTGGCTAGAATAAAAAATTCAAGTATACTTATTTGTATTACAGAACAATATCTACATAACTACAGACAAAATGCCTAGAAAAGCTCAGCGGCAATAGGCACAGAAACAACTACAGTATTTCTGCAAAACTGAGAAACAAAAGAGGCAAAATGCAGAAAAAGTGGTGAAAGAAAAAAGAGCTACTGGTAAGAGGACAGAGTCATTTCCTACAAATATATGTGGACATTTTCAAAGATTACAAAATAATGAAAGTAAAATTCAAATTTTGAGGAAGAATAACAGTGGCCAAAATCTATATAACAAGAACTTTAACTTTAACATTAAACTCATTTGTATGGCGCAAGAAACATCTCCAGGGGGATCTCTCTGCGCCAGAGAGGGAAGGCCAAATGTTTAATAAAATCATTAGAAAAGCCAGGTCTTGAGCATTTTTTTAAATTGTGGTAGTTTGGGGCAGGCACAAATTTGTTGAGGGAGCTCGTTCTAATGTTTGGACAGAAAAGAATGTAACAAAGATGAACACACCTTAACCAGGAGACAGAAGCAGTTTAAGGAAATCAGAGCCAGGATATTTTGTAGTAGTTATATGTCTACTGAGACTTATGAAAAAGTATAGAACAAGGAGAGAGGCATTGAAACAGAAAGAACAAATTGAGAAAGTAGTTGATAAGGCCTTTGCTTTGCAAAGGAAGCTTTACATTTTGATTATAAATAGAATGAAAACTGTTGAAAAATTGTGTTGTACATGAGGAGACAAAACCAGAAAAAAAGATTAGTCAATTGAAGTTACTTTCGTATAGTTTTTAGTGGAGAATGGATATATACTTCTAGTGCATAGTATTTCTTTAATGAATGAAGCTATCTCCTGTATAATAAATTAGTTTATGCTATTGATGTAAGAGGAAGATGCTATGAAATGACGAATGGCACTCCTATAGCAAAAGAGGTGATGGGACCTAGAAATGTAGAACAATTTATTGCAGAAGAGGAACAAGGAACGTGGCGAATAGTGTAGTGTCTGTAGTATTCAACAGCAATCTATTGATGTATTAAGAAAATGTTGACGTATCTTTCCAAGGTTAAGTTCAAAACACAAAATAAGTACTTTACATGGATTAGATCCTTCCAAGATTTCAAAGCATACAAATTTACAGGGACACTCACTGGCTTGTTTATCAAAGAAGGTGAGCCAAAGCACTTTTCATCATTTCAGGATGTTAGCTGAACATCACTTAACAATGCAGACTTTAGTTAGGAGGATGTACTATGTGAAAACTACTGCTTTATGTTTATGAGAATGAATAGAGCACTACTGCATGGGACTGTGCCAGAAGTAGAAAAGGTTTGTGATGATGTGCAGTTTTGTTTCTTTGACCCTGAGCAGGATTCTAGGGAAAATGAAAAGTTATGAAGAGGAGGAGTTGGAGCTGGACACAGCTATTACAGATGATAGTTTTGAAGAAGAGATTACAAAAATGTGACAGTGTGTGCTCTGAAAAACCAGAGTATGTTTGTATATGTTGTCGACACACTCACTACAATATTCAAACAGGGACAATTGACTTGTATTCAAAAAGTGAAAAAGAAAATAATGATAACTGGCAAGAGTTAGCAATGTATCTATTTTTAGAGAAACACAGTGACTTGTCCGGAGGCAAGTTATATGTAAGTACTGTTAAAATAAATTATAAGATAGTAAAATGCCTTATATAAGTACTGTTACAATAAATTATGAGATAATAAAATGTCTGTGAATGTAGAAAAATTATGAAGGACCAAAAATTAAAAAAACAAATAACGTTTTATTCTTTGCAGTATTGTGAAGTGCTGGTACGACTTCTCTCCAGTACTCATTTCAACTCCACAATCCATGCAATATGATACTATCCAGGATAACTCTGGAGGCAAATCTTGAAGTGGAGTCTGGACCTCTGAAGGAACTCTCTGTCTTGGTGCTGTTGTGGCTGCTATTAAAGTTGAGGGTGCTTCATCCTCGTGTTGCCTTCTTGCTGCTTTAAGACTATTGCCATGGTATGTTTTTAGATGGTAAAGCATGGATGTAGTCCTGCAAGAATATTTTTTGTATGTACCCCTTGACAAAGTCTTATCACATATTGTGCATTGCACAAATTTGGCGACAGTTTTTGATTCTCCAGACGGAATCCTGAAGAAATACCAAGCAATTCTAGATTTCTGAGGAAGCCCCTTATCTCCAGAGTCGTTATTAATATACTTTTATTTGATTTTCTTAAAATCATAAAAGGGTGGACCATACCACCATGAGATATACGATATAACGCAGATGACCAGGATAAAAGATTTTAATAAAACAATTTTTAGTAATAATTTGTAAAGAGTTACTTCGACCACATGATTTTAAAAATAAGTTATAGATATATTTGTTTGTCAAAAGAGAGAGTTTCCCAGAAAACCAGAAAGGACTGGGTATACAACAGTGAAAAAGAGAGAATTCCTTTCTGTGTTATTCACTTTTGATTTATGACCTTAGGGCCTAGACACTAGTTTGACTTTTAGTGTTCCATAGTGACACAGATTATTATATCTGCACAAGACTGGAGAAGTTTTTGTCTCTCAAAATTTATTTTAGATTATATTAAAAACATATGAGTTCATTTATTCCATAACATTTTTAAAACATATCAACAAAAATGATTATCTAATACATACAATAATCTCTATAATTGGTTTAAATCAAATTGCAGATAATCAATACAAAGTAATATTCACACATTAAAAATTCATAACATTGTGACAACAATTATAAAAACAGAAAGAAAGTCCTTTGTCGACGCGTTTCGGTGTTAAAGCTGTTTTGACACCTTCTTCAGGACAGACTTTGATTTAAAAACCATAATTCTTCATTTTGCTTATTATGGATCTTTGTATGATTTAAGGACATGAGATGAATGTAGTATGAAGGATTGTTGCATACGCCCATCTTTCACACAGACGCATTGTTCACGTGAAGCAATTCATCCTTGGCGTTCATTCCCCAACCGGGATTATCCATCCAGACTCCCGCAGGAGGAAATGTTTGGAACGCTTTCCTTCGAATAAGCGTCTTTGATCAAATTAGACTTCAACAATCCTTCATACTACATTCCTCTCGAATGGCGCACCGTACGTAGATACTTTAAGCGCTACTTTGATTATAATATTGCATATTTTGCATTATTTTTGGCATGCCTGTTTTCAGCGCACTTCGTAGGATGTGTTGCTTTTGTAACGGTACTAGTTTGAAACTCGATGAAGCTCAACCAGCTCCCCAGAGGGGACGCCTAATAGGGATATGTATGTAAAGTATGATCTTTCTTCCATAAGGTATAGTACGTTATGGAATAAATACACTAAAAAGGATCCTGAGTTGCGTTGGCCTATGAATGGGTCATTTGATTTACGAAAGATTCAGTATGTGGAGTAGTGTATGTTTCAGCGAAAGTCCAGACAAGATATGTTTGATTGTGTACGAATGTGGAAGATAGCAGGGCGTAAGTGAATGAAGTGTGAGTAAGCCTTAATTGAAAAAGAACAGCGTGAAACCATTCATGCGAAAGCCTTACAGTTAAAAAATAAGGAAATTAAAGAATTAAAAGAAAGAGAGGAAAGGGAGCGCAATTTACAGGTAACTGGCCAGTACGCTGTTAGGCAACCCCCTTATCCTATCCTTAATAAAAAACAAGACGATTTCTTGTTATTAGATCGTTCTCCACCCCCGTATATTTTCCCTTCTGCCCCTGATAAGCCAGATGATAAATCTTCTGAAGATCAAGATAAAGCACGAGACACTCGTTCTATGATTCCTGTTGCGCGCTCTGCTGACCTTAGATCTGCTGCTCGTAAAGCTGCTCTTAATACAGCCTCTGCCCCCGACCTCTTAGAGTATATGAAAAACTGGCTGGAGAAGGAGCAAGTATATTTTACGGAAGCATTTGCTGGAGAAGGTATTGAACGGTTTAGGAAAATTACAGGAGAACTTGAGCCTATCGATGTGACACAGGATTATAAGAACATGCGTGATGGTCTTTTTCTCTTTTCCCAGGTAGCTGACTCAATCAGGCGTTTTGTTAAAATACGTCCTGAGGCAGCTCGACTGCGACAGGAGAAAAAGGCAGCGGACGCAGCTGCGCATATAACTCAGACCGGCATGGCTCAAGCCTCTATCTTCGGATCAGATAAGACTATGATAGTTCATGCAAAACCTATGCAGGAAGCCGCACCTTTGTATGTTCCTGCTAAAGGCGATGGTACAGATGAGGATAAAGCTTCTGCAGATGCAAAGGGTTATTTTATTTATAATTGGGTTTATACTCCTTGGAATAGAGCGGATGGTATGGCTCTTAAGACCGCACTGCCCGACCAGCGTAAAAATCAAGCAGCCTTTTATGAGGAACTTGAGGGTGCTATTATCTCTTGTACTATGACAATGCCTTAAATTGATTTGTTTTTTGGATTGATCTTACCCCCTGATATGTGGAGAACTATTCTTACAATTGATGATAATGTAACTTTTGGAGCATTATGGAAAGATATAGAACTAGCAGATTCGGAAAGGGAACCCGCACAGAAACCATGTTGGCTAATTTTGATCTTCCAGCAGCTATATTAGTTAAATGAAAAATTATTATTCTCTCTAAAAAGATAGATTGGACTATATTAGCATAGTGCAAACAAAAAGTAGATGAGTCAGTGTCAGACTTCTTTACACGTTTTGAGGAAGCATCTCATGATTTTAGTGGCCAGTCATTAACGGATGATACAGGCAGATATTTGTTCGTTGATAAATATGTCGCCAACTTGCGGCCAGAAATAGCCAGTCCTTAAAAGCTAGTGAGAGTTCATGGACTACCTCTTCTCCGGTTTCTCTTTTAACTGTGGCTCAGTATTACGAACGCCAGGAGCTAGAAGCAAAGGGTAATGAGGATAAAAAGACTAAAGATTTGAAGACGAAAGTTTTGATGGCTCAAGCTTATGGTCCACCTTTTAGAGGTAATGATAGAGGTAGACGTGGATCCTATGGTTTGTCGTTCACTCGTTCTAATTTATCAGTTGACCAGTGTGCGTATTGTAAACAGTTCGGACACTGGCTTTCTGATTGTCCGGTATTACGTGCCCAGCAAAATCAACGCGGACAAGGACAAATGAGAAATCGTTCAGGACACTCAGGGCCTAGAGGGAGCACAAATGATCGTGCTAGGTTTGACACTACTGAACGAAGACAGAATGGGTTTAGCACCTTTGATAGGCGAAACCAATATCAAATATCTGATTGCGCGCCATCTGATTTTCATGATTCTGCTTATGCATAGGATTGCCTAGGATGCTGTAAGGAATTGGTTGAAGTTCCAGTAGATCAGACGGGTCCCTATATTACTGCACATGTTTTGGGTTCTACTGATTGGTTTCTGGTTGATAAAGGAGCTACTCATGGCGCCTTGTCTAAACAATTGGTTCCAAGGGCTCCCCTGTCTGACTCAACTATTACATTGATAGGGTTCGATGGAACGCCCTCTGTTATCCCATTGTCACAACCACTTGCATTCCATGTTGACAAGTTTATTGCTCCATGCCCGTTTTTGCTTTCACCGAACACGCCAGACAATATTGTTGGTCTTGATATGCTTAAGTATTTTAGAGCTACCATACGCTGTGCTCCTGAAGGAGTTTGTGTTATTTTGAATGAGAATGACCCTGTGCCCGAAAGATCTTGTCTTCTTAAAGAGGACACTGCATTAGCTTCACTTCCTAGTGTTTTGTGGGCTACTTGGGACACTGATGTAGGACAGATGATTATTCCACCAGTGCACATTAGTGCCAAGGAGGGTGCTTTATTACCACGTCTGCCTCAGTATAGGATTTTACACGAGGGTGAAGAAGCACTTATACACATTGTTCGTGATTTGATTGAAGTTGGGGTTGTGGAGGAAGTCCCCTACAATGTTTGCAGTAGCCCGATTCTTCCCATTTTGAAAAAAGATACTGATACTAGGATTTATAGGTTTATTATCGATTTAGGGGAAGTAAATAAGATTGTGGTACCACAATGTCCTGTGGTTTCTGATATTACAACACTACTTACTTTGGTCCCCCCACAGCGACCATGTTCTCTGTGATAGACTTGAAGAATGCTTTCTTTTCAATCCCTATTCATCCTGATAGTCGATATTTGTTCGGCTTCACTTTGAATAATCGATCTTATAGTCCAAGTATTTACAGTCAAGCACTAAAAAGGCAACTTGATTCTTTTGATTTACCGAAAGGAGTGGCTCTCATACAATATGTTGATGACTTCTTGTTGGCAGCCGATACGCCTGAATTGTGTGAAGAAAGTACTTTGTCTTTGCTTTCTTTTCTTGCTACGTACCATTACAAAGTGTCACGAAAGAAATTAAAATATTGTAGACTGAACGTGACCTACTTAGGACACCTTCTGTCTAAGGAGGATCGTGCATTAAGACCAGATCGTATTCAAGCAACTTTAGACACACCAGTACCTTCCACTCAGAAAGATGTTCATGCCTTTATTGGTTTGACTTCATTTTGTAGGCAGTGGATATTAGGATTTTCACACATTGTTAAACCTTTGCAAGCACTTTTGACTAAAAACACTCCCATGCCCCTCCCATGGACAGATTAATGTGAAAATCCTTTACTCCAGATTACACAACGGCTTTTACACTCTATGTGCATGAGAAAGATGGATGTGCATTGTCAGTTTTGGTACAGACACACAGCGGTAAGCAGCGTCCCTGTGCATACTTTTCAGCGATCCTTGACCTGTTGCCCGAGGATTGCCTGGGTGTTTTCGTGCAGTGGCTGCAGCTGCTGTGTCTATAGGTCAGAGTGAAGGGATAGGTTTGTCACATAAACTGTTAGTATTAGTACCCACTGCAGTAGATGCTCTCCTGAATCAGACTAGGACACAGCATTTAACTAGTGCACGTCTGACAGGATATGAACTGACATTATTTGCACCTCATATTACTTTGAAGAGGTGTGCCACGTTAAATCCAGCCACTTTGTTGCCATACCCTGCTGCTCAGTCCCAATCAAAGGAGCCTCATGATTGTATTTTCCTTGCTGAGGAACAGACAAAGGGTCGCATTGACTTGCAAGACACGCCCCTTCCGGATGTCGATGAGGAACTGTGGGTTGATGGGTCCTGTTTGAAGTTAAAACACAGAGGAACCTTTTAAATTCCTTGACCGGCAGCACTGCCATATGACCCGATGAGTCCAATTAAATAAATCCCATTATCATTATTCTCTATGTACTCCTTATTTGAATCCATTTCTTATTCTACCATTTGTCGCATTGTCTTGAATTATTTTAATCATTGTAATTCAATCAGTGATAAATCTTCACAAACACAGGAGGCAAGGTAATTTCCATATGCCACGTCTTTTATTAAGTAACCCAATGCATTTCGGGATGAATCCCTTCATCAGGGGTATCTACAATATAACAATTAATATTCATTTACATCATTTTTGCACCTCAAATCAAATCGAATCAAATCACACTCTTCGTCATCGGTCTAGTAGAGGTCACAGTTCACCTACCTTCTGGGGGCATATCTCAGCCACTGTTGGGCCGATTCTCAGCAGTCGATGGTCTGAATGAACTATCTGAAATGTATCATCTGTAAACCGTCACAGCTAGCTTTCCCTCTTTGATAGATAGAGAGAGGCAACAATCTGAGGATGCAATAGATTGAATGATATTAGTATTAACGACTGTGGACAAGCACCAAAAGAAACATACACAAAAATCTCCAGTAAAAACGAGGACATAATCCGAACCTAGGTTTCCCTAGGCTGCCAATGTTGAACTAGATCAGATTGGACCTTGGCAGAAGTTGGGGAGTACAAATAGTGGATTAACCCCGGAAATGTATACTGATTTGTCTGATTTAGGCTTGCGTATGCACAAAATATGACATTTTCGCCAGCCATTCTGGCTGAGAATCTATTAATTCTACATTACTTGTACTGAGGTGCAGCTTTCAATTCAAACTGCTTCATAAAAAGTGCTTGTGGGGAAGGTGCCACTAAACCCGGGTTTAAATAAATGTTCACATTATAGTGATGAAGAGTAACAGAAAGTATCCCTACATCATAGGTCACACAAGGAGACAGAACTATTTAGCAAGTTTTACTCAATCAAAAGGATGCAATCTATTGGAGAGAGGCAGCGAGAAATAACAACGTTGAATTTCCTACAGCTCCCAGAATTCCATCTTGCAATGACGACATAAGCTTGGGTCGCACATCAGTAACACTACGCGACCTTTGCAGCGTGTAGATCGTGGATTCTTCACCCGTTGAAACCGTATCTGGAGCCCCTTGTGAGCAAACCAGGAAAGAATAAGTTTTAGTGCCATACATTATGCAAACACGTTTTATTACTTCTAAGGAGGTAGCTCGACCTGCTCAAAAGGACATAGATAGTAAAAGTAATAATGCACTTGGCTATTTGAGTTAGAGCCTTCCTGTAATATAGAATCCGTAGAGATTAATTGCCAAGGAGAGCGCTGAACTCGTTTTTGGAAAAAATAAGCAATAAGCGGAGCAAGATAGTTCATAAGTTCACGGGCATTCTGCAAAGTCACTTTAAGGAGAACGCCTAAATCCATCTTTAAGATGCAGTTATCGCAATGAAGCGGCATATTAGTTTACGAGTAAGTTACATCATTATGGTTTACCTCGTTCCCAAAGGCTTGCATCCATTCCAAGTCCTGAGCCACGGTGACGATTTATTCTCAGTTGAGATTACTGGACATAGACAGGTACTTGTATTCCCTTCAACTAATCAGGCTATTTGTCACTTTTATGACCGTAAACAGATGATCCATTCAATTTTATGTTATTCCACAGGAATTAGCTGAAACACATTCCGAGAGTCTATTGAGAGACAATGCAATGAGCTAATTTCAAATTAAGTAAGAGACATCCCTTCCTCCCTCTATTACACAGCTGATATCGAACAGAATGAGCTGAGACGAATACATACATTTGTTTTTACAGATTTGATTCCTCCTTGACTGTATCTGAGGTAAGATGCAAAGTGCTGCTGAGTATGTGTGAGGTTTGAGTTGCTTCATAGAATGCATTGAATAAGACAGGATTGTTCTATTTTGTTTTTCAGAAATCTTTGGTCCTGAGGAGAATCCCCATGCCATGGGGGTTTCGAAACGCGTAGACCATGGTGTTGTTTAGGCCAATCTTAATTGATTGACTCTGTTGTTAAATTTAAATTTTGTTCAATCCAGCAGATAGCCTTGTACTCTAAATTATGTTTTGTATTTTGATGAAAATATTCAATTGAGTGTGCTTCGCCGTGTAAAGAAAAGGGTTTTTGTTGAGGTACTCCAGGGTGGGCATTTGTATGGATGGTGTAAGAATGGATGAATGGATGTGATGATTAGCTGAATAGGTGTATGATTCTGTCACAGTGTGTATGGTGTGCACAAAGTTGGTATTTTAGAGAGTGATTGTGTAGTGCATTCCATTCATTCATTCATTCATTCAAGAAAACTTTATTTAGGTCAATGTGACCTCAAAAGTACAAACACAATACACAAAAGTACATAAAAATATGCAACACAGATCAATTACATTAAAAATACATTTAAAAAAAACCATTTGGGGACACTATAGGCGCATATGTAAAATGGGTGGAAGAAAAATGACTACCGCTCTTATTAATTCACAAGATAGAGGACTGAAGAGAGCAGAAATCGCAGAGGGGTTATCAGGGAGAGGAACAAGGATTCACCTTTGGAAAGTGCATAATGCAAATAAATAAATAATTTACTTAAAAAGGATTGCTAACAAGAGATGACCAATATTCTTATAATACTACAGAAAGTGCTTTCTTGCTCTTAAAACGCCCCTCTCATACAGGCTACGTCTGCACATGATTAATTTTACCAAAAATTGCAGAGGTAAACTGATAAATTACAATTCATTCTGTGACATAATTAAGGAGTCAACAAGCGTACTCACTGTAATCTAATCATAAGAAGAGGAAAAAAAAAAAAAAAATAACCAGGACCTACTTTTAAAAATTAATGGAGAGAGCCATTACCAGGTCTTTTTCCCGACTAATTAATCACAAGATTGCTACGTATAGACCACCAAACATATCCTTGTTCTAGTTTAGGGATGTGTTTATAAATAGCCTCCATGTACACCACATAGAAAATAGGAAACCTGCCACAGAGTAAACAATTGGGGTACTGCAATCATTTTTCAGTATCCTGAATGCCTCAGAGCAACGTCTGGGACCAAGGTTCCTACATAACTGCACCAGCCAGCTAAAAAACACATGGAGTACTGACTCTTCGGGACAGTCGCATGCCGGGCATTTCAGAACTTGCAGATCCCCCACTTGTAAGTGAAACAACGGAGAGGCAAAAACCCCATCCCTGAACTGTAGGTAGAGCTTTCTAGCAGCTGCTGGCTTAATGTAATCTAGAAACGGCTCAAAGCTAAACCTATCTTTAGTATCTAAAAAGGCTGAGGTTGTCTTACCTACTCGGGGCAGCTGTAAAGCTGTGTAATTTTGTGCTCTTCATACTGGACCTTTAGTGATTTCCTGGGGAGTAAGGCGCAGGCAGACTCAGGATTAGCCCAAAGTACCCCTAGCCCCATACTGACCAGCATGTGCTTTATATACGCAAGTCACAGGAGTTTGGCTGTCCCCCCTTAGATTCATTACTTCTTTTAATTCCTCCTTGTATCGTAAAAGTTCTGGGTTAAACCACAGGTGACGCCAGTACAATAAGTGTTTAAAATTAGATATATCGGCAATTTCCATAAGGCCCAAATCTAATCGGAGCGGAATCAGCGGTGTACTCCGTGGGAGCTTTAAGAGCTGTCTCAGGAAGTTATTCTCTACTTGCATTAAATTCTCGGGTCTTGTATAGCTCCATAGTTCTGCACCATATAATGCCCCTCGCCTAGCTTGGGTCTTATATATTTCAATAGCTGGACTCACTGGTTACTGACTAGACTTACAAAAGACCTTCTTGATGCCACCTGATGATTGTGATAATTCTAGTGACAATTTTTTGTTATGTGCCCCGCAATCCATTGTTTCTGTGATTGTAATGCCGAGATAATCGAAAGAGGAGACTCTATTAAGGGGTTTACCATTTAAACAGGGGTGTGCTCTTGTACTGCTGTTAAATGCCATAAATTTGGTTTTCTGTAGATTAATTTCTAATCCTCTTTCACTTCAGAATACTTCAAATTTACTGAGTACCCTCTGGATCCCCATAGGTGTTTTGGATACTAAGAGGGTATCATCGGCATTATCATTGCTGAGATTTTCCGGGAGGCTAACTTAGGTGCATCAAGGTCTTTCTCGTCTAGTAAGTGATCCACAAAGCCATTGATGTAAAGACTGAAGAGAGTGGGGGCAAGCATGCAGCCCTGACGGACACCGCGTTTAATCGGGATGGGTGCAGTTAACTTTCCATCCGTGCCAAACCTGATCCGGGCAAAGTTGTCCTCGTGCAGCCGCTTAATGAGGTGGGTGGGATATGTTGGAATCCCCATCTCATGGAGGACTACCCAAATTTTATCCCTTGGGACCAAATCAAAGGCTGACCTCAGGTCTACAAATATTAAATAGAGGCTGCCACCCTCTAGACACACGGTCTTCCAGTATAGTAACTGGAGTCTGAGTATTTGGTCCACAGTGGACAGCTTTTCCCTAAACCCTGCCTGTAAAGGGGATAATTTCTCCCGTTCCTCCATCCAGGTTTGTAACCTGAACAGCAATACGCTCGCAATTTGTTTTGCGTGATATCAATCAGGGTAATTGGCCTATAATTGATTGGCAAGAGCGGCGAACCTTTTTTAAAAATGGTTATTATTTCTGCACCAACCCAACTGGAGGGAATCTCCATGCCCTGGAGTATAGCGTTGAATAAAACCCAGAGATATGGAGCCCATACAGTTGGTTCACTGCGAAAAAGGTCCCCAGGGATTTTGTCAAGGCCAGGTGCTTTGCCTGGGGCAATTTAAAGTAAAGCTCCCTTGATTTCATTTAGGCTCATACTTATGCTAGAACTATCAACATGGGGTTCTTCAATTTCCCTAGAGTGAAGGGAATAGTCAATCCCCATAGGGCATCCCTTGGATATCTCATCAGTGCGTGATTCTCCCTTGGAATAGAGAGATTCAAAATGTTCCCGCCAGACTTTTTCATCCAAATTTCGGTCTACCGAAGATTTTGTACCAGTACTACCAGTATTGACAACTTTCCAAAAGGTTCTCATGTCCCTGGCCCCCAGGGAGCTTCTCAGAGCATCCCACTTATCCATTTCCCACCCTTTTTTGGCATCGGTGATGGCCGCTTTATATACCCCCCTAGCAGATTTAATTTGCAGGCGATCTTTAGCCCTAACAGACGATACTAACATTCTTTTGGCTTTGCAGAATTGATCGTTATACCAAGGGTGGGGGGGGCTTCCTCCTAGGTTGGATTGTTTTTTTGGGATATAAGAAGTCCAATGTGACTTCTCTTAGTCTAGCATGGTTTGTTTTAACCAAATCAAAGTCTATATGTGCTCCTTTATAAGTTGTTAAATTAGATGCCGTCAGGAGTTCTGGGACAAGGGCTTCATAAAAAATGCTTTGTTTATCTTGCGATTGACTGAAATCAGTCCATCGCACTCTTCGCCTACAATTGGAAAGTGTCAATCTGGCATCAATAAGGTTGTCTGAATTAGAGGTGCTACCAGGATTAAACTCCTTTAATTCTAATAATAATAATAATCCACATTTGTAAAGCGCACAATCACCCGTAAGGGTCTCTAGGCGCTGGGGGCCGTCGGGAAGATTAAGCGAGCTATTGCCCAGAGTCACATGGTGCTGGACTAATCTGCCGCCGGTGCCGGGGATCAAACCGTGATCCCCAGATTCCGGAGTCAGTCGCCCTAGCCGCGGCGCCACACCTAGTACAAGCGCATGATGGACTCTATCTAGCTGAGGTTTCACCCTAAAATCCATTAACCAGTCCCAAAATTTGGAGTCAATTAAAATGTAGTTTAACAGGGAGACACAATCGTTTCTATGGAAGGTATAACTACTTGATGTCTCAGACAAGATTATGCCATTACAGGCTCTTAGGAAGTGATTCAAGACACGACAGTTCATCTGAATCACCAGAGGAGACCATTTTTTGACCGGTAAACATCTAGTCTCTGGGATTACCCAAAAACTCTCCTCATCATATAAACTGTCCAGGGGCATTCTCTCTAGCGCCTCGAACTGGCAATTGAAGTCCCCTCCCAAGATCACCATACAGTTTTAGGCGATGGTACCTACAAATTTAGTTAATTGTTCCAATGTGATAGATTCCTTTCCTAGGAACTTAGGTCTAGAATATACCTTTAAAAGCGCAACAGTAATTTTTAGAGGAAATTGGAGCATAACACATTAAAAGTCATTTGATCCTGTGTCATTTGATCTTAATTGATTGACTCTAATGTTACATTTGAATTTTGTTCAATCCAGCAGATGGACTTGTACTCTAAATTACTTTTTATATTTTGATGAAAATATTCGATTGAGTGTGCCTCGCCGTGTAAAGAAAAGGGTTTTTGTTGAGGTACCCCAGGGTGGGCATTTGTATGGATGGTGTAAGAATGGATGCATGGATGTGATGATTAGCGGAATAGGTGTATGATTCTGTCACAGTGTGTATGTTGTGCATAAAGTTTGTATTTTAGAGAGTGATTGTGTAGTGCACTCCAAATGGGCTCCTAAAAGAGAAATTAGAGTGTTAAAAGGGGTTCCGTTTCTAACATGGAATAGTTCTATTAAAAAAAATATTTTGAAAATGTTGGAAAATTGATAAATTGACATAAATTGGTCTGAATAAAAGTTGTTTGAATAATTCAAACTGAAAAAGTGGTTTTGCGAGGGCAGAGGTTTAATTCATTGCCTTCTGGAGGATAGTTAATAACCCCTGTTTTCAAGACAGTAATAATCCGCAGATAGCATCTAATGTGCTCCCTGAACAGTGGGTGGAACACTTCAGAGGGCTATATAACCGGGAGGCCACCGAGACCCAGGAGAGCGATGAGTGTGGGAGGGGGTGGAAGATGGCGCTAGAATTCACTCTAGAGGAGATCACTGCGGGTATCAGAGGCTTAACCTGAAATAAGGCCCCGGGACCAGACGGGATCCCTCCGGATCTCTTTTTAAGTATGGTAGACCTTTGGGGCCCAGTTCTAACAAGAGTGATAAACGCTGCCATAGCCTCAGGGCTCCCCCGCTTCTGGTCAACAGCCATAATAGTCCCAATTTTTAACAAGCATTTGCAATGCAATAGGTCTCGCAATTGCTAAATTTTGACCTATTGGCATTGTAAATGACAATGCCATTTATTTATGTGTTTAAAAAACACAGGCATAAATAAAATGCATTGTCATTTACAATACAAATATGTCAAAGTTTCTAAAATACGAGACCTATTGCATTGCAAATGCTTGTTTCTTTTCATTCTAAAGCGTTTTGACTGACAGTGCAGATTGAAACGATGCTACAGACATCTTTAAAAAAATTCTATTTTTGAACACTTTGGCTTTCTGTTTTTGAATACCATTAGAACAGTTATAGGTGTTTTTTCTAGAACCAGGCATTCTATATATTGTGGGGAAAAGTATGGCCAGCAAACCAAAAGAAAAAAAAAAGCATTTGTCTTTCCCCATGTACACAATTTATGCATGCACCACATGCTGATTGTAGTAAGGGAGACCTTTAGAGCCTTCAGCTATATGGAAGCAAATAAAGAAAAAATGACATTTTATATACTATTGTTAACCTAGTAGGACAAATTTATCTCTGCATGCAGTTTATAATAAACACGAACGTGTGGACATGTCTTAAGCGTCTGTTGAGTGTAGAGATGCCACAATAATTAAGGAGTAATTTTTTTGTTGGAAGAAAGTGTAATAGTAACTTATTTTACTCGGTGCGATTAGACCTGCCAAGCAGGGTCCAAAGATACACCAGCTAATAGCATTCTGGGACTGTTACATCAACTGATGGTGCTAACGCAGTTATTAGACGAGGATTAGCAGCCCCGGCACCTTCAAAATCTACATAAAAAAAACATGAAGTTTGCTGTCCCACCTGGTTCTTCCATCAGACCCCATATTTTTTATGTTTACATTAAGGTGCTCACAAAATGTATTTTATATTGTGACACACCTTAACAGGAGAGAGGCGATCCTCGCTCGCGAAAGTGACTCCACGGACCCAGTGAGGAGGCGAGGAGCACGTGCTGCATCTCAGCGGCTCTGTAGAAGAAGGCATAGGAGCAGGCTGTGCTGAGCGCTGGAAGGGGTGACACGCCTTAACAGCTGAGAGGCGAGCCTCGCTCGCAAAAGTGAAAGCGTGGGGTAGCGCGCAAAAGTGCTGAGCTCGCCAGAGAAGAGACGAAACGCTGCGGTGCACATCGGCTGTCTGAAAGAGACGCAGTGAGCATGCACATGGGTTGTCCGGGCACCATGTGCACACACAGTGCACATGTCCTGTCTGCCACTTCAGCTAACGCCGCCGTACGCGGTCACAGCTGATGTCTTTCAAGCGCGCGCACCTATCCTGTCCTGCATCTCAAAGCAAGTCAGCAACAATAGATCTCACTAGCGAGCAGCTTCTCTGCGTCGCTTGGCGAGACGTAAAAAACAGACTGTCTGAAAGGAACTAATCTCCGATACAGTTTAAGAACTAACATTCCAGGCCAAAGTCCTTGAAATCTGCATGTAAAACCAGCTCAGACTCTTTTAAGGCAAATATATTGTCTGGACCCCAGAATGTGCACTTCAAAGCAGCGTTCTTTGCATGTTTCTTGGCATGTTCCACAAACAAGCTTCCCTGTTGGAAAAGTTGCCTTGAAGAGGACTTTTCAGGGACATGCCAAATGCGAGTCTGTGAATGCAACCATTCAGCTGGTGTAATTGATAGATTTACTTAATCTCCACTACGGCCCCTCGCGGCGGGATGCCTGGCTTTCACCTTGTGGATACCCTGCCGGGGTATCTCACAAGGGAATACCAGGACGGGTTCCCTAAGCAAGCGCCCTGAGACCTTCGGGTGATTTGTGCGCTATATAAGTCAAACTACATTACATTTACATTACTTGGATGTGGAATTATGTGGTGTGGATTGTTGGTAGTGTCGATTTTTAGAGTGTGCATTTTCCACGGGTGCTGGCTAACTTGTTTCATTGTCAAAAAAAAAGAACCGGCTTCCCGAGGCTCCACAACTAATTTGTGATAGTGTATGGAGAAACACAGTTGAATTAGAGACAAAGCATGGTTTCTACAAGGGTAAATCCAGGCGAATGAACCAGATTTGCAAGCACCTTTTTAACTATAGTGTAAGATACTTTTTTTTAAAAGAATTATTTTATTGAAACAACACGCCATCTGTTTTACAGGATACATGTCATAATAGCCTGACACTTCTCAAACAGACTGGCAACTTAATAACAGTCAGCTAATGATGATTGACAACTTTGCGGTTCTCTCCCCCCACCCCGGTCACTTTTCCCTCCCAGTTAAATATTGTAAGATACTTAACCATCCAAGACTAAAAGCACTCTGTCCTCCTCCCTACCACACAAGCTTTCAGAATAAGTGATATTTTAGAACTGTGACAGGTTTATGCCTTAAGTATTTGTCTACGTTCCTGGGAAAATCCAAATACCAATGCCCAGTGTCGTGTTTTCAATATAATATTTCTGTATTTATTCGTTGTCATAAGCACAGGTGAGCGAAAGAACAGCCGACACTGGTTTCGCTCATGTGGCCCGTAAACCACAGGCTTTCTCAAGGCAATTTTCTTAGTACGGTACTATCAGTGAGTCTTGTAATATTGAATGAGCATCGATAGAGTTACGGGTGATGAAAAATAGTGGCTATGGTCAGGCGCCTGACCGCTGAGACTATTTCTCATCGCCTGTTCCTCAGTATGGACGCAACTCTTATAGATTATTATTCAATATTACAAGAGAGTGTTGGGGTGGGTGCAAGAGTGCACAGACACACCCGCAACCCCCATGGAAATGAACCCAAAGACAGACCCTATGTTTGCTGGGTCTAGAAAAAGAGGACTTCTCTAGGACTTTACTTGAGTTTGCAAGCACCCCAAAGACAAGAAGCGTTCGCTAAACAGCTGAGAGTACAGTGCCCTATAGGGGCTGATTCTATGTCTGCAGGTTAAGTGGCCTGCAAGTTGTTAAGAGTAGACACCTGTATGTTTGATTAATGGCTTTTTTAAATTGTTTTCCCAATCGTTTGAGCTATGCTTTATTTAAAAGTATTATTTACAATATTCTAAGCAAGGCTTCAATCAAAGGGGTGATTTATAGTGCGTGATGTAAAGGTGTTATTAATGCTGATAGTAAAGCATATTCCTGAAAGGCTGCAATGCTATAATAATGATGATGTGAGCACATGATTGCTATGCTTGATCATTCATAATATTTGCAGAGGAATGATTGTTACTGAAGTCAGTGATAGAATGAAGAATTATTATGATGCAATACTGGTCTTTAGGTGGTAACTTGGACCTGATCGAAAGTGACACATCCCTATATATTTTAAGTGCTACTTAGAGGGGAGTACTGTGATTTTCGAGGTCACGACTCTTAAGGGGTCAAATGTATTAAGATAACATAAGACAAATATATTGCAAGAGTTCTCTCTCCCATGTTATTATTACGAGCCAGCAAATTACCTCCCTTCAGTAGGCCTTGAACTGCTCTGCTTCGCTACCCTGAGAGAGTCCAGCGCTACAATGGTGTTTATGGAACCCAGTTAAGGGGTGAATGTGGACTCATTACATGTTCAGGTCCCACTTCTAATGGCCTGTTTCCTCACAATAAATAAGCACATATACAATTTTAAGCAAGCAGAGTGCTTGTGGAGGGCGTACTTTAAACCTATCTTAACAGTCGCAAAGGGCAGTAAAAATGGGGAAATGGTCATCAAGTAGTTGAGAAGTAATTACTTTTACTAGTATTACCTAGTTTGCCTGTCCCACTTATCGCAGTTAGCAACCGTGCTTATCCCACATGCAACATGTCTTCTCAGGAATTTTGTGATCGAGTCTCTAACTTTTTTTAATAGAAATTGAGTAAGTAAGATTGTCTTTTAATCTGGCTTCGGTATCTGCTAACATTTGTTTTCCTAGTTCATCTTTCTCCTGCTTCTGCCAGCACTTTTATTTTGTCTATCTTATCATGTACACTATGGTGGTTATTCAAATAGGGTGCATTAAATTGGGATTTTCTTTCAATCAAGTAAAATTAAGAACCTTCATTTGACATCGGATAGTATTAGCTGAACTTATCAACTATTCCTTCCGGAGCAGTCCAGTCCTAGTCCTTTCAAATGTAAAATGCTCTACTGGATCTTTCATTAAACAAGCATTACGGGCATTGTATTAAATAAAATAGCCAGGTATTGCGAAAATCACCGCTGCAGCCGAGCTCGAACAGGAAGCCAGGCAACCTGTGTTGGGACGGGGGCGGGGCCGCAAAAAAGGCAGGAAACAGACGGGAGCCTAACCCCGTGCTCCTGTGAAGCCAGCCGGAAGTCGGCGTGTGAGCTAGCGGGGCTCCCGTGCTCGTGGAGAGCCCCGCCTGCTGCTGAGCCTGACCGAGGGAGAGAGGAAGACAAGGAAAGAGCCCGGTAAGTGGGGGGGTGGGATGTGTGTGCGTGTGTGTGCCTTGCTGTGTGTGTGCCTGCGTGTGTGCCTGCGGGTATGTGTGCCTGCGTGTGTGTGCGCGTGCGTGTGTGCCTGCGTGTGTGAGCACGTGTGTGTGTGTAAGCGCATGTGTGTGTGTGCGCGTGTGTGTAAGCGCGTGTGTGTGTGTAAGTGTGTGTGTTTGTGTAAGCGCGTGTGTGTGTGAGCGCGAGCGCCCAGGAGAATCAGCCCGCCAGCAGAAGCGCGTCCTTGAGAATAAATCGCCGAGGTAAAGCGCGTAACCACCCCCTGTCCTCCATTCCCGGCAAACCCATGACAATAGGTCTTTCGCTGGAGCAGCGCTATGCGCTGCTAACACCAGCGAGACCTAAAAAGGGGAACAGAGATAGCCCCCAATGCTACCGCCCTATTTCTCTGATAGACCTGTCTGCCAAGGTGTTGGGCCGAGTAGTCCTGAATAGTTTAATGAGCTGGAAAGAAGAACATCATATCCTCACTGATGTGCAGTATGGATTTAGGGCCAACAGGTCAACGACAGATCAATGTCTAAATCTATATTTACTGGTGACAAAATATACAGTAGCTAATAATGAAGTGTTTTTTTTAGCCGTCATGGACTTGGCTGCAGCTTTGGATTGTGTGAACAGGAAGAAGCTGTGAGCCATATTGTCTAACTAAGGGGCGGACACTGATCTTATTAAAATTCTGATAGCTCTACATTGGAATATGTCAGCCAAAGTTAGGTATAATCTGGAAGGAGGTAACACCAAGTCTTTTATTTGCACCAGTGGGGTAAGGCAGGGATGTATTATGGTCCCGCTCTTGTTTTCCCTGTACATCAGTGGTTTGGAACAATCGCTAAGTATTCTAAAAGTGGACTCACCCAGAGTAGGCAGTAGAGCGATCCCCGTCTTACTTTACGCAGACGGCGCAGTCCTGCTTGCACGCACCCCATTGGGGCTGCAGCGTTTGATAGACGGTTTTGTGGACTTTATGACCTGCCTAGATTTATCAGCTAACCTGACTAAATCATATGTTATGGAGGTGGGGTCTAAACCCAGAAAAAACTTCAACTATAAAATTGGTGCCTTCAGCTTAGCGAAGGTACAGTCTTTTTCATACCTGGGAATTTTATTGGAAAGTGGCTTACATTTTAAATCACTGATTGAGGAACGATGCAATAAGTTAATATCTAGCTCAGGGCAATAATGAATTTTGGTCGCAGATTGGGGCGATGGTTCCCTGAGCAAATGATGATCTTATACAATTCAATGTGCTACTCAAAAGTGGTGTATGGGGCAGGGATCACTGAAATAATATCGAGGGACAAAATATCGACTTGCAAAAATATCGTGGACAAAATATCGACAGTCAAAATATCGAGTTTGTATCTACAAACAGGTAAGTACAAAAATATCGAGTACAAAATATTGTTAACAATAATATAGTTGTAAAAAATATCGACTTTATTAAAAACAGTGTTAAATTGAATGAATGTTCAAATTTAATTACTAAAATATACTTATAAATACTTAAATTAACTTATAATAATTAAATAATAAATGAAAATAATAAAAATATTTTTTTACAAACTTATTTGTTAAAACATATATATATATAGGAACATACTATAATTAAATAAGATACTATTATATTACCGTACGATACCAGAAGTGTAAAAAATACTATTCCCACTCCAAAGAGTGCAAGCGTAGGGAAAGCATTGGATAGCGTAGGGGTTAAAATTACTATTCCAACTCCAGTGGGTTCAACAGTAGGGAAAACGTTGGATAGCGTAGGGGTTAAAATTACTATTCCCACTCCAGTGGGTGCAACAGTAGGGAAAACTGACCGTGAACCCTAAAAATACCCCTTTACCCAAAAATCCAAAACTGACCCTGAACCCTAAAAATACCCCTTTACCCCAAAACTGAAAACTGACCCTGAACCCAAAAAATACCCCTTTACCCAAGAACTGAAAACTGACCCTGAACCCTAAAAATACCCCTTTACCCAAAAACTGAAAACTGACCCTGAACCCTAAAAATACCCCTTTACCCAAAAACTGAAAACTGACCCTGAACCCTAAAAATACCCCTTTACCCAAAAACTGAAAACTGACCCTGAACCCTAAAAATACCCCTTTACCCAAAAACTGAAAACTGACCCTGAACCCTAAAAACACTCCATTACCCAAAATTAATTAATATTATTTAATTACTAATTAATTATTAATTAACAATATCAATAAAGTGAATATATTAGCACATTAGCTGTAATTAATGTAATTTAATAATTAATATAATTTTTTCCCAATTAATTAATTAACAATAACAAAACATTAAATATATAAATAAATTACTCTAATTAATGTAATTAACAAATTAATATTATTTAATTACAAATTAATTACTAATTAAAAATATGTACAAAATTATATTAATTAATTAACTACTTAATATTAATTAATTACCAATTAATTATTAATTAAAAATATTTACAAACATATATTAATTAATTAATTATTATTAAATTACTCCCCACCCTTATCCCCTAGTAACCCAACATCCCGCTCCTAAACATTAACTACAATTTATATTACTATTAATAACATTTTTTTTTTTAAACCTTTTTTCTACATATTATCGATATTTTTTACTTTGACTATTTATGGATATTTTGTCTTGTCAATTTTTTTAAGTCGATATTTTTGTACTCGATATTTTTTAACATTATTTTATTCGATATTTTGATCAACAATATTTTTGTACTCGATATTTTATTATTGTCGATATTTTTGACTCAATATTTTGTCCATTCGATATTTTGGAGTCGATATTTTGTCTGTGCACCATGGGGCAGAACTGTGGGGATTGCTAATGTAGGTAAATTACAGATAGAGGAGAACAAATATTTGAGAAGGCTCCTCAAAGTCCCACAGTGTCCATCCTCCTACATCATACACAAAGAACTGGGTGGGGCATTTATAAATGACAAGGAGGGGAGCAGGCCGCTGATAGCATGGTTAAAGATTTGGTTTAACCAAGGAGCTAGTCTGACAAAAAAAATAATTAGTGACTGTTTGGGGAGGGATAGGCGAATGAACATCCCATGGCTTGAGTAGGTAAAGGGTGTATTGGAAAGCATTGGCTGTGAGGACCTGTTTCTGATGCCATCTCGTATAACAAGGCGGGACCAGGCTAGAGCAAAGGCGATGTTTTTCAAACACAAAGCCACAGCCCAAGAAGTTAAGGAGGGGAACAAACACTCAGTAAAGACCCATGCTGTAGTTAGGTCCTGCGAAGGAATGGCGCCTTACCTTGCCCTCATACATAATGCCCAGGACAGATTTTTAATTGCCCGTTTTAGGCTCAACCTTTTACATCATTTATTAGCCAATCCGGCAGGTTTTACGAATTCAGTTGAGTCAAAGGGTCCCTGCGGCTGTGATCAACGATCTCCGGAGGACACCTTTCATTTTGTATTATTGTGCACGTTTTATTCATTGCCCAGGCGTCGTTTTTTAATCAGTTTGCTGAAAAAGGCCAAATTTAGACACGTGAAGGAAGCCCTTGTATATTTACAAATGGCCTAAGATCCCCTGACCCTACTTTCTGTGACAACATTTTTAAGATTAGCTGTTAAGTTAAGAGACACTAGAGGGACATGTTGAGCAAAATTCCACTTTAATTTTGAACTAATAGGTGAGGTGAGAGAAGGTTCCAAAGAATGAATTCTAGGAGTATTAGCTCTTGTACCCTTCTTGTCTCTGTTTTAGATTGTATAGGTTGTTGTTTTTAAACTGTACTTTTATGGCGTTATATGTAAAAATGCCGAATAAAGACTATCAATCAATCATTGCCTATCAAACAATTGTTTAAAGAAAGATGCAGTACAGGCAGCTTGTTGTGTTTATTGATATTGTGGTGTGGCCTTGCTGCGCATAAGCCAAGCCCTGTGTCGTTTATTCCATTTATTTAATTTAATCCCTGCTTCGGCACTTGGTCAACATAGTGTGAATCCGACCATACCTCTTTATCTCTATGCACCTCAAATTGTAAAATATATGACAATATCAAAAAGAAAGGAAATACAGTGGGCCTCATTTATGAAAAGTGACGCATCACTGCGTGAAAACAGCGATGCGTCACTTTTCACTGCGCACTCCTTGCGACACCAATGATGCGTCATATTTAATGTATGACGCATCATGTCGCAAGGACTTACAGATACGTCAGTATTTCGGGCGTATCTGTAAGCGCAAAAGTGACGCATTGCTGGAGTGTGTCACAAAAGTGACGCAACTCCAGCAATGCGTCCTTTCACATGGGGAAAGCCCCATGTGAAAGGGCTTGCGTCAGTCTTACGCCTGCTGTGCGGCAGGCACAAGATTTTGACGCAGCAGCATCCTAAAAGTGACGCAGTGAAATCTCATAGATTTCACTGCGTCACTATTACGAGGCTTTTTGCGGGGGAACGCCCCCTCTGCACACATTATACCTGACGCAGGTATAATGTGGCGCAGGGGTTTAAAAAGTGACGCATCTACCTAGATGCGTCACTTTTTAAATATGGCGCAACAAGGTGCATATTTTACGCCGCTGGTGCGTCACAAAAAGTGATGCACCGGCGGCGTAAAACTGACGCAAGGGCTCATAAATAAGGGCCAGTATATTTTCTCATCGACATGTCCCACAATCAAATTCCGTTTTCTGTGACCAGGTCCTACTTGGATCCTACTGATCTGCAAACAACACTTTTTATGACAGATACTCTTTCTATATAGGGAGATTTCTTTATAATGTATTCTGATGGATTTCTTTGTAAAATATTCTGATGCTCCTGTAAGTTAGGTTTGTGGCGCGAAGCTATGTGGTTTACCTAAAAAAACAAATATCCTCACCACTGTTAGGGCAGCCATGGTCCTTTGCTTCATGGCTGTGACAGGCATCACATGCTCAGCAAAGCACTTCTAGCTACATATTGTATTATGACATAGGCAGAAAGAATTAATTCTTTAAGTTTTTGTCTCCACCCCCTGTAAAATCTCGAAATGAGACAGTAACTTTAAGACTCAATCTCAATATGAGTAATAACACAACAGAATGTTAGGAAGTATTTTTACCTCTGGTTGGAGAAGAATTTCACTACAAAATTTGCAGTACACAGATCTGTCTTTACTGTTACGGTTGTTATGGTGCATGGTCTCTCTGTCACTCCTACTACTGGGAAAGTTTCTGTCATAAGTCATGCCCAATAGGTCGCTACCAGGCTCTGCCCACTAATTTCTTTCCTTTTGAAATTATATGCATGAGGTGTGTTAAAAATCTGAGTTGCCCCTGCTTCAACATTCTAGTGTCTAAAACATGACCACTATCCACATCCCGCGTCGACTAAGGAACATTCCTTTCAATAAGACGTCGCAGAAAGTATCTGTATTTGCTTTATCTTCTCACTGTTGCTCTCTATTTACCTTCCTTTTTTATAAAAACATTGTCTTATCTTTTTTATGAAAATGCATGTTTCTTATTAACATACCTACCGCCTTTAGTTCTTTGTGTTGCTATACAGAACATTATCCAGCCTCTGATGCTCCTATTCTTCTCCTTGCTCTATACTGGACTCTACATGGAATAAATTCTTCTGCTTTCAAATGCACGCTTTTTGTACTTCATGCAGTGTTTGTATTTTCTATTAATCATGGCTACCACAGAACGGCGGAATCTATTTTTAATTATGAGCTAATCACGAGACGTCGGAAAAGCAAACCTGCGATCACCCTGTAATCACCTTTTTCCACAGAATTAATAATTTTTTTGAGGCACTAGACAATAAACAGCCTTGAGACTCTTGTTGGGAAACGCAACCCCTGTACAAAGACAGGGGCCTCCAATGCATAGAATAGGACGGAGAGGCAGATTTCTACCTTGTAAAATAGACAGAAGGATGTCACATTGTCAGGGAGAAGGCAGGGTAGCTGGTGGCTCTAAAGCGGCAATAAGCATAGAGCAATGTGCAAAGCCGCAGCAGGTCATGCAAAACTCACCCAGCTATGTCAGTCTTTCAAAAGTACACAAAGAAACATAATTTCCAAATTACCGTGAGCAGGGGGTGTCCAACCTTTCTCTATTTGGATACATATCAAGCATTTCGAATATCTGATTGCATTCCTCTCATTGAGGGTTGTTAGACTTGGCATCTTTTGACATGTTTCCCCTGACTTTTTGCTTTTGGAACTCTCGGTTTTGACTCTGTTTTTGTTGGTGTAATGATTCTGGGCACTTTCCTCACTGCTGTCCAGTGGCAAAGTGCAAGTGCTCCTGTATAAAATGTGTCTTGGATTGGTATTTCCATGATTGGCCTATTTGATTTATGTGTCAGTCCCTAGTAAAGTGCACTGCGAGTGCCAGGGCCTATAAATCAAATGCTGTTGGTGGGCTGCAGCACTGGATTGCCCCACACACGCAAACAGCCCGTAAAGTGTAACACTGGCCTGCCATTGCAGAGCATGGGCACCGCCTGGGGCTGCCACGTCGACTTGGCAAGTGCACACACTTGCAAGTCTCTAAACCTTCCCTTTTCAGCATGCGAGTGGCCCCTAAGGTAGGCCCAAGGTATCCCCATTGGCAGGGTGCATTGTATCTAAAAGGTAGGACATGTCCTGGTGTGCGTGGCATGTCCTAATACTGAATTACAGCCTACTTTGTTTTTCACTATTGCAGGGCCACCTGTTCTCCATAGGCCAGACTGGGCAGTTTGATCATTACAACCTATGATCATAACTGACTCAGGGAACATGGTAGAAATGTGAGTTATATGCCTGAACTCAGAATGATAAAACACATCTTTTAGTGAAGTTGGTTTTAACATTCTGTGTTTGAAAATACCACTTTTAGAAAGGAGGTATTTTCTGACCTAACTATCCAGCCTGCCTCTGCTAGCTTGCGTATAGCTGTCTGGTTTGTGAGTGACAGGGGCTGGGGAAGATAGGGTGAGTCAGCGGGGGCTGAATAGGCTCATCTACACGTAGATCGGTGGGAAGAGTAGACCCTGGGTCTGAATAGAGCTGGGCTCACCTTTCACAATGCTGGCTCCACCTCCTGTGGTGTGTCTGAGGACCCTGGCAAACATTGACAAAGGAAGAAGGTGCACAATGGCAGAATGCACACCAAACTGGTTTGAACTAGGGCCAGGCCCCTTTGCCTCCAGAGGACAAAGGAATTGCTGTTATAAATATTGATGCCCAGACTCCAAGACTTTAGATTACTTCAGAACTCACTTGAATCCAGGAACCTGCCAAGAAGAAGAGCTGGAAGAGCTGCCAGGAGGAGTACTGCCCCTTTGCTGTGTTGTTGCTTTGTTGGGTTGGCCTGCAGTTGCTGCTTCGGCCTTGGGCAAACCAAGGACTGGGCTGAACTTTCTTTACTTGCGCTGAGTATCTCCAAGGGCTTGAGGTAGGGCTTGCCCCCTGTTCACGAAGTCTCAGGAACATCAAAGACTTCAATCCCGACGCCGTCTATGACGACGCTGCCGAAAATGTGTCCTGAAGGTAGCGCAGAGAGCACCGCCAGAATGACGCACCAAGAACTTGGTCTCACTGACGATGCCTGCTGATGCCGCCACCGAGCCGCTGCTCGCACCACGACCGGTGGGCACTGCACTCCTCCCCCCCTTGCTTCACGACGGCACCTTGGTATCCCCGATGACACCTTTCAATGCCGGACTCAACGCTACTGCTTGCACCGTAGTTCGGGGGCACTGCTTGTAAAGTTAAATGACGCACTGCCCTCATTCTGCACCGCATCCTTGGTCTACCAACGACGGTATCATTGACTCCAGTTGTCAGCTGACGACAGCCCTGCACGACATAGGATCAAAAAAACGAATCAATCTTACCTATGTGTGATGTGCTTTGGGAACACTTACATTACCTTGAATGTAAAGGCGTTTTTGATTTGAATGTGATGTTCTAATGTCACACCACCTTTACCCAGTCTCTCAAATACTCCTCACTCCCTTTCCCTTTCTCACTGAGAGCACTATTTATGTAATGATTTCACAATTACATTGATAATATGTTGATGGTTTCTAAGTAATCATATGCAGTAACAAGTATAATGAATACACCTCTACAGGAATAAATACAATTTAACTTTGAATACTGCATACTCTACTTTTATTGTGCTAAGCTTACCCACAGCGAAATACAATTGTGGCGATTGTAGATATGTATTAACATGAAATGATTGAAAAGTATATACAACAAACTCGGACCACCCCTCTTTTTGCACTTATTTACTGACCCAGGTCCATGAGTTTTGAGGGCCCACCCCTTTATAACTCACACAGCGCTTCAGCGACAGCAATTCCACTGCTGCACCATGACCTGCCAGCACAGGGATGAGCACTGCCTTCACCTCACACCACAAATGCCATCTGACTCCGCCACCGAGTCGCTACTCGCACTGTGACCTGAGTGCACCGCACGCCGCACCGCTGCACTTTGCACCACAGCACCTGACGCCTGCCAACGCCAGCACTCCTGATTCCATCAGAGAGGAGATCGATCTGCAACGGGCGTAACAAAGAGAGGTCATTGACAACCTGCATCTCTGAAAGGTACTGTTGGCGGATCTTCCCGACACTGCAGCTGACCCGCGCCGCCGTGGCCAGCCAGAACTGTTTGGACTTGCTTGTTCACGACACCGTGATAGCCCGGACTGAGCTATCGACATCAAAGAACTGTGTTTTCAAGACATCTTGCAACACAACTAATTTTAAAGTACTGTACTGTGGATTCTTTTCGTAATTGGTCTTGTTTGAGTATATAAAAATATTGGACATTTTTCTTAACTGGTGTGGTGTCCGTTTGTAGTGCTTACACTGTATTACTGTTGGGTATGTGCAAATGCTTTACACACTGCCTCTAAGAGAAGCTGAACTGCACGTGCCAAGCTACCAAGCGAGTGAGCAGGGGTTCTTTTAGGAGTGTAACTCCCTTATCCTGACTAGAGTGGTGGTTTCTGCCGGGCTTTGGTGCAAACCTTAGCCAACCTGAAATCATATTTCTAACAGTCACACTTTTGGTCTATTCTGCTCTATGTATTACTGCAAATATATATGCATTCAGCAAAAAAATAAAGGTTAAAGTGACTTTATAGTTAGGCCTTGTAATAATATAAAAAATATCATTTGAAACAAAAAAATACCGAAATTCACCAGTCATAGTTTACTAAGCAAATTATAGCTTGCGCCCTCGCCATGCACTGCTTATGACCTCATATACCACAACAACATGTGCAATGATGTCATTGATGAAATCACTGATGACATCATTGATGGCATCATCCAGTCCTAAGGTACAACTAGACCTAATTTTCTATGGCCTCTTTACTGCTAATGTGCGTAAGCTTTAGCAACATACTTGGCCTCCTAATGGGTTTTGGGTGTTTGAAGGGAGTGACCTTGCCTTGAAACATTGCACACAGAACCCCCATCTCTGTATGGTTTATTTCCAATTAGAAGTCGGCTATCCGGAAAGAGTTTGGTACATGGCAAAGGATGTGTATGTAAGTCTTGGTAACCTAATGGGACTTGGATGTCTGGAGCAAGTCGGTTCTCTCAATGAAGAGTTGTGCACAGGGCGTACACAATTTTCAATTCAATTTTATTTAAATATGTTTTGGAACTCAGTTAAGATCCACATATAAACAGAATACAAGGATCAACAAAAGATACACAGCAGAAAGAAAAAACAGAATCCACAAAATACATTCCTTTTATACAGAAATTAAAAAATAGGGATTATACCTATTAATATAATTCTAAAAAACATTTAAAAAAGTTAAAGATTCTGTAACAGAACATTGCATTAGGAGGGATGTAAATGGCATTCAGGAAAGATTTAGCAGAAGAAATACCTAGCTGTAGGCATATTGGTCTAACCCACTTTCGACGATGGACCATTAGGGCAGGGCATATAAAGAGGATATGGGTGATATCCTGCATTGAGCTGTCAATGTTACATAGATCACATTTATCGGAACAACCATGCCACCTAGCCAATAGTTTATTTAAAGGGAGAAGGTCATGTCTCAAGAGGAACCAAAAACGGCGCAAGCCATGAGGGAGAATCCAGGATGCATATGGTTGTATTTGTTTGAATAAGTAGGAATTGACAACCTCAGTAACACCTTTCTTTGTAAAACGGGCATCTCTATCCCTCTTAAAATTAACTCCCATGTAGCCCGTTTTAATGATAACTTTAGCTGATGTGGAGATAATAAAAAAAGAGTTCATTTCTCCAGTTCTAATAGTGTAACAGCCTTTCTGAAATTCTTTATAAGTAAAGAATATTCTTTCATAGGCCCCAACAGTTCTTTTTTAATGAGGGATCTTAAAGTAGCCTGTTTGCCTTTGGCTAAATAAAAGACCCAACGTATTACTCCTGCTAGAGCCTGAACCCAACTACTTTGTATGCCCAATTCCAGTCTGAGGGATTCCACTGTACAAGCATTATTGACCGACAATAAATGTCGCAAGAGTCTACCCTCGACAGTATCTAGGAAACCCCATTGCTTCAAAAATCTATTAACTCAATGCCATAAAGCAGGGATGCTGGAATTTTTGCACGAAAGGCCTCCAGCAGATACACAAGATGTCTTCTGCCAGTTGCTTTATAGAGAGCACTCAGACCATTTCCCTGAGTCATGGCTTTCCTAATGTTGCTGTCTATGTGAGCCCTGTCGCTCAGGTTACTACATATTATTTTCCCAAGAAAAACATAACATTTTAAAATTTCCAGTTTCTCACTCCCTAGAAACCAACTAAAATTACCCAATTTTGTTTTTTTCTTCCCTGTAATGCACATTACCTTGCTTTTAGACATATTAATCTTCAAATGGTGGCACTCAGCGAATAAATGCAAGGCATGCAGACGACTATTGAGACCCTTTGGGGTAAGGTCTAAAAGAAGTATGTCATCTGCATACATTAAACATGCAATTGGTTTATCTCCTAAAGTGGGGGCGATGCCTTCACTCAAGGATAAGGTCTGGGGGAGATCACAAACATAGAGAGAGAACAGCAAGGGGGCCAGTAAACAACCCTGTTTAAGACCATTGGCAGAAGGAATTACTTGCGATAAGCCTCTCTCCCCACCCAATAGTACTCTACACCACGTCTCAGAGTGGAGTTCCTGAACCAAATTCAACAGCCTTACAGGCATACCCAGAGAAAGTAATTTTTTCCACAATAGAGGACGGTCCACTTTATCGAAAGCTGTGGAGAAGTCTATGAAAGCGGCATAGACTCCCCCACCTCTGACCCTGATATGTTTGTCCGTTATTACCTGTAGAGCCGTTGAATTATCCAAGGTACCATGGTGCTTTCGAAAACCCGTCTGTTCAAGGGGAAGTATATTTTCCTGGTCCACCCCGTCATTTATTTGCTTCAGAAGGCATCTTGCAAATACTTTGCCGATTGCATCTAAGAGGGCAATTTGGCGATAGTTTTGAGGAGCATATCCGTCACCCCTTTTGAAAAGGGGCACTAAGATGCTCCCTTTCCACGAGGGAAGAATCTTTCCTCTAGAGAAACAACTGTTGAACACAGGGCATAACAATTTGCTCAATTTTTCACTAATTTGCTTTAAAACGGAAATTGGAAGTTCATCCGGCCCCATTGCCCCAGAAGAACGCATTTCCTTTATAGCTGTTACAATATCATTTTCAGATAAGAGATCTAGAGGCTGACCACTTACAATAAAACCTATAGAGGGCACCACTGCTCCATTATTTGCATATAAGGATGTGACATAATCCACCCATGTTTGTTCTTCAATGGGGATAGGAAGCAGTCTTGTTCTTGATCCACACCCCTCACCTATAAGCGACCAGAACTGTCTCATTTGTCCTTTAAAAGCTGACTCTCTTAATTTTATCCAAATAGAATCCTCCCCTTCTTTCCGTAATTTCACTTTTAACCTTTTCCGCCTTCTTTTTAATAAACTTACTTTGTGTGATCCTTCTACCGATTTACACAAGTATTGTTCCCTCACTAGTTTATTTATCTCTATATTGAGTAGACATAGGGGACAAGAGGGTGTTATAAAACACCTTTTCTTATTTGGTTTTTTAGCCACCGAGACCACTGACTTCATTAGATCTTGAAAGCACACAATTTCAAAACCTTTCCACATAGCAAGGTCATCAATTGCAGCATCAAGAACACTCTCCAGATCTTGTTCAGCTTTTGTGTTCCAATAGCATCTTCCTGATTTCGCTCCAAAATTTACCTGGGCGCTATCAAGAGACCATTGGTCCGATTTTGGAGGATTTATGTTCATAGAGGAAGAAAGTAATTTATGGTCGCTGAAAACCGTTTCAGTAACCCTAAGATCCTTTAATAGGGCAAAGGTGGAATTCTCAACTATCACATAATCTAATATAGATTCTCCCTGGTGAGATTTATGAGTAAAATTTGCAGGAGAATCGGAAGGGAGCCTTCCATTCGCTATAATCCCGTCCATAGCGGACAGTTCTTTAAGAAGTATTTTCCCTCGCTTGTTTGTTTTAATATTCTCAGGAAGGAGGGCTTAGGGGATCTGGAGAGATTCTTCTTTATATTTATCGCGGAACAGACTCATACTTAGATTAGAGATTTTGCAATTCAAATCCCCTACTAAAATTATATTAGGAGAAGGAGATTTCTCTCTAAGACTCTGAATATAGATGAAAACCTTTTTTAAAGTTACATTAAAACTGACTTCAGGGGGAATATAGACATTAATCAATACTAGGGGTTTAGATACCTCAACATTGTCATGGCTGAACAGTGTTACAGCTTGAAAGAGGTTACAAGAATCCAAATAATGGGAGAAATTCCATTTTATCCGATTGGAAAAAAGACATGCAATTCCCCCCCTAGCGTGGCCTCTCCTGGAGGGAACAGCGCGACCCTCCAGAACAAAGTAGTCCCTTCCTATCTGAAGTGTCTCTGAACACCAAGTCTCCTGGAGACAGATCACACTGGCCTTTAGGGACATAAGGAATTGAATTTTTTCTGGACAATTCTTCAGCCCAGCACAATTCCAAGATAACAACATTATATTGTCGCTAAAGATGAGGCTTGGAAGGGTACTTAATAGTCAATTTCTTTGAAAGAATGCCAGGTAACCAGTTCCAGCGAGAGGTTTCATCTTCAACCTTAACCTGAGAAGGGGGAATTGGTAGGTTAGGGTAAGATACTAGGCGAAGATCTTTTGATAAACGAATTTTCAAATCATCGAACCTTGCTGCTTCTTCTACATTTTCAGGAGCTACCTGCAAGAGAGATAGAGAGGACCCCAGAGGCCTTAAGGATTTAAAGGGTCTAATAGAGGGAAGATTCCCCCAGAAAGGCATAGCATCAATTCCTCTACAGGGCGTACACCATGTGCAGCAGATCTTGCCTACCCATATCCAGATGATTACCCACACAAGCTCGTCAATCCACAAAGTGTTGAGGTCCTGTGTATCTGAATGATATCTTATGCTTTACAAGATTCTGCACCATTTAGAACTTACTTTGATATCTGAAATGCTGTGCTGGTTTGTACAGTCATTTTAATAGCAGTAGGTTGATGGTGTTCATTAGAGATGTCCTCAATGATGTACTTGAAGCTCTTTTGCTTTAATCATTTGTTTCTTTATTAAATACTGATCTTTACTTCAACTCTAAAATACAACATAACATTATAGATGGCTATCTATCTGATGCAATTCGGTATCCGTCAGCAGGAATAGGCCACAGAATAAAAAGCAACCCATTTATAATTCTACATCATCTTCTTACTCGCCTTCTCCTCCTTCTTCTGCTTCTTCTTCTTCTTCTTCTTCTTGTTATTGTTATTGGTATTGTTATTATTGCTATCATTCTAATCATTATTATTAATATTATTATTATTATTATTATTATTATTATTATTATTATTGTGGTGATGATGATTATTATTTATTAATAAAAACTGTGTTGTTTACCATAATAATAATAATAATAATAATAATAATAATAATAATAATAATAATAATAATAATAATTATAATGATAATATGAAGAAGAAGAAGAAGAAGAAGAAGAAGAAGAAGAAGAAGAAGAAGAAGAAGAAGAAGGAGAAGGAGAAGAATAAGAATAAGAATACATGTTAGATGGTTTCAGGTAAAAGGGATTGACAGTGCAGCAGTTCCAGCTGTGGAAGAGAGGAAGAGGAACCTGGGTCCTGAAACTCTGCCCATTGCACAGTGTTTGATCCTTCATGATTCAAGAGCTATATAAAGTAATCTCTAAAGTTCAGTTCTAGACCCGGTGCCTCAATCTGTCCAATGCATGAGTTTATAAGTGGACATGTACCACAAATCTTGCAATGGAGTGGCTGTGCAGGACCTGTATACCCTGCAATATGGACAATCCCATTATAGTAAAAAGGGTCTAAAAGTTCATACTAACCATCGAGGTGCACAGAGATGACCTAAGTCATGGAAAAAGTGGGAAGTTGCCCTGGACCCCACCATTCAAGGGCCCTGTGCTGAATTGATCAAGACATTCCCACCTGGCCATAATAATTGAGTAATGAAAATAAGGCCCTGTTTTTTTCAGCTTTCGGTCCTCTAAGTATTGTGCTTTACTTTGAAAGGTGTTGAAAAGCTTCTGAATATCACCCAGAGTTGTCACTCTCATCCTTCCCATGCCTGGGATCACTTAATGCTTTAGGGCTCTATGTACACTTTATGAAGTGAGAATGTTACCTTATCCATTGGGAGACCTCTCATGCTGCACATGCATGAAATTAGTGTAGCACGTTTTGAGTCAACTGTCACCTCACCCAGTGCTTGGCTGAAGTGCTTGGAGGGAGGTTAATTTGAGGGGGTCACACTATACAAAACTCAATAAGGAATGAATATTAGCCTCAGCCTTGCAAGTAGTGTTTTAAGAGGATGGTTCATAAAATAAACAAATATTAACTCTAAATATATAACCTGCCTGCTGTTGCACTATGTAGGGGAGGCATCTGTGTTGCTTTCTATGCTTTATTTGAAAAAATAAAAGTACCTGGGTCCAAGCTTTCATGTCTCCGCTGAATCTAGAATATTACCTACTAAACATAACACTTAGGGCCTTATTATGACTTTGGCGGTCTCGAAGCTTGGCGGCCATGCTCCCACCTGAGACTCCCAATGCCCTAAAAAACTGCCTGCCAGAGTACGACTCTTAAAGTCTCTGGTGGGCAGTTCTTTGGTGGTCCCATGGCGGTTGCTTTGAAAAATTATTTTCCTTCACTTTCAGCCCCTCTCCCCACCTTATGTCTTGCCTCATTTTCTCTACTGCCCTGCCCTCTACCTTTTCTACCTCCTGCACCCTCTCTTACCTTTCTTGTTTCCCCATTTTACCTACAAAATCATGGTAGAGTAACTATGAGCATTCCAACCTTCACATTTATGTTTTTCGCAAAATATATTTTATTTTAAGGCATGTCACAGTAGAAAAACACAGCCCATGTCACAACTGTTCTACTCAAGTGTGTGCATAATGGGGTTTTTAGTGAATGAGAGTAGCTGTGGTCTGTAGCTACTACACCAACTTTTCCCATTTCCATCCCTCATCATGTAGTGTGCTGTTGAGGCAGGAAATTATGTCATCAAAATATCTCATTCCATGCCTACCACTGCACTCTAAAGCACCCCCTCAGCTACCATAAACCCCAGATCAGAATTGGTTGACCAGTTTCATCAATGTCTGACTCCCTTATCTCATGTGGTGGCAGGGACAATATTTTCAAGAAATTATTCTTCTACCCTTTTTTACCAAACCTGGGGGCTCATTAGGATAGTGGATTTTCCACATCCTCTGGGCCGGCGGAAGCTGCTGCCGGCCCGGAGATGCGGAAAATCCGCTGCGGACCCACCAAAGACCCACTGCCACATTAGGATGGCTTGTGGGTCCTGGTTTCAGTCCGCTGCTTTTCCGCCGCGGTTGGCTTACAACCGCGGCAGAAAAGCTCTAATATGGTGGCAGTGTCTCTCAGACACCGCCAGCCATATTAGGATGGATTTTAAAAAATGCTTTTCCGCGGCGGGTTTTCCGCCGTGGAAAAGCATGTGGAACTTCACTGCAGGGGCCCGTTGCGGGTCCCCTGGGTGAAGGCAGGGGTTGGGGGGTGCACATGGGGGGTACCTATGGTACCCTCCTGCATTTGTATGCAGAAATCGGCAGGCACTGCACAGTGCCTGCCGCTTTCTGCATACAAATGCAATGTATGCATTTTTACCATTGCGGCGGGTGCAGCTTGAAGCCGCACCCGCCGCAATGGTAAAAATAGAGGATGTGACCACCAGGTTCCCTCCTACTCTGGGGTCGCGGACGGACGCAAGTCCGTCCGCGAGCCTAATGGGCCCACCTGGTCTTTTCTTCATTCTTTGAGAAGGAAGAGGGTTCGGTTCAGTATAAACAATTTATCAGCATCACATGACATTCCTGAAAAAAAAACTATTTGTCAACACTCATCATGCTGTCAGCACATGAAACCCTTACAAAATTTCAAGGTAAAGCCATAAAATTACAGGGCCACGGTTTCGATCTTCAGAGCGGAGTAGTCTCTGTACCGCTAGCTTTGGTGCTCTCCAATTAGAACTGATAAATAGGCTTAGATACTACGACTGAAACATTTTCATAAGATTGACAGTCAATAGAATCTTTTCAATGCTTTATGTATGTATTAAACTAAAAATTCAGAATATGCCAACAATAAATTAACGATACAAACCTCACCACCCCCTTTTGTACCGCTTTTGGCTGCCATAAGTGTGGCAGGGTATGCTCAGACGTGAGTCCCTTGCTCACTTTGCCACTTGATTCAAGCAAGCCGGGCTGAAGACGGCTGGAATGCCAGAAACCGGTCTTCGGAAGCTTGTTTCCGGTCCATGGAAGACATGGCTTGGCAGTTCGGGCTGGACTGTTCCCATGAGGCACAGGGTCAGACTGATTTGCATATTGCCATGTCTGAACTGGGGTGGCAGAGTGGGCTAAAGAACGGTGATGGATTAAACGCAGATCTTTTGACTGGATTTGAGTGTTTGATTGATTCAGATGCTCCGTCCATCACCACCCCCTTTTGTACCAACAATATATTAACAGCATAGCATTAAATTCATAAGTTAAAGAACTCAGTACAGTTCAGCATGAAATCCGGTACAGATTTACCTTCAAAGAATGGGAGTAGTGGCTATCTGCATTGAGAGAAATGCAAACTCCTATATAGCGCTTTGGACAATGGGGTTCATACATTCGGTGGGAACACCTGACTCATTAAGTTTAAACAACTAGGAAACAGTTTAAACAAAGCAGTTCTATATACAATACATTTGATGATTTTCCCACCTCCAATACATTATGGTTGGATCATTCTCACAGTCTTGGTATACAGTTTAATGGATGCAATGTGAACAGAACTCAGATGAGCACGTTTTGTCATTGGCTTAGTGCATTCAGGAGACTTTTTCCAAAAGCCTTTTCTGTTTACTTGTGTGAAGCTATTAAAGTTTATTTTAGAAACGGAATCAACAATAATATCATGTGGCATAGGATAAAGTTTAAAGAAGATGGAGGAGGATGTAAACATAGTTCGGTCCCAGCAATAGCTCAAATAACATGTTATTTTTATTAAGAGAAAGTTACCACTCACACTTCCCCCTTTGATTAATCAATCATCACTTCTATTCTTACTTCTGTATAGAATTCATTAATTTTGGATTCTTCTGTTCCATCTCTTCAAAATCTTTCATGTTATCATAGAGTTCACTGTGCATCTCCTCGACTTACAGTCCGTCTATGAATATCATTTTTTTGACTTGACATAAAGTTTCTTTTTTTTTTCTTCCTCTCATTGCTGACAACTTCTTATACCCACAACTCATTCCCTTCAATTATGAAATTTCTTTGCAACATCTCAAGAAAATAAGCACACATGCAATACCGATTCATATGACATAAATTGGTGGAATAGGAGCTTCAAAACACCTCCACCTACACTACCTAGCCATTTGTTATCTTTACAAAACCATTACCAATTAATTTGAAAATGTTTCCAAATCCTTCCCAGGCACCTGTCTCTTCTAGTTAAGTTAATTTATTTGTTATTTGTTTCTTCTAGTTAAGTTAATTTATTTGTTAGCTTTGTAATTTTAATAATGTTACCATTACGCTAATTATCTATGTGAGGAATGTAAGCTCAGCACTTTTAAGCATTAATAACTTTGCAAACTCCGCCTTCCTCTGCTGGGAGCAAATCCATTGCAAGACGATTTTGCATATTCATAGTTTACATTGTATACATTTCTCTATTAATCACAGTTAAAGCACCTGCGCTGTTAGTAGCAATCCTGTTGACTGAGGTAGACAATGTTCCAATCTTTCCAATCTTCAGTGCTTCTCTGACAGATGGTATCAATGCACGAAAAATAGCAGTAAGGATCTGCTTAAAGCTTTGTCTCCTTGGTCTAATATAATTCTCTAAAAGTGAATCTAAATTATTATCATGGTGAATTCGAGGAAAAACTAATGTAGCATAGCAACTTCCTTCCCATCTGTGTGGTAACTGTTAATAGGCTTCTTTACCACATACATAGTATATACCTTCAATGCTAGCTTCAACATTAGAAATAATCTTTCCCTTTACCAAATGACCAGGTTCACACTCACTCCATCCTAATATCCCAACTGACTGATTTCCCTCAGGATGTTGTACCATACATAATGCTGCTTTCTCACTCACTTCAAGACTCAATTTAGGAGGAGGTTCCTTAAAAATCTCCTCACCTTTTCCAATAATAAGGACAACATTGGTTTTCCGTTCTCCTTTTTCTTCATCTGCTCTTATCCTTTCATTCAATTCATCTATGAAAATTCTTTCGTCTGCGTTAATTTTGTTTTCATATCATGCATGTTATGATCAGTAATATTCTTGTTAGTTAAAGGAGTGAAGAATTCAATCATATACTCACGCTGTTTGCTTGATTTTGACCCTTTATAAGTCCATAGTTATACATTCTTCCTACTTACAATATAGGTACATTTTCTAATGACTTATCAAATACAGGATAAAACAGTTTAATGAAGTTTTGTTGATAATATTGATTAAGAAAAATTGAACGAGAAAAGGATAGGACAAAGGAAGGTGAGAATAAGCTGCCCCTTCAACTGTAAAAGCAGGCAGATAATAACAAATAAAACAGTTTTCGTTCACGTACTGAGGTAACAATTGATAATACACATTAAAACTATATATGCATTCTCATGCTGTGGGAGGTCTTAAATCTTTCTTTCATGAGATGGAGGGATACTCACAGAAGCAACAATAGCATTACGTGAATTAGGAAGGCCATCACCCCCAGGAAATAAACATCTAACAGCCATCCACACATAGTATTTGAAAAGGCAACTGCCATACTTACGATTATAATTTTAGAGTGTAACTGCACCATGATCAACTTCGATCTACTCAAGAAACCTCTAAAATAAACCAGAATTAGACCTCTAATGGTTACCTTATTGTCTCTAACTTATCTCAGACACTACTAGGAACTGTGATTCTGCATTAACTGGAAGACTTAAGGGGCTCTCATCTTTTAACAGTTACCCTGACTCTCTAATTGTCCTTTTGATGTTTGTCAGTTGTCAATATTAGAAATCTTTACAGCCTTTCAGTTTTTATCCTGTTTGTTTCAAGGGGACTCATCTGAATCTGTCAGATAATCATCTAAAATGTTTTAGTTTTAGCATAGTATGTCCAGTCCGAACAAGCATAATTTTGATTCACTTTTTTCTCTCTCTCTGGTCGCTTTACATCAGTTGTTTCCAAATCAGAGTCATAAATGTCTACTTGTTCTTGTTCTTCTATCTCACTATCTTCCCTGATTGTCTCTGGTCTTGTCTCATGTATCAAATGTCTTTTTCTAAGAATAATGTCTTTAGCCACCTTTTCCTTGATGTGCTTGAGAGTCTTAATTTAGATGTAACTTGTTCACTTCTACCGTAGAGTCTTTTTTTTCAGTTTCAAACTCTGTCTCTCTGATAGGTTGTGGTGGCAGATTGGTGCCACAAATGGTTACTGTCTCCGCATGTGTGTAATCTACGACCTGTTGCTGGTGTCAGAGAAGCTGCTCGGTTTGCAACCTTCACACCAGTCGCTGATTTAGAAGGTTGTTCATTCAATGGAGATGGTGGGTTTCAAGTCTGGTCTTCCTCCTCCTCTTCTGAAACTTCAGACACCTTGAATCGCAGTCGACTAGGAGAATTGGCAGATGTCGACTGTACTTCTTCCCCTTTGTACCTTGCCCTCTTGGTATGGGAGGCATGTATCCAGTTTGGAAGACCAGCACACTTGACAGCAGTGTTCATAACCAGAATCAGCTGAAAGGGTCCACACCATTTATCTTCCAGGTAGGATTTACAGACATGTTACGTTATGTGGATCCTATCACCAGGGTTCATACCATGCCATGGAGAGTCTCATAGTGCTGGAGAAGCTAGGTCAACCTGATGAGAGATTAAATGTACCACATCAGACAACCCTTGGTGGTGCTCAGGAAGCATGTAATCTCTGATGTTCAACAGGACTGCTGCTGGTACAGAAGTTATAGACATAGCTATTCCCATCAATATTTCATGTGGAGAAAATCCAGTTCTTTTGCTTTGGGTACTATGGATACTCATGAGCACTAAAGGAAGAACATCAGACAGGCCATTTAAGTGATGTATCAGTACAAGCTTTTGCTAATCTAGCTTTAATATTCCTGTGCAGTCTTTCTACTACCCAGGATGCTTCGGTCTATAGCTACAGTAAAATATTTGGTCAATCCCTAAAGCTGTACTTATTAACTGCATAATCTCACTTTTAAAATGTGTTCCTTGATCAGATTCAAGATGAGCTGGCATGCCGAAATACAGTATTAACCCACACAACAGTAGTTTAGCAAGTGTTAGACTGTCACATCTTGGGGTGGGATATGCTTCAACCTATCCTGAGAAAAAACAGACAATGACAAGGATATATCTCAGCTGATAACATCGAGGCGTCGCCAGGAAATCTATTTGGAGGTGAATAAATGGACCATCAGATTTTCCAATGTGATCCATTTTTTATTTTATAATCAACTTTATTGTGTTTTGCACGAGGACACACATATAATGAATAGCCACTTCTGGTCACAAGCACAAGCACAGTAGGTAAGTCTCACAGTAAATCTGGTGTCATAACAGTAAAGTTATCAAAGCACATGTGGAAACACACCAAAGCAGTTTTACAAAAAAGTGCCAAGCCCAAAAAGGCCCCACCATTTGCTCCAGATCTTAGCTTGTGTTTTTGGGCAACCCCAGGCTTCAAAAAACGTCCTCTTCGGTACACACACCAGTTTACACCCCGGCAGTATTGAGACAATGAGGGTGGAGTAGGTGATTTCCATCCACAGGCTATGTCCAGTTTTGCAATATTGGTAGCCACCCCAACCATTGTTCGGTCAGCCCTCGTGCCCCCATCCCTACAAAGTTCCCCAGGAGAATGATTTTCAGTAACAACTCCACTTCTCAAACTAGCCCCTCTGATAGTGTATGAGTCACTTCATCTCAGTAACTGGCAATGAGGGGACATGTCCACACCATATGGCAGAAATCTGCTGGGGCAAGAGGATCCCTGAAACATGTGCTGCCAGGGAGATAGTATGTTTGCACTAGCTGCAACCTAGATGAGATTGTGATGGTGCTGGATGTCATCCTGGCATCCCACCGGTCTTTTTCCTTAAAGGTCCCACCCTCTCTTCCCAATGGGCTCGTAGCAGTGCAAATGTGTCTGTGGCATTAGAGGTTAAGGAACAGTAGATTTGGAAGATTCCCCCTTTTGACAGGGCACCCATTAAGAGTTTAGCTTCCAGGGCACTGTGTTCGGGGAGTTCAGTGCCTGGGGAGACTTGTACCTTTGATGAATGTCACACCTGAAGGTATTTGTTAATGCGTGGGTAATAGAGCATAGGTCAATTGGAGTACCTATGGAGTGTATATAGGTACTGGATGAGAAGTCCCCCAGAAAGGAGATACCTATAGTTTCCCATTGGTTAAATCCCTCCAGGTCAGCTGTCTCATGCAGCCAGGTTCCTAATCTTGTACGATTTGTTTGTTTGGAGTCCTAACCTGTGTAACTATCTGAAGCATGCCAGCAGAGAATAACTACTCTAGTCTCCTCTGGGAGTATCTAAGGAATAGGGGTGCCATAGAGCATCCCAAGCACGGCATCAAAACTCATTGAGGTCAGCTCCACTCTGTAAACCAGGTCTGACCAGGCCTCAATGAAACAATTATTGATAACCAGGTTTGAGACACCAAATAGTACAAGTAAAGGTTAGTCATACCTAAACCCCAGTCATTTGGAGCTTGTTGACATTTAGGTAGGGCTAGTTTGGGCCTAGGTTGGTGCCAGAGAAACATATTTGCCAAGGAGCCCATCTCCCTGAATCACTGGTGATGCACCATTTGAGGAAAATGTTGAAAGTGATATAGGAAACACAGGAGAATCATCATCTTAAAGAGTGCTATCCTTCCCATTACGTTAAGTGGGAGGGCCTTCCATCTCTTCACATTTGCTTTCAACCGCCAGAGCAGCAGAGTATAATTAAGGTTCTAAGAAGAAGCACAATATAGTTCCACAAGTAAAGAAAGCTCAAACATTGCATGGGAATGGACTTCTGCCACTCGTCACGTACCCGTGAGGGATGAAGCGGGACCAATGCTGACTTATTATGGTTAACCCCTAGGCTGGAGGCCTCTTTGTGGAGCTGAAGAATACAAAGGCAGGAAAAACCCATCTCTGATGTGATTGACAGAAATAGGAGGACGTCATCCCCATATAAAGTGATAAGGTCATTGTAGCCTGTATCCCACCTCCAGCGCCAAACCTGTGTATCACAGTGGATAAGCCTCACCAGTAGCTCGATAGCAAGGGCAAAGAGGTGGGGGAAAGGGGGCATCCTTGTCTCGTACCCCTACAAATAGGGATCAGGTCTGAGACTACTCCATTAGTTTGTATCTTCCAAAAGACCTGAAACAGGAAAATCCAGTCCACCATGTCAAATGCTTTTTTGAAATCAATGAGCAGAAGGGAAATGGGTGGTGTCGGTAGATATCATCACGCTGATGCAGCCTGAGGCAAAGCCTTATGCCTCTAGCTGACATAAAGCCACACTGGTCAGGGTGAATAAGGGTGATCAGAACTGTTTCCAACCGAGTGGTTACTCTCTTGGCAAAAAGCTTAGTTTCCCCATTAATCAGAGAGATAGGCCGATAGTTTGCACAGGCGCTGGGCGGAGGATTCAACTTTAGAATGCCCACAATAGTGGACATATCAAGTTCCTGTGGGAAGTGTCCTATTTTAGCTGCTTCTTTGTAAAGTGTAAGTAAATATGGAGAAAGAATATCTTTGTAAGCACCATAAAACTCTGTAGGGTAGCCATCGGACCAGGTGTTTTTCCCGCTGGCAGATCAGAGATGGCAGAAGCTATCTCCTTAACTGTGATTGGCTGGTATAATTTCTGTCAGTGAGCCTGTGTAACCTTGGGTAGAAGAATATTGTCCAGCAGTGGGAAGGAGTGTTCGATGTCTGTTCACAGGAATGCAGCATACAACTCTCAGTAGTAGTCCGCAAATGCTTGGTCTATGGCAGCTTTAGTGCAAAGGGGTGTTTCCTCACTGTCTAGCATCTCAGGGATAACATAGGAGGCCAGGGTTCTGGTGGCCAGCTGATAGAACAGCTGGCCATTTTTGTCTCCCCATTCATACATCCTCGCCCTGGAAACCCGCCAGACCTGGTGCGCCTCTTCCAGTGATATTTGCTGAATCTCGTTGTGGGCAACTGCAAGTTAGCATGAAATCTAACCTTGGGAGTTCAGCTGTAAGTTGGGTCTCTAAGCGCAGGGCTTGAGCATTCAATTGACCCACGCACTCAAGCTTATCTTTTACCTTTGACCAGATAATACTTTTGGCCTTCTCCTTAATGGTAGTTTGCATGCTGCCCGCAAGGTGCATGCCAACTCCATTGTTTCTTGATTGTTCTGGAAGTATGCCATCAGCCATGCAGAGAGTGAGTGAGAGCTTTCATCTTTAAGATGCCATTCATTGAGGATCCGCATAAGTTGTTGATGGAGGGCCCTAGAACTGAGACTGAGCAGCACTGGAGAGTGGTCAGAAATCCCTCTGGGAAAATCTGTATTTACGAAATGTGTAAGCAGGCAGTGGCTGGCATGAGTATGAGATCTACGCATGCATGAGAGTGACAGGCTGCTGAGGTGTGTGTATGCTGCCTCTGTCTGGGATGCCATAGCCTCCATATGTCAAACAGACAAAGGGAGTCTACCCAGCTGGCCAGCTGGTGGGCCATCATATACCTGTGTTTGGAGGGAGTACATGTGGAGTCAGCATGAAGATCCAGGGTGGCACTGAAGTCCCCTCCCACCACTTTGGTACCACTTTGGAAAGCCATGATTAGATTTGTTAGGGTCTGAAGAAAGGCTCACCAGCTGGAGAAAAGGCATAGATGCACAACAGATTGAAGCCTTGCCCTTCCACTCTGCCCTCAAGGGCAAGATATCGGCCATGAGCATCAGGGAGGTCTCGAGTAATAACCATGGGGAAAGAGGCTGAAAAAGAATTGTCACCACTCTGTGTGAAAAGTTCTGTCATACCAATGATGGAGAACGAAGGGGCAATGGGTATCCAGCAAGTGTTTCTCTTGAAGCATCAGGAGCGTGGCCACAGAGAGGATGCGGTGAGGATAGTACAAGACAATGGACTGTTTAATAGATTTAGCAGGCCAGTTAACATTCCTGGACTGGACAAAGACGTCTGTTAGTGCTATAATGATAAATTGAGCAAAGCTTGTAGGTTGGGCACCTCGAGTGTATTGCTGGTGACAGGGCAAATAGCATTTGTGGCTGCATGTGCGGATGTGGATAAACCACTGTGACTGTTAGTATGGCAGGGTGGCAATCATAAAACCACATATACAAACAAAGACTATTGCAGTGAAATGAAATTAACCTCTCCAACATACCCTCACCTCATACTTCTACACCGGAAGCATCTGTCACCGGTTCAACTGTAACATAACCCCTAATCATTATGCAATTGAGATGTGGAGTGGTAGACTCCCTCCTGGAAGTATTTCAGACTAACCATCGTACAATGTAAAGTTAACCTCAGTGTTAGTCCAAGGTGGCACGCTAATTAGCCTCGGGGCTCCAGACAGGACCGCAGTGTTTTAGCGAACATCTGCACCAGTGTTGTCAGGCTGTAGGAGAGAGTGAGTCCTCAGAGGCCACAGCATGCATTGTGGATTTTAGAGATGTGAGGCTTGCTTGTGATACCTGGAGCAGAGTCTTTGACTGCATCCCAGATGTATCTGAACCCTACTCTGGCAATCTGGTCGCACCTTGTCCACAACCTTTATGAGAGAGGGACCACATCCTCCATTTCGTAGGTTCACTTACTAGTATTCTATGAGGGGGTGCTTTCCCAGAGGTCGAGGGAGATTGATTCAGCTGATGTATCTGTCTTTCTTCAGTGACAGCCTCTGTGGTATGGAAAAATACAGTTTTGCCATCATAAATCACTTTCAAATATGCAGAAAAAAACCCATTTAGGATAGATTCATGGCTTTCAATCTTTGTAGGACATCCTCTTAGCCTGCACTGCTCTAGTATAATCCACCAACACCATTATTTTAGGAGTCTCTACTGCATACCTGTAGAATGCAGGCAATCATGGGTCTATGTGGGGCTCTGGGAGCTGGTTTGGCTGTCAACACTCTGTGTGCCCGTTCCAATACAAACCAAGTTGAAATCTTGCCCATTCAGGATCTGAGTCATGTTTCCAAGAACTCTGCAGGATTCCAACTGTGGCCAGTAACATTTAGATAGCTTGTAGAATCGTGGAAATGTCCCTAGTGTCTGGAAGTGAGCAGGTCCCTGAGGATTCCCACGAAGCTGTTGTACCTCCCACTGGACCAGTGCTGACCCTATTGATGCCTATTATGGAGGAGTTGTTTTGATGGGTGTTGTCTTTCCCAATGACTGCAGCTTTGGTTATAGCAGATAAGTCGCAATGTGTTGTGTCCAGCCCGCTTACCCCATTGGGGTACGGAAGCACGAGTAGTTAGCTGCCAAACTGGTTTCTATCAGCAGCCCGCAGCCACAGGTTACTAATCAACCGCGGCCCTCGTAATCTAACCCACGAACACCTGCGTATATCCTGAGAGTGTCTGATCCCCAGCTTCCATATCTTCAGCCTGAAGTGATCACGCTGATTTTATTGGTGCCTCCCTTTTCCTTCAACTCAGTCCTGATGAAGACCCTACCCTTAAGGCGCAAAGTTTCCTGTTTTCTATAGGGGTCGAAACATTGACAGTTTTGTTGCTTCATTGTCAAATATGGATGACAGAGATTTGATATCTGCATCCATTCTGTTATGATTTGCCATATGTGTACAGTCAAGTCGTTCTGGTTGGATAGGTTGTAAATATTGATTGCTGATGTATATATACGTACTACCTTCCCTCCTCACATCACTATCACAAATCCCTCCCATGCACTTACCACCCTATTCTGGATGCACCTGTTTTATCTAAAATTGTCCAAACGTGACATACATTGTGTTCTATAAGTTAATTAACTCCTGTTTTGTGATGAAGTAAAATCACAACCATTGTTGGTACATTTCCTGGTGATGTGTAATTTTGATTAATTAATCCAGGCTCTTTTTCTGTAATTGTATGTGTTTTGAATGTTCTCCACTGTGACACTAACTTATTCATCACATTGTATCCGAGTCCAGTGGCTTATCGGGTTACCCCATTGCTATAGAACTCATTCAGGTTCAGAGCCATGTTTCCCAGAATTCTGCAGGATGCTGTATCTCTCAGCCTTCCAGGAAGCCAACCAAATCTGAGGTTGTTGCGCAGGGACTATTTTTCGGCAACTTCCGCTCAATCCTGCAATTCTTCATTTTGGGACGTAAGACCAGAGGCCTTCATTTTCAAGTTGAAGACATTGCCTTCCACCATTGATAGTCAGCTTTCAGCTTCAGTAATCTGGCCAACGACTTTGCACAGGTCTTAGTGCAGCAACGCCATATCAATATGAACTTCAGCAATCTTGTTTCCAACTGTAGCGTACAACATTTGGATAGCTTGTAGAATCGTGGAAAGGTCCCCAGTGTCTGGAAGTGAGCAGGTCCCTGAGGATTCCCAACAAAGCTGTGGTACCTCCCACATGACCAGTGTTGAACCTATTGATGCCTATTTTGGAGGAGTGGTTTTGATGGGTGTTGTCTTTCCCAATGACTGCAGCCGTGGTGATAGCAGATGAGCCGCAATGTGTTGTGTCCAGCCTGCTTATCCCATTGGGTTAAGGTAGCGGGATCAGCCAGGGCACTAGTGCAACGTGTAGGGGTTCTGACGATCTTGTATGCTTGGTCAGATGGATGAAGAAAAGTCTATTGCCACACTCGCCTCTAGCCCAGACTGGCCACCTATTTGTCTCTCTGAGCTTGCTTGGGGATTCATATACAGAGATGCAAGTCACAAGAAAGGGGGGTAGGGAATATCCTTTGCTTCCACCTGCACCTCCAGTTCTCCTCTTGGGCACCAGTCATTCAATGCTTTTTTGCATCCATTTCCCACTTCAGGGCATTTTAGCCGGAGTACAGTAGTTAGATGGAGGAAGGGGAAGGAAAAGAGCGGAGGCGGCACAGGCTTTTTTTTCTGGATCCGGGGGCTGCAGTTAGTCCCAGGGACCCTAAGCCAAGGGGAGCAAAAATCTCCCAGTCTTCACCCCCAAATCACCTGACCTGTTATGGTGCATTCTCACAAGTGCCAGGAGAAGAGATTAGGAAAGTTGTGAGTGCCATACAGGTGTGTCGCTGGCCTCTGCCATGCTTCCCAGTCCTGCCAGGCTTTGGAGTCCACCCTGCATTATTGTTGCTGCATAAAGTCCCCTGCCAGTCTCAAGGGTGCAGCCGTTGGACAATCACAACTGTCAATAGAAGATAGCAGAGACATTGATGGTACCATATAGGTGTCCCAGCGACTCAGCTTGCATCGTTGTCACGGAGGAGAGCCTCCCACTGGTCGTAGGGGTACAGCCACCAGACAGCGGGCCCTGCGTCTCAGTCCAGAGTTGCCCCAGGACCAGGGCCATTGGCCCAGCAGTGAAGGAAGGTCCTGGCTAGAAGGGCCCACAGCAGCTCTGAAATTCCAAGAGGGCGGTTATCTTGAATGCACCCTACAACTTCTCCTGGAGCAGCTCCATCATGTGGGGCCATTCTCTGGGAAGCCACAGCTCCTACTGGCCTCAAGCAGGGACCCCCGACTCCCACCAACCACCGACAGCTTAGAGGTGCTTAGAAAGTGCTTGATGTTGGCAGTCTGCAGCAGCAGATGACAGAGGTGGCCCGGAGCACTCTTAGAGTGTGGCCACCATCTTGACGCCTGAAGACACACCCCTGTGAACCATTGTTACTGCTTTGCTCTTGCCCACATTTTGCTTTTAACAGATCATACAATAATCCTCTGATACCATTCTGAACCGAAGATTATGCCAATAGGAACGGAAAGTAAAAACATTTCCTCTTCCCACATGAGTCTGACCATGCATATGTAACACCATAACTGATAAAAGAGAGTCTGGTGCACCGGCTTTACTTCGCTGGATACCCAAATATCACAAGCATCTTTCATACATCTTATTCTTTCCCTTTTGGCCTTTTCTATTTCTGGGGCAGAATGCTGTATTTCTCTTAGTTCATTAAAAGTGTGTATAGTATTTATACTTCTATATTACATGGTTCATCTAAGTGAAAGGTACTGGAATCAAGAGCACAGCATTGCCACTTGTGACAAAGTGACAAAGCGCCCTGATTCTATTAGATCTATCAGCGGCGTTCGACACAGTTAGCCAAAAACAACTGTTGGCCCATATCACGAACTTGGGCATACACGGTTTGTCACACCAGTGGTTGGAATCTTTCCTGTCAGACCGGTCCCAAAGTGTTCAGTTGGGGGAGCAGGTATCGGAAAAGAGCTTTCTCACTTGCGGCGTCCCCATGGCTCTGCACTATCCCCACTTCTCTTCAATATAAATCTACAGCCTTTGGTGGCGGCCCTAGCCCATATGGACTGCCAAATCTTTAACTATGTGGATGACACCCAACTCATCCTCCGGATCAACAATTCCACACATACTCAAGAGTTGGCGCAAAACATTCTTAGGTTCATAGTAAACTGGATGACAACTAATTCATTAAAAATTAATCCATATAAAACAGAGGTCTTGGTCATCCCTACACAAAATATTCCCTGGAATTATCTTTTCTGGCCCCAAGAGCTGGGCGATACGCCCCCTCCAGTACCCGCTGTAAAAAGCCTGGGCTTAAAAATAGACTCTGAGCTCTCCATGGCCAAACAAGCTAACTCAGTGGTTAGTACCTGTATAGGCCTCATGCGAAAGCTGTGGAAATTGGTTCCTATCTTTTCTAGGACATTATTGCAGATGATCATGTCAGCTACAATTGTCTCCAGACTAGACTATGGGAATGCCCTATATATCGGCCTCCCCCAGTTGCACTGGCTCCCCATTAGGCAGCGAATGAAGTTTAAGGTGGTCTGCATTGCCCATAAAGCAATTTATGGAAAGGCCCCTGCCTACATTAAAGATCGCCTTGAGAACTATGTTCCGAACTGTACATTGCGGTGAATTACAGGCCTGTCGCCTAACCACTCCACACTGCAATACTGTATCCAAAGGGGCAGAGCATTCTCGGTCCTACTCCCTCAACTTTGGAACCAGCTGCCTGACCACCTTCGGAGAGAACCTGCATTCCTCCCCTTCAGGAAACATCTCAAAACTCTCCTATTGAGGGAGGCTTTAGGTATTATTTAAACTACCCCTCCCTGTGAAGCTGTTATATTTCACCAAAGGCCTCGGGCCTCTCTCTCAAAAGCGCTTAGAGACCTGCCGGTGATTTGCCGCTATACAAAAATGAATTAACATAACATAACATTTGCACTCTTGTGTGCAGCACATTTAACAATAGCAATCCACTTTGGCAATTGCAGAGCATTGAATACATTTGAAACACATGGTCCATTTTTTAAAGGACTGCCAGCAGAAGTTTAAAATCCTCTCTGTGACCATAACTGATTGATGTCAAGCCCAAGAACCCAGAGAGTCCGGCTCCCCCGTTCAGATCCAAGGCCACCGAAGTAATCTGCGGCGTACCACAAGGATCATCACTCAGCCCCACCCTCTTCAATGTCTACATGAGCCCCCTCACGGCCATCGCACGCCAACACAACCTCAACATCATCTCCTACGCCAACGACACCCAGCTGATTCTCTCCCTCACCAACGACCCCACCACCGCCAGAACCAACCTACACGAAGGGATGAAAGACGTAGCCGAGTGGATGATGAACAGCCGCCTGAAACTGAATTCAGACAAGACGGAAGTCCTCATCCTTGGATCATCACCCTCTGCCTGGCACGACTCCTGGTGGCCCCCTGCCCTGGGCAGCTCACCCAAACCAACGGACCACGCACACAACCTGGGCTTCATCCTGGACTCCTCCCTCTCGATGACCAGACAAGTCAACGCCGTCTCATCCTCATGTTTGAACATCCTACGCATGCTCCGAAAGATCTTCTGATGGATCCCCACTGAAACCAGGAAGACGGTCACCCAGGCACTCGTCACCAGCCGACTGGACTACGGAAACACCCTCTACACCGGAACCACAGCCAAACTACAGAAAAGACCTCAACACATCCAGAATGCCTCCGCACGACTCATCCTGGACATCCCCCGACACAGCCACATCTCTGGACACCTGAAAGACCTGCACTGGCTCCCCGTCAGCAAGAGAATCATGTTCTGACTCCTCACCCATGCACACAAGGCCTTCTACGACCTGGGCCCCAGGTACCTCAACGACTGTCTGACCTTCTACACTCCCACCCGCCAGCTACGATCGACCAGCCATGCCCTCGCCGCCGTTCCACGCATCCGAAGAGCCACCACAGGAGGAAAACCCTTCTCCTACCTGGCAGCCAAGACTTGGAACTCCCTCCCCATCCACCTCCGTCTGACCCAAGACCACCTCTCCTTCAGAAAGCAACTCAAGACCTGGCTATTAGAGCAGTAGCGGACCCCCCTCCCCCAAGCGCCTTGAGACCCTCCCGGTGAGTAGCGCGCTATACAAATATCTTGATTGATTGATTGAACTCTAAATCCATACTGGCTATCGGTGGTACAGCAAGCTTTGGTAAGGTGAATTTACTCATGTTCCTGTGCAGAGATTACTTAGCACAAGTAGGATGCTTCCACAACTCCACTTAATGTACATATATAGGCAGCTCTTAGGATACCACGCCTATCTCTTAGACATGAGCCATCAACGAAAATAGTATGGGAAAGATTTGTAAGCAGAACATCTAGTATATCTGGACTTACTTTAGAGCATAACTCAGTTAAATTGTGTGTTACATCTCTGGATGGAAACATGCTCAGCTGCCAATAATTCTCTTATAGTGGGCAGGGCAACTATTTTTCATATGCTGCATTATAGAGCAAGTCCATGAGATTCTCAATCGAATGAGGTACCATAACAATCAATGGATAACCCATCACAAACCCTTCTGTTTGCTGTATGCTAAGGCTAACTACTACAATAGCTTTGAGATAACCAGGCAAAGCTGCAACCACCGGATCAAGAGTTGCTGAAAAACAGCCAATTGGAACTTATGGTATTACCATGGGCTTGTGTTAGTACAGACAATGCGCTCCCATCTCTTTCATGACAAAAGACCAAACATTTTTTGTGTAGTCTGGCATTCCAAGAGCAGGTGCACTCCTAAGTAAATTTCTAAGTTCTTGGAAGGCTTCCATGCATTCGTCATCCTTTGTTTTCGGGTCATTGACATCAGCAAGTGTTAGACTTATCAGAGGCTTCCCAATCAAAGAGAACTTTGGTATCCATTCTTGGCAGTAACCAACCATTCTGAAAAACAGTATTTCCTACTTCTCTCTGAGCAGTTAAGAATTTTATTTTAAGGACTGTCTATATTTTTTCATGTGACACTCATCTCACTCCTTTGGATATTTAGAGACATAGGTATGTGACTTTCTCCTGACAGTACTGTAACTTCTCAGGTGAAACCTTATCTCCGTTCTCAGCTAAGTGAGAGCGCAATGAAATGATATCTTGTAGGAAAGTGCCCCTTTTTGCATGGTTGCCCCCCACGATTTGTCTAATGTGGAAGTGCTTTGACTGATTGTGCCCTGGGTTCCTGCCAACCAGGTACCTAAGGTGTGAGTGGCTGGCCTGGTATAAGCTGTCCACTAATGTAAGTGGGCACCCTGCACCAGTCCAGACAACCCTTATGGTGATTTAAGAGGTCTTAGACAACATTAGAAAGCTATCCAAGTGGTAGCTGTGGAGAGCAACATTCAGGCTTAGTCTTGAAGGAGTGTAAAGCAGCTTGTTTTACCAGAATGCAATCTTATAGTATAGATTAAATTAAAAGAACCACACCAAGTATTTATAAAAATATGTATTTATTACATAATACTCTCTGGTATGTTCCAATATCTCCAATACGGAGATAAACACAATGCACACAGTACTTTAGCAAAGGACCACAGTAAATAGCATGAAATACATCGTGGGCCACAGGGGGAGGCCAAACCATATATCAGGATGATGTTGAGAGGACATAGAGTTACTGGGGACTTACAGAACCACCCAAGGTAAGTAGATGGGTACCCCACGAAGAGCGTGCGCAGTGTGTGAACCCGACAGCCTGCGCTGTGCAAGTCTATGTGCAAGTCTCTGTTGGCTATTTAAGGATTAGGAACCCTTCCCAGTAGCCCCTGAAGAAACCTAGCGGAAGACAGAAGTTTGGAGAGCCACAGCACATGTGGATACCGAGATACCCAAGTTACCTATCCCAGGGAAGCTGGGTGCATAGGTGTAAAGTGGCATCAGAATCCACAGTCGAACTCAATAGAGGACTTCAGGAAAGGGCCACTGCTGGAAGAGGAGAATGTGTCGATAGGAATCTAAGCATGGATTCTTTAAGAGGAGTACCTGAAAGCAGAGGGGACATAGTCTATGTCACTCAGGGGTGACCAAGAGACTTGGAAGACGAATGCCCTCCGATGTCGGGTGCATCAGGGCAGATGTCGATGAACTTGACTCTGTAGCTGATAGGGCCAGGCGAAGCTGAGAAAGACCAGGACCCAGATTTTAGCTGCAGCACGAAATATGTTTGAGTGCTGAGGGGCCGGTGTCTGGCAGGAGCACCAACAATCCTGGGCAAACGCAACCTAAGCAGAACGTTGAGAAGGTGCCAAGTTGGGACCAGCAAGAGCCAAGGGACTCACCACGCACAGGGGAGTCAGGGCAGGCCCCAAGTAATCGGGGGAGACCAAAAGTAACAAGTGTGACGCTCTAGTGGAACCTCAGGACGGAGGCACTGGAGCTGCAGAAGGACCTTAAGCAGCTCACCAAAAGATGCAGGCCACAATGCACACAATGTGGTATAGCTGAACATTCTGGTCACTGGAGGTGCTCAAGGTTGGGGCTACTTGGAGCCTGAAGATCTTCTTGAAAAGAAGCCAACAAGCCTTTGCAACTGCAAGCTGGATGCTTTGCACAGAGGTTTGGTTATTGCCACCCCCACGAGGGATACTGGTGAGAGGGCAGGGCAGGCTTTGAGAGCTGTGGAAAACCACCACTTGAGTTGCAGAGCCCACAGAGTCTGGTGGAGCTCAGGATCTGCTGTACGGTCGACTTAGTTGTGGTGCCTGCAATTGCAGGGGAGTGACTCTTTCACTCCAAGGGAGATTACTTCAGGTGTCTTTGATGCTTCACAGGCCTTGAAAGGTTCCTGTATGATGCACAGGCACAGACAATACAGCAGACTAGAAGGGAGATTAAGTTAGGCCCAAACAAAGTCCAGTAAAGTCCAAAGTGCTTATACGGTAGAACTGTAATGGTGTCTATTTTGAATCTAATCCCACAGTGAATCTAAAGATCTACACCCAGGTAAGCCCTTATGTATCCTAGGGAAAGGGTTGGGAAGATTCAGGGGACCCTCCAACGGGAGGGTCTAGACAGGGGGGAGGTTACTCTCATGTCCTTTGTCCAGTTTCATGCCAGAGTGTGAGCTAATGGCTCCCAGGACTGTTTGAACTGGACTATGCACAGTAACCCCAAATGCGCCCATCGTGCAGAGTTTCTGGCATTGGCAAGCACACCCACCCAGCACTAATACAATAAATTCTGTATGCAAGGTGTTCATACCTCCCTGTAACAGGATGCCTATTGTTCTACCTTCCTCTCAAGCTTGGCTCAGCAACAGGAGGGCAGAAATGTGTCTCTGGTCGGCAGCAACCATTTTGTGCTGTCCGGGACTAGAAGGCTGGTACCAGGAATACTGAGAGCCTAATAGAGGGCTCTTCCAGTGTTTGGAACCATATCGCCCACACTGTTTATGGCGTGGGGTATGATTCCAACATGTTTGATACCAAACATGATAGGATTTGTTGCAGCCATTTTTTAGATGGTCATCATGTGATTACACGGTGCCCCTCTGTTCAGTATATGGCTGCTTCACTGCAAACCCTGGAGAATGGACTCCGTAGGCTGCTGGAATGTCCTGCTACTGCCGGGGCACCCTCTCAGTTAGAACCAAGCACACTGCCTTCAGGATTGAATAGGCCTGCTATGGGGTGACTTATAGGTATTAAGTACAGTGACCCTTAGATTTAGTAAACCCATTTCTTTAGTAAGTGGTACTTGCACCAACCTACACAAACTGTGATGGCAGGCCTGTAGTTCCATTTTGCATGGTCTCTCATGGGTGGCATAATGAATGCTTCAGGTCATAGGAGACCTCTGTGGTACCTATGCCCTGGGTAAGTTAGTACCACGTACTAGGGACTGATAAGGGTACCCCAATATAGATTCTGGGGTGTACCTAAGTACTCAACACAACAATTTAGGAACAAAGCAGTTAGACTGGGGTCCTGATTAGCAGGATCCAAGTCAGACTAGTGATAGTACAGCTTAGCGCCAGGACAAAGTGGGGTGTCGTCGTATCCCACCCTGGGCGTGGTTTATCGTCCCTTCGGTCCCCCTGATATATACACCTTCAGTCCTGTGTGGGTCAGGAGAGTGAATAACTTTTTATTGAATTGAAAGAAAAAAAAGACATAAGCGTGAATAAGGGCTGACTTGTAAAGTCTTCAAAATAAAGGATTGTCTCTAAGCATTCATAGGTCTGGAGGGATTCTTTCTATTCCGTTCGGTGGTCTTGTTTATGAGGTGCTCCAGGACTGTTCCTTTTCTGTATACCGAGTTCCATCTCCTCCGGATGGGGAAGTAAATAAAATAAAAGAACAAAACAAAAATGTCAGGTCTCTCTCCTGTTCTCTAATGCAGTAGGGGTTAGTGCCACCATCACCTAACCCCTAAGTTATGCAGGGCCTAAGTGGGAGGGGGGTCATTGTTTCAGTGCGGCGTGCCCTGTATACCCGCCCACCAACCCCAAAACAAAGAGGAGCCTGGCACTTGCCTTAGCCCACGATCCTCCGGGGTTTTGGGAAGGGGAGTCGCAGCCTCCACTTCCCTGTAGGAGTACCAGACTCGAGGGTGCTGCTCCTAGAGTGGTTGTCCTCATCGTTCTTCGGTTCCGGTCTGGGCTAGTCCCGCTGTTGTGGTGCTTTCTCCGCCTTCGTCTTCTCCTGTTCCGGCTTTCCTTCTCCGTCTTCTCTCCCGGTCTTCTCCTCCGTCACCTCCTTGCACACCTCCTGTAACGCGAAGACAGTTTTTAGACCCTCCACCAGAGCTCTCTGCTTCCGTCCTGTGGGATTCGACATAGGCGTCTGGACCGCTCACTCCACTTCCTCTGTTGAGCGTCTTGTCCGCCATTTTGAGGGAGTCCGGGGAGTCTGTCCGTGATGGGAACTCATCACATTGCTTCCATCCAGGAATAGACGTGAGGGCCATTCAGTTACGGGATATCTGGAAAGGAAGTCCACGTTCACCTGGTGTTTTCCGGGGACATGCAAGGTACAAAAAGAAAAAGGTTGTAATGCAAGAAACCACCTAAGTACTTTTGGGTTTGACTCTTTATGCATAGAGAGCAAGGTCAAGGAGGCATGGTCGGTCAGAAGAAGGAATCTTTTGCCAAGGAGGTAATATTGTAAGGCTTCCATTGCCCATTTGATGGCCAAGCATTCCTTTTCTATTGTAGCGTATCGGGTCTCCCTAGGGAACAACTTTCTACTGAGGAAAAGGGTAGGGCGTAGTTCACCTTTGTCATCGGGTTGGGATAGCACAGCCCGAAGTCCCCTCCCTGAAGCATCGGTTTGAAGAACAAATGTTTTGGTATAATCAGGGCAGGTAAGGACCGGAGCATTACATAATATTGTTTTTAGGAGGGTAAAACTATGTTCCTGAGGCAGGGACCATTAGAAGGGTTTCCATGCCAAGGTTTTAGTCAAGAGGTCAGTAAGGGGGAGGCTATATCTGAAAAACAGGGAATAATTGTCCTATAATACCCTACCAATCCTAAGAAGGAACGGACATCTTTCCTATTGGTTGGACGGGGCATACGGGTGATGGCCTAAAGTTTGTTCATCTGGGGCCTGATCTCTCCAGCCTGAATATCATAGAGAAGATACTCAATGTGCTCAGTTCCAAACTTTGTATTTTTAGGATTAACAGTAAGACCAGCTTGTCTCAGGGTTCTTAGGACTGCCTTCAGATGAAGAAGGTGGGTTCCTTAATCAGGGCTATGAATGATAATGTCATCCAGATAGGCCACAGCATAGGCATGGTGTTTTTTTAAGAGAACGTCCATTAACCTTTGGGGGTTGAAAAGGCTGTTTTTTTTTCTTTGTCTTCTTTTGCAAGAGGTATTTACAAATATAGCTTTGTGAGATCGATTGTAGACATAATTTTTGCTTCTCCCAGTCGCTCAATTAATTCATCGACACAGTGCATAGGGTAGGCATTGAATTTAGATCTAGCTTTTCATTTGCGAAAGTCGATGCAAAAACGCATGCTCCCGTCAGTTTTGTGAATGAGAACGACTGGGGAGAACCAGGGGCTATGTGAGGGCTCGATGATGTCCGCCTTTACCATGTCTTTTACCTCTTGGTCCACTGCTTGCCTTCGTGCCGCCAGTATGCGATATGACTTGTTTAATTGGTTCAGCCCCCTCAGTGTCTATTTTATGTTCTACAAGGGAGGTCCTTCCTGGTTTTCCTGATAAGACATTGGTGAACTCGCTACATAAAGCCTGCATCTGCTTCCTCTGGGTGAGGGAGAGTTGGTCCCCTAGGTGTACAGGGTCATTTCCCATACCAGATAAAGGTATAAAGGGAATATCCAGGGGTCGTGTGAGGGTGACATGTAGTATGGACGTGTCTACGTTTGGAGATTTCGGTCTGGGTTCCTCCCATGCCTTCAACAGATTTATATGATATGTTTGGCCTATTTGGGTCTTATGGGGAACAGCCACACGGTAGGAAACAGGGGAAACCTTTTCTAGTATTTTGTAAGGAACCTGCCAGGTCGCTAACAATTTATTATCAGTGCTGGGAAGAAGGATCAATACTGAGTCTCCTGACTTAAATTCTCTTAATTTTGACCCTTATCATAATACCTCTTTTTGTGTAGCCTGTGCTCTTTCCATATTTTTATGTACTGCCTCCCAGAGAGACACTAGTGTATCGCGTAGACCTTGGCTATACTGTAAAAGGGGTTTACTGTTATCCTCCTCCTCTTCCCATTGTTCTTTTGCCATGTCCATAAGGGTATGGGCTGTCTCCCGAATAACAGTTCAAAAAGGGAAAACCCCGTAGATTTCTGGGCATGGGTGCGGATAGCAAATAACACCATGGGCAACTGTTTATCCCAGTCCCTGCCTGCTTTATCAACTGTTTTTCTCAACATGGTCTTTATTGTCTTATTATACCGCTCAACCAAACCATCGGTTTGTGGGTGGTACACCGCGGTTCGTATTTGTTTAATACCTAAGATCTTACATATCTGCTTAATCAGGCGGGAGACAAACAGGGTTCCTTGATCCGAAAGCAATTCGTTGGGGACGCCTACCCGGGAAAAAAAAGAGACCATCACCAAAGCTACAGCCGTAGTGGTCATACTAGTCAGGGGAATCGCCTAGGGATATCGTGTTGCATAGTCAACTAGTACGAGTAAATACTGATGAGCTCGGGAGGAGGGCAGGAGGGGTCCTACTAGGTCGAAACCTACTCTTTGGAAGGGCACGTCTATGTTTGGAAGTGGGTGCAATGGAGCCCGGGGAAGGACAGGTTAGTTGACTAACTGGCATCTCTGGTAGGAGGCACAATATCTAGCCATCTCCCGATTGACCCCAGGCCAATAGAATTTATTCAATAGATATTGCAGGGTATGCTCTTTCCCATAGTATCCCCCTCCAATTCGGGTGTGGGCTAAGTCTAACGCCTGTTCTCTAAATGGTTTTGGGACCAACAATTGTTCCCTCTGGTGCACTGCTTCTCGGGATACCCTATATAGTAAACTCTTTTTCACACAGAACAATGGGCCTACCTTGTCGGTCGATCCTCTTGGATTTGTTCCCAGGCATTTTTCAGAGTGCTGTTGTCGCGTTGTGCGGCCCAAAAGTTCGGGCCAGGGGATTGGGGGGCTTCTGTGGAGAAAAGAAGAGAAGATGTCAGAATGCTGTGGGTATTCAGATATGCCTTCCGTTCCTCCCTTTTTTCTTTATGTGTTTTGGAGGTTTTGGGTTTGGGTTCTTCTATGTGCTCCTCGTAAAATGGGGCTTGATCTAACATCCTACCACGGAGAACTGAGATATGAGGGTGGAGAGATATTCCTGGGACTTTGGAAGATCTGTGCCTAAAAGGATAGACTCAGGTAGGCAGGACACGACCCCCACTTTCCTTACTTGAGGTTCTCCGAAAATTTCAAGTAGTATCTCCATGAGGGGGTACATTCTTTTTTCTCCATGCACACAGGTGACCTGAACATACTCTTTTCTAAAAATCTGGGACTCAGGGACAAGGTTCTGACTAACAACGGTATGGTGACACCCTGTGTCCATTTAGGCTACCACCCGTTTACCGTTTACACAAATAGTTTTTTTGAGTATTGAGGGACTCTACCCAGAGACCAATATGCCCCCTTGTATATCCGACTTCCATGGGTTCTTGGGGAGGGTTGCGTGCTGTACACTGTCTGGCTTTGTGCAAGCACTGTGGTCCCTGTAGCGCTGGAACACCTTGGGTTGGTAGGAGCATAGGTCTTATTGATAATTGAGCCTTGATCTACAGGATTCTAGCAGGAGGTCTGGGATTGGTTACAGGGGGCCGTTGAGAATGCACCTTAAAATTGGGATTTCTATTGAAGGCGCATGCCAAATCTACTGCTACGGGGATCGTTAGGTGGGGATGTTGCTTGATCCAAGACCGTGTAGAAAGGGGAAGAGCCTCTAGATACGGCTCTAGATAGATTTGTTCTGTCACATCATCCATAGTGGAAGAGGCTGGGCGTAAGCATCAATTTCCTAGGTCTCTTATCCTGTAATATAGGGATCTGGGATCATCCCCGGTTGACCACTTTTCTTTGCGAAATTTGCTGCGATAGTATTCACAATCACAGCCCAGTCGCTCCAGAATGGCTTTTTTTACTTCATCATAGGGGTTGTTCCATCAGGGTTGGCAGCTTGAAATGCGGCTTGAAGTGTCCCGGACAATAAGGGCGCTACATACTGCCTCCATCTCTCTTGTGGCCAGTCTGCGGTGGTTGCAACCCTCTCAAAATTAGTAAAAAAGTAATCAGGGTCATCGCCTTCCTGGAATTTCTGGGGTACAGAGCTGGGTACTTTGGGATGTACCCGAGTCTTCGTTATAGCGTCTTTTAATCTCAGGATAGCCAAGTCCTGGGCTTGTTGATTAGAAGCCATTAGGTACGCTTGGTCTTTTAGGGCCTGTTGTAGGCTACCTTTGTCTGTTCCTCAAAGAGGAGCTAAAGGTGACATTGGCCCTCTGCCAATTCAGTCACCACCAACCACATCGTGATTAGCTGTGTCATAATGGGCAAAACACTTGTATATCTCACTTCTGACACCACTGTCGTCGTATCCCACCCTGGGCGTGGTTTATCTTCCCTTTGGTCCCCCTGTTATATACATCTTCAGCCCTGTGTGGGTCAGGAGAGTAAATGACTTTTTATTGAAGTGAAAGAAAAACAATACATAAGCGTGGCTAAGGGCTGAGTTGTAAAGTCTTCAAAATGAAGGATTGTCTCTAAGCATTTATAGGTCTGGAGGGGTTCTTTCTAATCTGTTCGGTGGTCTTGTTTGTGAGGTGCTCCAGGACTGTTCCTTTTCTGAATACCGAGGTCCGTCACCTCCGGATGGGGAAGTAAAAAAACAGAAAAGAACAGAACACAAATGTCAGGTCTCTCTCCAGTTCTCAAATGCAGTCGGGGTTAGTGCCACCATCACCTAAACCCTAAGCTGTGCAGTGCCTAAGGGTGGGGGTCAGTGTTTCAGTGTGCTGTGCCCTGTATACCCTCCCACCAACCCCAAAACAAAGAGGAGCCTGGCACTTGCCTGAGCCCATGAACCTCCAGGGTAGTGGGAAAGGGAGTCGCAGCCTCCACTTCCCCTGTAGGAGTACCGTACTTGAGGGCGCTGCTCCTAGAGCGGTTTTCCTCATCGTTCTTTGGTTCAGGTCTGGGCTCATCCCGCTGTTGTGGTGCTTCCTCCGCCTTCGTCTTCCTCTGTTTCGGCTTTCCTTCTCCGTCTTCTCTCCTGGTCTTCTCCTCCGTCACTTCCTTGCACACCTCCCATAACGTGAAGACAGCGTTTTAGCCCCTCCTCCAGAGCTCTCCGCTTCCATCCTGTGGGATCCGACATAGGCATCTGGACGGCTCACTCCACTTCCTCTGTGGAGCGTCTTGTCCACCATTTTGAGGGAGTCCGGGGAATCTGTCCGTGATGGGAACTCATCACATGGGGGTCACCATAGAAGTAGATCCTACTTTCCTTCACAAGGCCTATGTTCTTTCCATAAACTTGTACTTTTGTAAAACCCAATTGGCAGCTCTCTAGCTCCCTTATAAAAGGTACCCTAGGTACCGGCACTGTGACCAGGAAAGGCCTCTAAGGGCTTCAGTCCTTATTGTGCCACTCTTAGAGACCCTGTACCTTTACACACACAAACTGCCTATTGCAGGCTGTGTTTCATGGTGCAGAACAAAGTAAAGATTCAACCTGATACATCTCCCTGTGTGCCATACCTACAATCCACTGCCCTGGTATAGGTAAGTCACCTCTCTAGCTGGGTGCAATATACCAGTGGTGAGGGCATAGAAGCATGAGCCCTTTACCCCTACAGTGTCTAAGTCCATTCTTAGACATTGTTAGTGCAGTAATGCCATAAAGATTATATGGTATGTGTTAGAACTGGGGGTCTCTAGTTGGCAGGGGTAGGTACCACTGTCCAAATAGGGACCCTTGCTTCTAGTCAGGACAAGGAGATAACCCTCTCAGATAACCCCTGCTCGCCCTCAAGGTAGCTTGGCCGGAGCAGTCTAGGCTAACCAGAGGCAATGCGTTAAGTATTTATACCAACACTCACAGTAACACAGTGAAAACACCACAAACTGATTCTACAACAGTTTAGGAAAATAAAGATATTTATTCTAAACTACACAAGACCAAAACGGCAGAAATCCAACATACACAATGCAAGGTTACGGTTTCAAATGAGTTCTTCAGGTTGTAATCAAAGTTCTTTAAGTTACGATCAAATGATCCACAGATGCGTGAAAAGTTCACAGTTGCGTCACGTTGACTCACAGTACCTTTTAGATGCAACAAAGTTCCACAAGCAGGAAGCTGGTGCGGTGGAAACAAGCGATGCGTTACTCCTGAGACCCTGGGGAGGCGATGCGACAGCCCCGCTGCAGCAGCGGGCGTGCGGCGACGAATCCGGTCTGTAAGGGGAGGAAGGCAGCTTGCGTAGATTCCGGTGCGTAGGTTCCGTGGGAAGTCTGTTCTCGCAAAGGCACGATGCGATGATCTCGTAGGGGCTGCGATGATCTCCGGGGCGACGATGCGCAGTCCAGCGGTGACCCTCTCTCTCGCAGCTCCTCGATGTGATGTTTTCTGCGACGATGTTCGCAGCGACATGATGCGGTCCGCAAGCAAGCGGTGCGGTGATCTCACCCAGCGACAGGCTCTGTGACGACACTCGCAGCGATGGTCGATTCCCCTGCACCGGCCTGGTGCGTCTCACAAACGATGGGTGCGACGGTCTCGGCAGCGATGTCAGGTGCTGCGCCGATCTCGACCCTCGTAGCGGCGGGAACTTCTTGCACTGTCGGGGTTGCGCTCCGCCAGCGAGTGATGCGACACTTTTCAGCTTCACAAGTTTCTCAGCTTCGTCTCAAGCTTCCCAGCTCAGGTTTAACTTCTAGAAGCCCCACAACTGGATCAAGCACTCTACGAAGGACAGAACTCTCTCAGCAGAGTTCGGGGAGACTGGGGGGTGAAGTCCTTTTGTTCCTGGGACTTCGGAAACAGGGAGCCAGCTCTTCTCAGGCCCTTGGAGATTCCTTACAAGACAGGGGACACAGCTCACAGCAAAGTCCTTCCCCTCTCCTTGGCAGCAAAGCAACAGCAGGTCAGTCCAGCAGGGCAACAGCAGGACAGTCTTCCTTCTTCACGACAGCTTTCTCCTTGGCAGAGGTTCCTTCTTGATTTCCAGGATGATCTAATTTTCTGTTGTCGGGGGTCCTGTACTTATACCCCTAAAGTCTTTGTTCTCTCAGTGCATGTGGGCCCTGAGCCCGGTCGGAACCAGTTCTGGGTGGATCCTGAGCACCTTGACGTGCTGGCTGCATCTTTCCTTTCAGAGTGAGGGGCAGAGTCCTCCGCCGCCCAGCAGGAGGTGGAGCCAGCATTGTGGCAGGCAGGCACAGCCCTATTCAGCCCAGGTGCTAACTCCTCCCACCACTCAGGTAGCAATCGCTCCACTCAGCCTAGTGCTGACTCATCCAGCCTCTGGGGGGATTCCCCAGCCCCTGTCACTCACAAACCAGACAGTCAATACACAAACCTTTCCAGGCACGCAGAAGGGTCAGACAAGAGAACAGCAACTTTCTAAAAGTGCTGTCCTCAAACACAGGATCTAAAAACCACCTTTCCTAAAAGATGCGTTATTAAATTCTGAGTTCAGGGATACTAAATACTTATGTCCCATCTTGCTCCTATGGGAAGAAATGCCGTAACCACTGTAGCCGGCATCCCCCATGTTACCTTGGGCCTTCCATAGGGGTGACTGATGTGCACGAAAAGGGAAGGGTTCGGCCTGGTCAGCGGGGACGCCGACCAGGAGGACATGGCAGTTCTAAACTGCCCGTAGGCGCTGCAGTGGCAGGCCCGAGACACCATTTTAGGGCTACTCCTGTGGGTGGCACAATCAGTGCTGCAGGCCCACTAGTAGCATTCGTCATCACCGGCCCTGGCACACCCTGTGCACTTTACTAGGGACTTCGTGGTGATACAAATATGCCAAACATGGATATCCAATCATGATAACAATTTACATAGGGAGCACTTACACTCTGGCACTGATCAGCAGTGGCAGAGTGTCCAAAGCATCTAAACCAGCAAAAACGAATCCAGCACAGCATCAAAAATACAGGAGGCCGAGGCAAAAAGATAGGGGTAATCACGCCAAAAGATGTCAGGTCTAACACGTGTCCCCTCCAGCTGAAAGTGGGGAGAACTACCCACCCTCTTGGGAGTTCTCTTCACTAAGGCGGAAAAACCTGGACAGACCATCAGCGTTGGCGTGTTCCGTACCAGGGCGGTGTTCCACCGTAAAGTCCATTCCCTGTAGGGAGATGGACCACCTCAACAGTTTTGGATTTTCACCCCTCATGTGCATTAACCACCTGAGGGGCCTGTGGTCGGTCTGAACACGAAAGTGAGTCCCAAACAGGTAGGGCCTCAACTTTTTCAGAGCCCAGACCACAGCAAAAGCCTCCCCTTCAATCGCACTCCACCTCTGTTCCCTGGGGAGTAGCCTCCGACTAATGAAAGCTACTGGCTGGTCTCCATTCTCCTCAGTGGCTTGTGAGAGTACTGCTCCCACACCATGCTCTGAAGCGTCCGTCTGAACTATGAACTCACTGGAAAAGTCAGGTGCCTTGAGCACCGGTGCTGTGCACATCGCTGTCTTCAGGGCCTCAAAAGCAGTTTGGCAGGCGTCAGTCCAGTCAACTCTTTTGGGCAACTTCTTGGAAGTGAGTTCTGTCAAGGGGGCGACAATGGTGCCATATCCCTTGACAAACCGTCTGTAATACCCGGTGAGTCCTAAAAAGGCTCTCACCTCTGTCTGGGTCTTGGGGGGCTCCCAAGCCAGAATGGTATCAATCTTAGCCTGTAGGGGCGCCACCTGGCCGCTCCCCACCTGGTGTCCCAAATACACCACAGATCCCTGCCCTATCTGGCACTTGCTGGCCTTGATAGTGAGGCCTGCCTTCTGCAGAGCCTTCAACACTTCGCAGAGGTGTTGCAAGTGTTCTTCCCACGTGGAGCTGAACACAGCAATGTCATCCAGGTATGCGGCGCTGAATTCCTCCAGCCCAGACAGTACCTGGTTGACCAGTCTCTGGAATGTGGCAGGGGCATTCTTCAACCCAAAGGGCATGACACGGAACTGGAAGTGCCCCTCTGGCGTTGAAAATGCTGACCTCTCTTTGGCCCCGTCAGTCAAGGCGATCTGCCAGTACCCCGAAGTCAAATCGAATGTACTGAGGTACTGGGCAGCTCCCAACCGATCCACGAGCTCATCAGCTCTGGGGATAGGGTGTGCGTCAGTCTTCGTGACCGCATTGAGCCCACGGTAGTCCACGCAAAACCGGAGTTCTGGCGGGCCACCGGGGGTAGCAGCTTTCTTGGGGACCAAGACCACTGGGCTAGCCCAGGGGCTGCTGGAGGGCTCAATCACCCCTAGCGCCAGCATCTTGGAAACCTCTTCCTTGATGCTGGCCCTGACCTTGTCGGCTACCCTGTAAAACTTTTGTTTTACCGGCAGACTGTCTCCAGTGTCCACATCATGGACGCACCAGTTGGTGACTCCTGGGGTCAGGGAGAACAGAGAGGAGAACTGACCCAACACTTGGCGACAGTCATTCTGCTGTTCTGGGGTCAGGGTGGGCGAGAGGACCACACCATCCACTGACCCGTCGTGCTCCTTAGCTGCCAGGAGGTCAGGGAGAGGATCGCTATCCTCTTCCATCCCTGCATCTGTAGCCAGGAGCATGGTTACTTCAGACCTCTCAAAGTGGGGTTTGAGGCGGTTCACGTGCAAAACTCTCAGGGGCTGCCTGGGAGTCTTCAGGTTAACCAGGTAGGTTACCTCACTCTTCCTTTCCACCACCTCGTATGGCCCAGACCACTTGTCTTGGAGCGCGCAAGGCTCCACTGGCGCCATCACCCACACTTTCTGCCCAGGTTGAAATTCGACCAGAGTGGTATTCTGGTCGTACCATCTTTTCATTTCTTCCTGGCTTGCTTCCAGGTTCTCCTGAGCGAGCTTCCTGAAGCGCTGTGTCTGGTTGCGGATGGCCAGCACATAGCTGAACACATCCTGGGGGGTTTTCCCGCTGGACTTTTCCCAACCCTCCTTCACCAGCGAGAGAGGTCCTCTAACAGGGTGGCCATACAGGAGTTCGAAGGGACTGAACCCTAAGGACTTCTGAGGCACCTCCCTGTAGGCAAACAATAGGCATGGTAACAAGACGTCCCACTTCCGTCTCATGGGCTCCGCTAGGCCCATAATCATACCTTTCAGGGTCCGGTTGAACCTTTCAACCAGCCCATTTCCTTGAGGATGGTAAGGAGTGGTGAACTTATAAGTTACCCCACACTCCTCCCACAGAGACTTCATGTACCTAGAGATGAAGTTGGTACCCCGGTCGGAGACCACCTCTCTGGGGAACCCCACACGGGAAAAGATCCCCATCAATGCACGGCCCACCACGGGTGCTGTGATTGTCCTGAGAGGGACTGCTTCCGGGTACCGGGTGGCATGGTCCACCAAGACCAGGATGAACCTGTTGCCTAAGGCTGTCTTGGGGTCCAGGGGCCCTACGATATCTATGCCCACCCGCTCGAAAGGGGTGCTCACCACTGGGAAGGGTTGAAGGGGGGCCTTCAACTTCATTCCAGTCTTGCCACTAGCTTGGCAGGTTTGGCAAGATCTGCAAAAGGAACCGACGTGCTTCCTCATCTGGGGCCAGTGGAAGTGGGTGACAAGCCGGTGTAGGGTCTTGTCTTGCCCCAGATGTCCTGCGAGAGGCACGTCATGAGCCAGACCCATTAGGAAGTTTCTGAAGCGCTCGGGTACCACCAGCACACGGGCTGCACCGGGCTCAGCAAACTTAGGCTCGCTATAAAGTAGGTCACCTTCCCAGTAGACATAGTGATCTTTGACTGCTCCACCTGCTGCCTGATCTACAGCCTGTTGCCGCAGACCAATGAGGGAAGGGCACTCCTTCTGCGCCTGGCAGAATTCCTCCCTGGAGGGACCACCTTCTTGCTGCCAATGGGTCAGCTCAGGTAGATCTCCCAGTTCGGCCACCTGTTCCCCTGTAGGCTCCAGGGCATCCCCCTCAGGTTCTGCTTCCTCCTGGACCGTGGGAACGGCTGGGGCTGGTTTCCCGCGCCCTCTGCCTCTTCCTCTCCTGGCAGGTCTCTGGGCCACTGTTTCAGGCTCCAGTGCTGCTGATTCACCCTTACTGGCTGCCATAGCACGCGTGGTCACGCAGATCCACGCAGGCAGACCCAACATCTCCAAGTGAGTTCGGTGTTCTATGTCTTTCCATGGAGAACTCTCCAGGTCGTTGCCTAACAGACAGTCCACAGGCAAGGCATCGCTGACAACTACCTCCAAAAGACCAGAGACTCCTCCCCATTCAAAGGAAACCTTCGCTAACTTGCAGAGGCGCACTGAGCTGTCAGCGGCCACTACAGGGCGGAGTACACCAGGGATGATTTGCTCGTCAGACACCCACTGACACCTCACGGATGTCACACTGGCTCCGGTGTCTCTCAGAGCCTCAACCTCCCTCCCATTGATGGTCACCTTCTGCCCATATTTCTTAGTGTTAGAGGGCAGTAAGGTTTCCGGGACCATCTCTCGGTTTTCCTAGCGAGACAAGGGTCATGACTGCTAGCACTCCCCAGTCACTAGAAACCAAATCCCCACCCAAAGCTACACTAGCTAACGCTGGGGCGGGAGCCCCAGTGGGTGCGGGCTTCTTCTTGGGACATTTCGGAGCAATATGGCCCACCTCGTTGCAGTGATAGCAGGTAGGGGGACCCTGGTTATTTCTCTTGTCCCGCCTACCCTTAGAGGGCCATGGCTGTTTAGGCTTGGGGGTTTGGGAATCCGTTTCCTGGGAACTATTTTGGGGCCCTTGCGAGAACTCCTTTTGGTTACCCTTGTCCCCCCCACTCTTCTGCTGGGGACCCTGCCCACCTTTGGCTGTGGTACCCACAATTCCTTTATGGACCCTGGTACTGGACCAGCGGTCCGCCTCCTTAGCAAGCTCAATGGGGTCTGTCAGCTTGCTATCTAAAAGATGCTGGCGCAGCTCTGGAACACAAAGACTACTCAAGTGCTCCCAACTGATTAAATGCAACAACCCCTTCAAATCAGTTACTTTACTGCCCTTCATCCAACATTCCAGTGCACGCGAGTACGCATTCACACACTCCATCCAAGTCTCAGACTCTTTCTTCTTGGAGTTTCTAAACTGCAGTCTGTACTGCTCTGGAGTAAGGCCATACCTGAGACATAAGGCCTCCTTCATATTGGGGTAGGTCATGGCACCTGTCAATTCTAAGGGCTCTAGAGCACTCCTCCCAGACGCCTCAAAATGTTTCCACAGGCCCGCCCCCCAATACTTGTCAGGCACATCATTCATCTTCAATGCAATTTCATACGAAGTGAACCAGGCATAAATATCCTCACTCCTATGGTAATCCTGTACCAGGTCTTTGGGAATATATACTTTACCCCCATGCCCTGGCTGTGCGCTGCCACCATTTGAACCGGCATCCGCCTCCTTGTTTTGCAGATCCAGCTCTCTCATTCTCAACTCGTGAGCCAAAAGCAATTTCTTTTCCTCTAAGGCGCGGGCATTTTTGCTCTCCTCCGCCGCCTTCTCTACTTCCAATTGCTTCATCTTCATTTTCATGACCTCCAGGTCATATTCTCTTATTCTTTGATTTTCCTGTAACTCTTCCGGGGTGAGGCCCCTACCGGAGTGGTTGCTGCCAGCTCCTGAGCCTACTCTGCCCACTGGCAGGTCTTTGCCTTGGAAAGCACTTTCTACATCCACAACATCATTTCCCTCCTGTGCTTCCCAATAGGTTTTCAAGATTTTCTGCAGCTCCTCCTTCCTGTTGGCGCTCTTTATGGGGCACTCAAACTGCTGGCAGAAGTACCTAAGATGCTTTACTGGGTAGGAGTACAGATCTTCGATCGAGAATTCCAAATCTATCTCTGCCTCCTCACTGGGCGCTTTCCCATTCAGAGACATGATGCTTTCCGAAGAGTTACTCAACAACAGAATGCAAAAACTCAAAAACCAGTAGTATGCGGTGGCGTAATGGTCTGCACTCACTAGTGATGTACACCAATTACTGTGGGTCAAGTACAAATGCAAGTTCAAATCCCACCGCCTGACCACCAATGTTAGAACTGGGGGTCTCTAGTTGGCAGGGGTAGGTACCACTGTCCAAATAGGGACCCTTGCTTCTAGTCAGGACAAGGAGATAACCCTCTCAGATAACCCCTGCTCGCCCTCAAGGTAGCTTGGCCGGAGCAGTCTAGGCTAACCAGAGGCAATGCGTTAAGTATTTGTACCAACACTCACAGTAACACAGTGAAAACACCACAAACTGATTCTACAACAGTTTAGGAAAATAAAGATATTTATTCTAAACTACACAAGACCAAAACGGCAGAAATCCAACATACACAATGCAAGGTTACGGTTTCAAATGAGTTCTTCAGGTTGTAATCAAAGTTCTTTAAGTTACGATCAAATGATCCACAGATGCGTGAAAAGTTCACAGTTGCGTCACGTTGACTCACAGTACCTTTTAGATGCAACAAAGTTCCACAAGCAGGAAGCTGGTGCGGTGGAAACAAGCGATGCGTTACTCCTGAGACCCTGGGGAGGCGATGCGACAGCCCCGCTGCAGCAGCGGGCGTGCGGCGACGAATCCGGTCTGTAAGGGGAGGAAGGCAGCTTGCGTAGATTCCGGTGCGTAGGTTCCGTGGGAAGTCTGTTCTCGCAAAGGCACGATGCGATGATCTCGTAGGGGCTGCGATGATCTCCGGGGCGTCGATGCGCAGTCCAGCGGTGACCCTCTCTCTCGCAGCTCCTCGATGTGATGTTTTCTGCGACGATGTTCGCAGCGACGTGATGCGGTCCGCAAGCAAGCGGTGCGGTGATCTCACCCAGCGACAGGCTCTGCGACGACACTCGCAGCGATGGTCGATTCCCCTGCACCGGCCTGGTGCGTCTCGCAAACGAAGGGTGCGACGGTCTCGGCAGCGATGTCAGGTGCTGCGCCGATCTCGACCCTCGTAGCGGCGGGAACTTCTCGCACTGTCGGGGTTGCGCTCCGCCAGCGAGCGATGCGACACTTTTCAGCTTCACAAGTTTCTCAGCTTCGTCTCAAGCTTCCCAGCTCAGGTTTAACTTCTAGAGGCCCCACAACTGGATCAAGCACTCTACGAAGGACAGAACTCTCTCAGCAGAGTTCGGGGAGACTGGGGGGTGAAGTCCTTTTGTTCCTGGGACTTCGGAAACAGGGAGCCAGCTCTTCTCAGGCCCTTGGAGATTCCTTACAAGACAGGGGACACAGCTCACAGCAAAGTCCTTCCCCTCTCCTTGGCAGCAAAGCAACAGCAGGTCAGTCCAGCAGGGCAACAGCAGGACAGTCTTCCTTCTTCACGACAGCTTTCTCCTTGGCAGAGGTTCCTTCTTGATTTCCAGGATGATCTAATTTTCTGTTGTCGGGGGTCCTGTACTTATACCCCTAAAGTCTTTGTTCTCTCAGTGCATGTGGGCCCTGAGCCCGGTCTGAACCAGTTCTGGGTGGATCCTGAGCACCTTGACGTGCTGGCTGCATCTTTCCTTTCAGAGTGAGGGGCAGAGTCCTCCGCCGCCCAGCAGGAGGTGGAGCCAGCATTGTGGCAGGCAGGCACAGCCCTATTCAGCCCAGGTGCTAACTCCTCCCACCACTCAGGTAGCAATCGCTCCACTCAGCCTAGTGCTGACTCATCCAGCCTCTGGGGGGATTCCCCAGCCCCTGTCACTCACAAACCAGACAGTCATTACACAAACCTTTCCAGGCACGCAGAAGGGTCAGACAAGAGAACAGCAACTTTCTAAAAGTGCTGTCCTCAAACACAGGATCTAAAAAACACCTTTCCTAAAAGATGCGTTATTAAATTCTGAGTTCAGGGATACTAAATACTTATGTCCCATCTTGCTCCTATGGGAAGAAATGCCGTAACCACTGTAGCCGGCATCCCCCATGTTAACCTATGGAGCAAGATAGCCTTACAATAGTGAAAAACGAAAATGGCTGTAATTCACTACCAGAGCATGTCACCTGCACTAGTACATGCTCTACCTTTCACATACACGGCACCCTGCCCAGGGGGGTACCTTGGGCCTTCCATAGGGGTGACTGATGCGCACGAAAAGGGAAGGGTTCGGCCTGGTCAGCGGGGACGCCGACCAGGAGGACATGGCAGTTCTAAACTGCCCGTAGGCGCTGCAGTGGCAGGCCCGAGACACCATTTTAGGGCTACTCCTGTGGGTGGCACAATCAGTGCTGCAGGCCCACTAGTAGCATTCGTCATCACCGGCCCTGGCACACCCTGTGCACTTTACTAGGGACTTCGTGGTGATACAAATATGCCAAACATGGATATCCAATCATGATAACAATTTACATAGGGAGCACTTACACTCTGGCACTGATCAGCAGTGGCAGAGTGTCCAAAGCATCTAAACCAGCAAAAACGAATCCAGCACAGCATCAAAAATACAGGAGGCCGAGGCAAAAAGATAGGGGTAATCACGCCAAAAGATGTCAGGTCTAACAGTATGGGAGTTTTTTCATTACGTACACCACAGCACCATTATGGCCTTACTGTAAACTGGGAAGTTTGGTATCAAATTTCTCAGCACATTAAATCCACACTGATGCCAGTGTGGGATTTATTAAAAAACATTTTTGTATTACGTTTTTCAACCCTTTTCAACCTAGGCAATATACACAAAGCACAGCATAAGATTATGATACATTAAAAAAAATATAAAAAACATATATGAGAGCAGCAAACAGTCAAGAAGGAAAGTCATAAAGCATAGTGATGACCAAGGTGCCCCACGTTCAATAGGCAGGGTTTTCCAGACAATGGAGTGTTTATAGAGGCATCTCCTGAATACTCATATTTACACCCCTTCAAATAATTTACACAACCCAACATCTCTAGACCCAGCCAGCAACTTTAGAAACTTACACGGATCCGAACCAGGATTCTCTTTATAAATCCCTACAACCCTAAACCAGGCTTATAGGATCCACTCTGATATTGGAGACCACATTTTAGCACCCATGGCTCTTTTCCTTCTCACTTTGGTCTTATAAATAGATAATTAAAAATTATACATGGCTTAAAATCTAGAGCTCCAATTAGTGAAGGTGGGTGGATCATAGCTAATCCATTCATTGGTAATACAGGCCAATACCACTGCCTAATAATGAATAGAATACCAGTTGTAGCTTCCGTTCTAAGATCAGCCGCCCTATCAGAGCCTACACCAATAATTACTAATTCTCCCGTGATTGTCGTAGGGGATCCAAAAATAATACCTAAAAAATTCTCAATTTCCTGATAAAACTCCCCCAATCTAGCACAGGAAAAAAACATATGGAATGAATCCGCAGCAAATAATCCATACCGATTGCATTTGTCCCCCACTGTTACACTCCATCGAGCCACCTTGCTAGGAGAGTAATATAAATCATAAAGGGCCATATAATGCTGACTACGTACTCTTCCAGTCATTAAAACTCGATTAGCAAGCTCAATGGTTTTACTTAAATTAATATTCTCAACCCCCAGTTTATTTTCCCATTTTGTTTTACGTATATCCAAATCATCCGGGCATACTTCCCCTAGTTGTTGATCAAATTGACCAATAAGTGTTTTCTTTGTCATCTTTTTAATTAAAGGGATTTTCACGAATTGTTGTCCAGTACCTGCACCCAACCTAGCAAGAAAGCTTCAAATTTGAAGGTATTTAAAGAAATCTTGCTTACCTAGACCATATTTTTCCTGTAGATCTAAGAATGCTAAAAGATGGCCTTTGTCGAACAGGTTCCCTTAACATCGTGTTGCTTTTAAACCCCATCCAATTGTTACTTGAGCCAGAAAAATGATGGGCAGTGTCACAGAAGCCAAGAAAGGAGTATAAGCATTCAAATTTGAGATCCGTAGCTTTCGTTTAATTTGCTTCCAGACCATATATGCCGCCTTGAGTATCTTGAATTTTGTTTTTTTATAGTAGCTGGGTTCAATTGTCTTCACTAAACGGCCATTCATCTTTTCTCCCAGCCCAAATTCGTAAATTGACGGTAGGTGACATAAAGGAATCTCAGCCTTAGTCTCACTAAGGGCCCCATATATTGTATCATCGCTGCCCAATAATACATTACAAAGTGTGGGATACCCCAGTCCCCTGATGTCTAGGTAAGACCATTTTCTTATATGCCCTTCTCTGTCTTCGATATACCCACAAAAATCTAGAGCATATCCTTTCTATTTTAATAAAACACACCACAGAGAACTCTAAAGGGATTTTTCTAAACATATATAAAAATTTCGGGAGAACCAACATTTTTAATACTATACATCTACCATGGAGGGATAGATGAAGATGATCTAACCTTTCCAAAGTTGCATTCACCTACTCCATCACAGGGAGAATTTTCAAATCAGGGATCTTATCCACCACAGGTGTAATTTTGACTCCCAAATATATTGCTTCAGAATGTATTGCAATATCTGCCGGGGGATCCTTAACTGAATAAAGCACCTGAGTTTTTTCTAAATTCAATTTATATCCCGAAAAACCATCAAAATGAACAGCCAATGACTTATTTCCGGAAGGGCGGTAACGATATCGCCTGAGACTACAACTATATCATCAGCATAAGCTAATGCTCTGCATTCAATATTACGGAAACTAACTGATTGAATACCTATATGCTGATTTAGCTTATTAAAAAATAAATCAATATATAATGCAAATAAAAGAGGGGAGCACGGGGATCCCTGCCTGGTGCCCCGACTAGTGTTAAATAAGTTGGACTCTTGTCCAGATATATGTATAGTGGCAACCGGCATATGTAAAGGGTCTTGACTGTTTGTATAAACTGAGAGCAAAAACCTTTCCATTGCAAGACCTCCCACAGATATTGCCAGGAGACCCTGTTGAACGCCTTTTTGGCGTCCAACAGGATCACCCCAATACAGATTCTGTTGCCTGAGCCCAGTCCAGGAGAGCTATCACATGTCTCACATGGTCAGCAGTATCCCTGCCTCAGATAAACCCATGCTGAACATTGGACACTCGAGGAGTGATAACTGCCCCTATACGCTGCGCGATGATTTTTGAGAAAATCTTACTATCTGAATTAATCAGTGAGAGTGGTCTATACGAGGATGGTACAGTTCAGGTTTATCCTTTTTAAAAAAACAATAATAGTAGATTTACGCCACGACTTGGGTGCTTTTCCACGACGAGCAGCGAGGAATGTCATAAGTTCCAGTCTTAGAACTTGACGAAATGTTCTATAAAACTCTAAAGGGATGCCATCAGGGCCTACTGCTTTTCCCATGGCTAGTGACCAAGTTAAGTCTACTGCTACCTCTTCATTTTGGTCTTGTGTAACTTTGTTAGTTACAATATCAGAACTAAATTCCATCACTTTCACATCTGTATCCACTACTTCACCCTCTGTATATAAATTGCCATAAAATATACGAAAAAAATTCAAAACTTCGCATGGAGAGTCCTGTATCTGATTTAGATGGTCCTGTATCCTGTATAATCTATTACATATTCCCTTCTGTTGTAGTCTCTTTGCTAAATCCGGCCAGAATTTTCATCCGCTTCATAAATTTGGGCCTTATACATAGCCAATTTCGATGCAATTTTTGTAGTAAAATGCTGATGGATTTACATTTTTAATATTGCAATAGCCTTTAAGGCTTCTTCAGTATTTTTTTCCCGAATTACTTCCCCCATAAGTTCTATTTCTAATAGCCTTAACTGCTTCATCCCCACCTTAATTTCTGCCAAAATATTACATTGTTTACCTATAGAGTAACTTAATGTTTCCCCCCGCACCCTGGCCTTGAATGTATCCCAAACAATAGAGTCTGAAGCAGTTCCCCGATTGATTTGAAAGAATTCAGTGATCCATTCATACATTTGTCTACAGTATTCAGGATCAAATAAAAGTTTGCATTCAAAAGTCCATGCCTTTGGCTGGGCCCTAAAACTGATATCTAGCTCTAATACGACCAGGTTGTGGTCTGAGATTATCCTCGGTATAATCTCTACCTTGGCCTTTGTTACTTTTTCCACTGCGATTAAAAAATAATCTAGGCTCACATGCTTCCTGTGACAAACAGAGTAAAAGGTGTTTCCCAGATCTTTTCTCTTATGAGCCTGCCATACATCACCAAGTCCAAATTCTTTAACTAATCCTTGGGTAGCTTTGAAAACTTTGATCTTTTTCCCAATATATCGGCGATCGCTGGTAATATCAAAACCACCGTCTAAGTGAAGATTAAAATCCCCACAAAGAATTAGGGGGGCTGACCATGCCGCTAGTTCGATACTTAAGTAATTAAGTACCTCTGGGTCATCCAGATTAGAACCATAAATAGAGCATATTGTCTTTGGTAAACCATTGACAATTATTTCAACAATGGCCCAGCCCCCCCAAAACATCCTCCTTTACCCGATTTCGAACACCAAATCCATATCTCATCAAAATGGCTACCCCTCGTGTCGTTGAGCTCTGTTTGATACAGCCAAGTATATCCATGCCCAAATCATTCAGTCACTTTCGATTATTCCACTCAATATGTGTTTCTTGCACACAAACCAAATCGAAACGCATCATCTGCAGAATTTGAGCCATCACTCCCCTTTTCTTTCATCATTTAAACCGCATATATTCCACGTGCATATGGATAACTTACCCATATTGTTATACAGTTAAATCAATCAAATCTTGCCTTCCCTCCCCAGAACCTGAGTTACGCTTCAAAAAAACATAATAAAACATTGTCTCTTTCAAAAACATGAGTACCATAACCTTGATACCAAGTGAATACCGAATACCAAACGTGCCTTCCCCCACCCCACCCAACACCCTCACCCCCCACCCTTGCCACCCCACAGCTACCCCACCCCCTTCCCTCCCCCACCCAAATGAGGCATAAGGACTAAGTCCTCTGTGATGGACAGTGGATTAGTGACCCTCCCTAGGGCCCCCCTCCCCCCCAGAAAAAAAGCTAAACAGAAACCAGGTGACCGCACTAAATCAGTGAAAGAATTCCCCTAGCGACATAAGAGCACATTTGTACAATTACCACTTAATTAGTTTCACATTGTGCTCAAAAAGTCCTTTGCTACTACATCTGATACAAAAAATTGTGCTTTTTCCCTACATATGATTTTAAATTTAGCAGGGTTCAGCAGAAAGGCCTGCACCCCTTTGGCCTGAAATAATGGTATCATCTGTCGCAACTGCCATCTCTTTTGAAAGGTGGCCTGGCAGAAGTCCGGACGAACAAAAAATACACAACCCTTACCACCTATCTTCCGGGCAGGCCTTGCCAAATCATATATAGCGTCCCGCAACAAAACATTATTCAGACAGATCAGTATCGCCCTTGGTTTTTCATTTGGTCCCCCTGCTCTACCTCGTTGATTAAATGGGAAGCGGCATGCCCTCTGAAGTTCCATTCCCCAATTCCAGTGCCTGAGTTCCGGGAAAGCTTTGGAAAACAGTCCAATAACAAACTGCCTAACATCTTTGCCCTCCGGACCCTCTAAGATGCCCAAAATACGTAAGTTGTTCCTTCTGGAACGATTCTCCAGGTCAATAAACTTCCAATTGGTATCATCTCTCAAAGCTTGCAGAGATACTATCGTAGTCTTCTTCTGTACAATTTCGTCCTCCATTGCAGAAATCCTTTCCTAAGCTTCCCCAATCCTCTTGGATATCTCTGTTCAAGTCTTTGCAACTCGGTGCACAGTATTTTGTAGTTTGCAAACAGCACCCTGGGTCCGCAGACCCTCAGCCTTGGTCTCCTCTCTATGCGTCATTATTATTTGATATATTGTACTGAGGGTAATTTTATTTTCTCCCCCTTAAGCTGCATCAGGTGATTCTCCAGAATCCTTGCCTAAAATGCCATTCTCCTCCAGTTGAGGAGAAAATGAATAATTCCACACTAAAGAACCAGCAGTACCAGACTTCCTTTTTGGCAAAGGGTTAGTGATATCTCTTAATTTGCGCACTGTACCCTGATTGACGGATACCTCCAGATTCGAATCCTCGTCATCTCGGTGCCAGTTACTCATATCACTCTTATCATCTGCCCAACCCCCTCCCTCACTTTCATTCTCGGAAGAGTTGGGGGGATCAGACATCAATTAAAATTTCCCCCCTGAATCCCCAGAATCTATGTCTTTACTTGAATCCCCCTCCTGATGTTTACTGCCAACATGTTGATTTTTTATACTTGGATTTGAGTTCTCCACAATAAAGCCTTCTCCCAGAGAGGGTTGAGCAGAGGACCCGACTACTTGTAAGGGATTATGTACATTAAGTGATTCAAGTGTCACAAGCTCCTCAGATAACTCTCCCAACTCTTTTGTGTTGCCAGGCACTGTATTACCAGCCATTACTTCCTCTGTTAACAATACCTCAGCTGCTGGTAGTGTCGGTAAAGTATCTTTCTGCCCTGAGACATCCACAGATACTTTGTTACAAGGAGCAGTCATTACCACAGCCGCAGGGGATGTGCTTGTTTCAATATCCACTGAAGCCTTACCTTTGCCCACTTGTTTTTTCAAAAATTCCCGGTACCATGCGTGGTTTCGGCACCTTGCCGCCACCCTTCTACGCAGTGCCAGGAGAGGGGCTGCTACCTTCTTCACTCACACCGGCGTCCCCGCCTCTGCCGGCCAGTTTGTTTCCCTCTCTGCGAAGGAGGAAGCAGGAGATGCCGGGATTCCAGTCACAGCCACTGACGTTGCCGCTGCGGCCCCCAGGTCATGGCGCCCTTGCTTGCTGTCTTCAGGGCCATTACAACCCCTAATTGCTGCACTGCAAATTTGTCCAGCCTCCAATGCCTAAGCCACCACTGCAGGAAACACCGCTGAAAATTGGAAGTGGGACACCGCAACCTGCTGCGACCAATGTAAGCAGCACTCGGCGAGGTCTGCAGCAAATACCGCCACAGCATCACACGCATCACCTGCTCAAAATATGCATTTCAACGGCTAAAGAATGAGGGGGGTCTCCCGGAGGAACATCCACAAGTCACTCAGTCAGCCACAGTTGCGGCCGCCATCTTGCCTAAAAAATGCATGCAGAAAGCATCTTAGAGATGGCCACTGAAAAACAACCTAACTCTAGTGTCCTGGCTGAATGGATGCTCGCCAGCTGTAACCACCAGACATGATTCTGGACCCCTGGGTCGATAGCCTGCTGCTCTTGGGGGTCATGAAAAAAGCACATTCTGGGACAAGATGCCAAGCCTCCTCCTCCAGGACAGGCAGGGTCCCGGATTACTTGGTTCAGCGTCTGCAGGTGGCACAGAACTCGGCAGCCCGGGCAATCTTTGGGCTGCATAGACGAGCACGAGCTTCGGTGTTGCTGCAGTCGCTCCATTGGCTTCCTATCCGGAAACGGATTGTCTTTAAATCCTTGACGCTGGTGCACAAGGCTCTGTTTGGCTCAGGCGCAGGATACCTGAAGAAAAGACTAGCTTTTTATCGCCCAGCTCGCTCATTGCGTTCAGAATCCCTGTTCACTGCGGTGGTCCCACGCGTGAGGAAGGCCCGTATTGGGGGGCGTTCTTTTAGCCTCAAGGCTTCCCAGCTGTGGAATGCGCTTCCATTGGCACTCCGCAGCACTCCCAACCTGCTCCAATTCAGGAAGAATTTGAAGACTTGGCTTTTTAATCATTCTGTTTAGGTGGGTTTTTCTTTCATTCTCTTTTTTTTGGGGTTCTGTCTCACTTGTTATGTTGATTTGACACTGTAAGTTGCCTGTGGAAAGCGCCGGGACACTCTTTTAGAGTAGCCGTGCGCTATAAAAATGCACTGTAACATAACATAACATAACATAACCATGGAGGAGAAGCTTCAAAGGCTTGCCACCTTGGGAGCTACCCCAGCCATTTGCTGCTCCCAGCAGCTGGCCCCCTCCGGTTGTGTCCCCCCACTTTGGGTGGGAGAATCAGTGGGAAAACCAAAGTTAGGAGGAGAGATGTGCCCACCTTTGCCAACCCCACCACTCAGGTGAGGAAGTTGAGGTGAAGCCCAAATCTCAGACCCCGCCATCTTGCAGATGGGGGACCCAGTCAACCAGAGTGAGGCTTATGCTCCCCTCCCACTGGAGGGTGGCATAATAGGGGGTAAACCCACCCCAAGGTAGGGAACCATTGGTCCCGACCTGTACATATCTGTAACACACCTAAATTTAGTATTTAGGGCAACCCTGAACCTTGCCTCCTCAGACCAGAGCCGACAAGACAAAGAAGAAGGACTGACATCTGTGTTGAAAGAAGAAGAGGAGGACACCAACACACTTGGCGGCAGCCTATGGGCATGTCCTGACTTCAGACTCTTCCAGCAGAACCTTGGTGTGTCCTGCAGCAAGCATCTCTCAAAAGCCCAGAAGACCTGCTCTGCCTTCTCAGCCAAATAAACTCTGTCTCCCCTGAGCACCGGACTTGCTTAAAACCAATCGACTCTGACTCTGGTCGATTCCGTGAGTCTCCAACACTCTGCTCCCGGTGCCCTGAGCCTGATCCCAAGTGACCCAATATCTTCAGGAGGTCCCCCTGGCAATCCTTGCCTAGATCCTATTGTTCCCTGAACTTCTACAATCTCCTGAACCAAATCTGCAGCCAACAACTGGAGGATCCCCTCAACCGCGACTGAAGGTGACCCCCTGACCGACTCCATAACCAAAGCTGTCCAGAAAGACCCCCTGACCGACTCCGCCTTTGAATGCTTGCGGTCACAAGAACATGACTCCCAAAGGCCCCATTCGCCTCATCAACCACTGACTGGCGCAGAGGGACCCTCGACCAAATCTTCAGCTCCAGCCAAGACCTCTTCCTGCACCCGACCGCCAATGTGCCGCTGGTGGTGTAGTTCTTGTGTTGGCCAGTTGGCTCTACTGTGCTGAACACGACCCCAGGAGCTTTTGTTTCCCAACCTGGTGGCTGTCTTGCTGCAATCAACCTTGCCCATGACTGTCCTTAGCCCGTTGTCTAACGTTTGGTCCCTGCACTTGGCATCCGGCCGCCTCTCTGCCGCTAGTGGTGCTACTCGACTGCCCATCTGGACCGACACCTACCCAAGGACCCGTAAAGCCAGTTCTAGCTTGTCAGGACTAAATGTGGCTTGTGAGAAATATTGCAAATCTGTACTGAGCTAGCAAAACACATTCTATCCTTTTTTCTTCCTGCACCAGCCTAGTAGCTAGAGACACCGGGCTGTGTGAGAAAAGTAACTGAAAAGTAATTCTGACTATTTGCAAAAGCAAAGTAATTAATATGTAAACTGATTCACTGCATTCAAACTGTATTTAAATCACATATGCTTGCAAAATATGTTCAGACTTACCTGGACCAGGCCTGGCTTGGTTCTAGAAAATAAATATAACTAAATAATATTTTTATGCAAAAGCAATTGGTCGGAGTTCAGTCCTTGAGCTTGTGTAAGAATTTCTTGCCTGAGTGTGTACAATAAATGATTAGCACTGCACTCTAATAAAGCCTTACTGCTCACCCATACTACCACAATAATAGAGTAAGGTGCCATCTACTTTAACCTCTGCCTACATTTGGGGATCCCCTGGACTCTGTTCACACTATACCTTACTTTGGTATAGTATACACAGACCCAGCTTCCGTCATGAGCACCCAAAGGGTTAATGGATGCAATGTGAACAGAACTAGGATGGGCAAGAGTAATCCTGGGCAAGTACATTCAGGAGACTTTTTTCGAAAGCCTTTTCTGCTGATTTGCGTGAGACTATTAAAGTTTATTTTAGAAACGGAATCAAAAATGAATATCACGTGACATAGGATGACGTTTAAAAAAGACGATGGACGATGTAAACATGGTTCAGTTTTAGCAGTAGCTCAAATAGCACGATATCTTTATTCACAGAAAGTTAGTGCTCACAATGCCGCAGCGGTCGGTTGGTGTCACCCAGCACTGAAACCAGTGCAGAAAAGCTATGTGTTGTCTTGGACATGTGACACTCTTTTGTGTTTCTGCCGCCTGCTCTTCAGATCTTCCGGAACAGTTCCATCATGAAGGTAACAGAGTTGCAGAATTCTAAGTAAAGGCTGACACAATAATTGTTTGTGTTCAGTTCTCCTGCAAGACTGCCTCGGGGCCTTTTGCTGATTCATCCCACAGAGATTTTTTTTGATCTCTTTTTAATGGTGTGCAAATCTGCATTTCTTTCTTAAGTGTCGGCTGGCAGGTACACAAAGGGAACACACCTGCTGCTTCTTTCTTAAGCCGATTAGAATTCTTTTGTCTGCCTCGGTAAAATTATGTTTTGAAAAGGTGTCAAAGAGAGTTAATGCCTTCTCTTACCTGCTATCAAAGCAACATACTCAGCATTTCTGCTAAGACACTGCAACTTCATAACAGAAATAGGGCAAAAACATTACAGGAACTCTTCCACAATGGTTATACAATTCCCTGGGTGGGGAATCCAGTAAAAATATCAGCATCAACTCAAAGTCCATGCAATTTAAAGCAGACGTGCGTGGAATAGTCATCATTTGTGCGTAGTCACTATTCCTGCTCGGAGGTAACTATGCAGGGGCCGGAGAACATACCAATGACGTCAATTAAGGGTAAATTAAAAAAAAAAAACACTTGCATCATCGTGAAAGTTAAGAAAGTAGAGCAAAGTAAGCTTCATAGATTAAAGCGTTGAAAGCAAGCACTGGAAAACTCCCAAACCTAGATAATGTTTGAAAATTCCCTTATTAATCAGTTCCCCGTGGTGATGCCAATGGTTCTATGTCTCAATATTAAATACAGAAATGTTGCGCTACAAGAATACTGGCGAACAAAGGGGCATATTACCAAGCAATAGCGATAATTATCGCTATTGCTTGGTTAGAGACAAAAATTTACCGCTGAGCAGCGGCGATGTTTACCGCAAATAAACCTTGGTATTACCAAGGTTTATCGCAAATGCGATAAAAATCGCCGCAACGCATGAATATCGCTGAAAAGTCAGCGATATTCATGCATTACCGAGCAAATGCTCTTAGCCATGTTATCCACCTCCCATTGGATAACATGGCTAAGAACTGCTCAGGGCAGGTGTTAGCTTTTGGAGATATTAGCGCGAATATCTCCAAATGTTGGTAATAGGAGATAGCGATGTTAGCGACTGTTTTCAGTCGCTAACATCTTGGCACGCCCACTTTGCATGTCATTAGTGATAAATATCACTGACATGCAAAGTAGGGCCCAAGATGGTCGCTATCTCCTACTACCTGTCGCCAACTGGTGTTAGCGACAGCTAGGTGATAGGGAGATAATTTTATCTCCGCTTTCTTGGCTTTTAAAGCCAAAAAAGCGGAGATAAACCCCCTTGATAATATGCCCCAAAATAACTTATAAGGTGGTGTATGTGGATCTTGCTAAGTGTAGATGTTCTAAGGTCGGCTATACATCTATGTAGGATGTAGACATTCCGTCAATGTACATATATGTGGAATGAAGCACAGTAACTATTCTTACATATATATATATATATATATGGCCGTCAAATTTTGTTGTACGTTATTTAAAACTTGATTAAACAGTGATGAAGCAAAATAAACACACAAAGCCCTTCACTCTTTTACACATGACACATGTTTAATGGAACACTGGACTGTTCCCACACAGACATTGCCATAGTGAGAAAGGAGCACTCATCCCTTTCAGGTACTTCATTAGGACGATGGACACTGCACAGAGGATTCTGTCGACATTTCAAAGGCATATTTGCTGTGGAATGACCGGCTCAGTACAAAAGAGGTGAGCACAGTTCTTAAATATCTATTGTGAAGAGGGGTGTGGTGGGGTAGTGTTAGCATAGGCGTTAGAAGTAGAGGTGCGAGGAGGGGTGCTGAAGCATCCTAAAATAACTATGCTGGAGTTCAAAAAGTGAATGAGCAATAAGATGCCTTTAAATTGTGTCCTTATCCTGTCACATTTGCTGTATGTTCAACGACAGAGGTCAAACGTCAGGCTATGTATTCTGACAAGTTGCTTCTTATACTTTTAGTATGGAGATTGGTATAAACTTTCCTTTGACTGCACATTGAGAAGGTTTGGTAAAGGGAACTTTGTGACAATCTCAGAGGCATGCACTGAGTATGAAGAGAAAGGCTGCAGGAAGTCGATTTTTTTTCTAACACCCAACAAAATGTAAATACCTGTAAATGAACTGCACAAATACTTCAAAATATGTAATGAGTTAGGAACGCAAAAATGAAGCATACTTATTGTAATTCCGAACTGTAATTCAAACAAAAAATGTTAATGTAATAATGACCCATGGTGATTCTGTAATTGAAACAAAAATGTTAATACAATAATGACCCATGGTGATTCTCAAACGATAAATATTCAAAATCATTTGAACCTATATAGTAAAACATGGGGCCCTATTACGATGTCAACAACATAGCGGGACAGGGACCGCTCGACTGGATCACTGACATAATATCCTGAGTACAAAAATATAGACATTAAAAATATCGAGTTTAAAGTGTCGACTACAAAAATATCGAAACTTATCTACAAACATGTAGGTACAAAAATATTGAATCAAAAATATCGTTTAAAAATAATATAAGTAATTTAAAATAAATGAAATATTAAAAATAATTATCTAAAACATAATTAAAAATACTTAAATAACCTTAAAATTATAAAATAATGAATTCAAGTTAAAAAAACAATTTTATCTTTTAAAACATAAATATATATATTCACATGATATTAATTAAAAAAACACAATACTTTTACCGTAGGATAGTGTAGGGGTAAAAATTACTATTGCCACTCCATTGAGTGCAACAGTAGGGAACGCGTTGGATAGCGTAGGGGTAAAAATTACTATTCCCACTCCAATGAGTGCAACAGTAGGGAAAGCGCTGGATAGTGTAGAGGTAAAAATTACTATTCCTACTCCAGAGAGTGCAACAGTAGGGAAAGCGTTGGATAGCGTAGGGGTAAAAATGACTATTCCCACTCCAGTGAGTGCAACAGTAGGGAAAACGTTGGATAGCATAGGGGTAAAAATTACTATTCCCACTCCAGTGAGTGCAACAGTAGGGAAAGTAAATACTTCATATATATATATATATATTTTTTTTAAACATATCAATTAAAAATTAGTTAAAAGTAATTACCAATTTAATATAATATAATAATTAATCAATTAAAAATACAAATACAAATAAATTATTACAATTAATTACCTAGTATTACAAATTAACAATTCATTATTAGCAATTAAAAATTAATTAACAATTAATTCAAAATAAATACCAATAAATACATTTAATTATTTAATTATTATAATTAAATTACTTCCCACCCTATTACCCTATAAGCCCATAATCTGCTACGGAAAATAAACTAGTAAAATTAACATAATTAACAATTAATCAATTAAGTAAAATGAATTTCCAATTAAAATGTAATTAATTACCAAATAAAAATGAATTAACAATTAATTAAAAATAAATACCAATAAATACATTTTAATATTTATTTAATCATAATTAAATTACTTCCCACCCTATTCCCCTATAAACCCACAACCCCGCTATGGAAAATAAATTAGTAAAATTAACATAATTATCATTTATTACATTTAAGTAAAATTAATTGCCAATTAAAATGTAATTAATTACCAAATAAAATTAATTAACAATTAATTCAAAATAAATACCAATAAATAAATTTAAATATTTAATTAATTATAATTAAATTACTTCCCACCCTATTCCCCTATAAACCCACAACCCGCTACAGAATTAAATTACGCAAAAATTAAATAACGTAAAATAAATTATAACATAAATATACACTTTTCACACATATACTAACATACAAAATTTGATATTATTAAAAATTCGATAATTTAAATAACCTATGTTATATACTTCGATATTTTGACTTTCTATATTTATAAACTTCGATATTACATTACTTACCTTAAAAACGATATTTTTGATGACTATATTCTATCCATTCGATATTTTGGCCACTCTATATTTTGAAGTCGATATTTGTGTAATTCGAAATTTTGTACTCGATATTTTGTTTGTATACCCGCCCGACTATCAGTCAGCGGTTCCACCTACAGCATTAGGATGCGCCCGCCCTATGGGCGGACTGAAACATCCATTTTTCTATTACAGCTTGTAGGGCGGCTGAGAAAGGACTACAGCCAAGCTGCAATAGAAAAAAGGATGTTTTCAAACATCCCTGCACCATGTGGCAGGCAGGGATGTTTAGGGTGAGCACTATAGGTGCCCTCCAGCCCCATAGGGGGAAGGCGGCCATGCTAGGAGTCCCCAAAGTCACTTTCTGCCAGCGGTTTCATGGTGGGTGGACCGCCATGAAAGAGCAGGCGGAAAGCATCATTGTAATGTCGACGGCAGAGAAGAGGCTGAACCTACTGTCATCTTGGGATTACCATTCCGCCCGGGGTTTCCCTCTGACCACCAGTATCATACTACGGTACTCGGACGGAAACCTATGATGTCAGGTGGAAAGTGTCCGGCGAGCTATTGGATGGCTTTCCCCTGACATCATAATAAGGGTCTTAATGTCTGTGAAAATCTAGTGCCCTTTTCAGTGCTGAATGGGCCATCTTTAGGTGACAGTGCACTACCACACCATGCTTTAGTAGTATGGTTGTGACAGTGTGCTCCAAAATGCGCCACTGGACATATACTATAGCCTTAACGCTTTAATGCTGAATAGGTGTGGCTCATTTGCTAAACTTGTGCTTTGTGTGAGACTTGGATTTTTAACAATCCATATGACTACAGTGGTGAACCATTGATGGCAGAAACCTGACTCTGAAAAGTTCTTCACCGCCACTGAGTGTCAGTGTCACCTATTCAGTTAGATGTTTCAAAGGGGCATTTGCCACAATAATACTTTGCCCTTGTCAAAAAGCACAATACTCTATCCTGAACTAGGTAAACTATATGCTCCCTTTTAAACTCCTCTTATTGACAGAAATTTTAAAATTGCTTGCCACAGCCGCTCATGTGATGGATATTTCTTTCTTATTTGTTTGGGTGGGAGTGGCGGGAGGAGTCTACGATTAGACCCCTCTCCTCACTGCTTACAAAAGGGTCATAAACCAATAGAGGGTAGAGGAACCTGATTAGGCATAAAACAGTCATCCTGTGGTGTGCATGGGTGGACTGCAGCTATATATTCCCTGAGGAATATATATTATCATCTCCTGTACGTCCATAAACTGAACCCCTGCACAAATAACTTATATTCGACTCTATGGTAGCCATGGGTGCCCTCCTCCATATGTCACTGTATGAATGAATGAGATAGCGAATGAATAAGGGAACCCCAGATTGTATGTGAGTTGTTTCTGTGTGTATGGGAGTATGAGGAACATGTTTAGGATAGCTTTTTAAATTGTTTACACAGTCACTTGCTGTTCTTTTGTGTTACCACCTATGAAAAATGTATATATATGAAATATGCTTTATAAACACCTATTATTGTGCCAAAAAAACCTATACAAAAAATACTAATAAAAGAACTATGGCTCCGATGTGTTGTTGAAGTTACCCCATTTACTAAATTGTGGATCCCTAGTGGGACCCTTGATATCTATTTTGGCAGGGTTGTTGTTTTCTATTTTTGGTGTGCATGGGTGTGGCCTGGGATGTTTCCCATTGGACAGTAACACAATATTATTGAAAACTAAAAACTTATGATAACTACATTATTACATACTTACATTGTTTCCTGGTTGTGGTGTATGGACTTGTGTTGCAGGTTAGGGTTATCATTCTGGTACTGTATTGATAAGCCTAGGTCTGTATAGTGATTGTGCAATTTGAAAGATGATTTTAGGATGATAGGATGTTTAAACTTTGAGGCAATAAGAGGATTTTTACTGATGGATATTTCATAAATAATTAATAGAGTGAGTTTTTAAATCATAATGTTTGGAACTATGATTAATATTTTTTCCATGATGTCTTTTTTTAATGTACTTTCATGAATTGATAAAAAGATTCCGAATAAAGTTATTTTGAATTGGGGACTGTGCAATTTCTCCTTTGTTCTCCTTTGTCCTCTGATGTTACCGCAATGTTTATGCTTTTTTAGATTGTAAGTCCTTGGGGACACATCAAACCGCAGACTTGCTTCTTCTAAGATACACCCGCATTAAATCCTGACAATGGGGCGAACCTTTATCAGTCAACCCTCTTGTTGCTTTAACAGTGTTTTTGGCCCTCTTTGTCAAAATCTGGTTTGTGACAGCTGATCATAGTTTTTTGCTCACCTAATGGCACATAGGGAAGTTACCTGTGGTCTCTCCATGTTAAAGTAAATCCAAAAACTTTGGGAACAAAGGGCTGATTTGTGTTTTTTTAAATTTTGGATTACATGTAATTTTCACAAACAGTACAAGCAGGCATCAATGACATAACCTTTTGTAAATATTACATTTTTTTTGTACAGTAACAGTTTTGGAAGCATTACTCCTGCACTTGTCATTAGGTTTACTAGTAACTGTTCCCAAACATTTATAATGCTGTAAGAATGGCCACAGATAAGAATCCAAATGTCTACCACCTCCCTGTTTTTATTCAATAAGGTACAAAGTGCAACATGGAACATTATCCCATCCCAGACTCTTCGCTGAGGAGGAAAACTGTGCCCCTTACTTGACAACCACAGGTGTAAACTGTAGAACTACTAGACACTTGTTAGAAGTGGGAAACTGACCAAGCTTGAGCAGACCTGCAGCTCACTAAAACTCATTGGTACCTGGACTTGTGTGGACCATTCAACTAGATGAGTAGTCCAGTTTGTGAAGGTAGCATACTGCCCACTTCCCTTTCATTAGAAGTAGGATAAGATTGAAAGCCCTTCTAAATCATAGCTGGCCTGCCCTGCTGCTGCCCCTGTTCTCCTTGCCCTTCAAAGAACCACCTCTAGAATTGATTTTGATAATTGTTGGTGTTAAAAAAGTGTCAACTGGGGCGTGGCTAAGATGGCGGGCTAGGCGGACGTGGTTTGCCTCGGCTCCCCGGCCCGAATCCCGATTTCGCCCTTTTCCTGCAGCAGCGGCCACCCTCTCGGGCGATTACTGCCCGGCAGAACAGACAGGAGACCGCGGCAGGCGTGAGTGACCCCCGGCCTGCAAGGCAAGACAGGAGAGGGAGAAGCAGCTCCGGCTCGGAGCGGGTAACGGCCGCCATTGCGGAGGGCCCCGGGAGCGGGTCAGGCCGACGGAAGCGGAGGACCATCCCATGGTCTGTTGCGGGAGCGGCGAGTGAGTAGCGCTGCTGGCCCGGCGGAGAACCGGAGGGAAGGGGAGGCCCTCGGAGCGGTGGAGCACAGCGACCGGCCGACTCCCAGCAGGCGGGCTGATCTCCGCGAGTCCCTGGCTCCGGGCCTAGGCGGCCCTGCTGCAGCCCGGTTGGCGGGACACTGGAGGATACGGAGAGAGGTAGGGCCACACCTGGCCCATACTGGAGTGGCTGCGGAGGAGCGGAAGCTAGGGGAGACCCGGCAACATCACGGGGTACGGGCGGCGGCCGGGAGTGACGATCGGACCGCCCACCACCCTTCGCCGGCAGGAGCCCTAAATTGAGGCCCGGCTTCGGGCCTAGCCAACCTGGTGTGGCTGCAAGGCCGGATTGATCCAGCGGGACCCGGCAGCGGCCGAGCGGACCCTGGGAGAGGAAGGGGTGACTCCCGCAACACACGGGGCCCATGCACGAGGCCAGACCTTCACTGACGCAGAAGGTGAGATCGTGCGCTTCTGGAGGGCGCGTGCAGAGAGTGGCCTGTGGCAGCACGACCTATAGCTGGCCCGGGGTGCAAGACAGGAGCCTCGTTGCTGGCGTGGGGACTGCCCGTTGCGCAGGGGGCCCGAAGACCGTGGCAGGAAACCGCACCGATCGCCGGGGGACCGGCCTGGGGCCTGTACGCCGGGCCCGGCAGGAGCAGGTTAAAGCAGTGAACTGGGGCTGGACCAAGGGGTGCCGGCGGGGCAGACTGACCCCCCGAAGGTACCGAAGAAGGAGGACCCCCCGCACGCTCCCACTGCGGCCCTGGGAGCCTTGGAATATAGGAAGGCCCTAACCGGAGCGGGGGCTGGGCTGCCCATCTCGGGGGACAGGGAGCTCGAGTCCCCGGCGGGAGGCATAGTGGACATTTGAAAGGGCCGGCCTGGACGTGGCACACCTGCTTACAGAGGAAGGGGGTGCACCAAGCGGATGAGGCTCAGTGTTGAGGTGAAGGATGGGAGAGGCAGCAGGCGGCTGCGGCTGGTGTGGGCGGTCCAGGCAGCCACCTGGGGGCCAGGGTGAGCTTCCCCTGAGCCTGTGTGCGGCGCAGCCTGGGCCCTGGTGGCGGCATGGCCAACGCGAGTCGCAGGACTAATCGTACCATCCCGGATATACTCCACAAGCCTACCACCAAAGGGGGGAAGACTCAGACGCCCCCTTCCACTCCGGCTGATACTGGGACGCAACCTCTGGAAGAGCATGACGCCCCCATCACCCACACTTTTCTGGAGTCGCTCTTCAACACCCTCAGGGAAGACTTCCAGGCTCTTAAGCAGGACATTGCTGGAGAACAGTGAGAACTCCGGCGGGATTTGGATGGACTGGGGGAAAGAGTGGCAGCGGTGGAGGAGATTGACCACGCACGCAGCGAAGAGCTCGTACACCTGCAGCAGGAAGTCCTCCGCCTTCAGGAACAGCAAGTTGGCCTACAGGCACACGCTGAAGATTTGGAAAACCGGTCCCGGAGAAATAATATACGGGTCAGGAATGTCCCACAGAACGCTGAAGGGAATAGCGTCACAGGATATCTGCAAGACCTCTTCCGGGAGATTCTAGGTGAGGCGGAGGACTTCCCTATTCGTATTGATCAGGCCCACAGGGTGGGCCTGCCAAGACGGGCCCTGGCCCCTCCGCCTGATATACTGGCTTACCTCCCGGACTTCCCGTTGAAGGAGCGAATCCTCCAGGAGGCCCGACAGAAGCAACCTCTACAATTTCGAGTGGTACGTGTGGCGCTATACCAGGACCTGTCGGCTATCACACTGCAGAAGAGGCGCGAATTTAAAGTTGTGACTGCCTTTCTGCGTGAGAAGGAGATACCGTACTCCTGGGGACACCCGTTTCGGATCATTTTCAAATGGCAGGGAAAGATGCACCAACTTCGCTCCCTCAGAGACACCTGCGCCCTCTTGAGCATCGACCTGCCAGACCTCTCGGACACGGAGGAGGGGTCCCTCCATGGCTCCCAAAATGGAGCGGCGCATCGCAATCGGGAGGACTGGCAGAGAGTGCGCCGACGGCGCAATCGTGGGGCACGTTTGAAGCCAGACCCAGCGACTATTGCCCAGGAACAAGCAGCAGCGGTCCAGGAGGTGGAGAGGGACACCGCCATTCCTCCTTGAGCAGTAGGCTGGGGGTTGCACATCACACATTGCCTTGACGGGAGGGGGGTCGGGGGGCCGGGGTGGCGCCGCCACTGCCACGTTCCCTGCAGAGACCTTCTACGGACTGGTATAACTCACCGGGACCGGGACAATGGTTGATTTTCATTGGTTTCAAGTTTGGATTCTGTTGGGGGAGGTGGGGGGGAAGGGTGGGTGGTTCCAGGCGGGTTGGGCTGAGTGGGACATCACGGTTGGGGTTAGGGCGGGTCTGACTTTTGGAGGGTTGGGAGGGGGGGGTATGGGGGGGCACCTTCTTGTCCGCCGATTCTGAAGGCTTCCTAGCACCTTTACCTCTCAAGCCTCAGCTATGCACTGCACGAGAACTCGCACACACTCCTCATCTGGTAGTATGCCTCCACTGACTATCCTCTCCCTGAATGTCAGGGGACTTAATAGCGCCAACAAGCGCAGGGCAATCCTCTCCCTGTTAGAGCGCTCACAGGCGCACTTGCTATCCAAAGACCATCACAGGCTTAGGTCCCGCGCCTTCCCTGTGCAACACTTCTCTCCGCGTCCAAGAAAGTAGCTGGGGTGGCCATACTGGTTGCACGGTCCTTCCAGGGGCGAGCGCTGCAGAGGGAGGCAGAGGTCAAAGGCAGACTGCTACTCCTTAGCTTTCAGGTAGCGGGTCAGACACTACTCATAGGGTCCATATATGCCCCTAATGAAGGGCAAGAAAGATTTCTGCACTCTGCACTTGAAACCGCCACAGCCAACACACACCAACACCTGCTACTGGGGGGAGACCTGAATCTGGAATTCCACAATATCGCCGATCGCTCCAACCAGAGGGTGGGACAGGTGGGGGCGTTATCGGCAGAGGGCCATGCGCAGCTTGCAGATCTGGGTCTTACGGATCTGTGGAGACACTTGCACCCACATGACACGGCATATACGCACTACTCGGCAGCCCATAAGTCCTACGCGCGGCTAGACTACCTGCTTTGCTCTGCTCAACTGGCGTCCCACGTGCGCGAGGTAGAGATACACCCAGTCTCACTCTCCGACCACTCCCTGAACTCAGCATCCTTCTTAGTGCCCGATACACCCATGCGCCTACGCGATGGTTTGCTGCGGTGCCCTTCCACTGTGGAGAAGATCAAAGCAGCAATCAGTAAATTCCTCGCACATAATCCCAATGGTGACACCACCAAAGCTACACAGTGGGCTACACTAAAAGCAGTCATTAGGGGCGAGTTTATTTCTCTGGCGATGGCCAACAATAGGGAGCGTGCGCAGAAAAGGGCTGAACTCACACAGCGCGTACGGGAACTCGAGCAGCTACACCAACGCACCGGAGCAGCTAGGGCGTGGCGCCAGCTGTGCGTGGAACGGAAGATGCTCGCCACGCTCGACCAAGACGTCGCGGAATTCGCGGCTATACGTCTGAAGCATGCCTACTACATTGGTGGGGACCGATGCGGGAGACTGTTGGCAAGTAAGCTGCAAGAACAGCGGCAACTTAGACATCTCCACGCCATCCGGAATGCCCGGGGTGATTTGCTGACCGAGGACGCTGCCATTGCAGCATCGTTCGGGTCCTTCTACACTGATCTGTACGAAGCGAACGGGCTAGGCGTGGAAGGTAGCAGTGAGTACTTAGACAGGGCACTTCTCCCGTCATTGACTGAAGCACAGTCCCAGTTCCTCGACAGACCCAGTGGTCTGGAGGAGGTCATCTCCGCGATTTCCCGTCTCAAACTGGGGAAATCCCCGGGCCCCGATGGTTTCACAGCGGCCTTTTATAAGGCCTTCTGCCAACAGGTGGCCCCCCTGTTGAGGGACCTCTTCAACACCTTTAATCAGGCCGGGGCTATCCAACCAGATCTTCTAGAGGCGGCGATATTGGTGATTCACAAGGCCGGTAATGACTCCCCCCTCAGTGCGGATCCTATAGACCGATTTCGCTACTGAATGTAGACCTAAAGCTCTACACTGGTATTCTCGCGAGCCGTCTGGCGCCGTATATGCAACAACTTGTCGAACCCGACCAGGCGGGCTTTATCCCTCAGCGGCAGACGAGTGACAACACCAGACGCGTCCTCCACCTTATTGAGGCGGGCTCACGCACGAGGCCGGGATGCATGCTCCTGGCGATCGATGCTGAAAAAGCATTCGACAGGGTGCACTGGCCCTACCTTGACCAGGCGCTCCAGAGATTCGGCCTCGGAGAGATTACCCGGAATCGGATATTTAATTGCTACCGTCAGCCCACCGCGATGGTACGGGTCAATGGCCACACCTCCCCGCGCTTCCCGATAGGTAGGGGGACCAGGCAGGGATGCCCACTCTCCCCTCTCCTATTTACGCTCTATATGGAGCCGCTGGCGCAGAGAGATACGCACAAGATCAGCCTGTATGCAGATGATGTCCTGCTCTCCCTGTTGCACCCTATGCAGTTGTTGCGAGCGCTTTTTGTGAAATTACACTCCTTTGCGCGGGCCTCGGGCTTTAAAATCAACATTGGGGAGTCGGTGGCCCTGAACGTGTCCCCGCCCCCGACGTATTCGCAGACGCCAAGGCTGAGTTCGCTCTGCAGTGGTCCGCCTCCACAGTCCCCTACTTAGGGGTTCTACTGGCGCCGATGGTGCGGGGAACAGCGGAAGCCAATTACACCAAGTTGAGCACACAAATAACTGAGACGTTGAGGAGGTGGAACCGCCTTACGCTCTCCTGGCTTGGACGTATCGCAGCGGTCAAGATGACCCTTCTACCACAAATTTTATACATCTTCCAGACCCTGCCCCTGCGCCCCCGACGGGCTGGCTCCAGAAGACGCAAGCGGACCTGACACGCTTTATCTGGAATGGACGACGCCCCCGCTTCAAGCAGCGGATAGCGACCCTCCCACCTGCACATGGTGGCGTGGGTATGCCAGATCTCACACTGTACTTTCAGGCGGCACAGATGCGCACCCTGGTCGAAATGGTACCAGCTGGAATCTAGCAAACACTGGCTCTTCCAGGACCAGGCGGTCGCCGATCGACCGCTCCAGGGTGTACCCTTCCTGCCGCGATGCCATAGGCCCCCCAACCTCTACGCTTCCTACATCACAAGCACGGTGATGAAGGTTTGGGACCAAGTGGCAGTCCGGAGTGAACTCACTTCGTTTCCATCTCCGCTGACGCCCATATTCGGGAATCCCGACTTCACCCCGGGCCTTGACCCACAGCGCTATAAAGCATGGAGGTCCACTCTCTGTAGAGAGGTGGGACATATGTTCAATTTGGAAGGCATCCTCTCTTTTCAGAAAGTGAGAGAGGACTATGGGATCCAGGAGGCGGACAGGCTCCAGTATTTACAGGTACGGCATTGGGTTCTTCAGCCTTCAGTTCGGCCAGGGGCGCAGCGATTCCTTACTCCCTATGAGAAATGGCTCCTCACGCGCAAGTCGGAGAAAAAGCTGCTTTCCGACCTGTACCAACACCTGCCCCTCCCTCACATATACACCTACCATCCGGGGAAAGCCAGGTGGGAGGAGGACCTGGGGAGGCAACTTAAGCGGAAGGAGTGGGAGGGGATTTACCACAGGGCCAGACACTCGGCCTATCACACTGGCCTCACCGAAACCCTGACTAAAGTGGCCATGTACTGGTACCATACACCGGCGCGTCTCCATCACTGGGATCCCAAGACCAGCGATCGGTGTTGGAGGGGATGTGGGGACCGGGGTACACTCGTACACCTACTTTGGGACTGCGCGAAGCTGCGGCATTACTGGGACACCATTCTAGATCTTGTGGATGCACACTTGGACACCCAGCTCCCTAGGTTCCCTGCCTATATCCTCCTTGGTCTGCCGAACGCACTAATGTACCCCTTGAAATCCATGCGGGGGAGGTTGATTGCCATAGCGCTGGGTGCTGCGGTACAGAACATTGTAGCACGATGGAGGGATTCCCAGCCCCCTATTCATTTGGGTTGGCTACACAGACTTTGGACAGTTTTGGGGATGGAGAAGCTGTCCCTGACAGCGGCAGGACGGGGCGAGGAGTTTGCAGATATCTGGAGGCCATTCTTGTAGTTGCTCACCGGGGAATTTAGGGAGCTGAGTTGTCCCCGATACCTGAGACTGTTGCATCTCGCGGACACCCCGCTACCAGAGCGGGCGTAGAGCTCAGAATGAACAAATTTAGGAACTGTCCTTTGCGGATGGCTGGGCTGGTTGGGGTTTTGGGTGGATCACTGGACGGACAAGAAGGGAGTGGGGGATGGGACGGGGGGGGTAGTTTGGATGGGTTGGGGGGAGCTGTTTGGGGGGTTGTTTGGGGATTGAATTGGAGGCTTAGATACTTTCAGCTTCTGACACGTTGCACTACCTTTTGACGTGGTCGGCCCATCTGGGTTGTAGGCGGCTGGCTGTGTTTAATAATCCTGACTGTTCGCTGTGCCCATTATGTTTTCATCTAAGCATCTAAGCATTGTAACGGAGTGGCCGGTGCGACTTTGAGCACAGGTCGGTAAACATTTTGCTCTGAATAAACAATTTTAATACTAAAAAAAATATCAACTTAAGCTCTCAAACCTTAAGGAGTGGGGTTTTCTGTATCTCAATTTTCGGGTGTAATCATTAAATAACCCCGCCAATGGTCGTTTGGACTTTTGTTCACCAACACAGGGAAATATAAAGGAGGAATCGTCTACTTTAGAAACATAGCAGTAAATCATGAAATATATTTTTAGTGCAGTCCATAAAGAGAATAGTGTGTGTTAAAGGATTTTATTTTTGATTCTTTTCGTTTTTAATTATTTATTCATTAAGCATTAGTTTAAATCTCAGCATTAAAAGTTCACATATAATCCAACAATCAATACTTGATTTTAAAATAGAAAACAGTATTTCTTATAATTATAGTGAATATTGTAAGAATACAACAAGCATTTTTCATAAAAGAAATTCCCTAATCTAAATTAGGTTAGAATAGAATAGAGTAAACTGTCAGTTCAGATAACCCAAAAAAAGTTCTGATGAAGAATCAATGCATAAGCATAAAACCCTTGCATATCAGGCTGGATAGTATTCACAACCATAAATCAGCAGACATTAAAAAAATAGGCTAATCAGCTTCTCATGTGGACAAGTATAAGAAACTCAGAGAGTCAGGAAGGGAATCCTACTCTAGGAACTTATACTGTAAAAACACAATAGTCTATATTGCAATATTATAGTCTTTCATATTTTATATCCTCAAATAGAATTTCATTTAACTCTTGGGAATATGCAAACACCCTGTTTTTTCAAACTTGTACAATAGTATTTTGACATTAGACCTTGAAAAGTTACATTGTTTGCATTCTGTGGTTCAGACTTTTTTCTCATGAATCATTCTTCCTGTTGCCTCCTCTCCTCCTGGCGAGAACCTAACCATCAGTTTTCTAATACAAAATAAGTGCCTATTCACTAGCTAATGAAAGGACTCTGGAAAATTACAATATCTGCAGCAAAGACAAAAAAGCATTGTGCACAAACAACTATTCAATGTAAAAACAGACCTTTCTGCCTCAATGCATTGTTTTCAATTAACATGGCAGCAACAGTTTGCCCATCTTAATCAGCACTTTTATTTGCTTGCAGGTCTATAAGATTTAAGTACAATTCCACACTTATTAGACGTGCTATTTAAAGATCTACTTTCGCACATTTTTAATAAAAGCTTTTTCGTTAACATTTGAAATTCACTCTAGCAGTTTCCCTCCACTGATGGTTGAAAAACCGTCACAAGTTCTTCTTCACACAATGAATCTTTAAAGTGTACTCTCAATCTCTGGTGAGTCATTCTTTTTATTTTTCATGGTTTCAATTTCTTTCAATTTCTCATATCCTCTATTCTTTTTCTCTTCTATTTCTGTTCCTTCCCTAATTTTTCTTTCTCTTTCTCTTTCCTTATTATTATTCCTTGTTAAATAGCATCTAAATCCTTTATATAAAGCATACACTTTTAAAAATGTCATCACCTTTTCACCATTCCTAAATGGGGAACCAGATGATGTGATAAATCTCCTTTGTAACTAAAACTGGACAACATCATGGACCACACCAACTTCATACTGACTATTTGTAAATATAATCACTCTCAAATGAGCAGAAACGTTGCATGCTGTCTTAAGGGCAATTAGTTTGCCACTTGTGCACAGGTAACACCTCAAAGCCAGGTTGTTTCTACCACATCTTGAATCGTAAAGCCAGCGTAAGCTGTTCTCCGAGTTCCTTCATTGTGTTTCAAACATGAGCATCCAGAAAAAGTACTTAGTCAGGCTCATCAAGAGGTCCATCTTTAATGGCTGTAAGAGGGTGCTCCATCACTATGCTCTCACATCTCACAATACTGACACCAACTGCCGTAACAACTTTAGGGGAGTTAAGCAATCCTCTTGCAACAGGGTCAAGAGTGGTTGGAAAATATGCCACAGGTCTTCTAGAGTCTCCATGTAACTGAGTAACCAGTGGGAGAGAACACCCTCCCTCCCACTACAAAACAGGTGAACAGCCAGAATATTGAGTTTGAAATGTTGACATACACAAATATCGAGTTGGAAATATTGTGATGCTGAAATATCGACAGCAAGAATATCGTGGTCAGGCTTGGAGGTAAGAAATATTGCTTTTGAAAATATCGAAGTCATTAATATCGTTTGCCAAAATATAGTTGTTTAAAATATCAATATTTTATTTAGTGTTGTGTATTTTAGCATGTATTTTAAAAGTATGTGAGCTTTTTTTGTATAAGTATTGCTTTTGTTTTTTATATATGTGTTACATATTTTATTTTAATGACATTTTACGTTTTTTAGTTCTGTAGCAGGTTGTAGGTTTATAGGGGAAAAGGTTTTGAAGTCATTTAATTATAATAAATACATTTTTAAAAAAAATTTATTAGTATTTATTTCGATTTAGAATTTATAGTGTTAATTGTGGGAATTAATTTATTATTAATCAATTATTAATTGGTTGTTAATTAGTATTAATGAATTAATTGGTAATATTTTAATTGTGTCATTTTTTTAAGAGTGGGTTGTGGGTTTATAGGGGAAGAGGGTAGGAAATAATATAATTATAATAAATGTATTAATATTTGCATTTATTAATAATTATTTAATTTATATTTGATAGTGTTAATTGTGGGAATTACTTTATTATTAGTTATTTATTAATTGCATATTAATTATTGTTCATTAATTGGTAATTAATTGTGCTAACTGTGTTATTTTTTTAGCAGCGGGTAGTTGTGGGGTGGGAATAGTAGTTTTTACTTCTCTGCTACCCAACACTTTCCCTACTGTTGCACTCACTGGAGTGATAATAGTAATTTTTACACTTCCGTTATACAACACTTTCCCTACTGTTGCACTCACTGGCGTGGGAATAGTAAGTTTTACCCCTCCGCTATCCAACACTTTCCCTACTGTTGCACTCACTGGAGTGGGGATAGTAATTTTTACCCTTCCCCTAATCAACATTTTTCCTACTGTTGCACTCACTGGAATGGGAATAGTAAGTTTTACCCCTCCCTTAATCAACACTTTCCCTACAGTTGCACTCACTGGAGTGGGAATAGTAATTTTTACTTCTCCACTATCCAACACACCCCCTACTGTTGCACTCACTGCAGTGGCAATAGTATTTTTGACCCCTTCACAATCCAACATTTTCCCTACGGTTGCACTCACTGGAGAGGGAATATTTATTTTTACCCCTTTGCTATCCAACACTTTCCCTACTGTTGCACTCAATGGAGTGCAAAATGTAAGTTTAAAGACTAATAAATATTTGAATGTTTTAATTTATAATATAATGTTATTTTTTATTAGATTTTATGTTATAGGTGTATGTATATATATATATTTAATTGCAAATGTTTATATATTTATATATATATTACCTACTGGCGGTCGCCAGTAGGTAGTTATAGTTGGGATTATTTTCAATAGAAAATCTCAACATTCTATTGTGAATAACTTTGGCGCCGGTTGAGGAATCTGCTTGAAAATGTCCTCAAATTTGACTCGCGGTACTCCGGTACTTCCCTGAAAGTTTGGGGGGGTATTCATCAAGCGGGGGCCGAGATAAAAGGGGGGTCCCAAAACGTGTTTTCCCCATGTTAATTTCCATAGGGCGGTCAACCTCACTTTTAGCCCGAACGGCTGAATGGATTTCCACCAAACTTGGCAAAATTGTAGGGACTGGTAGCCCGATGTGCCTTTGCTATGTCTCTAGATATGTGCTCCAGTGAATTTTGAGTAATTTAGGTTCAAAAAAATATATCTATAGGCGTGCCCCGGTACGCGCACCGGGGCGTGAACCAGCGCGCTACGCGAGTTCGCGCGCGCGAAAGCTAATTGGCTCTCGGGTGTCTGTCAACATTCCAAACAGTCCGGAGTGGCCGCCATCTTGTGTCTCGGTAGGATCGAGACACAAGAGGTGGCAAAAACAAAGGGGGAAATGACCATAAGGGGGCAGAGTAGACCTCCCCTGACCCCCTAGGTTTGATGTGGGGGCTATAAAAGGGCCCTGCGGGACAAAAAAAAAATGTTGTTTTTTTCGATTTGCGCGGGGGAGCGCCTGGTACGCGCACCGGGGACCGGACCGGGAAGCGTAGCATGGGGAAAACCCAGTTTATTCACTGCGTCACCTCTACGCCCCTTTCATGCGTCAATACGCCCCTTTTGCATACATTACAACTGATGTAGGTCTAATGTGGCGCAGGGGTTTACACAGTGACGCATCTACCTAGATGCGTCACTTTGTAAATATAACTCAATCAGGTACATGTTTTACGCTGCTGATGCGTCACAAAAAGTGACGTACCGGTGGCGTACATCTACCTAGATGCTTCACTTTGTAAATATGACTCAATAAGGTGCATTTTTAACAGCACTGGTGCGTCACAAAAAGTGACGTACCGGTGGTGTAAATGTGACGCATGGCTTTATAAATGCGGCCTTGAGTCTTCTACTCATGCGTCATTTTAAATATATGACGTATTATGTCGCAAGTACATACAGATACGTCAGTATTTCAGACGTATCTGTAAGCGCAAAAGTGATGCATTGCTGGAGTGTGTCACAAAAATGATGCAACTCCAGCAATGCATCCTTTCACATGGGGTCAGGCCCATGTGAAAGGGCCTGCATCAGTCTTACGCCTGCTGTGAAACAGGCGCAAGATTTGAACGCAACAGCGTCATAAAAGTGATGCAGTGATATCTCATAGATTTCACTGCGTCACCTCTACGACCCTTTCTTGCGTCAATACGTCCCTTTTGCATACATTACACCTGACGTAGATATAATGTGGCGCAGGGGTTTACAAAGTGACGCATCTACCTAGATGCGTCACTTTGTAAATATGACTGAATAAGGTGCATTTTTTACAGCACTGGTGCATCACAAAAAGTGACGTACCGGTGGCGTGAAAGTGACGCATGCCTCATGAATGAGGCCTTCAGTCTTCTACTCATGCGTCATATTAAATATATGACGCATTATGTCGCAAGTACTTACAAATACGTCAGTATTTCAGACGTATCTGTAAGCGCAAAAGGGATACATTGCTGGAGTATGTCACAAAAATGATGCAACTCCAGCAATGCATCCTTTCACATGGGGCCAGGCCCATGTGAAAGGGCCTGCATCAGTTTTACGCATGCTGTGAAACAGGCGCAAGATTTGGACGCAACAGCGTCATAAAAGTGACGCAGTGATATCTCATAGATTTCACGGCGTCACCTCTACGACCCTTTTTTGCGTCAATTCGTCCCTTTTGCATACATTACACCTGACGTAGGTATAATGTGGCGCAGGGGTTTACAAAGTGACGTATCTACATAGATGCGTCACTTTGTAAATATGACTGAATAAGGTGCATTTTTTACAGCACTGGTGCATCACAAAAAGTGACGCACCTGTGGCGTAAAAGTACGAAGTGATGCATCTACCTAGATGCGTCACTTTGTAAATATGACTCAACAAGGTGCATTTTTAACAGCACTGGTGCGTCACAATAAGTGACATACTGGTGGCGTAAAAGTGACGAATGGCCTTATAAATGAGGCCTTCAGTCTTCTACTCAGCGTCATATTAAATATATGACATATTATGTCGCAAGTACTTACAGATACGTCAGTATTTCAGACGTATTTGTAAGCGCAAAAGTGATGCATTGCTGGAGTGTGTCACAAAAATGATACAACTCCAGCAATGCATCCTTTCACATGGGGCCAGGCCTGCTGTGAAACAGGCGCAACATTTGGACGCAACAGCATCATAAAAGTAAGTAAGTAAGTAAGTAATTCTTTTTTGTTTAGGTTAATAAAAACCGTTACAAAAAGTGCAATAAAACAAACTCATAAGAAATTTAAAAGACCTTAAAAGCAGAAATTCATGGTTGACCGAATAGTAAAGGTAAAAAACAATAAAACCCCACGGGAAAAAATGTTCAATGCGCTTAGTCCTATACTGGGCTTCCACTATACAAGTGCCTGGGTTATTTGTTTCAGTTCCACTAGTTTCAGAAATTTCACTAGCTTCCCGTTTAGTGGCGGGAGACCAGGATCAAAACAGGCGAGGACAGCTTGTCTACGTGAGCGGACTCCTAGTTTGTTGAAAGCTGTTTTCAACAAAGCTACTCTTTCTTCGTTCAGCCTCGGACAAGTGCACAATAGGTGTACCAAATCTTCGATTCCTGTTCCACAGAGCCGGCATTTGGTCCCATAGTTCTGCCTCAACCATGGTGGTAAGTGAGGAATGGCGGGTAGAATCCCCAGCCTGTGTTTGAAAAAGGCCTCTTATGTTTTCCAGCCATACCCCAGACCAAAATATGATTGGAGCCCCGGTGTTCTCTATGTGCACAAGATCATCCAGGCATGTTGCCTATAAGAGAGCAAAGCTTTGTCCTCCACATGCGATTGTTTCTTTAGACACTTGTTCACTATGCGCTTGAATTGCGCATGTGATACAGGAGTCTCCCATAGGTCTTTCAATCCTGTGATGGACAAAGACTCCTCTAGGTATTTTTTTGCCGGCATTCGCGATGTGGTAAGCAACTCTTGCCAGATCTGTCGGTTCAGGGTGTTTTCTTGGGAGTTCTTTAATTTGTGCCAGCACTTGATGTATGAACCTCTTCGAGCAAGCGTTTGGCACGTCAACCCGAATTCCAACCGAATCTGGGCCTGCGAAGTATAGGGTGGTAGATTAAAAAGAAATCTATAGGCCTTTGAGATGGTTGTGTCCAGAAGTTTAGCATCAGTTCCTCTTAGGGCCTCACTGCCATACGTGATTGATGACTCTATTTAATTTTGGCTACTCGTAATAGAGGAAGTAGAGTCTCACCGGTCAGATTGGTCTTTAGCTGTTTCATTGTCACGGCTATTAGTATGCCTTTCCTCTTGATGGCCTCTAATTGGTTTTGGTAGCGGCCGCCTTTATCGACTTGGATCCCTAGATATTTGTATTCAGAGCAGTTTGAGATTGCATCCGAACCAAGCATCCAAGTGTACGACTTTTTGCTTCTAGTTATCAAAAGAACTTTTGTTTTACTAATGTTCACTTCTAATAGGTTTTCGACAGCATAACCATGAAGCGTGTTGATAAGGTTTTGAAGGCCAACTTTCGTGTGACTGACCAGGACCACGTCATCTGCATAGGAGATGCTGGACAGCCCTTTACCTCCTAACCGCGGAGCATGCGAATTGCAGGCATCTAAGGCGGGTGGCAGGTCAGCTGTAAAAAGATTGAAAAGAGTTGGAGCTAACACGCACCCCTGTTTTAGGCCCTTTGTGGTCCGAATACGCCTAGAGAGGTGCGAGCCATTCCCAAGCTTTACCTGGACCCATGTATTTGTGTGCAGCTCAATCAAAAGGTTTAGTAGGGGCGAGGGAATCCCCCAGGAGGCCAGTTTTCGCCATAGGATTTCTCAGTTGACATTGTCAAAGGCCGCTTTAAAGTCCACAAAGCAGAGGTGGAGAGCCTGCTTGGTTGCTCTTGCCTTGTCAATGAGCAACGAGATGGCGATCAAGTTAGTTGTTGTCCCCATGTCTTTGCAGAACCCTGTTTGGCTGGATGGTATTAAGCTTTGGTTTGCAGCCCATTCTCGCAGATGGGTCAATAGGAGTCCTGCAAAGTATTTGGCCTCAACGTCAAGGAGTGCAATCAGTCGGTAGTTTTTTGGATGGAGTCTATCCCCAGCCTTATAGATCGGTGAGATGATCGAGCTTCTCCATGAGGCTGGAAAGCACCCAGAGTTGGTGACAGATGAATAGAGGGGGATCAGTGTGTCGGCCCAGTAATCAGGTTCAAGTTTGAAGAGGGCAGGGGGAATACCATTTGGTCCAGCTGCCCCGTCTTTTCTACCTTTGGAGATTAGTTTCCTGATTTGAGCTGCAGAGGGTACTAGAATGACGTCTTCACTTGGTGAGCGAATTTGCGGTTGTCTGCCACCCAGAAGATTAAGAGGCCCCCTTGTTTTCCTATCCTGGTGATTGAAATGTTCATCGAGAAACACTTCCCAAGATGATTTCGATATGTGTGATGTTATTCCGCTGATTTTTGGATTTAGCAGTTTGTTTATGATCGACCAGAACTGGGCACTGTTGTTGCCCATGGATGCATGATGAAGTTTGGCCCAAAAGTCAACGTTATTAGCCCTTTTAATTGCCCATTTCAGTTTTTTGATATCCGCTCGTTGCTTGCGGATCTGTGCTAGCAGCAGTACATCCCCCGGGGTTTTCTTTAGCAATCTTAAAGCTTTATTAATTGATTTTTTGTATGATTTCATTGCCAGTTTCTGGGTGCCCGAGATCTTCATTGAAGCACCCTGTGCTGGTCGTGGAGAGTGCCGTACAGTTGTCGAGTAATTGTTCGCAAACTCCATCGTAAATTTTTCCCAGCCTGCACTATATTGCCAGAAAGGATAGTTTGCAGTGGTCAGCTGAGTTTTTGCCGCTAGAAATACCTCCGCAGTATTTGCTACTGACGTTTTAATCCGTTTAAGGTTGATGGTGTAAGTGTCCTGCGGCCCAGTTGCGTTTAGAAGAATATATTCTGGGAGGGCTCCTAAACTGACGTCTTGAGGGCGATGGTCACTTTCACCCTTGTCTCCTAAGTTGTAGCCCACAACGTGATGAAATAGCGTGAGGGAGACTAACGTATAATCAATAAAAGAGGTAGTAGTGGCTGAGATGAATGAGGCCACAGATGGTGAATCCTTTACGAATCTTCCGTTTAACACCCTCAGGCCCATGTGTTCTAGGTCTTCCAGTAGTGCCTTTGCCGCCTTTGATGCCTTGCATTGACTGCTAAATAATTGGTTCGGGATATCCCAATATTAGAACTGTGCCTGTATATCATTGTTTGCTGAAGTCCCCAAAATGCACTGATTAAAGTCTCCAGACAAAATTAGATTTGGAGATGTTCGGGTGTTCATAACGTTGTATAAATGGTCTGTTAGGATTTTCCCCTCCTTTCCCTTGGTTTTAGGGTTAATGTAGGTGTTGGTCAGCTGTACCTCTTTCTTCTTACCCCCGAAGTTAAGTAGTACCTCCACTGTGTTTAAGGCCAAGGAAGTTGTGCTGAGTGCCTGAGCATAGCCAATCGTTGATATTTTGAGATAGGTTGCTAGGCCTCCTGACAGACGACCAAACTTGCTTTTCCTTGTGGTTGGGGAATGATGACAAGTATAACCCTCTAGATGGACAGGCTCTTCCAGCCATGTTTCCTGGAGAAGGATAATGTCAAACGATTTGACATATTGTAGGAAATCAGTATCCGCTGCTTTATTATAGAGCCCGTTGATGTTCCAGGAGCATAGGTCCATGTGCGGTGCCTCCGTACGCGGATCTCTCTCTGTTCGTTTGCCTTGTCATTGGGAATTTCCTTGTGATTGAAAATGTCCTTGTGAGTTACATATCCTGATGAGCCGGTGTTCAATTGTACGATACGTGTTAGTAGGCCTTGAGATATTTTGCATGGGTAATGCCTGTGGTTCTTTAGTCGAGCGACCCAGTGCTCCCCTCAGCATGGACCTAGTTGTTGAAATTGTGTCTGGTCGCTGCTGGGGCCGCTCAAGTAGGGGCAGCGGGTATCCAGTGTTGTAGTGGACCGCTGTGTCGATCCCCCATGCTTTAAGGAGACCTTGCTCCTTAAAGATTTTATTGACTATGTCAGGGGAAGTCCATGTAGCCTTTGTCGCCTCATTCCCATTCAACCTGCCTGACTTTATGAATTCAATAGACAAGAGGTCCGCTGAAGACAGGTCCTTAAGTGCTGGTATGGTGCTAAGTAGCCGCAGTAAATTCCTTCTATTCAGGATATCAAATGGGCCCTTTGATCGATACTCTGGAGAAAAAAGGACGCTAGAAGAAAGATCCTTAGGATAGGGTTGCAGGGGAATTGGCTGGTTGTTAGGAGCTTGCGGATTTGAATTGCTGTGATCAGGGTGCCGCTGGATCCCAAGAGGATTTTCACCAAAAGTAATGGTTGATAGAGGAGGCATAGAAAGACCCATGAAGGAGCTGGCTGTGGTGGTTGGGAATTTATTTTGAGGGCTCAAGAGCCTAGGTACCGCCAGCTCTTGGGGACGGAGGATTACATTGCTTGAAGTGGTTGGTTCGCTCCGTACAGGGTCCAAATTTTGGGTTGGCTGAACCGTTACCTGTTCAGATGTCCGTGATAGAAGGAGCAGAGGACTTACATCAGTCACATTGCAGGGACTGTGTTCTTCAGGCTTATGTTGGAATCCGTTGCTGTTATCGGTTAAACTCTGACATCCTCCAACATGGTTGGAGTAAGACTTGCTGTTAATAGTACTCCCTTAGGGGAGAGTCCAGGGGCAGTGGAGGGTAGATCCCTTCTGACAGAGCTTGCTGCGATAGGACTCCTGACCGGCTGTTCCGATTTTTTCCCTGATTGAAAAAGTGGGTAAACTTGTGGCGTACCTATTAATTTTTGTTTGTTCCGGCCTTTCCTTTTTAGCTGGCGCCGCCCTTTCGCGTTTAGGGGCGGCTTGCAAGCATTTGGGGACAAAGTGAAACTAGTTGCAGTGTGAGCCGGGGCCGGTGGCTGGCACCCCAACGGTGGCTCCGGTGAAATTCTGTCGGAGATGCCCGGTGCGAATGACCCTCCTGTTGGAGCAGCGCGGTGGCCTGACCCATCCGGATTAGTGCACTGAGGCCGTCCGTTTGTCCCTTTTGGCAGCCCTTCTAGTAGACAAGATACAATCTCCGGAAGTGCTGCAAGTTTTTCAATAATGGGACCGCAGCTGCATGACAGCTTTGCCTCCTGCTGGGCCCTACTAATTAGCGAATTTAATTGGCCGAGTTTGTCGTCTATCCGCCCAACAAAAACGGCCAGGGTATCTAGTAGGGACAACTGTAGGTCCATTTTGTCTGATTGAAAGTGGAGGGTATCAACGGTTCGTTGCATAGTGGTGAGCAGAATGTCCCACGTTTTTGACACTTCTGTTGCTTAAGATCTTGTAGATTGCCCCATATCGAGGTCCCTTTTGTTGGAGGTTATGTACACAGAGGCATTAGGCACGGAGATTGAGTTTAAGAGAGGACCCTCCAGACTTAGTCCATGTCTAAAAGCCTGAGTGTTATTTGTTGGTTCCTCCTTTGGTGACACTGGATCCGTGTGCGTAAGTTTATAGGGGGTCGAAGACAATGAAGCATTAGGCACGGAGGATGAGTTTGAGAAAAAACCCTCCTGACTTGGTCCCTGTCTGAAAACCTGAATGGTATTTGTTAGTTCCTCCTTTGGAGATGCTGGATCCGTATGCGTGAGTGGAATGTTTGTGGCAACTAGATCGGCCCATTCTTGCGAGCCCAAATCAGTTGTGTTGGCAAGGCTGTTGACCCCTGGATTTGGTTTGTTGGCACAGTCCTCTTTGCTGTAGTCTAGCTGATCTTTTGCTGCTCCTTCTGGGGCCTGTGAGAGGGATCTTGTACAAACCAGTTGAGACAGATGACTGGTATCTTCAATCGGCGAATTTTTTGGGTGACCTGTGTCATCTCTGCTCGGGGGTTCTTGCCGTTGGTTGAGCTCTACACCGCTGCTGGAGGGAGAGTTATGCGTGAAACAGTTCTGTGTATGGCTTATTGAGCATGAGTTTGAGGCCGCTGGATCCCCTGAAGGGTTTAGGTCCATGGCAGAAGAGGGAAGATGAGAGACAGACGTTACCCCCAGCTGCCTGCTAGGGGTGATGATGGTCTACCAATAGCCTTTTTGGAGAGCTTATGATCGACCAGGGCCCTTGTTACCCCGGCTGACGCTAGACTCAGTTCTGGTTGACTGCCTAACGAGGAAATGTGAAATGAGGTACAACTGGCTTGCTGCAAGGATTGAGCAAGCCGCGAGTCCATCGGGGAAAGAGGAAGAAGTGAATCCTGAAGGCCCACAATTTTCCCGCTAGACGAGAAGATGGTAGAGAACGGGTCTTTCATAAAGTTAAATTTTGATGTAATTTTTGGTTGTCGCAAGTTGGGTCGAGGGATCGCAGCTGGAGAGTTTCGATCGCTTGACACTCCAAGATCTCCTTGAGTCGCTGCCCAGCTTCCACTCACTTCTTTGATATTTCCTGTCTCGCTGGTGCTTGATGAGGGATCCCCGTTCACCTTTGACTGGGGTTTTGATTTAGCCTTCAGCTTCTTTTCCTGGTAGACCCTTTTCTTACCTAACCTCATGCTGAGTTAGCTGAACCCCCTGCGGTACCCTACCGACTGTCAAGGGTAACCGCACACCCCTACCAAGGGAGTAAGGGAAGACAGGTGAAGCAAGCGGAGCGCACAGGGGGGCCCACGGGCAAAGTCGGACCTAGTTAGACCTGCCTGGGCCTCTACCCCTGGGCTATTACTTAGCAGCTGCCTCTAACGGCGGCCGCACTCGCGTTTGCCCAGTCAAGGAGATTTCTAAAAGAACAGTACCGGCCCAGAGGCAGTGCGTGTGACCATGCCTCGTTGAACTTGGTAACTTTGGTAACTTTAGTGTGGATTCAGGACACCAGGCAGTTCCGCACGACCCACTCAGGATGGAGCGCCCCAGCTCCCAGCAGAGTGCTTCAGGGCGTGCTTGGTGGCCGTCTCTCTCTCCGAAATTGTTTTTTTGTTGCAGCTTTAGCAGTTTTGTGCAGACCCCAGTCTAAGGACAGTTCTCAACAGCCCTCAGCAGCAGCCCGCAACAGCCCGCAGCAGCCCTCAGCAGCCCTCCGCAGCAGCCACCGAGCCAAGCCGAGCCACGCCGCTGCCGGGTTGTTTGCTGAAGGCGGAAGGTGCGAGTGAAGGAGAGTAAAATGAAAGCTCGTACCGGGACCAGTCCGGGGGTAGTAGCTGGGTACTGGGCACAGATTTCGCCTGCTCCCCGATCCCCCAATCCACGAACACCTTGTGGGAGCACAGCAGGGGCGCACGGATATCTGCTGCTGCTTCAGTGTGCAATGGCAATGGCGAACTGGGTCATAAAAGTGACGCAGTGATATCTCATAGATTTCACTGCGTCTCCTCTACGACCCTTTCTTGCGTCAATACGTCCCTTTTGCATACATTACACCTGACGTAGATATAATGTGGCGCAGGGGTTTACAAAGTGACGCATCGACCTAGATGCGTCACTTTGTAAATATGACTCAATAAGGTGCATTTTTTACAGCACTGGTGCGTCACAAAAAGTGACGTACCGGTGGCGTAAAAGTGACGCATGGCCTCATAAATGAGGCCTTCAGTCTTCTGCTCATGCGTCATATTAAATATATGACGCATAATGTCGCAAGTACTTACAGATATCAGTATTTCAGACGTATCTGTAAGCACAAAAGTGATGCATTGCTGGAGTGTGTCACAAAAGTGATGCAACTCCAGCAATGCATCTTTTCTTACCCTTCCACACCCCTGTTCCTTTTCGACATTTTCTTTGAATATCTACATTCCCCATGTTCACTCTCCTTCTCCTTACTTTCCTTCTCTACACTCACCTTCCTTCAGTCCCCCTACTTCACTTCCTTTCTCCTCTAATACCTTTCTGTTCTTTCTTACTCATTTTCCTTTCCTTTTTCAATGCACTCCACATCACTTACTCTTTTTCATTTTTTTAAGAATATAGCTCTTTGATGAGAATTGGAGGTAGTTCTGAAAAGAACTTTTTTTTCTTCTTTTTTCATTTTTTAGAACAAAAACAAAAACAGGGAATGGAAACTGCTCAACAGGAGCAAAAAAATAAATAAAAAATTAGGGCTGGGAACGGCAGCGATGGTTCTCCAATGCTCGAACCATGAGCAGAACACTTTGCTCCCCATAGCAAAGTAGCTGATCACAGTCTCTGCATTTAAGGACGCCTTTGTTAAATGCAGGCTGAATGTTCGGAACCAGCTCTTGTGATCTCACCCTCACCGATGTTGTTGGTCCTCCGGTTGATGTAGAGGCCCCATCACTGGGAACCTCTTGTGTCAGAGCCCTGACACTTTCCCGGGCAAAATTCTGGGGGTGCCTCCTCTCCACATGGCGAATCATTGTGGCGTTCCCAAAAGAATATTTTTTAGTGGGGTCACCCCGTGACAGGACTGTGTGACAGATCCTGCACTCCACTTTTGGAGCATTTACCTTCTTCTGGTCATCAGGTATGGAAAAGAATTTCCAGATGAAATGTTCTTTGACCTTCGGCTGAGGAGGCTCTTCATCAATGAAATCATTGGAGTCATCTTCACTGCTGAATGGTCTGGCAGCCATGATAATCCAAGATATCCAACAAAGAACCGAGAGCAAAAAGGCAGGTCTTTCAGTCACAAAAGTGAAAGAAGAAGTGAAGGAAATGGGTGGGGATTTCATTCTTTGTAAAAAAAACTTGTTAGCAACCAATGAAAAGTGTTATTTCAAGGTCACATGACTTGACGCGCTTACACTGCGCGCACCTAAGCGCTTCCGGGGACGCTAACGCGGCGTGAACGTAGGCGCTTCCGGGGGCGCTTACGCGGCGCGCCTAAGTGACGTTTTGATAGTTTCATGGAAAAGCAAAATCATTTTCATTTCCTAATTCAAAAATACTGCTTTTAATATGTATGGTACTAAATGTCTTGCGTTATTATTTACTTTTTATTCATATTTTTTTTCACGAACGCAAGTAGCGCTCTGGGTGTGCTTTCCGGAGAGCTTACCGGTGCGCGCACCCAGAGCGCCCCAGGAAAAAATGATAAAAAATTAAATAAATGTAAAATATTATTATAAAAAATAAAAAATAAAAAATTAATACTTACACAAAACAGCAAATTTATAAAAAAATCGTAGGTTAGAAACTTGCTATAGAAAGGAATTAGCTTTTAAAAAACCTTTGAAATTCACTGAAAAAACCATAGGTTTCACACCAGTTAAAGTTAGGAATTAGCATTTAAAAAACCTATTAAATTCACTGAAAAAACCATAGGTTTCACACTAATTATAGTTAGCTGGAAATTTTACTGACATAAAACCATTGAAATTCCACGTTATAGTTAGTTGGACTCACTATAACTTGCGCGCCTGCAATGCACTGCTGATGACGTCACATATTGCATCACTCATGACATGGTCAGTGACATCACTCATGACATCACTGATGACACCATGCTTGTGACAGAGTAACAGACCTCCTTTCAGTGTAATGTAACCCTTGAAACACATATTCAAAAATAAAAAATAAAATGTTCATATAAATAGAGATACCCATACCAGTTACAACAACCAATTCAGTAATACCACCATCTATATACACATCCACTCATTCACCAACAGTTCTATATAGTCGCTCATACATATACTCACTCATCATATGTAGTGATACACATATACATCCTGTTACACACCGACAGTCTTCCAAAAGTTACTCACACACATACTCACACATGCAAATAAACTATTGAACATCCATGTATTTGCATATACAGCTATACACACACTAGCACATTACTTCTAAGGAAACTTACACATACTTACTCTCTTAAACAAACACTTATAGAAAGACATACTTATTTAAACAGGAACTCTTACAATCTCTCACTCTCACATATACTCACTTATAAACATCAATACTCACATATACTAGATTAAAACATATGTAGTTACTCATAAAGACACTAGTGAGGCAGGCATTCACTCACTAACACACATATATACACACTCATCCACCCATACAGTCCTGCACATATGCTGTATTCAAAACACATACAAACAGTGAGTCAGTCACCAACCCATGCAGCCACATATACACAAAGTGAAACACTGATACATATATTTAAATATTAAAAAATTACTCGCTAATATATGTATTCACTAAGATACACTTAATAAGCCAGTTAACCAATCAATATTTTATTTAAAGAAACATCCATTTACACACTTATTTAAACATTTATTCTTCCATCGACCTTTAAAAATACATATATAAAACATATTTATTTTTCAGAAAGAAACACATTCACTGGATGGTGTCATCAGTGATGTCATGAGTGATGTCACTGACCATGTCATGAGTGATGTGATATGTGACGTCATCAGCAGTGCATTGCAGTCGCGCAAGTTATAGTGAGTCCAACTAACTATAACGTGGAATTTCAATGGTTTTATGTCAGTAAAATTTCCAGCTAACTATAACTGGTGTGAAACCTATGGTTTTTTCAATGAATTTAATAGGTTTTTTAAATGCTAATTCCTAACTATAACTGGTGTGAAACCTATGGTTTTTTCAGTGAATATATATATATATTCACTGAAAAAAACATAGTCTATAGACCATATATAGTTAGGAATTAGCATTTACAAAACCTTATTTTACTCACACAAACCATTGAAATTCGCATATATAGTTAGATGCACTAACTATATATCGCGCACCCGCAATCCACTGCTGATCATGTCACATATTACATCATTCATGACATGGTCAGTGACATCACTGATGACATCACTGATGATATCTCAAATGACATCACTGATGACATCACTGATGACATCACTGATGGCATCTCAAATGACATCACTGATGACATCACTGATGCCATCTCAAATGACATCACTGATGACATCACTGATGACATCTCATTTGCCATTACTGATCACATCACTGATGACATCATTCATGTGATTATACGATGAACCTCTTCAGACTCTAATATAACCTTAGATACACTCAGTGTAAACAGACACTCACAGGCTGTCACTCATCCATGGAGTTACTCACACACCTAGTCAGTCATGCAAAGAATCAATCACACCTCCATTTCCTCAACTATACAGTTATACACACCTTACTTATTCAAACATATACTAACACATATTTACTCTCTTATACAATCCCTAATACAAGTTCACAATGATCCATACAGCCACTCACACATTCACTGGCTCTTATGCACAGTTATTTATATATGTCAACTCTCATGTGCTGTGTTTTACATATGTACTTACTTTGACATGCAGCACTGAGACATCCATTCACTCACCAATACACTCATGCACACAGTCAACCGCCCATACAGCTGTTTCCACATGCACTTTTGAACCCATACATCTAGTGAATCAACTGCTCACACATCGATGCACAGAGTCATACACCTCCCAGCCACCCACACACACACACAGTCTCCCATACAAATACTTGGGCAACCAATCAATAACCCATATATTTACTCATATAGCTACTGATCAACACATGCAGCAGTTTACAGAACAACGGACATAATGATGCACAAATTAAGACAGTTTAGTCACTAACCCATGCACTCAGTGAGACACATTTAATCACTCACTCATACAGTCAGTCATGCACCTACTAAATCCTTCACCCAGACACTTATACATCCACTCATTCTTCAATATGTAAGACATATTTTAACTTTACAGAAGCATACAGTCACTGGAAGTTGTCATCAGTGATGTCATCAGTGATGTCATTTGAGATGTCATCAGTGATGTCATCAGTGATGTCACTGACCATGTCATGAATGATGTAATATGTGACATGATCAGCAGTGGATTGCGGGTGCGCGATATATAGTTAGTGCAACTAACTATATATGCGAATTTCAATAGTTTTGTGTGAGTAAAATAAGGTTTTGTAAATGCTAATTCCTAACTATATATGGGTCTATAACCTACGTTTTTTTCAGTGAATTTTCAAGGTTTTGTAAATGCTAATTCCTAACTATATATGGTCTATAACCTATGGTTTTTTCAGTGAATTTCAATGGTTTTTTAATAGCAAATATCAAAAGCTGTAAAATGTATTCTTCTTTTAAAGGAAAAATATATTTTATATGTATTTAATATAATTTTTTTATGTATATAAATGTTTTGAGGGAACGAATTTATCAACTATCATGCAGAAAAAGAGTGTGGGGGGAAAAACAAAGAGGAGGACTAAGAGGAAAGAACAATCAGTTCAAAAATACAATTGCTTTAAAGCATGAAGTGCTTTTCCACACATTTACATTTAAATAACCCATATTACAACATACAAAATATCTACAGAGGAGACGGTGTACATTGAATGTTAGACTCTTCATTGGTACCTACATGTTGGTACTTACATCACCCACACAACACAACACCTCTATTCAGAGCTACCCTACCTCAAAGCACTCTAAAATATTATTTTACTATTTCCCTTGGTTTTCCTCTTGTTACGCTTTCCGGAACGCTACCCGGTGCGCGGACCGGGCGCTAACCGTGCGAAAATTTGAAAAAAAAAGGTGTTTTTTTTTTACATATATGGGCCTCCTCAGCCACATCAGAAAACCTAGGGGGTCAGGATATGTCTCCCGTGCCCCCTTATACCCATTCCCAACATTTTTTATCCTCCATCTTGTGACTAAATTCGTCCGAAACACAAGATGGCGGACTCCCGTTATGCTACCGGTGAGCTACCCGGTTCGCGTACCGGGTAGCGCTTCCACCGCGAAAAATCGAAAAAAAATGTATTTTATTTTTTTGCCCCGCGGGGCCCTTTAATAGCCCCACATCAATCCTAGGGGGTCAGGAGGGGTCTACCTTGCCCCCTTTCATTCATTTCCCCCTTCGTTTATTTCCACCTCTTGTCTCTCGATCCTACCGAGAGACAAAATTGCGGCCGCTCCAGACGTTTTAGAATGTTGACAGTCACTGGAGAGCCAATCCGCTTCTCCTCGCGAAGTTCCGTTAAGCGTCTGGTACGCGAACCGGGGCGCTAACTGGGACGCTGTCACTGTCATAGAAATCCATTCAGCCGTTCGAGCTAAAAGTGAGTCCAACCGCCCTATGGAAAACTCAATGTTAAAAACACGTTTTGGGACACCCCTTTTTTCTCGACCCCCAGCTTGACGAAACCCCCCCAAACTTTCAGGGGATGCCCAGAAACAAAATGCGCCATTTTCCTGAAAAATCCAGCCAATTCCGTCCATCAACGCCACAGTTATTCAACATAGAATTTTAAGAAATCCCTATTCAAAAAAATCCTAACTATATATACCTACTGGCGACCGCCAGTAGGTAATATATATATATATATATATATATCCAAAAGGTTGTCGTATTCCCTCTGCCTTCCACGCAGAACAACAAAAAGAGCGAGACCACAAGGTAAGTGCAGTTTCTCAGTGCATTTTATTCCGTGCCAGAGTTACAGCCTGCAATTCGCCATGACGCGTTTCACCTCGAGAGAGGCTTGTTCACACATATATATATATATATATATATATATATATATATATATATATATATTTATATATATATATATATATATATATATATATATATATATATATATATATATATATATTACCTACTGGCGGTCGCCAGTAGGTATATATAGTTAGGATTTTTTCTCTATGGGATTTTTGAAAATTCTATGTCTAATAACTTTGCCGTTTGTGGACGGAATTGGCTGAAATTTTCAGGAAAATGGCACATTTTGTTTCTGAGCAGCTCCTGAAAATTTGGGGGGGTGGTTCGTCAAGGGGGGACCGAAAAAAAAGGGGGTCCCAAAACGCGTTTTTCCCATGCTAATTTCCATAGGGCGGTTGGCCTCACTTTTAGCTCGAACGGCTGAATGAATTTGCATGAAACTTGGCAAAATTGTAGGGACTGTTAGCCCGATGTGCCTTTGCTAGGTCTCAATATATGTGCTCCAGTGGATTTTGATAAATTAACGTTCAAAAAAACTATATATATCTGTGAGAGCGTCCCGGGTAGCGCTCCGGTTCGCGTACTTTTCGCGTAACGGAACTTTGCGAAGCGAAGCTGATTGGCTCTCCGGTGTCTGTTAACATTCTAAACAGTCCAAAGCGGCCGCCATCTTGTCTCTCGGTAGGATCGAGAGACAAGAGGAGGCCAAAAAGAAGGGGGAAATGACCATAAGGGGGCATAGTAGATCCTCCCTGACCCCCTAGGTTTGATGTGGAGGCTTTAAAAGGGCCCCCCGGGGCAAAAAAAAAAAAGGAAAAAAAATCGTTTTTTTTGCGTTATCAATAGTGTTGTCCGTATTCCCAGTCAGTACCCTTCCCCGCCCGCCATGTGCACAAAGACTGCATACATTCCCCATAACGTCAAGGCTAAGTAACTAGAACGTCATAAGAAGTTGCAAGTCGCTCCCATACTGGCGCCATTTTGGTCGAGGTCAGGCAGGTTCAGAGTATAGTTCAATGTCTCCAATAAGTAGCGGCAGGACCAGAATCCCTTTCGGCAGTTCTGGCTTCGTCATTACGAGCACTAGAAAACAAGACATTCTGGGCAGTATCACCCTTGACGCAACCCTTTATTGTACAAGATGGTGTCTTTCAAAAGCCAGGGGTATAGGAGTATGTAACAAGCGAGCCATTTAATTGAAAAAACGAAACGTGACAAACAGTTGTAGGATCAGTGAAGGTTGATTTTTTAATTGAAAGTATAACAGGATCAGTTACAATAAAATCCTTCATACGCACACCATAGTCGAGTATCATTGGTAACATTACTTCGAAGCTTTATTAATACAATAATCAATAATGAAAAATCAACATCAATAGGGTTGTCCGTATTCCCAGTCAGTACCCTTCCCCGCCCGCCATGTGCACAAAGACCGCATACATCCCCCATAACATCAAGGCTAAGTAACTAGAACATCATAAGGAGTTGCAAGTCGCTCCCATACTGGCGCCATTTTGGTCGAGGCCAGGCAGGTTCAGAGTATAGTTCAATGTCTCCAGTAAGTAGCGGCAGGACCAGAATCCTTTTCGGCAGTTCTGGCTTCGTCATTACGAACACTAGAAAACAAGACATTCTGGGCAGTATCACCCTTGACGCAACCCTTTATTGTACAAGATGGTGTCTTTCAAAAGCCAGGGGTATAGGAGTATGTAACAAGCGAGCCATTTAATTGAAAAAACTAAACGTGACAAACAGTTGTAGGATCAGTGAAGGTTGATTTTTTAATTGAAAGTATAACAGGATCAGTTACAATAAAATCGTCTATACGCACACCATGGGCGAGTATCATGGGTAACATTACTTCGAAGCTTTATTAATACAATAATCAATAATGAAAAATCGACATCAATAGGGTTGTCCGTATTCCCAGTCAGTACCCTTCCCCGCCGGCCATGTGCACAAAGACCGCATACATCCCCCATAACGTCAAGGCTAAGTAACTAGAACGTCATAAGGAGTTGCAAGTCGGTCCCATACTGGCGCCATTTTGGTCGAGGCCAGGCAGGTCCGGAGTATAGTTCAATGTCATCAGTGATGTCATTTGAGATGTCATCAGTGATGTCATCAGTGATGTCACTGACCATGTCATGAATGATGTAATATGTGACATGATCAGCAGTGGATTGCGGGTGCGCGATATATAGTTAGTGCAACTAACTATATATGCGAATTTCAATGGTTTTGTGTGAGTAAAATAAGGTTTTGTAAATGCTAATTCCTAACTATATATGGGTCTATAACCTACGGTTTTTTCAGTGAATTTTCAAGGTTTTGTAAATGCTAATTCCTAACTATATATGGTCTATAACCTATGGTTTTTTCAGTGAATTTCAATGATTTTTTAGAAGCAAATATCAAAAGCTGTAAAATGTATTCTTCTTTTAAAGGAAAAATATATTTTATATGTATTTAATATAATTTTTTTATGTATATAAATTTTTTGAGGGAACGAATTTATCAACTATCATGCAGAAGAAGAGTGTGGGGGGAAAAAACAAAGAGGAGGACTAAGAGGAAAGAACAATCAGTTCAAAAATACAATTGCTTTAAAGCATGAAGTGCTTTTCCACACATTTACATTTAAATAACCCATATTAGAACATACAAAATATCTACAGAGGAGACGGTGTACATTGAATGTTAGACTCTTCATTGGTACCTACATGTTGGTACTTACATCACCCACACAACACAACACCTCTATTCAGAGCTACCCTACCTCAAAGCACTCTAAAATATTATTTTACTATTTCCCTTGGTTTTCCTCTTGTTACGCTTTCCGGAACGCTACCCGGTGCGCGGACCGGGCGCTAACCGTGCGAAAATGTGAAAAAAAAAGGTGTTTTTTTTTTTACATATATGGGCCTCCTCAGCCACCCTCAGAAAACCTAGGGGGTCGGGATATGTCTCCCGTGCCCCCTTATACCCATTCCCAACATTTTTTATCCTCCATCTTGTGACTAAATTCGTCCGAAACACAAGATGACGGACTCCCGTTATGCTACCGGTGAGCTACCCGGTTCGCGTACCGGGTAGCGCTTCCTCCGTGAAAAATCGAAAAAAAATGTATTTTATTTTTTTGCCCCGCGGGGCCCTTTAATAGCCCCCACATCAATCCTAGGGGGTCAGGAGGGGTCTACCATGCCCCCTTTCATTCATTTCCCCCTTCGTTTATTTCCACCTCTTGTCTCTCGATCCTACTGAGAGACAAGATGGCGGCCGCTCCAGACGTTTTAGAATGTTGACAGTCACCGGAGAGCCAATCCGCTTCTCCTCGCGAAGTTCCGTTAAGCGTCTGGTACGCGAACCGGGGCGCTAACCGGGACGCTGTCACAGATATATATATTTTTTGGAACGTTAATTTCTCAAAATCCACTGGAGCACATATCTTGAGACCTAGCAAAGGCACATCGTGCAAACAGTCTCTACAATTTTGCCAAGTGTCATAGAAATCCATTCAGCCGTTCGAGCTAAAAGTGAGTCCAACCGCCCTATGGAAAACTCAATGTTAAAAACACGTTTTGGGACACCCCTTTTTTCTCGACCACCCGCTTGACAAAACCCCCCCAAACTTTCAGGGGATGCCCAGAAACAAAATGCGCCATTTTCCTGAAAAATCCAGCCAATTCCGTCCATCAACGCCACAGTTATTCAACATAGAATTTTAAGAAATCCCTATTCAAAAAAATCCTAACTATATATACCTACTGGCGACCGCCAGTAGGTAATATATATATATATATATATATATATCCAAAAGGTCGTCGTATTCCCTCTGCCTTCTACGCAGAACAACGAAAAGAGCGAGACCACAAGGTAAGTGCAGAGTCTCAGTGCATTTTATTCCGTGCCAGAGTTACAGCCTGCAATTCGCCATGACGCGTTTCACCTCGAGAAAGGCTTGTTCACATATATATATATATATATATATATATATATATATATATATATATATATATATATATATATTTTACCTACTGGCAGTCGCCAGTAGGTATATATAGTTAGGATTTTTTCTCTATGGGATTTTTGAAAATTCTATGTCTAATAACTTTGCTGTTTGTGGACGGAATTGGCTGAAATTTTCAGGAAAATGGCACATTTTGTTTCTGAGCAGCTCCTGAAAATTTGGGGGGGGGGTTTGTCAAGGGGGGACCGAGAAAAAAGGGGGTCCCAAAATGCGTTTTTCCCATGTTAATTTCCATAGGGCGGTTGGCCTCACTTTTAGCTCGAACGGCTGAATGGATTTGCATGAAACTTGGCAAAATTGTAGGGACTGTTAGCCCGATGTGCCTTTGCTAGGTCTCAATATATGTGCTCCAGTGGATTTTGATAAATTAACGTTCAAAAAAATATATATATCTGTGAGAGCGTCCCGGGTAGCGCTCCGGTTCGCGTACTTTTCGCGTAACGGAACTTTGCGAAGCGAAGCTGATTGGCTCTCCGGTGTCTGTCAACATTCTAAACAGTCCAAAGCGGCCGCCATCTTGTCTCTCGGTAGGATCGAGAGACAAGAGGAGGCCAAAAAGAAGGGGGAAATGACCATAAGGGGGCATAGTAGATCCTCCCTGACCCCCTAGGTTTGATGTGGAGGCTTTAAAAGGGCCCCGCGGGGCAAAAAAAAAAAAAGGAAAAAAAATCGTTTTTTTGGCGTTATCAATAGTTTTGTCCGTATTCCCAGTCAGTACCCTTCCCCGCCCGCCATGTGCACAAAGACTGCATACATCCCCCATAACGTCAAGGCTAAGTAACTAGAACGTCATAAGGAGTTGCAAGTCGCTCCCATACTGGCGCCATTTTGGTCGAGGTCAGGCAGGTTCAGAGTATAGTTCAATGTCTCCAATAAGTAGCGGCAGGACCAGAATCCCTTTTGGCAGTTCTGGCTTCGTCATTACGAGCACTAGAAAACAAGACATTCTGGGCAGTATCACCCTTGACGCAACCCTTTATTGTACAAGATGGTGTCTTTCAATGGTGATGGTGTCTTTCTCCAATAAGTAGCGGCAGGACCAGAATCCCTTTTGGCAGTTCTGGATTCGTCATTACGAGCACTAGAAAACAAGACATTCTGGGCAGTATCACCCTTGACGCAACCCTTTATTGTACAAGATGGTGTCTTTCAACACCAGGGGTATAGGGGTATAGGAGTATGTAACAAGCGAGCCATTTAATTGAAAAAACTAAACGTGACAAACAGTTGTAGGATCAGTGAAGGTTGATTTTTTAATTGAAAGTATAACAGGATCAGTTACAATAAAATCCTTCATACGCACACCATAGGCGAGTATCATTGGTAACATTACTTCGAAGCTTTATTAATACAATAATCAATAATGAAAAATCGACATCAATAGGGTTGTCCGTATTCCCAGTCAGTACTCTTCCCCGCCCGCCATGTGCACAAAGACCGCATACATACCCCATAACGTCAAGGCTAAGTAACTAGAACGTCATAAGGAGTTGCAAGTCGCTCCCATACTGGCGCCATTTTGGTCGAGGCCAGGCAGGTTCAGAGTATAGTTCAATGTCTCCAATAAGTAGCGGCAGGACCAGAATCCCTTTCGGCAGTTCTGGCTTCATCATTACGAGCACTAGAAAACAAGACATTCTGGGCAGTATCACCCTTGACGCAACCCTTTATTGTACAAGATGGTGTCTTCCATTCAGAAAATATTGTTGGCAGCATTTTGAAAGGAAAGATAAACGGCCGTTCTCCTAGTGAGTCTCACATTGTTACATTTATGAAGAATGTTGAAGAGTAGTATGTTCAAAATCTGAAGCCATGGTTCTACAAACTCTCAACCAGCCTTGGATGGAAAAATCCTGAAGAATGTACAAACTGAAAACCAGTTTTTGTTTGCATAGCATCAGCAGCAACACTTGAGTCAGCTTTGTGTGAAGCCGCCATCTTGATCCAATCAATACCGTCCCCTTGCACACATTCAGGGACCAGGCCGCAGGACGTGTCTTCAGGTCAAACGGATTGTGGGACAAGGTCCAGAATGGAAGAGTCACCAAAAGGCAAAAAGTTCCACCGGACCCCGGGAGCCGGCCGCCTATGTCGGGGGTGATCTTAGGCCACACCAGGGCAACAAGACTTGGGGAGGGGGCAGGAGCCAAGCGCCCCCTCCCAGTCCGCGCCACAACACCGCCTCTCGGGGGCCTCCGTCAAGCGGTTCAGGGAGGCACCGCATCACATTGCTTTCCAATGCAGTCAGGTCCTCAAACAGCCCCCACTTACACTCACCTATGAAAATCTTACTATTGATGCTTGACTGAGGCCAAGGAGATCAGAGTGCTTGTCTGTGTAAGGTGATGTACCTCTGGGGAGACAAGGTCCAGAATGGAAGAGTCGCTGTATCGCAAGAGTGGGTGAAATTTAGCCGGATGGCGGGTGAGACGCTGGAATAGCAAGAGCAGGCGCAACTCAGCTGGCCGAGAGAGACTTGGGGAGGGGGCAGAGCCAAGCGCCCCCTCCCAGTCCGTGCCACCACACCGCCCCTGGGGGGCCTCCGTCAAGCGGTTCAGGGAGGCACCGCTGGCAGCTGTTCTTCAGATCAGTGGCTCTCACCGGCAAGGCTCCCCTCCTTTAGCAGCGATCGTTGGCACAGTGGTTGCAGCCGGAGGCCCCGCCTAGTCAACGCCCCGGCCTCTCCATGTCGTAGGCCGCAAGAGTGGGCGCAACTCTGCTGGCCGAGCGAGAAATACCGTCCCCCTGCACAAATTCAGGGACCAGGCCGCATTGCGAGGGCACCGCAGGACGTGTCTTCAGGTCAAACGGATTGTGGGACAAGGTCCAGAATGGAAGAGTCGCTGTATCGCAAGAGTGGGTGAAATTTAGCTGGATGGCGGGTGAGACGCTGTAATAGCAAGAGCAGGCGCAACTCAGCTGGCCGAGAGAGACTTGTGGAGGGGGCAGGAGCTAAGCGCCCCCTCCCAGTCCGAACCAATGAAAGTGTTATTTTTAGGTCACATGACCTAGCCTTACATCATTAGGAACCCAAAAGTGAAATGAACCAATGAAAAGTTTTATTAACAAGTCACATGACCTGTTATGCTTACGTTACGCGCTCCGCGCCGCGCCCCGGATCCCTTCCGGGTAACTGCTTTTCGCGCCTCGCGCACCGGAGCACTTCCGGGTGCGCTAACGCGGCGCGTCATATGACAGAAGGGACAGGCAACAAGAACCATCAGTCAAAGAGGGGAGGGCAAGTTCTTCTCTACCGGGTCACGTTGGGGCTCCACTGGAACTGATCGAATTGGTAGTCTACAGTGTTTCTCGATGTTTCAGACTGAAGCTGGCGTCAGCATGAGAGCATTCCGTGGCTACGTCGTGGCCATTCCGCGAGCAATCATGGCAGTCGCTCCCCACCGGAAGTCTTCGGGAGTCGGGGGCCCCGGTGACTCTTGTAGAATCTTTAAGGCTGAGGGGACGCTTTTGGGAATGGGGCCCATACCCTAGCAGTCAAGCGTCCGAGTTACAGGGTTGCCCAGAGCCATCCTTGCAGGCCAGGCCCAAGTCTGTGGAGCCGACCGCCATTTCCTGAGCTCCGTGGCAGCCGCCTCTCGCTGTACTGCAAGAGTGGGTACAATTCATCCGGATGGCGGGTGAGACGCTGTAATAATAAGAGCAGGCGTAATTCAGCTGGCCGAGCGAGACCCTGTGCCGCAGGAGCGGGCGCAACTCAGGTGGCTGAGTGAAGCGCTGGGGTGTAGCTGAGAAACCTCCACCTGGTGAGGTGGGGGAGGCTCGTTTGTGCTGCCTCTCCCTTCCAGTGCATCCCACGCCGTCAAGCGTCCGAGTTCCAGTGTTGCCCAGAGCCATCCTTGCAGGCCAGGCCCAAGTCTGTGGAGCCGACCGCAATTTCCTGAGCTTTGTGGCAGCCGCCTGTCGCTGTACTGCATGAGTGGGTGCAATTCATCCGGATGGCGGGTGAGACGCTGTAATAACAAGAGCAGGCGCAATTCAGCTGGCTGAGCGAGGCCCTGTGCCGCAGGAGCGGGCACAACTCAGGTGGCCGAGTGAAGCGCTGGGGTGTAGCTGAGAAACCTCCACCTGGGGAGGTGGGGGAGGCTCATTCGCGCCGCCTCTCCCTTCCAGTGCACCCCACGCTGTCTCCCGGCACAGGTATATGTGATGGTTGGACCAGGGCACCGCAGGACGTGTCTTCAGGTCAAACGGATTGTGGGACAAGGTCCAGAATGAAGAGTCACCAAAAGGCAACAAGCTCCGCCTGACCCCGGGAGCCGGCCGCCTATGTCGGGGGCGATCTCAGGCCACACCAGGGCAACAAGACTTGGGGAGGGGGCAGGAGCCAAGTGCCCCCTCCGAGTCCGCGCCACCACACCACCCCTCGGGGGCCTGCGTCAAGCGGCTCAGGGAGGCACCGCAGGCAGCGGTTCTTCAGACCAGTGGCTGTCAGCAGCGATCGTTGGCGCTGTGGTTGCGGCCGGAGGCCCCGCTTAGTCAACGCCCCGGCCTCTCCATCTCGTAGGCCGCAGAGTAGTCGGTGAGAAATCCCGGGAATGGCGGCATGTATTTGGATCGATGTTGCAGCAGGCTGCCATGTAAATAGTTATTTAATAAAACGTTTTACCCTGTTACTTTGCTGGTGTGTTGTATATATTTATAATATTTGCATAGGATTTGTCGTTGTTTTGGGCGGGGTGGGCGGCGGACCCGAGGTGTCTTGCAGCCATCATGGCGTCGAGCTCAGTTCCTCCCACTAGTTTCATATTTCTCATGAGGGGTTGTTCCTAACTGCTCACACATCTATGCACAGAGTCATACACCTCCCAGCCACCCACACACACACTCAGTCTCCCATACAAATACTTGGGCAACCAATCAATAACCCATATAGTTACTCATATAGCTACTGATCAACACATGCAGCAGTTTACAGAACAACAGACATACTGATGCACAAATTAAGACAGTTTAGTCACTAACCCATGCACTCAGTGAGACACAGTTAATTACTCACTCATACAGTCAGTCATGCACCTACTAAATCCTTCATCCAGACACTTATACATCCACTCATTCTTCAATATGTAAGACATATTTTAACTTTACAGAAACATACAGTCAATGGTTGTTGTCATCAGTGATGTCATCAGTGATGTCACTGACCATATCATGAATGATGTAATATGTGACATCATTAGCAGTGGATTGCGGGTGCGCGATATATAGTTTAGAGGAACTAACTATATATGCGAATTTCAATGGTTTTGTGCGAGTAAAATAAGGTTTTGTAAATGCTAATCCCTAACTATATATGGTCTATAACCTATGGTTTTTTCAGTGAATATATATATATATAACATTTCTATGGCAAAATGAAACCCCTCATTTTGTTCCTTTTCAAATTAAATGTATTAAGTGTTACCACTTTAATCCAATTAAGATGACTTCAGGTGTGCCATACTTTTGTCATAAGTAAGACTGTTAGCGTTCTAGTTGTTCTTTAGAACACTCTGGGACATTCTGTCATTGGGCTATAGTTGGGCTACATCTGGCTGATATTTGGGCTACATTTGGGCTCTTTTGTCTCTGGTGGCCATCTTGGGAGACTGCATATCAGAATTTTTTTAATGAAATATAAGAGGATTTGAGAAGTCACTCAAAATGTGCCCTAATTTTTCTTTCTTCAGCACTAATCATAATTTCTATGGCAAAATGAACCCCCTCATTTTGTTCCTTTGCAAATTAAATGTTTTAAGTGTTAACACTTTATTCCAATCAAGATGACTTCAGGTGTGCCATACTTTTGTAATAAGTAAGACTGTTAGAGCTCTAGTTGTTCTTTAGAACACTCTGGGACATTCTGTCACTGGGCTATAGTTGGGCTACATCTGGCTGATATTTGGGCTACATTTGTTTTTTTTGTCTCTGGTGGCCATCTTTGGGCTACATTGGGCTACATTGGGCTACATTGGGCTACATTTGGGCTCTAACATATATATAGCCCAATGTAGCCCAATATATATTTTTCAAAGTTAATTTTCGTAAAAACCACTGGATCATATCTCTTGAGACATAGCAAAGGCACATCGGGCTACCAGTCCCTACAATTTTGCCAAGTTTTGTGTAAATCCATTCAGCCGTTCGAGCTAAAAGTGAGTCCAACCGCCCTATGGAAAACTCAATGTTAAAACACATTTTGGGACCCCCCTTTTTTCTCGGCCCATGCTTGACGAAACCCCCCCCAAACTTTCAGGGGACGCTCAGAAACAAAATGTGCCATTTTCCTGAAAATTTCAGCCAATTCCGTCCATCAACGCCAAAGTTATTCAACATAGAATTTTCAGAAATCCCTATTCAAAAAAATCCTAACTATATATGCCTACTGGCGACCGCCAGTAGGTAATATATATATTACACTAGCTTACCCGTTGCGCATTGCTGCAATCTCATGAGAAAGGTAACTTAAGGAAACTTGTTATGATAACATTCAATTTACATTGTGTCATTTTTATTGAAACTTATTCATTGTAATGTGGAAAACATTTTAAAGTGTTATTTTCATTCTGTTTATTTATTCGAGTGCTTGCGGATGCACGCTACTTTTTATCTTTCCGTCTGGTGCGTACACAAATAAATCTGAAGGTTCTCTGACGCGTGAGCTGGCCACATACAGTTGTCCATGTGAGAAGCACGGATTCTCCAAATCTAGTCCACACACTTTCAGCGATTGTCCTTGTGCTTTGTTGATGGTCATTGCAAAAGCGAGTCGCACCGTATACTGTAAACGCTCAGTATTGGAAAGATTATGAGGGCCCTGGGGGTCCGGGGGGCAGATATTTAAAAAAATTGTTTCGCCAGAAACCTGCGCGGGAGTGTACTCAACAACTTTTAACAATTTTTTTTTTTACCAGAAACCTTCACAGGAGTGTACTTAACAACACCCCAAAGTTTCATGGCGATCGGATGAATGATGTAGTAATGCATGAAGGACAAACAGACACACTTTCGTTTTTATATATATATATATATTTTGGGGGTGGATTCCAATTCGGGAAACAAATCCGTACGACAATTAAACTTCGTAGTCGTTTCCTTACGAATCGTACAAATTCGTCCGAATCGCGTAGTACGATCTGTAGTAAAAAAATACGTCCGAATCGTTGCGAACCGTACGAAAAACAAGGGAAAATGCATACGATACAGACCCTGAAAGTGAACTGTACGAATCGTAAACATGCCGTATGATCGACAAGTAAGATCCCGACCGGGCAATGAGTACCAGATTCGTACGGTAAACATTGCGTATGAGCAATTCGTACGGAGAGCCACACAATCACATAGGGTACGGTTCGTACACCCCATGTTCATAGGGGTACGGTTCGAACACCTATGATCATGGGGTATGGTTTGTACACCCCATGATCGTAGGGGTACAGTTCATACACCCCATGATCGTAGGGGTACGGTTCGTACCCCTACGACCATGGGGTGTACAAACCGTACCCCATGATTGTAGGTGTACGAACCGTACCCCTATGATCATGGGGTGTACGAACCGTACCCATACGATCATGGCTGCAATCATGGGGTGTACGAACCGTACCCCTACGATCATAGGGTGTACGAACCGTAACCCATGATCGTAGGTGTACGAACAGTACCGTGGGTCCATGTTTCGCATTTTGAGTTGAATTCTGCTTTTCCTGACGTTTTGAGCTCTCGTACAAAAAGAGTCGTACAGAGTGTTGACTGGACGAATCATACTCGCAGGGTTAGAAAATGATGCTTCGAACGGTACGGACATCGTGTACTGGACGTTCCGAATGCGATTCGTACGGATTATTGAGTCGTACGGGCTTTGGTACAATTTGGACGGAGAACTGCTTTGGGTACGCATCATACTACATCGTACATATGGGGTCGTTCGAGGATACGATTTGTACAGGAAAAATGCTCCGTACGGCTATTCGTACGGGATTTTACCGAATCGGAATCGGCTCCTTAATATATGTATGTTTACATTTTTTTAAATTACATTTATTTCCTATATTTGTTAAAATGTATATTAAATCCAAATATTTGTTTAAGTTAATTTTATTATGTAATATATTTAACAATATTTTTTATATATATACAAAATCGATATTTTATTCATTTATATTTTTGACATCGTAATTTTTTTCTCGATATAGGATCTTGATATTTTTGACATCGATATTCATGACTCAACATTTGTGCATTGGGATGTGTTGGGCGTCGATATTTTATCAGTGAACCTACAAAGCAATGTAAACAAATGTAACTGTAATCAGGCATTCCTAGTGCTGGGGCATGACAGAGACTTTCTCTCAGGTCTAGTAATTCTTTCAAGCAATTGTGCCATGGAAGCGGATTAGTCATATATTTGTGCGTCAGCCTCCGCAGAGGCTTGTCCACTAGGGAAACGTTGGGGATCCACTGTCTACATTAGCCAACCATTCCCAGAAACAACATGACCTTTCTCTGAGTCCTGGGTGGGCTCATGTTCCGAATTGTCTCTATTCTCTCATATAACACCTTCCTCATTCCGTTTTCAATAAATGAATTTAGGACTTCTTTCTGACAGTATTGTAATTTGCTCAGGAACACCTTTTAACTTTTTTCATGGAAGTTATTTAAGAGAGCAATGGTGTCCTGTTTACAAGCTTCTTGCTTACTTTATGCCACAAGCAGGTCATTAATGTACTGCACAATTGTCGTGATCACTGGTTTTCAGACACCTAAGGGGGTTAGTCTCCATGATAAACACACAACACCTTTCTCTGTTTTGTTTGACAAACCATTATCTCACAGTTTACCCTATATCACTACATCTCCCAGAAGGCCATGGGGCAAAGCGGGAGGGAGAGGAAACCATGTGACTTCCAAAAGCCATTCCGATATCAGCCAGTCTCTTCCAGAGGACGGCGCTTTACAATCTTCCCAAGCCAAGTAGCGGATGGTGCTTCCCCGCTGGAGGTCTCTCTGTTCCCTGTCCTAGAGACACTGTCTCTCCTCATCGAAAACCCTGTTGAAACCAGTGAGCAAGCGTGTGCTCAATTCCAGACTCCCGAAGGTCTGTCCTGTTTCCCGGACTAATCAGCGTAATTGCCCAGACCCCGAGAGTGAAAGACTGCGCAGGGAAGCGCTCTCCTCTCGGGCTGTCAAGGCCTTTCTGCCTAGCACTTAAGTCAGAAATCGGGCTCCACCCCGAGAGTGGAAGACGGCGCAGGGAAGCGCTCTCCTCACGGGTCTGTGGGGACATTTCCACCTTTCTTGGAAAGCGACACAGAGGAGTAGCCCTGGAGGTTTTTTGTGCTCTCTGCTCCGCTAACTTCATATTTATAATTTGCTCGATATACATCGCAGAATTTATATGGTTCAAAACGGGGCAGTGCAAAGAAGTGGGGTGCCCGCGCCTTTCCTAATTTGTGTACTACTCATAAGGAGATACATTTTATGCACAATTTATTTTGGGAGTACAGGATTTAGAAGTACCTTTTGGACCCTCTTGATTCTCGAGTAGAGCATTGAAGGAAGGTACTAATATTTACTTTGAAAGTTTGTTTTCGTGATTAGTCTTGAGTCTTCCTACCTTATGACACTAAGGAGTTCCGGATATATATATATATTATTACCAGGCTTCCGGCACAGAAGCGCCATGTGAGTGTAACATCGTGATGATTGCTTGGTGTTCTGCATGACTGCATGTTGTGTCTCTCACTGTCCTCTTACTTTCTATTTACATACAGTGTTAACCAAGAAGAAGGCAGGAGAGCTAGACTAGACCGGACCTGTGAAGCAACAAGAGTCTTTATTTATTTTGTCCCCTTCTCTATTCCCCTGTGTGCTCCTCTTCTCCACGGTGTGGTATTTTACCTTGTGTTGGGGGTAGCGTTCAGGGTAAGAGGGAGGCTATTCTTCACAGCATTGTTCCTGCTGGCAGCTGCAGAAAAGGTTAGTGGCAAATATCTCCCTTGTGCTGGTGACAACCCTCACAACAATAACCTAAATGAGAGGCATCTGCAGAGTTTCAATATTCTTTTTCAAGATTTGATTAAAGATAGAAGCTCTCTCTGTACCCATGTCAAACTTGGCACCATGCTAAAACTCTATCCCTAATTATAAATGACAATAAAAATGGACTGTCCCCGTGCAATGGGCTAGAGAAAAAGGCCCGGGAATGATCTACAGCAGTAAACCATTCTGCAGTGCAGGGAACCTGAAATAGTATTTTTTGCTGTATTTGGTCTCGCGAAACAATATGGAACAACTTAGTTTTGGATGATCCTATATGATTAAATACCTGCAGTTGTGTTTCTGTAAACCCATATTCGGCGAACTGCAAGAAATTCTGACCATTTCTTTCAAAATCCATTGTTTTAACATATTTTCTGTGTTTTCCTAGCCACTATCTCTGTTGTTAGTTTATATGGTGGTGTTCTTGGGAAAACTGCCTTTGGTTTTCTTGTAATTTGGACTGGTTCTATACCTTTGATTAGTCTGAAATCTCTCTCTGAAAAGTCCAATACTTTTGATTTCACAGTATCTCTCAAATCGTAAGGCAAATCCCCTATTGTTTTTACTGGATATAATCCTAAAGCTGTTCCTTGTCAGGCCATTTTAAATTCAACATCCTCATAATGCGTTTGAAATTCAACACTATCCGGTGTGCAGTAAATAGTACAATTTAACTTGATCAAGATATCCCTTCCTAACAGATTTATATGACTGGATTTGCATACCACATATTGGTGATCCTCATCAAATTGACCAATACTTACCAGTACTTTCCCTAAAACAGGATTAGTTATCTGTTTATTTCTAACACCTATAACTTAGATATTCTTTCCCAAGAGGGGTATCCCTGAGACTTCTGCTGTTTTAACAGTGGACCAGGTATCTCCTGTGTCAATGAGAAATAACACTAGGTGGCCATTAACTTCTCCTTCCACAATTGGTTCACCGTGGTCTACCTCTTAATTTGTGCCAAGCTCACAATCTTCCTCCCATCTAAGGCACCATCATTGGGAATTGTCGGAGTCAAAACTCTCTTTCTCCAACATAGGGAACTGTTAAATGGATTCTGATTTTCAAATGGATTTGCATTTGCCATTGGTACTTGATTCATATTGAACCTTCCACAGAATGATCTTGTTTCCAGATGTTAATTGATTGGTCGAGAAACCTACTCCCAAGCCTGTGTGATGATATGTCTATTCAAACAACGCTACACAGTGTTTTATTTTGTACATTTTATATACTTCCAAGGAAAAGGTTTTTAAAACCGATCTTAAGGCAAATGGGCCTGAGAAAATGCAGAACAGCTTTATTGAAGCTACAGCTTCTAGAAAATGAATTGATAATACTGGTAGTTTCTTCTTTTTTAAAGTCTGTTATCAGATTTAGGAATACAATGTGATGATTTACAGCTACGTTACCCTCGATTTTATGGATTTTTTTAATTACTCTTAAAATGTGTAACTATAGCAAAATGTAATCAATTTTAACCTGTGCTTTTATGATTTCCATGCCTGCAAAATAGAATAAAACTGAATATGGAATTGATTTGATTTCAATTTGGGATTATACATATTGTGTGGGGCCATCAAAGCTTGTGGGACCTGCATAATTGGGACTTGTGACTGTGTTGACATTTGCATTTTCTGAAGTAGAACCTGAATGAGAACATTTTGCATTTGTGTTTTGATTTACCCCTTGCATTTGCCCATCACCACTTGCTCGATTTGCATTCCGTCTATACTCTCTCTTCCAATGATCAAGCCTGTTACAATAAGGACAAGGTGTTGATTTCTTCAATGTTGTAATGTCTAGTCCTGATTTGGATCAATGGGAACACCTCGACCTCTAAACTGAGAGATATTTACTCCACCTTGTGTCATCTGTCCTCCATTCTGAAAAACAACACAATGCATTCCATCAACATTTCCTACATGCGACTAATGCTGAAATTCCTTACCGAGCCAGTTTAGTCTGCACCAACATAAATTGTTCTTTAAGTCTCTTCTTAATTTCTTCATCATCACTACAATATTTTGCCTTTCTCAGGATCTCATCTAAAGGTTTTGTTTGCCAACAAATTACATTCTATTGCATTAGCACACCCGTAACTATTCACAACCCAAGAATGAACTGTGACAAAAACTCCAATGATCTCCCTTTTCAGGATTTTCTTGTCTGTGTTTAAACACCTCCAATAACTGTTCATAGTAAGCATGCACTGTTTCTTTTGGTTCTAAAGTAGTTCTGTTGTTCTTTAAGCAATCAATATCCCTCACTGGAACTTTTCCTTTCAAAAAAGGTAATCACTTCATTGTACTTTGCCTTTGGCACAGGTAAAGGTTCACAACTATGTGCATCTCTTTGAGGCTCAGTACGTGGCCATTGTACAACTATCTTACATTCAGCCCATAGATCACTCAGTATCACTATACCAAAAAAGGAATTTAAATCTTTCCACAACACCTTTGAAATGTTTATAGATCTGTCAACTTGGGTATACAACTGAGCAGGATTCTTTCATAGCTTTGGAAAGTTGTTTGCAAATGTTGCAAAATCACTGCTACTCCATGTAGAGTCTTGATATATTGAGCATTTGGGTCCTCGCAGTTCTGAGAGGATTTCAAATAGGAATTACATACGCTGCTGGGAGGTGTTAACTTGTGGTTATTGTAATCATGACATAATGCATACGGTTAGGGAGTTGAGGGATTGTATGTTGAAGAATAAAAATGTCTGTTTGAGAGCTCCGTGTGTGGCGTGTTAAATTTACGTGCTCCTGGGTTGGGGAGGACACCCCAACTGGCATCAAGTAGGGAATACGTGCGCCGAAGAAACAGGACTGCTCTCTTTGAGAGTTTGCAACAATATAACAAACTGCTTGTGTGTGCCATGTGGCCCCAAATCAATGCAAAGCAGTCTGAGTTCAGCATGTGGGGAGTCAACAAGCTACTCCAGCCTATGCACAACCCTTGGAGAAGTTGTAAGCCTGGCAGAGGACACATTAGAAAAGCCAACCAGAATCCACTGGTAAGACCAAAGAAAGAGATATCACACTGTGCCAGAACACAGAGCCATCATACATGCAAAGCAAATGCTAAAGACAGTGACAATCAGGTACGAAAGCAGAGACTCACTGGCACTAGCGAGTGCAGAGCCATAAGACCTTGAATCAGACATGGCAAACTGGGCTTAAGTGAGGGGCGGATGTTTGATACATCTCAGGTGGCATCATTGTTGTGTTCTATCTAGGACCCCGATCAATATTGTGACCTTATGCCCCTATACGGCTATAATCAATACATATCCCTATAATGGCATGAACGATCAGAGCCATATTTCAGTAACTCGTCTCTGCAGCTCATTACAGTACATGACACAGCAGAACCCACTTCCTTAGATTCCTAGATAACACACTGAGTTCTTTCGACAGCTCAAACCCCCAGCAACCTGGGAAAGCCCTGCTTGCGTTGTTTTGTTTACTAATAGAACTCCTGCGAGCACTGTAAGAACGACCAGTTCTTAGTGACATCTTTATTGACGTCTTATGTCCAAAAACTTACGTCAAACTCGGCACCTTTCAGGTATAAATAATACCAACGTTGCCTTAAGCAAACACGACGGTGGTGGTGAATACTGGAGCAGAACAGCTGTCCCTTGCAGAGTCCAGCAGATGCGAGAAGCCCACGGACACTGCCCCTCCTCTTTGACGTGCTGAGAGAGACGCTGTCTTTTCTCCTGCAGAGAAAATCCAGCTCCGGCGTTTCCAGCCTACCCTTGCGGGTGACTGGAATATCGAGTCCTGAGAAGAGATACCAGACCTCCAACATTCTATTCCATAGGTACGGTGCTAAATAAACCATTAGAGAAGAATTCTTGAAGCAAACCCTTGGCAAAACCAACTTAACTAAAACTGCTACTTACTTACTCCCTCCCATGTATTAGGCTTAGGTCAGGTACACCGGGGTAGGCATAGTTAGAAGCACCAGTTGAGAATGTTAGCCAAATGTATATATGAATGTATATATTTTATTCATTTTAACCATCTTATGGCTAAGAAACCATATCAATGCTTTTACAGTATTATTTCGTGATACTCCTTTTACTGTACGCACTTTTTATAATACCAAGTCTTGCAATTGTGGCAGTTCATTTCTCTTGCATGAGGAGGAAGACTGTTCAATAAATAATACCTTTTATTGAAAACGCCCGTCTCTCTATTCTCTGCATACTGGTGAAAGTAATTCTGCACAACTGACTGAGTGAAATAGCTGTCTATTGTTTCACACAACTCTAGAGATTGACTCTAATTCTGAGGAGCAAAGTTGTCACGTTAATGCGGTTGTCGGAAGCTGAATCCCTTCTTGTCTGAGCCAGGGAAGCTGATCACTTCCTATTCAGTCAAGAAAGTTTCCAGTGACCTCTGAGCTAGCTGGCGCAAACCTAAATTAAGTCTAACATAGTCAGTAGAGACCTAGAAGACCGCAGTCCTACGTCTACACTGCTGTTTATGTTATTCCAATGCGCATGGCCTATAGGGAAAATAGGAACTACACTACATCACTGCTCGAATAACATATATGTCCGATGGCCACAGAAGAGAGCATAAGATATGATGGTGCTGCATTCCTGAAACCACCTCTGCCATTTGACACAACCAAGAAACAGAACATTGGTGCCAGGTGGGCTGCATAAATTGAAACATTTGCTAACTTTATAGATGCGCTACAAGAAGAAGATGAAAAGAAAAGCATCAATTACTTAAAATACCTTGCAGGTGATGGAGTGAAAGAAGTATTAAAGAAAATTTCACAAACTGAGGCAAAATTGTACCAAAAGATAAAAGTGGTGTTGGAAGCCAAGTTCAACCGAATGCCGAACATCTTCAGTCAAGCACAACATCAGATTGGTGAAAAGATGGAGGAGTTCGTTGAAAGACTTGAGACACTCATACAACATTGCACGTTCTGTGATTTCACCAATGAAGACGCCATGTGACTCAGAATTATTGATGCCTGCCTTTCCGACTCATTTAGAAGACGCATGTTGAGAGAAACACACAGTGTGGAGAAAATGCTAATGGCTGCTAGAGCCGAAGAGCAAGCAGATCAACAAGCTGCAGAAATGAAAGTGGGAATGGCCCAAAATGAATCAGCCCTGGACGTGAAAAGCAGGCACCAGTGAATACAAGATGCAAGTAATTTGACATCTTAAAGAAATCAAAATTATGATTCCATTGTGGATTTTAATTTTCCCACAAAGGTAAATGTCCAGCCACAGGACAGATGTGTAAAGGTTGGGGGAAAGAAAACCACTTCATAACAATCTGAAGAGGATTTTTTTTATAATGTGGCAGGAGGTAAGGAAAAAATGAATGCACAAATGTTCCAGGAGCATTCTCGCCATGACCACATAACCAAAATGCAAAATGAGCTACAACAAATAGAAACAAGACCAGACCAATTGTCATCAAGCTCATCATACAAAGACTGTTCAACATCACTATTGAGTGCCAATGAAGAAGATGGGTGTGAACTAATGGTAGCTACCAAGGAATGATGTGCGCATGTAGGAATAGCTGCTTTCAAAGTCCACAATTCAAAAGAAACTCACTAAACAAAACAACAAACTTCAATTGACACTTTCTCAAAAATACACTGAAAGTGAATGATCAATCAGTTACTTTCATCATAACATTGGTGCTCAATAAACATCATGCCAGTGAAAAAGGATATAGGTTGTCCCCTGTGCCTTGCCTCATTCAATCAGGCACAAAGATGCACACTTGTGCTGCTTCTAAGCCACTTCAAAGCCAAGGATCATTCATAGTGACAATGTGACACAAAACAACGTCAGAACAAGTGCCTCTCCATGTACTTCACGGAACTTCATCCAGTGCCTGTCTACTCAGTTTTGCCACCGCTGCTGACATGGGACCGACATCACTGAATTACAGCCTTCACACTCAATCTGATATTATGAGTAAGTTCCCATTGCTGTTTCATTGTTCAGAAGACTCAAGAAGACAATGAAAGTGCGACTACATATCAATGAGAATGTTCACCCATTTCTTTAACAACATCGCAGAATCACCGATCATTTGCAAGAAGCTTTTGAGAAAGAACTAGAGACACTTTTGAAACATAACATAATTGAATGCTCAACCGGTTCTACGCCATGGGTTTTGCCGACAGTGGTAGTGCCAAAAATGGAGAGTGGAGGTTCCATGCACATTTACCCTGATATGCCCCAGACCAATAAAGCAATTGATAGTCAAAACATTGTTGTCATCACATAGTGGACATGATCATGCAATTGAATGGAACCAAAGTCTTTTCCAGTCTCGATTTGAACAAGGGACAAAAGCTAGAAGAAAATTACAGGAACATTACTACTTTTTCAACTCATGTTGGTATGATCAGAAAAAAATACTAAAGTCCTTGTTTAGATCTTAAGTGTTAAACAAAAGGTTTACTTTTCCTAAGGGGCCAGAGTAGGGACAAAGGGGTGGGGAGGAAGGTGGGAAAGAAGGGACAAGTCATTAATGGTGGACATAGGGAGGTGCTAGAGGGAGTAAGAGAGATGATGATTGTCCAGGGATAACTCCAATCAAGAGCAAAGGACCTCACACACCACGAGGGGTGTCATGCGTCATCATAGGGCATCTCTTCGTGGAGCCGGCACTGCAATGCCCAATATCCACATGAGGGAGCTCTTCTCGGTTTGCCGTCGTGAAGCTAGATGATATTATGTGAAGGCAGACAAATGTGAAGGGAGTAGATGTGGGAATGTGCCGGTGTGGTTGAAAAATAGCTCCTGGATACTCCAAGGGGATATTTGTTTGTGGAGTGTCTAGGCCATACATAAAAATGGACTGGACAGTCTTGAACTGTGAGGGGTAATTAGACCTGTGTCAGTTCTAATGAGTTGTGCAAAAGGGTCGACATGTTTCTGGCCTGTTTAAAAAGTCCAACTGTATCTCGGCAATTCTTCAGGACCTAAGAACCTCGTATACTCTCAAGGGGGTGGCAAATGACATCAGACAGAGGAAAAAATCACGTCCCCTTATGTAAGGATACTATAGTTCTTCTGGTGTACGAAAAAAATGAAGAAATCAAAAGTGAGGTACAATTATACCTACCGGCAATAGGTGCACCAGTGAGGGACCTACCAGTGGCCAGTTGTGTGAGGATTCAAATTGGTTTCCCAAGACATAAGCAAGTCAACCGGTTTGTCCCAGTTGGGGCATTAATTTCTCATCCTGCCAATGCCCCTATCTTTGAAAGGTATAAATGTTCCTCACATTTGATTTATTCATTTTTTTCAAGAAGACCTCTGGTAAAGAGCCCCCTCCTGGGGCCCGTTGAGCATTGCAGCGCCGGCCCATTGAGGAGCTGGCGTATGATGAAGAATGACACCCCTTGGGGTGTGTGAGGGCCCTTGCTCCTAATTGGAGTTATCCCTGCACGAGCATCATCTCTCTTGCTCCCTCTAGCACCTCCCTATATCCACAATTACTGACGTGTCCCTTCTTCCCCACCTCCCTCCCTTTCTCTTTCTTCTGGCCCCTTAGGAACAGCATGCCTTTTGTTTAACACTTTGGATAGGGCCCAGATGCTGGACCTTTCAAGCCCATGTCCCTCCCTGTGAGACCTTATTTAGATCTTGGCAGGTGGGTCACTCAATCACAACGGTGATGGATATCCCGTGCGGCAAAATATAAATCCCATTATATCCTAGGGTATTTATATTTTGGTGGACAGGATATCAGTATTGTTGTGATGGAGTAACCTACCTGCCAAGATCTAAATCAGGACCTACGTTTTTGGAATATCTGCAGCTGCAGAAATATTTATAGATGCTATACGCCGAATAATTCAGCCTGTTACACATGTTTTCATTTACAGTGATTACATATTGGTATTTGGAACAACACAAGAGAAACACAGCAAAACTCTTGCACAAGTGTACTAGTTACTTACTAATGTAGGCCTCACTCAGAATGCAGCAAAGTGTGAGTTTCATGAGAACAAACTCACTTTCTTTTTGCCACATATTCTTGGAAGAGATGATAACTCCTAAATTGGATAAGGTGCAAGCGTTGTCATCTACTTGACCCTCACAAGATATAGTCATGCTGCGATGCTTCTTCGGCATGGTCAATTATTGATGAAATGAAATTAATGAAATGAAAAGAAAATTTATATAGCGCGATAGCTACCCTGAGGCGTCCTAGCGCTACAGACTGCTGCAAGCTGGTGGAGAGGGAGGGCGTTAGTCGGGGTGCGAAAAAAATAGAGTTTTTAGCTGTTTGCGAAAACATAGCAAATTGGGTTCTGAACGTAGTTTTAGGGATAGAGAGTTCCACAATTTAGAGGCGTTATATGAAAACGAACGGCCTCCGCATCTAGATCTTTTAGTCCTGGGGACTGAGACCAAAAAAGAGGATGATGATCTAAGATGCCTAGCAGGGTTATATGGGGGGATCAGAGAGTGGTTAATGGAAGGACCGGTTTTCCAGTAGGCTTGATGGGAAATGCAGAGAGTCTTAAACTCAATTCTTCGCCTCACTTGCAACCAGCTCCGTAGTCCAGCCGTTATTGAGAGTCGCTGGGGGATCTGAAGGAGTGTCCGTGCCGCGGAATTCTGCACAATATGTAGGGTGTCGAGGGTAGACTGTGGGGCGCCCAGGTACAAGGCGTTTCCGAAGTCCAATCTGGAGAGGACAAAGCCTTGAACGATAATTTTCCTAGCTTCAAAGGGCAGAAAAGGGAGGATCTTCCATATTAGCCTAAGTAGGCCAAAACAGGTTGCCGATAGTTTGGTGGCTTGGGCATTTAGATTGAGAGAGTTATCAAGCCATATTCCAAGGCTCTTAATTTTTTCCTTAGGGGCACGGGGCGGCCCTAGCGAGGGAGGCCAGAGTAAATTTAGAGCCAGTGGAGAGGGGGTGCCTAAGAACATTATCTCGGTTTTGTCACCGTTCAGTTTTAGGTATGACCGAGTCATACAAATGGAGACTTTTTCCAGGCAGGTCCTGAGGTTAGCCGGATTGGTATTTAGTTGGTTGAGGGAGACCACTAGCTGGGTGTCATCCGCCTATGTGATGATTTTGGTTCTTAATGGACTAACTACTTCAGCTAGTGGCCCCATGTAGACATTAAACAATGTGAGGCTCAAGGACGAGCCCTGAGAACCCCCACAGGGAAGAGGCTTGTTGAGGAGATGAAAGAACCCTCAAATACTTGAAAAGAAGGGTCACTGAGAAATGATTCAAGCCAAGAAATGGCCTTGCCCGAGATCCCAATGTGAACAAGCCGCGAGAGGAGTGTGCTGTGATTGACAGTGTCAAGGTACAATCGTGACTTTGCTACAGTGAGAACCCCATTGAAAGACTTGACAAAGTGAAATGTTCCATTCCAATAGACCCCTGAGTGTACAAAGTTTCAAAAGAGTAACATATGCAATTGAAAATGCAACTGAATTGGCCTACTTTAACCTCAAATTGCATACAAAGTTTACAGTTGATGAGAGCCCAGTGGGGCTTGGAACTATCCTTGCTCAATACAATGTTCATCCGAATGCTCAGAGTCACATTGTGGTCTATGCCTGTCGAAGTCTGTCTGAAACTGAACGTACCTATTCTCAACTCTACAAGGAGAGTAAGTCATGTTCATGTGTTTCTGTATGGAAAACATTTCACCAGCATCACAGATCAACAGGCTTTGCTCATCATAATTGGAAATCCGAAGGTAAAGATGCCTCCTTGCATTGAGAGGTTGGCATTGCGACTGCAAGAATATGATTACAAACTTGTACACAAGCCAGGAAAAGATCATAACCATGATGATTATTTTTCACAAGTTTCTCTACTGCGTCACAGTTAAACATCCACAGTGGCTGACGTGTATGTTAAGGTCTAGTACACCAACACCACTATCACTTGAACAGATTATTGCTGCTACCAACACAGACAAAAACAGGTCATACTCAAAGCTATAATTTGAACTCTCTCATGGAAGAAAACTGTTCGATCAATCATTGATGATGTTGAATTTTAGAAATTTACAAATTTACAAGAGGAATTATCCATCACTTGAGAAGGAATTTTATTGAGAGGCTTGACAATCGTCTTAGCTGAGAGACTGTGACAAGAAGTTATTGAGCTTGCCCATGAAGGACATTGTGGCATTGCAGCCACCAAAAGAGTCCTGAAAGATCGACTGTGGTTCCCTCGTCTCAATGAATGAGTTGATAAAGAACTGAAAGCATGCCATCTGTGTAACTGCTAATCTTCCAAAGTGACACAGCATCCATCGGCTATGTCCGACCTTCCTGCATGTGCCTTGGAGAGAGTGGCAGTTGATTTCTTTGTACCCCTGTAGATTGGACATCATCTTATGGTGATCAGTGATGAATACTACAAGTTTCCTTTGGTGGAAGACTTATCATAGACAACATATGACAAATTCATCCAGCCCTTGAGAGCATCTTTGCAGCTATTCTCAAAACAGACAATGGTTCATCTTTTTTTAGCAGGGAATTCAATGAGTTTCTGAGTCAACTCAACATCAAGCATCAAAAAAGCACACTGCTCTGACATCAGGACAACATGGTTGTTGAATTATTTATAGGTATCCTCAAAAGAATAATTCAGCAAACATTGTTGATAAGATTGATCTGAAACAAGCCATGTGTCAAGCTCTTCGTGCCTCTCAAACAACTCCTCACCCCTCTACTAGTGAGAGTCCTGACACCTTGCTATTTGGAAGAGCCTTGGGAACCAAGCTACCACAGGGGACATCAGTCCGATCAACAAACGCTGGCAAGCTTCATGTCATGGACACTTCTCAAAATTGCAAAAGGAAAATCTATGTTGATCAGCGCTGACATGCCCATAATATAGTCTTCAACAGAGGGGACTGGGTACTGGTCAAACAGAGACATAAGCGGAAAATCGACACTCCATTTACTGTCGACCTACTGAGAGTTATAAGGACCAAAGGACACATGGTGACTGCAAGTCATCCCAGAAAGTCCATTACACGGGATTCGTCACTCTTTAGATATTTGACTGGGTGTTTGCCTACTCCTGAGAGCGTGAGTGAGGTCAACCAACCTGATCGTCCAATTCAAACATCTGAGCCTATGACATCGGAAAATAGTTCATATATTATTATCAAATGACCTCATAGTACTCAATCTGGCATACCAGTGCGAGTAACAACAAACAAAAAGATAGGTGGAGGGTCCGAGGGTATGTTTAACGACCCCAGTATAATGCTGGCCGGATATAATAATAGTTTTCTGTGTTTGCCTTACCTGACAAAAGAGTACTAGTAAATCCGACATAGATCTCTTGAGTCCCAATAATGGAGACATGTTTTATAACGTGAGTTGTTTAAGTTTGCCTCATTTGAGAAAAGAGTACTAACAAATCTGACACTGATAACTAGAGTCCCAACAGTGTAAAATGTTTTATAACATTAGCAGTAACCCTGATGATCAGTTCACGTACCGACAGGTATGTTCATCATTTACAAATTATATCAATAAAGAGAGAACAGGTCTATGTATTAATTTAAACATAACAGAATGAACTTCAGGCCTGTTTTCTAACATTTTAACTTTTTCTTATTGTCTGATCCTGTGAGTCTCTAACTGCTGAGCGGTCACATAGTTCATCACAACAATTATTAATTTTCTATACAATAGAGCGATGGTCCATTGTCCTGAGCTGCTTGCCAGGTGAGGAGAAACACGTTCCCCTTGAATCTAAGGTGAGCCTATGACACTTTGATAAATAGGTCCTGAGTGTAGGTCACTTGACACTTGACCTTATATGATAAGAACAATCTCCCAGTAACTTTAGCGGTAACCTGTACTAATGATGGTTTGTTATCCTATTTTGTTCTTGTGTTTGTCTATGTGTGTGTGTTTTGGCGATTTGACATCTGGACCTCTTCCAACTAACAAGGAGGAATACCAGAAGTGAACAGGTGACATTTACCATTGTTGTTCACTATTGTTTTTTTCGTAGTTCATCACGTAAGAGCAGTAGCAATCAAGTTTATGGTCCTGAAGAAGTGGCAGGTACCATTTTGGACCTTTAAATGTCCGCAGAAATATGTCTACCAGATAACCCAGTCAGAAGTTATTTGTTTGAACCATCTGACTTTTTTGCACTCTATTGTTTTTATCGTTGGAAGTGCACGACTCCAGAATAAAGTTTTATTGCGTACACTATCCAATTTTATGACAGACACATTTCTTTATCACTAATCACAAATCACATATGCACTGCTTTCAGTTACGAACAAACAACATCCACCCATCATCCTGTATATTAACACCATCAAAACCACCCATCTCCTAGTAATATCTTTTGAGATGGCAAATATGGACTACCTACTGTGAAGTAGACCAAATGATGAATAGGGCGGTACAAGAAGAGTAACTGATGGACATTTTTTCACAAAGGGCAAATGTCCAGTAATATGCTTAAAGCATACATATAGAACTATTTACACACACATAGGTTTCCCTTCGTTTTAGACCCACAGTTATTCTTTGTGTTTTCTATACCAGTGCGAGTGCCTCAACACCTCAATGAAGAAATGTGATATTAATTTTGTTTGCACTTTTTATTCAACAAAGGCGGAGATGTACAGTGTTAATATTATGAGCATTAAGACACTTGCGGTTCTGAGACGATTGCAAACAGGAATCATGCAAGCTGCTGGAAGGTGTTACAGTGCGGTTATTAAAATCATGATGTAATGTATACTGTTAGGAAGCTGTGTGATCATATGCTGAATATTAAAGACATCTGTTACAGAGATCCATGTGTGGTGTGTTTCATTTACATGCTCCCCGGCAGGGTAGTACTTGACACCCCATGGCATTTCTCTCATAAGGAAAATTAGAGCCTCATCTTCATCTGGGAGTACAGGTGGTGGCTTTGCTTCTGTAGCATCTGATTGTTTCTTTTTCTGTCCCTGTTTCTTCGCCCATTTGCTCTCTAACCGATCAAAGTCACTCCACTTGTGGATGCACTTCACCAACTCTGCAATGTGCAATCTCATCCCTGAAGACTGTATTGTCACAATTGCTTCCTCATCTAACTATGCCATGAAACTTTTCTGTAAAGGATTAATCTTGGAGAGATCCACCTCATATTTTCCTGCCAATTCTGTTAATCCATTAAAGGTGGCAGCCACACTCCTTGTGATTTCTTCACCCAAATAGATCAATTAATTTTCCTGATAATTATTCAAATGTGAAATGTCTCGACAAATCTCATCCCTTTATCCTTTTTATTTTCTGAGATGTCCTAAAACCATGGTGGAAAATCCCATCATCAATTCGCCCTGTCTCTCATTGTGCAATAGGTGGTATAAAGACAATCCTTCTCCTAATGATTCAACATTTTGTGCTGGTGCCCAGGCAACAACTTAGGAGTTCTGCTATGTCTGAAAACCCCAGTTGCGGTTATTCCTCCAACAGCACTTTGAACAGTAGGGCAAGCCTGGGTATCGTAGCGCTGTGCCTGAATTGCTTTAATAATATTGGTGCCTGCTACTGCTCTCATTGTAATTGCGCTCTTTGCATATCTAACGCTCGCATCTAGTTTAATTAGTAATTATTGCCGTGCATTGTAATAGGGCTCTGTGCTTATTTAGCGCTCGTATTTTAAATTGAAAGTATTGCCTGTTTGTGACTGTAACACTGCCCATAGCGTATCTGTATTTTGTGCCCCAATCTCGTCCTGGTGTCCTGGTGTCCTGTTTGGGTTTGGCTTTATCTGCCATTTGTTGGTGTGCCTCGTAGCCGGCCTCTCCGCCCCACCCCCGCCCCACCCCCGCCTCCCATCTGACCCCCCCTCGCTCCGCCCCCCACTTTCCACTTAAGCCAGAACAACCTACGTGCAGCGTTCACGCGCAACGGTCGCGCCCCATGCGCGCCGAAGGTGCGCCAAAGGTAAGCCCGTCTACACCCGTCCGCGCCTGGACCGCGCCCAGCGCCAGACCCCCTGGTCCCGCCAAACCCACCCCACTCACTTTTCGTTTGACGCCACCACTCTCCTCGCCCTTAACCCCGGACGCACACTGCAATGCTACGAAGCTGCCCCACGACGTACCCACGGTCCCTTCACCTGTCGCTCCTGCAAATTTACCAGCATCAAGACCCATACTACATCTGCTAACCCCAAACACAGCTCCGACTCTAACCAACTGAAATGCATCCTGCTGAACACCCGCTCGGTCCACAGACACACCACCGAACTCTGGGATCTACTCGACACTACATCACCGGACGTCGCCTTCCTTACTGAAACATGGATGAACGCATCATCAACACCCGACATCGCCATAGCCATCCCGGACAATTACAAGATCATCCGAAAGACTGCACCGTCCAAACAGGAGGAAGAATCGCCATCGTCCATAAGAACACCATCAAAATCACGACCAGCTCCGACGATAACCTTACAACCGCCGAACACCTCCACTTCCAGATCCTCACCGACCCTAGGACCACACTCAGAGGCACCCTCATCTACAGGCCTCCAGGAACCCGTAAACAGTTCAGCGAAGACATCACTGACTTCATCAGTCCACATGCCCTCGCCTCAGAGAACTACATTCTACTAGGAGACCTCAACTTCCACCTGGAAAAGAAAAACGACTGCAACACCACCACCCTTCTTGACAACCTGGCCAATCTCGGCCTCAAACAACTTGTTGACACCCCCACCCATGTAGCCGGACATACGCTCGACCCAATCTTCACCTCGAGCAAACACATCTCCTTCGATCGCACCACAGCTCTCCATTGGACGGACCACAGTTGTGTTCACTTCAGCTACAAAACCACCTCGACCCACAACCCCCCACAACCTATTCCCCGAAGAAAATGGAACAAAATCACCACCGACCAACTCCTCACATCGCTCAACCAAAACCCACCCGCCCTCTCATCGGACCCAAACCAAGCTGCCATCAAGTTCAAACAATGGATCACTCACAGCGCTGACGAATTAGCACCCTTGAAAAACCATCAAACCAAACAAGACAGCAAAAAGCCCCCCTGGTTCAACGATGACCTTAAAAAATCCAAGAAGCTATGCCGTACTCTCGAGAAAACATGGAGAAAAAACCCAACCACCGACAACATGACCACCTTCAAGGCAGCCACCCGCAAACACCACCAGCTGATTCGATCCACCAAGAAATCAGCATTCAAGAACCGACTCGACAACAACGCCCATAACAGCAAGGAACTATTCAACATCGTCAAAGAATTCCCCAACCCCACTGCAGCCTCAAACGACATCACTCCCTCCCAAGACCTATGCGACTCATTATCCTCCTTCTTCTACAACAAAATTGCCGACATACATAACAGCTTCGAAAACAGTTCCAACGAACAATCCTCTCCACCCCCCTCAGAACCTAAACCGCCCTCTAACAACCTCAGCGCCTGGAACCCAATCACCACTGAATACACTATCCGCCTAATGAATTCCATCCACTCCGGCTCACCAACCGACCCCTGTCCCCACCACATCTTCATCAAAGCAGACTCCATCATTGCACCTCATCTCCGTGATGTCATCAACTGCTCCTTCAAGTCTGCTACCTTCCCCGAAAGCTGGAAACATGCCGAAGTCAGCGCCCTCCTGAAGAAACCCACAGCAGACCCCTCTGAACTTAAAAACTACCGCCCCATATCCCTCCTCCCATTCCCGGCCAAAGTCATTGAGAAAGCCGTCAATAGCCAACTCGCCTCCTTCCTCGAATCCAACAACTCCCTCGATCCCTCACAATCCGGCTTTCGAGCCAGACACAGCACCGAAACCGCCCTCATCGCAGCAACAGACGACATCCGAACACTACTGGACAACGGAGAAACAGTGGCCCTCATTCTACTCGACCTCTCCGCCGCCTTCGCACTGTCTCTCACAACACCCTCACACAACGCCTCAGCAACATCGGCATAAAAGGAAAAGCCTTGGACTGGATCATCTTGTTCCTAGCTGGGAGAACTCAGAGAGTCCAACTCCCGCCCTTCAAATCAGAGGCCACCGAAGTCATCTGCGGTGTACCACAAGGATCATCACTCAGCCCCACCCTCTTCAATGTTTACATGAGTCCACTCGCCCCCATCGCGCGTCAACACAACCTTAACATCATCTCCTACGCTGACGACACCCAGCTGATCCTTTCCCTCACCAAAGACCCCAACACCGCCAAAACCAATCTTCACGAAGGCATGAAAGAAGTAGCCGTATGGATGAAAAACAGCTGCCTAAAACTTAACTCAGACTTAATGGAAGTGCTCATCCTAGGATCATCCCCCTCTGCCTGGGACGACTCATGGTGGCCTTCGGATCTGGGCTCAGCACCCATACCCACAGACCACGCACGTAACCTTGGCTTCATCCTAGACTCCTCACTCTCGATGACCAAACAAGTCAACGCCGTCTCATCCTCCTGCTTCAACGTACTTCGTATGCTCAAAAAAATCTTCCACTGGATCCCCGCCGAGACAAGAAAGACTGTCACCCACGCACTGGTTACGAGTCGACTAGACTACGGAAACACCCTCTACGCCGGAATTACAGCCAAATTACAGAAAAAACTCCAAAGCATCCAAAACGCATCAGCAAGACTCATTTTGGACATCCCTCGCCAAGATCACATTACCGGCCACCTGAAAGACCTTCACTGGCTTCCCATCAACAAGAGAATAATATTCCGTCTCCTCACCCACGCACACAAGGCCCTCTACAAACTAGGGCCCGAATGCCTCAACACTCGACTATCCTTCTACACACCCACCCGCCAACTAAGATCCTCCAATCAAGGCCTCGCCGCAGTTCCGCGTATCCAAAGATCCACCATGGGAGGTAGATCCTTCTCCTACTCGGCGGCCAAGACCTGGAACTCACTCCCCGCTCACCTCCGTCTTACACAGAACCACATCTCCTTCAGAAAAGAACTTAAAACCTGGTTATTCGATAAATAATGAACGCCCTCCCCAAGCGCCTTAAGACCCTCTGGGTGAGTAGTGCGCTATATAAATTCCTGAACTTGAACTTGAACTTGTGACACTAGAGCAGGAACAGTCTCAATTGATGCATTAACACCCTGAACAATTAAAGTAGGGCCTGCTTCAGCAGGTGCAGATCCAATTGGAAGTATTGCATATAGACTTTCAACCTAAATTGTGTTTGCTTCAAGTGGGGAAGTAGCCACTGTAGCATTAGTGGTTGTAACACACTCTGTGTTTGTTGTGAGGGCCATATATAGTGGCGGACGTGAGGATAACAAAGCATCACAAATTTAATCTCCTAAATCACTAGTAGTGTCTGTTTTTCTTGCAAATTCTTCTCTTCATTGTTCAATAATATTCAAATCAAAAGTACCATATTGTGTACATTTGAATGCTCCTTCTTTTTCAGTGATCTTGCACCATTGACAAAACCATAACATGTATGATGCGCTACATTTGTTGCCATATATTGAGCTAGCCTCTTAACTCTCCAGAATGGGGACCCACACATCACCTCTCAGCAGATCTGTAAGGCATTTGAAACATTTCATGATTGCAAGAATTCAGCAATAATTGAACAGTGATCAAATCAGAAAATTTCAATGTTTTTTTCAGATTATAATTCAGTATAGATCAATACTTTCAAACACTCATGCCAGGCTCATGGTTTTAGGTGACTTTAAGCTCTGGCCGAATGGCCCCTTGGATACAGCATACAAAGATCTATGCCAGACCTGCAGCAACATCCATCTTCAGCAGCTGGTGCTCTCCCACATTCATTTGAAGGGTCATATCCTGGATCTGGTCTTTGCTGAAGACACCTGGGTCAAGATCGGGGATATAACCATTCAATGTTGGACTGATCATGCCCTTATCCAATTTTCATTACAACTTCCTAATGACTCTTTTATAGATAACTGCGTAGGTAACACCAAACTTAGCAGACAGTGGTCTAGATTTTTTAAATGTTCTACTTTGCCTGCTTTGCTACCTTGTGGTTTTACCATGGAGAAAGGAGTAGAAGAGAGCTACCAGAGCCTTTGCCAACGGATTATAGAATCTTTAGATAAAATGGTCCCATTGAGGAAAGTGAAGGATAGATTCAAACACGCTGCCCCTTGGTACTCTAATGAACTCCTTCAGCTGAAAGTACACTGTAGACAAGCTGAAAGAACTTGGAGGAAGCACTATCTTGAGGCAGATAAAATTATTTTTAAACAATCACTTCTGGGCTATAAAGCACAGATAAAATGCGCCAAAGCCAGGTACCTCGAGGACACGTTGGCACATGCAGCTAACAAGTCGCAAACCCTTTTTAAAATTGTTAATAATCTCTCTAACCCTGCCTGTGCCACCAATAGCATTCCTGCTTCACAGGAATTATGCGATTCCCTGGCCTTTACTTTTGAAGACAAGATTACCACCATTTTGAGTGGTCTCTCTGCTTCTAGTACTCTTAACACCCAGTCCACCTTCGAGCCACTGTCCATTTTGACTCCAGCTGACACCAGGGAAGGTATTGCACACCCAACGCTGTCCAGCTTCACCCTTCCTTCCTACGAGGATTTCTGTATCTTGGCCAACTGTGTCTCATCGGGTTCTCCTTTGGACCCGTTGCCACACAAGTTTTGGAAGCTGTTTCAAGAGGAGCTTTTTCCTCCTCTATATTCTATTTGCTGCCAGTCCCTCAGCGCTGCCATGGTTCCTGATAGCTGGAAACTGGCAGTGGTATCTTCATTACTAAAGAAAGCCACACAGGAACCCCTCTGTCCTGCGAATTACAGGCCCAGCTCTTTATTGCCCTTTCCAATGTAAATCTTGGAAAAATTAGTCACCAAATCTCTGTCTAGCTTTATAGAGACCAATGCCTGTTTAGATGTAACCCAGTTCGGCTTCCGGCCAGCTAACGGTACGGAATCTGCACTGGTGGTGGTTCTGGATGATCTTCGTTCGCGTGTCGACAGTGGTCAAGCAGCATTCTTGGTGCTACTCGACATGTCGGCCACGTTCGAGACGGTAAACCACTCTACTCTACTCAGTAGATTGGAAGAAGATGGGGTGGTTGGCTTGGCCCGGGACTGGCTTGTCTCTTACCTTCACAATAGGCTTCACGTGGTGGCCTTACCTCCATTTAGGTCCAGCTCCAGAAAGTTGGGGCAAGGAGTGCCCCAGGGGTCAGCAATCAGCCCCATTTTGTTTAACCTTTATCTTTGCCCCTGATTAGGCTGATGAAATCCTTCGGCATCTCTGTAATAAACTATGCCGATGACACGCAGCTTATCTTCTCTTTTGAGGGTAAGGATGCCGTCTCTACAGAGACCTTTCATCGGTGCATGCTAGCCACTGCGGACTGGTTGAGACATAATTCCCTCCAGTTCAATGGATCGAAGACAGAGGTGCTGCACTGCTCACTGGATAAAATTTCTCGCCCTTTGCCTGTGGACTTTTGGCCACCAACCACCTTGGTCACTGTTGAGGCAGCGAACGCTGCTCGCAACCTCGGCGTCACCTTTGGACCACAACTACAGTTGGATGCCTTTGTAAACAAGACTATTGGCACCTGCATATTGTTGTTACGAATACTGCGTAAGATCCTCCCCATGTTACCTGTATCAGCCAGACGTGAAGTAGTGCGTAGTCTCATACTCAGTAGACTTGATTACTGCAATGCATTGCTTCTAGGTGGCCCTAGTTCCTTGATTAGGCAATTGCAGTGGATCCAGAATATGGCAGCCAAGTTGGACCTCTCTCGGATGCGCTCAACCTCATCATCTTTGGCGCTTAGAGACCTCCATTGGCTGCCTATTCATCAGCGGATCTGCTTCAAGGCTTCCTGCATAGTCTTCAGGGCACTCCATGGACAGGGGCCTATTGTACTTCAGGAACTTTTTTCATGGTATTCGGCAGCCAGACATTTACGCTATTCTTCTGCTTATTTAGTGGCAGTTCCTCGAATCCAGAGGACATGGATAGGCAGCCGTTCTTTTAGCTTTACTGCTGCTAAACTCTGGAATTCTCTCCCACTTTCCTTGAGGAGTTTGAATGAATTATCTCTTTTCAAAAAGGGGCTGAAGTCCCATCTCTTCCCTAGGGCTGTGTGATCCTGTCTGTGTGTGATGTTTGTAGGGTCAAAGCGCCAGGATACCCTTTGGGTGACAGCTCGCGCTATAAAAGTATGTCTTACATTACATTACATTACTTTCCTTCAATCCTGTCACACTTTTCTTTCACAAACATATCACAGCTTACTACTTGATGACTCGTCAGCAAATACCACCAATTGACCTATCTCAGTGTGGAGCACTCTGATGTAGTTCTTCACTCCTTGCAGCTGTTTGCCCTTGTTTACAGTTTTCTTGTACACACATTTTCAACAACTCAAAGCAAGCAAAAGAAACAAATAACTTTTGTCTGCTCTGCTAAAGAATGCAAGGGAGTTACTTCTTACAAGAAACAATAGAAAATGAGGTTTTAACACCCTCCGATTTCCTTACACACAGCAGAATGAGATCTCAACCAGGAGAAATCACCCTGAGGGATATAGTGTTCACTTTGCTCAATACGTTCCACTACCACCAATCATTATTAGTACACTCACAACAATGTATTATAGTCCCTATCTCTATTGTGCTGTTGATGGTACCACCCATCTGCAGCACCAACCTTAGCCGACACATATTACTACAACTTATTCCAGGATATTGAACTACTTTGAGTACAAAAACAACTTCAACTGCTCAACATTTCAGCATAACAACTAATCTATCAACTTTTTTCTTCCCCCTCTGTAGTTACCAAGGCTTATACTACCTGGGTAAAGAGATTCTTCCTTGCCAAGAAAATGCTGCTTAGAGAGGCTAAGGAATTAGCCAAAACCTCAGTTAGGGAGTATGGGCCCTTACAGCCTACTTCCAATTTCTAGCTATACCTGTCTTGGGTGTATTCCGCCTGGGACAGAGTTCTTTTAACAAAATTTATACTTGGAATTATGAAGTGGCATTTGAGTTTTCCTTTGGGCCAGTTTGACCCCAGCAAGGTGTTAATCTGTCCATGTGATGAGACCTCACCCAGGAGTTTGCTTCAAATTGTTTTCTTTAGTAAATATTATCAGGTACTGTCTAAGAGGTTTTTAATACCCCTAATTTGAGCCTGCAGTATCAGAAGTTGTGCTAAGGCTTTGCTTTATCTGCAAGGGCTAAATTCTCCTACACTGTGTGCCCCTATGTGTTCTTCTTAAATGGTGCTATTCCCAGAGACGACAGCTGTTGTTTTAAGAGCTTGATACTGCTAGCTTGACTTGTTTATTCGATGACTGTGGGGCACAGTGTACTTTGACAGGTTTTCCTTTTAACCTGTTTGTGGGGAGTTTTGATTGGGTTTTTATTAGTTATATTCATTTTTTTTTGTTATTATGAGATTTGTTTTATTAAGGTGATTGTATGATGTGTTTTTTAACAAGGTGTTTCATCTTTTTAATGAACTTTTATGGATGTGTTTCACTGCCGAAATAAAGTTTATCTAAGTCTTGTCTATCGACTTCACCATAAAACAAAATGCACAACTGAAACACAATGACAAACGCTTAGTCAGACAACCATGATGCATAACCACAATGATAGTCACTCCTTCACCACTGCAACCGCCTTCAAAACTGTGACTTAAGGGACATGGGCAATTCTAAACTAGTATACACCCTAAAGGGTGACTGTGGGTCTAAGAATGCTGTCTATTGAACAGTGCCTGAGACTCAACTCACAGAAGACATAGAGGACCAAAGTGAATCAAGTGCCACAGGATACCTCCACACTTGTAAAAGTACCCATCAGTTATCAATCGGTTCCGTCCTTATTATCATTTGGGACTCCTCACACCGAGGAGAGCAATCCTGCAACTACTTGATTTTTGAAAAAGTGGTTGCCCTAATGTGTTTTAGCAGTGTAAGGCAGATAACCGTGAAGACTGAAAAAAGCAGTGCATAAAAGAAACAGATATTAGTGTGAAAAATAGTGAGGGAATATAAAATTGGAGAACTAGGAGAGAAGAAACTTTATTAGGTATCTCCTATGTTTCCAAACTTAAAAATTAGTGCTGAGATATAGTAGAAAAGCAAATAACTACTATTATAGATCTTAAACAGTCGACATGTTTCTGCAGACTGCGGACCCACCAAGGTGTCCTGCTGCTTTCATCAGGACCACATCTCGCTTCTGCTTACACCTCCAAAAGGAGGTATGTTTGTAAAAAAAGGGGTTTACTTTACGTGTCTTGCATGTAACAGAATGTCCCTTGACAGGTACTGGTCCTTTTTACTAAGAAAGAGTAGAGACAACAGACACAGACAACACACAGAACATACAGATTGAGGTCAGTTACATCATTTGTACGACCAAAATGCAGGTATGTCAATTACATATCCCCACTGATGCCAAATTATATGCATCTGACGTTCCTATATAGGTCAGACCCCTGCTTACCTTTTTGGTAGGAGGCACACGCTATGCCTCACCTGGCTGCGGCTCAGGTAGGTGGAGCACCGCGCTATGAATGACAAAAGGAGGTGGTACATATAAACATATCACACACAGTGTTGGCCATATTATGTTGCTAATGTTAAGGTTACAAAAAACCACGGTAATTAAATGGCATGTATTAGTGTTATGTGATCACTGCAGAAGTTTGTAGATGGATAACTGATCCCCTGTTTGCGCTCCTAATATGTGAGCGGGTAGTCTATCAGTGATATCAATTGCTTCAAAACGCTTTAAATCGAAATTCAAAGCTGCATAAATATCTGAGTGCCGATAGAGAAGACACTCTCTCACCAGATTCTAATTCTGAGAGCAAATGGCCTGTCAATCGTAAAGTCCAATATCGTTATCCCATATAGAGAAATCACAAACAGAGTCAGAGGCAGGCAAACTCCGTGAACATAAGTTCGCGGGTACTAAAACGGGGAACGTGGTATCGCGCTTAACGCGAGAGTTCCTGTTCGTAATGAATATTGCTTTTGGCGAGACAGAAATGGGAGCGCACAACAAACAGGCATGTGGTATCGTTGTGAGCAGAATGCTTGGCCCCTCACTACGTGTAAACGCTCACCTCTCCATCGGTACTCCGGGCGTCCTCTGGGCTGTCTGGGGGAGGTGCCGCGACAGAGGTGAGCGCCATCTTTGTATTCCATTGTCGTGACGTCACTATGCTCACCGTGACCTGGGGCACATGACCCCTGCGCCTGTTGGAAATTGTAGTACTCATCCTAAATTGATCCAATTCTAAACTAGGCCACATTATTTCAGCTTGCCCCTCCTATGACACAAACTTAACGTGGGGCTTTCTATATCTCAATCTTTGGGTGTGATCATTAAATAGCCCCCACCACTGGCAGTATGGACCTTTGTTTGGTGGCAAGGTGAAATATAAAAGAATAATTATCTACATTAGATACATAGCAGTACATCATTAACGACTTTTAATGCAGTCAATAAAGAGAATTAGTGTGAGTTAAAGGGTTTTATTTTAAATTCTTTCTTATAGTTTTTCATTGTTTATTCATTAGGTATACATTTTTAGATTTCAGCATTAAAAGTCAACATAATCCAAAAATCAATATTTGATTATAAATTAGAATATAATTTTTGTTATAATAACAGTTAATATTGTTATGAGGAAATTCACTAACCTAAATTTAATTGGAATAGAATAGAGTATGGTATCAGTTCAGATACACAATAAAGAGTTCTGATGAACGAATCAATGCATTAACACCAAAAAACCCTTACATCTCAGTCTGTAAAGTAGCTGCAGCAATAAATCAGCAGACATCAAGAAATAGGCTACTCAACCTCTCATGTAGAGAAGTATAAGAATTTCAGGGATGAGACCCCAGCCGGAGTCGGCAAAGGTATCCTACTCTACTCTAGAAGCACCCACTAATATAAACACACAATATTTTATGTTTCAACATTATTTTCTTTTGTCTTCTACGTCCTTCAATAGAATTTCATTAAACTCCTGTGAATAGGCAAACTCCTTGTTTTCTCACACTTGTTCAATAGGCTTTAAACATTAGACCTTGAAAAGTTACAATATTCGCATTCTGTGGTCCAGGCTGTTCTTTTCACGAATCATCCTTCCTGTTGCCTCCTCTTCTCTTGGTGAGAGCCTTCCTTTGATTTTTATAATACAAGTGCATATTCACTAGCTAACAGAAGGCTACTGGAATATTCCAACATCTGCAATAAAGAGAAAAAAGTATTGTGCACAAACAGCTATTCAATGTGAAACACAGGCCTTTCTGTGTTAATTAATTATTTTAAGTTAGCATGGCATCGGCAATGTGGCCAACTTAAATGAGCAACTTTTAATTACTTGCAGGCCTATAGCATTTAAGTATAATTGCTTACTACAACTACATATTTATTATACATGCTCTGTAAAGATCTACTTTTGCATATTTTTAATAAAAGTGTTTTTGTTAGTAAGTAAAATACGTTCTAGCAAACCCCTCACTAGAGATTGAGGCAGGCTGTCCATGATACCGGCTTTGCAGGAAAAACGATTTTGACTGTGCCAGGAGGGCACCAGTGTTTATTTTCGTTTTATATTTCATTGCTCTTCTTTTGACCTGTGTATTGCGGGTGACACCCAATTGGCATGCCAACTACCCATAGACCGGTATGGGCTATTGTACACCCCTTCTGCTCTTCGTTTTGTGCGACTGTTGTACTTCAACACCATGACTCTGGGGTTATTGACTGCGGTCCACTATTGCATACAAATACAGGCACACTGTCCTTTTTCTTTAAAGGTATTGATGGCAGTGTGTTTGAATTGCCATTGTTCTTGACTTGGTACTCCTATCTTTTTAAGTGCTCACAAACCTCATCCTTTACTGAAAGAAACAAAGTAATCTATGGATAACGGAAGATTGTTATATTCTATTTTGATACGATGTTTGTTTATTGTTTGGGAACATTAGCCACTTGCCATTACATTAAGGGATAAAAAATCCCAGAGTGTACTGTTTTGGTTCCGTGTTCTCAAACTTTTCATGTGGATGCCCCAGACCATTGATTAGAGTGTAAATACATGGGGCCTCATTTATGAAAAGTGACGCATCGCTGCGAGAAAACATGCGTCACTTTTCATTGCCCCCTCCTTGCGATCCCAATGATGCGTCATATTTTCAATATGACGCATCATTGCGCAAGGACTTACAGATACGTCAGTATTTCTGACGTATCTGTAAGCGCGAAAGTGGCGCATTGCTGGAGTGTGTCACAAAAGTGACGCAACTCCAGCAATGCGTCCTTTCACATGGGGCAAGCCCCATGTGAAAGGGCCTGCGTCAGTCTTACGCCTGCTGTGAGGCAGGCACAAGATTTTGACGCAACAGCATCCTAGAAGTGACGCAGTGAAATCTGATAGATTTCACTGCATCAGTTCTACGACCTTTCTTGCGTCAATACGCCCCCATTGCATACATTATACCTGGCGCAGGTATAATGTGGCGCAGGGGTTTCCAAAATGACGCATTTACCTAGATGCGTCACTTTGTAAATATGGCGCAACAAGGCGCATTTTTTACGCCACTGGTGCGTCACAAAAAATGACGCACCGGCGGCGTAAAAGTGACACACAGCCTCATAAATGAGGCCCCCGGTCCTTGCTTTTACTTCTACATTATGATTTTGGTACTTTAATTATTTTCAATTTCAGTTACTGGTTTCTGCAGGAGATTATCATTATCATTGTAGATTGTTGCTTTCTTCATGTGATTACCATTTGACAATGTGTGGGATTCTGTAATTCCTCTGTATTCACCTGTCTCTAGTTTCTTTATAATTGGTGACTTATGACACACCCAGTTGCCGATTATAAAGAAAAGACATTAGAACTTGGCTACCATAAGTTATTACAGTTGAGCTCAGGCATCAGAATGCCTGCTGCCAGAACCAGCAGCCGAGGTGACAGGCAGGTCAGGCCACGGGGAATAATTGAAGCCGCTGGTTAAAGCAACAAAAACTGAACATTGCTTTTCTTTTTTCTGTTCTTTTTTTCTAGTTTACAATGGCAAACAGAAAGAACATGTTTAGTTTTGGTTTTCCTTAAATGCTTAAAGAAAAGCTAGAACCTTCCTGCATGTTTCTACAAATTCCGAGCTATTGCAGCTTTAATTTTTTAACTGACTTGAATTCATTTAACAGTTTCTAATATGTTTGCAACACATATCTAACAGGTGTTTAAAGTTGCACTAGAGGTTTTATTTTTATTCTTCACTAGCTTACCCGTCGCGCGTTGCTGCGATCTCAGAAGAAATGAAATTTAAGGAAACTTGTTATGATAACATTCAATTTACATTGTGTCATTTTTATTGAAACTTATTCATTTTAATATGGAAAACATTTTAAAGTGTTGTTTTCATTCTGTTTATTTATTCGAGTGCTTGTGGATACATGGTATTTTTAGTTTTTCACTCTGGTGCGTACACAAATAAATCTGAAGGTTTGCCGATGCGTGAGCTAGCCACATACAGTTGTCCATGTGAGAAGCACGGATTCTCAAAATCTAGTCAACACACTTTCAGCGATTGTCCTTGTGCTTTGTTGATGGTCATTGCAAAAGCGAGTCGCACCGTAAACTGCAAACGTTCAGTATTGGAAAGATTATGAGGACCCTGGGGGGCCGAGGGACGATATTTAACAATTTTTTTTTTGCCAGAAACCTTCGCAGGAGTGTACTCAACAACTGTTAACATTTTTTAAATTCATTTATTTATTTATTTATTTTTTTGCCAGAAACCTCTGCGGAAGTGTACTCAACAACTTCCCAAATTTTCATGGCAATCGGATAAATGGTGTAGTAATGCATAAAGGACAAACAGACATACTTTTGTTTTTATATATATAGATTTCGGGGTCGATTCCAATTTGGGAAACAAATCCGTACGACGATTAAAATTTGTAGCCGTTTCCATACAAATCGTACAAATTCATCCGAATCGCGTAGTACGATCCGTAGTAGGATCCGGACCGGTGAATGAGTACCCAATTTGTACGGTAAACGTCGCGTATGAGCAATTCGTACAGAGAGCCACACAATCACATAGGGTACAGTTTGTACACCCCATGATCGTAGGGGTACGGTTCGTACACCTACGATCATGGGCTACTTTTCGTACACCCCATGATTGCAGCCATAATTGCAGGGGTACGGTTCGTACACCTTTGAGCATGGGGTACGGTTCGTACACCCCATGATCGTATGGGTACAGTTCGTACACCCCATGATTGTAGGGGTACGCTTCGTACCCTTGCAATCATGGGGTGTACAAACTGTACCCCATGATCGTAGGTGTACCAACCGTACCCCTACGATCATGGGGTGTACGAAGCGTACCGCTACGATCATAGCTACAATCATGGGGTGTACAAACCATACCCCTACGATCATGGGGTGTACAAACCGTACCCCTAAGATCATGGGGTGTACAAACCATACCAGGGGTCTATTTTGCACGCATTTCGAGTTGAATTCTGCTTTTCGAGACGTTTTGAGCTCTCATACAAAAAGAGTCGTACGGAGTGTTGACTGGACGAATCGTACATGCTGGGTCGGAAAATGATGCTTGGATCCATACGGACATCGCGTACTGCGCGCTCCGAATGCGATTCGTACGGATTATTGAGTCGTACGGGCTTTGGTACTCAACAACTTTTGGGAACAAAGTAGGAGTTTAGAGGGAAAGAAAAACTAGGACGCCCTCCACTCAATAAATCATCAAGAAACAAATGTCCTAGTTTTCAAGGCAGTTCTCATCTATTGATCTGCAGACATCTCTAGTTATATATCAATTACACCAAAATTCTATTCTCATAGAGATTTAGAGTAGGGGATGTCTCAGTCTACTGCCCTTATAAAAACAACCCGACTCTGATCAACAAACTTAGACTAACACAAAACCCACAATCACCTTAGATGACAACAGAAAAAGGTGAGAAAGGCGAGATGGCACCTCACGGGCGCACCACCAATGGGACCCCTGGCTGGTACTCACCAGGATGGCCCTGTTCTCATCATTGGTGCCATCAAGCCATAACGGAAACGTGTCTTAAACCCAAAGAAAAGACAGTGAGTGGTGCAGTGGACACAAAATATATGTAACAAAACGTACAACATTAAACACTTAACATATAATCTACTGTGCAACCAGGGCAAAAACTTTACTCATGTTCCTTTCTTGTTGCGTACAGTACACATATAGACATTAAAAAAGGAGGATGTGAATACTACCAATCGATTCACACCCTACTTACAGCCGACATGTTTCATTGCCTTGGTTTCTATCAGGCAATTTCCTCAGGGCAAACCAATTTAGATGCCACTGCAAAGGACACAGGGCTTTGCGTGCCTTCAGTTAGCCTTGCCTCTCATACCAGCCAAGAGGAATTTAAAAAGGACTACAGCCCCCGTAGGTGAGCGTGATCCAATCTCCCTTCGATTCTGTTGCGGTAGAGAGTAACTGTCCGGCGTCTTCTCAGCACTCGAACGATTGCCCTGAGGAAATTGCCTGATAGAAACCAAGGCAATGAAACATGTCGGCTGTAAGTAGGGTGTGAATCGATTGGTAGTATTCACATCCTCCTTTTTTAATGTCTATATGTGTACTGTATGCAACAAGAAAGGAACATGAGTAAAGTTTTTTGTCCTGGTTGCACAGTAGATTATATGTTAAGTGTTTAATGTTGTACGTTTTGTTACATATAATTTGTGTCCACTGCACCACTCACTGTCTTTTCTTTGGGTTTAAGACACGTTTCCATTACGGCTTGATGGCACCAATGATGATAACAGGGCCATCCTGGAGAGTACCAGCCAGGGGTCCCATTGGTGGTGCGCCCGTGAGGTGCCATCTCGCCTTTCTCACCTTTTTCTGTTGTCATCTAAGGTGATTGTGGGTTTTGTGTTAGTCTAAGTTTGTTGATCAGAGTCGGGCTGTTTTTATAAGGGCAGTAGACTGAGACATCCCCTAGTCTAAATCTCTATGAGAATAGAATTTTGGTGTAATTGATATATAACTAGTGATGTCTGCAGATCAATAGATGAGAACTGCCTTGAAAACTAGGACATTTGTTTCTTGATGACTCAACAACTTTTAACAATTTAATATATATATTTTTTTTTTGCCAGAAACCTTTGCAGGAGTGTACTGAACAACTTCCCAAAGTTTCATGGCGATCGGATGAATGGTGTAGTAATGCATAAAGGACAAACAGACATACTTTCGTTTTTATATACATAGATGTTTGCAAACATGTTTGCTCTTTCATAGGAAAGAGCTATAGACTAAGGTTTTAAGCAGTTTGTGGGAAAGGTAAGGGTGTCACCATGTATTATATGGGATAAAGTACTCACCGGCATACATGATAAGGATATTGCAAGCCATCTCAGAGTTCCATAACCTTATAAACGAACGCAACCTTCGGCATTCTCCTGCTATATCAGGGTCTTCAAACTGGGGGGCACCAGTCTCTGGTCAAAAGAAGCATTATGGCGAGAACAGTACTTGTTTTAAGCAGAAATAAATAAGCACCAGTAAGGCGCTCTGTACTGGACAACCACTAACATTTTTTATCATTTATATCCTAGCTGGGAATATGAGTCAAAAGGGAAAGGATTCCAAATATTATTCAAAACCCCCCTCCCCATTTCTAATAATCACAATGTGGGTACCCCTGCTCGTCAGTAATGTCTGCCTGTCTGACCAGAAAAGTATGTTTGAAACTCATGTATTTAATTGCATTTTTAAACAGTGATACAACTTAACTGCAATGTTTAAATAAGTCTAGACTTATATAATACAATGATTCTAGAAAATTCTAAGGGGGGCCCTGATGATTTTTTTTCCACTGGGGTAGTGCAGCATTAAAAAGTCTGAAGACCGCTGCTCTATATGCTTATGCAACCCCTCTGTAACTTGCAAAAGCCTTATAATGTATGGCAAGTGTTACAGTAGCCCTTATATATCTAGTGTTGTGTTTTGTATTCTACATTTTCGTAATTTTCATTATTGTTTATATTGTAAGCACATTGAACATTTAAGTTAAAATCACAAACCAAAGACAGAGTGCTTTATAAAAGAACTTGAATTCATCAGCTACACCAACTTGACAATAGCTTGTTATGAAAAACCTGTCTCAAGAGAGTGAAATAAGGCAGGCAGCACAAATTATGGTGTGCATTGTGTGTTGCATACCATAACTGGTGATTTTCAGCGTTTACTTGGGTTTCAGGGATGGTCGTCTGCCATAGATTGGATGCGCTCAACCCCCATGCATTGACAAAGTTTACAGCAATGGTTTACAGTTACAGTAATACCTTCAGCTTAAAATATTCAACAATGTAGATTGAATAAGACAGTGTAATTTGTTTACATTTATAGAGATCACATATAGCAGTGCATTTTATGGGCTGCCTTTCAAGCATTTGTACCTTTCCCATAAAAATGAATATTAAAATTGTGTGAAGAGACATTTTGCCATAACCATTGAACTCTAAGATTATGCTCCGTATCAGCATGTCAATTTGAGTGATCAGTTGTGGCAAACTTAAATAAATGTATAATTCTGAGAGCTTACTTGCCCAGAAGTGGAAGCTAATGACCCCCAAAAGAAGAGATCCTACCTAAATTCAACATTATCATAGAGGGGACTAATTTCTATAGTTTGATGCTTCTGCTTCAGTGCCCCAAGCTTATTACAGCAAAAATGCATATATAATGTATAAGAAACACCTTTATTAATGACATTCACTACTTGGCTTATTTTTGGCATCGGAATGGCTATAAGATTACATAAATAATCAAAAACTGATGAGCTTGAAATCCTGTGAGCCAAACACAGTAAATGTCGCCTCATAATATTATAGCGTAGGTCTGCAGACCTCAATATCTGGGCTCGCAAGCTTAGCATATTACAGTAAAGGAGAGGTCTCATTGAATATTACAATAATATTCTTAAACATCAAGAAAAGAAAGAAGTGGAGGACAGGAAAAGCTTGTCTTTGAGCATTAATACTATTTTACTTTTTGGAGATGTTGGATATGCACATTTTGTGTGCGTTATCACTCTAGATTTTAGGCTTGTTTGTTTTGCTGGGTCTAAAAGTAGTGTGGCTCACTGGTTAGAGGCAGCAGACCCGAGAGCAGAGGACGGCCTGGGACCAGGGTTCGATTCCCGGCGCGGCAGGTTTCTGGACCAGGGTCAGCGGACTCGATAATTCTCTCGCCTTGGTGCCCACTCTGATCAGCGATCACACTCGGCAACTCTGGGCATTAGCTTGCCTCATCTTCACTAACGGCCCCACCAGACCGCCGGGGATGCCTGGTCTCACCCTGGAGATACCCATTAAGGGACCATCTCTCAGGGAAGCCAGGAAGGGTTTCGCAGCGGTCGAAGCGCCTTGGGACCCTACGGGTAAGTAGTGCGCTATATAAATGCCAATACATTTACATAAAACTCCGTGCACTTTACCCCTGCTAACTAGGGGAAAGGTGCCTGTGTTTCCCCCTTTCAACACAATGAAATTGAGATCACCTGAATACTATATTTAAGTTACCAATATGTCTGTAGTATATATTTATACCACAGTATATTCAGAAACTGCTAAATGTCACAAGAATCTATATATATATATAGTTACTCATATAGCTACTGATCAACACATGCAGCAGTTTACAGAACAACAGACATAATGATGCACAAATTAAGACAGTTTAGTCACTAACCCATGCACTCAGTGAGACACATTTAATCACTCACTCATACAGTCAGTCATGCACCTACTAAATCCTTCATCCAGACACGTATACATCCACTCATTCTTCAATATGTAAGACATATTTTAACTTTACAGAAACATACAGTCACTGGATGTTGTCATCAGTGATGTCATCAGTGATGTCATTTGAGATGTCATCAGTGATGTCATCAGTGATGTCACTGACCATGTCATGAATGATGTAATATGTGACATCATCAGCAGTGGATTGCGGGTGCGCGATATATAGTTATTGCAACTAACTATATATGCGAATTTCTATGGTTTTGTGCGAGTAAATTAAGGTTTTGTAAATGCTAATCCCTAACTATATATGGTCTATAACCTATGGTTTTTTCAGTGAATTTTCAAGGTTTTGTAAATGCTAATCCCTAACTATATATGGTCTATAACCTATGGTTTTTTCAGTGAATTTCAATGGTTTTTTAATAGCAAATATCAAAAGCTGTCAAATGTCAAGTACGTGATAGGTAAAAACATTTTCGTGCTTTGAACGCTGCCCCCCCCCCCCCCTCTTTTCTCTTAGGAGTACTCTCTCTTTGCAGATAGTGAAGGGTAGTTAACGCAGGCCTTTGCCCCCGTTGTAATCCGTCGTGCCTGCTTCTCTCTCCATTTGATTGATTGTTATCCAAGCATTTACTGTTTTAGAATTGGTTCTCTTTGGTTCATTCTCTATTTACAAACAAGCACAGAGTCGCAATACTCTGTTTAGTCTTTGCAGATAGTGAAAAATCGTTTAAAAAAACAAAAGGAATCGAGCAAAATCAGTAGGCCACTAATGGGATCTCTTTTTGACCTCGCTAAAATAGAAACATTAACAACAACCCCTCATGAGAAATACGAAACTAGTGAGATGAACTGAGCTCCACACCATGATGGCTGCAAGACAGCTCGGCTCCGCCACCCACCCCACCCAAAATAACGACAAACCCTATGCAAATATTATAAATATATACAACACACCAGCAAAGTAACAGGGTAAAACATTTTATTAAATAACTATGTACATAACTATTTTATACTTTTTGTTGCCCGATCCGGCTAGCTCAATCGATCGAGCATGAGACTCATGCACTCTGATCTCCTTGGCCTCAGTCAAGCATCAATAGTAAGATTTTCATACATGAGTGTACGTTCATGGTTTTGGTCCCTGAGTTGCTTCGATGTCACTGCCTTGCACAAATGGCATAAGTCCTGGATGTTGGGTGCCATAGTTCAAAGTTCTGAGCAGAGCTTGTAACACTGTCTGAAGCTTATTTGCACCTGCTGCAGCTTCACTATTCTCAAAGTAAGTGGGGGCCGTTTGTGGACCTGACTGCATTTGAAAACAATGTGATGCGGTGCCTCCCTAAACCGCTTGACGGAGGCCCCCGAGGGGCGGTGTGATGGCGCAGACTTGGAGGGGGGGCTTGGCTCCGACCCCCTCCCCAAGTCTTGTTGCCCTGGTGTGGCCTGAGATCGCCCCCTACATAGGTGGCCGGCTCCCGGGGTCAAGCGGAACTTTTTGCCTTTTGGTGACTCTTCCATTCTGGACCTTGTCCCACAATCCGTTCGACCTGAAGACACGTCCTGCGGTGCCCTAGTCCGACCATCACATATTCCTGCGCCAGGAAACGGCGTGGGATGCACTAGAAGGGAGAGGCGGCGCTAACGAGCCTCCCCCACCTCCCCAGGTGGAGGTTTTTCAGGTACACCCCAGCGCTTTACGCAACCAGCTGAGTTGCGCCCGCTCTTGCGGCTACAGCGTCTCGCCCACCATCCACTTGAATTGCGCCCACTCTTGCAGTGCAGCGATAGGCGGCTGCCACAGGACTCTCAAAATGGCGGCCGGCTCTTCGGATTTAGGCCTGGCCCACTAAAATGGCCCTTGGACACCTTGGAACTCAGACGCTTGACTGCTAGGGCATGGACCCCATTCCCAAAAGCGTCCCCTCAGCCTTGAAGATTCTACAAAAGTCACCGGGGCCCCCGACTCCCGCAGACTTCCGGTGGTGAGCGACTGCCATGATTGCTCGCGGAATGGCCACGACGTAGCCACGGGGTGCTCTCATGCTGACGCCAGCTTCAATCTGAAACATCCAGAAACACTGTAGACTACCAATTCGATCAATTCCGGTGGAGCCTTGGGACTATTCGCACAAAAGACAGCTACTGACCATTGTTGCTTCTTTTTTCAATTTTTTTTTAAATGTGTTTACTGTTTTTGTTGCGTTGTATATATTTATAAGTTATTAAAGTTTTATAATCCTACTACTTTGTTGGAGTGCTATATATTTTTAATGTGACACATAATTGTAAAAACTTTGATGTACAAAGAGGCATCCCTGGAATCTTCCGCTTCAGGCTCGGTCCCACACACCCTCACAGTGAGAATCCCCTCCCCAATCACAATACAGGATCGTTATCAGATAGTAGGAACGCGTGTGCTGTGACGGATCTCATGAGGTGGGGGCCTTGATCTACTGTAACTCCTTTGAACAGGGGTGATTCTTTAAAGTTGGGGCCATAAACTACATCCGCACGGCTAGGTGATAGCCTAGGACCGGCCTGGACAATTAGACACAGAGGAAGAGGAGTGTCAGAGGGTGCGGTAGTGAATAGGGTGAAAGGGAGGTGTCGGGCGGGCACAGGGTGTGATTCTCAGGGAAGAACAGTGCAGATGGGGGGAGGTTTATGGCCCATGCATGAGAGAGAGAGCGGGGGTGACCAGTGCGTGGGGGAGATGCTTGCGAGGGTGGGGAGCCATGCTGAGGATCGGCGGCGTGCAGAGAGTGGGTCTGGTCAAGGCATCTAAAATGGCTGCCGTGCACGACAAAAGTGTGGCATTGGAAAAAAGGCAAGATGGCGCAGACAATGTTTATCAATACGGATTAATTTATAACAATTATTTTTAACAAAATATTTACTCGCAGTGACAAAATGGCGGTCAACACTTCCTGATTTCCTTCGAATCGAACGTTAACAGACGTCACGCAGCAACAAAAAAAAAAAACGCTCACGCGCAGCCGCTGGAAGACATGTATCAACATATATGAGCCTCCTCAGCCACCCTCAGAAAACATAAAGGGTCAGGATACGTCTCCAGTACCCCCTTATACCCTGTAATTTAATTAAAACGAAATACAAAATGGCGAATTCCCGTTTCGCTACCTGTTCGCGAATCGGGAAGCGCTTCTACCGTGAAAAATCAATTTTTTTTTTCCCACGGGACCCTTTATTAACCCCAACATCATTCCTAGTGGGTCAAGAGGGGTCTACCTTGCCCCCTTTCATTAAATTCCCCCTTCGTTTTTCTCCTCCTCTTTTCCCTCGATCCTACCGAGAGACAAGATGGCGGCTGCTCCGGACTGTTTAGAATGTTGACAGACACCGGAGAGCCAATCAGCTTCGCTTCGCAAAGCTATGTTACGCGACAAGTTCGCGAACCGGAGCACTACCCGGGACGCTGTCACAGATATATCTGTTTTTTTAAAATGTTAATTTCTCAAAATCCACTGGAGCACATATATTGAGACCCAGCAAAGGCACATCGGGCTAACAGTCCCTACAATTTTGCCAAGTTTCGTGCAAATCCATTCAGCCGTTCGAGCTAAAAGTGAGGCCAAACGCCCTATGGAAAACTCAATGTTAAAAACGCGTTTAGGGACCCCCTTTTTTCTCGGGCCCCCCTTGACGAAACCCCCCCAAAGTTTCAGGGGCTGCTCAGAAACGAAATGTGCCATTTTCCTGAAAATTTCAGCCGATTCCGTCTACAAACGCCAAAGTTATTAGACATAGAATTTTCAAAAGTCCCATAGAGAAAAAATCCTAACTATATATACCTACTGGCGACCGCCAGTAGGTATATATATATATATATATATATATATATATATATATATATATATATATGCAAAATAGCTGTGAGGGGCTTACTGGGGGTAACTGGGGGGTAGTTGGCACCCAAGGACGCTCAAGAGCCAAGGGGACTTCATCCTCTAACTAGTAGTGTGCCAAGAGGCGCGTTTGCAGAGTACCGCATAAGTTATAGTTTCTTCAGATAAGTATGGGATTATTCATTTTTTTTTTTCATTTTTCATAATCTTTATTTCGATGATGGTTCATCATAAAAGATACATGGGTATAAGTATTACCATGACTAGGCCATTTTTGGGGCAAAATTTCATGAAGATTTGTCAAGCGGCGCCAAAGTTAATACCAAAACAAAAAACGCGTTGTTTCTTGGAAACGTTGGTCCTAGCTATAACTGCCTACTGACTATCATCAGTAGGATATATATAATATATATATCAAAACAAAAACCTTTCAGGCATAGAGTGACGCATAAATTATGCAAAAAAGAAGGAAAGAACTCTGGGTAGTTCTCAAGTTTAGGTGGAAAGCAGCCCTTGTTAGAGCACTCTCAAAACCAGCGACACTCTCGATCTGCTCACCTCAAATGTCTGTTTTTCTATCAAAGTTTTTAAGCATAGGATTAGCACAGTGCTATCCACGCCGAGATAGAAAGTAACAAAGTCTTTTGCAATTCATACAGCAAAGTCTTTAAGCATAGGACTAGTACAGTGCTGTCCTTGCCGAGATGTAAAATTACAAAAGCCATTTATCACTCCAGGCACAATATTACAGCTTTGAATTAGTGAAATACCAATTCAAGCCAACCTGAAATGAGTAAAAGCAACCCCTGACACAGTGTTTCACTTTAATTAGAGCTCTTCAGAGAGGTATAGCTTTGTCCAGACACAAGGGAGCACCCAGTATTAAGTCAAAACAAAACCCTTTCAGGCATAGAGTGACACATAAATTATGTAAAAAAGAAGGAAAGAACTCTGGGTAGTTCTCAAGTTTAGGTGGAAAGTGTTGGATTCCGTCCACTTAGCCCGCACACTGCAGGAACGTAGCATGAACCAATCCACTTCCCCTGCCCATATACCACTCACAAGGTATAACTATGAGTGTGCACATGAACCAGGAAAGGGGATGGAAAATAAAGAGACACCAAGTCCACTTCCACCCTTATTAGAACAATGAAATGACTGCTCCCTTCTCCACACTTCTGCATCTAAACATACAAAAAACACACTTTATGTATCTTTCCAACAATGCTAACATCAATGACCATGTCCTGTCACAACGTTCACGTTACTCCTACCAGTCAGTAGTGCAGGTTTTGCCTCGTGAAGACTTCGGGCAGCAGAGAACGCCAAACAGATAGATCCAAGATAACTCCTCTCGGATTCGGGGACATACGAAGCACCAATCAATGCTTCCAAGGTGTCTCTCGAGTTATCAGGGGAAAAAAAAGTGCCTCGTAACCGGCATAAAAAACCCCTACTAAATCATGTTTTCATAATGGAAAAGGACAGGACGTGAGGGACAAAGAAAGCTGATATTCCCAACACTCGGTTTCAGAAACAAACTCGCGAAATGACCCAAAACGTCATTTCCGCACACAACAACACAGAGCGGTAAAGATAACGCGGAAGAAAACGATCTAAACGTTTGTTTGCAAACGTGTCACCAAAGTGCTCCAAAGAATACCGAGGTGAGTGATAGCTTTCAAAATAAGGGGGGGCAGGAGCACCTAGAAACCCTCCCACTCGTAACAAATGACGGGAACTGGTCCAAAACAGAACGGGACGGGAAAGGAAGGGACAGAAAGGGAATACACTATCTAACTAAAAAGGGGAGCGAGGAATGGGAAAACAAGGACAATGAAAGGACTGGCTCCAAAGGGGATCCGAAATCGCTAACGAGCCCTTGAGGAAACGTCACCAAAATTCAGCAATCACAGGAACCAGACACCAGAGACCAGGAACCCACACACTAGCGATATTGAGCAAGGAATGAATGGTGAATCTGACCTATATCCCCGTCCTGGCAGGTCATGTGATGATAGTCCATGGTCATTGAAAGGGGACTTGACCCAAATCCTAACAGAAAGCAGCCCCTGTTAGAGCACTCTCCACACCAGCAACACTCTAGATCTGCTCACCTCAAATGTCTGTTTTTCTATCAAAGTTTTTAAGCATAGGATTAGCACAGTGCTATCCACGCCGAGATAGAAAATGACAAAGTCTTTTGCAATTTATACAGCAAAGTCTTTAAGCATAGGACTAGAACAGTGCTGTCCTTGCCGAGCTGTAAAATTACAAAAGCCATTTATTGCTCCAGGCACAATATTACAGCTAATTCAAAGCTGTAATATTGTGCCTGGAGTGATAAATGGTTTTTCACCTCAACTTGAGAACTACCCAGAGTTCTTTCCTTATTTTTTGCATAATTTATGTGTCACTCTATGCCTGAAAGAGTTTTGACTTAATGCTGGGTGTTCCCTTGTGTCTGGACAAAGCTATACCTCTCTGAAGAGCTCTAATTAGAGCGAAACACTGTGTCAGGGGTTGCTTTTACTCATTTCAGGTTGGCTTGAGTTGGTATTTCACTAATTCAAAGCTGTAATATTGTGCCTGGAGTGATAAATGGCTTTTGTAATTCTACAGCTCGGCAAGGACAGCACTGTACTAGTCCTATGCTTAAAGACTTTGCTGTATAAATTGCAAAAGATTTTGTCATTTTCTATCTCGGCGTGGATAGCACTGTGCTAATCCTATGCTTAAAAACTTTGATAGAAAAACAGACATTTGAGGTGAGCAGATCGAGAGTGTCGCTGGTTTTGAGAGTGCTCTAACAAGGGCTGCTTTCCACCTAAACTTGAGAACTACCCAGAGTTCTTTCCTTCTTTTTTGCATAATTTATGCGTCACTCTATGCCTGAAAGGGTTTTGTTTTGATATATATATTATATATATCCTACTGATGATAGTCAGTAGGCAGTTATAGCTAGGACCAACGTTTCCAAGATACAACGCGTTTTTTGTTTTGGTATTAACTTTGGCGCCGCTTGACAAATCTTCATGAAATTTTGCCCCAAAAATGGCCTAGTCATAGTAATACTTATACCCATGTATCTTTTATGATGAACCATCATCGAAATAAAGATTATGAAAAATGAAAAATGAATATACCCATACTTATCTGAAGAAACTATAACTTATGCAGTACTCTGCAAACGCTCCTCCTGGCACACTACTAGTTAGAGGATGAAGTCCCCTTGGCTCTTGAGCGTCCTTGGGTGCCAACTACCCCCAGTTACCCCCAGTAAGCCCCACACAGCTGGATCGCTAGGAGGTTGTTGGAGCCGAAGTTCTCTTTCATCACCACTCTGCAAACACGCCTCCTGGCACACCACTGGTTGAGGGAAGAAATCCACTTTAGGCCTAAGACCCTCAGAAGTAAAGTGGAATACATTCCCCAACCACCAGCATGCCAGGAGGTGTGTTTGCTGAGTGGTGGAGAAAAGGGAGGTGGTCGCCAACTCTTCTAAGTAATCCTGCTGTCAGGGACTTACTGGAGTAGCAGAAGGGGTTCCTGGACCCAAGGACCCTCAACATCCAAGGGGACTTCCTCCCTCAAACACCACTGCACCAGAAGGTGGTTTTGCAGAGTGGCCTCCAGTGACTTGCCAGAGGATTTTTTCTGGCTGTTTTTAAGGGATTAGGCTGCATGATCCTCTTTCCCTGGGCCATTTTCATCCCCGGGGATCCCATTTCCTTGGGGCAAGGCCTTTTTTTTTACTGGGTGAGGGTGGCAGCATTGCCCCCCTCCCCTAGCTGCTTTCGGGCCTGGGGACCCCATCACCGGGGACTGACCTTTCTTTTTTTCTCTAAATAAAGGTAGGGGAGGCGCGTGGCGCCCTTCCGTGGGCCAGTTTTGCCACCAGGGACCCCATCCACCAGGTTCTGCCCTTTCTTTATTGTTTTTTTCCTTTTTAAATATGGGAGGAGGGCTGTGTGGCCCCCCCTTCCCAGGGCCAATTTTGGCCCCGGGTACTCCATCCTCTTGCCCGTTATATGGTTGAAATAAACGAACAGGACAACCCGACCAAGGTTTAGCACAATCAGCAGTAGTATGAAGAATATTATTGTGGTGCTGCACACTTCCAGTGCCTGTTATATGTTTATTTAAAAACATGAGGGGGGCCATGCGAAACCCCTCCTGGGAAGAGTATGGCCCTGGGAACCCCATTCACTGGGACCTTGCCACAATACTGGGTGCCTTGATCCCACCCAGAGCGACAACTTTTTTACGTTGGAAACCACGGGGAGCAGACTTCGTGTTCGCTCCAACTTGGAAGGAATTTTGAAAAATCGCCCACCAAGCTGTTATACAGCTTATACTTTACCAAGTAAAAAGTAAAACTGTGCGTTTGTTGGACAACATAACCATCAGAACTGTGTATGACTGATTCCCAAAATTCCGTCCAGATATGCTAGCTGAAGTCCTGCTTACTCACAGTGCACCATCTGTACCCCTAACCTGACAGAACAAATAGATTGTGCAACCTCAGAACATGACAACCCTGAGTCTCCAAGAAAATTGTGTTAACAGATCCAGAACATTTTTGCTTAGTTACTTATTCAAAAACAATTTGAGAGAGAGGGCAAGAGGCACTCTCAGTCCCCCGGGTTGAATGTATCAAACAAAAAAGAGAGTGTCATGCGCAAAAGGATCTGTGTATGAACACTGAGGCAAAGACTATTAGAAATTCCCTTCTAAGGACACACTTGAAATGTTTCAGGGATTTTTTAGAAGCCCTCACTCACCAACCTGGTTGGTGACATGCTTCATCATCGGGCCCACCAGGAGAAGCCGAATGCCTCCCTGGTGTGCTACAACTCCAGATTACTGCGGAGCTGGATTTTGTGACAGTGATGTGAAAAAGTGATTTAAAAATGTCTGAAACTGTGTCAAACAAAAAAATGTTATTCACTGGTCAGTTTAGACATGGTTAAAAGATATGTGTGGGAGAACTACCATAAATTATGATCGAAGTTTCCATTTACAGTGGGGTAAACATGTTTCTGCCCGTTTAAGTGTATGATTTACTGGGCATTCTTCAGGAAAGTGTTTCGTGTACCTCGGCGGTAGGGGCGCGCTAAGGCCCACCCTAACCAGAGGACGTGAAAGTTAAAATAAGGCTATATGTGTAAAAATAAGTGCAAGAAAACAAACAAACCACAAATTGTGGGAATAACCTCAGTTGTGAGGAACCCGTGTAGTCTGGAAAAAAAAAGAGACATACGAACATGTAAGACAAACATAAACATTATGCTCATTGTATTAGAATGTTTCCTGCTAGGACAGTCTCTGCAATCAAAGTGCTGTATACTGGTCTGGAAATGGCCCTTGTGCCATAAAGATTATGTTAGTGCAAGAAACGCTGTGTGGTTGCCCAGGGGGCATTACAGGCGTGTGGACATGCACTATGGCAAAAGAAATACGGGCCACATGACAGAGTGGCTGTGTATCCAGTACTCGTGAATAGCGATCAATGGGCCATAAATGTACGGCCAAAAGTGCTAGCTTCTAAAGTAATACGTGGAACATAAAAGTAAGGTTTGTAGATCTCACTTGTATTTTAAAAGATCCACGCCCCATAGGTCTCGGGAGGGGATGGAGGCGACAATGGCACACCGTGTAGGTAAAGGAAAGCCTGGTAAGATTTACGCGCCAAAATGGTAGCAAACGAATCTGTTACTTAGCTCTGGGTAAGTGATGTGAAGAATCCATACGCCCGCAACGCCTGGCACCCGCTCGGCACCTAGCTGCTCCTGCTCCGGACCCCCTGGATGTGGGCCGGGGCGCGGAGACAGCTAATGTGGAGTGCCGGTGGGGGCCGGGTGATGCGTGGCGTGGGGCAGCCAATCAGCGGGCCGCCATGGGAGCGAGGCTTGAGAAGCAAGCTGGTTCGGAGGCCAATCACTGAGCCTGTTTAGAAAGGAGGCTTGGAACACAAGCCGTGTAATACATTGAGGGAGTTTCACAATGTCGCGTCTAGAATGGACAATCGTGATACCACTATGATATAATGGGCTTATTCTGACAGAAAAATAAGGATTGAGCTGTGGAACAAGAGAGTTTTGAGGATACAGCAATAATAAAATGTTAATGCTGGTTGTAAATTAATACTGGTATCTTGAGTGAATTTCAAAAGGACAGAATAAGGACGTGGGTCTAAGGGACGCTTGGGTTACTTAGCAATTACCAGGGAGAGTGAAAACAAATGCAAATTGATGCAAAACAGTAGTCACTAAACTCCTGTAAGTAGAACTTCGATGTACTGCAAGCCTGGGGGTTGATAGATGGATCTCCACTCCAAAGTTGGAAATTTGCTGGGGATCTCGTACTAGGCGCAAAGCTGCGACATGATCGTATGGACGATCTCATGTAAGTTAAATGGAGTAGTGGTCAAACTTTCAGTACTGTGGACCAAGGGATCTGGTCATTCAGACCATGCAGATGTGTCCCCAGTCTGTACACCCAGAGTTGTTCTTTCTCAAACAGTACACTGGCAGTGTTTCTTTCTGAGTCAATTTGTTCTATAATAGGCCAGTTAAGATCGTTGGGTGTGTGGTTCTGTTGAAGTAAATGCTCGCTCAGTTTGGTAGTTACTTTTCGCCATCTGATAATACTTCGGTGCTCACAGATGCGTTGTTTGACTTTTCGGGTTGTCATACCAACGTATCTTTTGCCGCATGTGCAGGTGATAAGATATACGACATTCATTGAGTTGCAGTTCGTATGTCTCTTTTGGATCCATGTTTTTCCTGGCTCAAGGGAGAGTTCTTTTGTGTGTGTCATCAGGTGGCACACACTACAATTGGAGCAAGGGTAGTGCCCAACTATTGGGGATAGGCCCCATGCACTAGTGATTGATCTATAATTGTGGGGGTTGGGTTTGTCAATTTTTGGTCGTGTATTTACAAGAGAGTCCTTGAGGCTAGTAGCCTTTTTAAATGAGGAGAGGGGTTTTTGCCAGTCTCTTTTGTTGCTCGTGATTATTCTCCAGTGTTTGTTCACAGATTTCTTCATGTCATTTGAAAGGCTGCTGTAGGTGGTAACACATGTTTGTGGTATCTCTGTTGGTTCCTTGATGGTGTCCTCCAGAAGGGCCTCACATGGTTGATTTCTGGCACGTTTGTTACCCTTTTCAAGTATTTTTGCAGGATAACCTCTTGATTTGAGTTTCTGTGAGAGGTCGGCTGCCTGGGTCTTGTAATCGTTGATGCTGCTGCAGTTTCTGCATATCCTGAGGTACTGACCATAGGGTAGATTCTCCCAAAGCGGTCTTGGATGGAAGCACAAAAATTCCAAGAGGCTGTTCTTAGCTGTTGGCTTATAATGGGTTTTTGTGGTTAAGGATGTACCACACACTGTGATCACCACATCCAAGAATATTACTTCTTTCTTACTGAAACTGTGTGTAAATTTCAGATAGGTGTCTAAGGTGTTGACCCAGTTCAGAAATAGCTCCAAGGATGTTTGATCGCCTTTCCAGATTAAGAAGATATCGTCAATGTACCTCCTCCATAGTCCTATGGAGGAGGAAAAAGGGTTGTTGGATGGTATGATGTGTCTGGACTCAAAGTCGAAGACATACAAACCTGCTACGCTGGGGGCAAATGTGCTGCCCATCGAAGTTCCAGTACTCTGCAGGTATAGTTTGCCTTTATGTTCAAAATAATTCTGTTTTAAGGCTATCGTCGCGCATTGTAGTATGAAGGACTTAGGTGTTTGGTATTCCCAGATAATTGAGTCCAATGCTGTCACAAGAACTCTCAGGGTGTCATCTTGAGGGATACTTGTGTACAGACTCTCGATATCAAGCGTCACTAGGGTGATGGAGTCTGCCTCGAACGTGACTTGTTCGAGTAAATGCAACAAGTTCTTTGTATCTTTAAGATACGTTGTACTTTTTTGTATCAGCGGTTTTAAATAGTGGTTGCAGAAGGTTGAAAAGGGATCCAGGAGGGATCCAATCCCTGACACAATGGGTCTGCCTGGTGGTGGAGTTTTGTTTTTGTGAGTTTTTGGCAGAGTATGGAAGTATGGGATTGTGGTACCACCGGCCGGTAGGAAGGCCGCCTCATTCTTAGAGATATGGTCATTCTCTTCTGCTTCTTTTACTAGGTTATGGATCCGCGTTCTCAATTCTGGTGTCGGGTCTTCTGTCAGAGGAGTGTAATTGGTTCTGTTTTCAAGGAGATCCATACACACTTTCTCATAGTCTGAGGTATTTTGGATCACTATACCGCCACCCTTATCCACAGGTTTTATGGTGAGTTCTTGTGAGGGCTTGATATTCAGCGGCCGAAAAGTTCTTTAAAGGTGTAGGTGTAGGTAGGGCTTCCATGTCGTTGAATACTGCCTGTTCAAATGCCGTAATTTCCGCCGGGATTGTGTGTGGGGGTGGGATAAAGGTTGATTTTATCCTCAAGTTGGTGTCAGAAATAGGGGCATCTGTTGTAGAGTCTTGTTTTGACTTGAAAAATGTCTTTAATTTCAGTTTTCTAAAAAACTCTGCTAACTCACAGTGGAGTTTGAACTTGTCCGGTCTGGCAGTGGGAACAAAACCAAGGCCTCGTTCTAGAACCTTGACTTCCATAGGGTTAAGTGTTTTATTCGAGAGATTTGTTACTAGACCTGGGCACTTGTCCCCGGTATTGGGGTTTTGCTTCTGGTGTGGTTCCCTACTGGGTCCTCCGTTTCCCATGTGACTTGGTGGTTGCCTTGATGGTTGCCTCGTCTCTTGCCCCTTCCCCTCCCGCCTCTCTATAAAAAAGGCATCTGGTGTTGATTTTGGGGGAATTGGGGTTGCATGTAGTAATTCCAACTTATCATGTGGAAGGGTGGTGGTTGCTGGAAGAATAGCGGAGGCTGTCCATTGCCTGGTGTTCCAAATGTTGGCCACCTCGGTTGTTGGTTGTAGTAGTTGGATCTGCCTCTTCCTCCTCGGCGTCCTTTTTGTTTTTCGCTCTGATTACTGGATGTACTGCTGTTAGAGGAGTTGCTGTCTGAGTCTACAGATTTGTTCAGATCTTTTCGCGGTGGGGTGTAGTCTGGATCCGAGTAGGGGTACACCTTTTTATACTCAAATTTCTTGAGATCTTTCTGAAATTTGGTGACTTTGGACTGCATTAAGGAGTCTTTGTATTCCGCTAACTCTTTATTGATCTCATCCAGCTTTTTTTTGTAGCCTGTTATAGTGGCTTTAAAGTGTGACTCTGTCTGTTGAATCTCAATCATTAATGCTTCCGATAGTCTTAAGGCTGTCTTAATAATTAAGACAAGCCAATCTCCAGTGCAGTGCCATGCAATCATGGCGTGTGGACATGCACTATGGCAAAAGAAATACGGGCCACATGACAGAGTGGCTGTGTGTCCAGCACTCGTGATTAGCGATCAATGGGCCATAAATGTACAGCCAAAAGTGCTAGCTTCTAAAGTAATACGTGGAACATAAAAGTAAGGTTTGTAGATCTCACTTGTATTTTAAAAGATACACGCCCCATAGGTCTCGGGAGGGGGTGGAGGTGACAATGGCACACCCTGTAGGTAAAGGAAATCCTGGTAAGATTTATGCGCCAAAATGGTAGCAAACGAATCGGTTACTTAGCTCTGGGTAAGTGATGCGAAGAATCCTTATGCCCGCAACGCCTGGCACCCGCTCGGCACCTAACTGCTCCTGCTCTGGACCCCGTGGATGTGGGCCGGGGCGCGGAGACAGCTAATGTGGAGTGCCGGTGGGGGGCGGGTGACGCGTGGCATGGGGCAGCCAATCAGCGGGCCGCCATGGGAGCGAGGCTTGAGAAGCAAGCTGGTTCGGAGGCCAATCACTGAGCCTGTTTAGAAGGGAGCCTTGTAATACAATGAGGGAGTTTCACAATGTCGTGTCAGAATGGACACTCGTGATCCCACTATGATTTAATGGGCATATTCTGACAGAAAAATAAGGATTGAGCTGTGGAACAAGAGAGTTTTGAAGATACAGCAATAATAAAATGTTAATGCTGGTTGTAAATAATACTTGTATCTTCAGTGAATTTCAAAAGGACAGAATAAGGACATGGGTCTAAGGGACACTTGGGTTACTTAGCAATTACCAGGGAGAGTGAAAACAAATGCAAATTGATGCAAAACTGTAGTCACTAAACTCCTGTAAGTAGAACTACGATGTACTGCAAGCCTGGGGGTTGATAGATGGATCTCCACCCCAAAGTTGGTAATTTGCTGGGGATCTCGTACTAGGCACAAAGCTGCTACATGATCGTATGGACGATCTCATGTGAGTTAAATGGAGGAGTAGTCAATGTTTCAGTACTGTGGACCAAGGGATCTGGTCATTCAGACCATGAAGATATGTCCCCAGTCTGTACACCCAGCGTTGTTCTTTCTCAAACAGTACACTGGCAGTGTTTCTTTCTGAGTCGATTTGTTCTATAATAGGCCAGTTAAGATCGTTGGGTGTGTAGTTCTGTTGAAGGAAATGCTCGCTCAGTTTGGTAGTTACTTTTCGACATCTGATATTACTTTGGTGCTCACAGATGCGTTGTTTGACTTTTCGGGTTGTCATATCAACGTATCTTTTGCCGCATGTGCAGGTGATAAGATATACGACATTCATTGAGTTGCAGTTCGTATGTCTCTTTTGGATCCATGTTTTTCCTGGCTCAAGTGAGAGTTCTTTTGTGTGTGTCGTCAGGTGGCACACACTACAATTGGAACAAGGTTAGTGCCCAACTATTGGGGATAGGCCCCATGCACTAGTGATTGATCTATCATTGTGGGAGTTGGGTTTGTCAATTTTTGGTAGTGTATTTACAAGAGAGTCCTTGAGGCTAGTAGCCTTTTTAAACGAGGAGAGGGGTTTTTGCCAGTCTCTTTTGTTGCTCGTGATTATTCTCCAGTGTTTGTTCACAGATTTCTTCATGTCATTTGAAAGGCTGCTGTAGGTGGTAACACATGTTAGTGGTATCTCTGTTGGTTCCTTGATGGTGTCCTCCAGAAGGGCCTCACGTGGTTGATTTCTGGCACGTTTGTTACCCTTTTCAAGTATTTTTGCAGGATAACCTCTTCATTTGAGTTTCTGTGTGAAGTCGGCTACCTGGGTCTTGTAATCGTTGACGCTGCTGCAGTTTCTGCGTATCCTGAGGTACTGACCATAGGGTAGATTCTCCCTTAGCGGTCTTGGATAGAAGCTCGAAAATTCCAAGAGGTTGTTCTTAGCTGTTGGCTTATAATGGGTTTTTGTGGTTAAAGATGTGCCACACACTGTGATCACCAAATGCAAGAATATTACTTCTTTCTTACTGAAACTGTGTGTAAATTTCAGATAGGTGTCTAAGGTGTTGACCCAGTTCAGAAATAGCTCCAAGGATGTTTGATCGCCTTTCCAGATTAAGAAGATATCGTCAATGTACCTCCTCCATAGTCCTATGGAGGAGGAAAAAGGGTTGTTAGATGGTATGATGTGTCTGGACTCAAAGTCGTAGACATACAAACCTGCTACGCTGGGAGCGAATGTGTTGACCATCGAAGTTCCAGTACTCTGCAGGTATAGTTTGCCTTTATGTTCAAAATAATTCTCTTTTAAGGCTATAGTCGCTCATTGTAGTATGAAGGACTTAGGTGTTTGGTATTCCCAGATAATTGAGTCCAATGCTGTCGCTAGACTCTCAGGGCGTCATCTTGAGGGATACTTGTGTACAGACTCTCGATATCAAGCGTCACTAGGGTGATGGAGTCTGCCTCGAACGTGACTTGTTCGAGTAATTGCAACAGGTTCTTTGTATCTTTAAGATACTTTGTACTTTGTTGTATCAGAGGTTTTAAATAGTGGTCGCAGAAGGTTGACAAGGGTTCCAGGAGGGATCCAATCCCTGACACAATGGGTCTGCCTGGTGGTGGAGTTTTGTTTTTGTGAGTTTTTGGCAGAGTATAGAAGCATGGGATTGTGGTACCACCGGCCGTTAGGAAGGCCGCCTCATTCTTAGAGATATGGTCATTCTCTTCTGCTTCTTTTACTAGGTTATGGATCCGCCTTCTCAATTCTGGTGTCGGGTCTTCTGTCAGAGGAGTGTAATTGGTTCTGTTTTCAAGGAGATCCATACACACTTTCTCATACTGCCGAGGTACACGAAACACGGTCCTGAAGAATGCCCAGTAAATCATACACTTAAACGGGCAGAAACATATTGACCCCACTATAAGTGGAAACTTCCATCATAATTTATGGTAGTTCTCCCACACATATCTTTTAACCATGTCTAAACTGACCAGTGAATAAACATTTTTTGTTTGGCACAGTTTCAGACATTTTTAAATCACTTTTTCACATCACTGTCACAAAATCCAGCTCCGCAGTAATCTGGCGTTGTAGCACACAAGGGAGTCATTCGGCTTCTCCTGGTGGGCCCGATGATGAAGCATGTCACCAACCAGGTTTGTGAGTGACGGCTTCTAAAAAATCCCTGAAAGATTTCCAGTGTGTCCTTAGAAGGGAATTTCTAACAGTCTTTGCCTCAGTGTTCATACACAGATCCTTTTGCTTAGTTACTTATGCATAAACAAAAAGATACAGATGAACATCTCAGTACAGTGTTTCAATATTTATTGAAGCATTTTGATTCTTGAATAAAATACTTGCAATAATCAATAGAAGAAAACAGAATAATATGATTAGAATTACGAGAATGGTGAAAGAGATAAATAGTTTCACCATTTTGCGTAGTATAAAGAATATATGCTTGCATACAAGTACTGTAATATATTATACTCCAAACCAGTGCATTCTAACCTATCATGTCTAGGGTGAGTTAATATGCCAAATCCCTGTAAAGTGATCTCACTCTCCGTTATATGTGGGTTAGTGTCATCAAGCTGACCATCTTGGTGTAGAGCTAGTCAGCATCCATGGCATGATGTAAATAGGAATCTGATGAGCTGGAAATCTGGCATTGATCGACCTCTTAGTGTGAGCAAAATGCCCCTCTTTCTAAACAACTGCTTGATGTCATATAAAAATATTATATAACAAAAAGGAGGAGTACCACCATAGATAAGGCTAAAAAGCGATACCAGTGGGATGAAATTCTAATGAGGAAAAAAGAAGAAGTCCTTCTTTGTTTTTAATAAACCCCTCACTCACCGACCTGGTCGGTGACATGCTTCATCATCGGGGCCACCTTGACAGCCGAATGCCGCCAAGGTGTGCTGCGACACCTGAGATGCAGTGGAGCGGGTATGTGAGTGATGAATGCAAGAAAAAGAAGTGAGTTAAAAATTGCCCTGGTATGGCTTATATGTGAAAAAATGTTATTCTAAGACTACTGGACAATAATAAAAACAGTGTGTGTCGATACAGTAAAGGTTTTACTATGACCAAATGTATCTGTAATATATGTGCACGGTCTACATGTTTCAAACCGAGTGGAAAATGCCGGTTTTTCTTCAGGACTAAAAAAGGAGTTGGGTGGTCAGGGTACACTAACACCCTGCCATACCTGCAATCCTTTGTTCCCTAATAACAAAAGTAGTTATAGGTTGAGGAAACATATTAGTTTCCGTGGTCAGTTACAGCCGTTTACCTATTACGCCCCTCCATGCGCCCGTTGGAGGGGCGTAATAGGTACACGGCTGTAACTGACCACGGAAACTAATATGTTTCCTCAACTGTGGCCTCCCTTCCCTCTAAACCCGTGCAGTCAATTAACCCCTAACTAGGAGTTTTTTGCCCTTAATGTAACCACTTCTGGGTTACCTTTTTCTTGCCCTATAACTACTTTTGTAGGTATGGCAGGGTGTTAGTGTACCCTGACCACCCAACTCCTTTTTTGGTCCTGAAGAAAAACCGGCATTTTCCACTCGGTTTGAAACATGTAGACCTTGTACATATATTACAGATACATTTGGTCATAGTAAAACCTTTACTGTATCGACACACACTGTTTTTATTATTGTCCAGTAGTCTTAGAATAAAAATGTTTCACATATAAGCCATACCAGGACAATTTTTAACTCACTTACTTCTTTTTCTAACACTCATCACTCACATACCCGCTCCACTGCATCTCAGGTGTCGCAGCACACCTTGACGGCATTCGGCTGTCAAGGTGGCTCCGATGATTAAGCATGTCACTGACCAGGTCGGTGAGTGAGGGGTTTATTAAAAACAAAGAAGGACTTCTTCTTTTTTCCTCATTAGAATTTCATCCCACCGGTATCGCTTTTTAGCCTTATCTATGGTGGTACTCCTCCTTTTTGTTATATAGTTACCTACCCAGGGGATCAGTCAAGTCAAGTCAAGTCAAAGAATTTATATAGCGCTCTACATACCCAGAGGGTCTCAAGGCGCTTGAGGAGGGGAGGGGAATTACTTGTCAAATATCCACGTTTTAAGTTGCTTTCTGAATGCTAGGTGGTTCTGGGTAAGGCGAAGGTGAGTGGGAAGGGAGTTCCAGGTTTTAGCTGCCAGGTAGGAGAAGGATCTACCTCCCATGGTGGTTTTGTTGATGCGAGGTACAGTGGCAAGGGCTTGGTTGGATGATCGTAGCTGGCGGGAGGGGGAGTAGAAGGACAGTCGTGTGTTGAGGCATTCTGGTCCGATTTCGTAGAGTGCTTTGTGTGCGTGGGTTAGTAGCCGGAAGGTGATCCTCTTATTGACGGGAAGCCAGTGGAGATTTTTCAGGTGACCAGAGATATGTTCTTTACGCGGGATGTCTAATATGAGCCTGGCTGAGGCGTTTTGAATTTGTTGGAGTTTTTTCTGGAGTTTAGCGGTAGTACCGGCGTAGAGGGTGTTTCCGTAGTCCAGTCGTCTCGTGACCAGGGCGTGGGTGACCGTTTTCCTAGTTTCGGTGGGGATCCAACGAAATGTTTTTTTGAGCATGCGAAGAATGTTGAAGCAGGATGAAGAGACGGCGTTGACTTGTTTGTACATTGAAAGTGAGGAATCCAGGATGACGCCCAGGTTCCGTGCATGGTCTGTCGGGATGGGTGCTTTTCCAAGGGCTTCTGGCCACCAAGAATCGTCCCATGCGGAGGGGGAGGTACCTAATATGAGGACTTCTGTTTTTTCAGAGTTCAGTTTCAGACGGCTATGTTTCATCCATTCGGCAACTTCTTTCATTCCTTCGTGTAGGTTAGTTTTTGCGGTGCGAGGGTCATTGGTGAGTGATAGGATCAGTTGAGTGTCGTCCGCGTAGGAGATGATGTTGAGGTTGTGTTGGCGTGCAATGGTCGCGAGGGGGCTCATGTATACGTTGAAAAGGGTGGGGCTGAGTGAAGATCCTTGAGGAACGCCGCAGATGACTTCAGTGGCCTCTGACTTGAATGGTGGGAGGCGGACTCTCTGGGTTCTTCCGGTGAGGAACGAGGTGATCCATTCTAGTGCTTTTCCTTGGATTCCAATGTTTCTGAGGCGCTGTAGAAGGGTGTTGTGGCAGACTGTGTCGAAGGCTGCGGAGAGGTCGAGGAGGATGAGGGCGACTGTGTCTCCATTGTCCAGTAGGGTTCGGATGTCGTCTGTTGCTGCGATGAGGGCGGTTTCAGTGCTGTGTTTGGCTCGGAAGCCGGACTGTGAGGAGTCGAGGGAGTTGTTGGCTTTGAAGAAGGCGGCGAGCTGGTTGTTGACAGCTTTCTCGATGACTTTGGCCGGGAATGGAAGGAGCGAAATGGGACAGTAGTTTTTGAGTTCGGTGGGGTCCGCTGTGGGTTTTTTCAGAAGGGCGCTGAGTTCTGCGTGTTTCCAGCTGTCCGGGAAGGTGGCGGAGTTGAGGGAGCAGTTGATGACGTCTCTGAGGTGCGGTGCTATGATGGAGTCTGCTTTGTTGAAGATGTGGTGAGGGCATGGGTCAGTTGGGGATCCTGAGTGGATGGAGTTCATCAGGCGGATAGTGTCCTCAGTGGAGATTGGATTCCAGTCATTGAGGATGTTCGAGGGTGGTGAAGGTCTAGCAGATGGTTGGGTGGGTTGGTCTCCGGGTTGGTTGTCAAAGCTGTTGTGGATGTCTGCAATTTTGTTGTGGAAGAATGAGGCTAGGGAGTCGCAGAGGGCTTGAGAGGGGGTGATGTCGTTGGAGTTGGCCGAGGGGTTGGTAAATTCCTTGACGATGTTGAAAAGTTCCTTGCTGTTGTGGGCGTTGCTATCTAGTCGGTTCTTGAAGGCCATTTTCTTGGCTTTTCGGATCAGTTGGTGGTGTGTGCGAGTGGCGTTTTTGAAGGCTTCCTTGGTGCTGGTGGTTGGGTCTTTTTTCCAGGCCTTCTCCAGGGAGCGGCAGAGTTTCTTGGATTTCTTGAGATCATCGTTGAACCAGGAGGCTTTCTTGCTGCCAAGTTTGATTTGTCGTTTTTTCAGTGGAGCTAGGATGTCGGCGCTGTTGGATAACCAAAGGGTGAGGTTGGTGGCGGCTTGGTCGGGGTTTGAGGAGTGGGCTGGGGGGTTTAGAAGAAGCGATGAGGAGATCTGGTCAATGGTGATTTTGTTCCAGTTTCTTTGCAGAGTTGGTTGGGGGTGGTTGTTGGGTTTGGGCTTGTTGTAGGTAAAGTGGACGCAGCTGTGGTCAGTCCAGAGGAGAGCCGCAGTGTGGCTGAAGGATACATGGTTGCTGGAAGTGAAGATAGGGTCGAGTGTGTGACCTGGTTGCTGGAAGTGAAGATAGGGTCGAGTGTGAGACTCTTCCGTCCACCGAGGTGGATAAAAATCCCTTTACTCTCCCTTTTTGTTTATAATATATCAATATATTAACCCCTTCCATGCTGATGACGAACCCCAGCCGTCGCTGGGGTGCGTCACGGCCCGCCCCTGTTCGTGCTGTTTACAGCACACTAGGGGAATCGCGGCCGCATGGAAAGGGTTAATTTACTCCATGTTGCCATGCCACAGTCCCAGCCAGGCTGCTATTGTTCATTCTATTGTGATAGCTCGGTTGTTGAGTGGCCATCACAAATAATAACATCTTGTGTGATGAACTTAGCCGCTGTACAGAATGTACTGGATGATCTTCAATAACTCACCACAGTTGTGAGGAACGACAACTACTCTCTTCCATGCCAGAATAATGAGCAGCATCACTAGGTCCAGTCAGGCTTTTATAGGGAATCCTGCGGTAATCAAAAATGGAGACCGAGAATAGCGAAGTCTCACGGAAAACGTTTTGGCTGTCCTGTGGAGAAAAGGAGTGCATTAAAGCAGCACATAGAAAGTGAGGGAACAACCCTTCAGGGAACATGGAGAGGGAAAACATGCCCACAACCAGAAACTAGAGAGGGAACAGCATTCCAAAGGAAAAACATGGGAAAGGACCCAGGCAAGTGGGAGGCATTCCAGGTATTTGTTATGGGCAGAATTCTATCTAGAATTGAAACCTGGAAAAACAATCAACAGTCCTGCAGGAGGTAGAGGTGCCCACTAGAAAGTGTTGTAAAGCACATATTACAGAGCACACCAAAGAGGGGGGCTGGGCCTTTTGCACTACACTGGAATGGCAATTCCTGACAGATTTTTTCAGTGAACATCTAGTTTTGTTTACGTAGAGTAATATTTAATTGTGATATGTAAAGCAACTCCCGGCCATGTGTGGCCGGGAGTTGGCCACAGGGCCTAGCTGGTGGCCAGGCCCATCAGTCAACCCCTCGGAGGCAAGCAGCAAATGCCATGCATGGCTGAGAGTTGACCACAAGAGCTGGCTTGCAGCCAGATTCTGCATTCTACCCCACCATGAGTTGCCAACCCGCTGCCATGGAAAGACTTTAGCCATGCACAGAGTTTGGTTGACTGAAGGGAAGGCCTGTGGCCAATCTCCCACAGGCAGCTAACTCACTGCCATGCACAGCCCCAAGCCATGCACAGCATGGGTTGGGCCCAGGGTCTGGATGCACTCAGGCAGACACCATCCCCAGGGCCAAATAGTCAAAAAAGGAGAGGGAACACACAAAGCCCCTTCCCAAGCCTTTGCAGTCCCCAGGGATCCCCATCCCTGGGACCTTTTTTCGTAATTAAGTGGACGGGATTGTGCTACCCCTTACTCAAGAATATATGGGCCCAGAGATTCCCCATCCTCTTGGGCCACGTTTTTCGATTAAGCAGAGTGGGCATCCATAATGGCCTTTCCTTTTTAGGGGGAGGAGGGCATGTAATCCACCCTTTCCTTGATTCTGTTGGGGCTCTGTGGACCCCATCCCCGGGGCCTTTTTTATAAGGGGAGGTGGGTATGCAACACATCTCCCAAGGCTTGTAAGGCCCCCAGGACCCCATTTCCTGAGACCAAACATACATTTAGAGGGGAGGGGGTGCATGGTTGCCGCCCTTAGCCCATATGGAACCCGGGGACCCCATCCACAGCCCCCCCCCCATTTTTATTAGGGGGAGCAGGGTGTGCATCCCCTACCCAAGCTACTATGGACCAAGGGGATCCCACCCACCATGGCCTTATTTTAATAAAAGAATGAGGGTGTGGCATAAAACACATCTCTCAATCCATTAGGAGCCCTTGGGACCCCACCCCAGGACCTTATGTGCTCCTAAATGGGTGCCCTGGTGCTCACCTGGAGCACCCTACTATGTTCGAGGGCACGAGGAGAGCACCTGGGCCACGCAGGCCTGACAGCTCCCCACATGCACCTTTTCTGGGTGCTGCTGGAGTCGGCACAGCTCCTTCCTGGCGGGAGCATCTGTTTCTAGTTGCGCCAGCCTGGTGGGACCAATATGAGTTTCCCTACCTTGAAGAGCCTGGGCAGGGAATCAAACATCTACTCTCACCCGGCAGGAACATTTTCAAACCTCTCACTAGGTCGAAGCACACTTGCTGTCCCTGTCCACGCTCCTGCTAACAGGGAAGCTACTGGGTCCCAGCAGTGGGCTCCCTGGCACAGAGTGTAAGAGAGGGCCTTGTAAGGCTTGGGGAGGGGGACTGCATGCCCCCTCCACTATTAACACCTTGGCTGCTAGGCGTTTTCCCCCTCCTGTGCTGGGAATTGCCATTTTGCTGGTGTCATGACGAGCTCAGCTCGTCATCAGCACACGACACCCGTGGGTGATGACGAGCTGAGCTCGTCATCAGCATCGAAAGGGTTAAAATGCTTTACAGCCTGAGGGGGTAATGCTCCCAGAGCATATACAGGCTCAGAGAGGGGAGCTGTGCACCTCTCTCTTCTTTTGAAGAAATGGCCACAGGGACCGGGTCCCTAGGCCATAAAAGGCCTAGGGAGGAGGCCACTTTCCCCCTCCCTTATATTCAAACCTCCGATCAGAGGGATGGCGACTCTGGGGCCTTGATGAGGCTTGGGGAGGGAGACATTGTGCCCTCTCCCCTTTGATTTTCACAGTGGCCCCCAGTGCCACCATTTCCTTTTTTTCAATCACCCCAACCCTGCGCAAGACTGAAGTGTTTAAAAATATATATTTTGGTCCATCTACAGGGTCTAGGGGGCAGGGTATCCCTTACTTGCCCTCTTATATAATTTTTTTATGTAAACTCAGGACAGGAAGTATGTCCCTGAATCTTTGAATGGCTGCCTGCTTCATTTTTCTTCATGTTGCAGGCAGCCAATCAGAGCACCCGTTCCCACTGGAGCATGTCTCCTGTGGGAGCAAACTGGCTCAAGGGAATAAAAGCCCCTGAGCCAATCAGAATGCTCTATTTTGTAGAATTGGTTTCAAGAGACTGTCACGAGAGCGCCTCAAACCCAACCATCCAGCTATACAAATTTATGTTTTTACCTTAATATTTCAAAAACTACTTAACGGATTTAGACCAATCACAAAAAGCACACTATATTTAATTCACTGCTCTAAGCAAGAAGTGCCCCATAAAGTCCTCTGAGGACTACTTATTTAACTTTTTAAGATCCTCGTGGTGTACCTAGGAGGGGCAAAGGCATCACCCCAAATTCTTTTTTAATGTTGTGGGGTGCAGCAGGAAGAGCAACTACTTTTGACCTCACATATTACATTACTCATCACATGGTCTCTGGCATCATTGATAAAATCCCTGCATGACATCGCTGTGCATGGCAAAGGTACAAATTAGAGTTACTTAAGGGCATGAGTTATAGTTACTTGAGATAACTATAACTGGTGAATTTCAGTGAATCTGTTAATTTAAAACATTATTTTTTAACTGACATTTTCAGCTAAGTATAATGTCCCTATAACCTTTCCTGTTTCAGTGACTCTCTAAGGTAAATATAACCTGCACCCCTGCAATGCACTGCTTTTACTCTCACATATTTCATCATCCCATGATATGTCAGTGACTGCATTGATAACACCCCTAATGACATCTGAAATGACAGCAATCATAACAACACTGCACATGATGGTGGAGCATGGTATAGTTACTTCAGGGCATGAGCTTTAGTATTTTGAGATAACTTTAACTGGTATAAATGTCAGTGGTTTTGTTAGTTTAAAACATTATGTTTTAACTGACATTTTCACCTAATAATAGCTCCCATTTAAACTTTGTTTTCTTAGTAAATTTCATTTTTTTGTCTGTAAAATAAGATAGTATTACATTTACTAATTTGAACATCACTTTAACCTTTGTTTTCTTTATGGAATACACATCTCTGCGTCATATGGCCCGTACCTGGAAGGTTTCACCTGTAAAGTGGTGTGCCAGGATTGTGACTATATATGCAATTCATATGGAAAAGGGATGTCTCTGGATTTACGGACCCTCTCTCCCTTTGTGGCAAATTGATGTTCAGCCGACTTTGCAGAAGCGAAAGAATTGACCCGGAAGGAGTACATGTCAGATTTGCCCCCCGCTATCCTCAGTGTAACGAGTTGGAGCTAAGTTGTTCCAGTAAAGAATTGGCAGTGCCTGAGTGGTCGGAGGACTCGAGGGACTGGGTGATTGTAACTGGTAAGCTGGGCCAGCATCACTAGTGGATGACATAGTGGGTGGAGGGATAGTACGCGGTTATAACTTACATTCGGAGGAGGTATCCAGTACTTCGAACATAAAGTGCAGTGCAACAAGCTACAGACAATAGGCCTGATTCACAGAAGTAACTTAAGACAACATCCTAAACTTACTACCATTTTGGTATTCACAGAAGGCACTTACTCATTTTGGTATTAACAGAAGACACTTACTCATTTCAGTATTCACAGAAGTTAGGAGTCCTAACTTTAGGACTCCTAAATGCCTTCTGTAAATACCGAAAGTCTTAAAGTTAGGATTTTTCTCAGTTTAGGAGTAATAAAGTTAGGACTCCTAACTTCAGGACACCTAAATGCCTGCTGTGAATACCGAAAGTCTTAACGTTAGACTTTTCTCAAGGATTTTTCTCAGTTCAGAGTATTACTTTACTACTCCTAAAGTGAGAAAAATCCTAACTTTAAGACTTTCGGTATTCACAGAAGGCATTTAGGAGTCCTGAAGTTAGGAGTCCTAACTTTACTACTCCTAAACTGAATAAAATCCTAACTTTAAGACTTTCGGTATTCACAGAAGGCATTTAGGAGTCCTAAAGTTAGGACTCCTAACTTCTGTGAATAACGAAATGAGTAAATGCCTTCTGTGAATACCAAAATGGTAGTTATGTTTAGGATTTTGTCTTAAGTTAGGTCTGTGAATCGGGCCCACAGTCTTCCAACGACGCGCTACAAGAATGTGAGGCTGCAGCTGAAGCGTTATTTTTTAACCTTCCTAATGTTTACAATGAGCAGAATGGTCGGACAAACAACATGATAAATAACGATGCAAAGAGTTTATTAAGGACACTTGAAAAATTACTGAAGAATGAGCTGACAAAATGATGGTCGAAAAAGTCACTTGAGAAGTATAGCGAGGCAAATAGAGCACTGAGAGGTTTGAGAGCGTTTGTAGCACCTACGTTTGAAAATCCAAACCCCTTAATGCTCAGAGAGTGGGCAGAAAACAATCTACAGGCATCTATGAACATGGTTTTAATTCTCATAAAATACGCTGAAATTGACAGAGAGGTTATATTGAAGGTAATTGAAAGGGTTAATGGACTACTGGATGGTTTGGAACAAAAAGACATGGTATCAAATGGGCCTGCAGACATTGAAATAAAAATAAAGAAGCGTGAGGATGCAATTAAAGCAAGTAAGATCTTTAAGTTTGCACGTGACAAGAAGGATTATGCCAAGGGGAGGGTGTTCACTTCTTCTCGAAAATTCAACACGTTTAAAAGACGTCCAAGTAACATCACAAGAACGGAATGCTATGGCAAATCCAGATACTGAGGTGAGTTCATTAACCAGCAACAGTGATTTCGAAGACAACAGACAAGCTATATGAGGTCCACAAGAATTAGGGGCAACCAACCTCACTCCAGCTGAAGAACTCAATTTATATGTCGGGACCAGAGGCAGACTCTCCGCCCTCTGAACCCCCAAACAAATCAAGGTGCAGTAGGCACAAATGCAGGAGTGAGAGGAGGAGGAAATACAAACAACAATACAAACAGATGTGCACAAGTCAAGCATTGGAGGCGTTAACACAATTTAATGACAACACTGTGATTAATCTAACTGAGACTGTACTAATAGCTGCAGAATCTCAAATGTTCTCCTTGGGGCTCACATACTGTCCGAAGAGCAATTTTATACAATCAGTCGAGAATCGACGTTTACAAATGTATTTGATAATTGAAGCTCACAAAATTTTATCAACTAAAAAAAACATCTAGAAGCCCTAACATAGGGCCTCATTAGGATTGCGGTTAATCCGCATCCTCCGGGCCGGCGGAAGCCACCGCCCGCCCCCACTAAAGCCAACATACCAACTAGAGAAGCATGCTTAGTGCCGAAAGCTGAGAGGATTCACACTTCTATTCCCCCTGAGAGTACAACAGAGGTTACACCACATAACACCAGATTAATCACCACATTCAGCAGGCAAGAGAAGAAAATAAGAGAGCTCATTTATTCTCACTGGCCAATTGTTTTAGCTTATCTGACCCTAAATCAAATTCTTCCTGATTTGCAACCCATCACTTTCAGGCGAGCTACATCGATGAGGGATGTATTAGTAAAAATTAGCCCAGAGATTATTCCTTCACAAATTTGGCTAACCAAAAAACCGTTTTTTTTAAGTGCAGCACGTTGTGCTTGCAAATTTTGCTTGAATACTACTGAGTACAGCACATCATTTAGCCCGAAAATGGTTCAGATCAAAGGACATCAAACATGTTGCACGGAGTTTGCAGTGTATATTTTGGAATGCACATGTGGGCTCCAATATGTAGACAGTATGAAACTCCCAGTGTTCAATAGAATCTTGCAACATCTAAGGGCAGTAATTAGTCTGATCCCAATTATCCCGTTGCCCGACCCTTCAAGCTAGTACTTCACAACAACTTAAATGAACTTAAATACTTTGTGATTGGGTCAGTCCCTACATTTAGAAAAGGTGGCAACAGAGAAAAGAGCTTACGGCAATTGGAGTCACATTTTATACTAACATTAGATACAAAAATACCTAATGGACTAACCAGCGAGGATTTACATAATTTTCTTTATTGTTCAGGAAAAGTCAATATCTAAGCAATGTTTAATCTCTATCTTTGTCTATTTTTAACTCTCACACACCAACTAAGTCTATGTTTCCTCATCGGATTCCACTCATTGCCACACTGGATTCAATGAAAATTATTTTCAATTTTTAAAGCAGAGTTTAGCAGCGATCCTGTGATGACATTAAGGTCCTGTTAATCATGCAATGGGCTCGTCTGCCATTTGACATAGCTTGGTGGTGTCTTTGTGAAAACAATATATATATATATATATATATATATATATATATATATATATATATATATATATATATATATATATATATATATATATATATATATTCACTGAAAAAACTATAGGTTTCACACCAGTTATAGATACCTGGAAATTTTACTGACATAAAGCCATTGAAATTCCACGTTATAGTTAGTTGGACTCACTATAACTTGCGCGCCTGCAATGCACTGCTGATGACGTTACATATTACATCACTCATGACATGGTCAGTGATATCACTCATGACATCACTGATGACCCCATTCAGTGAATGTGTGTGTTTCTGAAAAATAAATATGTTTTATATATGTATATGTAAAGGTCGATGGAAGAATAAATGTTTAAATAAGTGTCTAAATGGATGTTTTTTTTTTTTTTAAATGATTGGTTAACTAGCTTATTAAGTGTATCTTAGTGTATACATATATTAGCGAGTAATGTTTAAATATTTAAATATATGTATCAGTGTTTCACTTTGTGTATAAGTGGCTGCATGGGTTGATGAGAAGTTACATGTGTGTGTATATGGGTTATTAGATGTTTTTTAGTATCTTTATAATTGTCTGTTTGATTTGGTGGGGGTGTTACTTAGCACATAGATGCATCAATGACTGACTCACTGTTTGTATGTGTTTTGAAGACAGCATGTGTGCCGGACTGTATGGGTGAATGAGTGTGTATATGTATGTGTTAGTAAGTGAATGACTGTCTCACTAGTGTCTTTATCAGTAACTACATATGTTTTAATCTAGTATATGTGAGTATTGATGTATATAAGTTAGTATGTGTGAGAGTGAGAGATTGAAAGAGTTCTTGTTTTAATAAGTATGTGTTTCTATAAGTGATTGTTTAAGAGAGTAAGTATGTGTAAGTTTCCTTAGAAGTAAGGTGGTAGTGTGTGTATAGCTGTATATGCAAAAAAATAGATGTTCAATAGTTTATTTGCATGTGTGAGTATGTGTGTGAGCAACTTTTGGAAGACTGTCGGTGTGTTAACGGATGTAAAGGTGTCTCACTACATATGATAAGTGAGTATATGTATGAATGATATATAGAACTGTTGGTGAATGAGTGGATGTGTATATAAATGGTGGAATTACTGAATTGGTTGTTGTAACTGGTATAGGTATCTCCACGTTTTTGTAAATGTTAGTTTCTATTTTTGAATATGTGTTTCAAGGGTTACATTACACTGAAAGGAGGTCTGTCACTCTGTCACAAGGATGGAGTCATCAGTGATGTCATGAGTGATGTCACTGACCATGTAATGAGTGATGTAATATGTGACGTCATCAGCAGTGCATTGCAGGCGCGCAAGTTATAGTGAGTCCAACTAACTATAACGTGGAATTTCAATGGTTTTATGTCAGTAAAATTTCCAGGTAACTATAACTGGTGTGAAACCTATGGTTTTTTCAGTGAATTTAATAGGTTTTTTAAATGCTAATTCCTAACTATAACTGGTGTGAAACCTATGTTTTTTTCAGTGAATTTCATAGGTTTTTTTAAATGCTAATTCCTAACTATAAGTCTCACTTTTTAAGTAAGACTGTTAACGCTCTAGTTGTTCTTTAGAACACTCTGGTACATTCTATCATTGGGCTATAGTTGGGCTACATATGGCTGATATTTGGGCTACATTTGTTTTTTTTTGTCTCTGGTGGCCATCTTTGGGCTACATAGGGCTACATTGGGCTACATTGGGCTACATTTGGGCTACATTTGGGCTCTAACATATATATATAGCCCAATGTAGCACAAGATATATTTTTTTCAAAGTTAATTTTCGTAAAAACCACTTGAGTATAGCAAAGGCACATCGGGCTACCTGTCCCTACAATTTTTTGTTAATTTATTTATTTATTTTATTTTTTTGCCTCGGAGCGCTCCCGGTGCGCGCCCCCATGAGCGCCCCGGAGAGCGTACTCGTTTGAAGCGCCCCGGTGCGCGAACCGGGAAGCGTCTCGTTAGAGCCAATGTCGCGAACGAAAACATGATCGAGACGTATCGCGTAGCTGCGTCCGCATGATACGCACTGTGTAAATGCACCCGGAAGCATTCGACGCGCTTACGCGACGCGCCCCTGGGCGCGCCCCTGGGCGCACCCCGGGGCGCGTAGCGTAAGCGCATCTGGTCATGTGACCTGAAAATAACACTTTTGATTGGTTCACAACAGTTTTGTTTTCCAAATTATGAAAGACCCCACCTTTTTTCCTCATTTTCTCTTTGTTGTTTGAGTGAAGAAGACCTGCATTCTGTGAGAAATGGCTTCACTAGTTTCAGCTGCAGGTGCATCTGCACCACCACCACCTCCACCACCACCACAAGGACCACCACAAGACCACAATGGTGGTCATGAAGAAGAGGAGGACGAAGAGGAGCAGGAGGAGAGGCAACATCTGCCTGAGGACAATCCCCCATACAGACCCAAGGAACTTTTTATTTGGGAGTTTTTCAAGATGCCAAGGGGTGCCAAAAAAGTAAATGCAGAAAAGGTGACTTGCCTCATCTGTGACCAAGAACTGTCAAGAGGTAACCCAAACAAGAAATATTCGTTTGGGAACCACACTATGATAAGGCATATGCAGAGGAAGCACCCAAACAATTATTTAAGAGCAGAAGTCTGGGAACTGACCAAGAACCCTCCCCATCCTTCTACTTCAAGCACCTCCAACCAACCCACTCCATCGGGTGCAGAGGCTAGGGAGACGGTCCCTAATGTCCAAACCAAGTTTTCAAAATTTAAATTTGTTTGCATATATTGCAACAAAACAATATCATATGGTGAGCAGAGCATCACTTTACTTAATCGAGCAGCAGACAACCATCACTGCAGCAAGCAACTTTAATTTTTTTCTATTTTTTGGCTCCAGTTGAGCTGTTTGCAATTCCCTGTCTTTTGTTTCACCCCAGAAAAACTACAAAAAAATATAAAATTGTTCTGAAAATCCCCCCCCCCCGAAAAATGTTCCAAAAAACAAAAAAAAAATATAAAACAACAAAAAGAAAAAAAACCAGTTCTTTTCAGAACTACCTCCAATTTATATGAAAATGCTAAATTTTTTAAAAACTGTCTTTCTTTTTCCCCCCATGGTACGCTCCCCGGTCCGCTCCCCGGTGCGCGTACCGGGCGCTCCCCCCGCGAAAATCAAAAAAAAAAGATTAATTTTATGCCCTGCGGGGCCCTTTTATGACCCCCACATCAAACCTAGGGGGTCAGGGGGGTCTACCCCTGCCCCCTTATGGTCATTTCCCCCTTTGTTTTTGCCACCTCTTGTGTCTCGATCCTACCGAGACACAAGATGGCGGCCGCTCCGGACTGTTTGGAATGTTTACAGACACCCGAGAGCCAATCAGCTTTCTGTGCGCAAGTCGCGTGGCGAGCCCGGAGCGCTTCCCGGAGCGCGTACCGGGGCGCAGTCATAGATATATATATTTTTTTGAACCTAAATTACTCAAAATCCACTGGAGCACATATCTTGAGACATAGCAAAGGCACATCGGGCTACCAGTCCCTACAATTCTGCCAAGTTTGGTGGAAATCCATTCAGCCGTTCGGGCTAGAAGTGAGGTCGACCGCCCTATGGAAATTAACATGGGGAAAGCACAATTTGGGACCCCCCTTTTATCTCGGCCCCCGCTTCACGAATCCCCCCCCACATTTTCAGGGAAGGAGCGGAGCGCCGTGAGGCTATTTTGAGGAAATTTTCAAGCAGATTCGTCAACCGACGCCAAAGTTATTCCAAATAGAATTTTGAGAATTAACATTGAAAAAATCCTAACTATAACCACCTACTGGGGACCGCCAGTAGGCTATATATATATATACATATATATATATATATATATATATATATATATATATATATATATATATATATATATATATATATATATATATCCAAACAAAGTTTGCTCCACGCGAAAGGATACCCACACAACGTTACGGTTCACCTTTTAATTATCAGCTGGCAACAACACACTGATTCAGTCCTTGGCAGTGTAAAATTCTTAGCCTTCTTCTGGGAAGAAGGGAAACTGCTGTGCCAGTTACTATAACTTCAACTACAGAGACCAGAATGCCGAGCAAAAGTGACACGCCCAGTGAGGCGGTCTGACAAACTTTGAACACCTGAAAAAGCCTACGGCCAAGCTGTCTCCTTTCTCCAAAGCCAAGCCAGTGAACAAGAGGAGAAGACCTCGAAACGCGCATGGAGTGAAGGCGAAGAATTTTACACTGCCAAGGACTGAATCAGTGTGTTGTTGCCAGCTGATAATTAAGAGGTGAACCGTAACGTTGTGTGGGTATCCTTTCGCGTGGAGAAAACTTTGTTTGGATATATATATATATATATATATTACCTACTGGCGGTCGCCAGTAGGTATATATAGTTAGGACCTAGTTACCATAGGAAATTCCGAACATTCTATTGGGAATAACTTTGGCGCCGATTGAGGGATCTGCCTGTAATATTCCTTAAATTTGCCTCACTGCGCTCTGCTCCTTCCCTGAAAGTTTTGGGGGGATTCATCAAGCGGGGCCGAGAAAAAAGGGGGGTCCCAAAACGTGTTTTCCCATATTAATTTTCATAGGGACATTTTGACAAGGCTACAGCTCGAACGGCTGAACGGAATTATACCAGATTTGGCAAAATGGTAGGAACTGGTATGCAGCAGTGCCTTTTATATGTTTGGTGTAAATCCCTCCAGTATTTCTTGAGAAAATCGAATTAGAAAATTTTCAAATGGCATTTTCTATGGGACCTTTAGACACGGCTACAGCCCGAACGGCTTAACGGAATTACACCAAACTTGGCAAAATGGTAGGGACAGGTATGCAGTAGTGCCTTTTCTATATTTGGTGAAAATCCCTCCAGTAGTTGTTAAAAAAATGAATTTGAGCAAATTATATATCTATTTGCGCTCAACATTCTATTGGGAATAACTTTGGCGCCGATTGAGGAATCTGTGTGTAATTTTCCGGAATTTTGGCCAGCTCCGCTCCGCTTCTTCCACGAAAGTTTCGGGGGGAATCGTCAAGCGGGGGCAAAAAGGGGGGTCCCAAAACGTGTTTTCCCCATGTTAATTTCCATAGGGACCTTTAGACACGGCTACAGCCCGAACGGCTGAATGGAATTACACCAAACTTGGCAAAATGGTAGGGCCTGGTATGCAGATGTGCCCTTGCTATGTTTAGTGAAAATCCCTCCAGTAGTTCTTGAGAAAATGGAATTTGAAATTTTTCAAATGGCATTTTACCATGCGCGTACCCCGCGATTTTAAAAAATAATAATTTTTTTTTTGCACTTGGTGGTCCTTCTGGACCCCCTGAGAAGGGCTACCGGGTCAGGGGGTCTCAACCCTGCCCCCTTTTTGCGTTTTCCACTCTTGTTTTGTGCTCTCTTGTGCCTCACTTCTCCTGAGAAACAAGATGGCTGCTCAGGTGGTCCCAGAAGGATAATAACATATATAAACGTTATCCGCTAATAGAATTACCATTTACAAAACCTTTGAAATTTATTGAAAAAAAAGTATAGGTTTCACGCCTGATATAGTTAGGAATTAGCATTTAAAAAACCTTGCAAATTTACTGAAAAAACCATAGGTTTCAAGCCGTATATAGTTAGGAATTAGCATTTAAAAAACCTTGCAAATTCACTTAAAAAACCATAGGTTTCAGGACTTATATAGTTAGGAATTAGCGTTTAAAAAACCTTGCAAATTCACTTAAAAAACCATAGGTTTCAGGCCTTATGTAGTTAGGAATTAACATTTTAAAAACCTTGCAAATTCACTTAAAAAACCATAGGTTTCAGGCCTTATATAGTTAGGAAGTAGCATTTAAAAAACCATTGAAATTGCTCCTATATAGTTAGTTGTACTAACTATATTTCGCGCACCCGCAATCCACTGCTGATGATGTCACATATTACATCATTCATGACATGGTCAGTGACATCACTGATGACATCACTGATGACATCTCAAATGACATCACTGATGACATCACTGATGACATCTCATTTGACATATGACAAGGCCTGAAACCTATGGTTTTTTAAGTGAATATATATATTGGCATGTGAGCAAGGGCTTGCGTAGCCCGAAACGCGTAATGCACTTTTTCCAACTGTTTCTGCCAAATAAAGAAGACCTGTAACTGATCCTGTGGTCCGTCTCCTATGTGAACGCCTCGCTTGTCCGGACGGATTGGAAGTGGCGTGGAGGAGTTTTTGTGCATATACATATATATATATATATATATATATATATATATATATATATATATATATATATATATATATATATATATATATATATATATATATATATATATATTACCTACTGGCAGGTATATATAGTTAGGATTTTTTCTCTATGGGATTTTTGAAAATTCTATGTCTAATAACTTTGGCGTTTGTGGACGGAATTGGCTGACATTTTCAGGAAAATGGAACATTTTGTTTCTGAGCAGCCCCTGACAATTTGGGGGGGTTTCATCAAGGGGGGGCCGAGAAAAAAGGGGGGTCCCAAACGCATTTTTCCCATGTTAATTTCCATAGGGTGGTTGGCCTCACTTTTAGCTCGAACGGCTGAATGGATTTGCGCGAAACTTGGCAAAATTGTAGGGACTGTTAGCCCGATGTGCCTTTGCTAGGTCTCAATATATGTGCTCCAGTGGATTTTGAGTAATTTAGGTTCAAAAAAAGATATATATCTGGGCGGAGCCTAACCACACATCTGATCTGATTGGCTGTCAGCACTTTATCCAAGAAGTGTTGGCAGCCATCTTGGGACCAATATACATGATAGCACCTCATTAAAAAGCATTGTAGTTAATAGAGGGTTTTAGGACTTTAGTTACATTATAAATCATTTGTTGATGGTACCATACTCGTTTTAGGAATTGTAGTGGGTTCTAAGGTGATTTTACCACGTGAAAAAACCTTCTGCTGTGATATCATGAATACTGTTTGAAAGAAAACTAATATCTCATGATTTTCCCACAGTGGTTTGGAAGGGGATCTATAAGCTAAACTGAAAGCATATTTTCTGTAAATTCACATTATCTTTCTCAGTCATGTGAAAATGAAGTCTGACATTCTTAGTAAAACATGTACATCCAACAAGGACAGAGACTGTCAGTTGATTCCTTTGTGTTCTACTGCAGTCTCCTAGAGTGTTCTAAAGAACAACTAGAGCGCTAACAGTCCCGCTTATTACAAAGGTATGGCACACCTGAAGCCATCTTGATTGGAATAAAGTGGTAACTCTTAAAACATTTAATTTAAAAAGAAACAACATGAGGGGGTATATTTTGCCATAGAAAGTATGATTAGTGCTGCAGAATGAAAAATTAGGGCACATTTTGAGTGACTTCTCAAATCCTTTTCTATTTCATTAAAACATTCTGACATGCAGTCTCCCAAAATGGCCACCAGAGACAAAAGAGCCCAAATGTAGCCCAAATATCACCCAGATGTAGCCCAAGTATAGCCCAATGACAGAATGTCCCAGAGTGTTCTAAAGAACAACTAGAGCACTAACAGTCCTACTTATTACAAAGGTATGGCACTCCTGAAGCCATCTTGATTGGAATAAAGTGGTAACTCTTAAAACATTTAATTTAAAAAGAAACAACATGAGGGGGTATATTTTGCCATAGAAAGTATGATTAGTGCTGCAGAATGAAAAATTAGGGCACATTTTGGGGAACTTCTCAAATCCTTTTCTATTTCATTAAAACATTCTGACATGCAGTCTCCCAAAATGGCCACCAGAGACAAAAGAGCCCAAATGTAGCCCAAATATCACCCAGATGTAGCCCAAGTATAGCCCAATGACAGAATGTCCCAGAGTGTTCTAAAGAACAACTAGAGCGCTAACAGTCCTACTTATTACAAAGGTATGGCACACCTGAAGCCATCTTGATTGGAATAAAGTGGTAACTCTTAAAACATTTAATTTAAAAAGGAACAAAATGAGGGGGTATATTTTGCCATATGAATTATGATTAGTGCTGCAGAAAGAAAAATTAGGGCACATTTTGAGTGACTTCTCAAACCCTCTTCAATTTCATTAAAAAATTCTGACATACAGTCTCCCAAGATGGCCACCAGAGACAAAAGAGCCTAAATGTAGCCCAAATATCACCCAGATGTACCCCAAGTATAGCCCAATGACAGAATGTCCCAGAGTGTTCTAAAGAACAACTAGAGCGCTAACAGTCTTACTTATGACAAAAGTATGGCACACCAGAAGCCATCTTGATTGGAATGAAGTGGTAAGTCTGAAAACACTCAATTTAAAAAGGAACAACATGAGGGGGTTAATTTTGCCATAGAAAGTATGATAAGTGCTTCAGAAAGAAAAATTAGGGATCATTTTGAGTGACTTCTCAAATCCTCTTCTATTTCATTAAAAAAATTCTGACATGCAGACTGAAACATGCACTTTGAATACCAGCAGCAGACGTCCCTGGTGAGCAGTAGCTTTACTACAGTGATCTAATGTGCAACTAGAGTGCTAACATTCAGAATTTATGGCAAATGTGTGACACATCTGAATGCCTTCTTGATGGAACCAAAGTAAACAAGCATTGAAAATGCAATAGATCTCGCCCTCGTTTAAGTTAAAGCCATTCTGTTTGTAATGAGGTGGCTTTTTAGCTTTGCTTTTATTAGTGTTTTTTCAACTTTCATGTAAATAACATGCATCTGAATGCATATAAGTATATGTATGCATGCATTTATGTTTGTATTTATATAGATATACAGATGATATATGTTTATATATGTATGTATATATATATATTCACTGAAAAAAACATAGGCTATAGACCATATATAGTTAGGAATTAGCATTTACAAAACCTTGAAAATTCACTGAAAAAACCATAGGTTATAGACCATATATAGTTAGGAATTAGCATTTACAAAACCTTGAAAATTCACTGAAAAAACCATAGGTTATAGACCATATATAGTTAGGAATTCGCATTTACAAAACCTTATTTTACTCACACAAAACCATTGAAATTCCATTTATAGTTAGTTGCACTAACTATATATCGCGCACCCGCAATCCACTGCTGATGATGTCACATATTACATCATTCATGACATGGTCAGTGACATCACTGATGACATCACTGATGACATCTCAAATGACATCACTGATGACATCACTGATGACAACATCCAGTGACTGTATGTTTCTGTAAAGTTAAAATATGTCTTACATATTGAAGAATGAGTGGATGTATAAGTGTCTGGATGAAGGATTTAGTAGGTGCATGACTGACTGTATGAGTGAGTGATTAAATGTGTCTCACTGAGTGCATGGGTTAGTGACTAAACTGTCTTAATTTGTGCATCATTATGTCTGTTGTTCTGTAAACTGTTGCATGTGTTGATAAGTAGCTATATGAGTAACTATATGGGTTATTGATTGGTTGCCCAAGTATTTGTATGGGAGACTGAGTGTGTGTGTGGGTGGCTGGGAGGTGTATGACTCTGTGCATAGATGTGTGAGCAGTTGATTCACTAGATGTATGGTTTCAAAAGTGCATGTGGAAACAGCTGTATGGGCGGTTGACTGTGTGCATGAGTGTATTGGTGAGTGAATGGATATCTCAGTGCTACATGTCAAAGTAAGTACATATGTAAAACACAGTACATGTGAGAGTTGACATATATAAATAACTGTGCATAAGAGCCAGTGAATGTGTGAGTGGCTGTATGGATCATTGTGAACTTGTATCAGGGATTGTATAAGAGAGTAAATATGTGTTAGTATATGTTTGAATAAGTAAAGTTTGTATAACTGTATAGTTGAGGAAATGGAGGTGTGATTGATTCTTTGCATGACTGACTACGTGTGTGAGTAACTCCATGGATGAGTGACAGTCTGTGAGTGTCTGTTTACACTGATTGTATCTAAGGCTATATTAGAGTCTGAAGAGGTTCATCGTATTATCACATGAATGATATCATCAGTGATGTGATCAGTAATGTCAAATGAGATGTCATCAGTGATGTCATTTGAGATGTCATCAGTGATGTCATTTGAGATGTCATCAGTGATGTCATCAGTGATGTCACTGACCATGTCATGAATGATGTAATATGTGACATCATCAGCAGTGGATTGCGGGTGCGCGATATATAGTTAGTGCAACTAACTATATATGGAATTTCAATGGTTTTGTGTGAGTAAAATAAGGTTTTGTAAATGCGAATTCCTAACTATATATGGTCTATAACCTATGGTTTTTTCAGTGAATTTTCAAGGTTTTGTAAATGCTAATTCCTAACTATATATGGTCTATAACCTATGATTTTTTCAGTGAATATATATATATATATCTTTCTTATGAAGACCCCTATATTGTCAGTATTGGTTCGAGATAAATTCATGACTATACGGTAACACTTTGACACTCTATGTGCACTTTATTAATTTTTGATAAGTGACTATTAAACCCCATAGAGCTACACACACGCACATATTGAGTGTGCACTGTATATCTAAGGCACGTTAACCTTAGCGAGATATAAAATGCATGTGTGTATACATATATTTCCTATTACCTCTCTTTTTTGTAAATATCTTGTACAGCTCAATTTAATATAAAAAACTTTTTTATAAGAAGATTTTTTTGTAAAAAGATTTTTTTATATATCAGTTCTCTCCTTCTTTTACTCAAAGTTTTTTATCACTAAAATGCACATGTACAGATTTGCACTTTTGATTATAATTTTTTGCATTTAAATAATGTATATAGGTCTTAATATTTATGATGTACAAAATTTAATATTTTAAATTTTGAATAAGTATATAGGATATAAGCTCTGATGTATATAAGGGGTTGCTTTTCACCAAAAAGTAGGAAAAAAATGTTTATCACATACTTGACTTGTTTCATGATCAACACAGTATTTATTTAATTGTGCTAGTTAGATTGCTGGAGTATCAGTGATTTTATATACCTAGTGGTATCTGCATTCATGCAGTGAAGAGAACAAAAAAAAGGTAAACAAAAGCAGCAACAATTTATTGAATATATTGTTTTGACATAGAATATTGCAATAGTCACTTTACATACCAAATGGTAGTCTTTGCATTCATGCAGCGATGATTATTGATAAAAGATGCACTTTAATGTAATTTGTGCAATTGAGTGATATCTAATACATTGTACATTTAATTTTTAATGAAAGAAATTGTATTGCATTTCATTAATATGTATATTTTCATTCAGGCTAAATGTAAATACTTTAATTGAAGACTTCGGTCTTTTAGTATTTCCCATTTAAAACATGCACTATTTCTATGTTCATGAATAAGTCACGTGATGCACTTTAGGAGGTGTGGCCCGTAGGTCGGGTCAGGGAAACACAGCATTTAAAAAAAGCAAGTGAACTGTTTAAATGGTGTGTGATCAAGAGTACATGGTACTCGAAACGCGTCGCTTGAGAGGTTCAAAATAAAAAAACATCTTGCCTGAAGCCGTGGGGTCCGTCTTCTTCTTTCGCCACGCCGAGTGGAGGTTTGAGGAATTTCTTGGATATATATATATATATATATATATATATATATATATATATATATATATATATATATATATATATTACCTACTGGCGGTCGCCAGTAGGTAGTTATAGTTAGGATTATTTTCAATGCAAAATCTCAACATTCTATTTTGAATAACTTTGGCGCCGGTTGAGGAATCTGCCTGAAAATTTCCTCAAATTTGCCTCGCGGTGCTCCGGTCCTTCCTTGAAAGTTTGGGGGGGATTCGTCAAGTGGGGGTCGAGATAAAAGATGTGTCCCAAAACTTGTTTTCCCCATGTTAATTTCCATAGGGCGGTCAACCTCACTTTTAGCCCGAACAGCTGAATGGATTTCCACGAAACTTGACAAAATTGTAGGGAATGGTAGCCCGATGTGCCTTTGCTATGTCTCAAGATATGTGCTCCAGTGGATTTTGAGTAATTTAGGTTAAAAAAATATGTATATCTATAAGCGCGCCCGGTACGCGCACCGCGGAGCGCACCAAGCGCGCCACGTGAACTGCGCATGGAAAGCTGATTGGCTCTCGGGTGTCTGTAAACATTCGAAACAGTCCAGAGCGGCCGCCATCTTGTGTCTCGGTAGGATCGAGACACAAGAGGTGGAAAAAACAAAGGGCGAAATGACCAAAAGGTGGCAGGGTAGACCCCCCCTGACCCCCTAGGTTTGATGTGGGGGCTATAAAAGGGCCCCGCGGGGCAAAAAAAAAAAACATTTCCGCGGGGGGAGCACCCGGTACGTGCACCGGGAAGCGTACCGGGGAGCATACCATGGGGAAAAAAAAGAATGACAGTTTTAAAAAAATGAAGCTGTTTGTAAAAAAAATTCTTTTTTTTTTTTTTGTTTTTGATTTAAGAACCTACAAGTAGGTATCAATGTAGAGACTTAGGGGCAGATTTACAAGCCCCTTGCGCCACTTTTGCATCACTTTTCCCATGTTAAATGTGACGCAAAGGTGGCGCAAGGGGCTTGTAAATCTGCCCCTTAAATTGTTGTTTTGTTTTTTTTTGATTTAAGTACCTACATGTAGGTTCCAATGTAGAGACTTCGGGGCAGATTTACAAGCCCCTTTTGCCACTTTTGCGTCACTTTTCCTATGTTAAAAGTGACGCAAAGGTGGCGCAAGGGGCTTGTAAATCTGTCCCTTAAATTTAATGTACACCTTGTCCTCTGTAGATATCTTGCATGAGGTTACAGAAGTTATTGTGGTATATGGAATCCATACCATAGTCTGTCAAGAAAGCAGAAACAGATACTTTAAGCACTTCCTGAGAAGGCCTAGTGGTTGATGGGTAGTGTATCCTGCTCCCTTATGATGAAAAAGAGATGTATATTACACATTGTAGATAATATAGTGGGAGAAAGGAAGTAACTATGAGTAAACTTACTATGTAACACAAAAAAGTTGCACAGTATACTATAAGTCTCATTTTATAATATAATCATTTTGATAATACTTCATGAATTACATATAAAAATCAATATTGTCTCAAACAATTTAAAATTATTAAATATAAATTTATTCTTCTGATTCTTTTTCAAAATTTAATAAAACTTGTAACATAATATTGTCCGGGATTTCCTCATAATTATTAGTACATGATTCCATTTGTTCCAAACATTCTATTAACTGTTGGTCCAAATAGTCATCCATGAAATCAAATTCATCTTTTTGTTCTTCTGGATTTTCCACCTTTACTTCGAAAGAAATAACATTTGATTGTTTTTCTCCTTCCATTTTCTTTCTGAAAATTGCATATAAAATAACTATATCAGTAGAGTGAGGGTACTGTTGGGTTTAAGTTCAGACAGGTACTTTTGAGTTTTTAACAGTGAAGTAATTTTTGGGCATTGTATGGTTTGAGGCAGGAAGTAGAACTATTTAAAAGTGCATGTGATGAAGCCTAAGTAAATTCATAATTATACCAGAGAAGTCTAACTCAATCCATAATTATAACAGAGAAGTTTATCTCAATCTCTAACTCTTACAGAGGGACAGTATATAACTATCAGAAAACGTTTTGCCAAATTAACTTAAAGTGCACAACATAGTTCCCCTTCAAAAATATTAACTTACCTTTTTCAAAGGAGTTGAAGTTTTCTGTGAAAAATCTTTTCAAATGTACCTTAGGTAGTATTAGTCAAAATGGCTGTGTTTCCCTCTCATTTTTCATATATATTGATGTACATAACCAATCAAATGTCAGCACATAAAAGTCAAAAATGTAAGTATCATTTTAATTGGTTGAAAATTCTAACACTTTCATATGTGTTTTTGTCATGTAATTTACCTCAGGATATTTAGACAGGGCTACAGCCTAAATGGCTCAATGGAATACCATCAAATTTGGGAAAATGGTAGGGACTGCTATATAGTAGGGTCTATTCTATATTTGGTGAAAGTCTGTCCAGTGTTTTTTATGTAATTTTATTTCCCAAATTTTTTTTGGGAGCGCTAACCTCTTGACCTGTCTCTTTTATTTTAAAATATATATTTTACTAATTGTAACTTATTTTTTCTTCTCTCTATCACAGATACAAAGTGTAGATACAAAGTGTAGAAAAAATATGTAATTATGTAATTAAGTTTACATTAATTGTATGGTAAGTGTGACAAGAAAATTTAGTTTTTCATCATCCTTTGCTTTAACCTCACTACTTTTCTCTCACCCTACCTCACCCCTGTTTCCTTACTCTGCTTCCCTCACTTATTCTTTTCCTCCATGTTTACTTCTCTTTTCCTTACTTTCCTACCACATTCATCTTCTTTCAGTCCTCCTGCTCACCCACACTCCCTCACTTTCCTTTATTTTCTGGTTCACTCAGTCCCTTTCTATCACTCCTTCCTTTTCTCTCTCTGTCCTTTCTCTCTGTCACTCCCCATGTCTTTCCTTTTCTCAGTTACTTCCTTTAACACATTTTCTCTGTTTTACTATCTATTACACAGTTCCTCTGTGTTCCTCCCTCTAGCTCTCTTTCTCTTTACACCACTCTTTCTGTCCCCTTTCTTTATGCTCACTTTCTTTCTTTTTTTTTTGGTGCGCTACCGGGAAGCGCCCCGGTACGCGCACCGGGGCACGTCGGAATACTGCGCTCACCGGTGCGCTCACCGGTACGCGCACCGGGAGCACACCAGGGCAAAAAAAGAAAATATATGAATATACATAAAAAAAATAGTATTACATAAATATGCAATATAGGTTTCACAGCAGTTATAGTTAGGAATTAGCATTTAAAAAACCTATGAAATTCACTGAAAAAACCATAGGTTTCACAGCAGTTATAGTTAGGAATTAGCATTTAAAAAACCTATGAAATTCACTGAAAAAACCATAGGTTTCAGACGAGTTATAGTTAGGAATTAGCATTTAAAAAACCTATTAAATTCACTGAAAAAACATAGGTTTCACACCAGTTATAGTTAGCTGGAAATTTTACTGACATAAAACCATTGAAATTCCCACGTTATAGTTAGTTGTACTCACTATAACTTTTGCGCCTGCAATGCACTGTAGATGACGTCACATTTTACATCACTCATGACATGGTCAGTGACATCACTCATGACATCACTGAATGTGTGTCTTTCTGAAAAATAAATATGTTTTATATATGTTTATGTAGAGGTCGATGGAAGAATACATGTTTAAATAAGTGTCTAAAAGGATGTTTTTTAAAAAAAAATTGATTGGTTAACTGACTTATTAAGTGTATCTTAGTGAATACATATATTAGCGAGTAATGTTTAAATATTTAAATATATGTATCAGTGTTTCACTAAGTGGCTGCATGGGTTGGTGAGTAGCTACATGTGTATGTATATAGGTTATTAGATTTTTTTTAGTATCAGTATGAGTGTCTGTATGGTTTTGTGGGGGTATTACTTAGCACATAGATTCATCAATGACTGACTCACTGTTTGTATGTGTTTTGAAGACAGCATATGTGCAGGACTGTATGGGTGGATGAGTGTGTATATGTGTGTGTTAGTGAGTGAATGACTTTCTCACTAGTGTCTTTATCAGTAACAACATATGTTTTAAACTAGTATATGTGAGTATTGATGTATATAAGTGAGTATATGTGAGAGTGAGAGATTGTAAAAGTTCCTGTTTAAATAAGTATGTGTTTCTATAAGTGATTGTTTAAGAGAGTAAGTATGTGTAAGTTTCCTTAGAAGTAAGGTGGTAGTGTGTGTATAGTTGTATATGCAAATAAATGGATGTTCAATAGTTTATTTGCATGTGTGAGTTACTTTTGGATGACTGTCGGTGTGTAACAGGATGTATAGGTGTATCAGTACATATGATGAGTGAGTATATGTATGAGTGACTATATAGAACTGTTGGTGAATGAGTGGATGTGTATATAGATGGTGGAATTACTGATTTGGTTGTTGTAACTGGTATGGGTATGTCCATTTTTTTGAAAATGTTTGTTTCTCTTTTTGAATATGTGTTTCAAGGGTTACATTACACTGAAAGGATATCTGTCAATTTCTCACAAAGATGGTGTCATGAGTGATGTCATGAGTGATGTCACTGACCATGTCATGAGTGATGTAATATGTGACGTCATCTGCAGTGCATTGCAGGCGCGCAAGTTATAGTGAGTCCAACTAACTATATTGTGGGAATTTCAATGGTTTTATGTCAGTAAAATTTCCAGCTAACTATAACTGGTGTGAAACCTATGGTTTTTTCAGTGAATTTAATAGGTTTTTTAAATGCTAATTCCTAACTATAACTGGTCTGAAACCTATGTTTTTTTCAGTGAACATATATATATATATATATATATATATATATATATATATATATATATATATATATATATATATATATATATATATATATATATATATATATATATATATAACTTCTGCTCTGCTCTAGCACTGGCACTTTATGAGTAAAATTTTGTTCAATATTTAGCTTCTGGGCCGTTTCATTGATTATCAAAATTGTACAACAATGTAAACAATCACCAGCACTTTATTTCTGCACTTTATGGTTTATGGCAATATATGAGCACTGGCACTTTATAGTTGTAGACTGCTGATGTTGTTTCACATAGGGGACCTTACGTGATGTGCATGGTTCATCAGTCTAGCGACATCGACATCACGTTTCAAAATGAATTATTCTAGACCAGAGAAAGTTATTTGTTATATGGAAGTACACATACATATTATCTTTTCAGTAAAGGGTTCGCATTGCTGCACTGGCAATCCATTATATTTATGTAACTACATCTTGCCCATTATTTTGGGATTATCACGGGGGTATGTCAATTTCCATATTGTGGTCTACTTTTTAAAACAGTATTGAACTTTATGATGTAAGTGATTGTTTAAACCAGGTTGAGCAACCTACACTTTTGCAAATCAGCAGTATTTGAGCACAATCTGTTTTCCATATCTATAAGAGCCCGGTAATGACGTGCCTGGGCAGAGATTGTTCAATATTTAAATGTTTTATTGGTGGTTGCGTGTCATGTGATCAAGGCCACGCTTTGACGGAGGAAACTCGTCAGGGCAGGCATTTGACGGAATACGACTTGTGAAGATTTGCACTATTAAAGCATTTTATTGAGAAAATTACATCTCCGCGTCGTGTGGTCCGTACCTGGAAGGTTTCCTCTGTATAGTGGAGTTCCAGGATATAACGGTTCACTAAAAAGAACAAAGGTTAAAGTGACACTATAGTTAGGTATGGTAAATGTATCTTTCCTTACGTTAAAAACTGAAATTCACAGAAAAAACAAAACTTAAAGTGATGTTTTATTTAGGTGTTAAAATAACCTAAAAGCTAAAGCTTATAAGCAAAAAAAAAACAACGGAAATTCCCCAGTCAAAGTTTTCTAAGCTAACTATAACTTGCACCTGTGCAATGCACTGCTATAATTAGACAAGCAGAGTTCATGGGACACTGTGTGGTAATTGTCAAAGTGTAAACAGCTCTAGACATGGTGACTGGAATCATAGGAAATGTCAATGAACGTAAAATGAAATTCATACAATATCAACAGCCAGTACCTAGTCACATTCAGAGTGCTAAACAGTCCAGTGAAACAATTTACCTATGTGATGCTTTGAGTCATTAGCGTTTTGCAAAATGTATCTTGCACTTAAGCAAAAGAGTACATTTTGTTGCATAGTGGGTCATTCTTCAAAGGAATGTAAAAAGAAGAAGAATAAAGTCAGATATATATAAAATGAAATTGAGGAACCATCGAATTTGGAAGTAGAAAACACAATGCTGAAAGAGAATGTCCTAAACCTGAAACAATGAGTTGTCCCCAATATCAAAGACAATGAAAAACAAGTAAGACAGTTTGATATATGACTACAGGATGTGTTTGGTAGACACAATGTGGTGGATTTTCTGGTGCCCTATATAGCATTACAGATGGAGAATTATGGAAAAAAAAACATTTTTGGGAAGAACATCGGTAAAAGACTTCTGAAATCAGACACTAGACCAGAAGGATACCGTAGACAATATTATTGAGATGTTAGGTTATGGTAATCAAGTACTTAGATTCAAGAGTGGACACTCTGTAGGCAAGTTATTTGTTGAGAAAAAGTGTCCTCAGGTTTTAGGTTGAATGGGTCAGTGTAATCTCCTCATTGCTTTGGGCCCTAACAGTGAAGAAAACATATTGATAGTTAACCAAGGTTAAACTATCAAGGTGAAACTATATCCAAAGTAATTTATTAAAATATGCCCCAGTGTTTAGTGGAGATATAGGAGAATTGGAGGGTTTTGAGCATAAGATTATATTAAAAGAAAATACTGTACCAAAAGTGAGTCGAGTTAGGAATATTTGTATGCTACTGAGAGAAGAGTTTTCTAATGATTGGAATACATTGTTACAAGAAAATATAATTGATCTTGTAGAGGTATCGGACAGGGTTTTACCTTTAGTTGTAGCTAGAAAGGCAAAAGGTAAAGTTTGGCTTTGTGTACCTACCTGAATGGCAACATATTTGTGGACACATCTTCTCTTCCACGCTTTAACAAAATAATAACTTTAACCATGGAGCCCAAATGGTTTTCAACACTAGGTCTATCAGCAGTTTACCACCAAAACAGATTAAAGAAAGAGACCATATATATTTACTACTTTTATAACTTTAGAAGGTTGTTATTGATTCAATAAAATGCCTTTCAGATTGGCTTCAGGAGCAGCTGTTTCCCAACTTTACATTTTTCAACTCCTGACAAAATACATGATGTTATGTTCTTTCAAATTGACATTTTGGTTGTGGGCATAAAGAAGGAAAAGCACAGTAAAACATTTTATCAAGTTCTGAGCATTTTGAAAAAATGTCTAGTGATTAGTGAGTGGGGTATCAAACAAAATCCCAAACTAATAGAGGAAATTAAACAGACTTGTGTGCCTTGGAAGAAGCCAAGATAAAGTCCTTTTTAGGACTTGCAGATGTTATGTTAAGTATGTTGAGGAATATTTAGAGAAAATATATCACTGTAGAGAGTTACTAAAAAAACGAAGTTACATTTGATTTGATTAACATGTGTTAAGAAGGTTTTCTATAAATTAAGAATGATGTTATGAATGATTGTACTATTTTACAAGGTTTTGATCCACAAGCCAATAGAATTTGACCACTAATTTGAGCATTAAAGGAATAAGTGCTGTACTTTCACAGTGCGATGGGATAGGAAAGAGTGCATTGTAGCCTTTGCTTCATGTTTGCTGTCACAGACAGTATAAAAGTGTTCTGTTATTGAATGTGAAGCATGGACCTGTGAAGTGGAATATTTCAGTTAATTTATGTGGGGGAAATGTTTTATACTGCTCTGTGACCACATACTGTTAAAAGAAAGCTTTCTGCATAAAGCAAGGCGCTCGGAGTACCGTAAAAGTTCCGAACACGGCATAGAAATGAGGAAAAGTCAGCCGGAGATTGTCCCTTTGAGGAAATATAAATTTTTGGTCAAGTTATGTTCCCTATCGTGTACCCCACCGTCTCCATGTACGAGTTTAAAGTGCATGTAACTTCCCTCCTGTGCCAGCTATGAAGACGCAAATACATTTGCGTCCAACGTTAACATGTCCTCTTTCAGACCCACCCTGAATGGGTTGAATAGTCCGTTCCTAAGTATGCCATGCCAACGTCTTTTTGTGGTGGACTTTACACGTTTTTCAGCTCTGGCAAAGTAGGCCCTGAATTCTGCCATCGAGCCTTTTTTCCTGCCTTCTGACTCCGAAAGCCTCAGCCCAGGCTGCCCCCGTACCTGTGAACTCTGCCTTACTTTCAGCGCGGCCCACCGCGCTTAGCTCAGCCTGCTGCCTGCCAAGAATGAATTCAACCTTCAAGTTATCTGTTTCCCTCTCCGAAGATGCATTCCTGCCTACTAGTTTAAGTAAACATTCCCCCAGCTGCAGAGCGAAGGGCCTGGCCTTACTGTCTCTGTGCAAGTAATTCATAGCCTCTGTTACCATGCTCCCATGGAAGGCCCATGCCCCACGCTTCTCATGCAGACACTTAGGCGCTTATACACGCACTCACAGTCAGTATAGAATAGCTTCTGCCCCAGAGACCTTTCCGTCCAGATAGCTCAGTTCCTAAACATCAGATATCAGATATGATAGAAGCACAAGTTGATCTGACATGCCAGACTTCTGTCTCTTTCCGTTAGTTAAAATGTCAAGTCCCCTGCACCCTTCAGCTTCACGTCAGTCACACGTCATGCAGCTGCGCGCGCATCCAGGCCTCAGATTTCTGCTGACATTGCAAGATTCTGTTTTTGTTGCCACCCACTTATGACACCTACCTGTGACGTTTCTAGCACACACCTCTATGTTCACGCCTAGTTCACGCCTTCTAATTACGTATCACTACCATGTGTGTGTTTTATCTTGTTTCTCTCAGCTGTTACGCCTACTATATTGGTTTCTATAATGTAACTCAAGTATATAAGCTATGTATTGTCAATAAAATATTGCTCTATCCCTTCCTGCACCCTCAGTGGTGGCAGGAACCAGATATCCGGTCATGACCATTCCTTTTTAAGGAATAAAACCCCTAAGAACTCTAACACCACGGACTCTGCGTCTTTCTTTCCGATTGAGTTATTATTGATTAAGTACTTATCTGCATAGAAATTAAGACGGTAAATCAAATATTTACCACATTATTTTGGCGCCCGAATAGGGACCCCTCCCCCACCTCACGCGCCGGTTGGTGCGTTGCAAACTCTGTCCCCTGCCATCAGTTAGACGGAAACTACGCGTACCGGCAGGATTTCCTGTATCTCCCTCTGGCCCACGGAGGTGACGAAGACTGCAATCAGCACCCAGACGAGGCGGTGAGGAGCGCGGAGGATCCCGACCAGAGCCTAGCCGAAAGAAGCAAGGTCCGAGGTGTCAAGAGGCCCACCAGTTTTCCGAAGTATCCACGTGTCGAGTCGAGTCGAGTCCGGTCCAGTCCAGTCGAGTTTTCCGAGGCCTTCTGTTTTCCGTGCTTCCCGGTGAGTACCATTGCTGGGACGTATCTAGACGGGTTTGGGTACACAAGTCCGGTCTGCACTGTTTTAGACAGTGTATCTGTACTGTTTAGCAGTATATCCGATGATTCAAGTTCTTGCACTGTTCTCAGCAGTGTATCTGTGCTGTTTAGCAGTACATCCGGTATAGGGGGTAGTAATAAGTGTTTTTAAATGTCTTTTTCCATGTGATTAATGTCGTTGTATGAGTGACTGTTTTTTTATGTACATTATTGTGTTCTTGTGTAACTAGCTGTATTCAGTATTAAGTAGCAAGGATTGAGCATTCAGTATTAAGTGAACAAGATGCCATTTTTCAACAAGTTAAAGCAGATAGGAACTAGGAAAGGGATGCTAGAGGAAGAAATTCCTATCCCCCCTAGGGACACTCCTGGAAATTTCATGTACCATAAACATGGCATAGACGCCATACTGTATCTAGATTTATGGGCCGATTATACTAAGCATCTAGACGAAAGACACAGATGGCCCGTTACCGGAACATGGGATGCCGAGTGCATCATGAAGGTAGAAGAAGCATTATGGAAAAAGAAAGCCAGACAATCTCAGAAAGACGCCATAGAATTTTGGCGTAAGGAATCGCATAAACGTGCTGAAAAAGCACTCCGTAGAGAAGACAGACTTAAAGAATCAGAAAAAGCTCAAGAAAACGAGTTAGTTACTGAGGGGATCCGAGTAAAATCAGAGCAAATAGACCGCGCACGAAACAATCTCGTAAATGGTATGTATCTCGTGGCCGAGGGTTCGTCAGAGGCCACTTCAGAAATACCGAAAAATCTGCCGCCGCCATTAATTCCAACTAAAGTAACTCACAGGACCACTAAAGACATATTCCTGAATTCCTATCTAGAGGATGTAGCTCCCGCTTACACCAATCTGCCTGTCCGCGTCCCGCCTACCGACGGTGACGGGGGTGGTAACCCGCCCCGAGATCGTATCCCGCCAGTACCACAGCAAGGTTCTCCCGTCCGACAGGTTCCCCCTGTTCCACCACCTCCACCACTTCCCGCACCTAAAATTAATATACCGAAACCGCTTCTACCTGATCCTACTAAAAGACAAATTCAAGTACCGATACAGACTCCACAAAGAGATAACGCTCAAGCTTCAGCCTCAGGAGGTGCGTCCGGGGGTCCCCAGACCCCGCCGCCAACACGTAGATTACACTTGCAGAAGCCCTTTATGCTCCACTCACCCCGCCTCGACCCACTCAAAGAACCGCTTCAAGTTTGCAGATATGACCCAGTACCCGGTAAAGATGATAGGATGTTTATAGCATCACTACGCTTACGACAAGCTACAGATTACCTACTGTACTTCTCAGGAATGAAAGAGTACCTAGATAGAATATACAATTTTGTCCGGACTGGGGAAGACCCTGACAGTATTAAGGAAGCCATGGCACATCAGAAAGTCGAAATTCAAGCGTATCTACTACGTTTTTTCATAAATTGCTTAATAAGAGAACGAGACAGGCCTGAGACGGACCAGGAGGAATTAGATGGACTCAACAAGTGGGGTCAAAATATATCTGAAGGAAAACATGATAAAGGGGGTTGCATAGCCAGTATGTACAAGAAAATAAGAAAAGAAGTAATAGAGATACACAAAAAAGAAAAAGAAAAAGAGAATGCCTCCTCCGAGGAGGAGGAAGAACCTGAAGAACCAGAAAAGACTACAGATACGATAGCATATGTAGGTAAGGGAGCTTACCTTAGGAAAGGCATTCGTCCAGAAAGCAAGAGGCCAAAGAAACTGTAGCCAGAGCTCTGGTTCTCTCCCGTCTGGACTACTCAAACGCCCTTTATATAGGGGCTCCTGACTATATGATCAGAAAGTTACAGGTAGTCCAGAATGCTACGGTGAGACTCATTTTCAACATCCCCAAGAGACTCAGCGTTCGCAAACAGTTGAAGGAGCTTCACTGGCTTCCTGTGGCACAAAGAGTGCGCTTTAAATCTTTGGTCATCGTCTATAAGGCCCTCAATGGTCCGTGCCCTTCCTATCTAGCCAAAAGATTCACTCTCTACCTCCCGACCCGTCAGTTGCGATCTACCTCCAGAAAGCAGGTGGTCGTCCCCAGATTCAGAAGAGTCCGCCTGGGTGGACAATCTCTAATGGTAAAGGGAGCTCAAATGTGGAACGCCCTACCAGACGCTCTTAGACACGCTCCCAATCTGACCAATTTTAAAAAACTGCTTAAAACTCACCTCTTTCAAGTTCATGATTAGCATACTCCTTTTTTCCACTCTGATCCAGTTTCTTCCCCGCGCCAGGACAGTCTTGACTAACGGAGCGCGTTATAAATCCGCATATAACATAACATATAACAAGAGAGTTTTTCTCTCTGGCATAACAAAACCGAATTCTCCTGAACATCAGTTCCAGGAGACTGATAAAAGGCTTCGAGAACGAATGGGGTACCATGTACTCAATTCTATGGATGAACAAGAACTAGCCCGGTCAGCTGTACTGTGGGCTGACAACCCGAATATATACAATGATGACACCGTAGCACAGACATTTCTGAATCTTTCCCCAGACGAGCAGAAGTTAGCAGGTGTATACATGATTCAACACCTCCTCACGCTATTCAGATATCAACACGCTGACCCAGGTCCCTTACACGATACATTAGAAGCACTACTCATGGATAGATGGAGAGGTTTAAGTACCAAATTAATTCAAATAATTCTAGAACAAAGACACAGACATAACACTTTCCTGGGTTCACAATATGTTCCTGCTCCGCCCCCAGAAAGAAAAATGTATCATATGGAGCGCCTGCATGGCATTGAAAGTCAAAATCCCTTACGAGAAGTACATCCAGTCATGGGTGCCGATCATAATCTGAAACGTGTGTACGTACACACGCCTCTGACCAAGTTAGAACTATTGGAAATGAAGAAACTAGTACCCTGTCATGATAAAGACCCTGCTGGTTTTCATAGAGAACTTAAAGACATGTTACTGATGGGGGATTACACATATGAAGATATCATGAAAATGTTGAAGGTACTGCTGCCCACGGGCATCTACGAGAAACTCAAGGAAAAAGAATGGGAAGTGGGAGACAAAAAGATTGTATGGGCAGAAATAGAAGAAGAGGGAAAACGTACCCCAGGGCTAGGCCTTGGGGAGAAAACTAAAGCATTACCAGGTTTGATAGTACAGGTTCTCCCAAGATTACTGACAACTAGAAAGGAAGATTGGGACGCAATCTCGTCCTGTAAACAGAAACACGATGAAGATACTAGTGACTTCTATTCAAGATTCGAGAAATGTTTCATTATTAATAGTGGCCTTAAACCAAGTAGTGAGTCATACCCGCATCTTTTTGTATCAAAATTAGTCGAGAATTCCCTGCCATTAGTTAAGAACCGCGTGTATAAAGTTGAAAGTACTTGGCAGGCAAATACGCCATCCCAGATGTTACAGATGTTACAATATCATCAGAACAGAATTAGAGAAGAACAGGATCAGGAACAGAAACGCATGAAAGACACGAAAATGAAAATGTTAGTGGCCCAATCGGTTCCAGCCGACGGCCAGAGAAAGGGTACGACCCAGACAGGCCATTCCGCAGCTCCCGTTAAAGGGACATGTAACTATTGCAAGCAGCCAGGTCACTACGTACACGAATGCCCAGTTCTGAAACATAATATAGCGACAGGTAAAACTAAAGAAAGACCGCATCCGCCTAGACAAGATCATAATCAGCATCAGTCTTCACAGAATATACAGCCCATGCAGAATACACAGCCTATGCATGTGTCACCACATGCAGCACAGACAGTAGCGGTACCTCAGAGACAGTCACAGTCACAGCCACAGCCCATTGCCGCGACTCAGCAAGTATCGCAACAGATGTACCAGTATGCCCAATCTGATTATCCCGATTATCAACGATACACATGAAACAGCCTAGAGAGGGAGGGTGGCTTGCCTCTTATTGAGATTCCTGTAGATCAAGAGGGTCCTTATGTACACAGTCAAGTATTGGGAAAAGACAGAAAGTTTTTAATTGACACAGGGGCAAGTCGCACCACAATCAGTCATGATGAAGTTCCAGGGGCACCCCTCTCAGGCTCACAGAATGTTTCCCTTGGTTTTTCAGGACAGCCTATTGTAAATGAGGTATCGAAACCAGTTCCCCTGGCTGTGGGTCCATTATCACGTGTTACAGACCTGTTACTCACGAAATCATGTCCAGAAAATCTGTTAGGAATAAAAACATTGAAGGCTCTAGGAGCCGTGATCTGTTGCTCCCCGGAAGGAGTTAGACTTTTCTTGAGAGAGTTTAAGGGTCATTACGTGTTACGAGAGTTTGATGTCAGATTGAAAAATGTACCAGATCACTTGTGGGCAAAAGGCCCAACTGATGTAGGTTGTATGCACATTACACCATACCGTGTTACACTCAAACCAGGTGTAGTTTTACCCAGAATCAGACAATACAAGTTACCACCCTATGCTGTAGTGGCTTTACTGGAAATCATTGAAGAGCTCATTGCCCAAGGAGTGGTCGTAGAAACCGACTCCAATATCTGTAATTCACCCATCATTCCGATCCTTAAACGTACTGATCCCAATGCACCGCCAGTATATCGGCTGGTGATTGATTTAAGAGAATTGAATAAATGCATTATTCCACAGTACCCTGTGGTTCCCGACATCTCATCCCTATTGACTGCTATTGATTCAGAAGCAACGTTCTTTACTGTAATTGACCTCAAGAACGCCTTCTTCAGTGTACCTATTGATCCAGAGAGCCAATATCTCTTCGGATTCAGTTTAAATGGACGAAGTTTCAAATTTTCACGCGCACCTCAAGGATTCACAGAAAGCCCCAGCATCTATAGCCAAGCACTGAAAAGACAACTTGATTGTATCATTATGCCAGTTAACACCACTTTACTGCAATACGTCAATGATCTGCTGATCACCGCACGAAGTGAGCCCAAATGTGAACAAGCATCACTGACAGTTTTACATTATCTGGCCGACAAGGGACACAAGGTGTCTCCTTCGAAGCTACAATTCTGTGTTCAGCAAGTTGTGTACTTGGGTCACTTGCTGTCCAAAGTGGGGAGACAGCTCACTCCCGATCGCATTCAGTTAATTGTAAATATGCCACAACCACAGACACAAAAGGAAGTGCGGGCCTTTATAGGCCTCACCTCGTACTGCAGACAATGGATTCCCCAGTATGCATTTCTAGCTAAACCACTCATCCAGTTAACAACACAGGAGGCAGCGACTTCGACTGTCCTCCCTTGGACTCAGGAACATACACAGGCTTTTGAAGAATTAAAGAAAGCTTTATGTCAAGCACCAGTTCTAGCGACACCATGTTACAGCAAACCTTTTACACTTTTCGTTACAGAACGTGAGGGTACAGCATTGTCTGTCCTCACTCAAGATCAAGCAGGTTCACATAAGCCTTGCGCTTATTTTTCAAGTACATTGGATTCAGTAGCTCAGGCACTCCCTGCGTGCTTGAAGTCAGTAGCAGCAACAGCACTAGCAATCAGACAGAGCGACTCAATTGTTTTAGGACACCCATTAACAGTTCAAGTTCCACATTCTGTAGAGGTTCTTTTAAACAGAACCCAGACTCAACACTTGACTATAGCACGACTGACAGGTTATGAATTGACACTCTTCCAGCCACACATAGAAATCAGACGCTGTAGCATTCTGAACCCCGCAACATTGTTACCTACAATTATGACAGATCCAACCCCGCATGATTGCATAGAGATCATTAATACAGTAACAAAACCTCGACGAGACCTAACAGATGTTCCACTGACAAACCCAGACCTGACACTATATGTGGACGGTTCATGCACGAGAACAAGTACAGGAGAATTAGTGGCCGCGTATGCAGTGACCACTGAAACTGAAGTTAAAGAAACACATCGTATTGACACACTGTCTGCTCAAGCGGCGGAGCTCATCGCTCTGACCCGAGCTTGTATACTAGCCAAGAACAGAAATGTTAACATATACACTGATTCCCGTTATGCGTTCGGAGTCGTACACGACTTCGGAATGTTATGGCAAGAAAGAGGTTTCTTGACCTCTCATGGTGCCAAGATCCAACACGGTTCCCTCATTCAAGCACTGTTAGAAGCAATACATTTGCCCTCGGGCATATCAGTCATGAAGTGTAAAGCACATACTAAAGTTACGGATTCTGTTTCCCAGGGTAACGACCTGGCAGACCAGACAGCAAAACATACAGCATTGACTCACACCCAGACTACTGATGTGACAAAGACAATAGTACCAACTCAGTGTATGTCAGTCAGGGATCCCACCCTAGACGTAATCGATATTCAGACACATGCCACTCCAGATGAAATAAAGAAATGGACTGAACTAGGAGGGATCCAGACAGATCAAGGATGGGTCACAAAGGGAAAATCTACATGGTTTCTCCCCGATTCTATAGTCCAAATCATGATAAATACAGCACATAGTCCTGCACATCTAGGAGAGAAAGCTATGTTAGACAGTTTACAGAATCTCTGGTACAACAAACACTTACGAGCAGCAGCAAAACAGAAAGTGCGTACTTGCATGATCTGTTGTCAGTTCAATCCAGGTAAAAGCGTTCCTGTAGAGCAAGGTGGATTTCATCCTCCCGACCACCCTTTTGAAGTCCTCCAGATGGATTATATCCAGATGGACCGTTGTCGGGGATTCAAATATGTCCTCGTAGTTGTTTGTGCACTTTCCCGTTGGACCGAAGCATACCCAGTCTCAGATTACACTGCCCCGACCACTGCCAGGCAGCTGGTTCGAGAATTCTTCCCACGATACGGCCTGCCTCGTGTCGTGTACTCAGATAACGGACAGCCGTTCTCATCCGAACTCATGAAGCATGTCTCCCTTCTGCTAGGATATCAGTGGAGATTCCATTGTGTCCGACATCCCGAAGCCGCAGGCCTTGTAGAAAGGCATAACCAGACATTAAAGACCCGCCTTGCTAAAGTTTGTAAAGAGAAAGGGGTCGACTGGATAGTCGCCCTGCCAGTTGCATTGTTCTATATGAGAATGGTTGCCCATTCGAGATCAGGACTATCCCCGTACGAAGTGGTCTTTGGCAGACCACCGAATATGTGGGGGACGCCCATGCCTAAGAAAATTACTGATGTCGATTGTAATATGCTGACAGATTACCTTGCCTCCTTGATGTCTGCACTCCAATCATGTCGTTCACAGGTTGCCGCAGCCTTCCCTGACAACACTGATGTAAAGCCGCACGATGTCCGACCAGGTGACACCGTCTTAATAAGGAACTTTGACAGGAAAAGTCCGCTGGAACCCCGCTGGAAAGAGCCGAAGACCGTCCTGCTCACTACGAGGACAGCAATCAAAGTGGAAGGCAGAAAGGGGTGGATACATACGAGTCATATTAAAAAGTACAGCGAACTGAAACCAGACCCTGACTCGTCCACCCCCACCAAAGACTGTATTAAACCTAGTGACTTTAAGATTCCCGAACGAGAGAAAACTCCCCAAGAAGAGTATAAACTGAAGCTTCGATCTAGCAAGTCAGACAGTTTAATTGTTTAAGTCCTCCCCTAGGTGAATCGGTTAAATAGTTTCTGACATGTATCCCCTAGATCGAGATAGAGAGAGAGAGAGAGAATTCAAGAAACGTGCATATTGCAAATCACTCCGCAGCCACTGTATAGTGACTTTATTAATCATGTTTTTTCTAAGTCTTCTGATTATTGTGGCGAGTATATTGCTTCCTATATATTACCCTATCTTCAAGCGTGAACAATCTGCTTACAATGTTTCTGCTGAACATTCTTTTAGTACATTACCCCCTCACGAATTGTCTTACAGACTTGCGCTGCGCAACAACACATTCATTAGCATGTTACATCACTCCCATCAGACGAGCAATGCTACAAACTGTTGGATATGTGGCCGACTCCCTCCCCATCAGAAATATAAGGGAGTTCTGCCCCTCTTTCCGTATCCCTTCACTCACAATGGCTCCTGTGGTGCATGGAGTAGATTGATTAATTCTTTAGATTCTGACATTGCTGTTACCCGCGAAGGGGGCTGGGTTTGGGGAAACCTGAATTCAGTTCTGTTCGACGTCTGTTACCCTGATAAAAGTGGACGATCCGTTAGGATAGGAACTGATCTAGAAAACGAAGTATATGGATTAGGTAATTACACAGTCAACCTCATGATCCTTACTATCGAGTCCGAAGCTGCACCCATCCTCCCCGCTATGTCAGTATTACCAGTCACTGGTCATCTTTGTGTTAGAAAGAAAGGTTCAGTACACTTAGGTCATAGTAAATGTACTACTGTGGTCGAATTCACTGATGAGGGTAGGTCCTCATTCCGAGCTACACGTCATTACGTTTACCTCCAGATTGGGATGGTACCTGTTACATTGCTTTCCTTCTGCCCCCTGTTTTCCTAGCTCCTCCTGATTATCATAGAAATACAAATCTAGTAAAAGATAGATTCCGAAGAGATCTCCCGATTGTCGACTATACTGAAACGGCATGGGAGCAATACACAGATTTCAATAAAGGATTCTTTTTCTTCACAGGTCCCGTCCAAAACAGTAAATTAATACGTAGATTAACTAGAACACTTGAAGCAGTAGTACATGAAACTGCCTCCGCCCTAGGTAACTTAACAGAGGAGCAGTCTGCTATGCGGATTGTTGTCCTTCAAAATCGTCTTGTTATTGACGTCATCTTGGCAGATAGAGGTGGAGCTTGTAAGGTCATTGGGTCAAGTTGCTGTGTTTTCATTCCAGAAAACGCGCCATCTGTATACAAAGCTATTACACGTCTTCATAAGATTGCAAGTTTGATACATCAGAATCCAGGCACCTGGACTTGGTCCGGTTGGTTCTGGACAACGTTGACCGCTTGGGGATGGAAGATCCTATCCTTCCTAGGCATTGGCCTTGTCATAGTATTCAGTTGCTGCTTGTGCCTACAGTGTGGGCCGGCGATATGTGGACTGTGCGCCACATCGTGCATTGAACATTCCAGTTTTCTCTCAAACCGACAACGGAAGAGAGATGAGCAAATGATGTTACAAGAACAGACTGATCGATTCATGATGATCGAGATATCATGAAGGGTCCGTAGGGAACAAGGAGGGAATGAGGAACTATAAATTTTTGGTCAAGTTATGTTCCCTATCGTGTACCCCACCGTCTCCATGTACGAGTTTAAAGTGCATGTAACTTCCCTCCTGTGCCAGCTATGAAGACGCAAATACATTTGCGTCCAACGTTAACATGTCCTCTTTCAGACCCACCCTGAATGGGTTGAATAGTCCGTTCCTAAGTATGCCATGCCAACGTCTTTTTGTGGTGGACTTTACACGTTTTTCAGCTCTGGCAAAGTAGGCCCTGAATTCTGCCATCGAGCCTTTTTTCCTGCCTTCTGACTCCGAAAGCCTCAGCCCAGGCTGCCCCCGTACCTGTGAACTCTGCCTTACTTTCAGCGCGGCCCACCGCGCTTAGCTCAGCCTGCTGCCTGCCAAGAATGAATTCAACCTTCAAGTTATCTGTTTCCCTCTCCGAAGATGCATTCCTGCCTACTAGTTTAAGTAAACATTCCCCCAGCTGCAGAGCGAAGGGCCTGGCCTTACTGTCTCTGTGCAAGTAATTCATAGCCTCTGTTACCATGCTCCCATGGAAGGCCCATGCCCCACGCTTCTCATGCAGACACTTAGGCGCTTATACACGCACTCACAGTCAGTATAGAATAGCTTCTGCCCCAGAGACCTTTCCGTCCAGATAGCTCAGTTCCTAAACATCAGATATCAGATATGATAGAAGCACAAGTTGATCTGACATGCCAGACTTCTGTCTCTTTCCGTTAGTTAAAATGTCAAGTCCCCTGCACCCTTCAGCTTCACGTCAGTCACACGTCATGCAGCTGCGCGCGCATCCAGGCCTCAGATTTCTGCTGACATTGCAAGATTCTGTTTTTGTTGCCACCCACTTATGACACCTACCTGTGGCCCACCAGTTTTCCGAAGTATCCACGTGTCGAGTCGAGTCGAGTCCGGTCCAGTCCAGTCGAGTTTTCCGAGGCCTTCTGTTTTCCGTGCTTCCCGGTGAGTACCATTGCTGGGACGTATCTAGACGGGTTTGGGTACACAAGTCCGGTCTGCACTGTTTTAGACAGTGTATCTGTACTGTTTAGCAGTATATCCGATGATTCAAGTTCTTGCACTGTTCTCAGCAGTGTATCTGTGCTGTTTAGCAGTACATCCGGTATAGGGGGTAGTAATAAGTGTTTTTAAATGTCTTTTTCCATGTGATTAATGTCGTTGTATGAGTGACTGTTTTTTTATGTACATTATTGTGTTCTTGTGTAACTAGCTGTATTCAGTATTAAGTAGCAAGGATTGAGCATTCAGTATTAAGTGAACAAGATGCCGTTTTTCAACAAGTTAAAGCAGATAGGAACTAGGAAAGGGATGCTAGAGGAAGAAATTCCTATCCCCCCTAGGGACACTCCTGGAAATTTCATGTACCATAAACATGGCATAGACGCCATACTGTATCTAGATTTATGGGCCGATTATACTAAGCATCTAGACGAAAGACACAGATGGCCCGTTACCGGAACATGGGATGCCGAGTGCATCATGAAGGTAGAAGAAGCATTATGGAAAAAGAAAGCCAGACAATCTCAGAAAGACGCCATAGAATTTTGGTGTAAGGAATCGCATAAACGTGCTGAAAAAGCACTCCGTAGAGAAGACAGACTTAAAGAATCAGAAAAAGCTCAAGAAAACGAGTTAGTTACTGAGGGGATCCGAGTAAAATCAGAGCAAATAGACTGCGCACGAAACAATCTCGTAAATGGTATGTATCTCGTGGCCGAGGGTTCGTCAGAGGCCACTTCAGAAATACCGAAAAATCTGCCGCCGCCATTAATTCCAACTAAAGTAACTCACAGGACCACTAAAGACATATTCCTGAATTCCTATCTAGAGGATGTAGCTCCCGCTTACACCAATCTGCCTGTCCGCGTCCCGCCTACCGACGGTGACGGGGGTGGTAACCCGCCCCGAGATCGTATCCCGCCAGTACCACAGCAAGGTTCTCCCGTCCGACAGGTTCCCCCTGTTCCACCACCTCCATCACTTCCCGCACCTAAAATTAATATACCGAAACCGCTTCTACCTGATCCTACTAAAAGACAAATTCAAGTACCGATACAGACTCCACAAAGAGATAACGCTCAAGCTTCAGCCTCAGGAGGTGCATCCGGGGGTCCCCAGACCCCGCCGCCAACACGTAGATTACACTTGCAGAAGCCCTTTATGCTCCACTCACCCCGCCTCGACCCACTCAAAGAACCGCTTCAAGTTTGCAGATATGACCCAGTACCCGGTAAAGATGATAGGATGTTTATAGCATCACTACGCTTACGACAAGCTACAGATTACCTACTGTACTTCTCAGGAATGAAAGAGTACCTAGATAGAATATACAATTTTGTCCGGACTGGGGAAGACCCTGACAGTATTAAGGAAGCCATGGCACATCAGAAAGTCGACACTCAAGCGTATCTACTACGTTTTTTCATAAATTGCTTAATAAGAGAACGAGACAGGCCTGAGACAGACCAGGAGGAATTAGATGGACTCAACAAGTGGGGTCAAAATATATCTGAAGGAAAACATGATAAAGGGGGTTGCATAGCCAGTATGTACAAGAAAATAAGAAAAGAAGTAATAGAGATACACAAAAAAGAAAAAGAAAAAGAGAATGCCTCCTCCGAGGAGGAGGAAGAACCTGAAGAACCAGAAAAGACTACAGATACGATAGCATATGTAGGTAAGGGAGCTTACCTTAGGAAAGGCATTCGTCCAGAAAGCAAGAGAGTTTTTCTCTCTGGCATAACAAAACCGAATTCTCCTGAACATCAGTTCCAGGAGACTGATAAAAGGCTTCGAGAACGAATGGGGTACCATGTACTCAATTCTATGGATGAACAAGAACTAGCCCGGTCAGCTGTACTGTGGGCTGACAACCCGAATATATACAATGATGACACCGTAGCACAGACATTTCTGAACCTTTCCCCAGACGAGCAGAAGTTAGCAGGTGTATACATGATTCAACACCTCCTCACGCTATTCAGATATCAACACGCTGACCCAGGTCCCTTACACGATACATTAGAAGCACTACTCATGGATAGATGGAGAGGTTTAAGTACCAAATTAATTCAAATAATTCTAGAACAACGACACAGACATAACACTTTCCTGGGTTCACAATATGTTCCTGCTCCGCCCCCAGAAAGAAAAATGTATCATATGGAGCGCCTGCATGGCATTGAAAGTCAGAATCCCTTACGAGAAGTACATCCAGTCATGGGTGCCGATCATAATCTGAAACGTGTGTACGTACACACGCCTCTGACCAAGTTAGAACTATTGGAAATGAAGAAACTAGTACCCTGTCATGATAAAGACCCTGCTGGTTTTCATAGAGAACTTAAAGACATGTTACTGATGGGGGATTACACATATGAAGATATCATGAAAATTTTGAAGGTACTGCTGCCCACGGGCATCTACGAGAAACTCAAGGAAAAAGAATGGGAAGTGGGAGACAAAAAGATTGTATGGGCAGAAATAGAAGAAGAGGAGGGAAAACGTACCCCAGGGCTAGGCCTTGGGGAGAAAACTAAAGCATTACCAGGTTTGATAGTACAGGTTCTCCCAAGATTACTGACAACTAGAAAGGAAGATTGGGACGCAATCTCGTCCTGTAAACAGAAACACGATGAAGATACTAGTGACTTCTATTCAAGATTCGAGAAATGTTTTATTATTAATAGTGGCCTTAAACCAAGTAGTGAGTCATACCCGCATCTTTTTGTATCAAAATTAGTCAAGAATTCCCTGCCATTAGTTAAGAACCGCGTGTATAAAGTTGAAAGTACTTGGCAGGCAAATACGCCATCCCAGATGTTACAGATGTTACAATATCATCAGAACAGAATTAGAGAAGAACAGGATCAGGAACAGAAACGCATGAAAGACACGAAAATGAAAATGTTAGTGGCCCAATCGGTTCCAGCCGACGGCCAGAGAAAGGGTACGACCCAGACAGGCCATTCCGCAGCTCCCGTTAAAGGGACATGTAACTATTGCAAGCAGCCAGGTCACTACGTACATGAATGCCCAGTTCTGAAACATAATATAGCGACAGGTAAAACTAAAGAAAGACCGCATCCGCCTAGACAAGATCATAATCAGCATCAGTCTTCACAGAATATACAGCCCATGCAGAATACACAGCCTATGCATGTGTCACCACATGCAGCACAGACAGTAGCGGTACCTCAGAGACAGTCACAGTCACAGCCACAGCCCATTGCCGCGACTCAGCAAGTATCGCAACAGATGTACCAGTATGCCCAATCTGATTATCCTGATTATCAACGATACACATGAAACAGCCTAGAGAGGGAGGGTGGCTTGCCTCTTATTGAGATTCCTGTAGATCAAGAGGGTCCTTATGTACACAGTCAAGTATTGGGAAAAGACAGAAAGTTTTTAATTGACACAGGGGCAAGTCGCACCACAATCAGTCATGATGAAGTTCCAGGGGCACCCCTCTCAGGCTCACAGAATGTTTCCCTTGGTTTTTCAGGACAGCCTATTGTAAATGAGGTATCGAAACCAGTTCCCCTGGCTGTGGGTCCATTATCACGTGTTACAGACCTGTTACTCATGAAATCATGTCCAGAAAATCTGTTAGGAATAAAAACATTGAAGGCTCTAGGAGCCGTGATCTGTTGCTCCCCGGAAGGAGTTAGACTTTTCTTGAGAGAGTTTAAGGGTCATTACGTGTTACGAGAGTTTGATGTCAGATTGAAAAATGTACCAGATCACTTGTGGGCAAAAGGCCCAACTGATGTAGGTTGTATGCACATTACACCATACCGTGTTACACTCAAACCAGGTGTAGTTTTACCCAGAATCAGACAATACAAGTTACCACCCGATGCTGTAGTGGCTTTACTGGAAATCATTGAAGAGCTCATTGCCCAAGGAGTGGTCGTAGAAACCGACTCCAATATCTGTAATTCACCCATCATTCCGATCCTTAAACGTACTGATCCCAATGCACCGCCAGTATATCGGCTGGTGATTGATTTAAGAGAATTGAATAAATGCATTATTCCACAGTACCCTGTGGTTCCCGACATCTCATCCCTATTGACTGCTATTGATTCAGAAGCAACGTTCTTTACTGTAATTGACCTCAAGAACGCCTTCTTCACTGTACCTATTGATCCAGAGAGCCAATATCTCTTCGGATTCAGTTTAAATGGACGAAGTTTCAAATTTTCACGCGCACCTCAAGGATTCACAGAAAACCCAGCATCTATAGCCAAGCACTGAAAAGACAACTTGATTGTATCATTATGCCAGTTAACACCGCTTTACTGCAATACGTCGATGATCTGCTGATCACCGCACGAAGTGAGCCCGAATGTGAACAAGCATCACTGACAGTTTTACATTATCTGGCCGACAAGGGACACAAGGTGTCTCATTCGAAGCTACAATTCTGTGTTCAGCAAGTTGTGTACTTGGGTCACTTGCTGTCCAAAGTGGGGAGACAGCTCACTCCCGATCGCATTCAGTTAATTGTAAATATGCCACAACCACAGACACAAAAGGAAGTGCGGGCCTTTATAGGCCTCACCTCGTACTGCAGACAATGGATTCCCCAGTATGCATTTCTAGCTAAACCACTCATCCAGTTAACAACACAGGAGGCAGCGACTTCGACTGTCCTCCCTTGGACTCAGGAACATACACAGGCTTTTGAAGAATTAAAGAAAGCTTTATGTCAAGCACCAGTTCTAGCGACACCATGTTACAGCAAACCTTTTACACTTTTCGTTACAGAACGTGAGGGTACAGCATTGTCTGTCCTCACTCAAGATCAAGCAGGTTCACATAAGCCTTGCGCTTATTTTTCAAGTACATTGGATTCAGTAGCTCAGGCACTCCCTGCATGCTTGAAGTCAGTAGCAGCAACAGCACTAGCAATCAGACAGAGCGACTCAATTGTTTTAGGACACCCATTAACAGTTCAAGTTCCACATTCTGTAGAGGTTCTTTTAAACAGAACCCAGACTCAACACTTGACTATAGCACGACTGACAGGTTATGAATTGACACTCTTCCAGCCACACATAGAAATCAGACGCTGTAGCATTCTGAACCCCGCAACATTGTTACCTACAATTATGACAGATCCAACCCCGCATGATTGCATAGAGATCATTAATACAGTAACAAAACCTCGACGAGGCCTAACAGATGTTCCACTGACAAACCCAGACCTGACACTATATGTGGACGGTTCATGCATGAGAACAAGTACAGGAGAATTAGTGGCCGCGTATGCAGTGACCACTGAAACTGAAGTTAAAGAAACACATCGTATTGACACACTGTCTGCTCAAGCGGCGGAGCTCATCGCTCTGACCCGAGCTTGTATACTAGCCAAGAACAGAAATGTTAACATATACACTGATTCCCGTTATGCGTTCGGAGTCGTACACGACTTCGGAATGTTATGGCAAGAAAGAGGTTTCTTGACCTCTCATGGTGCCAAGATCCAACACGGTTCCCTCATTCAAGCACTGTTAGAAGCAATACATTTGCCCTCGGGCATATCAGTCATGAAGTGTAAAGCACATACTAAAGTTACGGATTCTGTTTCCCAGGGTAACGACCTGGCAGACCAGACAGCAAAACATACAGCATTGACTCACACCCAGACTACTGATGTGACAAAGACAATAGTACCAACTCAGTGTATGTCAGTCAGGGATCCCACCCTAGACGTAATCGATATTCAGACACATGCCACTCCAGATGAAATAAAGAAATGGACTGAACTAGGAGGGATCCAGACAGATCAAGGATGGGTCACAAAGGGAAAATCTACATGGTTTCTCCCCGATTCTATGGTCCAAATCATGATAAATACAGCACATAGTCCTGCACATCTAGGAGAGAAAGCTATGTTAGACAGTTTACAGAATCTCTGGTACAACAAACACTTACGAGCAGCAGCAAAACAGAAAGTGCGTACTTGCATGATCTGTTGTCAGTTCAATCCAGGTAAAAGCGTTCCTGTAGAGCAAGGTGGATTTCAACCTCCCGACCACCCTTTTGAAGTCCTCCAGATGGATTATATCCAGATGGACCGTTGTCGGGGATTCAAATATGTCCTCGTAGTTGTTTGTGCACTTTCCCGTTGGACCGAAGCATACCCAGTCTCAGATTACACTGCCCCGACCACTGCCAGGCAGCTGGTTTGAGAATTCTTCCCACGATACGGCCTGCCTCGTGTCGTGTACTCAGATAACGGACAGCCGTTCTCATCCGAACTCATGAAGCATGTCTCCCTTCTGCTAGGATATCAGTGGAGATTCCATTGTGTCCGACATCCCGAAGCCGCAGGCCTTGTAGAAAGGCATAACCAGACATTAAAGACCCGCCTTGCTAAAGTTTGTAAAGAGAAAGGGGTCGACTGGATAGTCGCCCTGCCAGTTGCATTGTTCTATATGAGAATGGTTGCCCATTCGAGATCAGGACTATCCCCGTACGAAGTGGTCTTTGGCAGACCACCGAATATGTGGGGGACGCCCATGCCTAAGAAAATTACTGATGTCGATTGTAATATGCTGACAGATTACCTTGCCTCCTTGATGTCTGCACTCCAATCATGTCGTTCACAGGTTGCCGCAGCCTTCCCTGACAACACTGATGTAAAGCCGCACGATGTCCGACCAGGTGACACCGTCTTAATAAGGAACTTTGACAGGAAAAGTCCGCTGGAACCCCGCTGGAAAGAGCCGAAGGCCGTCCTGCTCACTACGAGGACAGCAATCAAAGTGGAAGGCAGAAAGGGGTGGATACATACGAGTCATATTAAAAAGTACAGCGAACTGAAACCAGACCCTGACTCGTCCACCCCCACCAAAGACTGTATTAAACCTAGTGACTTTAAGATTCCCGAACGAGAGAAAACTCCCCAAGAAGAGTATAAACTGAAGCTTCGATCTAGCAAGTCAGACAGTTTAATTGTTTAAGTCCTCCCCTAGGTGAATCGGTTAAATAGTTTCTGACATGTATCCCCTAGATCGAGATAGAGAGAGAGAGAGAGAATTCAAGAAACGTGCATATTGCAAATCACTCCGCAGCCACTGTATAGTGACTTTATTAATCATGTTTTTTCTAAGTCTTCTGATTATTGTGGCGAGTATATTGCTTCCTATATATTACCCTATCTTCAAGCGTGAACAATCTGCTTACAATGTTTCTGCTGAACATTCTTTTAGTACATTACCCCCTCACGAATTGTCTTACAGACTTGCGCTGCGCAACAACACATTCATTAGCATGTTACATCACTCCCATCAGACGAGCAATGCTACAAACTGTTGGATATGTGGCCGACTCCCCCCCCATCAGAAATACAAGGGAGTTCTGCCCCTCTTTCCGTATCCCTTCACTCACAATGGCTCCTGTGGTGCATGGAGTAGATTGATTAATTCTTTAGATTCTGACATTGCTGTTACCCGCGAAGGGGGCTGGGTTTGGGGAAACCTGAATTCAGTTCTGTTCGACGTCTGTTACCCTGATAAAAGTGGAAGATCCGTTAGGATAGGAACTGATCTAGAAAACGAAGTATATGGATTAGGTAATTACACAGTCAACCTCATGATCCTTACTATCGAGTCCGAAGCTGCACCCATCCTCCCCGCTATGTCAGTATTACCAGTCACTGGTCATCTTTGTGTTAGAAAGAAAGGTTCAGTACACTTAGGTCATAGTAAATGTACTACTGTGGTCGAATTCACTGATGAGGGTAGGTCCTCATTCCGAGCTACACGTCATTCATACTTTGTTTGTGGCCATACCGCATACATAAGTTTACCTCCAGATTGGGATGGTACCTGTTACATTGCTTTCCTTCTGCCCCCTGTTTTCCTAGCTCCTCCTGATTATCATAGAAATACAAATCTAGTAAAAGATAGATTCCGAAGAGATCTCCCGATTGTCGACTATACTGAAACGGCATGGGAGCAATACACAGATTTCAATAAAGGATTCTTTTTCTTCACAGGTCCCGTCCAAAACAGTAAATTAATACGTAGATTAACTAGAACACTTGAAGCAGTAGTACATGAAACTGCCTCCGCCCTAGGTAACTTAACAGAGGAGCAGTCTGCTATGCGGATTGTTGTCCTTCAAAATCGTCTTGTTATTGACGTCATCTTGGCAGATAGAGGTGGAGCTTGTAAGGTCATTGGGTCAAGTTGCTGTGTTTTCATTCCAGAAAACGCGCCATCTGTATACAAAGCTATTACACGTCTTCATAAGATTGCAAGTTTGATACATCAGAATCCAGGCACCTGGACTTTGTCCGGTTGGTTCTGGACAACGTTGACCGCTTGGGGATGGAAGATCCTATCCTTCCTAGGCATTGGCCTTGTCATAGTATTCAGTTGCTGCTTGTGCCTACAGTGTGGGCCGGCGATATGTGGACTGTGCGCCACATCGTGCATTGAACATTCCAGTTTTCTCTCAAACCGACAACGGAAGAGAGACGAGCAAATGATGTTACAAGAACAGACTGATCGATTCATGATGATCGAGATATCATGAAGGGTCCGTAGGGAACAAGGAGGGAATGAGGAAATATAAATTTTTGGTCAAGTTATGTTCCCTATCGTGTACCCCACCGTCTCCATGTACGAGTTTAAAGTGCATGTAACTTCCCTCCTGTGCCAGCTATGAAGACGCAAATACATTTGCGTCCAACGTTAACATGTCCTCTTTCAGACCCACCCTGAATGGGTTGAATAGTCTGTTCCTAAGTATGCCATGCCAACGTCTTTTTGTGGTGTACTTTACACGTTTTTCAGCTCTGGCAAAGTAGGCCCTGAATTCTGCCATCGAGCCTTTTTTCCTGCCTTCTGATTCTGAAAGCCTCAGCCCAGGCTGCCCCCGTACCTGTGAACTCTGCCTTACTTTCAGCGCGGCCCACCGCGCTTAGCTCAGCCTGCTGCCTGCCAAGAATGAATTCAACCTTCAAGTTATCTGTTTCCCTCTCCGAAGATGCATTCCTGCCTACTAGTTTAAGTAAACATTCCCCCAGCTGCAGAGCGAAGGGCCTGGCCTTACTGTCTCTGTGCAAGTAATTCATAGCCTCTGTTACCATGCTCCCATGGAAGGCCCATGCCCCACGCTTCTCATGCAGACACTTAGGCGCTTATACACGCACTCACAGTCAGTATAGAATAGCTTCTGCCCCAGAGACCTTTCCGTCCAGATAGCTCAGTTCCTAAACATCAGATATCAGATATGATAGAAGCACAAGTTGATCTGACATGCCAGACTTCTGTCTCTTTCCGTTAGTTAAAATGTCAAGTCCCCTGCACCCTTCAGCTTCACGTCAGTCACACGTCATGCAGCTGCGCGCGCATCCAGGCCTCAGATTTCTGCTGACATTGCAAGATTCTGTTTTTGTTGCCACCCACTTATGACACCTACCTGTGACGTTTCTAGCACACACCTCTATGTTCACGCCTAGTTCACGCCTTCTAATTACGTATCACTACCACGTGTGTGTTTTATCTTGTTTCTCTCAGCTGTTACGCCTACTATATTGGTTTCTATAATGTAACTCAAGTATATAAGCTATGTATTGTCAATAAAATATTGCTCTATCCCTTCCTGCACCCTCAGTGGTGGCAGGAACCAGATATCCGGTCATGACCATTCCTTTTTAAGGAATAAAACCCCTAAGAACTCTAACACCACGGACTCTGCGTCTTTCTTTCCGATTGAGTTATTATTGATTAAGTACTTATCTGCATAGAAATTAAGACGGTAAATCAAATATTTACCACACCTTGGAGAATAATAAATTAGAAAGATGACCAAACTGTAAAGGTCTATGCATTAAGGTACTTGATTTCGGCCCCCTATGTATCGATATAAAGATAACGAATATAGTTTTGATTTAACAAAAAAGCTTCCTGAACAAAGGTAATACGCTCAGACTTATGAAAAAATGCTGGATGGAATAGAGTCAGGGGTAAAAGTTAGTGGGACACAGGCCATGGAAAAACAATAATAAGAGGAATACAACATACTGGGAAGACAGATTAAAAAGTCTTGAGCGGAACATAAAACCAAATGTGTATATTCTTACCATTCACAGACACAGCAAGGAATTTGAAACCCCAGAAAGTCTGCGAACCCAGATAGACATATCAGAATCCTACGGGAGTATGTGGGCATATTAATGAATCCCACAGCATGTCATGCAGATTAAATCAAGAATAATTGCAGTCGAGGTAAGCACTATAAACGTGATGTGAGGAGGAACATTATCAGTAAGGATGAAAACAAAGATAAAACGAGCCCTTTCTTTCTCTCTCTGAATTTTTTTAAGGTTTATTGACCAAATTGGTAATTACACAGCTTCACGGCTATTGGTAGAGACGAAAGGTGGACATTAAAGTGATGAGACAGTACAAGAGGCTATACAATCTATAAACACTAAGGGCCAAATGCATCAAAGGGTTTTACCCATTCTAAGTCCGTGGGAAATGGGCTCATGCATATGGCCCTAAGTCCTAAGTTAAGAAATAAGAGGGAGCAGTAAGAAATGAGAATACCTCTATTTGGTTAATACACTAAGAGGTATAAGGAGCACTCCTCACCCACTCTTTCTCCCCCCTATATAGATCGAATGGGGTAGGTTGCCTTTAAGAGGAAGGTGTCTATACAAGACAAGACGCACATATGGGGTATTATCCCGCACGTGCTACAGTTAGTAAAATGAGGAGAAAAGGGAAATTATCATGAATGTCTGAGTATGGTATGAAAGAACGTTTAGTTGGGATAAAGATGGGGAAAATGGTAGAAAAGGGAGGGGCACCCTTTTGATCATGCTTTAAATTGGAATGTAGTGCTCCAGGGGGATATTGCAAACCTGTGGACATGTTCACACAAAACATAGAGAACAATGTTGTATACCGAAAAGTATAGATGCAATGTGAAATACTTATATTGTTTAAAACTGGGCTGATACTTGATTTTTTATCATGTAGATAACATTTCTATAAAGTAGAGAAACTTGACCCTCTACAAAATTGTTTGTCCTGAAGAAGGTGGTTTTGTATCGAGCTTTGATACCACTGAAACGTGTCGATGCACTTTTGCTCAAAAAATCCACAAAACAAGGGATTTCTGGATAAGAATAATAATTTTTACCAAAAAATCTCTGTATATTGTATCATATTTGGATCATATTTTAGCTATAACAGAAAATAATAACTGTTATGTTTGGGTCTTGGTTTTTTGTAAACAAATGTGTTTTTAATGTATAAAATGAATGTCTTTATAAAAAATATTGCATTGTTTTCTTTAAAAAGAATTGCCTGCATAACTTCATAAGTACCTTTGAGATATAAACTAAATGATGTTTAACCTTTGTATGGATTGAGACATATCCCTGTGTCTTTTTTATGAATAAACGTGTGTTAACACTACTTTCCAGCTTGGGTTTTACTTTTATGCCACAGTCTATGGGTTTACTAACTGGTTACAATTAGGTCTATATAAGGTGTAGGTATAGCAGCCTTCTGAGTGTATGATAAAGGTTTCTGAGTGCCTGTGAATTTACTTCCACGGGACATTCTCTCTGCTTTCACATACTGTTAACTACAGTACCAACTACAAAATAAATAAATAAGGCTTCAGCTAGGATTGTGAGATTTTTAATTAATTATAGGATTTTATGTATAAGATTATATTTACCAGGGAAACAAAATATAGTCTCAGATTTTCTGTCTAGTATGCATCTGAATTAGGTGGAATGTGACACACATGAGAGGGAAGAGTATCAAGTTGCATTTGTATGTGATAATGGTATTCCAGCAGCTAGAAAGAAGAATGTGAGGGTGCATATGGTAAGGATGTCATTTTGAAGGAAGTAGCAAACCATGTACTGAATGGATGGCTTAGAAGATGTAATATCAGTCCTGAGATATTGCTTGGTTGGGAACTAAGGCATGAATTGCCACTTTGAAAATAACTTTTTTTGGGAGGGGAGTTTTATATAGCCCTTACAAGATCCAAAGAGGTATCAAAGCGCTTTACAGCAAACATGTAAAGAAACATAACATTAGAATACACTGAGTAGCATTAGAGTGCTGGAGGTCCTATCAATCGAGGTCATTGACCAGATGCATAGAGATGATGCTTGAGGAGAAATTCTTTTAGTTGTCTCTTGAAGTTTGTGAAGGAGGGATTGGTTCTGATGTGGGTAGTGAGAGAGTTCCAGATTGTTGGTGCATTCCCTGAGAAAGAGCGGGAGAGGGCTTTTTGTTTTTGTCTTTTGGGTGGGATTAAGAAGAGCGAGTTGGAATTTCTTAGGTTTCTTGATTGTCAAGCTTTTGTGAGTTTGGCTTTGAGGTAGTCCAGTTTGCCTGTGTGTAAGGCTTTATGGGTGAGACAGGCAGTTTTGAAAGCGCAGCATGCTTCGATGGGTAGCCATTTTAGGGCCTGTAAAGCAGGGGTGATGTGGTCATGTTTCTTGGTACCTGTGACCATTCTTGCTGCGGCGTTTAGGGTGGTTCTCATGGGGGCTATGTGTGTTTTCAGTGTCCCGGTCGGAGTATCATTTCTATAGTCAAGTCTGGACAGAATTAGAGTTTCGGTTGAGATTTTTAGGTCATTGGGGGTATGAAAGATTTGATTTTGTTGAGAAGTTTTAGGTTGTAGAGGGTGCCTTTTGCTGTGGACCTTACGTGGGAGCTCATGTTGAGATTTGTGTCTAGAGCACGGGTACTCATAGTACAGCCGGCAGGCTCCCAGCGGCCCAGCAAGCCTTCCATGGCAACCCGCGGACCTTGCAGACATCGTACCTGTGTTTACATTTTTCTTTAAAGAGTGTCAGCAAACACTGCCCGTTGCAGAAGCGCAGACTCTGAGAGACTCTGCTCTATGGGGGCTAAGTGATTCAAGTGATTGTCAGAGTGGAAATGCTGGGGCGCTAAGAAGAGGTGAAATACAACAAAGCTTTATTAACATGTATATGGTCTTTTAAAGACCTGTGAAGTACTTGGGTGTTTCTCTGTGTGTGTTTGCCGGGAAAGCTGTCTCAGACCGGGCTAACGCACGTGCAGGGTGAGGTGACAGAGGGTGACAGAGGGAGGGAGAGAGAGGGAGGCAGAGAGAGAGGGAGGGAGGGAGACAGAGGGAGAGGGAGACAGAGGTTGGCAGAGGGAGGGAGATTCAGAATGACAGAGAGAGGGAGACAAAGACAGCAGAGAGAGGGAGACAGAGGGATGCAGTCAGGGGGAGACAGAGGGAGGGAGACGGGGGAGACAGGGAGAGGGAGACAGAGAGAGGGAGACAGAGAGGAAGGGAGACAGACAGAGGGAGACAGAGGGAGGGAGAACGAGGGAGAGAGAGCATGGGAGAAAGAGGGAGGGAGACAGAGAGAGGGAGACAGAGATAGGGAGGAAGACAGAGAGAGAGGGGAGGGACAGAGAGAGAGGGAGACAGACAGAGTGAGTGAGACAAAGGGAGACAGAAAGAGAGAAAGAGGGAGGGAGACAGATAGGGAGACAGAGAGAGGGAGACAGAGAGAGGGAGGCAGAGAGGGAGGGAGACATAAAGAGAGGGAGGGAGGAAGGGAGAGGGAGGGAGCCAAAGGGAGACAGAGGGAGAAGGAGGGGGAGAGGGAGGGAGAAAGACAGAGTGGGAGGGAGACAGAGGTTGACAAGGGAGGGAGACACAGGGTGACAGAGAGAGGAAGACAGAGAGAGCAGAGAGAGGGAAACCGAATAAGGCATTCAGGGGGAGACAGAGGGAGGGAGACAGAGGGAGGGAGAGGGAGACAGAGGGTGACAGAAGGAGGGACAGGGAGGAAGACAGAGGGTGACAGAGGGAGGGAGAGGAAGGGAGACAGAGAGAGGGAGACAGAGCAAGGGTGGGAAAGAGGGAGGGAGACAGAGGGGGGGAGAGGGAGGGAGGGCGAGTGAGGGAGACATAGCGAGAGGTAGGGAGGGAGAGGGAGGGAGGGAAACAGAGGGTGACAGAGGGAGGGAGACAGAGGGTGACAGAGGGAGGGAGAGGAAGGGATGCAGAGAGAGAGAGAGAGAGAGAGGATACAGGGAGAGGGAGGGAGTATGAAGGAAAGAGGGAGAGGGAGACAGATGGAGGGAGATGGAGGGAGGGAGAGAGAGGGGGAGACAGAGAGAGGGAGACAGAGAGGGAGGGAGGGCAAGGGAGGGAGACCGAGGGAGGGAGAGAGAGGGAGGGAGGGAGGGAGAGGGTGAGAGAGGGAGGGAGACAGAGGGTGACAGAGGGAGGGAGAGGAAGGTACACAGAGAGAGACAGAGAGAGGGAGACAGAGAGAGTGAGACAGAGAGAGGGAGGCAGAGAGGGAGGGAGAGAGGGTGACGGAAGGATGGAGAGGGAGACTGAGGGAGGGAGACGGAGGGTGGAAATGGAGGGAGGGAGACCGAGGGAGGGAGACAGAAGGAGACAGAGAGAGAGGGAGACAGAGAGGGAGGGAGACAGAGGGAGGGAGACAGAGGGAGGGGGAGAGAGGGAGTGAGACAGAGTGGGAGACAGAGGGAGGGAGACAGAGAGGAGAACGACAGAGAGAGAGAGAGGACGGGAGACAGAGAGAGAGGGGGAGGGAGAAAAAGAGAGGGGGAGGGAGAGAGGGGGAGACAGACAGAGACAGTGAGAGAGGGAGACAGAGGGAGACAGAGAGAGAGAGAGGGAGGGAAAGAGAGGGAGAGAGAGTGAGATAGAGAGAGAGGGAGACAGAGAGAGCGAGAGAGAGAGAGATGTGTTTATGTCTGGTGGCTCAGTGGACGAAAGCGTCTGCTGCAGGTACCTGTGTTCAACCTCATGGTCACAGTTTTTTTTTGTTGCTTTAACCCCGCCCCCTCCCCCTCTGACCCCGCCCCCACCTATGCGGCCCTTGGCCACAAATCACACTGTAAATTTGGCCACCCAGAGAATGTTTGTGAGTACCATGGTCTAGAGAGATCCCTAGTGATCTAGCTGATTTCGCTTGAGTAAGTTTGCAGTTTAGAGAGTCAATGTTGTTTATCCACTCTTGGATCTGAGGGGGTGGTTCATGATTGGAGAAGACAAAGATTTTGTTTTGATGCAGCGCTACTCCGGAAATATTTCCTAAAACCATATCACCTTCCCCTGAAGTACCAAATCATACATCTACTCATCAGTGGGGCCCATAACACTGCGAGTTTCTAACAAAACACTTACATCCTACTTCATGGATCAGTGAAATTCAAAGGAGAGCTGCTGTATCATGGCGGAGTGTCTAAATCAAAACTAAATATTTATACTATTTACGCCTGCAGTTTAAATGAGTTTTACCATGGTTTTTATCAACAAGATATTTTATTCAGACACGCCACCATTATTGTCTACGAATGTGCTAGTAAAAAAGTAGGCATACGAAAATACAAGGCCAGCTTAATTCTCCATTTATCTAATTTTTATTAAACGCAAACTTTAGCATGTCTGACACTTTATTAATTTCTTTATTCAAAGTAACTCTAAGGAAGAAAGTTTTATCTCAAACTGTTATGTTAATTTTATTTCAGAAATTCAGAAATAGACATTATTATTTAGTTTTCAGAACACAAGTATTTAGCGAAAGACAGATAGTTCCCAAAATTCATTTTCTCCTAACTTCCCTAACTGATAACCTCATCTAAGGCTCAGTTCTCACTCAAAGAAATAAACATTTATTTAAGAAAATCTTACATCTCAGGAAAATCAGCATTCCGACAGCATCTCAACAGGAAATCGAAAGAGAGCTTATTCTTAAGTAAAGTCGGAGGGTTTTATACACTATTTCACTAACTTTATCTATCTAAAAAGAAACTGTCAATATGAACTCAGATTCTGATTGGAAAAATTTGGGGTGGATGAGCATCACCTCATTATTTTAGCATTCAATTTCCGTTGTGTTCGCTGAATTTTAAAGAGTCCTTTGTTTAAGAAAGTCTTTGGCCTAGGCACATCCTCAACTAGCAACTCCATGAACTTTTCCCACATTCAGTAACTCAAACGTCCATTCTTTTTGGCAGTCATCAGGACTTCCAGGCCATGTTGTCCTTGAACTGTCTACGTTCAGGATACGTTTGGGCGTTTTCTGACAACTTTCGACCTTTGTGGCCAGAGAAGTTTGCAACAAGTACATTTAGATAGGATTAGAGAAGTCTGAGAGTAAGAAAAGAACCTTTAAGGGTGTTCTTACACTGATACCACTTTCAATATTGTTCACAGTGACAGCGACCTCCAGTGCGCGTCCTGAGGAGAACCCAAAAACAATACAGGGTTCAAAACGCGTTGACTTTCCGCCTGAGATGTAAAAAAGAAGGGGCAAATCTGGGGCAAAAGAATGTACTACAAATGCACAATCCATTCTGCTTATTCCCCCTGAACTAGACCCCATTGAGTAAAACTAAAAATCTCAGGCTGGTTGAGTCAAGCAGGCTGTCACAAGAAATTTAATGTCCGCTTGTCTGTATGTATATATATGAAGGACTGGTGCCTCACAATCAAATAATTAGAGGCATTGCACAGTTGTCTATGTGGTTTTGTACAGTAATTTGTTGTATATATTTTTCTGCATTTGTGTATTCTTTGAATGTATGTATTTGTCAATGATTGTGTTTTTCTTGATGACATATGAAAAATTTTGAAAACAGTTTTTATAAAGCATAAACTAATCTAATCAAATTGTTCTCCAACCTAGTAATTTTCAGACTAGGTGGGGTAGTATGTGAAATCGAACCTGTCTGGCCACTTGTTTCTGTTTAACGCATTGTAGTGGTCCAGGCCAGTCAGTGACAGGACCCAACCCTTCCCCTTGTTTCCTTGCTCGTTCAGGCACAGGCAGCTCACATTCATTCTCAGATTTTTGCCACGCGTGCGCAGTATCTCCCACGGTCGCAGTAATCTAAAGCCTCCATTTTTTAGGTAGGCCTTACGAGCCAGAATGGGAACTATCATAGAAACAAACACAAATAAATGTTAATTCTTGAATTGTAACTCTTCTGTTTATCTTCCCCCATACTAATGTGTCCCTGTTAGTTATTACCTAGCAAACAAGCCACATAGATGCAATTTATACTCACTTATCCTTTGAGTTTCTGCCACAAATACATGCAAAAAAAGCACATTTATGCCGTTTTCGTTTATTTCAAAGTTTTGCATTATTTCACATCACGACAACAACATTAATTAGTTAATTATATTTCTTCATGCAAGCAGATTAGTATTCCCACATGTATTTTTGTGTGCATTCTATACTATGTTGATTAATAATTTCCACACCACGCAATTAATAAAAGTTACTGTTATGAGGAAATTACTTTACGAGGGGTACACAAAATTTTGTTTTTCCACCTCGCTCCATCAATTTTTTTCTTGGTTGAGTTTGAGGTGGTTGAGTGTTAGCCAATTTTCTACTTTTGAAAGTGCGGAGTTGAGTCAAAGGATGTCATCGAGGGAGGATACCTCTAGGTACAGCTGGGTGTTGTCAGCATAGAGGTGGTAGGCGATGTTTGCTTGTTTTAGAATGGCAGTGAGCGGTTCCATGTAAATGTTAAAGAGTGTGGGGGAGAGGACTGAGCCTTGAGGAAGACCTCAAGTTGAGGGGGAAGTGTTGGACATCGAGTTTTTGACTTTTATGAATTGGGAGCGATTATGTAGAAATGAGGAAAAGCATTTTAGGACATTGCCATCTGCACCGATATGCTTTTGTAGGGTGTCTAGGAGTGTGATCAACAGTGTCAAAAGCAGCTGATAGGTCAAGGAGGACAAGTAGGCAGCATCTGTTAGAGTCAAGGGAGTTGTGAATGTCATAGGCTATGCTCAGTATAGCTGTTTCTGTGCTACATCCCTTCCTGAACCCAGATTGGTGTGAGTCAAGAAGGTAGTTAGATTCCAGGTGTTGGTTCAGTTGGGCAGGAATGCATTTCTCCACGATTTTAGCTAGGAAAGGGAGGTTGGTGATGGGCCTATAGTTTTTGAGGTCAGCATCATTTTACTTTTAGAAGGGGGGTGCCTTGGCCTTGTTTGAGGCAGTCTGGCATTAGTCCATTGTTTAGTGAGCTGTTGATGATCTTTGTCCACAGTGGTGTTAGGGTGGGGTTGAAGTTCTTCGCCAGGGAGGCGGGGAGAGAATCTGCATAGTGGTCGGAGGGTTTGGAGTTGGCAATCACCTTGGAAATGTCCTCTTCAAAGAGAGGTTTGAAGTCCTTCCAACGCTTGGGGGAAGATGGTGGTCTTGGATGAACGCTTATTTTGGTGGTTGACCGAAGAGGGGTCTCTGCTTTGAGGAGAATGTCATGAACTAGGGTTGGGTTAGGTCTCGTTATGGTGAGGATTTGCTATGTGAGATTGAGGGTGTTGGTCTAGGGAGAGCTCAATATTGGTGATTTTGTAATTGAATAATTTGGCCAGGTTGTTGCACTGAAGTTTAGAGGCAAGGGGGTTTGCTTTGGTGGGTTTGAATGATGTCAAAAAAGTTCTTTGGGTGGTTTTCGGCTTTGTCCAGTGCACTCGGGAAGAAAGAGACTTTTTCCTTAATTGTGTGCTTTTTGTAGTTACTGCGTTCTTTTCTGAGCTGGGAGAGGCTGGTTGAGGATGGGTTTCCTCTCCGGAGCCTCTCTGCAGCTCTTACTTTTCTTCTTTCTGAGTTGAGGTCTTTGTTGAACCAGGCTCGGAAGGGGATCTCTCTGACTCTTTTCAGTTTCAAGAGGGCTAGTTGGTCAAAGCAGTTGTAATTGTCCTGTTGTACAGTGTAGTGAGCTTGACGGTGTTGAGGTTGTCTGTGGAGGGTGGGAGAAGTGAAGTTATGGTTTCTTCGAGGACAGGGACAGGGATGGACTTGAGGTTTCTGCTCTTTTGATGGGCAATTTATGTTTTGAGTGGTGGGACTGCGGTTTGATTGATGTTGAATCTAATGATGTGGTGGTCTGACCAGTCGATTGGGAGAATGTTATTGATGGTTTCTATTTCGTTTTTGGCTATAATAGCATCTAGAATAGAGCCTTTATTGTGGGTTTGACCCTTGCAGTGTTGGGTGAGTTCATTTGTGAGGAGTTCATTTAGTGACTGTATAACAGTGTCCTTTTCGTTATTCCAGGGGAGGTTGAATTCACCCAGGATGATGTTGTTGGTGTTGGCTAGGGAGCAATGTGTAAGTATGTCTGATATTTGTTCTCCGAATGCAGGTGAATTTCCTGGGGGGTGGAACTAATGGTGAGAAGTGGCAAAATTGTTGCAACAAGAGTGAAGAGAAAGTACAATGAAGCAGTTGCATGAAGGGCATTTAGGCATAGTCAAAACCGAACAAGGTGTAAAGAATTTATATTGTGGTCTTTCAATGGACTCAGGGATGGAGAGAATGGTGAGGAACTGTGGAAAATGTAACAGTGCAGACAACATATTTAGACCAAAGAGAATGCAAGTGAGGCTCCAAAGGATCTGTGGCACAAACTGGTAGTGGACATAATGTGTCCGGTGGTAGAGTATAACAAGAATATTATAGTCATAACTGATTTCTTTTCTAAGTGGATGATGATTTGTGTTGATGAAGGGGTGGATACCAATAGTGCATTGGAGTTAAGGGATGAAATATTTCTAGAGCTGGGTCTAATGAAAGGGTTGGTAAGTGATAAAGAATTGAAGTCTTTGGCCATAAAAGTAAAAGATTATTTCAAGACATTAAGCATTGTGCTACTTCCTTGTACAAAACCAGCCGCAATAGAACTGTGCAACATTGTAACTAGGTAGTTAAGGGAGCTGTCCAATGTACTCTGAGGAGTACATCGTATTGGAAAATACAAATGAAGAAAATAGTGTAGTCATAAATAACCATGTGTTGTGAACCTGCAAATGCTTGACCAAGTGAGGTTATGCAACGATGATTCCCTAATCCAATGTCTTGGATGATTTTTTTCTGCTGATAAACAATAGTGGTCAATTGAGAAAGTGATAAAAAGAATAAAAAAGGGAGGATTATTTGATGTATCATGATAAAAAGAACAATGTGCAGAATGTTAAACTTCCTTTTGGACAGTGGGAATTTGGTGAGGAAACCGGGTAAGGTACCAATAGTAGGCCTGGGCAAAGCTGACGGAGTTTCACTCAGCTGAATTCCAAAGAGATATCATAAAACTCCAACAAATTCCGTGGAGTTCTGTGAGCAGGCAGAGTAAGGGGGAACTTTACGCACAGTCGCGCACACACGAGGTGCGGGTCGTAGGTGTATTGTGAAACCCCTGTGTGTTATAAATGACTAGTGGTACCATTTTTATTGTGGGCAATGGACCCATAAGGGCTTCACAGCACAGTGGAACAACCTAGTTGGCACAGTGGCCATGGGGCTACAGATGATGCCAGCTCTACCAATGAAGAGGGAAGGGGGCATGCTCCTTACTGTTGGTACTACTCTTTGCAGTAAAGTTTTCAGTCCTGCAAGTAGCAGCTGGTGCTGCTGAGGGGCTGTTGACACACTGCACAAAGCAATCACTTCCCGAGCCAAGACGAATCATGCACCCTCATGAAAAAACAGTCCAAGATGGGCCTCTGGCAACCCTCACAAATAGCTGGATGCTGGCAGTTGGACCTTGGAAGATAGCAAACACACAGATGGGTAAGATGAGAAGAGGGTGCACCGGCATCGGGGCACATATAGAGAGGTCATCCTGTGCTGGAGTCTCAACCCTAGCCTACCTGAATATGGTCCACCACTGAAGCCCATGTCCAGTCTACAACGAGAGTGGCACAATTAGTTATAGGACCAGAACCATGGTTTCTCCAGTTAACTTTACTGCGTGATTGACATTTCATTTAAAACAAATGAACAGATCAAAGAGTACTGCTAAGAAACATTAATTTTTATTAGTGGAGGCTAGCAGGAATATGGTTTGCTGGAATGTGGGTAAATATTCGAACAAGTCTTTAGCTCTAAAACAATGACAAGGCTTTTGTGAAACCTGGAATATGGCTAACTCTGTGCCAGCCTGGTGAACCGTTTCTGAAGTCCCAGCCTGTTGGGAAAGCTCACCCCCGACATATCCTTTTCATGTGGCTCACCAATGCATTAAAGTTACTGCTGACCTGGGCATTGTTTCACAGAGAAGTGCAAGCATTGTCCAATGATACACTGACAAGTGGGTGTGCAGCAGCCAAATGCAGTGCCAGCCACTCATGCACTTTTACAACCAACTGACAATTAAGGAGAGTTTGCATAGCCTATCTAAAACCACTAAGCGAATTCCGAACTGCACAGCAGATGAACTACTGACAAGAATTCCTGTAGCCAAGCCCAAGACAAGGGTTCTTGTATACAATCAAAGACCATCACATTTTTCCACAGCCGGTGGGATATGTTTCTAGCTACTCGATTGGTTTTGAGCACTTGATGCCTTCAAGCCTCGGTGCTGCTAGCTGTAATTATTATATTTTAAATCTGAACAACGACTCTGAGTGAAACCTAACATCAGAGGTAAGCCGATATTTATCTAAATCACACAGGAGTGTTTTAGACCACTTTCTAATCATTGGAAAGTTCAATTATGTTTAATTGCGCTGTAAAATAGAGATTTGCTGCCACCATGAAGATGTAAATAGGGGTTGGCACTGGTAAACACTGCCGCACAGCAGAAAACAGAATTTCGGCCAAACTCCGCACTCCAAGTGGAGTGCAGAGTAACAAACTCCTTTAACTTGCCGGCATAGCAGAGTTTAATGCCCAACCCTTACCAAAAGGTGAAAGTATGTTTTATTAACCTAAAACCATAGTATGTGTTTTGAGGAGTAAGATGCAACTGTCAGATGGCAGGTTTTGGGATTTGAGCAGGATTGCAAGATGTGCTGAACCTTGTAAAGATAATATTCTTTTTACTAGACAGATATTATAATTGCATTGATGACCCAACTGAATGGTGTGATGTACTGGAGGTACCAAAATGTTTGGAGGTTGATGAGAGAGAAATTATAGAAGGTGGAAGTGGGAAAAGTGAAGTGGAGGATAAGACAGAGGAGCGTTTGGAGGAAGGAGATGTTATAGAAGTTGAAGAAGTATTGAAAGAGGGTTCACAGCATGAGGTAGAAGAAAATATGAGGGTGAAAAGAAGGTGAGTCTGCCCAAATGATTATAGAATTATCATTATGGGGGAACTAGTCACCTATAGTGAAATGTATTACGCTTGCTTTGATAATGTGTTATACATTATTTTTGTTTTTGCTTTTTTTTATGAAAAGGAGATGTTTAGTGTTGATAAATTTAGCATACAGTATTTAAGTCTTACAGTTCATTAGTAATATGCTCCATGTTGGTTTTTCCCATAGTGTTATGTTATAAATATTATAGTTTTGTTTTTATACAATGCGTTTAAAGATTCTAGAATGCCACTGGAATCAGTTCGTGATGAAACATAATGCTGAGATCAGAGCACTTGTACCAGCTTGCGTGTAATAAAGTAACTTCGGGCCTGATTCGCAGAACTAACTTAAGACAAAATTCTAAACTTACTACCATTTTGGTATTCACAGAAGGCACTTACTCATTTTGGTATTCACAGAAGACACTTACTCATTTCGGTATTCACAGAAGTTAGGAGTCCTAACTTTAGGACTCCTAAATGCCTTCTGTGAATACCGAAAGTCTTAAATTAGGATTTTTCTCAGTTTAGTAGTAGTAAAGTTAGGACTCCTAACTTTAGGACTCCTAAATGCCTTCTGTGAATACCTAAAGTCTTAAAATTAGGATTTGTCTCAGTTTAGTAGTAGTAAAGTTAGCACTCCTAACTGTAGGACTCCTAAATGCCTTCTGTGAATACCAATAGTCTTAAAATTAGGATTTTTCTCAGTTTAGTAGTAGTAAAGTTAGGAGTCCTAACTTTAGGTCCTAAGATCAAGTCATCTAGAAAAAAAAACTGGATCCTTATTTACAAGCCCATTGCGCCGCAGGTGTGTCACTTTTTTTTGATGCACCAGCAGCAGAGAGTGCAGAACCATATCTACAAGGCCATGCCAAACCACTTTGCATGGCTTTTAATGGCCTCGTAGATATGGAGTAAAGAAAAGCAGTACAAGTCACGGCGTTTCCTTACTCTGTGTCAAAAAGGCATTCCATGGACTTTGCAGTGGGTGTTACCATGCAACTTCCATAGGGTTTGACTTATTCACAGATTTACAAGGACTTGTAGACCTGGGAATGCACCAAATTCTACACCTCCCAAGGGGAGGCGTAAATCATTTTTTGCCTCTTTGTTTTTTTCCTCTATCATCAAGTTCTGCATTATGTAGCACATATACTCCCTTTGGGGATAAAAAAAGAACCCAGTCTTTTTTCTTCCAGAAAGGCTGTAAAGACCTGTTTTTTTAAATCAGGGTAACTCTTCCGGCAGTCTTTGTCTACACTCACAGCTGAAACAAACAGCGCTTAAAGAACGTATGTCATTACATCGCATACTAATACCACGCATGCCATTACAATGCGGGTATTACTACGCGATGTCAATGACAACGACATGCCATTACATCGCAAACTATTACCAGGGCTATGCGTTACCATGCATGCCATTACAATGCAAAGGCATGCGTGGTAAAGCTAAACTACTGGTTAAATTTTGCAAGGTAAGTGACTACCCTACCCCTACACAACCCTCCCCCGACCCCCAGTCCTCTCCCCACAATAACACTACACTACCCTGCACAACCCCCCACACTACCCTAAAACACTACACTACACACACACTACAACACTACCCTAAACCCTAATGCACTACCCTACACAAACACCACAACAGTACCCTAAATCCTAAAACACTACACTACACAAACACTACAACACTACCCTAAACCCCAAAACACTACACAAACACTACAACACTACCCTAAACCCTGAAACACTACACTACACAAACACTACAACACTACCCTTAACCCTAAAACACTACACTACACAAACACTACAACACTACCCTTAACCCTAAAACACTACTCAAACACTACAACACTACACTAAACCCTAAAACACTACACTACACAAACACTACAACACTACCCCAAACCCTAAAACACTATACTACACAAACACTACAACACTACCCTAAACCCTAAAACACTACACTACACAAACACTACAACACTACCCTAAACCCTAAAACACTACACAAACCCTACAACACTACCCTAAACCCTAAAACACTACACTACACAAACACTACAACACTGCCCTAAACCCTCAAACACTACACTACACAAACACTACAGCACTACCCTAAACCCTAAAACACTACACTACATAAACACTACAACACTACCCTAAACCCTAAAACACTACACAAACACTACAACACTACCCTAAAACACTACACTACACACACACTACAACACTACACTAAACCCTAACACACTGACACTACTCTAATCCACTACACTGCACAAACACTACACTAAACCCTAAAACACTGACACTACCCTAAAACAAACACTACGATACTACACTAAACCCTAACACACTGAAACTACCCTAATACACTACACTACACAATCACTACAACACTACACTAAACCCTAAAACACTGACACTACCCTATAACACTACACTACGCAAACACTACAACACTACTCTAAACCCTAAAACACTGACACTACCCTAAAACACTACACTACACTGCACAAACACCCTAAAGTACCCTAAAATGTAAAACACAACCCCACACAACACAACCATTACAATACTACTTTGACACTACCCTAGACCCCACAAAAGTAGCCCCTATCCCAAGCGCAAACCCCCTTACCTCTCTTTCATTGTGGTTCCTCTCCAGCGTCGCCGTCGCCGTCTCTGCTCCTGGTTCCTGCTTCCTGCTTCGGGGGGCGGTGCACGTTGTTGTGACGAAACAGCCTCAGTTTCCTCACAACAACTTGGATAGCCATTACATTGCATGCGTTGTAACAGCACATGCGATGTAATGGTATGCGTAGTAAACTCTACACGTTGTTACATCGGATGCATTGTAACGCATGCAATGTAATAGCATCGCATAGTAAAAGTTGCGTTGAAATGGCTATTTCCAACGCTTAAATGCCTCAGGGCATTAATGCACTAGATAAATAAAATTAACATACCATAACACATAGAAGGAGGAAAACACTTCCATTGACTGATTTTGTGCTGGAAGGTTTCCCTTTCTTCACAAAAACAATCATTCCTACAACGCAGACACCCTTACACTATGGTGCTAAGGGGCCTGCATTATTGAAGGCCGTCAGAACAGCACCAGCACAGTGGAAAGGGACAGGAATGTGCCATATATCATAAATACAATGCATAGCTGCACTTTCCTTTTGACGCAGAGTAGCAGAGCCCCTGGTTTGCTAGAGAATGTATTTATTTGTTACTTTTTATATACCCATATATGTGTTAACATTCTTTTCATAGAAACAAATGTAGAGAAATAACGTTCTATTTACTTTGTAAAGTGGAGCTACATTAAAACAAAACTACATATCTATCAAATGTTTGCAGACATCTCGCTCCTAATCGGGTCATTCCATACCAGATGCACCTGTATTATTTATTTCATCTTTATTTATTAGAGTTTTAAAACAAAATAGGAGACGAGAGGTACAGGGGAATAAAAAATCATACCTAGGATGAACAAACACTGCAAAACAGGTATATCACATTGTAGAAGGCATTTGCGACATATGTGGTAGCCTACGAGGTCCAGTATGTGCAGGGGCTAGGTAGGGACAACATTAGGACTTAGGTACTCTGTCACAGTGGCTCTCGTGGTGGTCAGCAGTAAGATGGGGCTAGACAGAATGGGGTGGGGTGTGAGGAGGGGGAAGGGAGATGGGGTGGATGGTTGGGGTTGGGATAGCTATGGTTGGAAGGAAGTGAGTGAGGGAGTCAGCAGACACGAGGGTGAGATAGACAGAAAGAGAATAGAGAACAAAAGGAAGTGGCTGCAAAGGGGGCTAGTGGCAGAAAATAAGGGGGAAAAGAAGAGAGGGCAGAAGTGGGGGTGAGCAGGAACAGGAGGAAGGCAAGTGCCCACGAGGGACCAGGGTGAGGCCACAGGGTCAAGGATAGCCGGCAGTGAAGCATCCAGTACCTCTGCCATGGGTCGGTAATACCTAGCACCCTTTGTCCTGGAGGAAGAGTGCCCAAGAAAAGAAGAAGGTCTCTGCTTTGTCCTACAGGCTACAAATGACTTACTCACACGAGGCTGTCTGGTATATGGCTGAGATCGATTTGTCGTTGAGGTGGATATTGGAGAGTGCCAATGGCGGAGGATTCAGTTCTTTGCCGTCGCAGCCACCATATGAAGTAGATGACTCTTAAGTCTCCAGCGGTCCGGAGAGTTCAAGAGGTAGTGCAATAGGATTGAAGTTTGGGGCAGAGAGTTGTAACTGGAGGGATCTCACTGAGAGTGGTGCCAACTGCCTCTGAAAAGGGTCGGGCCATGGGGCATTTATACAGTACGTACGTAAGTAAGTAAGTAAAGTTTATTTGTTGATTAATTAAAACCATTACAAACAGCAGAGAGAAAATTCAATTTACAACCAGATTTAAGAAAAACGATAAAAACACAGAACCAGTGCGGAAAAGAGACTAGCCAACGCTCATATACGTATTTAATTCAACTGTAATAGGACGAGTTGACAATGAACAATTTAGCAGCAAAAGTTAAATAAAGTGCAACGAGTTGACAATGAACAATTTAGCAGCAAAAGTTACATAATGTGCAATGTGCGCTCTATTTCCAAATCAAATACTTTGGATGGGAAGCAAAGAATTCTGATAAAACCATTTTAAACTTAAAATAAACGTAGTGTCCTATTTTGGGATTCCATCTTTGGTTGGGTATCTCCCAAACCGTAACAGCATAAATTTATTTTTGATATAAGGTTTTAAATAAAATTGCAGGTAAGGCTGGGGATACAGGTTAGTAAAAGAGTTTGCTATTGACCGAAGATGTTTTTTTTCCCTTAAATCGTCTTTGTCCGTTACACAAGACAAAAGGGCTGCTGATTGATTGATTGTTTTTTTGAAAACCATTTTATACCTTGTTTCATCCTCTAAGCTCGGACAATCAAAGGCATGCAAACATTTGTTTAAATAAGTTCGCCAGCTTCCCGACTATGCCCCTCTTTGGAACTCAAGCCAACAAAGGTTAGCCAACGAGCCTTCCTCCGATCTGGATAATAACAATATAGATTTTAAAAATGTAGATTGTCTAACGAGACACTGTTTCTTCAATCCAAATTCGAGTCTAACATTCGCTCAACTAATGTTTTTTGGGATTCTAAAGACCGATTTATATGATCTTATTTCAATATCATCTAAAAGTTTCGCATCTTTGCCCCGAAAAATAACAGAACCATAGTCCAATGATGGAATTAACTTCACTTTCATGGCCTTCATCAAATGGTTATAATTTGGGCATAGTAACTTATCCCTCAATTTTCTAAAGGCAAATGTAAGAGATGAGCCTTTAGCTTCTAGGTTGTTAAAATGTTTCCTGAAAGATAAATTGTGATCAAATGTAATACCCAAGTATTTATAAGTTTTTACACAGTCAACAACCATACCGTTGATATTCCATTCTTTAACACCTAGTTTACCTTTTCCCATGGTAATTATTTTTGTTTCATTATATTTATTTTTAGACTATTCCTTTTAACATAAACATTAAAAGAGTCTATTAATCTTTTAAGGCCAATAACTGTCTGACTTAATAAAATAGTGTTGTCAGCATATTGTAAATATTTAATCTCTTGGCCCATCACAGAAGGGGAATGAGCATTAATATCTTTGAAATGGGCAGGGAGATCAGACATAAAAAGATTAAAAAGGCAAGGGGCTAAAACACAATCTTGTTTCAAGCCGGTGTTTGTTTCCGGGCGTCGGGTTGTATGTCTACCGTCGCCTACTTTGATCTGGACCCAAGTATCCGAATATAGCAGTTTAATCATTTTTAAAAGTGTGTTGGATATTCCCCAATCGTCTAATTTTGACCATAAGATGCCCCGGGGCACCGATTCGAAGGCGGCTTTTAAATCAATAAAACATATATACAGATTTTGTTTCCTAATTTTAGCTGCTTCGACTAATAGTGTTAATAAAACTAAATTTGAGTAGGTTGATTCTCCCTTTCTAAAGCCGGTTTGTAAATTTGGTATCAGTTTTTCTTTTGAGGCCCATAATTCCAATTCCTCTAACAGGCAGGTTGCGAATATTTTAGCATCAACATCAGTTAGGGCTATTAATCTATAGTTTGCTGGGTTATCTTGGGGGGCGCTTTTGTAAATTGGTTGAACGATACTGCCCTGTCAAGAATCAGGAATTTTACCGGTTCTAAGTAAATCATTAAACAGGAAGGTAAGAACCTCTGGCCAATCCTTCAAGGTAGCTTTAAATATGGCATTTGGCATTCCGTTGGGCCCAGGCGCACCATTTGATCGAATCCTACGTACCACTTTTTTTACTTTGTCAACTGTCCATGGCTCAATAACCGAGGTATTTGTTGGAACTTGCCCCGATATTTCGGTTAACTCTGGACAATTATTACACATAAGAATAGTTTTGCCATAAACAAACTGAGGGCCTAATTGAACCATTTTAGAATTATTTAGAAAAGACACCCAAGTTGATTCGTCAATATTTGCGCTATTGCTTCTATTGTTTCCATTTTCTAAATTATTGATTAAACTCCAGAAGAGCCTAGGGTCTTTCGATTTGCAGGCATGATGTAATTTGGACCAAATTGTTTCATAATAAGCTTGTTTGGACTTCCAAATTTCATTCCTGTAAACCTTTTTTAATTGTGTGATTTGTTGAGCTACCACAGCACAAGTGGACCTTTTCGCTTTCCTATATAGCGATCCTATGGTTTTATTGAGTTTACTTTTAAGATATTTTACGCGAGGGGAAAACCATCCTGGGTTCCTTTGAGTTAACGTCTTACCACCTGTAGAGTTTAAATTAGAAAAATTTGACAAAAGCGCAGTACATAGACAGGGCCAAAGATCTACCAGACTTTTACCCTCAGATATCGCATCTTGCAAATCAACAATCAGGCCAGCTAGAAATTCTAAGATATCCTTTTTAATTTTATCATTCCATATGAGCCTTTTTAGATTGAAAGCGGAAGATGCTGTTTTAATTATTCTTGACTCGGGCAGATAATCAAACGCAAAAGCAAGGGTAATGACTTGAGGGTTGTGGTCGCTCTCGATCCTTGGTATATATTGATAACTATGGACTGCCTGCACAAGTTTTTCCGAAATTATGCTATAATCAATTATCGAGGGACTAACACTTTTACTAAATGTAGGAGTATTATCAACATCTTTGAGAATATGTAAGTTATATTTTATGAACTCACAATTAAACCATTCTAATAGGATGGATGATGGTACCATCCCTTTTTTATATGAAAAAAGGTGCATATTGAAATCCCCAGTTATAATGATCATCGAGTCCAAATGCTCGTAATATAACAGTTTCACCATTTCCCATAATAGATCGAGTTGTGAGGACTTTATCTTTTTCTTCGAGCTCAAATAGACATTTAGAAGAATAATTGATTGTTTGGCAATGAATTTAACACACAAAATCCATTTTACTTGGAGGTCTATCTCATAGTGTTTTACATCAAGATTTAAGGAAACATATATGGATAGACCTCCACTAGGACGACCTATAGAGGCCTCACGAGTTGCCACGTTCAGATATTCATAATAACCAATGATAGGTTCACTACACATTTGCCAGGTCTCCTGCAATATTAAAATATCAAAGGAGTTCAGAAAACGCATTACACTTGGATCCTCAAGAAGTGTTTTAAGACCGTTTGCGTTCCAAGAACAACATTTTAGAGATTTAAATGTTTTTTCAAAGGAAGATCGGCTTCAGTCCATCTTTGCAGAGTTAGCCTTTGATAGTATTGAAGGAAGCCAACTCCAATCCTCAATTGGGTTGGGTGTGGACCGTAGTTCAACACAAGCTCGTGATCCTGACTGACAGCTCTTGATCTTAATGCCCCGCAGCATGTTCACCTCAGTTGATGGACCTGAGGCACCTTTCAGTACTCTAACAGGTGAACCCTGAGCTGTTTTTTGTATACTCTTTGTTTGTATCATACTACTGGATGATTTAACGGGAATCAACAGAGTTGGGTATTGAGTTCTACAAATGGTCCTAACTTTAATGCCCCATTTTTCAAATGTATCGGCATTGGCAAATATTTTACTGACAATATCCTCACTTCGCCAAGTAGTCACGGTTGTTTCAATATTACGGTCGATCTTAAACTCCACAAATTCCAGATCTTCCGATGTTAGGTCTGTCAGATCTGGGATTGCAGTGAATAACTTCAAAATATTGCCATGATTCAGAACATCATGAGATCCTCTCGTGATATACTGAGGGCAGAAGACTACTTTCCTCTTCAATTTGTCCTACTGAGGTTTCAGTTTCATCCTTAACTATAGAAACAACCGGTGCCTTCCTCACAACAACATGGTCCAATGCAAGCTCTACCTGTTGACGTGAGGCAGGCAACTCGATGGAATTTTGTGCTAGAGTGCAGGAGGAAGCAGCGTAGGGTTTTGTTTTTGAAACATGTGGATTTATAAAGTTTACAATTTCCCCATTCGGGGTGGTTTTCACTCCAAGTTGTTCCACCAATTCACCACATAGATGATCAGACATGGGATCCCTTGTTTGGGCAGCCTCGGACACATGTTAAAAAGGGCCTCACCCGGTGTTAAGTGGTTAACATTTTGTGCATCCCTTAGTTTAGGTTCAGGGGTTTTTACATGCCTAAAAATTGGGGGCATGTGGCATTTATACAGTACGTGAACCAGTTCACAGAGATCACTATAACAGCCCCAGCAGTTCACTTGGGGAAGCAGGACTCCTGCCTGCAATTTCACAGGAGTCCAGTGCCAGTCATGCAGGGTTTTAAAGAGGCAGAACTTCAGACTTGCCTCTTTGACACCACTATCTTGAGACTCCATGAGTTCTGCCCAGTTCTCTAGCTCCAGTCTGGTTTGTCACTTAATGAACACTGTCAAGTAGGGGTAAGGAGAATAGATGGTGACTCAAGAAGCTGCACAGTCAGACATCACCCCCCAGGAGCGATGCCACGCTCTGAAGTAGGGGACCACAGGGACGGACAAGAGGGACCGGGGGCTCACTCCCAGGTGGCAGAAGAGGCATGCTGCAGATAGAGATACCACCAGGACTGTTGGGATGGGTGGCCAAATTCCTAACAGAGAGCATTGCAAAACGTTTGAGGGGCCATTGGTCAATCACTTGTCGGATGGTGTGGATACTCGTACCATGCCCCACACCCCAGTTCTGAACCTCACTGCTAATGAGGAGGCCAGAGTTACCCCACAAAGGCACATGTTCATTGAGGTGAGCATCCATTTCAAAAGGACAGTGAGCCCTCTGCTATGGTTTGGACATCTCATGGAGCATCATGTTCTTGGGGCGCCCCTGCGGGCAGTCGACCAGGGTTCGCTCCACAGTCACCCACAACCGTGGGTCCAGCGTCTTGAGGAGCATGTAGGAGACCTGTGCCAAGTAAAGGGCCAGAGCATAGTGTTCAACCAAGGAGAGACCCTGACTTCCACATGAGCGATGAGTCATGACTTTGCTGCTGGCCCCCCTAGGGAGGGATGACCCCCCAGATGAAAGACTGTATGCCTTTGACCACTGTTTGCAGCAGTGGAAGAAGCACCAGCAAGGGACCATGCTGAGGACATAGGTGTATCGTCGCAGTAACACCATCAGCTTTTTGCGTGCTCTATGGGGGTGAAGGTTGTCAGCCACCATGCCGTCCAGTCCATGATTGATGTAGATCCCAAAATAATTTGAACACAAGGACTTCCACTGAAAAGGGCAGTCAGAGACCGCAGCTCTGGTGGTCACCGAGACATAGGCAGCACCTTGCTTTAGTCCCAGTTGATACAGTAGCCCAAGAGCGCAGCAAAGTCAGAGATTGCTTCCAAAAGGGCCGGGAGGGAGCACGACATGTCCGAGAGTGTAATCAGTATGTTGTCAGCGTATAGAAAGATGCTCAACATCACCCTAGGAATTAGGATACGGGTCACTCATGGGGATTGATGCAGGGAGGCTGCAAGGGGCTCTATGGCGATAAGGAACAGAAAGGGTGACAGTGGACATCCCTGACGGGTCCCCGGATGAACTAGGAACGGATCCAAAAGGAAGCCTCCAAAGTCAACCTGGGAGGAGGATGAGTCATATAGCCACGGGACCTTAGTAATGAATCCTCTCCTAGGCCAAATCTCCAGAGAGTCACAAACAGGTATTCCCACTCGATCCTGTCAAGTGCCTTCTTGGCATTCAGGGAGAGGGCAAGCTCATCTTTGTACCTGTCCTTGACCGTTCACAGCTTGTGAGCAAGAGTACAGAGGTTTTTCCCTGAGGAGCACCCGGGGATAAATCCCACATACATGTGATGGATCAGGGACGGAATCACTGCTCAGAGGCCGGCTGCCAGGACCCTAGCAGTATCTTCCCATCCCTGTTGAGCAGGGAAATGGGACTGTAGGTCCCACAGAGTAGGGCGTCCTTTTCGGATTTGGGGAGAACCGCATTGACAGCTTGATTTGAAATAGGTCCAAGAATGCGCCTTGTGTTGGGCCCCCCTGGAAGGCCTCATAGAGGGGGTCTACTACTTCTCACCCGTTCATCTATAAAACTCAGTGGGGAAGCAATCTTCTCCTGGGAATTGTGGTATGGGAGCTTAGAGATGCCTGTGCTATCTCTGATTTAGTGATTTCATCCTGTTATAGGTCTCTTCCAGACTAGTTGAGGCAAGGGAGGTACACACTGTCAAAAAAGGCCTCCAAGTGAGCAGTGTCTGCCACCACCTCCAGCATGTACAGGACCCAGGAAAAGGGTGAAAGTTGTTTACAATATCCTGTGGTGGGGTGAGGACGTGTCATCCACAGATTTGATGGCTGGAATAGCCAGTGCGGCCTCCTGCTGGTGCAGCTTAGCTGCTACTAGCCTCCTTGCCTTCTTGCCCTGCTCATAATGACTGCCTTTCTGCCACAGTAGCATGCACTCGGCATTGGAGGTGTATAGCGCATTAAGAACTGTACAGGCCTTTAACAAGTGATGTTGGAGCGGGGTCAAGGGGGTGCAGTATAGAGGCGGGTTGCCATGTCACCATCAATGACCTTCTGTTTTGTTGCTCTCTTGGCATTGGCAAGGGCAGCGTCTCTCATCAGCTGGCCTTGTATGGTTACTTTGGTGGCCGCCCACTAGGTCTAAGAGGAGGTGACCAACCCCTTGTTATGTTCTAGGTACGTGTAGACTTGGACCATAACTGAGACTCTCAGAAGAGGTTCCAGTCCCCGTTGATGATCCAGTGGGTGGTCCAGTGGGTGGCGCCAATTCTGTGAGGGGGCAGTTTAGTCCCCTTGCTGCGTACACCAAACCAATACAGAGTGTCTGCTTGCCAATACAGAGTTTCACAAAAACATTGAGGCCCTCGGGGTCGGCACAGGGCTTGCGTGTAGTGAAGGGAAAGGTCTTGCATAAGAGAATCACCACGCCTCATTTCCTCGGCTGCCCCAGTCCAGGTACCTCTGCCGTCGCTGATGGCCAGCTACTATGGACCATCTTACCCACAAGGCCAAAATGCACTATCAGAGACTCCTCCTAGGATAGGTGATTCTCCTGCAGTAAGGCCATGTTTACACACATAGAATACAAGTAGAATAGTACTTTTTTGTGTTTAATGAAATGTGTGAAGCCATTGACGTTCCAGGAGATGGCGTGCAAAGGCAAAGGGGGCTGGGTGGTGGTGATGAGAGTCATGATGCAGGAGCACTAAAGTGTTAGGGGAGGAGAGAAGGGGTAGAAAAAAGATTGAGCAGTGAAAGAATGAAAAGACGAAGGGGAACCTTGGTTGAGGGGGTGGAACTACAGATGGGTGGTGGGTGGTGGGACATGGGGGAAGGGTGGTAGGAGAGAAGGTTGGGTGAAAAGCCAGATGATTGAGTGCAACCAGGGAGTCTAGGGGCTGGTCAGGTGATGGGGAGAAGCAAAGGTGAGCGGTCGTGGATTTGAGGTCAGGGTTTCGGTGGGTGTATGCCCTGAGTATAAACCTAAAACACAAGGGTGGCTGGGCCCAAAGGGAAGGAGGGTAGGCAGGGCCACACTTACATGAAATAGAAATATTTGCCTATGCCTCCGAGCTACTTAGAGTACACACTGGTTCATGTACAAGTAAACCATAATTTATTAGTTTACCAAAAACAGTTTATGTTTTCAATTTTATACTCAGTTTACAGAAGAAATATTCACAAAAACAGAACTAAGACCACTATCAACCTCATGTCTTAGCCATATGCAATTTCAAAAAACACTTTATACAAATATACAATGAACCGAACATGTAGTGAACAATTTGGCAAACAGTGACTTTTTGACGTAAAAAAACATTACCATGAATACATGGACCACATAACCTTGTGCATTTGTGGATGAAAAAGGAACTCTTACAAACATTTAAGAACACGGAGAGAAAAAATAACACAATATTTTCAACAACAGTTAAACTCCCACGACCTGAACAGGAGCTGATCAATTAAATTTCAAGAGCATTGCCCATTTCTGCAACCAATAACAATGGCCAACTAGCCAAACAAGAAAAGGGGGTGCCGACGCGTTTCGAATCCTGATTAGTGACTTGCAGGACTCTCGTCAGGGCAGTCTGAATCTCCATGTCCATGGGAACTGTTTAAAATGAAAACAAAACAAAGTGTTTACTGTCTAGCGGGTCCTCTAGCCACTACTCTCAGGACAGTGCGAGTGCTAGAATAAAGCGTACCTTGTGTTAATCCTGCCCACAGTCAATCCTGTTTTAATGGGAATGTCGTCTAGGCTTACCGGTTTACGCTGCAACAGAGTAATAGATTTGATAAGTACTAAATGGGTACACGGGAGGGAAATACTTAGAATTGGATGACGCGCTGCTCTTTTTTACCTGCGTTACAACTGGAAACTTTGCCACGTCTTAGCCACATGGGGTGAAGTTCGTGTACTTCCTGAAACAAGGGGACAGAGCGTGATTTAATGCCCTGATCACTCGCTACCACGCTGATCACATGCTGATTGTCAAAACTATAAATGATACACTTACTTGGACACCGCTCCGCGGTGACCTCAGTGGGGGTTCCGATTTTATGACCGCGTTTCTCCAAACAGTGAGCCGCTTAGTGATTATCTATGGGGGTAAGGAGAGGAACGTGTTACCGCGTTGATGGGCTTAAATTTTTCAATGGTGGCAGTTTTAAAAGTGGCCGCTTCCATGCTTACCGCAATTATTCAAAAGCCTCCGATCAGTGTACTTGCTCCACACCAACAGACAAAGGGATGTGAGTGTCCCTGGCGGTCGCCGGTTTGGAACCCCGGATCATGTGATTAGTAAAGGGCCAATCAGAAAGACGGCCAAGTTATGATGCTTGATGGGACCTGTAGTTTCAAAGAGACAGTCCAGGTTTTTAAGAACCATTCAGGTGCATTATGGGACATGAAGTGTCAACCAACGGGCAAGAATTGTTTACGCCCTGTTTATTTCACTAAGGCTGTTCAGACCCTTATTGACGCTGTCAAACTTGAGGATTAAGTACGCCTCCTTGCGCAACAACATTGAATCCACATCTTGGAAATGTTTGGGGTCGATCCAGGCCAGTGTGGTCCATTTGAAGTCATTCTCAGAATGGCCGTTACTGATGAAATGTTCCACCATGGGAGCAGTCAGGACTTTTTTCTTAAGGCGAGAGCGATGCTGGGTAATCCGAACATTGATGGGTTGGTTTGTTTTGCCTATGTATACTCTGTTGCACGGGCAAACCACCGCATAGACGACATTTCGAGTCTTACAATTCGTGATGCAATCATGCTTCCATCTGATGCCATTATTTACGAATGTATCACCTTCTATTGTGCTGGAACATGAAACACAATTGCCACATTTGTGGTGCCCGCATATTGGTTTCAGCTTCCACTGTGTGACAAGGTCACTTTTGGGTGCCGTGATATGACTGTCCGCTTTAATTAGATGTTGCCCTATGCTTCTATTCTTACGCATAGCGAAGATGGGTTTAGAGAGGGGGTGCTCCAAAGTCTCAAGTAGGTGCCAATTATTCCGAATTATATTCTTAAATTGGTTCGTGTGTTGGCCAAATGTTGTCACGCAAACCAATTGTTCCAAATCTTTCTTTTCTTTCTTTTCGAATAACGTCTCTCTTGGAGTAAATTTGGCCCTATTTTTCGAATGTTTTAACAGTTTTTTTGGGTATCCTCTCTCTGCCATCTCGCTGCAGAATCTCATTGCGTGGCAGTCAAAATCACATAGATTGGTACAATTTCGCCTAATCCTCAATAATTGCCCATAGGGCAAATTATTTTTTAATGATTGAGGATGCGAACTGGTATAATGCAGAATTGTATTACGATCAGTTTCCTTCTTATGCAAGGAGGTAGTCAACTTAGCCTCGCAGGTGCCTACAGTGACGTCCAGGAAAGTCATTTCTTTTGGACTATGATTAAGTGTGAATTGGATATATGGGTGCCTAGAGTTCAACCACAGATGGAAATGCTCGAGGTCCGCCTGGCTCCCCTGCCACAGGAGCCAGACGTCATCGATATATCTCAGCCACTGAGTGATGTGGCCCGAGAAAGGGTTGTCATTCAGGACAAATCTCTCCTCATATTGTGCCATATACAGCACCGCCAACTCCGGTGCATAGGGACAACCCATGGCTGTCCCTTTGACTTGAACAAAAAAGCTATTCTCAAACTTGAAATAATTACTGCGAAGAGTAATCTCAGCTAGTGCCACAATGAAGTTCGTCGGCACCCGGTGGGGTCTATCCCTTTGTTCTAAATAAAGTTCAATGACCTCTAAAGCTTCATCCTGCGGTATTTGAGTGTAGAGCGAGGCAACATCAAGTGTCACCATCAACTCAGTCTGATCATTGAATGCATGCCCCTCAATCTGTTTGATGAAGGCTGTTGTGTCACTGAGGTGCGATCGGACTTTTGCAATGCATGGTTTTAAAAAGAAATCAATGTATTTTGATAATGGTTCAAGCACCGAGTCGCATCCCGAGACAATGGGTCTGCCGGGGGGTACCTTCTCGTTTTTATGAATCTTCGGTAAGAAGTAGAGAATAGGAGTTCGAGGCATTTTTTTATTCAGGAATTCATGCTCTTTGGGTCCTAGAAAACCTATGTCCAAACCCTCCTTGGTAATTCTAGATATTTTGTCCTGGATTGCATGGACAGGGTCTTCTTTTGAGGGTCTGTACCATTCCCTATTGTTAACATGTGTTTGACCTTCAGCAAGATACATAGGCCGTGGCCAAAGGACCACTGCCCCGCCCTTATCGGCTTGTTTTATGACTATTGAAGTGTCAGATTTCAGATCACCAATTGCTTTTTGTATACCTTTGCTGATGTTGTTCTTGGTAAAGCTAGTTTTCTTCTCAAGTTTGGTGAGGGAAGACAGTACAGCTTGCTCAAAAGCTATGACCTGTTTTGGAATATTTGAAGTTGGAGTGAAACGTGATTTGACTCTAAGTCCAGTAGTTTCCTGTATTGACGTCATTTCGGCTCCCGCGAAGTAAGTTTTTAACCTTACCTTGCGACAAAAGTCAAGTGCTTCAACTTTTAATTTTGTGAAGTCCGTTCTTTTAGTTGGAACTAATTTGAGGCCCAGGTTAAGAAGCATTTCTTCATCCCTAGATAGTTCCTTGTTGGAAAGATTCACTATAGTGGACAGATTTAATTGTTGTTGTAATTTTTGTTGCGAGTTCGCATTTGCCATGGTTGTTTGAAGCGAGGTCGCGATTGGCCGCCCCTGGACAAAAAAGGAGCCGACCCTCGAGTTGCGCCTCGTTTATTGAAATTAGACTGTCTTGAGTCTGGGGAAGAGTCAGAAGAAGTAGTGTCTGAGAAGGTCAGAAACCTATTTTTTGATCTGCCCTGAAATGAATTTAGGGCCCCTCGTGACTCACCAGAAGAGTAAAAATCCTCTTTTAGAAAAGGATACACCCGTTCCAACTGGAAGGATTTAGAATCTTTATCAAACTGTGCCGCTTTCGTATTCAGAGTGTAATCCTTGAAAGTGGCAATTTCCTTTTCAATTTTGTCAAGGAGTGCCTTGGCTTCAGTCGTAGTCTGGTTATCATTAATTGTTTTAATCAAGTCTTCTATCTCCTTCTCTTCCTGACTGCAAATGCGCTGGGCAGTTTCAATGGTATGCACTTCACGAAATTAAAAGTTGAAGCACTTGACTTTTGTCGCAAGGTAAGGTTAAAAACTTACTTCGCGGGAGCCGAAATGACGTCAATACAGGAAACTACTGGACTTAGAGTCAAATCACGTTTCACTCCAACTTCAAATATTCCAAAACAGGTCATAGCTTTTGAGCAAGCTGTACTGTCTTCCCTCACCAAACTTGAGAAGAAAACTAGCTTTACCAAGAACAACATCAGCAAAGGTATACAAAAAGCAATTGGTGATCTGAAATCTGACACTTCAATAGTCATAAAACAAGCCGATAAGGGCGGGGCAGTGGTCCTTTGGCCACGGCCTATGTATCTTGCTGAAGGTCAAACACATGTTAACAATAGGGAATGGTACAGACCCTCAAAAGAAGACCCTGTCCATGCAATCCAGGACAAAATATCTAGAATTACCAAGGAGGGTTTGGACATAGGTTTTCTAGGACCCAAAGAGCATGAATTCCTGAATAAAAAAATGCCTCGAACTCCTATTCTCTACTTCTTACCGAAGATTCATAAAAACGAGAAGGTACCCCCCGGCAGACCCATTGTCTCGGGATGCGACTCGGTGCTTGAACCATTATCAAAATACATTGATTTCTTTTTAAAACCATGCATTGCAAAAGTCCGATCGCACCTCAGTGACACAACAGCCTTCATCAAACAGATTGAGGGGCATGCATTCAATGATCAGACTGAGTTGATGGTGACACTTGATGTTGCCTCGCTCTACACTCAAATACCGCAGGATGAAGCTTTGGAGGTCATTGAACTTTATTTAGAACAAAGGGATAGACCCCACCGGGTGCCGACGAACTTCATTGTGGCACTAGCTGAGATTACTCTTCGCAGTAATTATTTCAAGTTTGAGAATAGCTTTTTTGTTCAAGTCAAAGGGACAGCCATGGGTTGTCCCTATGCACCGGAGTTGGCGGTGCTGTATATGGCACAATATGAGGAGAGATTTGTCCTGAATGACAACCCTTTCTCGGGCCACATCACTCAGTGGCTGAGATATATCGATGACGTCTGGCTCCTGTGGCAGGGGAGCCAGGCGGACCTCGAGCATTTCCATCTGTGGTTGAACTCTAGGCTCCCAGATACATTTGGCCAACACACGAACCAATTTAAGAATATAATTCGGAATAATTGGCACCTACTTGAGACTTTGGAGCACCCCCTCTCTAAACCCATCTTCGCTATGCGTAAGAATAGAAGCATAGGGCAACATCTAATTAAAGCGGACAGTCATATCACGGCACCCAAAAGTGACCTTGTCACACAGTGGAAGCTGAAACCAATATGCGGGCACCACAAATGTGGCAATTGTGTTTCATGTTCCAGCACAATAGAAGGTGATACATTCGTAAATAATGGCATCAGATGGAAGCATGATTGCTTCACGAATTGTAAGACTCGAAATGTCGTCTATGCGGTGGTTTGCCCGTGCAACAGAGTATACATAGGCAAAACAAACCAGCCCATCAATGTTCGGATTACCCAGCATCGCTCTCGCCTTAAGAAAAAAGTCCTGACTGCTCCCATGGTGGAACATTTCATCAGTAACGGCCATTCTGAGAATGACTTCAAATGGACCACACTGGCCTGGATCGACCCCAAACATTTCCAAGATGTGGATTCAATGTTGTTGCGCAAGGAGGCGTACTTAATCCTCAAGTTTGACAGCGTCAATAAGGGTCTGAACAGCCTTAGTGAAATAAACAGGGCGTAAACAATTCTTGCCCGTTGGTTGACACTTCATGTCCCATAATGCACCTGAATGGTTCTTAAAAACCTGGACTGTCTCTTTGAAACTACAGGTCCCATCAAGCATCATAACTTGGCCGTCTTTCTGATTGGCCCTTTACTAATCACATGATCCGGGGTTCCAAACCGGCGACCGCCAGGGACACTCACATCCCTTTGTCTGTCGGTGTGGAGCAAGTACACTGATCGGAGGCTTTTGAATAATTGAGGTAAGCATGGAAGCGGCCACTTTTAAAACTGCCACCATTGAAAAATGTAAGCCCATCAACGCGGTAACACGTTCCTCTCCTTACCCCCATAGATAATCACTAAGCGGCTCACTGTTTGGAGAAACGCGGTCATAAAATCGGCACCCCCACTGAGGTCACCGCGGAGCGGTGTCCAAGTAAGTGTATCATTTATAGTTTTGACAATCAGCATGTGATCAGCGTGGTAGCGAGTGATCAGGGCATTAAATCACGCTCTGTCCCCTTGTTTCAGGAAGTACACGAACTTCACCCCATGTGGCTAAGACGTGGCAAAGTTTCCAGTTGTAACGCAGGTAAAAAAGAGCAGCGCGTCATCCAATTCTAAGTATTTCCCTCCCGTGTACCCATTTAGTACTTATCAAATCTATTACTCTGTTGCAGCGTAAACCGGTAAGCCTAGACGACATTCCCATTAAAACAGGATTGACTGTGGGCAGGATTAACACAAGGTACGCTTTATTCTAGCACTCGCACTGTCCTGAGAGTAGTGGCTAGAGGACCCGCTAGACAGTAAACACTTTGTTTTGTTTTCATTTTAAACAGTTCCCATGGACTAGATTCAGACTGCCCTGACGAGAGTCCTGCAAGTCACTAATCAGGATTCGAAACGCGTCGGCACCCCCTTTTCTTGTTTGGCTAGTTGGCCATTGTTATTGGTTGCAGAAATGGGCAATGCTCCTGAAATTTAATTGATCAGCTCCTGTTCAGGTCGTGGGAGTTTAACTGTTGTTGAAAATATTGTGGTCTTTTTTCTCCCCGTGTTCTTAAATCTTTGTAAGAGTTCCTTTTTCATCCACAAATGCACAAGGTTATGTGGTCCATGTATTCATGGTAATGTTTTTTTACGTCAAAAAGTCACTGTTTGCCAAATTGTTCACTACATGTTCGGTTCATTGTATATTTGTATAAAGTGTTTTTTGAAATTGCATATGGCTAAGACATGAGGTTGATAGTGGTCTTAGTTCTGTTTTTGTGAATATTTCTTCTGTAAACTGAGTATAAAATTGAAAACATAAACTGTTTTTGGTAAACTAATAAATTATGGTTTACTTGTACATGAACCAGTGTGTACTCTAAGTAGCTCGGAGGCATAGGCAAATATTTCTATTTCATGTAAGTGTGGCCCTGCCTACCCTCCTTCCCTTTGGGCCCAGCCACCCTTGTGTTTTCTGATTATTTGTGCGGGCAATTGCCCGAGTGGCTTGGGAACGACACACAGAAGGTGTCTTTTGATCCTGTTAGCATCCATTGCTGTGCAAGAGTGTCCACTCTTGCTGAGTATGGCAGACAAAGACACGCTGTCCTTCACGGAAAGCCATATTGACAAACTCATAGCGTCCTCGCCATTCTCTTCGATCACTCTGAGCGCCTCAGCAAAGCAACAAAACGAGGCGGATAAACTGACTAGGCTTCAAAAGAAGCACATTAGAACGGAACTCCACGGCCACTTCTTACTTAGACACCTAAAAGCTGGCACCATTCCTTGGGGCCTCCAGGTTAAGAACATTCCCGTTATTTTTATAGAGGACACTGAGTACAAGAAAGGGTTCAGCCAAATCAATACTAAGTGCAGCAGGGATTTAATGGTGCATACCATTGAAACTGCCCAGCGCATTTGCAGTCAGGAAGAGAAGGAGATAGAAGACTTGATTAAAACAATTAATGATAACCAGACTACGACTGAAGCCAAGGCACTCCTTGACAAAATTGAAAAGGAAATTGCCACTTTCAAGGATTACACTCTGAATACGAAAGCGGCACAGTTTGATAAAGATTCTAAATCCTTCCAGTTGGAACGGGTGTATCCTTTTCTAAAAGAGGATTTTTACTCTTCTGGTGAGTCACGAGGGGCCCTAAATTCATTTCAGGGCAGATCAAAAAATAGGTTTCTGACCTTCTCAGACACTACTTCTTCTGACTCTTCCCCAGACTCAAGACAGTCTAATTTCAATAAACGAGGCGCAACTCGAGGGTCGGCTCCTTTTTTGTCCAGGGGCGGCCAATCGCGACCTCGCTTCAAACAACCATGGCAAATGCGAACTCGCAACAAAAATTACAACAACAATTAAATCTGTCCACTATAGTGAATCTTTCCAACAAGGAACTATCTAGGGATGAAGAAATGCTTCTTAACCTGGGCCTCAAATTAGTTCCAACTAAAAGAACGGACTTCACAAAATTAAAAGTTGAAGCACTTGACTTTTGTCGCAAGGTAAGGTTAAAAACTTACTTCGCGGGAGCCGAAATGACGTCAATACAGGAAACTACTGGACTTAGAGTCAAATCACGTTTCACTCCAACTTCAAATATTCCAAAACAGGTCATAGCTTTTGAGCAAGCTGTACTGTCTTCCCTCACCAAACTTGAGAAGAAAACTAGCTTTACCAAGAACAACATCAGCAAAGGTATACAAAAAGCAATTGGTGATCTGAAATCTGACACTTCAATAGTCATAAAACAAGCCGATAAGGGCGGGGCAGTGGTCCTTTGGCCACGGCCTATGTATCTTGCTGAAGGTCAAACACATGTTAACAATAGGGAATGGTACAGACCCTCAAAAGAAGACCCTGTCCATGCAATCCAGGACAAAATATCTAGAATTACCAAGGAGGGTTTGGACATAGGTTTTCTAGGACCCAAAGAGCATGAATTCCTGAATAAAAAAATGCCTCGAACTCCTATTCTCTACTTCTTACCGAAGATTCATAAAAACGAGAAGGTACCCCCCGGCAGACCCATTGTCTCGGGATGCGACTCGGTGCTTGAACCATTATCAAAATACATTGATTTCTTTTTAAAACCATGCATTGCAAAAGTCCGATCGCACCTCAGTGACACAACAGCCTTCATCAAACAGATTGAGGGGCATGCATTCAATGATCAGACTGAGTTGATGGTGACACTTGATGTTGCCTCGCTCTACACTCAAATACCGCAGGATGAAGCTTTAGAGGTCATTGAACTTTATTTAGAACAAAGGGATAGACCCCACCGGGTGCCGACGAACTTCATTGTGGCACTAGCTGAGATTACTCTTCGCAGTAATTATTTCAAGTTTGAGAATAGCTTTTTTGTTCAAGTCAAAGGGACAGCCATGGGTTGTCCCTATGCACCGGAGTTGGCGGTGCTGTATATGGCACAATATGAGGAGAGATTTGTCCTGAATGACAACCCTTTCTCGGGCCACATCACTCAGTGGCTGAGATATATCGATGACGTCTGGCTCCTGTGGCAGGGGAGCCAGGCGGACCTCGAGCATTTCCATCTGTGGTTGAACTCTAGGCACCCATATATCCAATTCACACTTAATCATAGTCCAAAAGAAATGACTTTCCTGGACGTCACTGTAGGCACCTGCGAGGCTAAGTTGACTACCTCCTTGCATAAGAAGGAAACTGATCGTAATACAATTCTGCATTATACCAGTTCGCATCCTCAATCATTAAAAAATAATTTGCCCTATGGGCAATTATTGAGGATTAGGCGAAATTGTACCAATCTATGTGATTTTGACTGCCACGCAATGAGATTCTGCAGCGAGATGGCAGAGAGAGGATACCCAAAAAAACTGTTAAAACATTCGAAAAATAGGGCCAAATTTACTCCAAGAGAGACGTTATTCGAAAAGAAAGAAAAGAAAGATTTGGAACAATTGGTTTGCGTGACAACATTTGGCCAACACACGAACCAATTTAAGAATATAATTTGGAATAATTGGCACCTACTTGAGACTTTGGAGCACCCCCTCTCTAAACCCATCTTCGCTATGCGTAAGAATAGAAGCATAGGGCAACATCTAATTAAAGCGGACAGTCATATCACGGCACCCAAAAGTGACCTTGTCACACAGTGGAAGCTGAAACCAATATGCGGGCACCACAAATGTGGCAATTGTGTTTCATGTTCCAGCACAATAGAAGGTGATACATTCGTAAATAATGGCATCAGATGGAAGCATGATTGCTTCACGAATTGTAAGACTCGAAACGTAGTCTATGCGGTGGTTTGCCCGTGCAACAGAGTATACATAGGCAAAACAAACCAGCCCATCAATGTTCGGATTACCCAGCATCGCTCTCGCCTTAAGAAAAAAGTCCTGACTGCTCCCATGGTGGAACATTTCATCAGTAACGGCCATTCTGAGAATGACTTCAAATGGACCACACTGGCCTGGATCGACCCCAAACATTTCCAAGATGTGGATTCAATGTTGTTGCGCAAGGAGGCGTACTTAATCCTCAAGTTTGACAGCGTCAATAAGGGTCTGAACAGCCTTAGTGAAATAAACAGGGCGTAAACAATTCTTGCCCGTTGGTTGACACTTCATGTCCCATAATGCACCTGAATGGTTCTTAAAAACCTGGACTGTCTCTTTGAAATTACAGGTCCCATCAAGCATCATAACTTGGCCGTCTTTCTGATTGGCCCTTTACTAATCACATGATCCGGGGTTCCAAACCGGCGACCGCCAGGGACACTCACATCCCTTTGTCTGTCGGTGTGGAGCAAGTACACTGATCGGAGGCTTTTGAATAATTGCGGTAAGCATGGAAGCGGCCACTTTTAAAACTGCCACCATTGAAAAATTTAAGCCCATCAACGCGGTAACACGTTCCTCTCCTTACCCCCATAGATAATCACTAAGCGGCTCACTGTTTGGAGAAACGCGGTCATAAAATCGGAACCCCCACTGAGGTCACCGCGGAGCGGTGTCCAAGTAAGTGTATCATTTATAGTTTTGACAATCAGCATGTGATCAGCATGGTAGCGAGTGATCAGGGCATTAAATCACGCTCTGTCCCCTTGTTTCAGGAAGTACACGAACTTCACCCCATGTGGCTAAGACGTGGCAAAGTTTCCAGTTGTAACGCAGGTAAAAAAGATCAGCGCGTCATCCAATTCTAAGTATTTCCCTCCCGTGTACCCATTTAGTACTTATCAAATCTATTACTCTGTTGCAGCGTAAACCGGTAAGCCTAGACGACATTCCCATTAAAACAGGATTGACTGTGGGCAGGATTAACACAAGGTACGCTTTATTCTAGCACTCGACTGTCCTGAGAGTAGTGGCTAGAGGACCCGCTAGACAGTAAACACTTTGTTTTGTTTTCATTTTAAACAGTTCCCATGGACTAGATTCAGACTGCCCTGACGAGAGTCCTGCAAGTCACTAATCAGGATTCGAAACGCGTTGGCACCCCCTTTTCTTGTTTGGCTAGTTGGCCATTGTTATTGGTTGCAGAAATGGGCAATGCTCCTGAAATTTAATTGATCAGCTCCTGTTCAGGTCGTGGGAGTTTAACTGTTGTTGAAAATATTGTGTTCTTTTTTCTCCCCGTGTTCTTAAATGTTTGTAAGAGTTCCTTTTTCATCCACAAATGCACAAGGTTATGTGGTCCATGTATTCATGGTAATGTTTTTTTACGTCAAAAAGTCACTGTTTGCCAAATTGTTCACTACATGTTCGGTTCATTGTATATTTGTATAAAGTGTTTTTTGAAATTGCATATGGCTAAGACATGAGGTTGATAGTGGTCTTAGTTCTGTTTTTGTGAATATTTCTTCTGTAAACTGAGTATAAAATTGAAAACATAAACTGTTTTTGGTAAACTAATAAATTATGGTTTACTTGTACGTGAACCAGTGTGTACTCTAAGTAGCTCGGAGGCATAGGCAAATATTTCTATTTCATCTGAGTATAAACCTGGCAGTCCATTCATGCTGGAGGTTCCAAGGGGTGGGCAGAGAAAGAGAGAGAGATTGAGTTGCCAGGGTAGTAAAAGAGCTGTTGGACTGTAAGGATATGGGGCCCGTGGCACCCAGTCTCATGGTCTTTAGGGTACGGGGTGAAGGGGGGACAGTGGCAGGGGAGGGAGGGCTATGCTGGGGATGCTAGTAGTGTCCAGTCCTGGGTACAGGCAGGGGACATTAGCAGGGCAGGGGGAGGATGGCTGGGGAGAAAGGACTGCGGATTGAAACCTCGGCATTAGAGGCCCCCATTGTGCAATGGGTAGGGAGAGAGGAGAGTTCAGCGGCAACAGCAATTGTGGTTACAAGCTGCCAAGCACAGCACACTTAGCAAGTAATCACAAGAAATTGAGTGCGACATTGCAAAACAACACAAAATCATGCCAGGACAAAACAATACAGTGCAATCAAAGTGCAAAGCATAGCAGAAGATAGCAAAACCTAGTAAAACAGTGAAAAACAGTGCAAAGCATGCAGGGGTATAACAAACCTATGCAGAGTAGCATTGCAGGAGGTAGGCATTCAGGTAGCAAGGATATACTCAGCCAGCCATCTAGAGGGCCTCAGTCCTCGGGCTGTCCAGGTTTCAGCAGAGATTGGGATTTATCATGCCTCAGTCATGTTTAAAGTCAGCCACCGTTCTGAGGGCCATGTCTTTCCCATCCTGTGAACGAGTTTAATAGTCCTACAGCCTGTTTCTGTGGTGGCTCACTCTGAAGCACTGGTGCCTGCCCATTGGGGGGTGGTGTCCAGCTGAGTGGGCTCAACCAGGGAGGCCAGTGTCACAATGTCCATCATGTGCTCTATAAGGCCAGTGTGACTCTAGGAGGTCCTTGGACCTCCCATCCTTCGTGATCCGCATGCAAGCTGGTTCAAGTATTCCAAATCTGATGACCAGTCTCCTCAGTTTGGGTCGCAGGGCCAGGAACCCCTTCCTCCTATCATTGGTCTCTCTCGAGAAGGCTGTGACAATGCTGTCTTTGTGACCCTCAAAGTCATAGGAACAGTGGAGTGGACTTCAGTGAAGAGCTGTCGTACTTGTGCGTGGCAAAGAAAGCAGGTGATGAGAGGACATGCCCACTCGGACACCACCGGGCATGGGGTGGGCTAGACTGTGGGCCCTCCAGATTTACAAGGGAGAGAGAGAAAGTCAGCCCTGAGAGTATGGTGGGAAGGTCCCTGAGGAAGCTCCAAACATCTGAAACCTCTGCGTGTTCCAAAAAGCTTAAGAAACTGAAATTGTCACCGCAACTCCTGGGCTCCAGATCTGTGATCTTGTTGCTCAGTCACCAGAGCTCCTTGTACCAATCCGGGGTGTTAGTTGGGGAAGTCTTCCACTGTTTAAAGGCAGTGCTCCACCCCTCCACCCTGTCCTGAAAGCCTGCTATATTGGCCCAGGTAGATTTTGATTCCACGGCGAGCTCTGACATCTTAGTGTCCATCCCCTACAGGATACAGCTGATCGCAGAGATCTCTTGGAGGATGCAATCCATTGTGGGGTCCGGGGGTAGTCAGGAGGCGGAATTTGCAGGTGATGCAGTCCCGGGCGAGGATGCGAGGCAACCTCCGTAAAGAGTAGCTAAAGGGTTGCCTTGCCGGAAAGCGTCACTTAGCTGTCGGGAGGGGAGGAAAGGAACCCGGCTGTCCAGCGGGGCTAGCACAGGTCTCATGTGTCCATAGAGTGGACCCCATCCGCTTCCAGGGTGGAGTGTAGGAGAAGGAGGAGCCGTCGTCTAATGAGAGGGCCCAAAGTCAAGGCTGCGGTGAGGACTGTAAAGAGGAGGCTGGTGTTCGCAAGGCGTTGGCACCAGTCTCGGCCTCATGCAGGCTGTACTGTTGGGCATGTCTCCTCCCCGGTTGGATCTGCTTCAGGGTAAATGGTCTCTTGCATCATACTCTAGGGTGGTTGCAGGGCCAACGGATTGTGGCATAGAGAGGTGTGGGTGCAAACACGGTTGGCAAGTTAGAGGTGTGCAGGAGGCGTGGGGTGGACAGAAAGGCAGCGAGGGCCGAGAGGGGAAGCAGGAACATTGTAGGAGAAGGCACAGTCTTGTGGGGTCACATTGCGTGAAAAGAGTGATACAACAGTCCAGCCTGCAGGGGCAGGTGAAGGCCTCCAGCAGTGAAGGGGCAGCAGGGGGGCAAAAGCCAGCCAGTGAGGGGTGTAGACAGGAGCCGCTCACCCCATTGCAGTAGGTCTGGTTGGTCCCTGTGTGGCTCCTGGGACTGAGTATGGAAGCCGTGGCAGGCACCAGCTGAGTCTGTGCACCATGAGATGAGAGAGGCGATGTGATGTTCACTGGCTGCAGAGGGGCCAGAATCCATCAGGTAGGGCAATGCACCGCTGGAGCTCCTGCTCACTGGTCGGTTGCTAATGCGGTTGGGCACGCCGTCCTGCAGCCCCAGGAGATCTCAATGGGTTGTAGGCTGGCCTGGGGGTGCTGCCATCTGTCAGTCGCAGTGGTGGAAAGTGGGCATTGCTGCTCCAATATAGTTTACGCCGAGGCCTCTGCTGGTGCTGTTGCTTTGCTGCTGCGACCCGGGATGAAGGTGAGCACCACCTTCAGGTCCTGCAAGCAAGAGAAAGGAATGGGGTATTGTGGGCCGTGGTGAAGCTGGGAAGCCCATCTCTGCTGGGCTGTGCCTCTCTCAGCGGTGCTGTTGGCCCTCCAATGGGGGCAGAGGCTCCCATCACCCACACTCAGACAGCTGGCAGCTGGCTGGAGGCAATGTGGCTGGGGAGGTTTATGGGGCTGCCGGGGCTGGTTCAGGCATGGCCTCATGGCTTGAGAAGTGTTGCCGCCATTCCTAGGTTTGCTCTAGCGTGTGGAACTCTTCTAGCAGGCGGCCACCTTCAGCGGTGGCTAGGCCTAGCCCCCCATGAAAGGGGTTTCAAAGAAGGAACAAGTTAAGAGAGGAGTTGGAAATGTAGATTGTTAAACAATTTTTTGAGAACAGAAGGATAAAGACATTACATGTGAACTACACGTGTGAATACTTGTGAATAGTCACTAAAGTATCGTGGGTTGTGGTGCAAGTTCCGTTGTTTCGTTCTGAAGGCCGACTCAATTTCTACGTTTGGGGTTTACTATAACCCCCTGGACACTGGAAGATGGGCCTCTTATATGAATGATCTATGCTAATTGAATTGGATCCTTCAGGCATCCAAACACTAATTCATACGTAGGAACATCTCTCTTTCAAGTGGACTTCCCTTGGATGGTTTGGACTTTGGATATTTATCGAATTGATATTTTTCATTCATTGTTGATATTAGAACGCGGCCTCGATCTAGTTCTGCTGTATATACTTTCGGAACCAATACTTTTAGATATAGTATATAATCGTGCTTCTATTGGACTTCTTAAATATTGGATGAACATTTTATGTCCTTTTGTTTTGAGTTGAAGAACCTGGAGTGACTGTTTGCAGCAAACCCTGTACAGACGTTCTTTAGGCCTGATGAAGTTCCTATAACAGGAACGAAACGCATTGGCTGTTGTCCTGTGTTTTTATATGAAGAAAAATAAAGAACTCTTGAAAAAGACTGGCTGCATTGTGACTTCATCCCTGGTGCTGCCTCCACCTTTGCTAGAAATGTTGTCTCTGGATCTCCAGTGGGACCTATCTGCAGCAGGTCTTGTGGGCGGCTGGCACAGGACTTGATTACATATGGGACTTTGAGATTGATGTGCTTAGCTTATAGCTGTAGGGTCGATACTTTTTTTAATAGTTACTAAAGTGGCAACTGAAAACTAGAGTTTGCAGTTTTCTCTTGAAATGAAGCAGATTTTCTTATCACATACCTTGGGTGATAATTTACATTTCTAATTACTTTGTCTCAGTTTGTTTTTTCATTCTTTATTGTTTCTTGCCACCAGAAAGCTGTAAGGATGAGGCCAGTTCAGTTCAGTTCATCAATCTATATGCGGTTTAGAAAACCATAAAAGACACAAAATAAAAACAGTTCATAAATAGTAGTTAAACACAATTTGAATAATTGTTTCCTTAATGTGCACTTGGACAATTATAGTTTTGCAATTACAATATAAAACTAGTTACTCGCTAAATCAGATAAAATGCAATAAAAATGCTAATCTTACTATTCAGTATATTTTTAAAGCATAGAGGAAAATGTAAGTTCCAGGCAGAGGTTTTAGAAGGTACAAATGCTATGAAAGTACATATAAATATTTAGAGCTTACTACATGGATTCTAGACAAGGAGCAGAGTGCAAAGGCTATAAAAGTGAAGCAAGTTATAGTGAATGTTAGAGATGAATTATCTTGAAAATGACACATTCCAACATAAATTTGGGTCAAGATTTTCAAAGATTTTGTGTCAGGGTCATATCACTTTTTTGGACGCAGATCCAAAGCAAAATCCATTTTGAGATTTAGAAAGCAACCCAAACGTCAATTTGCATTGCTTTGTAAAAAAAAAAAATTAACGCAAGGCAGTGCATTGTGATATATTGGTTTAATTTGCATTTCCATGGATGGTTATTGGCTTTCTAATGGATCCATCTGTGGATTTTGACAGAAGCCCATATTTCTAAAAGGTTGTAGACATGGGTTTGCACTAAAATCATGCGCCTGCCTGAGGATGGTGTAAGAAGGAGAAGTATTTTTATTTCCTCCTTGCAAATGTGGTGCATTCTGTAGCACACATACAAAGAGAAAAAAATCCTGACTTTAACACAGCTACCCTTGCACAATGGCGCAAGGGTCAATGCGTTGGTGCTAAACAGCCCAAAGTGTGCCAGGGCAAAAAGAAAGTAGAACTGCAGCATTTCTTTGCAAATATAGCGTAGTTCTGCTCTTTCCCTTTTACAAAATGCAGTAGGTTGATTTCACTTGCTGTGCTGCATTGTGTGAAATGTTTGTAAATCAGGGCCTTGGTCTCGATTTCTGTCGTAAGCCAGTGGAGGTCTTTAAGCACAGAAGTAACATGACCAAGCGTTTTCTTTCCCAATACCAGGCTTACAGCTGTGCGGTGTAACAGGAACATTTTCAGGTGGCCAGTCTATGCATTTCTGTAGTTCAGGAATGATTGAAACATCTAAAGGTGGGACCACTGAGCAGAATATCTTGGGTAATAAGAATGATTTTGATTAACACAAAGATAAAAGTGTGGCACGACTGAATTTTAGCAAATGGTTAATATGGTTTCCATAGTGAGATTTGGTCACCGAAGAGTTGTGAGATTTTACCTTGCATAGCAGTTTACATCAATTTCAAAGAGCCATTCTGAGTGAATGAATTTGCATTTTCTGGCTTTAGACTAGGAACGTTAGCCACCATCCAATTTTGAGCATCATCTGCTTATTGCTGAACTGTGACTGTGGTCTTCTTCTTTAATACTCCCAAGGGCTCCATATACAAATTGAACAGGGTCGGTGCTAGAATGGACCTTTGAGGTGGCCGACATGTTAGCAGGGCTGAGCCAGCTAAGAAGACTCTCATTATAACCAGTTATTTACAGTTGTTTAAAAAAGGAGGTCTAGAAATGTAAAACACTCCCTTAAAACCTATGCAAGATTCCAGGATGGGTACTGACTACTTATGATCAATTGTATAAAACACTTGTAACAAGTCTAGAAGGATGAGGAGACAAGCATCACCTTGAGCAGTAAATGTCATCAAGTATTTTCACCATGGCAGGTTTGGTTACGCATCATTTATGGAATGCAGAAGTGTAAGGTGCTGGATTTTTTTTAATGAAAGTGCTGAACTATTCTGAGATATATTTCAATATTTTTTTCTCATGTAAGAGAGGCTCAAAAAGTGTTGGGTGCATATCCATCTGATTTTATTGGGTAATGCAGTGAGATTAAGCCACTTTTTCAAATATTTCCGATAGATGGCATTTAGGATTGCAATTTGACACTATTTTAAAGAAGATCTTGTTAATGTTGACCATTTTTGCATGATGGAAAATTTCTCACTTTTAGTACCCCAGTAAGATATTGCAAATTGAGTTTATGAGGCAGTTTCAAGACTATGAGGAACTGCCTAAATATTTCACACAAACAAAACTGAGATTTGAGGTGAGTAGATTCAGAGTGCCGATGGTGTTGGTGGGTGCTCAATATTAATGAGCTGCTCTCCACCTTACCTTAGAAACTGCCCAGAGTTCCCTAATTCCTTTTTTTGCATAATGTATTCAGCATGCTAAGCCTGAAAGGGTATTGTCTTGACTTATACCTGGAGCTCCCTCGTGTCTGGACAAAGATACACCTCTCTGATGATCTCTGATTAAACTGAAGCACATTTGTTAGGGGTTGCTTTTATTCATTCCGGAATGGTTTGAATGGTATTTTACCAATCCAAAGCTGTAATACTGTGCCTGGAGTGGTAAAAGGCTTTAGCTGTTTTTGAACTCAGCGTGGATGGCACTAGCTAATCCTATGCTTAAAAACTCTGCTGTAAAAATAGCAATGTCATTTTCTAGCTCAGTGTGGATGGCACTAAACTAATGCTAAGCTTACAACTTTGATAGAAAAACCGGCCTTTGGGTTGAGCACATTCAGAGTGTCAATGGTGCTGTAGGTTTCTCCATAAAAGGAGCTTCTCTTCACTTAAACTTGAGAACTACCCAGGTTTCCTTGCTTCATTTTTGGAATACTTTACAAACATGAAAGGTCCATGCGTAATTGGCACTGAGTCAATTAAGACTAATAGTAGGAAAAAACACTAGCTTTACTGGAATAAAAATAAGCAATTAGCACTCATGGTGGTCAAACAATCCACAGCCAACAAAACTGTGGAACACAGTATTCTGCTAAGAATATTTGAGAAATGAATTAGTTTGGTAGGCTCTACCCTGGAATTAATTTGATCCATGCTTGCCTCTTGCCGCCAACAAGCTCAAATTGGATCATCAAGTACTGTGTTACCTTTAGTCCCACATGAGTTACCTTTATCCTGCCTACTCTTTAATGTCCCTGTGCATCTTGTGCATCTTGTGGCCCAGTTCCTATGAAGGTATCAGGTAAACCTGAGGACGTCCAAATCTACATTCAGATGGAAATCAGTCCTATGAAAGAGACCATCATCAATATAGGTGTGGAAATGAGTCCCTTGCTTAAAAGAAAGTTTCAAAAGGGTGAACAGCTCAAAGGTTGAAAATCTCTTTCTGGGAAAGTGAATTTGCGCCACAAAATTTAAAATGACCTTATACGAAGGGTCATCCCAATACACTCCTTTGAAAGTAAGGAAACTGGGAGTCCTATTTGTCTATGAGCACTCCTTGGTTCAAGGACATCAATATGCAGCTTTTCAAACTCTGGATAATTCCACAGTTCCAAACAATTTGAAAGCAATTATCGTGTGGAGCCGCTTGGACTACTTAATCATCATTTGACTAATGTGATTAAGAAGCTCATTGATAGGCTGCATAAAATCTAAAATCAAGAAGCTAGAATATTCCTGAACCTTTAGTTGCAAAGCCCTGAACTAATGCTGCCTTCCAGTGGATACACTGATCATGTTCAAGGTTCTGTACACCAGACACAAGACCCACTGTAGCAAAGTGCCAGGATCCCTGCATAAGATAGCACCCCACTCCATGGCCAAGAGTATTAAATGCACCACACCTGCACTACTGGTCAGCCAAAAATCCTTCAAACATAAAAGCCTAGAGACAAGATGATGAGTGTTAAAGATCTGAGGCTACAATCATGGATGTCTAGGAATGTATTCAGTATCATCCTAGCGAGAAAGCCACCACAGCATCAAAGAAAAGGACAAGAGCCTGACTTGTAGTTTGGGAACATTACTGTGAGAAGTATGGCAAGTGGATTCCTATTGGGAGGGGGTAACTTTCCTTGAAGGGATGAGTCTTCAGCTTCTTCTTAAATACCAATAGGGTTGGAGTATCCTTGATAATATTCGGAATTCAGGTCAATTTTCTGATTGCGTAGACTAATAAAAGGCCTGCTTTTTCGTTCTTTAATTGCAGAATTTAATCTGAGATCTGATGATATATTATGTTGGCATACACTGTCGTATCTCCGCCCTCCAAATGATACAAGAAAATGGACCCAGAGAAGACGGGAACTAATTAACCCACCATTCCCAACTATTTGCCCCAAATTTTCCGATGTTTGGCCAGGCATCCCCTGGCCTCGTACAGTGGCAGTTCTTGTGTGGCGCATCAGTCTACTCCTTTGCGCCATTTGGTTATGTTAGGCAGGACGGGCTTCTTCCATGCCATTGCAATGTTTCGCTTGGCCACCACAAGGGCTGTGCCTAGGAATAATTTGTTTTCTCTAGATCCGTCCAGCCCATCTGTGACACCTAGTAGTGTATTCAAGGGGTTGTGAGGTACTTCCCATCCCAGCACCTCCTTAAGTTCCATTTCCAGTGACTCCCAATAGGAAGCTATGAGGGTGCAAGGCCATACAATACGGAAAATATCTGTGGGGTCAGCCCCACATTGTGCACAAGATAGGTGTGGCATTAGGCCTGCCCTATGTAAGTGGGCAGGGGTGAGATAGGAGGTATGTAGGTAGTATAGTTGGACCAAGTGAAGTCTGGCTGAGACAGTGATGGTTTTGGGGGCCATCAAGGCATCTCTCCAGTCATCATCTTCCAGGGCACCTAGCCAGGCCTCCCATCTAGTTCTCAGTGGGTCAAGGGAGGCAGGACCATTGGTAGTTAAAGAGTGATAGATGCGTGATACCCCCTCCTCAAGTTTCCCATTATGATTTGAGCTTCTAAGGGTCTGGGCTCTGAAAGTGATGTGCCTGTTACTATATATTTACGCTGAGCCGTGGCGGAGTTGTAAATATTTATAAAACTGTAACGGGTGGAGTGGGTATCTGGTTTGAAGGTCCAAGAAGGAATGGGATATGGTCATCGACCCAAATATCGCTGAGTTTCGAGATACCAATAAGATCCCAGCACCTGAAACCCTCCAGGCCCCCCACCTCTCATAGCCATGTGCCTTGCCAGAGGGGTGTTTGCTGGGTTAGCTTATTCCCCCACTGGGAATGACGCAGGGAGGCACACCAGGCTAGCAGAACTGCATAAGTTACTGTGGGTAAGGTCTTGGGGATGGGTCCCCCATATATCACAGTCTGGACCTGAGAGAGTCCCAGATCCTATAGGCAGGGTTGGACCAGCCCCCATTGAACCAATCATGCAGTGCTGGGAGGCGGGTTGCTAGGTAATATAGATATAAGTTTGTCAAAATCCATTCCTCCATCCAAGAGTGGAATTTGGCAGCGAGAGAGGGCCATGTGTGGCCCCGAACCACTCCAGAGGAACCTCTCGATCAAACTGTCCAACTTCCTGTGCCAGACCCTGTGATAATAGAATGAGGTGTTTTGAATGACGTAGAGAAATCGGTGCAGAATCATCATTTTAAGAAGTGCTACTCCACCAAATGATTTCATTAGTAATGGACGACCGAATTGATCAAAACAATGGATGTATCATTTGGTCACAGCTGTTAATTAAAACAAACAGATGATAAATCATACACGGGGCAAACAAATTATTTTAGAAAAATATGTATTCATATATTGAATATCTGTATCATAAAAAGTTTTATCAGGGATGATAACAAACATTATAGCAACAACACATAGTTTGCAAGGTGACGTCAGTTAACCTGTACAAAAAACTATGTTAACATCTTCTGTATAAAGTTAAAAACAATCAATGTTCTGAAGAGAAAGATGATCAAGTCGACGTTTCGGCCTGTCAAAGATATCAAACCATCAGAACATCTTCAGGACAAGCAGTTGACTCCTAAAATTAGAATTTAAAAAAAGAGGTATCTCTGTCTCTTCGTTTGAAGTTGCCAGACTTGAGAGGATATAACAAAGTTCACTGCCTCTGATAGTAACATCGCGAGATATCACCCACTACGGAAACGGCTATTTAACTCGGCTCCATTTCCATTCCATACCTGTCCAAATGAAGAGACAGAGATACCTCTTTTTTAAATTCTAATTCAGGATTGATACATCTTTCCTAACGAAGTCACAGGTCACAATTTAATAAGAACCTGCTGGAGTTTCAGTCAACTGCTTGTCCTGAAGATGGTCTGATGGTTTGATATCCTTGACAGACCGAAACGTCGACTTGATCATCTTTCTCTTCAGAACATTGATTGTTTTTAACTTTATAGAGAAGATGTTAACATAGTTTTTTGTACAGGTTAACTGACGTCACCTTGCAAACTATGTGTTGTTAGTATTATTTTTATTATCATCCCTGATAAAACTTTTTATGATAAAGATATTCAATATATGAATACATATTTTTCTAAAATTATTTGTTTGCCCTGTGTATGATTTATCATCTATTTGTTTTAATTAACAGCTGTGACCAAATGATACATCCATTCTTTTGATCAATTCTGTCGTCCATTACTAATGAGAGTGTGACTTAAAATAATTTGACTGGTCAAAGAAGCATAAATAATCATAGATAAACAAATCCCTTGTAGGCCATTGTTCCTTTTGTTTTATAAACTTCACTGCCCAAGCCTGCAAGGCTATATTGGGTTCCCACTCTTTCTTGAAAACTCTACCAAATGGACATGCCGGTTGACTTCAGATAATAGAAGGCGCATTCAAGCAGCCAGTGATTACGGAATATTGACCCTAGTTATAAAAGGGACGCTAAGCAAGATCTCTGCTCAATGAAACCAAGCAACTAGAGGGGATCTGTGATTATTAGGACAACCCGTTGTGCGGTGGCTACTACCCCCTGTTTAAGGGAAGGATATATTTAAGCTTTTGCGCAAAAAAATAACCTTGGTTTGGAATTATAGAGAGAGTGCCCAAACCAAGATCCTTGACACATCCAGCTCTGAGTTCACATACTGGGATACTTCTTTCAATCGTGGGCTATTATCTATACCCCCAAGGTACAGACGAGTACAAAAAGGATAAGGAAGTCTACCATATTGTTAAAGGTGCCATTGAGGTGGAGATGTTAGTCATATATTTGGCGTTATACTGAGGAGCATATGACATTGAGGCCATTAAGAAATACATACGACCTATAGATATAAAAATAAGCCAATGAGACAGATGCTTGCATCTTGAACTTGTACTGACCTTGTGACGTGTATAGTAGGCCACGCTACGACATTTGGGGTAGCTCTTCCTACACTCTATAGGCGTATAGACTGCATACTATAGCGGGATCAAATTACTGAAGTCCCCTGGGCAAGTGTGGTTGTGTAAATCTGGAAGAGGTCCTGAGGAAGGTGGCCTTGTACCACCGAAACGCGCTTCGACCAAGTGCGGAATCTCATACTGTGTCATGAGATTTGTCTATGGGCAGAGACTTCTCTGATAATTAGATCTAGTCCTTGTAGGGATTTTGTCTGAATGAGTGTAGTGAGGGTATGACTGTGTGAGAACGACTGATGAAGAGTGGTGCTATCCAGGGGTCATAATTGCTTTATGATATGCAATTTGTTTTGTATATTGGTTTTTATAATGTGTATATTTGAATGTTAAAAAAAACTTCTTTTGTATGAATTTGTAATGAAATTTCATGCTCAATATTTATGAATTGCTTATGAACTTAGACACAAGGTAATACAAACCTTTATGAGAGAAAAAAGAAATACATTTTATATGAAAAGAAATAAAAGAGAATATCTTGTGAAAAAATAAAAAAACTTTTACAAAAAGGATAAAGGAATATAGTGTGTTTGTCACCCATGTTCTGTTTACATATATGTTAAAAAGTATATTAGAATTATATCTTTACTAAATTCCTATGGTCAAATTTGTGTTTCTTCATTCCCCTCTTTCCCTGACCTGCTTTAGTTTTGAGGGGGTCCCATCAATTTTTCTATTGAGAAATCGGGGAAGAATCATCATTTTAAAAAGTGCTACTCTACCAAATGGGTTGAGTGGCAGGGTTTGCCACTTCTGAAGGTCATTCTTGGCTTTTGTGACTAGTGGGGTGATATACAGCACGCTGGCCAGCTCAGGGAGCAGGGTGACCCAGTTTCCCAAATATTTAAATGATTGTCATATGATGGGGATGGTGGACTACCAATCAAAGGACTCTCTAGAGAGATGGAGGGGCACCAGAGTTGATTTTGCGGAGTTCAAGCGTAGGCTGGAGGCTCGCTCGAAGATACGGAGTATGGGAAACATCGTTTACAATGCACGTGTTACAACGCATGTCATTACATTGCATAATCCATTACAATGCATTCCCCTAAGTAACGCCCCAGCGGAGTTAGAATAGTAATTGCATTGTAATGATTATGCATTGTAACGACATGCGTTGTAATGGAGTTTGCAATGAAAAAATTAGTTGCAATGACACATCTTGTAACACGTGTATTGTAAAGTGTCATATTGACGGAGTATCTATAGGCATCTGGGGCCGGATTGGGCTGGCTCTGAGAGAAAGCGCAGGAAATTGTCTGTGCATAAGGCGATTTTGTCCTCATGAGAGCCTTTCCACTTCAAGCCCTGGAACCGGTCGTCAACACGAATGAGAGTGGCCAGGGGCTCCATCACCAGGTCAAAAAGGAGGTGCGAGAGGGGACATCCCTGTCTCGTCCCTCTCCTGATTGGGAATGTGTCTTATAGTGCTCCATTGACAAGCATCCTTGCGGTCGGTTTGGGGTACAAGATTTGAACCAGATGGCGGGTGTCGGGTCCCATGCCCATAGCGGCCAGGACATCGTCCAGGTATCCTTGTCGACCAAGTCAAAAGCTTTCTCGAAGTAAACTAGGAGAAGTGCCAAATAGGGGTTTAGTGAGTGTCAGTTGCCCAAAAGGCTAGGTGGAGGCTCCTAAGGCAGTGTCTGGTACTTTGTGCCAGCTTGAAGCCACTCTGGTCGGGGTGGACGATTTTGTTGAGGTATGGTCTGAGACGCTGGGCCATGACTGTGGCATAAACTCTGACCTCTGTATTAATTAGGGATATAAGGCGGTAGTTGGTGCCGGCAGGTGAGGAGGCTGTGTTTTGGGAATAATGGCTATCATGGCTGCGCCAGTCTCTAAAGGGAATGACCTGCGGCTTCTGAGTAGAGGGCCACAAGGTGTGGGACAAGTATGTCATGGTAGGCGGAGTAGTACTCCTGTGGGTAGCCATCAGGGCCAGGAGTTTTCCCGGCTGCGACCCGTGAGATGGCGTCCTGTATTTCTTCTGGTGTGATGGGGCCAACCATTCTGGCTGATTCGACTGCATTAAGTTTAGGTATATGGAGGTATTCTATGGCAACTAGGTCTGATAGCGAGAGTTCAGGCCTTTGGGCTGAGTAAAGATCGGAATATTAGTCAGCTAAGGATTGGGCCATTGCAATGGGCGAACGGTGGGTAATCCATTCCGAATCTCGGGTTTCTGAAATTATCCGGTTTGCCAAGGGGCATGACACTGACCTATGCAGTATTCTCCCATTTTTATCACCCCATCCATATACACGAGCGATGGAGGACCTCTATAGGAGCTTTGCCGAATCCAGTGACATCAGTTTTATGTAATCTCTCACTAGTGCCAGCTGGCGCAACTAGGACTTGTTTGTTGCTCCGGATGAGCTCCTTTCGAGTCGGGTCGCTTGGGCCTCAAGGAGGGTGAGCCTGCTATCTTGGGCTGCTTGTTGAGCTTTAAGGTGGCCTTTGGTGAATCTGTGGCGGGTGGCCTTACCCGCCTCCGATAGCATACATGGAGAGGAGACAGAGTCTTGATTAGTGAGAATTACTGCTTAAGTTCTGGTCCGATTGTTTCTTTGAATTTCCCGTCTCGGAGAAACCAAGCATTCATCTTCCACAATGGGCGGAGTGGATCAAGGGGGTCACCTAGGGCTAGGAGCAGAGGTGAGTGATCTAGGATGGTTCGGGGAAGGATACGTATTTATTGAGGTGTAGGTGTACTGGAATTTTTGTGGGTTCCAAGACCGCCATATGTCACAGATACCCATGGCTTCAGTCCAGCTTGCCAATTGCTTGGCACATAGGACCCGTGAGGCAGTCGGGATCCCTGTGGTATCATGTCTGTGCTGCATAACAGCAGCATTTCATCTTCAACCGAGGAGATGCAGGACTCAGTGTCAGCAATGTGGGCTGATGCTTGCAGAGATCCTGTCGAAGCAGAGACATATAGACCCGAACCTCCTCGATCTTGTTTTCTACCGAGGCCTGATGGCTTTCAGGATCGTATTAAGGTCACATCCCACCGGAGCGGGTCCCCCGCGGTCCCAGACAAGGCCCCAGCATCGCTGACAGTGTACTGATCTATTTTGGTGTGTGTTGCAGAAGGTTTCGGACCATGGTCCTTTCCCGTCGTTGGCGGAGACGAAGGGTAGGCAGTGGATGTCAATGGTGCTGTTGAGTGTCGGGCGGCTTTACAATGATTCCCATGGTCAGTTTTGTCCAGCCGTCCTGGGGGTTCATGTGGGTCTGCTAATCCCTTTGGCGGCGGGGGGAAGTCCTGGTATCCTTCGGGCCAGGTCGGTTGGTTGTGTCAAGGCAGGTCTCGACTACAGGCAGAGCAGGGTTTCACCATCGATGTCAGAGCCACAATAGGGACCAGGGTACGAAAGTCCCTGGGACACAGCCACTGCAGCCTGAAGTTCGTTCGACTCCTCGATAATTCATGTGCAGGGCAGATTGGGTTGGTAGGGGAGTGGGGCTAAATCAGGTGATCACCCTCTAGTCCGTTTTGCTTGGTGGTTGCTGCCCTTTGGATGTAGGGCGGAAGAGTTAAGGTCCACCGCCTGTGCGGTGCAGGAGGGATGCACTCGTTCTCCCCCAGGCATTCATAGGCCAGTTGGGGTATTCCGGTGGAGTAATTGGGTGGGATAGCAAGTGCACCCCGCAGCTCAGCACGTAGGCCAGAGCGCAGAATCTTGGGAGCCCAGCAGGTAAGGGAGGGTGGACAAAAACCCACCGCTGTGCGAATTCACAGCCGATCTACCTACCTGTAGGTGTTCAGGTGTCGTCCAGCGTTGCTGTGCAGTAGGATGGCGAATTTGGCTCCCTTCCTTTCTGTGGAGTCAAAGCTCAACTCTCCCCTCCTAGGTCTCACCAGTCCTCCAGGCCCAGGGTGAGCGCCCCTGTACCCAGGGCTCACGCGGTCCAAAAAGCGTGGCCCCCCCAGGCTCTGAACCCCCCTGGAGCAGGGGGCAGCATCAAGGGAGCCCCAAGGAGGCTCAAAAGTCAGTGGGCGAGGGAGGGGGTGGAGGCCTTTAGGTGGTACGGGATAGACACTTCCAGAGACCCATTCTCCTTCAGGGTCAGCCCCAGTGCCGGAAAAGGCATGCAAGGCCCAGATGTTGGCCGGTCCACACAGGCCTTCAGTTGTGCTCACCTCAGATGCTAGAGAGGCAGTGCTAGTCAGGACGGAGAATGGGTCTAGGGACCATTGTAGCATTGTTGGGCTGGTGGAATCCCGGCAACCTCTGATTGCTGCCACAATCCGTCATAGGTTTCACAGGAATGTGGTGGGCCACCGCCATGTTGTTATGAGGCAGAAGGGTAAGATTGGGCCCCTATGCTCTGGTGCCCTGAGTGTGGGCCGCCATTATGTCTGAGGCACAGTTGTGAGCCCTAGGCTCACTGGGGAAGGGAGGGACGACCGAGGCCCTCCACTGCGCAAATTTGCAGCCGATCTCCCAAACTGAGGTCAGTCAGGTGCCTCCCGAGTCACAGGTCCACAGGACAATTTAGACGGCTCCTCGCCCTGGTCAGTGTCAGAGCTCCAGCTCCCCCTCCCAAGACCCACCAGGTCAATAGCGGGCCCCCCTGCACCAAAGGCTCCGAAAAGAGTTTCTTCCAGGATCTAAGCCTCCTCAGAGAAGGATGCAGCCATAGAAGAGTCTAGTGGAGATTTAACAATCAGTAGAGAAAGGGGGGGAAATTCCACCAGAGGTCAATGCTGCAAGACCACGCAGTCCTGGCTGTCGTCAGGGGAGGGATGGGCACATCTTCAGTCCCCTCTCTCTCAGGGACAGCTACGGTGGCCGAGTTGACACTCAGGGCTCAGATGCCTGCCCACCCATGCGGATCTATAGCTGCGTTCATTCCAGGCCTGAGAGGCTCCGGCGGGAGGGGACCCTCCCTCCGGGGCACGCACAAGTCCCCGTCACTCACCAGTCTGCAAGGGAGATGGCGCCAGTTGGATGGCTCCCATGCCATACAAAATCGGGACCAGGACACAGGGTGAGTCTGGAGGCCGGAAAGCAGTTTCAAGGCCAGTTGCCGTGCTTTTATGTCTATGTTCTTCCTGGGCTTCTGGTTGCCAGTCTTACTTGGTGCAATGACACCAGGAATGCAGCGGGCCACCTTTACACCCTTTCAAGGTGGGAGGATGATCTCTAGCCCTTTTGCTGCTCTGTGGCGAGTGCGGGCCACCATTTTGGCTTGGATGCAGTCAAGAGGCCCGGAGCGGATCTGACCACCACACTTCGCACCTCATTGTTCTGCTCCATGCCAATGTCCGCTCCTGGCTGCAGTTGGGTGGTTGTCACTGCTGGAGGGGAAGGATGGTTGTCGATGGTAGTGTAGTAGTAAAACAAAGTTTATTTAGACAATAGTCTATAAACCATACACAAGGCCATGGATCCACTTAGCTATAGAAAATGTTACATCATAGTTCATTTTAACATTCTATACACATTTAAAACCATTAAAACATTACATTAACATTTTCCATATTTTACATCTTAATATCTTAAAATTTCTCAACTTCCTTGGATGTCTCCGTTACAGCTTCTCTTGTTGCTTTAAAAAATTTCCCCAAAGCAATTGTGATATCTAAAAACGACATTTCTGTAAGGAGAACAACAGCCTCCGATCGTGTGTTCACATTATACTTTAAAAATATTGGACGTAAAAACATTTTTCGCACTGTTAAAATCAATATACAGTCCAGTAGTATATGTAAAATATCATTCTTTACACCTAGGCCACATTTACAAATACCATCAGGTTGGATCAGGGCTACTTTTAGTTTACTGTCAGTCTTCCATGGGTTTAATCCTACCCGAACCGTCATGATTTCGTACCTTAATCATTTATTGGGTAGTACATCCAAATATGGAAACCGGACCTCCTTTTCCCATTCATTCCTTACCCAGTTCACTGATTTTTTAAACTTCAGGTACTCTAGGTCTTGTGATCTGGAGCGTTCGTGCCCTCGGTCACTAAGCATTTTCTTTGTAAAAACTAAATCAAATGAAGGTTGTTCGAGGGTCAGCTTTAATTGGGCAGCTATTAGCTGAAGGGTTTTCCTCACTTCCCGTGCCCAATGTAAGCTGCTTGCTTGTATTTCCTTTCTACACCAAATTGACACCTTCTGTTCACCACCGGGTACCTGGCGGTTCCAAAATCTTAGTTAAGATATTTGTGCCTTTACCTCCCATGCCATCAAGCCTACCTCCAATCTAATGGCTTGCAACATGGAACCGTTAGGTAGGGACAACAACATTTTAATTATCTTTCCTTCCTCCCGGTCCCACCCCCTTTTACCACTCAGATAGAGCACTTCAGCACCGTAGAGAACTTGTGGGGGTATCATAGCTTCAAAAGCCTTTAGTAACGGTCTGTGAGACATGTCACCATAGTCCTTATTACATTTTTTCAGTCCACAGACCGATGAGGACGCCTTTGAAGTTTGTGCCGCCACGTGAGTTTTCCATTTTAATGTACTATCAAACCAAAGGCCTAGATATTTATATTCACTTACTACCTCTAATTTATCTAAACCTAAAAACCATGTAAAATTTTTTACCCTCTTCCCAAAACATAGGATCTTTGTTTTCTCCATATTCACCTTTAGAAACTTTTTATCACAATTTGTTTTAAAAGCGTTTAATTTCCTTTGGAGGCCCATTTCGGTTTGGTCCACGATCACTAGGTCATCAGCATATAAAAGGCATGCAACTTTATTACTATTCATGTGTGGGCTCGCACTCTTATCAACCTCTAAAATCACAGGAAGATCAGCTAAGAAGTTTGTAAAGAGCAAGGGTTCCAAAACGCACCCTTGTCTCTAGCTATTCTTTACCAGGATTTTCTGCGTTAATGAGCCCTTTGAGTCTCTAATGACCTGGGCCCAATTGTCACTATGTAATTCTTTTAGAATATTTAATATACCCTCCGGCAATGCAAAGTTTTCTAGCACTTCCCAAAGGCTGCTTCTGTCTACTGAATCAAAGGCCGCTCGGAAATCCACGAAACAGCAGCATAATTTGCCGTTCTGTTCAATCGATTTCCTAGCTAAAGCCCACAGGGCATAACAATAACAATAACAATGATCAATCGTGGAGTGGCCTTCTTTAAAACCACCCTGTTCCACAGGCACAATTGATTGAAGCAAAAATCTTTTCTCCTATATCTAATAAGTTAATTAGCCTGTAATTCTTAGGGGCGTATTAATCCCCTTTCTTGTGCAGTGGCCTTATTATTGCACCCTTCCAGTTTGCAGGAACTACCCCTTGCTCTAGTATTAAAATAAACATTTTTAAGAAGAATTCCGCTCACCAGAGCTGGTTTGAATTTAATATCAGGGCCGGCATATCATCCGGGCCCGCCGCTCTTGTTAAATTTAAAGACCTAATTATCCTAAGGACGTTTGTTACTGAGCAATCATGTTTGAGATCCTCTACTAGATCACTCCACAACTTTGAGACCAAATTATCAGACGACCTCCCTGGGGCATACAATTTCTGAATATACTCTGCCCATGCATCTTCCTCCACTACACAGGTCATTGGGGCGATCACTGTATTGGGGCGATGACTGTATTAGCTTCCAGAATTGCCGTAGGTTCTTAGTTTCAATAGTTTCCAATAATTTGCCTCAACAAACTTCTTTATGGATCTTTTTTTCATTGCGGATTAGCAGAATATATTCTCTCTTTATTTTTTCTAGGTTTTCCGCCTTTACTCGTGTAAATTTTTTTCGTAGGCTACGCTCTTCCCTCCTAATTTCTCTTTTTTTCATTAAACATTCCTGGTTAAACCATGCACCTTTCTTACTTTGGGTATTTCCTTTCTTGTTCTGTCCATTTGCTGGGGGCCTTAGTTCTATACTTATGCTTTCCACTACTTGTTTTATTTTTTCCACAAACCAAAGTAGGTCTTGGCCCTTCAAACTGCCTAACTGAATCTTATGTTGCAGGCTTGCTAGCTTCTCAATTGATTTTTCGGATAACCTAGTGGTTATCCACTTTGGATACTCTGTCTCTTGCCAGATAACCCTGTCGAAAACCATACGTTGTGCTATTCCCAATTCTAACTTTATTAAATTGTGATCACTACATTCCATGGGATTAATGCTAAAATCATTCACCAATTCGAAATTCCATGCTGGCATAAACACATAGTCTATTGGGCAATTATGTGCCCCATATTTAAAAGTTTTCTTTGCCGGACGGTCTTGGACTAGCCTTCCATTTAGACAAAAGAAACTTTTATTTGATAAATATTTACCCAATTCCACCGCATCAGTAGAGGTTTTTGTTTCCATAAACTCTGCATTTTTCATATCATATGCCTCTAGATTTTCTGAGTACCATTGATCAAACAATTTTGGATTTAGTTTATGGTTAAAATCACCCATTAACACAATCAAATAATTTCCATATCTATCACAAAGTGCATCCATATCATTCTTAAAATGTAACAATTCGACCCCATATTCCTTCGTTGAGTTCCATTGCATGTACACATTTAGGATCAGCATGAATTTATATTACTTATCCGCAAATGTGGTTTGGATTCTACAGGCTAAAAGCCACTTACACTTTACAGATATCAAAATCGTTTTAGTTGTTAAAGTTGTTGATATCATTGTCAACAAGCCACCTGCAGGATGCCCAGAGTTCGATTTAACAGCTGCCCGGTGGACTTGTGGAAATCCTTCAACTACTTGGGGTACGTCACAGAGCCAGGTCTCTTGTATACAGATGATTTCATTCTTTTTTGCAAGTTCTTTCACAGCTTCATATTTTAAATGTGTTCCCAGTCCATTTATATTCCAAGAGACCACTTGTGTGCTCTGTGACTGCCCCGTTACCTATTCTACGTCACTCAAAGGCCCATTCACTATGGAATCCTCCCTGTAACTATATGAGGGTCCTGCTAAGCTGGAGGTATTACTCCAATTCTTCCATGCCTCCAGCATATCTGTATTGTTTATTACTATGTTAAAATTTTCTCTCCCTTCCTCTATTTCCTTCTCTGGGAGCTTCACCTGCCTCTTGCTTAACCCCGCATGATACCTTAAAAAAGGTTTCTGCTGGGGCACCTTAAGCACTAGCGCTAACTCTTCTTTGGGCACTGGGCGTATCCCCTCTTTACGGATTTCTTGCTCTGCGTTTTCTATTGCGGACGTCTCCAAGCCTGACTAAAGCTGTACCTTCGTGACCTCCTTGCCCGCCCCAGTTGTTTGGAATCCCACCTTTCTTAGATCTCAAGACCCTATTTCATTTAGATTTGGGCAATGGGCAAAAACATTGAGTAGGTATGCTCGATTTAAATACCCACTCTTTTTACATTTTTTGCCACCCCTTCCCAATTTTACGTGTTCAAAGTAAAGCCACTTATCCTCTCTGTCAACCACTTCTTCAAGCTTTGTGACACCTTGATAGTGTTGTGTATTTAATCTAGATATCACTTTCAGGCTACTTTCCCGGTTTACCTTATTTTTATTTTTGATGGGGGGCCTCCGGGCCTGTGTCTTTACTGGGTTTGGGGCTGCATGGCTCTCATTATCCTGTTGGGTTTGCTTCCTATTATATTTCTTTTTTGCTGGGACGCTGGCCCTTTTCTCAGAGTCTTTACCTTTCTGTTCCCTGGTTGTTTTATTCGATTGGGACTTGAGCTTTTGTGTTATCTCTTCTAATGACTCCTTCCTCACCTTTCTTTTTTCCGTCGCTCTTCTATTAAACTTTCTTGGTGCATCACTACCTGAACCTCTTATTCGCTTAGAATGGCCATAATGCGTATATTCATCTCTCCTTTTTACCAACATTTGCCATCTTGACACGTAAACTTCATGGCCTTCAGTGTGAGCTTCCTCAACCTGGCTTACAAATGGGAGATCGACTGATCTATCATTCCCCTCCCTCCCTTGACCCGTAACCACTGGGTCTAAGACAGGTCTCAACATTGATGGCATTTGACCTCTAATGCCCTGTAGTTCTCCCTCAATTTTAGCGAGGTACATTTTTTGACTTTTCAGCACATTGTGGTTTAACATTGTTATTTCTAACAACCCTTGCAGCGACTTTTGCACCATTAACATCATTTCTAACATTGAAACCGCCGGGGATTCTGATACTTCCAAATTTACATCCAGTGACCAAATTTCACCTTCCTGGTCATTGACTTCCCCCAGAGCTTTCTTTACTGAGCCAACTGGACAACCGTCTGGGTTCTGGCCAGAATCGGCACTGTTGTTAAGGGCCAGACTAACTTCCTCTTCCACTTCCGACACCTGTTGAGTTAATCTTGGGGAGGAAGAAAGTCTTGGTGCCATTATTGTCCCCTTTTGCCCAGACAAAGACAGGACTGATTGGTTAGCCAGATCTGTGGAGTCTACCAAATGTCCATTGAATATTAGGGAAGATCCCTCTTTCCATGTTTCCTCCACTTCTTCCGTTTCTTCCGTTTCTATAGTCTTTGAAGGGGAAAATACCTGTTTAAAGTGTTTTCCCACGAACTCCTTAATTGTGCTTGATGCAATGCTCCCCTTACTTCCTCCATGTTGCACTTCCTTGGGAGTCCTGGGAGTTTTTCCTTTTAATTTTTGGGGGCGTTTTGATTTTTCCTTTACCCTCCAGGTAGAAGGACTCTCCTGGGCATCCTGTTGATTACCCCCATTCAGATCTATCTTCTTTGCATTCCCTAAGGTGCTTTTATTTTTCCGTGGCGCCATTTTTCTCCCTCTGAGTTTCCCTCAACACTTCAGACAAACTCACATTTTGTAAATTATTAAATTAAAGTAAACTAATATTTCACTTACCTCTGTTGTGCCTTCTTCTTGTGCTTGCTCTTGCGCTTTTGCCCATGCCCTTTACATCAAATCTTTACTTATTTAGGGTTATGTTTGAGGTTGCAAAGTCACTCCAAAGCTCACCAAGACTAAGCTTTTACTCCCCCCCCCCACCTTTCTATAGCCCAGATGGGCTCAGGCAGAGGTGTGGGAGCTTTCGCTTACTTTTTTCTTGAATTTTTCAAAACGAGGTTTCCGCCTGCCTGTGTCTTATGAATACTTCAAGACACTAGCAAGCCACAGCAAATCCTTGGCGAGGCAGCTGCGTGACCGACAAAGGATGTCTAGAACCGATTCTGTTTTTAGGCGCTCTCCAGCGTGTACCCGAGCCCCGAGTTCCACTTTACCTCGGCGCCGATTTCCTCACACGGAGCGAGCCTCTCGGCTCTTCACCCTCTCGTCACCTGCTGCTCCCTTGCTCACAATCAGCAAGGCGCCCTCAGTTGCGTCCGCGTTCCACTTTTTCACGAGGCTCTGCTCCTGCTCTGCTCCAGCTCCGGTCCTCCGGTCCTCTGCTCCAGCGTTCAGCGTCCTCGATACGTTAGGGCCGTTAGGGTCACTGGGCACGCATGCACAATGCACACACTACGGCAACAACAGAGCTGCTGATGGTAGTGGATATTCAAAGTGGATGATAGAGGGGTCCGGAGCACTCGCAGAGTGCGACCACCATCATGACGTTCCAAGCCGCACCCTCAAAGTGCTCTGTTTTTATGTGACTTACCCCAGCCCAATGTATCAAAGTAGAAGTTGTGCAATTTGCACCTAATTTTGTCACTCTGTTGTGATCAAGGGCCAGGTGTACAACCATTTTGTTTTGTGGGTCTCAAATTGCGATTTTCTGTGACTGGCAATTTGCAACTGACAAAACGGAATGTACTAATGTCTCTCGGACAGATTTAGCAATTCCCAATGGGGCCGCAAATGACCTGCCTCATCAATTTTCACGAGGCTGGTCGCAATTTGCGACCCATTGGGAATTGGGAATAGGCTACAATCACAAAGATGGTGGCCTGCTGGGACAGCAGACCACCATGTCTGTCTTTGCTTTTTAAATAAAGCAACATTTTCTTCTAATGCAGCCCATTTTCCTTAAAGGAAAACGGAATGTGTTTAAAAGAAAAAAATGAAAAATGTTCTTTACATTTTTTAAGGGCAGGCACTACCTGATCTTAAAAAATATTTTCCCATACATTCACAAAGGGGAAGGGGTCCCCTGGGGACTCCTTCAAGTTTGTGACAGGCTTACCACCTACTTGAAGTAGGTGGTAAACTGCAATTGTTTTGCCACGGCATTTGTGGTCGCAAAACAATCATACATGCCTCTGCAACTCAATATTAGGAAGGGACTCCCTTGGCTCGCCCCTTCCAAATAGCGACTCACAAACCCTATTTTGCGAGTCTGTAATAGGTTACCAACTCCCAAAATCGGTTTTGTACATGCTGCAACCCTTTTTAGAGGTCACAAAGGGTCCGATTTTCCATTTGTGACTGCTAAAAAGAGTCGTACATCTGGCCCCAAGCCCTTAGTGTTTCATTACATCATTACAACACGCTATTTTGACACAGAGTTGAACGCTTTTTTTTTGTTCTAATGAGGTTCGTGCTCACTCTGCCTCTGACAATCTTCATGTAGTCTATTGAATCACTTGCCAGCAGCAATATGAACAGTAATTGCAGCTTTTGTCATGCTTTGTATATTTCTTTTTTTTTTTTTTATTTGCTTCTGTTGCGTGGGGTTGCCAGGGTGCTCACATTATCCACCCTCTTGTGGAAGGGATTTAAAGGTTGGGCTGCAAGAGACTGACAACTGCACCTGCTCGCTTTAAAGCTGTCATGTCGATGTGAGCATCCGAGGAAGGACAAAGACAGGATGATCGCATGTGTCAGAGATTTAAAGCCAAAACCCAATGGAATGTGGAGGCGGGGTCCCCAGTGTTGGAAATGGTAAGTGATCACTGAAGACTTGCCAATCATTGACAAACCCAACCATCTGGATATCTGATTTGAAACATTATTTTGTCTAAGTTCAAAAGGCCAACTAATTGTGTATGTTATTTTGCTGTGACTGAGTTTGCAGGCGAATATTAAAAAAGCAATATGAACATTTAATGGCCTACATTAGGCGTCAACGCTTTTAAAACCAACACACCTGTGGCAGGGCTGGCCAGAATGGCATAGCAAAAGTGTTCAGAGTAGGCAAGGAACATGGGCCTCATCCATTGATTTGGTAGTGATGCAATAGTAATAATTGGGGTCCGAGCGCCCATCACACTCTTTGCCCCCAATGCCCCTGCTCCCGCTGCATAATTGATAGCTTGTCCCTGTTTTTGGCAGAAAAATAATTGAAATATTTCTTGAAATAATGTTTGTTTTCGAAAGTATGTTCTGATTTGTTCATGTAATTTGTTTTCATAACAGGTGCTTGGCCATTGATAAGCATAGACTTCTGTATAGAAATTAATTTGAGTTGATACCTTAGTGTGTCAAAGAGCCTGTTCACTGCACGCTACTAAATTCTGTGGCCAACATAAAGAGTAGCCACATAATCTCGGTAGGATCAGTAAAATGAAGAATTACCAGGGGATTTGAACCTGGAAATACTAATTGCTCCAGCAATTCCTTATTTCTCAGGAAAACCTCTGGATGGTAAATAACCCTGGCCACGAAACCGTCAGCCTGCATGTTTTAACAACGCGGTCGTTACAATGACCGCGTTGTAAAAATGCATAACATTACCCCGCAATTCATAACAACGACTTGCGGAGGGGGAAGAAGGTGTTGGATTCAAAATCCAACACCTTCCCTACTGTCCACACAGACTGGAGTTGGAATAATAAATTATACTATTCCAATATCCAGTGCCCCCCTCCGTAAGTCGTTGTTATGACTTGCTGGTTAATGGTATGCGTTGTTACAACGCGGTCGTTGTAACAACCGCGTCGTAACAACATGCCGGGTGACGGGAAGCAGAAAAAAGAGGCATATTCCCTCCTGGATTGCACATATAATCCTAGTAATTTCACACCCCTGTAGTTATGGTAACACCTCTACAAAGGTAAGTCAAGATGTGGAATTACCACCTGAAAATCCAGGGTACTTGTGAATGTCTCTTTAATCTCTGCTCCATGACAGTATGATGCTAGGAGACTCTTTCCTGCTGTCAAATTAGGGGATGGACCTGAAGCTGGGTGGATGCCTTGATACATTCTCACTACCACACCCGCCTAAGTAAACTGGAGTCCATGTGTGGAGCCACTAGTCAAGACTTGTCGCAGTGCAGAAGAAAAGCCACACACAGCCTCCCCCATATCTAACACCCTTAAATAAGTGAAGAGCGATGCTCCTAACCAAAGTGGCCAGTATTAAGCATGGGCGGAAAATCCGGATTTTCGGTAAATTCGCAATCCGCGAACTCTCGCGAATTTACCGAAAATCCGCAAATTCGCACGCAGCGAATTTTTTTGATTGGTGATACAATATTGCGGCCTGCGGCGTTCACTTACCGTCATTCAGCGTTTGCCGAGTTGTTTTTCTCTATATTTTGCAAGTGCTGCGCCATTTTGGATCTTGCTGCGGGATCCCGCGGGAGTTTGGCGACGCATCGCGAGAGTTCGCAATTGCGAACATGTAGATGCAGCGGGCAGCAACAATCTCGCACTTGCGAAATTAGAAAATTTGCAATTCTGCACAAGAAATCCACTAGCAAGCAGCATAAACCTTCTGAAAATGATGATTTTTATCATAATAACTCCTCAGGTTGACATTTGCCTGCACTTTTTTGGATTTGAGGCCTTTTTAACTTTCTTTGGATCACTTTTGGATTAGAAATCAACTTTCACAAGTAAGTTTGTTTGGGGCATTACAGTTGCTGTTCTGCAGAAAAACGAGTTTTGCAAAACTGAAAGCACTCAGCAGGTGCAAAAGTTCACTCATAATTAGTAACCATTCCCTGTAGTGCTTCCTGAGGGGCCCCTCCAGAGTTCAGTTGCCTACGTACAGTTGCTGTTCTGCAGAAAAACGAGTTTTGCAAAACTGAAAGCACTCAGCAGGTGCAAAAGTTCAAACTCATCATTAGTAACCATTCCCTGTAGCGCTTCCTGAGGGGCCCCTCCAGAGTTCAGTTGCCTACTTGCAACTATTCTATGACCCTGCTCTGACCCTCACAGCAGGCTCACAGAATAGCTACAAGTAGGCCACAAAGGTCCTGGGAAAAAAAATTGCACTGCAACAGAAAGCAAATTACAGATAAGGAAGCAGGTGCCAGACAGGAAGTTTAAATTCAGTGACACATTAATCAACCCCAAATTAATTCATGTCAGTTGGAGCAGGGCAGGTGTGCTTGCTTCCCCCCCCCCATAATCTACAGTGATGAATCAGAGGGTGGCAGTGATGTACCAGAGGGTGGCATGGGTGAATCAGAGGGTGGCAGTGGTGAAACAGAGGGTGCTTTGAACCTGTGAGCAGTGTCTTACCATATTTCGAGGTTCCAGATGGGCTGGCAGCAGTGTTTCTGATGGTGGTGTCAATTTATTGATATGTGTCGATGCAGGTGTGTAGTTTTTGATTGTAATGTACCCATATGCATGACACATGTGGAAACATATCTACTACCAGTACTTTTCCATTGCTGGAGTCAGGACCATATGTGCCCAGTTGAGTCAATGGGTAAACGGTACAAAATGAATTTATCAGGATTTCGTTGCCAACAGGGTCAAGATGCTGCTGTGAAGGGGAGCCCTGGAGGAAGGTATCCATGTTGGTGACTGAGGAAAGGAAACAGAAATGGGTGAGTATGCATCCCAAATACTATGATTCTGCTGACTCCAAGCAGGCAGTCCCATCACTATGGTCAGCTTGTCTGAAAGGCAACTCGTAGTTTGGGCATTGGTGAAAGTCTTTGTACTGCCCTATGCCAGCTGTTTTTCCCAATTGCCGTCGAGGCAGTCAGCAATTGGCTAGTGGTGTCGGCGGTGCTTTTATTCAGCAAACTGCAAAACTACATACAGCGGTTGGACCGCATAGTCAGCGGTGGTTAATCATGCTGGTATTGGCATCTTGGCACCGCCAAACTCACAATCAGGCCTAGAGATGCCAGTTCTTTCCTGATAGGGCTAGCCCTTTATTGATAAGTCCTTCCAAATAAGCAAATAATTAGGTGAAGAGTTCTTCAATCTCTTGTTATTCCATGTGACGTAAGTTAGATTTTGACATTCTTCTATTTGAACTGATACTACTGCACTTGAGACTAAGGGGTTCATTTACAAAGGTTAACCTTCACATGAGTAAATATGCCCATGTAAGTATATTATTACATTTTATTAACTTTACTACTTTTGGCTATTCACCATTTAGGAGCGTAAAGTTACTCAAATGTGTAGACTCATATGTCTTCAACCCTCTAGTGGGGTGGTGCAAGACTTACACATGTAAAGTTACTACAGCTGAAAAGGAGCAGTAGTAAATCCCGCACCACATATGACAAATGACCAACCACTGATGCTGCAATACCCTTCCATGGAAAATGAAGGGGGCAGGGACTTAAAATAGAAACCCATAGAAAACAATAATGAATTAAAATATTTTATTTTAACTTTTACAAAATTATATGAATTTAAATGAATGTTAAACATTATATATCATTTAAATATAAATATTATTTACTGACAGTATATGTTTATATTGTTTTTTAATATATTTACTGCAATTAAATCTATACATAACTTTTGTAATTTTAATGCAAAATAAGTAACTAAAAATATTTTATTTTAGGTGTTTTTTAATAAATTAAAAAAATATATTTTTAATTCAATTTCATATATTTAAAATACATAAATCCATTTCCAATAATGTTTAACATAAAATATGGTTACTATGGTTTTTCAGTTCAATATACTTGTAAATTGCCCCTATAATTTACCAAAGGGAGATCTCCACACGGAGGCGAGCTACCTCTAGTAAAATTTAGGAAAAATTAAAATGTTTATTAAACTTCCAAAAATAGTAAATGTTAGCTATTGATGTCAAGCAGTTGTAAGTTCATTTAAAATGTAGTACAAAATGAAAAAAATAGAGCATTAATACATATTATAATTTAATAGTTAATTCTTTTGAATACATTAAATTAAACTAATATTCTTTATCTTTTCTGAAGGTGAATTAAAAAAGACCACTAAAAGTAAAAAATCTATTTATTTTTATTGTGTTTTAATTATTATTGAAATGTATGTATAGAATTAATTATAAGCTATTTATTCATATTTTAAATAACTAATGGAACATCAATTTAATTTTTTTAAGTTCAAATTAGTTATTAAAATATGTTTAAATAAAATGCAAAATGTTTTACCGTTATATAATTTTGTTGATGTTACGCAAAATATAATGATATTTTTAACTTAATTCAGTACTATTTGCTACAGGGTTTTATTTTAAGTCCCTTCAGCCATTAGATTCTATGGGAAGGTGTTGCAGTACCAGTCGCCGGCCATGTGTGGTACTGAACCTTCTACTATTTTGGGGCTTTTTTTATCCATTGTAATCTTAGAAATACAAGTTATATTTGCAAGAATGTCTGCTAAGCAGTTTTCACGCTGTTTAGCCGCAATTTCTTGCCACTGCTGTTCACCAAATCCTAATGCTATGTTTACAACGTATTTACAAAACGTTGCTACATGGCGTTAGGATCAGCTAGCGGCTTTGAAAAATGCTGCTAACTATAGCATCAAGGTGATAATAAAATTTTACTTAGCGTGAAAAAAGTGACGTCTGCCAAAATACCGGTAAAAAAGTTCACACTATTCAGCCCAATGTCATTTTTTCTGCATCTAGCGGCAAAAAGAGCTTATAAATACGCCACTAAGAAGAAAAACAATTACCTGAATGCAGAATGGAGCGGCAAGGATCAAGTTCAGCACAGGACAACAGCCCCCCAATCTCCCTTCTAACAGCCAGGATGACCAGCCAGCATCCCAGGGGAAGAGGTAGAGGAAATGAAGATACAGTCAGGAGGAGAATGCGATCCTGATTGCGGAGATGGTGGAGCATCAACAGCAGCCCTTCATCACCTCCAAGGTGTCATTGGGGACCAAAAACACTATATGGCAGTCCATTGTCAACAAGGTGAACTCTATTGCAGAAGTCAAGAGAACAGTACCGGACTGCAAGAAGTGCTGGCATGATGAAAAGCACCCTACTAAGCAGAAACTGGTGCTCAATCTACAGGCAGCAACGCAGCCTGGAGGTGGAAGTCATATATAGTTTGTTTCCGTTTTTGTGTCGCAAATGGTTAAGAGTTGAATTTTCATTTACAACTCATGTAGTGTGTGACTTTTTTATTTTGACTATGAAAACTTTACATAATGCGGTAAATAAAATAACGCTAAGTGGTATTTGACCTGCATTTGTACAATTTTTATTAGCTGTTGCATGCCTGGCAATAGTCTATGGTTATGGCATGAGATATATATTGTGTATGTGGCTTTCATTGGTGAGATGTCTTTGGATCAAAATGTGTCTGGGCTCTCAAAATGTAAACCTTCACAGATGCATGCTGCTCCATACTTCACAAAGTTTTATTGGCAATGCATGCAATGGTACAAGTTATATGGTTTTCCATATGTTGTATGTGTGACTACATATGTGGCAAGTACTTACCCTTTCCAGTAAATTGTCTACCACTGTCATAGGGTTGAGACACACACTTGTGTCAAAGAGTTGGGAACATGCATACAAGGCACATACGCACTCAATAGCCTGATCAGGATCACTGTGTACCAAATAGAGTAGATGAAATAAATAAAGAGATATCAGAACACAAGTCTTTTTAACTGCAGAGTAAAATCACTAAACTCTAGGAAAACCTTAAGAAATGTTCACACGAGCGGGTCTTTCCTTACATCAGAGATGATCAAAAAAGAAATACGACTCCAACATGGACTTGACAGGGAGGAGTGACTCTGGAATAACATCCTCAGATGTAGATGATTGGTCAAGTGACAATTCCAACACTAACAGGAACAGGAGGGGAAGGCACAGACAACAAAGAGAAGGTTACTTCAATGCCACCTGCCAGCCACCACAGATGATGTTTTGGCCAGAACATTTCAGACCTCAACCATTCCCAGGCTCTTCTCAGCCGCAACAGGTAAATGTTTTCCAACCCAATCAGCATTTTATAGGGAGAAGTGGCAGGAGAGGGAGACAAGGATGAAAATGAGGAAGACAGGTCCAATGGAACAACGAAGAAACGGAAGGAGCCAACACACTGAGCTGAACCAAGGACCTACAACAACCAGGCCCAAGCAACCAATGAATATGGTTGTCTATCTTTTCAATGAAGAACTGACAAGGGACGAACTAGCAGTTTTGAATAAAGGCCTCAGTTTTGTCCCCACCACAGATCTCTACAAATATAAGATTAGATGTGACTTGGCAGAATTTTTCAGAAACATCTGCATAAAAGTCTACTTTCAGGACAACCCCTCAGTGGATACAGTTGATGGTCATACCAACTTGAAGAAACAAATTAAAATTCAGCACCCCAACCACAACAATAGCCCTGATGTATGGCCCTTCAAAGATGCGGTCAGGAAGGACATAGAGGCACACAAGTCTAATAAAACTATATACCGAAATCTGTCAAGAAACAAGACTGCAGCTTTGGACGCCCTCAGTAGAAAGGACCATCTGGTGATCAAACCAGCAGACAAGGTGGTGCAATTGTCATACAGAACAAAGAAGACTACAGACAAGCGTGTATAACTCTTCTATTTGATGAAAGGAACTTTACCACCCTCCTAGCAGAGCCAATGAGCTGGATACAGAAGAGGATTAATAATCTGGTGGAGGAGGTAAGTAAAAAGGGTTGGTTTACAAAAAAAGGAAAAGACTTTCTAATTACGACTGAACCCAGAACACCATGCATTTATACAGCCCTGAAAATCCACAAGGGAAGGATGCCCCCGCCTGGAAGACCCATTGTGTCTGGCATAGGTTCAGTACAAGAACTACTATCCCAATATATAGATTGGCTCTTGAGACTGTTGGTAACACAGGCCAGATCCTACATAAAAGTCCCCAAACATCTTTTGACCATAATAAAATAAGTAAAAAACAGCCCTGCAAATGAGACATTACTGTGTCTAGGTGTGGAGGCATTATACACAAGTATTCCACAGAAAGAAAGCCTACAAGTTATCAAGGACCTCCTACTGTAACAAGACTTGAGATGGATAGCCCCTATTAGCTGGATTATGGAGCTGGCTAAACTGGCACTCCCCCAAAAAAATGTCACCTTTGAAAACCAAATATACTTACAATTCAATTCAATTCAAAGAAAACTTTATTCGGATTGTAACAAATCCATAAAAGTCACATAGGCATAAAAATACATCTTTAAAAAATAGTTATACACAATTAACATGGAATAATTAAAAAGAAAGCAGCAATGGTCATGTAAACAATTAAAATAATGTTAATAAAGTGCATTCCAATGTACATGGTAGATAACCAAAGTGCTGTTGCATAGGGGACAATCTTTTTGAGTGCTAGCATTTCAGGGAGATTCCATAGATTTCCGTGCATGGAATATGACTTTCAAAAATGAAGAGGCACGGAAAATCAGGTCTGCATTATCTAAGTTTAAAAACATAAGATATGATTGATTTAGGGAGACTGGCCTTTGTTTTTTAAAATATGGAGCTAAAAACCATTTGATGTACTTCATAAAGAATTTACAGTGGAAAAAGAAGTGCAGTTCATTTTGTCTGCTCTGGCCATCACAGGGGCAGGGGCTTGGCTCGTGTCCAGAGTTCAATGTGCTGTAGCCCATGGGAAAGCAGAGTGAATATTTTGCGGATCCAGCTCTTAGGCGAAATAACAGCGACCTCTCCCAGTTGGTCAGAGGGAGTCTGAGGTATAAAGGTAGTCGTTGAGGAGATAGATCATTATTTATATTAGTCACATAAGTTTTTACAGTTTGTTTTTGTAGTTCTATGTCCAACCTTTTTTCCCTAAAGAGGGCATAAAGTTCGATTTGTGTGTCCTTCTTATCCGATTTCTTAATCTGGGCGGGGTCGTTGAAAAGATTAATTTTCCCAATACTGGCCAGGCTTTCCTTTGTGGCCCGAAGCCACGGGATACTCATGCCTTTGTCACAGTTCAGGCATTCAGACACAATGTCCTGTGTTAAAGTGGCACGTTCATTGGCCCAGATCGATAGCCAAAATATTGCAGGTCGCGTGGCGATGAAGTCGGTTATGTAGGGCAGGTTAAGCTCGGCGTGACAAATGTATCCAGAAGAGGCAATCGGAGCTCCTAAAACTTTTCTACACAACCGATTTTCTTCTATCTGCAGGCTAGATGGATTCGCTATCCCCCAAATTTCTGCTCCATAGGTTGCAACCGGGACACATTGCAATTTATAAATTTTCATAATTGCCCCGGTTGTTTCAGACCTTGTTGGTCGTGGCAAGGCTAAGATGGAATTTATGGCCTTTGAGAACTTGCCTGTGGCGTGGGCGAGATGCCCACTCCACAGGCCGTTCGCAGCAAAGACCATGCCTAAATATGGGAATGATTTGGTGGAATATAGTTTCTCTGATCCAATTGAGATGGAGTTCAATTGTTTAGCCCCTGGCCCACAGGTCATAACAAATGATTTTTTAAAATTCACCTTTAGGTCCAGTTTCTCCATAAAAAGGGAAAAGCTCTTGACCAGGGCGCGGAGAGCATTCGGTGTTAAGCCCATGATCACCGCATCATCGGCGTAGAGGAGTGCGGGTAGCAAGTTCCCTTGGATTTTCGGGACATCCGTTGTCGTTTCTTTCAAGGAGTCACTCAGGCCATTTATGTAGATAATAAATAACAGGGGTGCTAAAACGCACCCCTGTCTGACGCCTCTTTCTACCTTTATTGCCCCCGAAGTTTCCCCCTCCATTCCAATCCGTACCCGGGCTTTGGTGTCCGCATGTAAATGGGCTAAAAAGTATACCAGAGGTTCGTCAAGCCCATAGGAAAGAAGTGTCGCCCACAATTTCGATCTATTCACAAGATCGAATGCGGACGACAAGTCCATAAAGGCTAGGTAAATGGGAGCAGCCTTGGCTATGGTGTATTTGCCTATTATAAGATTGAGATTCAGGCACTGTTCTGTTGTCCCGACCCTGCTTCTGAAACCCATCTGACATCTATCTAGCACCCCTGTTTCTTCTGCCCAGTCATTCACTCTGTTGTATAGCACCCGGCCCAAGATTTTCAGGGTGTTGTCTAAGAGTGAAATGGGCCTATAATTAGCGGGGTCAGATCTTTCACCCTTTTTGTAAATGGGCACTATTGTGCTTGTAGACCAGGTAACAGGGATGGTACCCAGCGGTACGTTGTTGAAAACATTAGTCAGGATTGGCCCCCAAAATTCTGGTCTATGTTTGATTAAATCAATTGGGAAGCCATCTGGACCGGGTGCCTTGTTCCCCAGGCTTTGATTGATGGCCAGTAGGACCTCCCCCAGAGTTATGTCTAGTGGGCTCAGTTTGTCAAAATTTAGGTTTTCTACTGGAGTAGCGGGATTAGCGTATATGTTGGAAAAGTGCTGCTCCCAGTTCTGACTTGAGATGGTGCAGCTGAGTGGTGACAGTTGTTTCCCCATGTCCCGCATCTTTCTTACAAATATACTTACAATGCCATAGAACTTCTGTGGGAAGCACGTTTGTCCTAAGCATTGCCTGCCTATATAGGAGCTGGTTTGAAGAACAAAACATATGTTCCAACAACCCATACAAAGACCAAATACGTCTTTGGAGGCGGCACATTAATGACTTCTGGGCATGGTAACAACATTCCAATTGAAGCATTCAATATATGGCTCAACGAAAGAAACCCATTATTATGCTGCACTATGATATCTAAAAGAAGACAGCTGTCCTTTCTGGATGTCAATATCATGGCAGAAGGGGGAAAACTGAGCACTTCACTCTACACAAAACCTACAGACTTTAAGAGCCGGCTACATTTCAATAGTTCTCACTCACAAGCACTGAGAGAACAATTACCTGTAGGCCAATTTTTACGCCTCAGACATAATTGCTCCAACATACATGACTACAAAAAGGAAGCCAAGAATGTGACTAAAGAACTGGAAGAATGTGAATTTCCAGAGTGGATCATTTCCAAAGCACAAAAAGAGCACACTATATCCCTTGAGAGGCTCTACTTGAAACTAATGCCAAATTGAAAACAAAATCATTGATTATTTTGAGTACTTATGGTCACATGACCAGCTGAGAGGCTGGACGTAGGTGGGTCACCAGCACTATAAAAACAAAAAAGTTACATTCAGTCATTGCATGTGAACAAGGGCTTGTTTGGCCCGAAACGCATCTTGCTCCTTCAACCAGCTGAGACTGAAATAAAGAACCTGTAATTCGATCTGGTGGTCCGTCTCCTGCTTTTGCTTTGCTGATCCGAGTTGGGATTATAGTTGGCGTTCTGGAGTTTATATATATGTATATATATATATATATATATATATATATATATTCACTGAAAAAACCATAGGTTTCACACCAGTTATAGTTAGGAATTAGCATTTAAAAAACCTTACAAATTCACTGAAAAAACCATAGGTTTCACACCAGTTATAGTTAGCTGGAAATTTTACTGATATAAAACCATTGAAATTCCCACGTTATAGTTAGTCGGACTCACTATAACTTGCGCGTACAATGCACTGCTGATGACGTCACATATTACATCACTCATGACATGGTCAGTGACATCACTCATGACATCACTGATGACACCATCCAGGGAATGTGTGTCTTTCTGAAAAATAAATATGTTTTATATATGTATATGTTAAAGTCAATGGAAGAATAAATGTTTAAATAAGTGTCTAAATGGATGTTTTGTTAAAAAAATGGATTGGTTAACTGGCTTATTAAGTGTATCTTAGTGAATACATATATTAGTGAGTTATGTTTAAATATTTAAATATATATATTAGTGTTTCACTTTGTGTATAAGTGGCTACATGTGTTGGTAAGTAGCTACATGCGTATGTATATGGGTTATTAGATATTTTTATTAGTATCAGTATGAGTGTCTATATGGTTTGGTGGGGGTATTACTTAGCACATAGATGCATGAGTGACTGACTCTTTGTTTGTATGTGTTTTGAAGACAGCATATGTGCAGGACTGTATGGGTGGATGAGTGTGTATATGTGTGTGTTAGTGAGTGAATGACTGTCTCACTAGTGTCTTCATTAGTAACGACATATGTTTTAATCTAGTATATGTGAGTATTGATGTATATAAGTGAGTATAGTATATATAGTGAGAGATTGTAGAAGTTCCTGTTTAAATAAGTATGTGTTTCTATAAGTGATTGTTTAGGAGAGTAAGTATGGGTAAGTTTCCTTAGAAGTAAGGTGGTAGTGTGTGTATAAATGTATATGCAAATAAATGGATATTCAATAGTTTATTTGCATGTGTGAGTATGTGTGTGAGTAACTTTTGGATGACTGCTGATGTGTAACAGGATGTATAGGTGTATCACTACATATGATGAGTGAGTATATATGAGTGACTATATAGAACTGTTGATGAATGAGTGGATGTGTATATAGATGGTGGAATTACTGAATTGGTTGTTGTTACTGGTTTGGGTATCTCCATTTTTTTGAAAATGTTTGTTTCTATTTTTGAATATGTGTTTCAAGCGTTACATTACACTGAAATTAGGTCTGTCACTCTGTCACAAGGATGGTGTCATCAGTGATGTCATGAGTGATGTCACTGACCATGTCATGAGTGATGTAATATGTGACGTCATCAGCAGTGCATTGTACGCGCAAGTTATAGTGAGTCCGACTAACTATAACGTGGGAATTTCAATGGTTTTATATCAGTAAAATTTCCAGCTAACTATAACTGGTGTGAAACCTATGGTTTTTTCAGTGAATTTGTAAGGTTTTTTAAATGCTAATTCCTAACTATAACTGGTGTGAAACCTATGGTTTTTTCAGTGAATTTCATAGGTTTTTTTAATGCTAATTCCTAACTATAACTGGTGTGTAACCTATGGTTTTTTCAGTGAATTTCATAGGTTTTTTTAATGCTAATTCCTAACTTTTTATACAGACTCATACCTATGTGTTTTTTAGTGAATTGCTAAAGTATGTTTTTGTAAAAATGAACACTATAATGTATATTGAGATAATATTTTTAATTTAAAATATTTTTTTTTTATATTTCACTTTGGTGCGCTTTCGGTGCGCGCACCGGTGCGCGTACCGTCAGCGCACTAACAAAAAAAAGAAAAAAAAAATGAAGGAGGGACTGTGTAATAGATAGTAAGACAGATAAAAAGTGTAAAAGGAAGTAACTGAGAAAAGAAAAATGAATAAGGGAGCAAAAGAAAGAAGAAATAGGAAGAACACTAAAGTAGAGGTTAAGGGAGAATATAAATGGATATTGAAAGTAAAAAGAAGGACAGTTAAGTATGAGAATGACAGGTAGTGACGGAATCAGAGGAAAAGAATAGCAGCGATTGAGGGAAAGTAAATATCAGTGAATATAAGTAAAGAGGGGTGAAAGAGGGTACATATAAGTGAATAAGGGCAACACATGGGGAGTAATAGAGAGAAAGAAGAGAGAGAGTAAAAGAAAGACAAAAGGAAGAACTAACTGAACTACAGTACAATGAGTGTGAAAGAAAAAAAAATGGAGAAAGAGAAAGAGGGTTAGGAAACTAAAGCAGTGGTACTAAGAGAATATAAAAAAGATAAAAAGTGGTGGAAGGAACTGAGGAAATGCAGATAGTTCCTATTAGATTAAGAAGTTGTGAATGAAGTACAGTAAAGAAACAGCAATGAAAAAAGAGTGTAAATTAGTAAAGAGAGGTAAATAAGGGTGAAAAAGAAAATGAGTGCATAACAATGTGAACACAATATAAATTACATAATGCAAACTACACAATAACTTCTACAATATGTTACATTATTTATTTTTGCTGTTCTCAGAATATATTGAATTCCACTTAAATTAGTGAGTTCAAAGTCTTCATCATATAACAGCGGGAAAAAAAAAACACAATCTAAAAGATTGTGTTTAAAAAAACCCATTCAAACATACATCTCATATATGTACACTAATCTTTGATTCACTTACTTTTCCATGAGGCCAAGTAGAAGATAGTGAAGGTCCTTTTGGTAGAAAAAAAGTCTGCTGTTCCTTATGAGTTCCATTTCATCGACTTCCTATGAAAAAAGATCTAAAAACATCATACCATACACAATCCTCACGGCCAATTTGTGTCTGATATATCGGTATTTTTTACTTTGAGATCCACTTAAAGTATCTACATGAGATAAATAATTTCAAATATTAGATTAACTAACTAACTAACTAACTTTTATTAACTATTCCCGTCTTCAAAGGCCAATTCCCTTTACTAAAACTTTGGTTTTAAAAACACTAGATAAGAATTTGTAGAGTCATAAGGCAAACGTTGTTTATAAGTTAAATGAGAATCATTGCAGTAACTCCATCCATTTTCAGATTTTAAGTAGCATGTATAATGTCCTGAGGTGGTCGAAGGTCCATCATGATAAATAATAGCTTCAGTTGTAAAGGTCCTTCCAGAAATTGATAACTGAGAAGCCACAAAATTTTTGATAGAAGTTGTCAATTTAGTTCCATCAGGTCTACATCGTTGGAAAACTAAAATGATATACTGCCCATACCTTTGTATAAATAATGTGGACAGCATTGTACAGTTACATTGGGTACACACCATATTATGATCTGCTGCTTTAACTAGATTTTTAAAAGACACTGATTTACAGTCTGGTAAAGTCAAATATATAAATCTTTCAGTGTCTATTGTAGTAGTACTTGATAAACTACAATTGTGGCAGTCATGCTGCCATTGATAAGAAAGACTGAAAAGATTATCTACATCTACACCTTCATCTTCCAAAACACCAAACATATACATTAAAAATTCCTGACAATCCTGCTGAATGTTCTGTGAAAATTTATCTTGACCAGAACACAAATCTAAAATATTTCGAATTTCTGTTACACTTTCTATTTGTGCTGTAACACTGCTACATTTCTGAAACACAGAATTCAATAAACCACACAATCTTTGATCCCGATTTTCAACAATCTGTTCTTGTAAACTTTTAAGAAAAAAAATAACATTAACCACTACATTAGCATAGCAGTTGACACCAGAACTGTTTTCAAACTGAAATCCAACAACATTTTCTCCACAATTCTTTTTCTTCCTGTTTTCAACTACAGTTTTCTCTACTTTTTGTCTTTTTGCAACTACCTCACTACAATTATCCTCATTTCTTCTTTTTCGGCCTACCACACGTTTTTCAAACAGAGGATATTGAGGCAAATGTGGAGCATACTCTCTTCTTAACCTATTGTATTCTTTAACACAATCTAGATCGGCAGAAATATTTGTCTCATCACATGCAATCAAATACAATCCTGATAAAGTTCTGACTCGAGATAATGCCACATATGCCATACCCTCTTTAAACACAGATCTTCCAATGTTCACCAATGCACTATCTACACTTAAACCTTGAGATTTATGAATTGTCACTGCATACGCCAAACAAACAGGAAACTGTTTTCGGCGAACATATAAGTCTTTTACAAGTAAAAATCTAGCAGAACAACGACTTATTTGTTGTACTTGTTCAATGCCATCAAATTTTATTTTTAAAAATTCAATTCCATCTCTATTTCTGTAATTCACAAAATCAACAACATAACCCATTGCTCCATTTACCAGACCGCTTTCAACATTTAAATTCCTTCTCAAAATGATACGACAATTTAAACACACATTCAGAGTCTTTTCAAAACCAGCTGTTTTTGAAATACTTTTCTCCAATGAATGCAATTTAATTTTCAAATTTTCTGACAAAACAATTGTTGCACCCATATGCTCTATTTTATCTATTGCTTCTAGTTTCACAATCTCTTCATTTTCTAAGTCTAACATTTTTTGGTTGAAGATGGAACATTCTTGCAGAGTTGGCATCAAACATATCCCAGATTTCTTCTCAGTCATTTTTTTAAAAATATTCTCTGGAAGAATGTTTTCATTTGGATACAAATTTGAAATTAATCGACTATGCAAAGCTTTTTTCCCTTTCTCAGTCATTTTGCCAATTCTTACATCTTGTAGAATATTTTTATAATCTTCATCCTTAGCCTGTCGCATATTTTGAAGCAGTTCAGCATATTTAAAATTTAGCCATATATTAACATTTCCAATGCTTCCAAGGGACTTCCTGGTATCTTCATGCGTGAGCATTTTAAACACTGGTTGTCCTTTTACTGGAGTCAACTGCAATAGATCTCCAAAAACAATAATGTGTTTTCCTCCAAATAACACATCATAGTCTGTTTTAAGAATTTCTTGCATTCTCAAATGCACAAAAGCAAGCATTAGATTTGAGACCATGCTTACTTCATCTATGATAAGAAGTTTCATTTTCTTCAAGACTCTTGAAACTTCAGAACACGCATCTCCAGATAGCTTGTTGTAATGCAATTTATTATCATGTTCAACTGGCAGCATCAATAAACGATGTAGAGTAATCCCTTTAATGTTATGTGCTGCCAGACCAGTTGGAGCAGTTACAACACAAGACAGTGGTGAATCAGTCCTTTTCTGCAGATAACTTGCAACGGCTTTAATTAGAAAACTTTTTCCTGTCCCCGCTTCTCCACTTACATACAGTCGGACAGGGTCAAATAATATACATGAGCACTCTTTTTTCTCATGTCTGAATCCATGTTCAATCTGCTCTGTGACTTCATCATATATCTTTTTCTGCTCAATGTTTAGTTGCGTTACCAAATCTTCTAAGTTAACTCCATCCTCTTGAGCTTGTTCCATAGCTCTTTCCACCTCATCCATGGCAGTGGCAGCTTCATTTTGGATAATTGGTCCTCCTAGTGGATCCTGGCTCAATGAAGTAGAACTCTGACTATCTTGAGAACTGTTTCTAGCTATCTCTTCAGCAATTGTGGTTTCTTGCTCCATTTCTTCATTCAACATTTGCAGATAATTTAGAAAAATAGGACATTCTATGGTATCCTTAGTTGCATTAAAAGAGTCTTCATAACAGAGAAAATCTCCAAGTAGTTCCTCTTCTGTACGCCATGGCTTAAAGAGTTGCAAAAGAGCTAAGTAGTAAAATTCTCTTTTGTCTGGAACTTCACAACTCAATTTTCGATGATTAATCAAATGGCCTTTTTTCTGCTTCACTAGACATCCTTCATAGCCAATGAGTGCATATTTTCCATTATTGATATCTTCTGTGATGTTCCTCTTATAACTGTAGTTTTGAAGAACTTCATACAAACATGTGTTCTCAAGGTGAGTACTTCTATTTGGATAGTATGTATCCAACATATTTGTCTTCAAAATATCTGTACTGTTTGGTTCTTTTTCCGCCAAATATTCAATTTCTTGTACAGATTTCAAAACTCGGTTTCGTGTGGCAGCAAGACCAAGACTCACCCAAATGATTGTTCTTGATTTGGCATAGAGACTTGCTGATGATAACCGATCAGAACATTCATATGCTCCAATTTCTCGATGCGACAACATCTTCAGACTGAAACTGTATAATTTCTTGCTTAGACTCTTTTCATGTGAAATGTCCTCCCACATTTCCTTCAGTTCTGTCTTTTCTTTTTTGGTGATGTAAGATGTCACATATCGAGCCACAGCAATAGAGTTGTCAGCAACGAACTGAATATCCATGTTAGCATTCCACATGGACAAAATCACTGGGTTGTAATCGTTGATGTACTTAGATTCTTCATTTCTTTTCAAATTATATGTGTTTTTGGGAGATTTTCTCGTCACAGTATGTCGTAGAGATGACATCAAATTATTTACTCTTCCCTTAGAAATCACTGGTCGAGGAAATGCAAAACGACATTTCGTGTAGTACTTTTCCTTGTTTTTAAATTTTCGACGACAGTACTTTCCACAACGATGAGATTGAAAACGTAAAACTTGTTGCCTTAAATTGTTTTCTTCAGTAGATTTTGGAACAGCACATGTTGAATACTCTTCAATGAAACTCATCACTGTTTCATCTGAATCTGTTCCAAATTTGGGTGCATCTTTAATCCACAACAACATATGTATATGAGGAGCACCTCTCGCTTGATATTCCTTCCTCCAAAAGAAATCCAAAACCTCTCCAAGGGGAGGATTTTTTTTGTTGGTAATAAAAGACATCATAGCTTCAAATCTATGATTAAAATATCTGCAAACATTCACTGGATCTAAAGAACACAGTTCTCCTGGTGTTTTCAATTCTATATTTGGTATGTTTTCATTTGCCTCTCGTAGAAATTGAAGTAAATCGTCCCATGCATACTCAGCACAGCTAAGAGTGAGGAACCATGTAGGAGTTCCTAAGTTTCTTAGCATACATTTCAATTCTCCATGACGACGAAACCAATACTCATTGGTTCCACGTTGACATGCCATGAGATTGATTAGCTGAGATTCCAAAATACTGTCTTGCAGATTAACTTTCTCCATAAAGTCCCTTGCACATACATTTTGCAAATGAGGTCCACTTTTTAATATATGATTAACTGCATAAGAAAGCCCAGACAAATCACTTTCAAACAGTAGATGAAATAAATATGGAATGCATTGACGAAACCTTGGATCTTCTGCATATAATCTTAGAGTCCGGTATTCAGCTGCAGGAATTTGAACTGGTCGATCATCATATCGTCCACCACAACCTGTTGGAAATAATTGTGGAAAACAACGAGCTTCCAAACTTTCTTCCCATATACTAATAGGACTTCCTTTTGCTGCCTTCATTTGAAACAAGTCAATTGCATTTCCCATTACTTCTTTGGAATGCAAAGGATGAACAGTATAATGTTCATATATTTCTTCAGTTCTAGACACATCAACTTTTTCAATTTGACCAACTGAAGAATCACTATCTTCTTCTGTAGCTGTTTCCTCAACTCCAACACTTACATGTTTGTAGTACTCATTGTTTTTAACTAAATACAACGTTGCCTTCTTGACTTTTTTCACATCCACTAAATCTTGCCAAATTTTCTTACTCTTTGTTGGAACCCCATTAACTAGAATAACTAAAGGATCTTCTTCTACTCTTTCTACACCAATTGTATTAATATTTTTCTTTACATCTAGAGGCAAATAAACAACTCTTCCCTTTAATCCTCTCAGTAAATCTGATGGAGGCAATTTCCCTGTCTTAGGCTCCATGCGTACAATAGCCTGAAAAGGATGGACACATTGAATCAAAATAGATTCATAAGTATTTAGATCCATCAATTCAGAAGGAATATCTATCAACTGAAGATTATTATAAACTGCTCTTGCAGGCATTCTATTTTCATTTAATTTTTTCAAACAATAAGTGCAAATACGCTGATCCAAACTCAAATCAAAAGAATTCTCCACCAACAAATAACTTACAAAATCCTCCCATTCACTATTATTTTCCAATTCACTTTTTGCATATAAATCAACTAACCTAGTCTGAATTTTATAATGAGTCCGTCGACAACACACACAAGTTACATTAGGCCTCTCACTTGATTTCACCTTAAACTTGATAATTTCCTCATCAAACTTTTCAATACTTGAAATTTGTCCATTATCTTCTGCATTGCCATCCATTACTATATCTATTTCTACACTGTCCTCTTTGTTCCCAAAATAACAAAACTCAATTTCTTCACAAATAGTCTTCACATCCACTTCAGATCCATGCAAAAGAGCACTATTTAACTGTTTAAGCTTAAGTGCAGGACTTTTTGCATAATACAACTTCCTCACTAATTTCCTTACGTTATTATGATGCACTGCTAACATCCTAAAATGATGAAAAACACTCCGACAAACTTTTCTAGAAAGACATGCTAGTGAATGCCCTTGCAAACCTGTGCTTTCTCTCACTCTGCAAGGATCTAACTCTTGCAGGATCTTCATTTTTTGTTTGAGACTTTTTTTACTATATGTACGTAAGAAATTTCGAAGCAAATCAATTGATTCCTGTCGCACACTACAAATACTACTGCATTTCCATGTGTACACTGGACCCTTAGTACGTCTCCCTAAAACTTCATCAGCTAACACCTCTTCTGCATCTCTAGGTACAAGTTTCTCTTTTTCCATCACACAACTATCTTTCACCTCATAGGCACGACCACTGGTGTCAACCGCATGCACCAAATCATTTTCCTGAAAGTAACTCTCCTCATTAAAAAAAGGCTCAGAACTTGAACTATGCATCCATTCACCAGAAAATACTTCACAAAAATTACTCCGATTAATAATTCTTTTCCATCTACTGTTCGATTTGAAAACATCCATTGCCTTATTAAGTATCCTAATTCTATTGATTATTAAAATAAATAATTTTTTCTTAACTTCAAAAGCCTGATCAACAATCTTTTCTACACTTTTCTTTTTCTTGTAAAAAGCAGCTTTTAGTTTACTTTTCTTTTCATTTTTTAGCAAATTTAAAACTACCCTATTGCGAAACATTCGCCTACGAATGTCCCTAAAAACATTTACCCTTCTATTGCTAACCATTCTCTTCTCTCCTGGTCCAATGGAAACATTTTTTGTGGGCTTCTCTTTCCTTTTTAGATTTGTTGACTTTTTCTGTATATTCACATTAACAATTTCATTTTTTTTCCTACGACATATGTTACGAAGAAAAGACTTAATTGGCTTACCAGAAGCTTTTCTGGTGTTTTTTGAAGTAGTTGTTGAAGAGGATTCCATAAACTCTGTTGTTGATGTTCTCCTTTTCCGTATGGTATTTTTGATATTTCTTTGCCTTGAAGGCATTTTTGCTTCCTTTTCAGAAGTTGATTTGAATCTGTTGTTCTGTTAAAAAAACACATGAAAGACCACTATTAGCAAACAACAAAGTAATGTTAAAAAGCAAACAATATAAACAATAAATTGCAACATATTTAAGTTTATACAATAGCAACTCATGGCTTTATTTTTAAAGGCCTTGCGCCACCAGTGCGTCACTTATTACCCATGTTTAAAGTCAAGCATCAGCTGCACATGGCAATCATAAATTAGGGCAAAATACATATACTAATCAATTGCACCCAAAAATCGATTTTTGAATAGCATGTAAGAAACACTGCGCAAAACCTAAGTACAACCACTCAATATCATCAAACAAAGTCAGGGCCTTATTTATGAAAGCCTTGCGCCACCAGTGCGTCACTTATTACCCATGTTGAAAGTCATGCATCGGCTGCACATGGCAATCATAAATAAGGGCCAAATACATATACCAATCAATTGCACCCAAAAATCGATTTTTGAATAACATGTAAGAAACACTGCGCAGAACCTAAGTACAACCACTCAATATCATCAAACAAAGTCAGGGTCTGATTTATAAAGGCCTTGCGCCACCAGTGCATCACTTATTACCCATGTTGAAAGTCATGCATCGGCTGCACATGGCAATCATAAATAAGGGCCAAATACATATACCAATCAATTGCACCCAAAAATCAATTTTTGAATAACATGTAAGAAACACTGCGCAGAACCTATGTACAACCAATCAATATCATCAAACAAAGTCAGGGCCTTATTTATGAAAGCCTTGCGCCACCAGTGCGTCACGTATTACCCATGTTTAAAGTCATGCATCGGCTGCACATGGCAATCATAAATAAGGGCCAAATACATATACCAATCAATTGCACCCAAAAATCGATTTTTGAATAGCATGTAAGAAACACTGCGCAAAACCTAAGTACAACCACTCAATATCATCAAACAAAGTCAGGGCCTTATTTATGAAAGCCTTGCGCCACCAGTGCGTCACATATTACCCATGTTGAAAGTCATGCATCGGCTGCACATGGCAATCATAAATAAGGGCCAAATACATATACCAATCAATTGCACCCAAAAATCAATTTTTGAATAACATGTAAGAAACACTGCGCAGAACCTATGTACAACCAATCAATATCATCAAACAAAGTCAGGGCCTTATTTATGAAAGCCTTGCACCACCAGTGCGTCACTTATTACCCATGTTTAAAGTCATGCATCAGCTGCACATGGCAATTATAAATAAGGGCCAAATACATATACCAATCAATTGCACCCAAAAATCGATTTTTGAATAACATGTAAGAAACACTGTGCAGAACCTATGTACAACCAATCAATATCATCAAACAAAGTCAGAGCCTTATTTATGAAAGCCTTGCGCCACCAGTGCGTCACTTATTACCCATGTTTAAAGTCATGCATCAGCTGCACATGGCAATCATAAATAAGTGCCAAATACATATACCAATCAATTGCACCCAAAAATCGATTTTTGAATAACATGTAAGGAACACTGCACAGAACCTAAGTACAACCACTCAATATCATCAAACAAAGTCAGGCCTTATTTATGAAAGCCTTGCGCCACCAGTGCGTCACTTATTACCCATGTTTAAAGTCATGCATCAGTTGCACATGGCAATCATAAATTAGGGCCAAATACATATACTAATCAATTGCACCCAAAAATCAATTTTACAATAACATGTAAGAAACACGGCGCAGAACCTAAGTACAACCAATCAATATCATCAAACAAAGTCAGGGCCTTATTTATGAAAGCCTTGCGCCACCAGTGCGTCACGTATTACCCATATTGAAAGTCATGCATCGGCAGCACATGGCAATCATAAATAAGGGCCAAATACATATACCAATCAATTGCACCCAAAAATCGATTTTTGAATAACATGTAAGGAACACTGCACAGAACCTAAGTACAACCACTCAATATCATCAAACAAAGTCAGGGCCTTATTTATGAAAGCCTTGCGCCACCAGTGCGTCACGTATTACCCATGTTTAAAGTCATGCATCGGCTGCACATGGCAATCATAAATAAGGGCCAAATACATATACCAATCAATTGCACCCAAAAATCGATTTTTGAATAGCATGTAAGAAACACTGCGCAAAACCTAAGTACAACCACTCAATATCATCAAACAAAGTCAGGGCCTTATTTATGAAAGCCTTGCGCCACCAGTGCGTCACGTATTACCCATGTTGAAAGTCATGCATCGGCTGCACATGGCAATCATAAATAAGGGCCAAATACATATACCAATCAATTGCACCCAAAAATCGATTTTTGAATAACATGTAAGAAACACTGTGCAGAACCTATGTACAACCAATCAATATCATCAAACAAAGTCAGAGCCTTATTTATGAAAGCCTTGCGCCACCAGTGCGTCACTTATTACCCATGTTTAAAGTCATGCATCAGCTGCACATGGCAATCATAAATAAGTGCCAAATACATATACCAATCAATTGCACCCAAAAATCGATTTTTGAATAACATGTAAGGAACACTGCACAGAACCTAAGTACAACCACTCAATATCATCAAACAAAGTCAGGCCTTATTTATGAAAGCCTTGCGCCACCAGTGCGTCACTTATTACCCATGTTTAAAGTCATGCATCAGTTGCACATGGCAATCATAAATTAGGGCAAAATACATATACTAATCAATTGCACCCAAAAATCAATTTTACAATAACATGTAAGAAACACGGCGCAGAACCTAAGTACAACCAATCAATATCATCAAACAAAGTCAGGGCCTTATTTATGAAAGCCTTGCGCCACCAGTGCGTCACGTATTACCCATGTTGAAAGTCATGCATCGGCTGCACATGGCAATCATAAATAAGGGCCAAATACATATACCAATCAATTGCACCCAAAAATCGATTTTTGAATAACATGTAAGGAACACTGCACAGAACCTAAGTACAACCACTCAATATCATCAAACAAAGTCAGGGCCTTATTTATGAAAGCTTTGCGCCACCAGTGCGTCACTTATTACCCATGTTTAAAGTCATGCATCAGCTGCACATGGCATTCATAAATAAGGGCCAAATACATATACCAATCAATTGCACCCAAAAATCGATTTTTCAATAACATGTAAGAAGCACTGTGCAGAACCTATGTACAACCAATCAATATCATCAAACAAAGTCAGAGCCTTATTTATGAAAGCCTTGCGCCACCAGTGCGTCACTTATTACCCATGTTTAAAGTCATGCATCAGCTGCACATGGCAATCATAAATAAGGGCCAAATACATATACCAATCAATTGCACCCAAAAATCGATTTTTGAATAACATGTAAGGAACACTGCACAGAACCTAAGTACAACCACTCAATATCATCAAACAAAGTCAGGCCTTATTTATAAAAGCCTTGCGCCACCAGTGCGTCACTTATTACCCATGTTTAAAGTCATGCATCAGTTGCACATGGCAATCATAAATTAGGGCAAAATACATATACTAATCAATTGCACCCAAAAATCGATTTTTCAATAACATGTAAGAAACACGGCGCAGAACCTAAGTAGAACCAATCAATATCATCAAACAAAGTCAGGGCCTTATTTATGAAAGCCTTGCGCCACCAGTGCGTCACTTATTACCCATGTTTAAAGTCATGCATCAGCTGCACATGGCATTCATAAATAAGGGCCAAATACATATACCAATCAATTGCACCCAAAAATCGATTTTTGTTTAACATGTAAGAAGCACTGTGCAGAACCTATGTACAACCAATCAATATCATCAAACAAAGTCAGAGCCTTATTTATGAAAGCCTTGCACCACCAGTGCGTCACTTATTACCCATGTTTAAAGTCATGCATCAGCTGCACATGGCAATCATAAATAAGGGCCAAATACATATACCAATCAATTGCACCCAAAAATCGATTTTTGAATAACATGTAAGGAACACTGCACAGAACCTAAGTACAACCACTCAATATCATCAAACAAAGTCAGGCCTTATTTATGAAAGCCTTGCGCCACCAGTGCGTCACTTATTACCCATGTTTAAAGTCATGCATCAGTTGCACATGGCAATCATAAATTAGGGCAAAATACATATACTAATCAATTGCACCCAAAAATCGATTTTTCAATAACATGTAAGAAACACGGCGCAGAACCTAAGTACAACCAATCAATATCATCAAACAAAGTCAGGGCCTTATTTATGAAAGCCTTGCGCCACCAGTGCATCACTTATTACCCATGTTTAAAGTCATGCATCAGCTGCACATGGCATTCATAAATAAGGGCCAAATACATATACCAATCAATTGCACCCAAAAATCGATTTTTGAATAACATGTAAGGAACACTGCACAGAACCTAAGTACAACCACTCAATATCATCAAACAAAGTCAGGGCCTTATTTATGAAAGCCTTGCGCCACCAGTGCGTCACTTATTACCCATGTTTAAAGTCATGCATCAGCTGCACATGGCATTCATAAATAAGGGCCAAATACATATACCAATCAATTGCACCCAAAAATCGATTTTTCAATAACATGTAAGAAACACTGCACAGAACCTAACTACAACCACTCAATATCATCCAACAAAGTCAGGGTCACATTTATAAAAGCCTGGCGCCACCAGTGCATCACTTATTACCCATGTTTAAAGTCATGCATCAACTGCACATGGCAATCATAAAAAAGGCCAAATAAAAATACCATTCATTTGCACCCAAAATCGATTTTTAAATAACATGTAAAAAACACTGCGCAGGACTTATATACTAACATACAATTTCACTTCTAAAACATAACTATCTGCTTCCAAATATTCTCCATAGAGAAAATAAATCTCTATCTAAATTAAATGAATCATTACTTACCTTTAGAAATGCTTTTGGAGATTGAAAACAGTGTCAGACACACACACCAATTTTTCTTTAGCAGAGGAAAAGGTGTGCTCTCAATACACTGAAACCAAGACTGGCATAGAAAATCTCTATCTTTGTACACATATGCCTTAATTCAACCAATGAAAACTCTTCCCTCACTATTTTCAAACCAACACCCATCCCCCTCTCAAACCTTTCTATCTGTTACCATAGCAACTCCCTCCTAACTGAACTCTAAGGTTCAAAAGTTTATCTTACAATGTTGCAAATTAACTCAGCAAGGATGTTTGACCTGTCAATACAGCAGCCTATACAGGGTATTTTTGCTTTTGGTGACTTTTTTTAAACCATTCAAATTGCTTCTTTCACACAACATAACCATACACCCTAACTTTCAGTTTTCAACTATCTGAATCCACCAATCATTGCTAGTGATTCAAGAGCACAGAAACTCCACAATTATTTTTTTGTGAACTCCTACTGTTCCAACTGCCATTTCATTCCCACACTTCATCTGACTGGACCAGAACCTTCTCACATCATGTACTCTGTTTGGGTTATTGGACATAGCTACATCCACTGGGCTCAAAGGTATGCAGCTAGCAGAAATTTTCATAACCTTGATTTATCAAATGTGGAAATCAAGTGGATTGGCCACAGAGGATTAAAATGTCACCAATTGATACCATTGGTGAAAACCTTTTTGCATCTGCCAGAACCTGACCTTATAATTGTGCACTGTGGTGGAAACGATCTAGGCACATTAACTGGGGTAGGTCTGGAAATGCTATTAAAGGACACCTTTCATCAATTGATGATACTTTTTCCCCACACTGCCTTGGTATATTCCAATATATGCCAAAGACAGAAATGGAACTGGTCCAACCAATTTGGTCCACAATTTGAGAAAGCACGGAAACATGTAAATAAATCTGTTTCTGCTTACATGAGAGACTGTGGAATGGGTTCATTATACAATAATAACTTGCGTTACAACATGCAAGACATCTACAGAGGAGATGGAGTGCACTTCTCAGATGAGGGGAATAGAATATTCCTCCTGAATTTAAGAATGTGTATTGGAACCTACTTGTAGGTACCTAAATCAACCACAGAACCCAAAAGCTCTTTTCAGAGCTACCCTAACTCTGATCATTCAAAGCGTTTATTTTTTTCTAACTTTTTTCACTATTTTTCACCAAAGTACGCGTACGAGTACGCTTAAAGGTGCGCGCACCAGGCGCTTCCCCCGTGGAAAATTAAAGAATTTTTTTTTTTTTTTACGTTTATGAGCCTCCTAAGCCCCCCTCAGAAAACCTAGAGGGTCAAGAAGTCTCTACAGTTCCCCCTTCTATCCATTCCGAACATTGTTTACCCTCCATCTTGTGTCTCGATTGTTCCGAAACACAAAATGGATGACTCCCGATACGCTGCCCGTGCGCGTACTTGAGCGCGCACTAGTAAGCGCAAAATAAAAAAAGGTGGGAAAGTAATTTACGGAAAACCCAATGGAGACACTTTCATCAAATATAGAATACGCCCTACTACATAGCAGTCCCTACCATTTGCCCAAATTTGGTGAAATTCCATTGAGACATTTAGGCTACAGGCCTGTCTAAATATCCTGAGGTAAATTACATGACAAAAACACACTTGTAATGTTAGAATTTAC